>NC_044395.1:75980262-77242762 GCF_006542625.1 Nomascus leucogenys
TCATACTTAAGAACTTATATACTTCTTACGGTATGCATCATGGGGGCCCCACCCTCATGACCTCACCTAAACCCAGCTATCTCCAATGGCCCTACCTTCAAATACTACCACATTGGGGGTTAGGGCTTCAACATATGAATCTCGGGGGGACACAAACATTCAGTCCACAACAGCATTTATGAGTGTCAAAAGATGTGGGGAAATATGGCCACAATCCAAAAGATTCATAACCTCCTCAATCTGACTGTTCATCCCTCCATTGCAAAACTAACTGATTATTGTATTAAGTCATCATTCCCTTTTCCCCAACCCACGTCAGCAGTATTAAAACCAGTTCTACCTTGCACCCAGAGAATTATTTTAGAATTTACCCTGTCACACAATTGCTGTCTACTCATCACTAAATATCGCGACTTTGATGATACTACCCTTTTTTGAGGGGGAAGAGAACATAATATTTACATAAATAAACAAATTTTGCAAGCTATTTGAAGTTGAGTTTTGTAGAATTATCCTACATGAAGTCTATAAGAAGGAAAACTGGAAGATAAGAATTTATCAGTGTCAGTTTAGTATTATCCCAGGGAAACAAAGATTATCTAACAGAGGGTTCTGATCCTCTTTTGTGGGTAGGATCTTACCAGGCTTTGCTAGTGATGAGATAAAATATCCCTGTTGGCTATCAACTTTCTTGTACCTTATTTTTTTCCTGTTCACTAAGAAAGATCCTGATGACTAATTTGGCTTCTCAGGTATCTTGATATGAGGAAGCGTAAGCACCAAAAAGTGGCATAAAATTGTGGTCCTTGGAAAGAGGAAGGCATACATTGTAAACCTTACATACCTCAGGTTTTGGTGAGTCCAATTTATGAGAGTCAGTTCTCCAAGTCTGGTCAACCCTGGTGGACTGAAGAAAAAAAGAGTTTCTAGATTTTAAAGCTTCGAACAAAAGCCCGGTAAACAGACCAGAGCAAGATATTCAGCTCAGTGAGACCTTGCTTGAATTGCCAGCCAGTGTATCTTTGTGTCTTATGTCTTCTTGCTTGAACAAATCTGAATGGGCAAACAGAGTGGTCATGTCAGTTGCCACCTGCCAGCTGTTGTGTCACCTTCACTGACAGAGAACTAACTCCCCTTGCCATCCCCACACAACAGCTCTACCCCATGAATAGAATACTTGGCAGCATACACAGCAACTATGCCAGAATGCTGCAGACATAAAATAGAATCATATTTTCAGGATCTCTGATAATTTCTTCATATGTAACATGCCACCTCCTCAGAGTCCACCACCCCTTAAAACAGCCTAGTTTTAAAGGGACACTTTTTATGCTAAGAGTCAGTGAAGGGTTTTAGAAGCATTTTATTTATTATTATTATTATTCTTTGAGACGGAGTCTCGCTCTGTCACCCAGGCTGGAGTGCAGTGGCGCGAACTCGGCTCAATGCAAGCTCCGCCTCCCGGGTTCACGCCATTCTCCTGCCTCAGCCTCTCCGAGTAGCTGGGACTACAGGCGCCCGCCACCACGCCCGGCTAATTTTTTGTATTTTTAGTAGAAACGGGGTTTCACCATGGTCTCGACCTCCTGACCACGTGATCCACCCGCCTCGGCCTCCCAAAGTGCTGGGATTACAAGCGTGAGCCACCGCGCCCGGCCTTAGAAGCATTTTAAAAAATTGAGTACAATTGTGTATTCTTCCTTTGTGTGGAAGGTTATACATGGGTACAGTTACAACACCTAGCCCAACCAGAACTGTATCTCTGAGCACAGTTGATAGTATCTGAAGTTAGAAACCGTGTTCTGAAGGAAGATGAGCTAAAAACTTTGAGGCGGCCGGGCACAGTGGCTCATGCCTATAATCCCAGCACTTTGGCAGGCCGGGGCGGGCAAATCACCTGAGGTCAGGAGTTTGAGACCAGTCCGGCCAACGTGGTGAAACCCCATCTCTACTAAAAATACAAAAATTGGGTGGGTGTGGTGGCAGGCACCTGTAATCCCAGCTACTAGGGAGGCTGAGGCAGGAGAATCGCTTGAGCCTGGGAGGCAGAGGTTGCAGCGAGCTGAGATTGCGTCCCTGCACTCCAGATGGGGCGACAGAGTGAGACTCCATCTCAAAACAAAATAAATAAATAAATAATAAAAAATAAAAACTTTGAGGCAAGTTAAGTAGAAGGCATTTTTACTCATTCACATTGCAGACTAGACATCCTGGTAGTTTTCTGTCCACTAACCAATTTTTAATACAGATATTCTGGGTTCACTCTTTTTTCTGGGTCTTTCTGGATTTTTCCCTATTCTCCAAACAGAATCTTGCTGTCAGTATAGTCTCTGTAATTCTTCAGGGTACAAGTTCCATTGAACTGCATACATTAACACTATCCTTTAACTTTAAACAGACCTTTGTCCTTAGAGCAGCTGTCTCTATGAATATTTCATCAGTGAATGTTTACTGGTAACATTTTAAATTCTCCTTTATTTTAAACAACTTCCCTGGATCTCCTTGTTTTTTTGTGTTTTTTTTTTTTTTTAAATTAGAGTTGTGTATTTTTTTTCTTAAAACTCTTACTGGAGACCATCTTCTAGATATCCTAGGAATATATAGGTATAACATGCAGAGGCTTTCTTTAAGTAGAGATATCAGTAATGATCTGTCTGTGTATTGCTCACATAAAATATCTCCACAAAAAATAATTCTTCTGATAATGGAATAGTGAAGTGTATAAAGCACACAAAGATACAATTCAAGAATAAATCTTCCAAAGAGACGAAAATTGAGGTGCCTCGAATATCTTTAAATATCAGGATTTTGACTGAAGCCACAGGCCTCAAATTGCTCACTAAACTATGCCTAAAATGTCAAGCTGAAGTCCAGTCTGGTGCTAAGACTATCAGTTATGCGATGATAAATATTCCTTCCTTTGAGAACCAAGGTGTCCTCTGAGTCCTAACATGTATATGCTAAATGAGCTGTTCAATAGATGTATCCAAACCACTGATCCAAATGCTCATGTGGCCTTATGACATGTCACTAGAAATTCCTTTCCAGTTTGAAGTCAATCAATTAGTGTCTTTTAGTTTTTGTCATTTAACCAGTTGTCCTTCATGTAGTCCAAATATATGCTTCTTGTCTACCAGGATTTCATGAGATCCATACCAGAACCTAAGGCTGTGGGCATGGGAAGCATCAAATTTTACCTGTATGTCCCTGGGAGTAATGGTGAGAGGTGAAAATCTTATTTCCACATCTTAGTTGTCTTTTCTAGCTGCTGAGGACACAGCACAACACATAAGTTATTGGTTTAATACATATGTTGCATCTGGCAGGAGAGCTCCCTAATGCTACAGAATGTCCCTGAGTTGGTGCCTAATGTAAGCCCGTCACCATTAACCCTAATGACATTTCACCATTTCATAAACTGGATACTTCTGGGGTTGGGTACAGAGAAAGCTAATTTCTGCACTTCCTTTGAGGTACATGGATATCTTTGTCTCAGGCAATGTTACATGGGACATAATATCAACAGATCAGGCATTCTTAAGTCTAAGAGAAGTTGTGCTGAACAGGGAAGGAAAACTCATATTCAAAGTATGACTTGATTATGGTAAGGACAAATAATTACCCTTTCTAGGCTATGTGGAATGTTCTCTGGACTCTAAACCAGGTTAACTCCATAAAATTATACCAATTAAGTGAAGCAGCTACTTGATAACTTCTACACTCAATTTCCTGCTGTTCTGTGTCCCAGTTAATCACAGGTAAAAGAAGCCTCAGTAATTGTGAGGCCTGCATGGCAGAGTTCATAGCTACACTGCTTACCACTTAAAAGGAGTCCTCTGTCCTTCAGATCAGTGAACAATCCAACTCCAAATCCATCATGAGGTCTACTTTTCCAGGGCCACTGCCAGTGTTGTCTTAGCATGGGTTTCCTAGAAAACAGGATCTGAGGCAAAAACTTATATCCTAACATTGCAGAGTAGAATTTAATGCCAAGAAAGCAGAAGTCATGACACAAGGGAAAGAGGGAGGGCAAACATGATGGGATGTGCCAGTGAGCTGGCCACCACTCTTAGATAATGAACAAAGCTGATGACTTGGCCTCATAGGTTATCTTCAGAGAAGCCAAATATAGCATTACTGCACCTTTGGTTCAGAGACTGGAGGAGATGAAGTGGGAAAGAAAGGGAGGAAGGGAGATCCTCTAGTGTCTTCTAGTGCCTTCGCCCATTGATTAATTAAGCTCATCCCATGAGGTGTTACTTCTCTTGCACTTTTGGGTTGGGTTGTATTGCCTCTTCTTTCCAGGAAGCTGCTGGGGAAGCAGCGTTGTACTGGTCCCTCCTTCTCAATCAGCTCTATGCCTGGGGTCATTTGATCTATATGTGTGTGGTTGTAGAGAGGGCAGCTTCAGTGACTTGGCTTTGTGACTATGGGAACTGTGTTAAGGGTACTTGGTTGAAGGAGGAGTGAATACAAACAGTAAGAAGTAGGTATAGCCATAAGAATCTGGAAGTAATGCATAAATTGAGTGTTGCTATAACAGAATACCACAGACTGGGAAATTTATAATGAACAAAAATTTATTGGCTTATGGTCCTGGAGGCTGTGAAGTCCAATATTGAGGGGAGGGCATCTTGCAGGGGCCTTCTTGCTGTGTCATCCCATGGTGGAAGAGAGGATGAGAAAGAGAGAGAATAGCAGGCCAAACTCATCTTTTTATTATGAACCCACCCCAGTAATAATGAACCCATTCCCACCATAACAGCATTAATCCATCCATGAGGGCAGAGCCTTCATAGTCTAACCACCTCTCATTAGGCCTCACCTCCCAACATTATTGCATTGGGGATTAAGTTTCCAACACACAAACTTTGAGGGACACATTCAAACCATAGAACTGCATCTGGTAAAGGCTCAGAAAATTGTGTTGAGAAAATATACCTATACCCCATTAGACTCTTGTCTGCCTAGAAATTCCACAGGAATAATCAAGAATACATTTCCAGCCTGTATTCTCATAAAACATTTATACTTCTTGCATCCCTAGGGCACCTAGCAGAGTGCCTGGCACACAAAATGCTCTAGGCAATTTAGGCTTCAGAAGCCTTTAGAAGCCTTATAATTCTTAGGAAGCTGTCTCCAGTGTCTGATGGACCCAGTGGACAAATTATCACACTATGGATTTATCTTCTCACAAAGTGTACATATTAGAAAAAAAGAGGAAAAGAAAAAACCTACTTTCCATGACATTTAATTGAATTGCCTGGTTCATTTCTATAACTTCAATCACATAACCTACTGGAAATAATTTTTACCCCACTTGTACACTCTTGACTATTTTTTTCCTTGAACATAGAGAAATGTAAACCATTTTCTTATTAGAACAGGATATTTGAATTCATGTGCCTTTTAATAATTCAGAGCTGTTTAATTTTGGACTTAAAACAAGCAAGAATATCCTTTAACACAGATTCTATGCTTTGTAGGTAACTTTTATGTTTAGTTTGTGAGGAAAGAATGAAGATTGGAGGTGGTAGGTGGTAAGAAGAAATCCAAGGGTAAGTAGCGATCTATTAATTGGTATTTGGAAATGGAAGAAAGTTTTTTTGCTTGTTCTTTTTTTTTGAACCACAGAATCCTATATTACAATCAATTAACATATTAAAATTGATTATCAGTATTGATAAATCAGTTTTCTTAGTCAATATTTCAGGTGCTTGAGCTATCATTCAGTGAAATTCACCCAACATCACCAAGTTATATCCTTTGAGAATGTATATATTAATATAACAAGTAAAAACAATCAATTACTGGAATGGTTTAGCTAGACTGTGCTAATCATCTGCAATAATTCATGTTAAATAAAGATCTTCACTATTCTTGGACATGGATGGGTATGTAAGGGGATTACTACATAGTCTATTCAATTAGAACACATGCAGTAATTAAGACCCCATTAAATCAACCTCATTCAGGTATTACTCCTTAGCAGCATTTGAAAGGTACTTTTTTTACAGTTTTATTTGGCAAGGATAAACTATATGAAAATGGGAATTGTTTATAATTAGCTAACATATTTATTACCTGTAATATGCATGCTTTATAATCATGCATTATCATTCATATGTATAGCTCTTAGGTGTATGGAAATTGTGAAATAAATGTCTTCAATTGCTATTATTATTTCTATTATTATTATTATTAAAATGATCCTGCTTCAAAAGAACTGCATGCCCTGAGAAATAATCAAGCCAGGCTGTTTTAGGGCTTTGCTATTGAATTACCTATTTCGTGTTGAACACACATTTGTTGCATTGCCAAACCCAAGGTCTAAGGTGCTTTAATGGTAGACAGAATAGTTGAGATAGAGGTTGGAAGAGGGAAGGATGAGCAAGACTTACAAAACTTACAAAAACTCCTGTCTGTTTAGCTAAAATTCAACCATGAGCTCTATAGTCTTTAGGGTTGTTTGAGTGTTGCTCATTGAGTTCTTTAAGAATTACCATAAACCGGCCAGGTGTGGTGGCTCATGCCTGTAATTCCAGCACTTTGGGATGCCAAGGTTGGGGGGATTACTTGAGGTCAGGAGTTCGAGAACAGCCTGGCCAACATGGTGAAACCCAGTCTGTACTAAAAGTACAAAAATTAGTCAATGTGGTGGCACACAGCTATAGTCCCAGGTACTTGGGAGGCTGAGGCAGGAGAATTGCTTGAACCTGGGAGGCAGAGGTTGTAGTGAGCTGAGATCTTGCCACTGCATTCCAGCCTGGGCAACAGAAGAAGACTCCGTTTCAAAAAACAAATAAACAACTCCCACCCCCACTCCACACACACAAAAAAACCCTTTGTTAGCCTCTGTCTTGCATTTCCTGTTTGCCTATTTTAATTGTGAATCCTCCATGGTAAAATAGTTTCACTGCAGCAGAATGTCTTACCAGTGCCCGTACTGCCACCTTAGGAGGCCTGGAATTGCAATGCTCCTCAGACCACTTGCCAGCTGCTTAGCTATATTGCTGGAGCTCTTTTAGGCCATCTGTTCACATCACTGATTTTTTTTTTCTTTTTTGCTAATAGTTATAACTAGATTACTAGGAGCCAGTGTCCCAGGATCCTCATATAGCACTGGATTAATACCTTCCCTACTTCTCTTATGACCCAATACTTAGCACTGAATTCCTGTACTGGCCCTCATTGATTGGCTGCCTAGCTCTCTGCTCCATTATCAGGACAGAACTCCAACACTCTGGTTTTCAACCTTCCACAGCGGGAGGGGGAATTTTGGTTTCCAGTTCTCCCTATTTTCTGATTGGGTGTTGGGGTGAGATCCATACTCTATGATGTGAAATATTTCAGACTCTTGAGTGGTCCCTCCCTTTGTGGATTCCTGATCACTGTGTTTGACTAATGAGATCTGACACTCAGTACTGATGGCTTCTGGAATTAAAAATGTGAGGCAGTGTCCACCTAGGCACTAGCTTGGACAACCCAACTCTCTTTTGCCTGTGTCTGTATTTAAATTTAAATTGGTTTTTCCTAATTCCTATTTTGATGTTGCCAACTCAGAGGTTGCAGTCCAGGGCCACCTGGATTATGACCAGTGTGAAATCTTATGAGAACCCCATGGCAAGTCCTGTGAGAATGAAATGGAAACAGAATAGATAACTTTGGAGAAAAAGACCATCAAAGCATGTCTGAGAACATTTTGGTTTGTGTCATTGGTCTCCAGGGCCAGTCCTAGTGACAACATTGTTCAGAATATGGCAATTTGTATATACAGAATCTCTCCATCTTTCATTTTCAAAAGGATTTATTTTTATCCCCAAAATATCTTCCAGTTTCTTTGTCCTAAGGATCCCTGCTTCTTTGGCAGTTTTCCGCTGGCCACATTAGTTGGAAACCTCTCTGAGCACCTCTGCTTGGCTGCCAATCCCTATCTGACTGACAGCATCTAAGGGATGACCTCCTCTGGGAATAAGTAGGAAAATTTCTGAGGAATAACTAAAAGTCTTGTAGAAAACAAAGCCTTCTTCCAACCACTTACAGTTTTCCTCTAAGTGTTCAGCAAAGAGAAACAGCTTGTGGAAATCTTTCTCCTTGTGTTTGCCCTTTGAGGGCCAGCAAACCTTTTTCTCTTCATTATATAGGACTGTTTGGGTGGAACAGTAACTTAGAGATGTCATCATCTCATGGAAGGGTCTTGTCTTTAATGTGCAGAGCAGATGAAAGCCTGTAGAAATGTGAGCATAGTGTAAAAGGATTTTACACTGCAGTGTGAATAATGACAATGTTTTTAATTGAGAAGAGCATTGCTGTGCATGAGCCAAGAGACTCCTTCTGCAGCTGTTGGGAACCATTTCCTCCAGGACTCATCCTGCTAGTCTATCATCAGGTGAGAGTGTCTCTTGGGCTGCCTGCCAGTTCTTGGATGGCTGAAACACTTGCCTGAGTTCTGGCTGCTCACCTCACAGTGCTCTGTGAACAGAGTTGCCCAGAGTGACTCACACAGAAAACTGTTACCTCATTTTGTTGAATTCCATTGTGTGGGCTGAAGGTTGAGTTTGGCTGGGAGAGAGGAAAGTGAGGACCAGAGATGAGGAGACGAATTGACAATCCCAATTATGAAATGACACATGAGAACATCAAAGGTCTTAAAAAGGAAGGTAAGGTGAGGGATTTGCCCTCTATTGGATTTCTTTTGCTGCAGGGTACTTGTGAGTCACAGACTGAACTGGGGGCAGGCACAGTGAGTTCAAGAGGGTTGATGCAATGATATGAAAATGTTTCAGTTAACAACCTCCAGTGAAGTCTCACAGGGCGTAAGGATAAGAAATGACTCTCATTTCAACTGAATGAAAAGCAATAACCTTGAGAAACCCCATTACTGAGTGGCTGTCCTGGTGCTAGTGTAGCTCAGATGCAAGTTGGACTTTACCAACCCCTTACAAGATAGGGTTAGCTTAAATCCTTCTTTCATGCTTTATAGTCTTTGGGCTCTAGTTTTCATGTGTGCTGACTTTGATCCTGCTTCACGTGGGCTCTGAGATAAAATTCAGTTCCTTCCTTGATTTCTCAAAAATGTCTAGTTTAACAGAACAGAAAAAATTATAGCCAATTTTATTAAAGATATGGGGGTTATAGGAAAAATCATATCACAGCTTGCCAGGTAAAAAAGCTAACTTTTCATATTAGGCATTTCTGTTTTTTCAATGTTTTTGTCTTCATCTAATCCGTAACTACCAAGGCAAGCTTCTCATTTACTCATCACCTCTGTGAGCTCTTAGGCTTCTGCTGTTTCTACTTTCTCCTACTTTTTTTCACTCATCCCTTCCAGACTGTCCTAAGGGGACTTTAAATTTTCTTCCCTCTATTATGCAGAACAATTCAGTTTTTCCTGACTTCAGATCACAGACTTTGATATCCAAACCCAATAAGGATCCAATAAAACAACAGTAATGATGAATAATCAAAACAAAAACAAAAGCAAAAAAGTTTTTGCACCACTATTATTCATTTAACCAATATTTGCTGAGTGGTTACTATGTCAAGCACTGTTCTAGATACTAACCATCTCTGGACATAAATTTGCACAGCATCTTTACCCTCTCAGGATTTTACCTGGTTTCAATTAGAATATCACATTGGTTGCCCTTGGGCCCAGATTTTTGGCTAGTTCTGATTTCTGCACCAACAGTTCCTTCATTCATTCTATCCTGGAAGACAGACATATCTCTGACCCATCCAATCTGTGGATGGGTCAGAGAAGTAGTCAACTAAGGAGACCCTGGATTCTAGTTTGGGGACTGGAGACTTCCTCTCTGAAAGTTTCTATGGTGTTTGTCACAGTCTTCAGATATACTGAAGAGATGATCAAAGGACAGTGATGGCCCAGACAAGACTGAATTTTGTCCTCCAAATGGATTTAGTTTTCCAAGAGCCTTCTTTTCTTTCTTTCTTTTTTTTTTAATTTTTTTGAGATGGAATCTCACTCTGTCGCCCAGGCTGGAGTACAGTGGTGTGGTCTAGGCTCACTGCAACCTCCACCTCCTGGGTTCAAGTGATTCTTCTGCCTCAGCCTCCCAAGTAGCTGGGATTACATGTGCCTGCTACCATGCCCAGCTAATTTTTGTATTTTTAGTAAAGATGGGGTTTCACTGTGTTGGCCAGGTTGGTCTCGAACTCCTGACCTCAGGTATCTGCACACCTCGGCCTCCCAAAGTGCTGGGATTACAGGCATGAGCCACTGCACCCAGCACCAAGAGACTTCTGTAATGACTATGGCTGGGCACCTGGAGAGATAGTTGGCGTCACCTAGAATTTGACATGCCTGTTGGACATGATTGAGCAGAGGTGGCTATTCATCAGGAGCTTCTTGATTCTTCTTAAAGATCTACAATTGCTATGAAAAAGGCAAATACACATAGATATTGAAAGTGTGGCCACTGAAATCTGACTGCTTTATACTTAAACTCTCTCTTACTAGATATGACATTGGGCTAGTATTTAACTTCTCTATCCTCAGTTTTCGCAACTCGAAAGCAAGGATAACAGTATTTACGTCATAGGGCTGTTGTAAGGATTGTGTGAAGTTGCATAGTAAGCATTCATAGGCTTCCATCAGACTTGAGATGTTTATTAACCCAAACTTTATGCTGGACACTCTTCCAGGTACTGGGATTACAGTGATGGACAAGGTATTCAAGGAGACTTCTCCCAAGGAGCTTATATTCTAGTGAAGAAAGACAAATAATATTCGAACAAGTATATTTCAGAGATAATTTCAGAGAATGCTGAGTTCTGTAAGGGAAGTAAAACAGTTTAATGTCATAAAGAAATTGAAAGGACTTTTTTAGATAGGTGGGCAGCAAAGGTCTTTTTAAAGTAGATGACACTGATTTTTACACTGAACACTAAAATGTGATTCAGCATCACTGATCAGTGATTCAGTGATTTTTGAGCCAGCTGTCAAGAGTGATGATGTGGTATGTGTGCTGAGGCGGTGCCAAAGAAGGGAAGATTGACAGGTGAGAGAAAGCTTTTTAGGATGAGAAACCAACAAGTGCAAAGGCTCTGGAGTGGGAAAGGTCTTGTTGTTTCAGTTCTAGGATTTTTAAAAAAGCCAATGTGAGTATATGGGTGAGGGGAGACTGGCATAAGAGGATCCTGGTGAGATAGAGAGGAGCTAGACCACATAAGAGATTACTTAGTGTAGGAAAAGGATTTAATTTTTAAACCTAACTATATAGATTTGTCAGAAGGGGAGTGACTCAATATAATCTATACTTTTAAAAGATTACTCTGAGAGTTATGTGGAGGGGAAATTATGTGGGCAACAGTTAAAGCCAGGAGACTAGTTATGAGACTACTACACTTGTACGGGTAGGAGATGATGGTGGCTTAGTCCAGGAAGGTGGAGTCCTAGTGGAGGTGGAGAGAAAGTGATGGATTTGGGATGTGTTTGGGGGTGAGGGGGATAGTTAGTAGGACACACTAGTGGATTGAATATAGACAAGGGGAAAGGAAGTTATATGTGCTGCCATTTACTATGATGGGGGAAAGTGTGTATGTGGGGGATCAGATTTGGATGGAAAAAACAAAAATTCTTGTATCAGAAATGGTTAGAGAGGATTATTAGACATTCACAAAAAGCTGTATGTGGCTTACTCAATACTAATTCAAAGGCTTCTTGCAAGCCTTTCTACAGAGGGTAGAAAATTTAACACTTGATTTCCCAAGTTCTCTTGAAGCTAGAGTTCCACACAGACTTAGGTTCTAGAAATCAGAGGCATTTGTGAACACTTGGAAGGCAAAAGTGAGCACTCGAACATGATGGCTGTTTGAGAGGAGATGGGGTATTATGGGAAGTCACTTGGAGTCAAAACTGCTACAGGTGAGGAGCAATGGACTTCCTACTAGAACATTTCCACGATGTGGTTTGTTTTCCTGGATGTTATTTCTGACTATGTGGGATCCAGACCTGACTCCCTGGCCTTTTAAAAAAATTTTGTAAGCTCCTCAGTATCCTGTCCTTATATGCAACTAAGCCCTCAGATTATTACAACGCCAAATATTAATAATCAGCATTATTGTTAACAGTCACACTGCCATCTCCCATGATCCTCTTTCCTTTCAGGAGAACTTATGAAAATTTAATTTTAACTCATCAAGAAAGAGAATTAAAAACACTTATACACATAAACAAACCTAATTTAATTTTCTTAATTGATAAACAGAAGAAATTCTTCAGTAATTTTGTGGCTAAGGACACTTCCAAGATCCTAGGTTTGAAAAGATAGGGTTTGTCCAACAAGAAATAACAGATTGATCCATGAAAACTTATAAATCAGGACTGGGATACTCCCCTGCTCCCCTTCAACCTTCATCCAGCCTTAGCAAGCAAGTCCTTTCTATATTCCTTTGAGGAGGGCTTCTGTGTGGGTTCTGGTCTTATTGCCGTGAGAGAATAGAGGACACTGAATTTTCTTTGTGTTTGCCTATTGATTAAAGGGATACTGAAGATAACTGTCACTAAGACTGCCAAAGGCCTTCTAGATACTCTGGGGAAAGGCCTTAAGAATAAGATGGGCTGGAGTAGCCAATGAGGTCACATCATCATATAACAGTCTGTTGGCTAATCTTTTGCAACATGATATGGATTGAGTAAACTTATTCCCGACTACTTCTAGGGAGGATCAATAAGCAGTGGCAGTCTCTTTGTAATAATAATCTGGGCTATAGCAGGCTGTCTCAGTGCTCTGACAGGATTTGCCATTCCTATTTGTATCCATAGTTCTCTACAATAAGACCTATGATTCTCTGCCTAGGCATTTTCTCTGGCCACAGAAGCTTGGCCATGCAGGACTGGCTAGATGTGCTGGGGCATCAGCATCCCTGGGAACTACCCCTTAATAATGACAGATTGTAGTTGGTGGCTAAATAACTTAACACTCCTTGGGTGGGACAATTCTGAGACATGCTCTTTACAGTGTTCCAGAGGGTCTCCAGAGGATGAGGCCTCAGTTCCCTATAGCAGTAACCTGCTCATGATCATATTCTGTAAAGGCTACCTTTCCTCCTCTGTCCCACTTTCCTGTTTCCTTACCAATGCAACTCCTAAAGAAATGGTTTGTACTCAAATTCTTGTCTTAGGATCTGCTTCTGGGGAAACCCAAAGTCAGATAATGGATAACATTTACATAGCACTTACTATTGGCTGCACATTGTTCTAAGAATTTTATGATTATTACCTTATGTAATCCTCACAACAGCCCTAGGAAATAAGTAATAATATTATCCCTATTTTACAAAACAGGATCCAGAGACTCAGAAAGTTTAAGCGATTTGCCTATGGTCACATAGCTAATAAATGTGGGAGCCAGAATTTGAACAACAGTGTCTGGCTCCACAATCTGTATTTAGCAACAATTACATTATACTATAGACCTGTGCTGTCCCAAAGAGTAGCCACTAGCCACATATAGATAATTACTTAAAATTAATTAAAAATGAATAAAATTAGAAATTCAGCTCTTCAGTTACAATAGTTATATTTCATGTGTTCAAGAGCCACATGTGTCTAGTGTCTATTATACCAGATGGTGCAGATATAGAACACTTCTATTATTGCAGAAAGTTCTATTGGACAGCACTGTTAGACCCTCTTTTAAATGTATAGTCTTTCTCAAACTTCCTTAATACCACAGAAACAGTGAAAGAAACTACAGAAACACTCACCGGCTGGGCATGGTGGCTCACACCTGTAATCCCAGCACTTTGGGAGGACGAGGCAGTTCGATCACGAGGTCAGGAGTTCGAGACCTGCCTGACCAACATGGTGAAACCCCGACTCTACTAAAAATGCAAAAATTAGCCTGGCATGGTGGTGTATGCCTGTAATCCCAGCTACTCAGGAGGCTGAGGCGGTAGAATCGTTTGAACCCAGGAGGTGGAAGTTTCAGTGAGCCAAGATTGCACCATTGCACTCCAGCCTGGATGACAGAGCGAGACTCTGTCTCAAAAAAAAAAAAAAAAAAAAAAAAAAAGAAAGAAAAGAAACACCTATTCAGAAACTTCCTCTATAGAGGCCATAGTGAGAGCTAGAAAAGATAGGAAAATGGCCTCTGAGTAGCTGCAGTAAATGTCGTAATTTAATGCTCTAGAGCCGTTTAGCATTCTTCAGCTCTGCATGTAGGAGAGACACCTAGATCCTTTCCTTAATCTCCTTCCTTCTGATTCACTCCAGCCAGTTCTGTTGAGCATGTTTCTATTGTTTTCCTGATGGCATTAAATTAGAAGGTGAGTATTGAGGTAGATTGGGCCTGGGGCTAGTGGCAAAGATATTAGAAGAAGAAGAAGCTACCAAAACCCCAAAACATGATCCTGAGATCCTGAGTGTGAAGGAGGAAATGAACAACTAAAAATGGTGGACGATGAGCTCTAAAGCATGGCAGCTGGGGGCAGCAAGAGTGGAGATAGATAAACAGCCCAGCCAACTCAGGCTTTTACTCCGGACACAGCACTGTGACTGATGTTCCTTTGATGATGGCTGTGAGTCATCCAGTGAAGGTTAAGAGGAGAGTGTAATGCATTTTAAGAGGGTTTCCATCCAAAGTGACTTTTTTAAAAAGTGCATTTTCCACTTAAAGTATGTTTCTCTTACCTGGGAATTTATCTTAGCAAGAACTGTCATTGTCTGAGAGTGTTGAATGAAGCAGATTTTATACCAATTAGCTTTACAAGGAAGTTCTTATTAAGGACTTGTATTTCTACCTTTTTTGCAGTGTGGAATAATGCTCTCAGATACAGAGAGAGAGTCAGTTTGGGTATTGTGAGTCTGAGCCAAGAGAGAATTTTAATCATCTCAGAGAAACCTAACCTGAGTAATTTTTTGACGTCACTCACTGAGTCTATTTATTAGAGTGATCAGCTTGAGTCTGGGCCACTATGCTTTGCTCATTCTCTGGCAAGCACAGACAACACTAAAAATATTCTGTAGAAGGGACCTCTGCAGGTTAGATGTTGGCATCTCTATTTCTCTGGGGTTTGAGGAGAGCAGCCTGCAGGCCATATGGCCTGTGATGGGGAACAGGACTCAGCTGAAGTAGAGTGCCCAGTGAATTGAGTTTAAATTAGAGGGCTCTGTGAAGATTGTCTGTATTTCCACCCTTTAGCCAGTCTTCGTAACTGGCTTGGCAGAAGAGAAGGCAGTGTAAAGACATATGTTTCTAGTATAAACTCTATTAAGGTAGATAAATATATCAAGAAGCAAGGAATATAGAAGTGCTTAGGGCTTTGAGCAATTGGTTGCCTCTGTTGGTAGAGTTACAAGATGAGCTGAAAGAGTGATTGCAGGACCCAGGATTTCCTTTTAATCTTATGCAGTTAGATGACTGTCCCTCCTTATTCCCAGAAAAGACTGGAAGATTACCAGAATGAATGGCAAGACTCTCAGCTTCCTTCCTTACTCATCAGCTTATACTCCACCCAACTTCCATCCTATTGCCCTCCATAGGAGATTGCAGGAATCCTCTTAAAGCAAACAAGAAGCCAAAAGAAGACTTATAGCTACTGATAGTTTAGGGTTCACCTCAATAAAACAGCAAGATCACTTACCATCCAATCACTCTATATTCAGGTCCATCAATGGACAACTCTGCCATCCACATCTTCTGATTAGCACTTTATTGCCTCTCTTGCTCTGTCTTTTTTTTTGAGATGGAGTCTCACTCTGTTGCCCAGGCTGGAGTGCAGTGGCCCGATCTCAGCTCACTGCAAGCACCTCCTCCCGGGTTCACACCATTCTCCTGCCTCAGTCTCCTGAGTAGCTGGGACTACAGGCGCCCGCCACCACACCCAGCTAATTTTTTTGTATTTTTAGTAGAGACGGGGTTTCACTGTGTTAGCCAGGATGGTCTCAATCTCCTGACCTCATGATCCGCCTGCCTCAGCCTCCCAAAGTACTGGGATTACAGGCATGAGCCACCGCACCCGGCCTGCCTCTTTCTTAAATATAAGTCAGCAGCCCAGGATAACTAGAAATGTAAGAATAGCCTCTAATGTGAAAAGAATAAAACAAGAAACCTATATTTAATGTCCTCAGAGAGCTAGGAGAGGATGCTGCACCCCTTAAATAAAAACAGGAGGCTATAAAAAGTAACATTCTCAGAATAAAATAGCTTTTAGAAATTAAAAATATGATCAAAAGGATGAAAAAAAAATATACGCTTGAAAAAAAACCCTCCCAGAAAGTTGAACAGAGGGAGAGTGAGAGAGAGAGAGACAGAGACAGAGACAGAAAGAGAGAGAGAAGAAAATTATCAAAGAAACAAGGCAAAAAACCTTCCCTGAAGTGAAGGATATGAAATTTCAGATTGCAAGTAGTCCTCCAGTACTCAGAACAATCAATAAAAACAGTCCACACCAAGGCACATCATCATAAAATTTTAGAACACCAGTGAGAAGAGAGAGAGAGATAGATCTTATAACAACAACAACAACAACAACAACAAAAGAAAAGATAAAATGGGTTTCTCAACAGTGACGCTGGAAATAGAAGACAGCAGAAAATACTTTCAAAATTTTGAGTGAAAGTGATTTCCAACCTAGAATTCTTCCCAGAAAAGCCACCAATCATATAATGGCAAATATGCTCCACCAAAGTGAGAGAGTAAACCATGTATGAGGAACAAATAGGATCCAGGAAGAGGGATAAACAAGTGATGGGCAGAAAGATAATTAAGCAAATGAAAAGAGAGGGACTTACTCAAAATAAAACATATATACAAGGAAATGTAATCAAAGTACACAATGTCTCAGCTAGGAATAATATGTATATAATCTTAATAATGTAAACCCTGAATATATTTTTGACAAACAAATAGATGATGTTACTACACTGAGAGCATGTGATTAGGGTAGGATGTGTTCTGTTTGCAGGGAGGGGTGATATACAAGGATTCTTGTTAAGTAAGTACATCACTGAAATATAAGCACAGGGAAGGCAGGAGTTTCTGTTTTGTACACTGTGAATCCTAGTGCCCAGAACAATGCCTGGCACATAGTAGGTCCTCAATAAATGCATGTTGAATGAGTGAAACTTTCTCCTAAGCAACACTTCTTCTAGGAAATTTGTAATGAAAACAGAAAGTAAGCCAAACAAATAAAAATAAACTTCAAAATTATAGTACGTGGAATCTGTTCCCAAAATGTTAAGACCACCATTTTCATACTTGATAAGTAATACTATAAGTTTATTTAAACTGAGTATCAAAATATTTAAGACACAATTTAATAGCTAGATATTCCTAGGAAACTATTGTCTACAAATCTTTATGGTCGTTTGGTTGGTTGGAGAGGCCTTCAGGCTCAGAACAGTTCCAGGGAAATCAAGATGCAATTTTCTCAATTTAAAAAATAAATTATTTTATTAACTTTTCCTCCCATTCACTCACTAATATCATACAAAGATGGACTGAGGGAAACTGCCTTGTTTTGCTTTGCAAACTGGCAGACTCCTGAAGACATAAAGCCCTCAGTACTTCTTCTCACATTTGATTCTAGAAATTTTTCACCAACACACTGATAACTTTTATTAAAATAAAAAGACGTGCATCTTTGGATAAGCAATCTTCCCTTCCATCTAACAGATCTAAATTGTGTCTACATCCCAATTTAATTTGGGTGAACTTATTGTCTGACTTTGAGGGTAATGAACCCATGAATTTTTCATTCACTGCTTTGCTCTTTCTGCCTCATTGAGCATTTGCAGGAACCTATTATGTGCCAAACACTGTGCAAAGACGCTAGTGAGGGAACAAGACTAGGTCAAATAATCCTGGGTGCGCAAAGCTAAAATAGCTAGTCCCATGGAGACACTGAAGAAGACAACAAACTTGACTAATGGGGTATGTTTGTGTTTAGGTTGTTAAACTTCCCTTGGTGTCTGGTAAGCACTTTTCGCAGAGCAGCGTGCAGTGATCCCAGTCTTGGCGGCCTTAATAGAAACTACTGCCTAATCTGCCCCAGGCAGGAGCTGGGTGCTGGGTTGTGGGCCACCCAATGCGTGCCTGTGAAGCAGAGGGCCTAGTCCAGGAATTGTGCCATGCTATGGCATATCGGGGGAACCTGCCCCTGATAATTCAATGTTATTTCATGTAGGTTCTTTTCTATTTCCCTAAGTGTCGACCAGTCTGAGAAGGGAAAGGGAAAGAGTACAAAAGGGAGAAATTTTAAAGCTGGGTATCCGGGGGGGACATCACATGTCAGCAGGTTCCGTGATGCCCCCCAAGCCGCAAAACCAGCAAGTTTTTATTAGTGATTTTCAAAGGGGAGGGAGTGTACGAATAGGGTGTGGGTCACAGAGATCACATGCTTCACAAGGTAATAAAATATTACAAGGCAAATGGAGGCAGGGCGAGATCACAGGACCAGGGCGAAATTAAAATTGCTATTGAAGTTTTGGGCATGCATTGTCATTGATAACATCTTATCAGGAGACAGGGTTTGAAAGCAGTCGGTCTGACTAAAAATTTACTAAGTGGGAATTTCCTCGTCCTAATAGGCCTGGGAATGCTACGGGAGACCGAGGCTTATTTCATCCCTTATCTACAACCATAAAAGACAGACATTCCCAGAGTGGCCATGTTAGAGACCTACCCCTGGGAATGCATTCTCTTTCTCAGGGCTGTTCCTTGCTGAGAAAAGGAATTCAGCAATATTTCTCCTATTTGCTTTTGAAAGAAGAGAAATATGGCTCTGTTCCACCTGGCTCTCAGGCAGCCAGGCCTAATTGTTATCTCCCTTGTTCCCTGAACATCGCTGTTATCCTGTTCTTTTCTCAAGGTGCCCAGATTTCATATTGTTTAAACACACATGCTTATGAACAATTTGTGCAGTTAACACAATCGTCACAGGGTCCTGAGGTGACATACATCCTCAGCTTATAAAGATGACGGGATTAAGAGATTAAAGACAGGCATAGGAAATCACAAGATTATTGATTGGGGAAGTGATAAATGTCCATGAAATCTTCAAAATATATGTTCAGAGACTGCAGTAAAGACAGGTGTAAGAAATTATAAAAGTATTAATTTGGGGAACTAATAAATGTCTATAAAATCTTCACAATTTATGTTTTTCTGCCATGGCTTCAGCCGGTCCCTCCATTCAGGGTCCCTGACTTCCCGCAATATCTCTCCCTTTCTTTTTATATAAATGTGCCATGGCAATGAAGGCTTGTTCGTTCTCTCAATTTTGACGCAGGATTCTTTGACTGGTCTGGCATACTAAAGACAAGCCAATTAAACAGAGAAACATAATTCCAAAATTTACTACAATCGAGCCCCCAATAGACTTAATCCAAGTTGCGGGGTTTAATCCAGAAAGATTTTCTGTCACCTGATCTAATGCCTCTGCTCCAGGCAGGATAAATGAGCTTGAGAGGCTTCAAAAATTTGTTTCTTTAATTTAGTTATGTCCAATGATAAATTATCTTCCCTACCTAGAAGGTGTCCTTTGACCATTTCCCATGAAGGATCAGTCTACTTATAGGAATACGGGGTGATACAGAAATCTGAAGTATTCCAATTGCACTGCATTTGCATGCAATGTTCGAGACTCACCACCCAATCTCCAAGCCAAGTAACAGACTGTCTTAAATCATTAATTTGATTAGCCCATTTTTGATCAATGCCTTGTTGAGAATCCCACATTTGGGTGGAATTGGCTTGCCAATCATTAACAACATCAGCTGTTTGAATAGATTGGTGTAACGCCATTCTGGCAGTGGTGGCCAGTGCAGTGACTGTAATTAGGCCCATGATCACAGCAATTAAAGTGAAAACGAATCTCTTAGATCTTTTTATAATTTGCTGTAACACTTCATTAATTAAATGTATTGAGGGGGAGAATTCCCAAGGTCTGGGCAAAGTTACCAGAATCCAGATTCCTTCTTGAACTCGAACCAACATTACACTTTTCCTGGAGTCAAAATAGGAGTTAATACAAGTGTATAAATGACAATTAATGCATTGGACAGTTTGATTGTTTGTCCAAATTTTGATATTTCCCACTAACAGCATGTAAGGAGGCTTAACACAACTCTGTATGGGAACAGTCAGGTTGGAGGTAAGTAAAATGGAATGTCTGGATCTACACTGATACCAAGGGAGAGGGACGGTACTGGGGACAACAGACAGAATAGTTTCCCCTTCCCATACTCACAGTCCAATTTCCAAAGTCGCAATAGCCAATTTCCAAAGTTCTGGCTGTTCTGAGCTCAGAATGGGGAGTATCATATGAGGTCTCGGTGGGGTAATGCCTTTATCTTCCCATTTTAAGGGAAAGAACGAACTGAACATCCTATGCAAAGTAGAATGATGATTCTCGTTCTCTCAATAAGAAATAAAATAATTAGCCCCCAGGCATTCCTTTCTGCCAGAGGAGCAATTTTTTTTAAATAGCCCTTTGGTGCCCAGTCTATTACTAAACCATATGAGTCATTTTTTAATATTACTGCATGTGAGTTAACACAATCTTCTCAAACTAAGTTTTAGATGGGCCCTCAAAATTTTTAGGGCATGGTTTTCCTGCAGGTTTATATTGAAAGTATGGGGTATCTCCCATTACTCTCCCCTTTCATTTGTTTTAAAGGAGAAAGGGAGAGGCTGGAGACAAAATGTCCCAGTTCCTCTGTAGCTGATCTCTCCAGAAGATAAGCAGCCCAGACTTGAGTTTCTAGATGGATACAACCAGGTGCATGTCTGAGGCACAGAGGGCAGTATTTATAACTCATGGTAACATTAAATGCAGTGCCTTCTTCTCCTGGTTGAGCAGGGCAATGGTCATCTATAGCTCCAGGCATCCACACACTATCGTTAGTGTAGATTTCTGCAGGAGCATCCATCCAGGTGAGAGGTCGAATAAGTGGAGGAAAAGGCACATAAGCCCAATAAGAATAATTTTGTGTAGCAGGTAAATCAGTGTGAGAGGAAACTGGTGAGACAGAAAGTATAAGGAGGAGAATCATTAAATAAAACCTATTGTGAGATTCAGTGCAGAAGGAAGAAGAGAAGAACAGAGGGATGTTATTTTTAGGCTAACAGAAATGGTGAGATTTTTAGGTTTGTAAGCAGAAAAAGAAAGATAATTAGAAGTGAGATTAGTTAGATGGGTCTCCATTGCCATCAGGGAGGATTGAATCAGACCCATTTTGATTTGGCATGCCAGCTTCTGAGGAGTTGGCACAGATCTCACTATGTCTGAGGGTGGTCTCTGACGTGGACGTCTTTTCCCTGTGGTTTTCATTTGATGATCTCCTGGTGAAACACAAGCATATCCTCTTTCTCATGTTAAGTAGAATCAGAGACAATATTTAAAGGTGTGGGGAAATCTTGTAAGGCAGTAATAACAGCACTTAACTCTGCCTTTTGAGCAGAGGTATAAGGGGTAGAAATAAGCTTGTTTGTAGGACCTATATAACCAGCATTTACATTGCTGGAGCCATCAGTGAACGCTATAACAGCCTCAGGAATGGGCTGATCTTTGGTCAATCGAGGGACCACCCAAGAAGTCATTATTATAAAATCAAACAGTTTGTTTTTTGGATAATGATCGTCAATAACACCAATAAAATTAATCAAGTGAATTTGCCACAGTATGGAATGTTGAAAGGCGGTTTGAACTTTGAGCCTATTTAAAGGAACTAGAGTTAAATTTGGATCAAATCCGGAAATTTTAACTATTCTACACCATGCCTGTCCAATTAAAATGGCCATTTGGTCCAGATAAACAGACAAAGTTTTTGACACAGAGTGAGGAAGAAAGTACCAGTCTACTAAATCATTATGTTGAACTATTAGCCCAGTAGGGGAATGCAATGAAGCGAAAACTAGAAGCTGCAAAGGCTGAGACGGCTGTACTCTAGATAACTGGGTGGTCTGGATTATTTCCTCTATGAATTCCAGTTTAGTGAAGCCTCAGGAGTCAAAGTCCTGGGACTGTGGAGATTGGAATCTCCCCGCAGTGTAGAAAACAAGTTAGACAGCACATAGGTGGGAATACCTAAAGTAGGTCTTAAATAATTAATGTTACCTAAAAGTTTTTGGAAGTCATTTTAAGTTTTCAAAGAATCTCTCCTAATTTGAACTTTTTGAGGTTGAATATGTTGTCTATTGATCACCATTCCTAAATATTGAACAGGAGTGGTCTGTTGAATTTTATCCTGAATGATGTGTAATCTAGCCTCTGTAACATGGCGGCTCAAAATTTGATAACAGTCAATTAATTCTTTATCAGTGGGGGCAGCAATTAAAATATAATCAATATAATGAAGAATATAGGCCTGGGGAAACTGAGCTCGAACTGTTGAAAGCACTTGCCCAACATAAAGCTGGCAGATTGTAGGGCTATTTAGCATTCCCTGAGGAAGTACTTTCCATTGATAACAAGCTGCAGGCTCCTGATTATTGATAGATGGTACAGTAAAAGCAAATTTTTCACAATCTGATTTATGCAAAGGAATATGAAAAAACAATCTTTAAGATCAATAACTATGAGAGGCCAATTTTTAGGTATTAAAGCAGGGGCAGGCATGCCAGGTTGGATGGCCCCCATAGGTTTAATTACAGCATTAATGGCCCTTAAATCGGTTACCATCTGCCACTTACCTGATTTCTTTTTTACTAGAAACACAGGAGAATTCCAGGGGGAAAGAGAAGGTTCCACATTTCCAAGTTGTAACTGTTCAGAAACCAAGTGAGTTAAAGCCTCCAGTTTTTCTTTAGAAAGCGGCCACTGCTGAATCCAAATGGTGTGTCAGATTTCTATTGTAAAGGGATATAGGATCAGGAGGCATGGCAGTGTCCACCATTAAAAATGATAACCTAAACCCTCCCTGTTTTCTTTTACAGTAACAGGGAGGGGTTTAGTAATCCCTTCATGTTTTGGACCGAGACTGAGTCCAGGAACAAACCCCATGTTTTCCATCATATGCTGACTGGGAGCACTATAAGAGTTATGTGGAATATTAATTTAAGCCCCAGTATCTACTAGGCCTTCAAACTTTTTTACTTGAATGTGTATGGTGCAGGTGGGCCGTTGTTTAGAAATTACATTAATCCAATAAGCAGCTTTCTCCAGAGCCTATCCCAGGGCCACGTGTCTTATCTCCTTTGTTTAAAATGATATTAGGTAGTAAAAGCAATTGAACTTGTTTAACAGTAGTAAAAGAAACAGGAGCTTGGCCTGGGGTGCATAATTTATTGCAAGCTCTCATACACACCTTTGTTACTTGTTTTGTGGTAAGAGCATCAAAGCCTAATTGGGCATAAGTATCAGAGAAACTATCGGAGCCTGTGAGCTGAGCCTGAGTAATTAGAACGCCATTAGTCTGATTTAGCTGAGCCTGTAGATGGGCCTCCTCTGCCCACTAGGCTGAGATGGGGTTAGAACAGCTTTTTGCCAAAAGGTCCTAGTCTAAAGGAAGCAAAGTGACCTCTGTACAAAAAGTTTGTAATACCATTTTAACATAAGGAGAAGTAGGACCATACTGAGTACAAGCATCCTTAAATTCTTTTAAAAAGGTAAGATTGAGAGGTACATAATGACACAGACCGGAATGACATGTGAGAAAGGGGCATTGAAGGAGCAGAAGAGGCAGAAGATTACTGGCATCCATGTGTGAAGAAGGGTACAGAGAAGCAGTGCGGGTGGATGGCAAAGTGATCAGTTGAGGAACCAAAATGACAAGAGGGTGAGGGGCTGCAGTGGATGGGGGAGGACCTGGAGAATTATAGGTAAATTGTAGGTTGGTCCTGGAGCCATTAGCTGATGCCAGAGGTTTGAAGAGAGAAGATTTAGCATATCTATGGTCCCGGGCTGTGTGAGTCATGGCTGGGAGCTTCAAGTACCTGCTCTTCATGAAAAGAAGTAAGATCAGTAGGGGGTAAATTTAAGCCAAAGTCACCAGAGTTAGATGCTGAAATCTCAGCATCATTATATGGGAGAGGAATAGGCAAAGGGAGAGGCTGATCAGATAATGAAAGCTGTGCAGGAGAGGAAAGTTGAGGAGGTATTAGGATGGCATGTACCGAGGCCCAATCATCCCAAACAGTGACGGGAACATAATTCTCTGTTGAGGCCAGTTCCTGGAATGTTGTACCAACAAGATCCTATACTTTTACATATACAGTTCCTTTTTCAGGAAACCAAGGACAGTATTTTTCCACCGCCCTGAATAGAGTGACCATATTTTCCATAGGCACTCAAACCTTTGCCTGTTTTAACAGGTCTACATCTAAGGTTCCTTTTTCAGGAAACCAAGGACAGTATTTTCCCACTGCCCTGAATAGAGTGACCATATTTTCCATGGGCACTCGAACCCTTCCCTGTTTTAACAGGAGTTTAATATAGAAGAGATAAGTATAATTTTTAGACTCTGTGTGACCCATAGTTAACCTGGATCATACACAGACTACTCACCAGTCGTCAGGGAGTCGAACAAGCATTTCTGTGTACCAAACCGATGACATTTCTCCACACCTACCAAAGGGAATCGGGTTCCCACATGCACTTGGGAAAAAGAAAAAACCATGTTGGTGGGCCAGATTTTGGGGGAGCCCACCCCGGATAATTCAATGTTATTTCACATAGGTTCTTTTCTATTTCCCTAAGTGTTGGACAGTCTGAGAAATAAAGGGAAAGAGTACAAAACAGAGAAATTTTAAAGCTGGGTATCTGGGGGAGACATCACATGTCAGCAGGTTCCGTGATGCCCCCCAAGCTGCAAAACCAGCAAGTTTTTATTAGTGATTTTCAAAGGGGAGGGAGTGTACGAATAGGGTGTAGGTCACAGAGATCACATGCTTCACAAGGTAATAAAATATTACAAGGCAAATGGAGGCAGGGCAAGATCACAGGACCAGGGCGAAATTAAAATTGCTAATGAAGTTTTGGGCATGCATTGTCATTGATAACATCTTATTAGAAGACAGGGTTTGAAAGCAGACAATGAGTCTGACTAAAAATTTACTAGGTGGGAATTTCCTCATCCTAATAGGCCTGGGAACACTACGGGAGACCAAGGCTTATTTCATCCCTTATCTACAACCATAAAAGACAGACATTCCCAGAGTGGCCATTTCAGAGACCTACCCCTGGGAATGCATTCTCTTCCTCAGGGCTGTTCCTTGCTGAGAAAAGGAATTCAGCAATATTTCTCCTATTTGCTTTTAAAAGAAGAGAAATATGGCTCTGTTCCACCTGGCTCTCAGGCAGCCAGACCTAATGCTTATCTCCCTCGTTCCCTGAACATTGCTGTTATCCTGTTCATTTTTCAAGGTGCCCAGATTTCATATTGTTTGAACACACATGCTTATGAACAATTTGTGCAGTTAACGCAATCATCACAGGGTCCTGAGGTGACATACATCCTCAGCTTATAAAGATGATGGGATTAAGAGATTAAAGACAGGCATAGGAAATCACAAGAGTATTGATTGGGGAAGTGATAAATGTCCATGAAATCTTCAAAATGTATGTTCAGAGATTGCAGTAAAGACAGGTGTAAGAAATTATAAAAGTATTAATTTGGGGAACAAATAAATGTCCATGAAATCTTCACAATTTATGTTCTTCTGCCATGGCTTCAGCTGGTCCCTCCGTTCAGGGTCCCTGACTTCCTGCAACAATAGCAGTATGGCCATCTGTCCCAATATTTCAGAAAAGTCCTAGTGACACAGACCTGGCCTTTGGAGATAGTGCCAGCTGTTGAGTGCCAGTTCCAAAGGTTCAAATTTCCCTTCAGATAATATTTCTGGGCTTCTTGGGAGGCCAAA
Organism: Nomascus leucogenys; assembly: GCF_006542625.1. Lineage (NCBI taxonomy): Eukaryota > Metazoa > Chordata > Mammalia > Primates > Hylobatidae > Nomascus > Nomascus leucogenys. Next base: position 76,006,092 of record NC_044395.1, read on the forward strand.
CACCAATTGTGACTCCTCTTGAGCTCCCAGCTTGCTTCCTTGGCCTTGTGCACCACTGATAACATTGACAGGCTGGGGAGCCCGCCGCTCCAAGGTCTGGGGCCTTCCAGATCTTCTCTCCTACTCAACTTCCTTTCCTCTCCTGCCAGGCTGGCCCAAGGGCCCTGCGAAGGGTGGTGCTTCCCAGAACTACTGGGCTACCAGTTCTGCCAGACCTCAGAGAGGGTGGTAGTGGCCGAGGAAGAAACGGGGCAGAGGGCACAGCCCTCATGCAGGTAGCACCTCCCAATTTTGCCTTTCCACTAGGCAGCCATTTATCTGGGCTGGAATCAGGGAGAGGGACACAGAAGTCTCCCCTAGAATTGCAGGGCTTTGGGAAAAAGGGCTCCCAAGTGAAGGCCGCCTTGGTGTCCCTCATTGTTTCCAAAAGTGAGCCCAACATCTAAAAATCTAAACAATTGAACTCATGGACCTAGAGAGTAGAGATGGTTATCAGAGGCTGGGAAGGGTAATGGGTGGTGATGGTGGAGATGGGAATGTTTAAAGGGTACAAAAAAAGTTGAATAAGACTTACCATTTGCTAACACAACAGGGTGACTATAGTCAATAATAACTTAATTGTACATTTAAAAATAACCAAAACAGTGTAATTGGATTGTTTGTAACACAAAGGATACATGCTTGAGGGGACAAATACCCCATTCTCCATGATGTGATTACTACATTGTATGCCTGTATCAAAACATCTCATGAACCCTATAAATATATACATCTAGTATGAACCCACACAAATTAAAAATTAAAAAACAAAGCAGAACCAAAAACACAAAAGTGCATCCAACGGTCTAGATGTAGAGAACCTTTGCATACATAGAAATACTCCTTAGACAGCTGCAGTTCCTGGTGTGGTACTACAAAGGTCCTGGAAGTCCTCCTGCCTTACTTCGAGTCTGCCACAGGCCGGAGCTACTTCTAGAACAGTTCTGGCTGCCTTCCCAGGGGAGGGGGCGACTGCAGGTCACCCTGCCTCAGTGCACTCTGCGCACCTGAGTTGTAGGCCGGGCAGCAGTCACCGGAGTCAGTGGTCCCGATTCTTCATGGGTGTTACCTGGAGTTTCCATTGCACGGGTGCTGGAGGCCAACCCACTCTAGTCCCACCAGCTGGGTCCTGCCACACGAAAAGGACCCAGAGGGCCTAGACAGATATCCCCTGAACTTCTTTCTGACCCGCAGAAACAGTGAGCATCACCTGCAGGGGTTCCGCCAGCCTCTGGCTTTGCTTCCTGCCCGGCAGCCTCCAGTAAGTTTTCCCGACTGCTCTCCAGGAGTGCAGTGGGCGCCCACGTACTTATTTAGGGTCGCTGCTGCCAAGCGGCAAAGAGCGAACCTGAGGCCCGGGGCTGGGGGCTGTGGTGAGAGGCGCCCCTTTCTTTCTTGCTACCGCCCCTAACCCCCGCTCCTTCCTAGCCTATTCTGCCAAAGCTGGGATCTTCTCCTGGAACCCGGGAGCAAGAAGAGCTGGCAGTGCCGACTCCCAGAACCCGGCTTTCCTTAAGAAAAAATGGGTAGGCTGAGTTTGTGTGCGTGGATGTGCATGTGTCGGTGTGCATGTTTGGGGGACAGTATGTACCCCCGTTTGCATAAAACACGCCTGTTTTTGGAAACAGAAACACACGGGGTTGCTTTCGGGTATGAGTGTGGTTAGTTTGGGTTCCTGAGCGCGAGCCCTTTTGGGAGCAGCTGGTGAGGGCGCATCTGTTCCAGTGAATGCTGGCTGTCTGCTGGACTGTCTGTGAATGCAGAAGGCAGAGCGTGTGGTGGGGGTCCTGCCGTGTGAGTGATGATGTGCGCACCGGCTGGTCTGTAGTCGCGAGTGGAACTTGTGTGGAAATTCTTAGACTGACTCTTGGGCTGCAGCACCTGCTCCCCTCCGTGGGCGGCAGCTGGACCCCAGCGCGCTCAGCTCTCAGGCGCTTCAGCGAAGTGGGGTAGGGGTGTGGAGCGAGAGAGATAGAGAACCGGGCATAGACCATCTCCGCCAGGCAGCTTGGCAAACAGGTGGCAGAGTCGCAGGGCAGCTGTGTAAGCCAACTTCGGTGTGGCAGTGGAGGGTCCTGGCTTGGGGTGGGGGATGCTGGACCCGCAGTCGAGGATGTGGGGATACAGGGGAAGGGGGAGGAGGTGGATGCTGAGCCTTGTATGCAGGCTATGTCAGTTTAGCCCTCTCCCCAACCTCTCTTCCACTCCTGCCCATCCCAGAGGAGTGAGGTGGAGAAGGGTTGCCTGCCAGACTGGCACCAAAACATCCTTCTTTGGGTGCCTATGGTGCCAGGGCTCGAGGGGTCGGAGGATATCCAGAGAAGCACCCCAGGTGGTCCAGAAAGATCAAATTTTGAGGACCCCTCCCTCCCCTTTTCCCTCCCCCACCACTCCTTCCCTGCCGTGGGCTCTTTCAGTTGTGGTCCCTTTAGAACCCAGGACTACTGCTCAACCTCGCTGGGGGTTCGGGTGGCTGGACTCGGGTCCCTCACTGGCGTGACAGGAGAGAGTGCGAGGCAGGAGTTTAGGAGCCAAGGAGGTGAGAGAAGCTCTGGCCCCTCACTGTAGGTGACGCCAAACTCTCCTCGACTTGCCCCGACTCTTAGTTAGTTGAAAACTCTCTGTCCTCTCCCAGGCTCTCCAGCTTCCCAAGCAATGACCTCAATAAAAAAAATGACAGCGGGGCGGACTGCCCCCGCTCCAGAGTACCAGTGTCTGCAGTGTGAGTTATGACGCAATCGGAGCTCGGTCGGTCCTTTGATTGGCTAGTCTTGGCCACTTTGGATTGGCCGCGTGGGCTGGTGGGGATCCCCCCTCCCGCTATCTCTGTAATAAGAGCGGGGTCTTCGCGGGGAAGGCGCCCACAGCAGGCGTGGTGTTCATCCCAGGTCGACCGGTCGCTCGCGCTGCCCTGAAACTCTAGTCGCCAGGTGAGGAACTTCCCATTCCCCATTCCGCTCACTCTAATAACCTGCTTCTTCGACTAGTTCATCCAGTTTGCTCCATCTGCCTGTCTGCCTCTCCGCCGCCATCTGGTCCTACCTTACAGCAGTGGTCCTAGCTCTCTTCCAGGCTCCGGAGAAGGCGAGCGGTTACGGTTGTCCTGGCAGTTTCTCCTACCAGTGCGAGAGGAGCCCAAGCATCCCCGTGGCTCAGCGTGGGCGCTGGAAGCGCGGCGAGCCGAGGTAGGCGGGTCTGCAGCCCTGGCATTGGGGCCCGGCTGAGCGCAGGATTCTGCCGAGTTGGGTCCGGGAGCGCCCTGCGCCGTCTTTGTTCTTCGGGATCATGTTTCGTTCCCGGGAGGTCGGAACCCTGAGCTTTCCTCTGAGGCGCCTCCTGGTGAGCCTTCCCGGGATTCCGGTCCGGATCTGAGGCAGTGTTTTTAGCCGACTAGAACCCTGGGCGCTCACCTCGCGGAGCTGCTGCCCAGCATCTGCTGCTAAAATGCGCTCCGGCAGAGGGCTGGCTTTGCGGGCGAGTCCTGAGACACCCGTAACTGGCACGTTAAAAATTTTCCCAGTTCCAAGACTGAGAAATGAGCGCTCCTTTCCAATCTACCCTTCCCACCCTCCCCTCGCATGCGTTGGCGCGAAGCCCAGAAGAGGAGAAGGCGAGAAGGGGAGAGCAGGTCTATAGCAAGGTGCGTCCACGCCTGGTTTCGGCATAAATCAGGGCAGAAGTGTCGGTTTGTGTGCACAGGCGCGTGTGGCTTCTCCCTGGCCTTCAACAAAACAGAACCAAAATTCATCCTTTCTTTCCACCCTTCCCCTAGGACACCTTTTTCCGCTCTATCAAGCCATTCACTCACTGCAATGTATCTCTTGAGATTCCCAGCAGCCCTTCCTGCAAATGAAGGGAACAGAGGCTCAGGCAGGTGAAGTAACCTGCCTGAGGTCACATGGCGGTTGTGGCAGAGGCAGGACTGGAACCTAGATCTGTGCTGGTGCAGCAGTAACGTCATCCTTCCTTTACAGAGAGGCGGCATGGGTTTCCGGAAGTTCTCCCCCTTCCTGGCTCTCAGTATCTTGGTCCTGTACCAGGCGGGCGGCCTCCAGGCGGCGCCATTCAGGTGAGACAGCCTGGAGTCAGGGGCGCCTTCTGCTCCCACTGCCCCTAGGACCAGACAGCTCTGTGCCTCTGAAGTCACGCGTGGCTCCTGGTGAATCAGTGCCCACAGGTGGACCCTGGCCTCATGCCCGTCCCCTGGGAGTCGCGGTGGCCACATCCCCAGGGGAAGAAGCAGAGACCAGGAAGCCTGGCTGCCTATCCTGGGGATGGGCAGGCAGGGGCTCACAGCCTGCAATGAGTTTGCTTCCCCTCCACAGGTCTGCCCTGGAGAGCAGCGCAGACCCGGCCACCCTCAGTAAAGAGGACGCGCGCCTCCTGCTGGCTGCACTGGTGCAGGACTATGTGCAGATGAAGGCCAGTGAGCTGAAGCAGGAGCAGGAGACACAGGGCTCCAGGTGAGGTTCCCCAAGCGCCAGCACAGGCCCTCCTCTCCCCGCAGCATACACAGGAAGGTGGATCCCAAGAGGCAGGAGAGAACACACTGGCAAGGGGTCCAGCAAGCTGATTTGTCCAGCAGGATCCCATTCTCAAGTTCCAAGGGAGACAGAGGTCCCAGTGCACCTGGAGGGACTGTGTGTGGTTAGACACAATAAAAAGCTCCGTTTCTGAAAGCTGTTAGGACATAGATTTAGAAGCTTTTTCTAGACATAGAAAAAACTCAATTTCTGAAAACTGATAGGAAATGAAATGGGGAGGTGTGGAATCGTTCACTGTGGAAATTGCTCTTGCAGTACTGGGAGATCTCCTAGCATTGGATGAGTTAAGACTGGTAAGGATGAAGCCAGGGATAGACCCAATATCTCAGAAAGTTTTAGAAATTTCACATGTGCATGCCATTCTTTCGCACCTGCAAGGAGCCTTCATTTCATATTTGCAAGGTGAAGATGAAGCCCTTGCAGGGGGTGGGGACAGAGCAGTGTCTGAGGTAGGTTTGAGCCTTTAGATGTGCAAGCTCTGTGGAGATGTGCGTGTTGTCATGAGGCCAGGGAGAGCACCCTTTCCCAGACCCACATCTTTTTGCACGTTGAGCCTGAGCAAAGACCAACCCCTGGCCTGGTCCCAGCACTGCTGGGCAGAGGCATGTGTCACACCTGTATCCACCCCGAGAACCTCTCTGTTGAGCATGAAGGACTGACCATCATGGGAATGCCAGAAAAGATCATCCTTCCCCATTCAGCCCTTCTCTACACTGCCCTGGCCCACTGACCCTCTCACCTCTCCTAATGGAGTGTGTGTGAGCTGCCCTCCTGCCTGCCCCAACTGCTCCCACTCGACATGTCCCCTGCCTGGTCCAAACTTCTGAGTGACTGCCCATGGGGACAGCCCGTAGTGCATGGTACTGTCTGGCATGTCCTGCCCTTGCAGCTTGAACAGTCCTAGATTTAAGTAGTGTAGTAATCTGAGTACTTGCCTGCAGGGCACATACTTGCAGTACCTGAAAAACTTTCATATGTTCCCTGGCATCAACTTTGGGCCTGAAATTCCTGGCAAGAATAGGGACATAGCCAGCGGCGTGCAGAGGGACCACCACCCCACTCCAGGGTCCCCCAGATGGCAGCTGAACTCCTCTCACCTCTCCTGATTCCCCTTCTTGCTCCACTTTATGAACCTGATGCATGTGGATTCCTCTCTGATTTGTCTTCATGCTGGTATTGGTATCTTTGCTTATGACAGAGAATGTTTTGAAGACCTCAGGATGGAAGGGAAGAGAGCAGAACTTACTGACCATGTTAGAGATAAGAGAAAATAAGGGAAGCTTCTTGAGACTGTAGAGGGTGTTATGACAGAGCCATCCAATTTCTGCTTCTAAATGTACCATGATAAAATGAGCACATCTTAATGCCTTGGCATTTGATGAATCAATCTATTTTTCTAAAAGGAACTGAGCTGCGGTGCTTATTGCTCTCGTCCACATCCAAGACTTGAGGGTATCCAGTGCCTATGCTCAGAAGTAGCCTTAGCTTCAGGGTAGCTGGATATGGGGCTTGGTGGGTCATCTCTGTGACCCAGCTCAAGCAGCAAGAACAGTGTGTGAAGGAGCTGGTAAGTACTTCTGGGAGAGGATGCTGCAAACCCTGTTCTCTGAGCTTCGTCTGAAGACTTTAGGGAATTTCATTTTCCTGTGGTAAAGGGTAGTGTTGGTGCTTGTGGCTGGGATATGGTCTCTATATACTCCTTGTGTATCTTGGGGTGGGTCTGGGCCTCGTTGCCCACTTCCTCCTTGAATGGTAAATGCAGGGTTTCAGCCTGTGCCCCATGGCTTGGAATTGTTTTTTCTTCTTTCTTTTCATGATGGTCTTTGGGCAGAGCTCCTGGCGAAGACTGCCAGGCCATTTCCCCTAACAGCTTTTATAATTGCATTTTCGAGAAACACTTACTGTTAGGTGGTGTGTCGAAGCATTGCTGTTCTCTTTATGAAGGTCCCATGAGGTGGGCTCCTCCCCCAGCTTTTCACTCACAGGTCTTCTCTTCTTTCTCTATCTTGCAAATCAGCTCCACTGCCCAGAAGAGAGCCTGCAACACTGCCACCTGTGTGACTCATCGGCTGGCAGGCTTGCTGAGCAGATCAGGGGGCATGGTGAAGAGCAACTTCGTGCCCACCAATGTGGGTTCCAAAGCCTTTGGCAGGCGCCGCAGGGACCTTCAAGCCTGAGCAGATGAGTGACTCCAGGAGGAAGGTAACTGCCCTTATGCTATGGAATGAGAGGGGGAAGGGACTTGGAGTTAAAACCTACATTTTGAAAACCTCTGCTCTGGTAGGTTCTTTAGGTTCCTTCTGTCCGGTTACATTCTTCCTCCTGAGGTAGTGAGTTCTTTCTAGAACCTAGCTTGATGTCAGAATGCTAGGGCATTCTGACATCAGAGATGTAGTGTCATTTTTCTGATAAGGGAAATGGAAAGAAAAAAAAAAGCTTGCTGGATTCAGAAAGGGAGAGGTCTGCAAACCTTAACCAGGGCCAGTCTTCATTCATTAGGCTGGTTTCAGAAAGGGCTCAACCCTTGACTACTGATTCAGATGGATGAGCTGTAATCATAACCTACTCCCAAGATTAATAGATGCAGTTGAATTATTTTAGTCTTCATTTGCCTTACAAGCCTGCTTACCTCTCATATCCATAATTCGTAAATGGTGTTTAAAGAAGCACTTCTGTAAATTAGTATTTTTTCAGTAATAATTGTGATTATTCATGACTTGTCTTCTACTTCTTTTTTTCTCTTCCTTCTCCTTTTCATCTTCTTCCTTTTTCTCTTCTTTCTCCTCCCCATCTTCTCCCTCCTCTTCTTTTTTTCCCCTAATCTCAGGTTATCATGAAACTGAACTAACTATTTCTATTAATTTCTGTTGGCAACAACTTGGTGAGAATGCCCCATGGAAGATATACATGTTTGCATCCTAAGATACTGAAAAAAGGCACCTTTGTCACTTGAAAGGAATGAAACTGAATGCAAAATAAGCTAATTCCATATTTGCTGTGCATCATTTTTATATTTAGTTCTATGTCCAGTAAAAGTGATGGCGTCTCTCATTGACTTATCTGGTAGCAAACTGGTTCTTTCAGAGCCATCCTGTTGATCATGCAGCTCCGCCAAACCTTAGGGGGACATGAAATCACTGCCTGTTGTGGTCTCCGAGGACACATGGTAATGGTGATGCTGTGCCTTGTTATCTAAGAACATGATTGTATAATTTGTTTAAGAAAATGTCAATATTGTGCCATTTGTGAACTTCATCAAGATTAAAAGCATATTTTGGGTACATTTGTTTCAAAACCTTGGTGATGCATTACAACTTGTTTTCCTATGTAATAATAATGATGATGATGATGATGATAATAAATATTTTTGAGTGCTTACTATGTATGGGCCAGATGTTATTTTAAAACAGTGCTTTATACCTGTGAATTCATTTAATCTTCATGACAAAACCATGAAGTAGATGCTATTAATCATGTTCCTTCACCTCTGAGGAAACAGAGCCAGGGAGAAGTCCAAGGTCACACACAGATAGATAGTGGTGGACCCAGGTATTGGGTTCCAGGGCTTACAGTGGAAATCACTGCACTATGTGCCTTTCAACAGTGGCTCCTAATGTTTTTCAGAGACTCGTGAGCCATTCTTTGGCCTAGCTGCCTGATAAGGTAGACCCTCAGATTTTGGAGATGCATAACAAATTTTAAACATAAAAATAACCTAGTCTTAACATAATATAATGAATTTTTTGTATCCATTTCTTGGCTTCAAAAATGATCACTTGCCACTGTTGTTATGTCTGTATATCATCTCTATCCCTTCCTCCAGTGTATTATCATGTCAATATATCCATAAATAAATATTTCATCATGTATTTCCAAATGGTAAGGGCTTTTAAAATATAATCACAATTTCATTTAACAACTAAAATAAATTTACAATAATTTTAAAATTCTTTAATATTACATATCGGCCATGGTTCAAATTCTCTATGTATCATGTAATATAAATGATAAGATGGAGAATTTACATATATTTATATATATGTGAAACCAGGGCTCAAATTGAATCTTCACGTTGCTGCTGGTTAATAATAAGTTTTAATTTAAGGCTCTTACAAATTAGAGGTTCCTCCCTCATCTATTTTCCCCCTTGCTGTTTACTTGTTGGAGAGACTAAGTTATTTGTCCAATAAAGAGTTCTACATACTGCATCCCTGTGGTGAGGTTTAACAGTTAAGTCCTGTGAATCAGCAGTCGGGTCTAGAGTGAGCGATGGGGAAAAGAAATAGGGGATGAGGCCAGAGAGTAGATGAAGGCGAAGACAGATCACGTAGTACTTTGTAGGGCATAGGAAACACTGGCTTTTTATTAGTCAATCTCTAGTCAGGAAAACAGGAACTACCTCAGTAATTTTAACAGAAATAATTTAATAAAAGGAGTTGGCTAAATCAGTATTAGTGTAGTAACAAAGTGAAAGAGAAGAGTAGTTCAGAGATAGAAACCATAGGAAGAAGTCACCATCCTCGGGGCTATGGGAATAAAGAGAAGAAGGGAGGTAAGTAGGATCTAGAGCCTGCAGGAGGATTCTCAGACCACCAAGACGGGAAGCTGGCAGATGCTGGTATCTCTGAGGGGGTATCTCTGGTATCTCTGAGGCTATTCTAGAAACAGGGAAAACAAAACAAAACTTAAAACTGGAAACAACCTCACTGACAGGGTAGAACATCTCTGTGGGTGATGCCAGCAGCAATAGAAGTCGAAATTGGAAGGAACCTGTTTCTTTTTATTCCAGATGCCTCTTGTCTCCTCTTAGGACCCTCAATTAGCAGAGCCTAAAGGCGGTTCAGCTGACAGAGGAAAAGTTGGTTTGCAAAGTCCCAGCCCTAGTATTTCATAGTAAACATGTGATTTTAAATTTACATATAGGGAAGTTCATTTTTTGTGATGTACCATTCTGTGAGTTTGAAAAATACATTGTCATCCAATTACCACCACCATGGAGATACAAAACAGTTCTATTCCTTCCCCAAATTCTTCCATGTTTCCCCTTTGCAGTCAATCACTCCTTCCACCCTCAGCCTCTGATCATGACTGTTCTGTTTTCTGTCCCTATAGTTTTGCCTTCCAGAGAATGTCATATGCATGTAGCTTTCTGGTCTATCTTTTACTCAGCATAAGGCATTTGAGATTGATCCATGTCATTGGATGTATCAATGACTTGCTTCTTTTTATTACTGTGTAGTATTACATTCTTGCATTATGCCACAGTTGATTTATCAATTTACCCAAAGAAGGACACCTGGGTTGTTTCTTATTTGGAATTTATGAATGGAGGTGCTATAAACACTCATGGATAGATTTTTGTGTGAAGATGAGTGTAATGGGCTGAATGGGGCACTCAAAATGTGTCCATGTCCTAATCAATGGAACCTATGTTTTTACCTTACTTGGAAAAAGGGTCTTTGCTAATGTAATTAAGAATCTTAAAATGAGATCATCCTGAATTATCCAGGTGTGTCCTAAATCCAATGACATATCCTTATAAGAGATTCACTCAGAAGACACATGTGGAGAAGGTGACATGACAGAGGCAAGGAGGCACAAGCCAAAGAAGTCTGTATCTAACAGAAGCCAGAATCACAGAACAGTCTCTGGAAGAAGAGCAGCCCTGCTGACACCTAGATTTTGGACTTCCAGCTTCCAGAACTGTGAGAGAATAATTTCTGTTGTTTTAAGCCACAAAGTTTGTGGTAATTTGTTATGACAGCCCTAGGAAACTAATACAATAAATTTTCATTTCTTTTGGGTAAATGCCTTGGAGTGGGATTGCTGGGTTATTTGGAAAGTGTGTGTTTAACTCTGTAAGAAACTGCCAAACTATTTTCTGAAGTGACTGTACCACTTTGCCTTCTTGCCAGCCATGTATGAGGGCTCTAGTATTTCCACACATAGGTATGTAGTACTATCTCATTGCTGTTTTAATTTGCATTTCCCTAATGACTAATGATGTTGAGCATCCATTTTGCCATATGTTTATCACCTTTATTGAAGGGTCTGTTTAAATCTTCTGCTAAATTTTTATTGGCTTGCTTGCTTTATTAGTGTTGAGTTTTTAGAGCTCTTTATATGTTGTGGATGCAAGATTGTTTTCAGATATATAATTTGGAAACTTCCTTCCCCTGAATCTGCGGATTGCTTTTTCATTTTCTTAGCAGTGTCTCTCATAGAGAAAAAGTTGTAATTTGAATAAGATCCAATTCATCATTTTTTTTCTTTTATGTATTGTGCTTTTGGTTCATGTCTAAGAACTCTTTGCCTAACTAAGGTCCCAAGTTCACAATAACCTTATTCAATACTTTCTTGTAAAAGTTTTATAGTTTTATATTTTATATGTAGATTAGTGATCTATTTTGAGTTAATTTTTGTATAAGGTGAGAGGTGTAGGTTGAAATTCGTACCTGTGAATATAGATACCCAATTGTTTCAGTGCCATTTGTTAAAAAGACTGTTATTTCACCATTTAATTGCCCCTGCACCTTTGTCAAAAAGCAATTGATCATATTTGTGTGGGTATATTTCTGGGTTCTCAATTCTGTCTCATTGATTGATTTGACCATTCTTTTGCCAATGTCATAGTGTCTTGATTAGTGTAGTGTTAAAGTGAATCTCAAAACCAGGTAATGTGGGGCTTCCAACATTGTTCATTCTTGTTCAAAAAGATTTTAGCTACATCTAAAATATTTTCTACATCTTTTATACATTTTAGAATCAGTGTGTCAATATCTACAAAATTTCTGATGAGATTTTTAATGGGATTGTGTTAAATCAGTGGGTTAATTTTGGGAGAATTAGCATATTAATAATATTAAGCCATCCAATTCATGAATACAATACATGTTTTCACTTATTTAGGTTTTCTTTGTTTTTTTTTTTTCATCAGTGTTTTCAGTTTTCAACAGAAAGATTTTATTTTATTTTTTGGTGCTAATGTAAATGGTACTTAAACATTTTTATTTTTAATTGTTCATTGCTAGTAGATAGAAATACAATATTTAAAATATTAACATTGTATTCTGTGACCTTGCTAAACTCAATTATTCATTTTATGAGGTTTTTTTGTTGTTGTTTCTTTCAGGGTTTTCTATGTAGACAGTTATGTTTTCTTCTAGTAGAGCTAGTTTGAGTTCTCCCTTTTACATCAGCTTATCTTTCATTTCTTTTTCTTGACATATTACACTGGCTATAACTTCCAGTATGATGTTGAATTGGAGTAATAAGTGCAGACATCTTACTCAATCTCTGTGGTGATATTAAAGAAAAGTCCATACATTCTTTGGTACTACTTCCTTCAAAATAGGGAGTCAACATCCCCTTCCCTTAAGTGTAAATTCTATTGACTGATTTGCTTCTAACAATAGAATGTGACAGAGGAGATGGTATGTGACATGTGCTTAGAACATATAAGGTATTATAGTATCCTCCTTGCTTTCTTTCTTGGGTTACTTGCTCTGGGGGAAGTCAGATGACTTGTGAAGACATTCAAGCACCTGTGAGAGGCCTACATAGCATGGAGCTGAGGCATCCTGACAATAGCCATGTGTGAGCAAAGTGGGGTTGCAATCAGCTTCGTTGGTGCCAGTTAAGCCTTCAGATGACTGTAGCCCCAATGGATACTCTGCCTGCAGCCTCATGAGAGACCTTGAGCAAGCACCACCCAGCTAAGTCATTTCTAAATTCCTAACCCACAGAAACTGTGACCAAAAAAATTGTTGTTTTAAGCCACTAAGCTTTGGGGTAGTTTGTTACACAGCAATAAATAATAGTCTTTCAACATTAAACATATTGGGCATAAATTTTTTAATAGATGCTCTTCATCAGGTTAAGAACCTTCCCTTTGATACCTAATTTGCTGATACCTAATTTGTTGTTTTTATCATTATGGATTAATATGAGAACTTTTGTGGAAGCTAAATGATGAGAACACATGGACACTTAGAGGAGAACAACACACACTGGGGCTTATTGGAGGGTGGAAGGTGGGAGGACAGAGAGAATCAGGAAAAATAACTAATGGATACTAGGTTTAATACCCGGGTGATGAAATAATCTATACAACAAACGCCCATGACACATGGTTATCTATGTAACAAAACTGCACATCCTGCACTTGTATCCCTGAACTTAAAATTTAAAAAAAGAAAAAAAAGAAAAATTTCCAAGTGTTTTCCCTGCATTTATTTATATAGTCATATTTTTTTCTTTAGTTTGTTAATATGGTAAATTAATTGATTTTAAAATGTTGGAACAGCCTTGCATTTTCAGGACAAACTCCACTTGGTTATGATGTATTATTCTTTTTATATATTGCAGGAATCTATTTGCTAATAAATTTGTAGAAGAATATTTTGAGTTTATGTTCAAGGAGAGCATTAGTTTGTGCTTTTAATATTTTTGTTTTTAGGGTGTTAGGGTAGTGCTAGCCTCATAAAATTAGTTGGGAAGTATTCCCTTCTCTTGTTTTCAGGAAGATATTTTTTAGAATTGGTATTACTTCTTCCTTAAATATTTGTAATAATTTACCAGTTAAGCCTCCTGGGCCTGGATTTCCTTTGTAGAAAAGTTTTCAACTATATATTAAATGTATTTAATGCATATATAGGACCATTTTTATAATACCATTTAGGTTTTCCTTCCTGAATGAGTTTTGGTAGTTTATGCCTTTCAAGGGATAGATTCATTTTTATCTAAGTTGATGACTTTATGGGCAGAATTATTCATAGTATTCCTTTATTATTGTTGTTACTGTCTGTAGGGTCTGCAGTAATACCTTCTCTTTCATTAATGATATTGGTAGTTTGTCTTCTTTTTCTTTTTTTCTTGGTCATTCTGGCTAGAGGATATTATTTAACTATCTTTACAAATATCAAGTTTTTGGTTTCATTGTTTTCTATTTGTAATGTTATTGATTTCTGCTTTTATTATTATTATTCCTTTCTTCTTTTTTCTTTGGTTATTATATAAAATTCTTTTTCCATTTTCTTAGGGGGGAAAGCTTAGGTTGTTGACTTGAAACCTTTCTTTCTTTCTTTCCCCTAATATAACTATTTAAAGTTATAAATTTCCCTCAAAGCATTGTTCTAACTATAATTTTGTCATGTTACATTTTAATTTTTATTCAAGTCAAAATATTTTCCCAATTTATTTGAGAAATTTTTTTAATACATTGACTTTTTAGAAATCTATCCTTGATTTCCAAATATTGCAGAAGTTTTCAATTTTCTGTTTTTGATTTACATCTTAATTCTGTGCATGATTTCAATTTTAAATATATATATATTTTGATTATTATTATTTCAATAGTTTTTGTGGAACAGGTGGTGTTTGGTTACATGGACAAGTTCTTTAGGTATAATTTCTAAGATTTTGGTGCACCCATCACCCGAGCAGTGTACAGTGCACCCAATGTGTAGGCTTTTTTCCCTAACCCCCCTCCTGCACTTTCCCCTAAGTACCCAGAGTCCATTATATCATTCTATGCCTTGCATCCTCATAGCTTGGCATAATTTAAATTTATAAATTTTTAATTTAAATTTTTGGCAATCAAATATATTAATATTTTCCTTTATAATTTCTTTCTTTTTTATCCTCAAAAACAGCTTCCCCCATGTGCAACTACACCAAGCTTTTATTTATATGTGCCTTAACTCCATGAATTGCAAAATTGTCAGAGACGATTTTTCAGGCATATTATACTTATAATCCAACTGGAACTTACTTTGTTGTGTGGGAATCAGAATATTGTCTGCAGCTTTTGAATAACCTAAGCATATGAAGACACAAAGGCATAAACGTCATAGCATAGCTTGGTTAAGGAATAGCCATACTGTAAAAAGTTTAATTATGGCCATTTTTTAATCAAAAAATCAGCCAGGCATGGTGGCTCACACCTGTAATCCCAGCACTTTGGGAGGCCGAGGTAGGGGGATCACCTGAGGTTGGGAGTTCGAGACTAGCCTGACCAACGTGGAGAAACCCTGTCTCCACTAAAAATACAAAATTAGCCAGGTGTGGTGGCTCATGCCTGTAATCCCAGCTACTTGGGAGGCTGAGGCAGGAGAATCGCTTGAACCCGGGAGGCAGAGGTTGCAGTGAGCCAAGATCATGCCATTGCACTTCAGCCTGGGCAACAAGAGCGAAACTCTGTCTCAAAAAAAAAAAAAAAAAAAAGAAAAAAAAGAAAAAGAAAAAAAAACTAATGGATGTTGGCATGGATGTGGTGAAAAGGGTACACTTTTACACTGTTGGTGGGAATGTAAACAAGTGTGACCGCTATGGAAAACAATGTGGAGATTCCTTAAAGAACTAAAAATAGATCTATCATTTGATCTGGCAATCTTACTCCTGGGTATCTACCCATAGGAAAAAAAGTCATTATATGAAAAAGATGCTTGCATACACATGTTTATATTATAGCAGCACAATTCACAATTGCAATTATATGGAACCAGCCCAAATGCCCATTAATCAACAAGTGGATAAAGAAAATGTGGTGTATATATATATACCATGAAATACTGCTCAGCCATAAAAAGGAACGAAATAATGGCATTTGCAGCAAGCTGGATGGAATTGGAAATCATCATTCTAAGAGTAGTAACTCAGGAACGGAAAACCAAACATTGCATATTCTCACTCATAAGTGGGAGCTAAGCTATGAGGACGCAAAGGCATACGAATGATTCAATAAACTCTGGGTACTTGGGGAAAAGTGTGGGAGGGGAGTGAGGTATAAAAGAGTACACATTGGGTACAGTGTACACTGCTTGGGTGATGAGTGCACCAAAATCTGAGAAATCACCACTAAATAACTTATTCATGTAACCAAATATCACCTGTTTCCAGAAAAGCTATTGAAAGAAAAAAGAGCTGGGTGGCTACGGTAATATTAGACACAAAAGACTTTAAACAAAAAATTACACAAGAGATAAAGAGGACATTTTATAATGATAAAAGGGATGACCACTAAGAAGGTATAACAATAATAAACATATATTAACCTGAAGGCAGAACTCCAAAATTCATGAAGTGAAAACTAACAGAATTGAAGCCAGAAGTAGGCCATTTGAAAAAAAAAAAAGAGATAAATTATGGGCATTCTTGCAGAAGTAAGGTGATAACCACATTGTGATTTTGATTTGAATTTCCCTGGTAATTAGTGATGTTGAACATTTTTTCGTATGTTTATTGGCCATTTGTATAACTTCTTTCTTGCTAATTTGTTTGAATTCCTTGTAGATTCTGGGTGCTAGTCCTTTGCCGGATGCATAGTTTGTGAATATTTTCACTCACTCTGTGGACTGTGTTTACTCTGCTGATTATTTCTTTTGCTGTGAAGAAGCTTTTTAGTTTAAGTCCCATCTATTTATTTTTGTTTTTGTTGCATTTCCTTATGGGTTCTTGGTCATGTACTATTTGTCTAGGCCAATGTCTAGAACCGTTTTTCTGATGTTATCTTCTAGAATTTGAATGCTTTCAGATTTTAGATTTAAGTCTTTGATCCATCTTGAGTGGATTTTTTACAAGGTAATAGTTGAGGATCCAGTTTCATTCCTCTACATGTGGCTTGCCAATTATCCCAGCACCATTTGTTGAATATGGGGTCCTTTCCCCACCTTATGTTTTTGTTTGCTTTGTTGAAGATCATTTGGCTGTATTTGGCTTTATTTCTGAGTTCTCTTTTCTGTCCCATTGGTCTATGTGTCTGTTTTTGTACCAGTACCATGCTGTTTTGGTAACTGTAGCCTTATAGTATAGTTTGAAGTCAGGCAATGTGATGCTTCCAGATTTGTTCGTTTTGCTTAGTCTTGCTTTGGCTATGTGGGTTCTTTACTGTTCCATATGAATTTTAGGATTTTTTTTAGTTCTGTGAAGGATGATGATGGTATTTTGGTAGGAATTGCACTGAATTTATAGATTGCTTTTGGCAGTATGGTCATTTTCACAATATTGATTCTACCCATCCATGAGCAAGGGATGTGTTTTCATTTGTTTGTGTTGTCTGTGATTTCTTTCAGCAGTGTCTTGTAGTTTTCCTTGTAGAGATCATTTGCCTCTTTGGTTAGGTATATTCCTAAGGTTTTTTTTTTCCTTCTTTCTTTCTTTCTTTTTTTTTTTTGCAGCTGTTGCAAAAGGGGTTGAGTTATTGTTTGATTGTCAGCTTAGTAGCTATTAGTGTATAGCAGTGCTAGTGATTTGTGTACATTAATTTGTATCCTGAAACTTTACTGAATTCATTTATCAGATTTAGGAGCTTTTTGGATGAGTCTTCAGGGTTTTCTAGGTATATGATCATATTATTGGCAAACAGAGACATTTTGACTTCCTCTTTACCAATTTGGATGTCCTTTATTTCTTTGTCTTATCTGATTGCTGTGGCTAGGACTCCCAGTGCTATGTTGAATAAGTGATGAAAGTGGGCATCCTTGTCTTGTTCCAGTTTTTAGGGGAAATGCTTTGAACTTTTCCCCATTCACTATAATGTTGGCTGTGGGTTTGACATAGATGTCTTTTATTACCTTAAAGTGTGTTCCCTCTATGCCAGTTTTGCTGAGGGTTTTAGTCATAAGGGGATACTGGATTTTGTTATATGCTTGTTCTGCATCTATTGAGATAATCATATGCTTTTTGTTTTTACTTCTGTTTATGCAGTGCATCACATTTTTTGACTTGCGTATGTTAAACCAACCTTGCATCCCTGGTATGAAACCTACTTGATCATGGTGTACTATATTTTTGATATGCTGTTGAATTTGGTTAGCTAGTATTTTGTTGAAATCTTTTGCATCTATAGTCAGCAGATACTGATCTGTAGTTTTCTTTTTTCTTTTTTTGTTATGTCTTTTCCTGGCTTTGGTATTAGGGTAATACTGGCTTCGTAGAATGTTTTAGGGAAGATTCCCTCTTTCTCTATTTTTTGGAATAGTTTCAATAGAATTGATATCAATTCTTTGAATGTCTGACAGAATTCAGCTGTGAAACCATCTGGTCCTGGGCTTTTTTTTTGGTTGGTAATTTTTTTTTTTAATTGCTATTTCAATCTCACTACTTATTATTGGCCTGTTCAGAGTTTCTGTTTCTTCCTGGTTTAACCTAGGAGGCTTGTATATTTCCAGGAATTTATTCATTTCTTCTAGGTTTTCTAGTTTGTGTGAATAAGGGTATTCACAGTAGCCTTGAATGAACTTTTGTATTTCTCTGGTATCGTTTGTAGTGTCTCCCATTTCGTTTCTAATTGAGCTTATTTGGATCTTCTCTATTCTTTTCTTGGTTAATCTCACTAATAGTCTATCGATTTTATCTTTCCAAAGAATCAGCTTTTTAAAAATTTATCTTTCGTATTTTTTTGTTTCAATTTCATTTAGTTCTGCTCTGATCTTTACTATTTCTTTTCTTCTGCTGGGTTTGGGTTTGGTTGTTCTTATTTCTCTGGTTCCTTGAGGCATGACCTTAGATTGTCTGTTTGTGCTTTTTCAGACTTTTTGATGTAGCCATTTAATGCTATGAACTTTCCTCTTAGCCTGCTTTTGCTGTATCCCAGAGGTTTTGATAGGTTGTGTCACTATAATCATTCAGTTCTAAGAATTTTTAAATTTCCATCTTGATTTCATTGTTGACTCAATGATTATGCAGGAGCAGATTATTTAATTTCCATGTATTTGTATAATTTTGAGGTTCCTTTTGGAGTTAATTTCCAATTTTATTTCTCTGTGGTCTGAGAGAGTACTTGATATAATTTCAATTTTCTTAAATTTATTAAGACTTGTTTTGTAGCCTATCATATGGTCTATCTTGGAGAATGTTCCATGTCCTGATGAAAAGAATGTATATTCTACAGTTGTCAGGTAGAATGTTCTGTAAATATCTGTTAAGTCTGTTCGTTCTGGGGTATAGTTTAAATCATTGTTTCTTTGTTGACCTTCTGTCTTGCTGACCTGTCTGGTGCTGTCAGTGGAGTATTGAAGTCCTCCATTATTATTGTGTTGCCGTCTATCTAATTTCTTAGGTCTAGCAGTAATTGTTTTATAAGTTTGGGAGCTCCAGTGTTAGGTCCAAATATTAGATTATCTTTTTATTAAAGAGTTATGAGAGTTCTTTATATATTTTGGATACTAAACTCCTATTAAATAAATGATTTGCAAGGTTTTTCCCATTCTGTGGGCTATTTTTTTTGTCTTCTTTTAAAGCACAAAGTATTGAAATACTGATGAAGTTTACTTTATGTATATTTATTTACTTATATATATTTTTTGAGGATTTGCTTATGTTTTAGTATATGTAGGAATCCATTGTAGGCCAGGCACGGTGGCTCACGCCTGTAATCCCAGCACTTTGGGAGGCCGAGGTGGGTGGATCATGAGGTCAGGAGATCGAGACCATCCTGGCTAACATGATGAAACCTCGTCTCTACTAAAAAATACAAAAAATTAGCCAGGTGTGCTGGCAGGTGCCTGTAGTCCAAGCTACTTGGGAGGCTGAGGCAGGAAAATGGCGTGAACCCGGGAGGTGGAGCTTGCAGTGAGCCGAGATCGTGCCACTGCACTCCAGCCTGGGCGACAGAGCGAGACTCGTCTCAAAAAAAAAAAAAAAAAAAAAGAATCCATTGACTAATTTAAAACCACAAAGATTTATCTATGTTTTCTTCTAAGAGCTTCATAGTTTTAGCTCTTACATTTATATTTCTGATCCATTTTGAATTTGTTTTTGTATATAGAGTGAGGTAGGGTACAAATTCTTTTGTTTTTCATGTAGAAATCCATTTGTCCCAGCACAACTTACTGAAAATATGATTCTTTCCTGCATTGAATTGTCATGGAATCTTTGTTGAAAATCAGTTGACCATAGATGGTTAGGTTTATTTCTGGACTCTCAATTTAGGTATTATTTCAATGATATTTATATCAATCTTTTGGCATTAATACACATTTTAAAGAATACTGTAACATTGCAGTAAGTTTTGAAGTTGGGAAGTGTGAGTTCTTCAAGTTTACTTATTTTTCAAAATTATCTTGGCTAATCTGGATTTCTTGCATTTTTGTATTAATTTTAGGATCAGCTTGTCTGTTTCTGCAAAAGGGGTAGCTAGAATTTTGATAGGGATTGTGTTGAATACATAGGTCAGTTTAAGGAGTATTGCCATCTTAACAATATTACATTGTCCAATTCATGAGCACAGGATGTCTCATTCATATCATGAATTGTTTTTCTGATTTCATTCTGCTTTCATTGAATTGCCTGTCTGTATTTTATTGTATCTTGTTGAGTACCCTTAAGATAATTATTCTGAGTTTCTTTTTCAGCAATTTGTTGATTTTTTTTTTCATTGAGGTCTGTTACTAGGGAATGATTATGTTCCTTCAGTGGTGTCATATTTCCTTGCTTTTTCATTTTGTTGTGGTGGTGGTGGTGGTGTGTGTATGCGTGTGTGTCCCCACAGTGATGTCTGTGCATCTGGTGGAACAACTACCTGTTTCAAACTTTCTAGAGTGTCTTTCACAGAGAAGAGCTTTCACCTACAGTTGGATCTTTGTGTGCAGCTTGGAAGGATGTGGTGACTATTTCCAGGTAAGTGCAATGGTATAGTCTTAGTGCAGCTTTTTTGACTGCATTCAGCATCAGCAATAACTGTGAGTGCCTCAGTGGCTTAGGCTATAAAAGTTTGTTGTATCTGGGGTGGCAGCATAGGTTGTTAACATCCTCAGGGACAAGGGATTTTGAGGTCCTCCTATTCTTGTTTTTCCTACAATGGGGAAAACATAGGTGACAGGATCCCTTTTGGTGTCAGGTCTGACATGTCCTATGAGCTGCTGCAGTGGTGCTGGATTCCAGATACAGGTGCTCAGATTGGCTGTGAGGCTAGGGTCATAGGCTCAGTGTCTCCCAAACCTCTTGTGGCATCTGGATCTTAGGGTGCAAGTTCACTCTCTGTGGATACATGTTGCTCATAGAACCAGGATCTTAGGCCCTGAGGCAACCCCTAGCAACTCTGGTCTAAGGGATAAGGTTGTAGCTGTAAGTTTACCCTTAGGGGGCAGGGCACAGACCAGGCCCAACTCTAGGGAAGAAGGGGTGCTCTAGAGGCTTGAGCCCAAGGCAAATGGTACAGCTGCCATGCAGGAGCCTGAACCAATAAGGTTCAGTGTCAACTCAGCTCCCTGGGGATGAAACACCATATAGTGGTGATTCTATACTCTGGGGATGGTAGGGCTCGGTAGTATCCCTGACTCTGTGAAGCCAGATGTGTTGGCAGGAAGTACCCCAGAAGGGCCAAGCAAAGCTGTTATTTTGGCCTTGGAGACAGGGAAAAGCACAGCAATGACTGTACTCTCCAGGGAGAGGGGTGTCTCAGCAGCTCAGACTCTAGGTAAGTAATCCAGTTCCAGTACTAGAGTTGTTTGGCCTGTAGGGTGAGGTGTCTCAGCTCAGTCATTGCTCTGTTTCCCTGCAATGCAGAGTGCTATACCAGCTCAGTTTTGGACTACACAGCTGCTCAGCTTGACAAAGGCACCAATTCCCCAGGGGGTGAAGTCCCACTTCAGCTCAGGCCCTGGGGCCTTGACTGTTCTAGGCAGCCCAGGCACCATTTTTCTGTTATGTAGGGCCCCATCAAAGCACTATGTCCCTGGCAGATAATGTGCAGTTTAGTTTAGGCCCTAGAGGCAGGGTGCAGCCACTGTTGACAGAGGTAGATGAAGCTGTTCTGTCAAAGCATCATTTTCCAAGAGGGAGTGTGCAGCTTCACCTCTTGCCTGAGGTAGCCAGTTTGGGGATGTGGGGGTAGGTGGAGCAGTTTCATCACTGCTTGGCACCATCAGGAAGAGTGTGGCAGTTGCCTGAAGCTTGGTTTGGGGATGCTGAGCCATCAGGTATGGGTGGTTTAATTGTAGTTTAGGCTCAGGGATAAAGAGGTGCTGTGGCTACTCACCCCCAGAGCAATACATACTCCAGCATTAGTTCCCTTTTCAAAATGACATAGGGCAGTAGCTGCATGGGCCACAGGGGCAAGGCACAGTGTCAGCTCCTTCTAGGGGGAGTACAGCTGTGTGGACTCTAGGTAGGTAGCTCCCTCCGGTAGGCTTAGTGTCTGTGAGGACTGCAGGAGACCCCAGTGGACTGTAGCCATCTCAGGTGGTGTTGATGGGGGATGCTGGGGTCCTCTTGCCTCTTGCCTACCTTTTCATTGCAGGGAGAATTTCCTCCTGGTTTTCGGCTGATCCTGGGGGTGGGGGTGTGGAATGGTGGAGGCCTGGCATTTTATTTTATTTTATTTTATTTTATTTTATTTTATTTTAATTTTATTTTGAGACAAGTTCTCACTCTGTTGCCCAGGCTGGAGTGCAGTGGCCCAATCTTAGCTCACTGCAACCACCGCCTCCTGGGTTCAAGCAATTCTTCTGCCTCAGCCTCCTGAGTAGCTAGGATTACAGGCACGTGCCACCACACCCTGCTAATTTTTGTATTTTCAGCAGACATGTGGTTTCACCATGTTGGCCAGGCTTGTCTTGAACACCTGGGCTCAAATGATCCATCTGCCTTGGCCTCCCAAAGTGCTGGGATTACAGGTGTGACCCAATGTGCCCGGCCATTTCCTTCCATTCTTTATATGGCTATCCTGAGTTTTTGTGCTCAGTAGCGTTTCTGTTCCTTTTCTGATGTACTCTGGCATTTACCTTTTGTTATTTTTATTTATTGTTTTGGCTGTCTTTTTTGGAGGAATGAGTGCTAGTGGCACCTAGTTGGCCATCTTGTTGACATAATCTCCAGGATGTCTTTTTACCAGTTAGATTTTCTTTATTTTTATATTTTTGAGTTCCTCAGCATTTGTTTGGGAAAGTCTCTATTTCTCCTTCATGTTTGAAGGATATTTTCACTGCATATACTGTCCTTGGATAAACAATTTTTTTCCTTCAGTACTTTATTTATTTATTTATTTATTTAAAATAAGAAGTATAAACTTTATTTCTCAACATAAGCTCCATGAAAGGCAAGAGACTTGGTAGGCCATGATTCCAGCCATTTAGTCCATCCTCAAGAACTGAGGGTCCTGAGAATTTAACCATGTCAATGAAGTCTTTTTTTACATTATTAACTGAAAAAAATAGTGCTCTTTAAAGACGCTTTTAAGGTTAGAGAAGAAAAATAAGTCAGAAGGAGCCAAATCAGGATTGCAAGGTGGATACCTAATGATTTCCCAGCAAAATTCTCACAAAATTGTCCTTGTTTGATGACAGGAGTGAAGAAGAGCATTGTCATGGTAGAGAAGGACTTTGTGGTGAAGCTTTTGTGGGTGTTTTTCCGCTAAAGTTTTGACTAACTTCCTTAAAACATTCTCATAATGAGCAGATGTTCTTGTTCTTTCACCCTCCAGAAATCAATAAGCAAAATGCCTTGAGCATCCCCAAAAGCTATTGCCATGATGTTTGCTCTTGACTGGTCCACATGTGCCTTGACTGGCCCACTTCCAATTCTTGGTAGCCATTTCTTTGATTGTGTTTGTCTTCAGGATTATACTGGTAAAGTCATGTTTCATCTCCTGTTACAATTCTTTAAAAAATGTTTCAGGATTTTGATCCCACTTGCTTAAAATTTCCATCAAAATCTCCGCTCCTGGCTGCAGCTGATTTGGGCACAATGGTTTTGGCACTCATTTAGCGAAAAGTGTGCTTAACTTCAATATTTTATTCAGCATCATCTAAGCTGAACCAATTGAGATGTCCATGGTATTGGCTATTGTTTCTGCTGTTAATCATTGGTCCTTTTCAATTAGGGCACTGATAAAATTAATTTTTTCCTAACAAATTAATGTGGATGGCCTGCCACTGAGGGCTTCATCTTCAACATTGTCCTTTTCCTACTTAAAACAAGTTATCAGTTTGTAAACTGCTGATTTCTTTGGGGACATTGTCCCTATAAGCTTTTTGTAAAGCAACAATGATTTCACCTTTCTTCCATCCAAGTTTCACCATAAGTTTGATATTAGTTCTTGCTTCAATTTTAGCAGAACTCATATTGCTGTTATAGGGGCTCTTTTCAAACTGATGTCTTATCCTTCCTTTATGCCTCGAACTAGATCCTGTTCAGACATGTCATAACAAATTAGTACAAGTTTATTTTGGTGCAAAAATTTTTGAAGTTGATGTGTAGTTTTTTTTTTTTTTTGGTTGTTTTAAAATTCAAGTTTCTTTTTTTTTTTTAAAAAAAAAAACCTTTTATTTTATGTTCAGGGGTACCTGTGAAGATTTATTACATAGGTAAATTCATGTCATGGGGGTTCGTTGTACAGATTATTTAGTCACCCAGGAATTAAGCCCGGTACCCAATAATTATCTTTTCTGCTCCTCTCCCCGCTTCCACCCTTCACCCTCAAATAGACTCAAGTATCTGTTGTTTTCTTCTTTGTGTTAATAAGTTCTCATCATTTAGCTCCCACTTATAAGTGAGAACATGTGGTACTTGGTTTTCTGCTCCCATATTAGTTTGCTGCAGCTCTATCCATATTCCTACAAAAGACATTATTTCATTCTTCTTATGCCTGCATACTATTCCATAGTGTATATGTACTACATTTTCTTTATCCAGTTTGTCATTGATGGGCATTAAGTTGATTTCATGCCTTTGCTATTGTGTATAGTGCCAAAATGAACAGTCATGTACATGTGTCTTTGTGATAGAGTGATGAAATATGTCATGTCACTCTCTTCTGGCCTATAAGGTTTCCACTGAGAGGTCTGCCAGATGTATTGGGACTCCTCTGTATATTATTTGTTTCCTTTCCCTTGCCACTTTTAGGACCCTTTCTTTATCCTTGATCTTTGGGAGTTTGTTTGTTAGATGTCTTGAGATATTCTTTTTTGGGTTAAATATGCTTGGTATTCTATACCCTTCTTGTGCTTGAATATTGATAACTTTTTCAATATTGGGAGGTTTGGGAAGTTCTCTGATATTTTCCCTTTGAATAAATTTTCTACACCAACCCCTCTCTCTACTCCCTTTTTAAGGCCAATAACTCTTAGATCTGCCCCTTTGAGACTATATTCTAGATCTTATAGGTTTGCTTCATACTTTTTAATTATTTTTTCTTTTGTCTCCTCTGACTGTATATTTTCAAATAGCCTGTCTTCAAGCTCACTAATTCTTTCTTGTGCTTGGCCAATTCTGCTGTTAAGAGATTCTGATGCGGAAGAGGAACATCACACACTGGGGACTGTTGTGGGGTGGGGGGAGGGGGGACGGATAGCATTAGGAGATATACCTAATGCTAAATGACAAGTTAATGGGTGCAGCACACTAACATGGCACATGTATACTTATGTAACAAACCTGCACGTTGTGCACATGTACCCTAAAACTTAAAGTATAATAATAATAAAATTAAAAAAAGAGATTCTGATGCATTCTTCAATATGTCAATTGTATTTATCAGCTCCAGGAATTCTTCTTGATTCTTTTAAATTATTTAAATCTCTTTGTTATATTTATCTGGTAGGATTCTGAATTTCTTTTCATGTTATTTTGGATTTTGTTGAGCTCCCTCAAAACAGCTCTTTTGAATTTTTTGTCTGAAAGGTCACATATCTCTGTTTCTCTGGGATTGGTCATTGGTGACTAATTCAGTTGATTTGGTAAGGTCATGTTTTCCTGGATGGTCTTGATGCTTGTGGATATTCACTGGTATCTGGGCATTGAAGACTTATGTAGTTATTATGGTTTTCGCAGTCTGGGCTTGTTTGAACCTGTCCTTCTTGGGAAGGCTTTCCAAGTATTTGAAGGGACTTGAGTGTTGTGATCTAAGTCTTTGGTCATTGCAGCCATATCTGCATTATGGGGCACCCCAAGCCCAGTAATCTGTGACTCTTCCAGTCTCATAGAGGTACTGCCTTAGTGGTCTTAAGTAAGATCTGGGAGAATTCTCTGGGTTACCAGGCAGAGACTCTTGTTATCTTCCCTTACTTTCCCCCAAGGAAATGGAGTCTGTTTCTCTGAAGTGAGCTGCCTGGAGCTGTGGGAAGGGTGACGAAAGCACCTCCGTGGTCTCCACCACTGGAGCTGTACTTGGTCAGATACAAAGCCAGCACAGCTCTATCTTACCTAAGGCCCACAGTGACCATTGCCTAGCTACTGCCTATGTTCATTCAAGGCTCAAGGGCTCTGTAATAAGCAGGTGGTGAATCCAACCAGGCTGTGTCCTTTCATTCATGGTGGCAAACTCTCCCCAGCCCTAGGCAGTTCCAGAGATGTCATCTAGGAGCCAGAGTCTGGATTCAGGAATCTTAGAAATCTATCTGTTGCTCTATTCTACTGTGGCAGAGCTGGCACACAAGCCACAGACAAGATCCTTCCCACTTTTCCTTTCCCTTTCCTCAAGCAAAGGAGTCTTTCCCCATGGTCACCACTGCTCCAGGCTCATGGTGAGTACTACCTGGTTACTGCTGATGTTCACTCAAGGACCAAGGTCTCTTTAGTCAGCTTGTGAATGTCACCAGTCACAAGTCTCTCCCTTCAGGGACATGGGCTCCCCTCTTGCCCAGGCCAGCTGCAGAAATTCCATTCAGGAGCCAATGCCTGGAATTGTGGACCCCAGTAGCCCAGTTGGTGCTCTACCCCATGGTGGCTGAGCTGGTACCCAAGCTGCAAGACAATGTCCCCTTTACTTTTCCATCCCCTTTCCTCAAACATTAGCCTCTCTCCACAGCCACAATAGCTGGGAATGTGCTGGGTCTCACCTGAAGCCAGCATAACACTGGGTCTTACCCAAGGCCTATGATGTACTACCTGGATATCACTGCTGGTTATTCAAGACCCAAGGACTCTTTAGCCAGCATGTGATGGGTCTTGCCAGGACTAGGTCTTTCCCTTCATGACAACAGATTCCCTTCTGGCCCAAGATGTGTCTAGAAACATCATCCATGAGCTAGGACCTGGCATGGAGGCCTTAGGACTCTTCCTAGTGCCCTATTCTGCTGTGGCTGAGCTGGCATCCAATTTGCAAGACAAAGTCCTCTTTACCCTCACCTCTCCTCTCCTTGAGAAGGAAGGAGTTTCTCTTGGAGCTGTGAACTGCACTGCCTGAGGTTGGGGGAGGGGTGGTGCAAGCACTCCATTGGTTGCTCCAGCTGGTGTCTCCCTAGTTTGCATACATCTGAAATCCATTGGCTCTGAGTCCAGCCCAGCACCAGGACTTTCCCAAGAATTGCAGTCCTTGTGGCCTAGACCACCTTTCAAGTTTATTTGGAACCCCAGAGTACTTTATCCCATGGTAATGGGATTTGCCAGAGCTCAGGTTCTGACCACAGGGATGGATGATTCACCTCTGGCTAGGGCTGGACTAAATGCTCCATCTATGGACACCAGCTAGTTCTTCCTCATGTTACTTTCTGCCATGACAGGGCAGCACTGAGTTCCAGTGCTGAGCCCCACAATGACTGTGCTCTCCCTCTCCCAAGAGCACAGATTCTTCACACCATGCGGCTGATGCCAGGAGATGGAGAAGGGGTGGTATAGGTGATTCAAGACCGTCTTTCCTACTCTCTTTAGTGCCTCTTTCCATAATATGATGTTAAAACCTGGCATTGTTATCTCTCATCTAATTTTTGGTTCTTATGAAGGTGATTTTTTTTGTGTGTAGTGCAGTGGAACTTCATGCTGTCATGTTACAGTGGAAAGCAACACTGAGTTCTACTGCACTGAGAGTTTGTTTTTAACACTATCATGGAAAGTCCTTGAGTTTCAGTGCATGCCTTGAGCTGAGAGTTTTGGGATGTAGAGACATAAGCATTCACCTCCACTCTGAGATCTTTGGAGTGTCCAAAGTTTTCTATTTGGTGAGAACTTAATTGCAGGTAATCAGTTTTATGCTGAGTGTCATAGCTGCTAGATCTTTATTCTGGGACATGAATGGACCTTTGTGCTATTTGTCATACACAAGCTAGATAAATGACCCTATATTTCCCATATTTTGCATATTTTGCTAAACATTTCTTTCCTTCACTGCACTCATGGTATCAATCTCTGTATCAGTTAGGATTCTTGGCTGCAAGCAATAGAAATGGACTCAGGACCTCTTATGCAGAAAGGCAAACTTTTGGAAGCATATCATAGCTTCACTGAATTATTGAGGGTTGGAAATGTGGGAGTGGCTTCATTGGGTGGTCCTGGTTCAGAGACTCTCATGAAGTTGCAACTAAGATGTCAGCCAAAGCTGCAGTCTTCAAAGACTTGAATGGGGCCAGAGGATGTGCTCTAAGGCTACTAATGTGTCTGTTGGCAAGAGGTTTTAATTTCTTGCCATGTGGGCTTCTTCAAAAGGTTGCTCATGTCATGACTTACCTCAGAGTAACTGATTGCCAGAGGATAGTACGTGAGTGGGAAGAGAGAATGAAAGCACAAGATGGAAGCTGAAAAGTCCTTTATTCCAAAATTACTTTTGTAATATTCTATGGGTTACATTGACCAACCGTAGCATAATGTGGGAGGGAATTGCCCAAAGGCATGAATATTGGGAGACAAGGATAATTAGGGGGTATCTTGGAGGCTGCCTACTACAATGGCTAAGTGGAGGACAAAGCCGAGAAATAATAAAAAGAAATCACCAAACAAACAAAAAGAAAACCTAGGGATGTTCCAAGGGCTGGCCAGCAAAACTTCAGAAAATGTCAGAGGGGAGGAACAAAACTCTTTATGCTGTTATTGCCATAAACATAGAGACAAAAGTCTTTATGTTGTTATTGCCACTGTAATGGTTATGACTTTTAGTCATTCTACATTTGCTCAAGATTGAGAGCCCTGGGAGAGAGCTGAGCCTACCTCATGTGGTGCATCTCCATCGTGCTGGGTTTGTGAGAGAATATCTATTTAATTCAGCTTCCATCATGGGAAGAAAGCACTACCTTCCACCAAGACTACACACAACAGGGAATTCTTCAAATAAGAGGTCAGGATGCTAACTGGGAAGAAGCGTTTAATGCTAGATACACCTGCCCTTTCCCAGAAAATACAGTATCTAATAGAGTCATACAAAATTGAGGGACCTCCAAGTGGCTAATGTTATGTGTATTCTGAGAGATCTATGTAAACAATTAAATGTAGGAGTCACTGGAATTTGAATAGGAGATATTTGAGATTATGATAATACACAAAAGAGCTAGTGAGTGTTTGTAGAGACAAGATAAGAGGGCAAGAAGGAACACAGAATATTTGAGAGAGTAGGAAAAGTCAGTCTCATGGATACTGCATCTTTTCTGATTTCTCACTGTTTGAACCACATCCAGGAACTGATTCACTTGTAAGTCCTTGCTGCTGTTGTGTCTCTTAGTTTTCTTTTGTCTGAAAGTGCAGTCTTCCTCAATAGGGTAGAGCTGTTATCAAGCAAGGACTGTCTCATTCACCTTTCTTTTTCTTCACTCCATAACTCAGTTGTTTAGCTATGTTTTAACCTGCCTGGGAGGAGGGGATCTAGCTATAGTTGGTTATCCTGCCCCCGCAAAAGCTCAAGAGAAGAAGCCACTCCTGGATGTTAGCAAACAGCTATAGAAAAAGTGATTTATACTTTGCTTTAGAGGAGAATAACCTTTTTAAATTGCAGCATTAATTTGATGATTCTTCAATAGCCCTCAGATCTAAAGCTCTGGAAAGGTAGAAGTTGCTATGCAGACAAAGAGATAAATTCTCAATGTGTAGTATGACTTGTGTTAAGGAATAATATACCGCTTGTATAACTTTTAATTCTTAGTAAATGAATATTGTGGATTAAGCTGTCCTTATAAGGATGAGACAATAAGTGATAAAGCCAGGGGCCTTCTGTAGGTGATAAGGTGTCACCTCTAGTGTAAGCTTGTTACTTGTCCCAGTTATGTGGGGCAATAGGCCTGCTTCTCAGATAAGAAACTAGAACTTGGGAGAACAGGCCTAGGTCACCAGAAGGGAATTGATCCCTTTTTTGGTTTGGATTTCAGGAAAGGTTTGTTGAGATATCTAGGAAAAGGCTCACTGATGATGGGTGTTAAGATGACACTGACCCCGTGGAGGCAGGCTGGAAACTGAGAAGGTGGGAACCAAGGGAACAGAGTCAACCCTTTGAAGCTAGTTTGATGATTATCTCTCTGGGATGGAAGTGAAATATTATAGAACCTTTGAGCCCTGAGAATGAGCTCCTGATGGTAAAAACCAGCGTTGGATGATAAAGCCAGACTTCACTTCCCTTTGGTCTTTATTTACCTGTTGCCCTCCAACTGGGTTTTGTGAAATCTGTTCAAGTCCTGGATGGTCTCAGCTAAGCTCTGAGGGTAGCCAGGTTGGCTCTTGTGTTTTATAAGAGTTAGAGTTATAAAGGAGAAGTCATAGTCCACTTGCCTTTGGCCATTAGAGCGTTTGCAGTGTGGATGCAGAACAAAGCATGAACATGTTCCATGCCTCCTCGTGTATCACTGAGGCTGTGCCTGGAGAATCGCACCATCTCTGTGTGCCCTTCCTAAGCCAGGCTGTGGTCACATTGCTGGTCCCTGCTTCTGCTGCCTCCTTGGCACCCCAAACCTGGATGGCATCCTCTAGAAAGGGTGCGAAGGCAAGAGACTGGATTTCTTATCACTTAGTTTCCAGAACTATGAGCCAAAGGCCTAAAATTTTTTCAAGAATTCATGAAAATGTTCAAGTTTACAAAGCATATTATTGGCGTCAACATATGAATATGGTAAGACAGGTAAATAAATAAATATTTATTTAAGTGTCTTCATGTCTGTTGGTCTACTAAACTCAATTATTATGTAGTTGTATAGAAATTGTATTCTATATGAGATATAGATGCATCTTATTATGATATGAGGTGAGAATTTCAAAATAAAAGGACTAGCAGCATCTTAAAATACTGTCTCTTCCTCAGTCCGTCCCGCTAGGTGCAAAGCAGCCCCTTATCCACCAGAGGGCAGACTAAGCCCCGCTTCAGCTTCCTTAGCCAGTATCCCCTTCTCCCAGGCAGATCGCAAGCAGGTCTCCCAGATTCGTCTCTAATTCTTCCTTCTTTCTGAGCCTTGGTTTTGTGGCCTGTAAATTTGAATTAATGGTGCCACCGTCACAGAGGTGAGGCAACGTTCTTCCAAAGCACTTGGGATTCCGGGGGCAGGTGGTAATGTTAGGGAGGAGGGAGGCTTGAAGTTTCCTCTCATCTGAGAAACCTTGCTGAGGCATCTAGAGACAGAAAACTAGTGAGACCCATTTTGTTTTATTCCTGATTTCCCTCAAAGCACAAAAGCTGGGGCAGAGATAGAAGAGTGGTGGGAGTGGGGGTCATTACAGGCATGAAGGAGATCCCCGAATTTTGACACAGGACTGCTCTTCTTCTTGAGCCTGTCCTTTCTTACTGAGATTTATTATTTCAAAATGCTCTCTGATCTCAGAGGAGGCTTAGAGATCTCCTGGCTGGAGATGGGGTGGGGGTGGGTGAAGAAAAAATTAGGGAGGTTTTATGGAGGAGTTAGTCTTGACCTGAATGTGCTGGTAGGGTTTTTTTCAAATGAAATAATTTACATAACTTGTTTTCCTAATTATAAAATAATATATACACAATACAGAAAATTTAGAATATAGCATCTCTTCCCCCCCTCAAAATATATGTGTTTTTTAGTTATCCCATCATTCAGAGAAACCCACCATTAACAGTTTGGTGTATTCTTTCTTTTACATCTTATCTTAGTTTTGTTCCTGCTGCTATAACAGAATACCACAGACTGGGTGATTTGTAAAGAATAGAAATTTATTCCTCACAGTTCTGGTGGCTGGAATGTCCAAGATCAAGGCATCAGCAGATTTAGTATTTGGTGAGGGTTGCTCTCTGCTTCCAAGATGGCACCTGTTGCTACATCTTCATGTGGCAGAAGGGCAAAAATGGGGACAAACACTGTGTCCTCACATGGCAGAAGAGATGGAGGGGGGAGCTTACTCCCTTAAGGCCTTCTATAAAGGTGCTAATTCCAGCTGTAATAGTGAAACCCTCATGATTTAGTCACCTCCTAAAGGCATTGCCTCTTAATACAATCACCTTGGAGGTTAAATTTCAACATATGAATTTTGGAGGCACACATACATTCAAACCATACCACATCTTATGTACATATTTATAAACATATATAACATCAAACCTCTTTAAAGTCTACCTTTTTCAGTGTATATCTTTCTATGCTATACTTTGTTCTTCTATTATTTTTTGCTTATTTCATATTACATTGAATAGATGTGCCAGAATTTATGCAATGAAGCCCTATATACATGTAAATTGTTTCCAGATTTTAATTATCATAAAAATGCTATAATAATAATCTTTGGAGCTAAATTTTGCAAAATGTTCATATTGTTTCTTAGCAGGGATACACATGGGGATAATCTGGGACCACTTTAATCTAATTTTAATCTAATGTGATACTATTTTTTATCCTTTCTAGAAACAGGATTGTATAGTCAAAGGGGAACTGCATATGTAATTTTGCTAGATTTAGGAAATATGGCATTTTGTATTTCTACCCATCTTATATAACAGTTCTTCTTTCTTGCAGCCTCACTAACTGGATATGTTGTCAAATTTATAGATGAATTTCTGGATGACCAGATGTAGGAGGAACTAGTACAACTTAAGCAACAGACAACAGAAACAGACCCACAGGTTCAAATGTAGGGGGACCTAACAGGAAGAGAAATGTCAGCTCCATATAGGGAAGCACTTTCTGTCACCCTATCTGTCTAAAGCTAGTGTGAGATTCTCAGGAAGTTATAGGCTTCCTGTCACTTGAGGTGTTCAAGCAGAGGCCGGATGACCATTCAGCAGAATGTAGTAGAGAAGGTTTCAGCACCACTTTGGCATCTAGATCAAGGACATTTAAGACTGGAGAAAACACAAAACCATATTGATTGCTTCATTTTAAATACCTGAATCCATGATTATGAGAGACTTAATTAGGCCCTTATTGCTGCCATGGATTTATATGTCCCTAGTCCTTTCACTCTCCCATTTACGTCTAGATCACTTTTATATACCTTTCCTCAAACTCCCAGCACCCTCTCCACCATCCTTATTCTAAGCTTCTGACCTTGCTTCTTACTTCACTTAAAGGACAGCATCAATCAGAAGAGAGCCTCCACAGATTCTTATCAAAACATCTCTACACCTACTGGCATCAGAACATAGGTACTCTTCTCCCATTGGTTGCCATTGATTAACTTTCTGTGCCCCTAGCTGGAGCCATTTCTTTTATTTGTGCAGCAGATCCCATCCCCTTTCCACTACTCAAAGGCATTGCTTCAGCCATTATCTATCTCCGCCTTCACCTCGTACTCCCCTCACTCCTTTGTTTCACCTTAGTGTTCTTCCTGCTCTTGCTCAAAGATACCAGCCATACTCTTGCCTTAGAATATTTGCTTTCACTGATTCCTTTTTTTGGGATAGCTCTTCTCACAGATTTGCATTATACATAACTCTTTCACCTCCATTTACGTTGACTAGACTTAAAAAATATCTAACTGTAGGCTTTTACAGGAGTTACCTAAAACATAAGAATACAGAATGGCAAAAGTAAAAGAATGAAAATACAATATACCATGCAAACACTAAAATAATGGTAGTGTAATTAATATTAATTTGAATAAAATTGACTATAAGACAAAAAGCATTAAGAGATAATGAGGGCTATCTTAAGATAACAAAATGTAACATTTCCAGCAGAATGTAATAATTCTAAATGTATATGCACCTAATAACATAGCCTGACACTATATAGAGCAGAAATACACAATTATAGTGGGACATTTTAATTCATCTCTCCTAGGAATTAACTCCTCATATGGGAATGGTCTGTTTATATCTCTTTCTCCATTTACTAGGTTGTGAGGACTCCAAGGTAGAGACCCTGCCTTGATCATGGTTGTATTCCTAGTGGTGTGCATGGTGCCAGGCATAGGATTGGTCTTCATTCATTAATGTTTTCTGTGCTAGACTTTCTCTGGCCATAGTGAGGTCACCATGTTCTGAAGCATTCTTTAGGAATGTTCTTACTCCTAGAAGGGACTTAGTCTTCTGGATTGAAAGCTGTCTCTCTCTGCACCCCACACTCCCTACCCTATCCTCATGGGGCTTGGGCATAGGTGGGTTCTGGAGGGCCGGCGTTTTAAATCATGAGTAGTGTTAATTGTAGGGAATTTAAAACAGATCAATTTTTTATTTCCTACAGAGTCCTGGGCTGGGCATGGTTTCTATTAGAAGGATCCTTTCTAATGGATCCTCAATAATCTAATACATCCTCAATAATTTATCTGAGGGTTTGCATTAAGGCTTTTCAATTATTCAAATTGTCAGATTTTTCATCTCTTGGTGAAACTTTTCTGGAAGCTTCTATTTCAGTTGTTGCAAGTGCTTGATAGCATAGCTTCTGCCTTTGGCAAGCCCTTAGCCAAGGGCTGTAAATCTGGGCCTATCAAAACCATTATGGCAATTTAGAGGCTTTCTGGAGAGTTCAGTGCTTCTACAGAGAGATTTAAATGAAGCAGTGTCTGTGGGGACTTAGAGAGTTTGTAGGTCTTGGTTTTTCTCTGGGTTCTGCTTGTAAACTATTGTGCTGGGCATCCTCCCCCATAGCTTCTCTATCATCTCTGCTCTACTCTGCATCTGGAAGAGCTAATCTTCAGACCGTAGCACCTGGACTCTCTTGTTCCCTGATTGGGTTCAGCCAACAGAGGCACTGGCTGGAGATCAGAGGAAGGAGCAGAGACAGGTTAGGGAATTTCTTCTCCACTTCTCTTTGGAGCTATGATTTTATGAGCACAATTTCTTCTGGGTAGCTTCTTCCAAGGCTGCCCTGGAACACCAGTAAGTGATTTACCTGCTTGTCCCTCTAGAACTGGTGGTGGTAATGGCTTCCCGCAGTTGTCAGTCCCCGCATGCTTCAAACCACTTGCTGTTATTTTCTTAACCCTGAACATAAATAGGCCTTCACTAAATTGTTGTTCAAATTTCAGCCGTGTGGCCTTCTTTCCCACTGGGACCTGCCTGGAATATGAAAATGAACGGAGTATGCATTTTGCCCGAAAGATGGCCCCTTTCCTTACCATCTGTCGGCTCAGAGTCCTCATCAGATACACCTGGAAGGACTAGGTCTCAGGTGCTGTGGACTTAGATGTGGAGATTCAGAGAAGGAAAAGACACCTGTGCAAGGTCAAAGAGATAAAAGACAAGCCTCAAGCCCTCATCCCCTGTGCTGTGTGCTTTCTGCTGGTGGGCCTTCTCTTTTAGCTGTCTTCACTGAGGAGACATGCAGAGGGGGAACAAATGAGGACTTGTAAATTGGCAAGCAAAAGTAGAAAACTCAAGCCAGCTTAAGGGAAGTAAGAAAAATCTTGTCGGAATGTACAGGTATCTCATGGGACCCTCAGGACAGGGAAGCTGTTGGTTCTCATAAACCAGGAGTGGGAATGTCCTTCTCAGGGAAAATTATTGGAAACCCAAGTCCTCTTTCTTTTAAGGACTGGGTTTTCTGTTGGTTCTCTTTCTCTTTTTGCACCTGGTTCCTGGATGATCTCTGTCCCTCTT
The DNA here is from genome assembly GCF_006542625.1 of Nomascus leucogenys. Taxonomy (NCBI): domain Eukaryota; kingdom Metazoa; phylum Chordata; class Mammalia; order Primates; family Hylobatidae; genus Nomascus; species Nomascus leucogenys. Next base: position 76,041,291 of record NC_044395.1, read on the forward strand.
TGCTCTGACACATGGGGCAGCTACTTCCTCTACCATGCTTGAACCATTCCATGGCACTTTACTAATATCTATTGTGTGCCAGCTGCTGCACTAGAAGACACGGTCTCTTTTCGCATGGTATGGAGGGTGGGAGAGACAGACAGTAATCAAACAAATAAACAATCAAGGGAATTTCAGAGAGTGATAAGTGGCATTCATAGGAGAATGACCGGGGATGGTTCTTTGTAGGTCAGGGAAGACTTCTCTCAAGAAGATGATGTGACTTGAGACCCTAGAAGAGAGAAGAATTATGTAGGGTTTCATGAGTCAGAAGAAAACGTTTGCATTTTTTTTTTTCTAAGTGCAGTAGTAAGAAGCAATTAAAGAGTTTTAGGTGAGGGAGGACAAGCTCATATTTACATTGTTAAAGGATGACTCAGGCTGCTGTGTGGTTAATGAAGGTTAGAGGGCAGAAAAGGAGGCAGTGAGGTCCTCTCAGAAACTCTAAACAGGAGTCCAGGTTTGCAATGATAAGAAATGGTGGAGGGTTAGAGAGAGACTGGAGGCAGAGCAGAGGACTAGCAGACCAGTTGGATAGATAGGGAGGGAAATAGTAGGGGTAAAGAGGAAGCAAAGGCAGCTCAGGTTTTTGTTTTCATCAGCTGGGGGTGGGGTGGTGCCATTTAATGACCTTCCTTGATAAGAACTCACAAGCAGTCCCAGAGCTGCTGCACTCTCCAGGTGGGGCAAGTTCTTTCCTTGTCAGGCTCCACAGCTTCCTGATGGCTCCCAAGTGCCGCCACGGGCCACTTCTATCTGCAGGCCTTGTTGTCTCTGGGATCAGCCCTTGCCCCCGCAGTAACTTTGTGACTCAGATCGGAGTCACCAAGTACCGGTTTGTACACATTGTCCTCAGTGGTTTCATTTCAAATGTATGTGTTCCAAGCCCCAGCTGGGCTCCTTTTGTCATCCCTAATCCATTCCTTTCTTTTCCATACTTCCCATGGGAGCTGGGGTGTCCTATCCCTGATTCCTCAAGGCTCCACCCCCACTTATGCCCCTTTCTTCTCCACAAATTACCTGGCCTCCCACTTTGGGAAAAGGCCTTCTTATGTCTCCACCCCCATCCTGCCCTTCTCAGCAGCAGATGCACTTCCTCCTGTCCCAGGCAAACCTCTGCACTTGTATTGAAACTCGAGGGGCTGCCGGGCACAGTGGCTCATGCCTGTAATCCCAGCACTTTGGGAGGCCCAAGTGGGAGGGTTGCTTGAGCTCAGGAGTCCGACAAACATGGTCAACAGGGTGAATCCCTGTGTCTACTAAAAGTAAAAAAAATTAGCCTGGCTTGGTGGCGCATGTCTGTAGTCCCAGCTACTCGGGAGGCAGAGGTGGGAGGACTACCTGAGCTCAGAAAGTTGAGCCTGTAGAGCTGAGATCATGCTACTGCACTCCGGCCTGGGGGATGGAAGTGAGACCCTGTCTTAGAAAGAAAAAAAGAAAGAGGGGGAGAGGGGAACAAACCAGAGGAACCTAGAGTCAGGCAGATATGTTGATATGTTTTCATATCATATTGGGTTTGAATCTCTGATCTTCCGTAAACTGGCTGCCTGACCTTGGGAGAGCTATTTAACCTCTCTCAGCCTGCTTCCTTCCCTCTAAGTGGGGCCAGTAATAACTACATATTATTAGACGAAACATGGAAAGTACTTGGTACAGGTAGAGCTGGTATATAGGAAGAACTCAATGCATGGCAATGTAGTCACTGTTATTATAATTTTGTCCCTTTTCCCGAGACCTCACTTCTTCAGTTACCTTCATACCCATCTTTCTCCCTGAAGGGAGCACAGGAAATGGAAGAAACACTGGACTCTGGGCTGGAGAGGCCAAAATGGCTTTTGGAGCCAGGCTGTCCTCCTTCCAGAAGGACCTGAGAAGCTGTTCCAGGCAAGACAGAGCAAGCTTCTGGGAATCTAAAGAGCCAGGGAAGGTCCAATGTGAGTCACTTCCTCAGTTAGGCACCAAGGCAGTGACAGAAGTAGCATTTCCTGGCCATGACTTTGCTGAGGTTGTCCTGCTATTTTTGGAAAGGTATTGCTTTTTAGGCTTCATAAAGGGGGACTCTATCTTAGTTCAGGATGCACAGCCACTGCTTAGTCTCTTGGGATTCTCCAGTGCATGGGTTTAAGGAAGCTGGGGAGGAAGTGGTGTGACTGGCCCTACACAGCCCATGCTGGTCTTACACCCTGATGGCCTTTCCTCCCTGACCTGAACAGCCTTTATTTCATTGTTAAGGAGGCTAAGCTATGGCTCCTTCCACTGGAGCAATTCTCCTCAAAGTTTAGCAGACATCAGAATCTCCTAGGAGACTTGTTCAAATGCAGCTTGCTAGACCGTAGTGACAGATTTTCTGATTCAATCGCTGTGGGGTGAAACCTGAGAATTTGCATGTTGTTATAAGATCCCAGGTGTTGTCAAGATAGCTGGTCTAGGACCACTCTTTGAAAATCACCACCCTAGAGAGTTGCATACTTGCACAATCATTTGTCCTTTGGCATCCCGTCTGAGGGAAGGGCATGATGTAGGGGAAAGACAAAGGGGCAGGAATCTTGGGTTCTTATTTTCACTAATTTACTCTGTGGCTGTATTTCTGAAGGTGGTTTTGATTGTGAGTAAGGGAATATTGCTTGTTACTCTAAGACACACCTGGACTTTATTGGAAGGATACTAGGGAATCTCTCTAAATTCAAGGAAGAGGTTATAGTTAAGGTTTGGGAAGGGCAAGGCAGCCTTGGAATTTATTTTCTGCTGTCCAGGGCACTCTGGTCAGGTAGTTCAAATTCTAAATGCTGATAAGAAGTAATCTATTTGGCTCACAAGGACAGGACTTTCCCACCCTCCCCCACTTAGGCCAATAAGCCTCAACAGGTATTCAGTGGAGCAGACGTACACAGGACAGGGTCAGGTAAACAGGCAGGGCTGCTCCCCAGCTCCCACCAACCTGAACTGAGCAGCTTACTACAGAGGCCATGACTGGGATTCTTCCCCTGCCTGGGTCTCAGTTTTCTTATCTGTACTATGAGGGGTTTGGGTTAGAGCTTCATCACTAGATTAGTGTTTCTCAAAGTTGGCCTGCATCATAATTGCTTGGGATGCTAGAAAATAGAGACCCACAATGTCCCGTGGTGTGCTGCTAGGTGATCAACAACAGGCTTTCCAAAACAAAACAAAACAAAGCACTCTAATTTATAGTGTTTGCTCAATTTCTGTAGTGTAAATAAATACTTCTACCTTGGTCAAGTTCAAGCTAAAAATGTGAAGTCACTGAACTTCACTCTGGGGAAGAGAGATGCTTGTGGGCTCCAGCACACCACCCACCTACTGACTCAGAACCACTGAGGGAGGCCTTGGACTCTGCATTTTGCCCCCCTTCAGATGATTCTAGTGGATCATAAAATTTCAGAACCCCTGAATCCAGAGATCTCTGAGGGCTTTTCTGTCCCTTCTGTCTCTCCATTCTAATTATATTACAGGTTCTCACACTGGCTCTGGAAATTGGGGATCATTTTCCTTCTTGTAAGAATTGCAGAGCAAGGCCTGGAGAGATAGATGAGCCATTGCCCAAGTGAGTTAATGATGCATCTGCACCAGCCTGTCTGGTACTCTGTCTCCTTGTCCTCTGTGAGGGCCCTATCTCTCCATCCCGAGGACAGGGCAGCATCTCGATGTGCATGTCTCAGGGGGATACTGGAAGTTGCAGCTGTGGGTACTGGCACCCATTCCCATTGCTCATCTCTAAGGGTGGGGCTGGATTTCAGCTGCTATCACTATGACCTTTTGATCTCTTATCTCCATCCCTGTAACTGAGAGCCTGCCTGGTCGTTGCTATTTTTGTGCAGGTCCCTCATCTTGATAACTTCTCTGTGCAGGTAGAGGACAGAGTGGAGGATGCCATTTTTTGTCTTGAGGTGCGCTGGGGCAGAAAGAGCCATGACAGAGCCCATGAAAGACCCACCAATGGATGGCAGGGGTGACACAGAAGTTGGGAAGAGAAAAGTTAGGCAAGGAAGTGTACGAACTGCTGAAAAGGTTAAAAATTCTTTCTTTTCTTTTCTTTTTTTTTTTTTTGAGACAGTGTCCCACTCTGTTGCCAAGGGTGGAGTGCAGCGGTGTGACCATAGCTCACTGTAACTTTGAGCTTCTGGGCTCAAGCAGTCCTCCTCCTATCCTCCTGCCTCAGCCTCCTGAGTAGCTGGGACCACAGGTGCACACCACTTTTCCTGGCTAATTTTTTATTTTTATTTTTTTGCAAAGATGAGGTCTAGCTTTGTTGTTTAGGCTGGTCTCGAACTTTTAGCTTTTACTTATCCTCCCACCTCAGCCTCCCAAAATGGTACTGGGATTACAGGTGTCAGCCACTGCTCCTGGCCCAGGATTGTACATTGTTTCTTTAAGGAGCTTTCAGAAGAGATCATTTTTACACTGTAGTTAGGTTGGAAATTTAGTTTTGAACTGGGATTGTCCCTGACTTTCTTTTATTCTAGAGAGTAGTGGTTGTCAAAGTATGATCTCCAGATCAGTAGTATCAACATCACCTGGGAACTTTTTAGAAATGCAACTTCTTCAGCTCAGAATATCTCCCCCTCTTAGAGCTGTTGCCTGAATCACCATGATTCCTTATTAATTTGTGGAGATTAAGCACTCCTCCCTCAAAAAACTCTTCCAATGCTGATGCCCCATGGGACTACCATGCTGGGCTATTTTCTCTGACTATAGGGTGGATGAGCTTGTGACAACAGAAACAACTGGGGAATTCTGGGTTGGGGATAGGGGAAACCACAAGAGACAATAGAAACTACTCTGGCTATAACAGGCCTTCTTAGGCACTTTCTAATGTGGCTACTTAGAAGGAGGCCTGAGGCCAGCACACCTCCTGCCCCTTGGAGATACCTAGCATAGCATGGCAACTTCAAGCAATGCATAAGCTCCTGGTGGACTGAACTCTTTGGATCTCTCCTGCATGTCTGTCCTCTCAACTCCCTGGACTCAGGACTTCACTGCCTGTCCCACAAGGAACAGGACTTTTCTGCCCTCCCCTACGTGGCTAATAAGCCACAACAAGTATGTGGTGGAACAGACGCAGGAGAGGGTGGAGTGGCCTGGCCCCAACCCCTGTCTCCTCTCATTCCACCAGGGTTTTGCCATCTTCCTACAGTATAACTTCAACTCCCTCGGGCAACACGTGCTCTGTTCTACCCGATGCTTGGGCTCCTGTGCCAGGCCTTGTCCCAAGGGCCCTGTTTATATTCATCTGGGCCTGAAGGACAGGATCCTAGCATTGGAGGCTGGTCAGTGCTCAGAGCCTTTGAGGTGTTCCCTCCTTGGAAGTGTGATCGCTTCAGAAGAGTGTAGCTGAGGCTTCTTTCAGTGACTATCTAGGGAATACTGGGGAAACAATTTGGAGCTGAGGCTGGGGGTTGACTATGAACCTGGTAGACTGCAGTGTAAACCTGAAGTCTTTCCTCCATTTAGGTTTGAACTTGTCCTTCCTAAAGTGATGAGTGAAGCTGGTGGATCTGGGATAGGCCATCTGGACAGGAGAAGAATGTGGAGTCAGGCTGGAGGGGACCTTTGCCTGATACAGCTCTGGACCAGTCCTGAGGCGCCTACTTTGGTTTAGGTGAAATAAGCTATTTGTGGGTACACCTCTGAGCATGTGCATGTGTCTCTACCTGTGTGTCTTTCTGTGCATCCATAAGGGTTCCGATGTGTATCTGTGTAGAGTCTCCATCTCACCAGCTGTGAGGCCACAGACAGGTGATTTAAACCATCTGGCTTCCCTTTTCTGTGTCTGTATTATGGGGATAATAATAACTTTTATAAAAGGTTACTATGGCAGCAAAATGAAACAATGCACATAAGCTTCTTAGCACAGTTCCTGGTGCTCATGTGTTAGGCTTTTATTATCAATGTCTTGGGTAAGTTACTTAACCTCCCTGGGCCTCAGTTTCTTCATGTGTAAAATAGGGATAATACCAGAACCTAGTACTGTTCTAAGGATTAGAGCAATTGATACCTAAGAAGTTCTCGTATATGCAATAAATGTTAATGATTAGAATGTGTATTATCTTTGTGTATGGATGTGTCTGGTTGAGAATATCTGAGTTTGTAAATGTCTCTGAGCATGTCTTGCTGCTGGTGTGTATATACACACATGTATATATGTATTTAAGTGTGTTTATATGGCCAGACAGGCCCAGTCTCTCTGGTGGAGTTTGCTGTTGGCCCAAGCCTGGACTCCCTGAGCCAGCTAGGGCCGGCGCCGGGGATGGAATTTCCATTAAGAATTAAGCAGGACAGCACAGCATTGAGAAGTCAGGCAGGCAGAGGGGAGGGGGTCGAGGGGGAGGAAGCTTCAACTCTGAGCTCCCTTGGGCAGCCTCAGTACTGAACTGCCTTGGACAAGCTTTGCCTTGAGTCACAGGCCTTCTCAGGGCCATGGCCCAGAAGGATGGGCAAAGGGAAAGAAGCTGTTCACAGGGGCCTCTGTAAGGAGACTTGCAGTCGCTGCAGCCAAGGCTGGAGCCATGAGGCGGCCCCCCGGCAATGGAGAGGCGGCTGGCGAAGGTCCAGGTGGCTGGGGTCTATGGGGAGTCTAGGAGTCCAGGAGGCTGTGCTGTGCCGTACGTATCTGGGAAGGTGGATGTGACAGTGTGTGTGTGTGTGTGTGTGTGTGTGTGTATTGGGAAGTGGAGGGTGGGGGCATTTATGCCAAGTGCCTCCAGGGAACATCTAACAAACCAAGTCTGTTCCTCTCTTACCCTGAAACCCAGACACAGGGTTTGGGCCTGGAAATAAAAGACCTTTGAGGCTTTTTTGCTAACATCGATCTGTTTATGATCTAAGCCTCATTCTATTTCTAGCGTATAATAAAATATCTTAGTTTTCCAGGTGTTTTACATCCTTCACCTCACTTCATACTTTCAACAACCTCATGAGCTGGGCAGAGATTTTTATGTTCCCCAATGTACATATGGGAAAACTGATGCTCAGAGAGGTTAAGTGATTTGTCCAAGGACTCATCACTAGAAAGTAGTAGAGGCAGGATGCAAAACAGGTTTATCTGAGGAAGAAGTAGAGACTTCTTTCCTTCCCTTCCTTCCCTTCCTTCCCTTCCCTCCCTCCCTCCCTCCCTCTCGCTCTCCCTCCCTCCCTCTCTCTCTCCCTCCCTCCCTCCCTCTCTCTCTCTCCCTTTCTTTCTTTCTTTCTTTTCTTTTCTTTTCTTTTCTTTTTTTTCTTTTCTTTTCTTTTCTTTTTTGATGCAATCTCACTCTGTTGCCAGGCTGGAGTGCAGTGGCACAATCTTGGCTCACTGCAACCTCCGACTCATTGCTTCAAGCCATTCTCCTGCCTCAGCCTCTTGAGTAGCTGGGGTTACAGGCACATGCCAACACACCCAGCTAATTTTTGTATTATTAGTAGAGATGGGGTTTCACAATGTTGGCCAGGATGGACTCAGTCTCCAGACTCCATGATCTACCCACCTTGGCCTCCCAAAGAGCTGGGATTACAGGTGTGAGCCACCACTCCCGGTTGAGACTATTCTTATCATACCACCTGCCCTACCAGAAACAGACTCAGAGAGAAGATTCTGCACACAGTCTGTAAGACTGTGGTTTCAGTGGTAATGCCGAGCCAGGTGGCACCAAGCCCTGTCCCCAGCCCTAGACAGCACTTGTTGAGACAGGAACTGAGGCCCCTCTCAGGGAACTTGGGGAGTAGAATCAGGCTGTTCTGGATGACTGGAGGGTAGAGTCGAAGCTGGCTTGTCTGAGAGGAATGATTTGGCCACCTTCTGAGCCCTGGGCCCCCAGAGAGCTGAGGAGGAGAGTTAATGTCAGAGAGCTACTGTGTGTTTGAGTCCAGGGAGCAGCAGTCAGCTTCAGCCAGAGCCTGAAAAAAGAAATAGAGATTATTAGCATCAAGGAAGAGAAAGCTGCAGTGGGACCTTGGCGTGGTCGTTTTGTCATGGGGACTGAGTGGAGCTCCTTCTCCCTGAATACATATTGTGAGCAAATTGACATAGTTTGCATGTGAGAGATTTAGGTTAGATGTCAAGGAGATCTTTCCGCCAATAAGAGATCAAGATCCGCCAAGCTTTGGAACAGGGCTCAAGGGAGACCAGGGGCTGCCTTTGCTTGAGGACCTCCAAGAATAGGTCAAGATTCTCTGGGCTCTGGGGGCCTCATAGCAAGAAGGCGGAGGCGGGGGAGGGGGGCTTGTATGAAATGACCTGGAAGCTTTCCTCCAGGTCAATAATGCCACATTCCCGAGCTTTTGGGTAGGAATCAAGTTCCTCTAGATTTAGCTATTTGACAGAGTCCAGGACGGGGGTGGGGGGTGGGGTCTGATCTTATGTGCCGAAGTTAGAAGGAGTTTCTGCAACAACCCCTGGTCATTTTTGGCAGGTCCAAGATGTGGAGGGTGACTTAGGTATGTGTGAGCAAGGTTCCAGAGGGAAGCACCTGCGGTGAATAAACCGTCTCATTCTAGGCATTTGGGGCCGATCAAAGCTGGGCGGCTTCCTCCTTCCGAACAAGTGAACTGCACCCAAATCCCTCCTTGTTTTGTTTCAGCTCCAGGGGAAACGATCGCGGCACATTCCCTTCCCCTCTCCAGATGTTGGCATGCGGGGCACCTTGCGGGCGACCCCGCCCGGACGGCTCCGCGGCTCCCGGGCTATCACCCTGGTGCCTGCCCGCCTGGCCCGGGGGAGCCCTGTCTCTAATTAGGCCTGACCGCGTCCCCATTCCAGCGCTCCCGCAGATGGGAGGGAGCGCCATGTTTCCCTCGCCAGGGGCACCGAAATAGCCTCCTCGTAGTCCCGCGGAGACAGCAGGCAGCCGTGGCTGACGCGGGACCAAGGCTTGGCAGGGAGCGCGCTGTTGTGGAAGGTCCTTGGGAGGCTGCGGCCGCCTCGGAGAGGGAGGGCGGGGGAGGGCGGGGGAGAGCCGGGCGGGGGGCGGGGGCCAGAGGCGGCCCCTCGGGCTGGGCCGGCAGAGCGGCCACTTCGTGCGCGGCATCTGGAGCTCCAGCTGCGCCCCGCAACCACTGGCCGCTCATACCACCCGCCTGTCTCGCACGCTAAGTAAGTAGACAGCTCCCCTAGCTGGATTCAGGGGGCTGGTGATGCCTCTGCCAGCCTAGTTGGGAACGGTGCAGATTTGTCACTAATTGGATAGTAGGTGTAAGTGTGTCAGTGGGAGCGCTTTGAAGGGGAGCTTGCGCCAGTGTGAGGGAGTGTGTCTGGGTGGGATGTCCACATGTGGAATTTTCTAGCATGTGCCCCAGGGTGTGAGTGTGGGTGAATGAGTGTGTCAGAGTGTGTGGTGGCCTGGAGTGGGCCACAGGTGTTTGCCTGTGTGGCACCTGCTGCCCTGGATGGACTGTGTCTGTACCTGTGGAAATGCCTGTGTGTGTGGCAGGAAGGCCTCCAGGTGGGCTGAGCCAGTCCACATGTGGATGAGTGAATGTGCCAGCGTGAACCCAGGAAGGCAGAAGCTGGGGCTAGGGAGTGTTATCTGAATTCAGGCTTTCTAAGGTGACCTGACTTGTCCCAGCTGGGGTGTCTTCTCTGTGGGTCATTCAGTTTTGGTTTCTCAGGGCTTGGAGAAGGACAGAAGCTCAGAGCCCTCACACAACACTGGAGTGAATGTGGCTCTGACTGACCCCATCTGGCTAGACCAGGGTCAGGGAGACAGCTTGGGGGACCCCAGTCTTAAACCAGGAGAAGAGACAGGAGGCCAGGGGATGCGTAGACCACATGGCCACGGCCACCCACAAATGCTCGCAGTGCACCCACGCTCACATGCTCAGCATACACACATTCCTGTCCATGTGCACCAGTCTTGCACACACTCTTCTCAGGATAGCCATGCAACCATTCACACTTTCAACATGTATACCTGTGGACAACGACATGTATGAAACATGCACCCATTTTGTTCAATGCATATGCACAAATGTATCCCTGGTGTGGCCCCACCCTCAGCCGCTAGCCTCCTCCCACTTTCGCCCCTTTTAACCTATATATTGTACCTCTGACAATGGCTCCAAGAAACTGGCCTCAGTGGGGAATATTTTAAGCTAGGGACTTTGGCTGCGGGGGTCAGGGCAGATGGTGATATGGTACCTTTGAGGGGTTCCATTTAATCTGAAACTGAGGCTGCCCATGGAGCTCAGCCAGAGAGCATCTTGTCCCTTAAGCTCTGGGACTTAGAAGCAGTGTTTGCCCTTTTAGAAGTGAAAACTTCCAAACGCTGCCTTTGGAAGGCAAGCCAGGTCAGGCTGGGATCTGAGATGGAGCTCAGCATATGTAATTTGCTCCATGCTGTAGTTTATACTCTGGATTACACTTGCTGCAGAGAAGCAGTGACCCTTCTGGGCTGGGTCCCAGGGCAACCATTTGGCAGGGAGGACAGTGAATTGAGCTGGGCTGATTCCTTCTCTTCTTTGCTTTCGTTCAACCCTACTTTGAGTCTCCCTCCCGCAGGCTGGTGGAGGGATGGCATTTGCTCTGCTCCTCTCCTTTCTTCCAGTGGTTATCTTTTTTTCTGGACAGAATCTTCTCCATGACCTCCTCCCCCTGGTGACCACTGGGCACACGCTATACAGCGCTTGGAAGAGTAGGTGCCCTAAAATACCAGCTGAGTGGTGGTGTTATTCTTCTTAGTAGAGCTTCTAGACCTGTCCCATCCTGGCTATTCTCTTCTGAATACTTCAGTGAGGTACTCAGACTAAATGTGCTCCTTCAGTTGGAAAGTTAGAAAGATGGTATTGAGTTTCCTTCTTTCCTTCCTTCCTTCCTTCCTTCCTTCCTTCCTTCCTTCCTTCTTTCCTTCCTTCCTTCCTTCCTTCTCCTTCCTTCCTTCCTTCCTTCCTTCCTTTCCTTCCTTCCTTCCTTCCTTCCTTCCTTCCTTCCTTCCTTCCCTTCCCCTTCCCCTTCCCCTTCCCCTTCCTCTTCCTTCCTTCCTTCCTTCTTCCTTCTTTCCTTTCTTCTCTTTCTTTCTTTCTTTCTTTCTTCCCCTTCCCCTTCCCTCCCTCCCTCCTTTCTTTCTTTCTTTCTTTCCTTCCTTCCTTCCTTCCTTCCTTCCTTCCTTCCTTCCTTTCCTTCCTTCCTTCCCTTCCCCTTCCCCTTCCCCTTCCCCTTCTCCTTCCTTCCTTCCTTCCTTCCCTCTTCTCTTTCTTTCTTCTTCTTCCTTCCTTCCTTCCTTCCTTCCTTCCCCTTCCCCTTCCCCTTCCCCTTCCCTCCCTCCCCTTCCCTCCCTCCCCCTCCCTCCCTGCCTCCTCCCTCCCTCCCTCCCTCCCTCCCTCCCTCCCTCCCTCCCTCCCTCCCTCCTTTCTTTCTTTCTTTCTTTCTTTCTTTCTTTCTTTCTTTCTTTCTTTCTTTCTTTCTTTCTTTGATGGAGTCTCGCTCTATCGCCCAGGCTGGAGTGCAGTGGCACGATCTCAGCTCATTGCAACCTCCACCTCCCAGAGTCAAGCGATTCTCCTGCCTCAGCCCCCTGAGTAGCTGGGATTAGAGGCCCCCACCACCATGCCCAGCTAATTTTTGTATTTTTAGTAGAGATGGGGTTTCTCCATGTTGGCCAGGCTGGTCTAGAACTCCTGACCTCAGGTGATCTGCCTGCCTAGGCCTCCCGAACTGCTGGGATAACAGGTGTAAGCCACCATGCCTGGCCTGAGTTTCTTCTTTCTTAGTGTTTATGGTTTGGTCTAAGGGGTGACTAAGCTCTCACCCACTAACTTCTCTAATATGCAGGAGAGCAAGTTGGGTTCAACCACTTTTTGAGGGGAATGCTGGGATCTAGCTTCTCTTTGGCCTGATCCTACACCTGACCCTTGGAAGTGGTTAAAAAAGGGCAGGCTGTGGTCAGTCCAGCAGAATAAAGGTGGCAGGGGAAGGAATTATTTTCCCATTGTGCTTCCCTTGTCACTCTGGTTGCTGGGAAGCTCTTTGTCCATCATATGGCTCTGTTGTAATAGCTATGTTAGTTGGAACCATTGCTTTGACTTCTAATTTCTGCTTTATCAACTTTATACAATACATATTTTCAACTGTAAACTTCCACATCCTTTGTTGAAGGAAATCAGAACAAATAAATGAAAAACCAGCAATTAAGCATTCTATTGGTCTCTGGGGATGGGAATCACACTGGATTTTCTTGGGATGTCCTCAATTTCAAATATGTCATCTGGTTTTCAAACCATATGTCTCAATTTGGCTTCTGTACCTTTGGACTCTAATTGGTGACAATGTCTTGGAGGTTTTTTTTCCTAGTAGCTCTGGGACATAATGCCCATTTCTGTGTTGGCTCAGACAAGGGGGATAGTTGAGAATGAATTGGGCCATTGATAAACACCGCCTGCTCCGAGTGTTTCAGCTGCCAACTCTTCCCTGTCTCAAAAGCTCAAGTGTCTGGGTGCCCGAAGGAGTTTGACCCTTGCCCTAAGCCTGGCCCTGGCCCCACAGCCACCCCTTCCTCATGTGACCCTGCCCAACTCAGGGCTCTGCCGGGAGGTCTGTGTCTCTTGGATCTGAGCCCTCCTCCAGTATGGAACACAACATCTCTGATCAGGGATGGCCCTTGTGGAACTGGAGCTTGGGACGGGGAGCTTGGACTTAGGAGTGTGGAGGAGCACATGAAGGGCTTTACTGCCTCCTTGCCTGGGTCTGTGAGGCTAAGTGGTCAGGGTATCATTTGTCACTTCTTACCTGCAGAGGTGCACCTCATCTGAATGCAGGGCAGGGTTCTAGCCACATTGCAAAGTTGGTGAAATTTCTAATTCACTCCAAGACAAATTATTTTATGCTGCCCAAGGCCATTCATGTTTGGAAAGGAGAAAGCTGGAGGGTAAAGCTTAGCAACAAAGAGTGATTAGAATAACTCGAATGGTGGGCTTTCAGGCATTGCATTGAGGTCCTGCTTCTCAGTATGTGTTATGTCAACCCAAGCTGGTGGCTGTTGCCTGCCTTCAAGATGCATCCTCCCAGAAGCATTTGATCACAAGGTAGGAAAGAGGAAATCCCCTGTGGCCTGGTACTGAGTAATGTGCTGGTGGCTTGGTATGGGTGAGGTGTTTGTTCCTTCCCAGATAAGTGTCATCTTAAAAAGGTAAGACTAAGACTGGAGCACATCTCTGCCGAGTTTTCACACTATTTAGACTCTGGTTGTCCCCTGGGCTTTAAGCTCAACCAAGTGAAAACAGGCTTAAAAGCCAGCAAGAGCATTGTGTGAGATAGTTAGGACTTCTGTACAGGAAAGGTAACTCACAGTAACTCACTTTTATTTATTATCGACTACTGTCCACCTTCCTTTTTAGGCTCTTTCCATCTTTTGTTTCATGAAATCTCTCCCCCTGCCTTTCAACCTCCCACCAACATGCAGTGGGCAGTGTTGAACTTCTGTGCCTTCACTTCTCCCTGGGGCAAACTCCGTCCTGGGAACCAAGCCTCTGCCCAGACTCTGCGATCTGGCCGGCTTGATCTCCCCTCTCCCAGCTCCAGGGTCCCCTCAGTGCCAAGCTCTGGGGGAGTCTTGGATACTTTGAGGATGTCTCAGGGCAGATCAGACTCTGTTTGGTGTGATGCAGTGTCTGTAGGCATCAGCAGTTTGGCTGGGTAGTTGTGTATAGTGTTCACTTTCTGCAGGAGAAATGGTTTTGTCTTACAAACCAAATATTCTGGGTTTGGAAACCATGTGAAATGTGGCCTGTGGTTGGAGGGTGTAAGCTATGTTGTGGGCCTGTGTGTGGTGCTGGATTTAAAGACACTGTTGAGGGACAGAACAATCGGCTCAGGCCATCTCACTTCTTTTGATGGAGGGTCAGAGGTGAGCAGTACATACTGGCAATGTGCGGAAAAGAGAGCACAGGCTTTGCAGCCAGACAGATCTGACTTGGAGCCTCAGTTTCCTCATCTGTAAAATGGGGTTCCTCATAAGGCAATGTGGTGCTAGAACTGGAAAGTTTATTTGAAATTCAGTGTCTGGCATAGAATAGGCAAACCGTAAAATGCAATATCCTTCTTTCTTATGCCACCTACTTTCTGTGAAAGAACACTGGACTAATTGGCGCAAGATCTGGATTCCAGCTCTGACTCAGCCCTGGGCACACTGTGTTATCTTGGGTTAAGTCACTTACCCTCTCTGAGCCTCCCTTTCCTGGTGCATAAAATGAGAGAACTCATTTCTCTCACTTCTCTGCATTTTCTGAAGATAATGAAAGAGACTAAAGTTAAGGGTTCTCTTGGAAGATCCAGAAAGTGCAACCAAAACTGATTCATTTATTCATGCCTCAGTATTAATTGAGATCATTTGCTGTGCCAGGGTCTGTGCAAGGCCCTGGGGGTAGAGGCAACTAGGAATATCCCGGGCTTCAAGTAGCAATCAGACCATATGGCAAGGCAGACTTGTGAACAAAGGCCTGTCTCTAGGGCATGATCAAAGCAGGTACTGGAGCACTAATGTAGCAGCAAGGAAGTGTTGTCTCCAACTGGGGCAGTCAGTGAGGCCTTTCCGAAAGTGTAAGTACTTGGTGTGGATCTTGAAAGATAACAGGAAGTTGCCAGGAAGAGGAGGACATTGTAGGTAGAGAGACCAGCACGTGTGAGGGCACACAAGTGTTGCCTAATGTGGTAAGTTTGGGGAGCTTTAAGCAGTTAGCATAACTGGAGCCTATGGTGTGGGTGGTCAGTAGTGTTGGGGATGAGATGGAAGATGTTACAAAGAGCTTTGTATGGAGTCCGGTCTGGATGCTGTCCTGAGATGTTTACACTTTTTGTCATATTTATGGGCAAGCACTGAGGTATTTTAAGAAGGGAAGGACATGGTGGATATGGGCTCACTTATTCATTCAACATTTATTGAGTGCTTCCTATTTTTATGTCACTCTAAATTTTGACATATCAAATATAATAACTATGTATAAGACTTATATAAGAAATCTCTATTCATGTCTCAATTGTTTACATGATCTTCCATTTACTTTATTACTTTCATTCTCTCCAATCATACATAAATATTATTTTTATTATTTGTGTATATTTTTATTGTTTATATAACTTATATTTCACTGTATATTTTTATAATATATTTATTGTTTTATTATATATGAATACTTATGAAAATGTTTATATTTCTGATCAATTGAGGAGAAATTGGAGACATGATGCCTCTTTAGCCCCTATATAGTTAAATATACATTTCCTTAAAAAGGATATTCTCTTACCACAGTGCAATTCTGTCCTAATAATGTCTTTGTGGCTCCCCAATCTCCCTTGCCTCAGTCAGGATCCAATCCATAGATTGCATTTAATTGCTATCTCTCTTTAGTCTCCTCAAATCCAGAGCAGTTCTTCTGCTTTATTTATTTATTTTTTGAACTTTATGTTTTTGAATAGCACAGGTCAGTTATTATGTGGAATATCTCTCAATTTGGTTATTGTTGATGGTTCTGCATGATTAGATTCAAGCAATGCATTATGGGCAGGAATACAACTGCCGTGAGGTTATGTCCTCTCCAGTTTTCATATCAGCAAGCACATGATGTGGGGATTGTCCCAGTGCCGGTGATGGGAGCTTTTATCACTTGCTTAAGAATAATGTCTGCCAGTTTCTCCACTGCGAAATTACTATTTTTTCTCTCTAGAATTAATAAGTAATTTGTGGCGAGATACTTTGAGACTATGTATAACCTGTTCCTTATCAAACTTATACCCACTGATTTTATCATCATTGATCATTTTGAATCAATTATTTCTTCCATATTTAGTAGTTGGCATTCTACTTTAAAAAAATCTTTTCCCCACTCCCTCCCTTCCTATCACTAGGGTCTCATGAATTCTTCATTTATTCAATGGGTTATAATCAATTATTATCTTTATTTTATTTCGATGTTCACATTGTCCCAAACTTGATTAGTGGGAGGCTCTGCAAGCTGGCTTTCTTTGTTTTTGATGCATCCCCATGATTCTCTGTGCTCTTCCTTACTATTTACTATAGCAAGAAGTTACAGGCTCAATTTCCTTACTTTGCTACAGCCCTGGAATTAGCCATTTGTCTGAAGAGCCCTGGATCCTTTTAGTCAAAAATGGTATTTAGAAACCAAGATTTAAAGGCTACCTGTGCTCTTTGTGATTGGCGGTGTGTCATCATTTATATGCTCTCTTAGCAAACAGAGTTAGGACATATATGTATATTTATTTCTCCAGTCAACCAATACAATACATTGTTACATGTTTTTAGAAGAAAAAACCCCAAAGACTGTGATAGAGAGTAATGGGGTAGGAATACTTTAGATTGGGTGGTTAGAAATGGCCTCTTTCAGGAGGCAATATTTAGAAAGACAGCATGAGGTGGGTGGATGGATTGGAAGAAGAAAGAGCCTGGAGATTGTTTTAATTATTCATACAGTAATTACCAGGGCCTGAACTAAGTTCGAATGAAGAGGTGGTAGAATCAATAGGACACAGTGACTTGTGAATGCAGAAAGTGAGGGAGATGAAGGAGTCTAAGGGACTCCCAGTTTGATGCCTCAAAGGCCTCTCAAACTCAACGTGTCCAAAACAGAATTTCTGTAGTTCTTTTTTTTAAAATATATATATATATATTTTTATTGTTATACTTTAGGTTTTAGGGTACATGTGCACAATGTGCAGGCTTGTTACATATGTATCCATGTGCCATGTTGTTTTGCTGCACCCATTAACTCATCATTTCGCATTAGATATATCTCCTAATGCTGTCCCTCCCCACTCCCCCCACCCCACAACAGTCCCCGGAGTGTGATGTTCCCCTTCCTGTGTCCATGAGTTCTCATTGTTCAATTCCCACCTATGAGTGAGAACATGCGGTGTTTGGCTTTTTGTCCTTGCGATAGTTTACTGAGAATGATGTTTTCCAGTTTCATCCATGTCCCTACAAAGGACATGAACTCATCATTTTTTATGGCTGCATAGTATTCCATGGTGTATATGTGCCACATTTTCTTAATCCAGTCTATCGTTGTTGGACATTTGGGTTGGTTCCAACTCTTTGCTATTGTGAATAGTGCCGCAATAAACATACGTGTGCATGTGTCTTTATAGCAGCATGATTTATAGTCCTTTGGGTATATACCCAGTAATGGGATGGCTGGGTCAAATGGTATTTCTAGTTCGAGATCCCTGAGGAATCGCCACACTGACTTCCACAATGGTTGAACTAGTTTACAGTCCCACCAACAGTGTAAAAGTGTTCCTATTTCTCCACATCCTCTCCAGCACCTGTTGTTTCCTGACTTTTTAATGATGGCCATTCTAACTGGTGTGAGATGGTATCTCACTGTGGTTTTGATTTGCATTTCTCTGATGGCCATTGATGATGAGCATTTTTTCATGTGTTTTTTGGCTGCATAAATGTCTTCTTTTGAGAAGTGTCTGTTCATGTCCTTTGCCCACTTTTTGATGGGGTTGTTTGTTTTTTTCTTGTAAATTTGTTTGAGTTCATTGTAGATTCTGGATATTAGCCCTTTGTCAGATGAGTAGGTTGCAAAACTTTTCTCCCATTCTGTAGGTTGCCTGTTCACCCTGATGGTAGTTTCTTTTGCTGTGCAGAAGCTCTTTAGTTTAATTAGATCCCATTTGTCAATTTTGGCTTTCATTGCCATTGCTTTTGGTGTTTTAGACATGAAGTCCTTGCCCACGCCTATGTCCTGAATGGTATTGCCTAGGTTTTCTTGTAGGATTTTAATGGTTTTAGGTCTAACATTTAAGTCTTTAATCCATCTTGAATTAATTTTTGTATAAGGTGTAAGGAAGGGATCCAGTTTCAGCTTTCTACATATGGCTAGCCAGTTTTCCCAGCACCATTTATTAAATAGGGAATCCTTTCCCCATTGCTTGTTTTTTTCAGGTTTGTCAAAGATCAGATAGTTGTAGATATGTGGCATTATTTCTGAGGGCTCTGTTCTGTTCCATTGATCTATGTCTCTGTTGTGGTACCAGTACCATGCTGTTTTGGTTACTGTAGCCTTGTAGTATAGTTGGAAGTCAGGTAGCATGATGCCTCCAGCTTTGTTCTTTTGGCTTAGGATTGACTTGGCGATGCGGGCTCTTTTTTGGTTCCATATGAACTTTAAAGTAGTTTTTTACAATTCTGTGAGGTAAGTCATTGGTAGCTTGATGGGGATGGCATCAAATCTATAAATTACCTTGGGCAGTATGGCCATTTTCACGATATTGATTCTTCCAACCCATGAGCATGGAATGTTCTTCCATTTGTTTGTATCCTCTTTTATTTCATTGAGCAGTGGTTTGTAGTTCTCCTTGAAGAGGTCCTTCACATCCCTTGTAAGTTGGATTCCTAGGTATTTTATTCTCTTTGAAGCAATTGTGAATGGGAGTTCACTCATGATTTGGCTCTCTGTTTGTCTGTTATTGGTGTACAAGAATGCTTGTGATTTTTGTACATTGATTTTGTATCCTGAGACTTTGCTGAAGTTGCTAATCAGCTTAAGGAGATTTTGGGCTGAGACAATGGGGTTTTCTAGATATACAATCATGTCATCTGTAAACAGGGACAATTTGACTTCCTCTTTTCCTAATTGAATACCCTTTATTTCCTTCTCCTGCCTGATTGCCCTGGCCAGAACTTCCAGCACTATGTTGAATAGGAGTGGTGAGAGAGGGCATCCCTGTCTTGTGCCAGTTTTCAAAGGGAATGCTTCCAGTTTTTGCCCATTCAGTATGATATTGGCTGTGGGTTTGTCATAGATAGCTCTTATTATTTTGAGATAGTCCCATCATACCTAATTTATTGAGAGTTTTTAGCATGAAGGGTTGTTGAATTTTGTCAAAGGCCTTTTCTGCATCTATTGAGATAATCACGTGGTTTTTGTCTTTGGTTCTGTTTATATGCTGGATTACATTTATTGATTTGCGTATGTTGAACCAGCCTTGCATCCCAGGGATGAAGCCCACTTGATCATGGTGTATAAGCTTTTTGATGTGCTGCTGGATTCGGTTTGCCAGTATTTTATTGAGGATTTTTGCATCAATGTTCATCAAGGATATTGGTCTGAAATTCTCTTTTTTGGTTATGTCTCTGCCAGGCTTTGGTATCAGGACAATGCTGGTAGTTCTTTATCCTACTGAAACCTGGTCCTCTTCAGGTATTTTAGATTTCATTGAATGACTCCTTCGTCTGGGAAGCTGCACAAGTCAGACAGACCTGGCAGTCATCCTCAACACCTCTCTCCCTCAAAACCCATATCCAATCCATCCCCATATCTTGTTGATATTAGCTTGTAAATATCTCTCAAATCTTTCACTTCTCTCCATCTCCACCAGCATCACCCTAGTTCATGGTACCATCTTCATGTTTCTGGGGTACCACAAGAGCCCCCTGGTCTCCCTATATCCACACTGGCTCCCCTCCGATTTGTTCTCCACACAGCAGCCAAAGCGCATTTCAAAACACAACTCTGTTCATATCATTTTCTTCCTTAAAAGTATGTTAGTTGCTTCCTATTGATCTTAAGATAAAGACCACACTCCTTAATAAGTCCTATGAAGTCTTGCTTGCCTGGCCCTGCTGCCCTCTCCTACATCTCCCTACCCAGCACTCTCTCCCTGGCTCTCCCTGCCACACTGGCCTCAGCTGAGTCTTAGTCCCTAGGGCTTGTTAGGCTCCCTCCCACCATAAGTCTTTGTATTTGCTGTCCCTCTGCTTAGAATGCTCGTTCTTCCTGACTCCACCTACTGAATTCCTGCTTTACTCTCAGTTCTCAGCTGAGTTGTCACTTTCATAATCTTCAGGACCAGGCCCAATCCTGTTTTATAAAGTTTTAAAACATGTGCCTCCTTCAAGGCTTTATCATAGTTTCAGTTTTACATTTATTTATGTAATCATTAGTGATTACTTTCTCTATATGATGATGAGCTCTGTGAGGGTTGGAACCATGTCTGGTTTTGCTCGTTACTTTGTCCTAGCAGGTATCATGGTACCATGTTACTGACATATGCCACAAATGTATGTTGAACAAATGAATAAATGAAGATTTATCATCTGAGTAACCAGATAGATGATGGAACCATTCAGTGGAATAAAAATCAGGAGAGAAGTAGATTTGAGGAGGAAAATTATCACTCATTTTGGGACACCTGGCGTTTGGGGTCCCTTCCAACCATGTCTGTCCCTCAGAGACCTTACCATCTTCTGTACAAATTAGGATGTCACTAAGGAGCTTTTGAGGGGCTGGTGACAGGTGATATCTAATTCCTGGATGATTCTAAGAAGGTCCCTGGAGGAGGTGGTTAAGTCACAAATGGCATCCCTGAGCTGTGGCTTCTCTATGTATCCTTATCTCTGGTTTGTAGAGCATACAGGAGATAGAAGGGGTTCCCAGGTGGTCCTGACTTGGCTCCTTGAGGACTTGTATAAAATATCTTTACAATCCTATGAAAGGCTCCGTGGAATTTTAGTTACTTGTATGATTCACATTTGTCAGGAGCTGCCAACCTCCTTCCTACCTCTAACACTGCACTAGACATAGGCTTAAAAGAGAATACAGAAAGTGGGTCTTACTAAGCCCAGTGAGCCATACTTTCAAAGATGTCATCAGCACTAGGACAGAACAGCCCATTCCATCCCACTGACTCACTTACTCTTACATTCCTCACTCACTCATTCAACTTTCTATCTCATCTTGTTCATTCAGTCCCTTACCCACACACCCATCTGTCATCCACCTATCCATCCATGAACAAGAGTTTATGTTGGATTTATAGCAGGACTCAAGGCTAATGCATTATCTTCAGCACCACTCCTGTATCCCTCTTTTCTATGGTCCTCACAGCTCAGAATCCCAGGCGAGGAGACTGTCAGGGTTTGGGGAGATGTCACTGTGCTGGCCTAGGGCTGGGCTGGGTTTGATTGCAGGGTGTTAGCAGGAAGAGTGGGAGACCAGAAGTGGCCACACTGATTACTCCTCTTGGCTCACTGTCTGCTTTTCTGGCTTCCCCTCTTTCATTGGTGATGAGAAATTAGAGATTAGTCTCCTTGTTCAGGTAGATATAAGATAGACTGGGCTTTGCAGAGGGGTTAGGGGGCTCTGGCCTTAAGGGGAAATAGGAACACAGCTCCCTGTGAGCCCTACGGTGGAAAAGGTGATGCTTTTGTTTTCTTCTTCATTTTAGACTACGATTGCACTTTAACCCTGTGGAATTTGCAGAGAGGCTGGGGGAGGGTGGGAGAGCAGGATTTTAAAATGTGGCATTTAGAAACCAGGCAGTAGACTAATCCTGGCCCCATCCCCATAGAAGCTGCTCTTTCAGTTCTCTTAGGCTTGTCATTTACAAAGAGCTCCCTAGAATGTGTGCTGTCCATCTGCTTCAGCGGCTGACAGGGCTGGAATTGAGCAGACATAGGACAATGACAGCCACATCAGATAACAGCATCTTGGAAAAATGCCTGAAGGTTGCAAGGGTCTAAGTTACAGACTCATTCACTCATTCCCTCCCTCATGAATTCATTCATTTATCTACTTAGCACCTACCTAGTAGGTGCCATGTTTAATTCTCAGCCCTGGAGATACGACAGTGAGCAAAGCACATATTTCATGCCCTTGGAAGATTTGGTTTGGGAAGATAGACAGTAAACAGGGTACTATACACCATACAAAGTGTGAATACCATGGAGAAATATGGAGAATAATAAGGGAGCTCCAAGGGTTGGAGGTGGTTTATACATTTATACAGGGTCAGGAGGTTTTCTCTGATAAGCAGGCATTTAAGCAGAGGCCAGGAGGAAGCTATGTCAGTACTTGTTGGAAGAGAAGCCAAATAAAGAGAAGAGTAAGTGCAAAGGCCCTGAAGCATGCTTGAGAAAGAGCCTGCCGGTCCATATGATTGGAGTTAAGTGAGGGATGGGAAGAGTTGAAGGAGTTGAGATCAATGCAATAATGGGTGCCAGTTCACGAAGGCTCTTGTGGGTTATTTGAAGAACCTTGGCTTTTAATATGAGTGGAATAGTGAACATTGAAAAGTTCTGCAGAGAGAAATGACATGCTATAGCTTCTATGAAAATAGAAGATTGTTACTGGGAGGAGAAATGAATTAGGAGCCTGTTATAGTGATTTAGGTGAGAGATGATGGTGGCTAGGACCAAGGTCCACTTATTCATTCATTTATCTTCCATTTCATTTTCTATTCTACAGATGTCTCTGTAACCCTGCCTACATATGAGGACCCTTAGCACTTTGCATCCATTCCTCTGTCTGACCCGCTCCCATGATCTATCCAGCTATCCTCATTGCTTTCAACAAGTCTTTACTGCTACTTGGAGAGCGTTGTGCCAGATGCTGGCTAATATGGGCATATTCTTGTGGGACTTTGGTCCTCTCAGGGAGACAACATGCACCCATAGGAGATCACCAGTCAGCTACAAAACCAAGCAAGTCTCTCGGGCTCAGTATGAATGGTGTCAACACTTCATTGTTTTAGGAGGCCTGTGGGCTGGAGGTCAGAGTAAGCTTCTGGGTGGAAGCCACATTTAAGCTGAATCTTGACAGATGGGGAGGGCAAGTCAGTCCTGAAGAATAACGGGAAAGTTGCTCTGAAGCTTGAACGTAAGGGACATGTTGGGGAATACTGGGTGGTAATGCTAAAAAGAGGTGGCATGGGCTGGAAACAGGGTCTGGAGAGGAACAAGCACCAGGCTAAGGAGTTCACATCTGAGTTGAGAGAGTTTGGGGAGACACAGGTTTTCAAGGAGATTTTACAATGAGAGCTGTGTTTTAAGAGGCTGAAACTAAAATCAGATGGAGGAATAATAGGCTGGGGACTCAGACAGCAAGAAGACAATGGCCTTGTGTGAACCTGCTTGGCCTTTAGGCCAGCAGGAATGCTGAGGCTAGGAGGACTTCTGGGGCAGCTCCTAGATGCAATGGTGTGGGGCTCTATGGCTAACACAAACAGCAGGATATGGTAGTGGCAGTTCCTGGGACAAACCCTACATGTCTCCTATAACTCAAAGCCACCTTTGAGCAAAGAACACAGAGAAGCCTGGGTTCTGGGAAGAGCAAGCTGGAGAAAAAAGTTCAGGTCTGGGCTCTGGCCATGAATGACTCTTTTAGAAGCCTCTGGGGTCACTGGATTGTAGGAATGTTAGATTCAGAGCAGGAGCTCATCTAATTCAGCCCTCTATTCTTATAGATGGGAAACTGAAGGCCCACAGAAGGGGCAAATATTGTCTAAGGCACTATAGAACACTTGTTTCAGAGAAAGGTCAAGCATCTCATTGAACTCATGCTGGAGGAATTTCTATGTTTTATTTAATTATTCATTTACATATCTCTTTCAATGGGAAATAAAATTCTAAGAAGAAGAAAATTGTTCTGTTCATCTCCTTTCTCATCTAGCTGGGGCTTGATACAGAGCAGATGCTCTGCCTGACCCCCAGGACCACACTGTCTCCCCTCTTGACCCAGACAAAAGCAGGGTGTTAGGCTTGTCTCAGAGCTGGCCAGATGTGGAATCAGAAAGAGCTGCCTGTGGATGGGGATGGAGCCTGACTCTGGACCCCTTATAAACTCATGAGGCTTGGCCTGCGACTAGTTTCTATCTCGGCTGTGTCCTTGGTGACATCTCACGGGTGGCCATGATTATGGCTGTTGCCATGAAGGGGCCTGCTGAGAGAGAGGAGAGGGAGGTTTGGGTGTGGCAAGGGGATATCTTGTGCCTGAGGCCACTGCAAGAGGAAAAAGCCCCTGCCCAGCTGGAGAGAGAACAGCCCACAGGGAGATTAACAGCCTCAGATGGGCACCTAGGATACATATTTGGGGCTTAAGGCCAGTGCTTGGTCTGGCCTGAGGCTGTTCCTGCAGGGACTTCACCAAACTCACATATTTGTTCTCTTGCTGTCCTAAGAAGCTTAAAGCCACTTCTTTAAGAACAGCCTCTCTGTGCAGTCTGCAAAAGTCTATGGCTTAACATCAACAAGATTTCAAACTGAAGTGTGTTTTGATGCACCTCCATCCCTGCATTTAGGATCCTAGTGGGGAGGGCTGAAGCTGGAGATTTCTTGAAAAATCAGAGGGATTTGGGCCATAGATCCTGCCAACCCAGGCACCAGGGTTCGCGTCAATGCTGGATGGGTAATTGGTTCTTAAGCTCTTGGTCAGCATCCTGTTCTGTTTGTCTTGTGCTGTATACTTGGCAGAGGGCTTCCACATGGAGAGGAGTGAGTTATACTTGTGAGCAAGCTTACTTGTAGGCACAGGAAAATAAGTACTCTCTCACGGTGTTCCATGTTCCTCAGAGAATATCCTGGGGAGGCAGTGGTGTTTTCTTCAGTTGTGGGGTCATTATGCCCTTCAGGTAGCACTCATGGATCAAGCAAGGTGGATGGAACTTGGATGGGTGAAATTCTAGAAGGAGTCCAGAAAGAACTTGAGTTCACAACATAGCAAAACCCTGTCTGTACTAAAAATACAAAAATTAACTGGGCGTGGAGGCGTGCGCCTGTAATCCCAGCTACTGGGGAGGCTGAGGCAGGAGAATTGCTTGAACCAGGAAGGCAGAGCTTGCAGTGAGCTGAGATTGTGCCATTGCACTCCAGCCTGGGCAACAGGATGAGACTCCATCTCAAAAAAAAAGAAAGAAAATACTTGAGTTCTAATCTGGGTTCTATCACAAATTTGCTGTGTGACTTGGACAAGTCATTTATCCTCTCTGGGCCTCAATTTCCTTTTGTGCAAAGTACAGAGTTGAAAAAAAAAAACATTTCTGAGAGCCTTTTTTGTATAACATTCCAGATTTCTTGCTTACATTATGCCAATAGGAATTTTGGTTAGGACCCTGTCTTCTGGATTTCTATCCCGACCAAGGGCTGATTTTTTCACTTTGCCTGAATTATACCTTTCACTCCTTTGGTCTTTTAAGAGATTTATTTATTTATTTTTTTCCACAGACCATATTGCCTGACAAAATCCCTCCTATTTTCATGGAATCATATGGGGATCCAAAGTGGTGTCTTAATGTCATATCCATTATTATATTTTAGTTTTTACAACAAATGTGCCAGGTAATCAAATATATATTATTATCCCCAGTTTGCAAATGAGAAAAGAGGCCAAGAGAAGTTAAGTAACTTGACTAAGATTATGCAGTTAGTTACTGGCAGAGCTGGGGCTAGGCTGCAGGTTTCTTGGCTGCTAGTCTGTGTTTGGTTGTGTCACTTTTTGGACTTGGGAAGGGGCACCATAAGGACTGCATGGGATAGGGCTTGTGGGATTCACCAGGTGACAGAATTATCAGGATGAGAGCACCTGCCACCACATATCTGTACCATGTAAGGTTGAAATGTTCTTAGCTTTGGGCAGCCCCCACCCACCTGGACCCAGTGGTGAGGGGGTAGGCTGGCCCCTGCACCCAGCTATGCAAAGATCAAGGCTGCAGAAAGCCCTCTGTGGCAGCTTTTACTGACAATCCAGCCCTGCTGTCTGCTGTGTTAGCAGGGTGGTGGGTATCTGGCCAGTGCCTCTTAGTCAACCTTCTCTTCTTCATTTTAAGAAGCTTTTTTTATCTGCTTGGTCCTGGAGCTAGGTTGGCTCTTTCTGGCTGCAGAAAGGGGCTTTTAAAGTAACCGTCTTAGTTTATTTCCATTTGGGCCAATCCAGCCAGATCTTTGCTTGGGGCAAGAGGGAACCTCAAGGGTAGAAGTATGTGAGCAAGAAGGAGCTCTCCCCTCACAGACCAGTCAAGAACAACTGGACATATTCTGCCTCCCCAACCCCATTCACTTTGTATTTGTAATTTGGGATCTGTGTGTGAGAGCTCTGAATAGATTGCCCCCATCTTCCCCTCCTTTCTCATTAATCAAGTTTCCATATTTTCTTGGGTCTATTTAGGGGCTCGCTGTTCTGTTCTCTATGTTTATTCCAGGGTCAATATCCCATTGTATTTATTAGTTTTTAAAAAGTCTTATTATCTGGCAGGAAAAGTCCCTCCAATTTTTTTCAGAAATATTTTGGCTACACAATTCAGATTCAACTTGTCAAGTTCTAGAAAAAAATCCTATAGGGAGTTGATCGGAAATGGACTGAATATTTAGATCAGTTTATGATGAATTAACATTTCCCTATCATATATATGCTATTTCATATGCATGAATTATCTATTAACTTATCTTGGCCTTCTTTAATATCATTTAATAATGTTTTACAATTTTCTTGAGAAGGGACTTGCACATGCTAAGGTTCATTTCTATGGCCCTTACATATTTTTGTTGCTTTGTTAATGACCTCTCTTCTAAATTTTACTCTGTTTATGCTGGTATCTAGAACTACACTTGACTTTTGAATATTCATTTCTGACCAACTTTCTAAAACCTTGTATCAATTAAAATAATTTTTTGTAGATACCCTTGGATCTTCTACATAGAGAATGAGGATGAATTGCTAGTTCGTATGTTTTCATAAGAATTAGGGAAAGATACCGTGTCTGCAGGGACACAGACCCATGGACACCTGGCTTGCCAAGTGGACTGCAGGTCTGTGCCTGGTGGACCCAGCCCTGTGTTGGGGTGGCTGGATGAACACAATAGAGGCCAGATTCAGACTCCTCGCTCTTCTGGCTGTGTGCTGTTATGCACAGGCAGATGTGGCTGCCTGTGGAAAACCACGTCAGCTGCAAATAATGGCAGTTTTGTTTCTTCCCATTCTAATACATTTTCTTTCTATACTAGCTAAGATCTCTAGCACTATAATGAGAAGAAATTGTTGAGAACTGGGCATCTTTATTTTGTTTCTGATCTCACAGGAAATGCTTTCATTCAACATGTCATCAAGTATATTTCTTGTGGTCTATATTTTTCTTGGTAGATGCCCTATAATCAGTTTAAGAGATGTCTCTTCTATTTCTAGTTTGCTAAAATATTTTATGAATAGCTGTTGAATTTTATCAAATTATTATTCTTCATCTGTTGAGATGGCCGTAAGATTTTTTCCTTCTTTATGTAGTGAGTTTCACTGATCTGTTTTCTAATGTTAAAATAGCCATGTATTTTTAGGCTAGATCCAACTTAGCCATGATATACAATCCTTTTCACATATAGTGGATTTTGCTTGCTAGTGTTTTGTTTAGTATATTTTCATCTGTGTTTCTATATGAGATTGGCCTGTATATTTCTTTTCTTGTGTTGTTCTTGTTCAATTTTAGTATCAAAGTTATTTCAGCCTTATACAATCAATTGAAGTGTGTTTTCTCTTTTCCTATTCTGTGGAAGAGTTTGGTTATTTTTCCTTTGAATGATACAAACTCACACTTCTCTGGGCTTGGTGTTTTCCTTATGGGAAGATTTTCAACTATTGATGAATTCTTTCAGTGGTTATAGATCTATTCTTTCTTGAATCAATTTTGGTAAATTGTATTTTCTAGGAATTCATCTAACTTATTTATGTTTTCAATGACATTGCATAATATTCTCTTATCTCTGCTGCATCTGTAGAAATAAACCTCTTTTATTGCTAATATTATTTATTTGTTTCCTCTTTTTTCTGATTTTTTTCCAGATCTTGCCAGCAGTTTGTCTATTTTATGTTTTCAAAAACCAACTTTAGTAATTTTATTTATGTTTATGTTTTGTTTTGTATTTTGATTTGTGTTTTATTTAATGTTTGTTCCTATCTTAATTATTTTCCTTCTGATACTTTCTTTAGAATTATTTTCCTCTTCTTTTTAAAGTTTCTTAAGTTGGAGATTATTATGTTGGAGAAGTTGGAGATTCTTTGAATTTTCAGATTTTTTTCTAATTTAAGTATTTAAGTCTATAATTTTTGTTCTCAGTTCTATTTTATCTATATACTAAATGATTTTTAATATGTCTATTTTCATCATCATTCAGGTTTATTTTCTAATTTCTGCTGTAATTTCTCCTTTGATCTATTGCTTGTATGTTTAAAAATATACAACTGTATGGGGTACTTATGTTGGGGTAGAGATTGCAACCCCAGTGTCAATCTTTTGAAATTTGTTGAGGCTTGCTTTAAGGACTAGAAAGTAGTCGATTAAAAAAACAAAGAATGATTCATGAGTGCTTGAAAATAATGTGTATTCTGGGTGTTCTATTCATTAACATTAATTCTAACTTAAATGTGCCATTCAAATATCCTATATCCTTACTGATCATTTTCCTGCTTGATCTATCAATCAATGACAGAATTGTGTTGAAATGTGTGTGATTCAGGACTAGTTCATTTCTCCTTGAAGTTTTATCAATTTTACTTTGCATATCTTAAGACTATGCTATTAGGTATATCTCATTATTATATTTTCTTAATGGTCTGAACTTTTAATTTTTATATAGTGAATCTCTTCATTACCTTAAAGTTTGTTTTGTATTACATAAATACATTAGATCAGATTTCTTTAGGTAAGTATTTTTATGGTATATCTTTTGTGGCCTTTAACTTTAAGCTATTTTAGGTCTTTTTGTTTTAGGGATATTTCTTGTAGCTAGCACATAGCATGCACAACTTCCAGTCCCCTCCATGTAATGCACCCTTAATAATCTCTGCTTATAACTGGATAGTTTAGCTCATTTCCCCTTAATGTGATTACTAGTATACATTGATATTCCCGTCTACATATTTTCTTTCTTTGTTTGGATTAATTTTTTAAATTTATTACTCATTTATTTTTTCCTCCTCTACATAGTTGGAGGGAATTGTCTCTTTCTCTGTGTCTGTTCTTTTAGTTAATTACTTTAGATATTATAGCATTAATAATAACCTAAAAAGCCTAAATTTAATTTACATCTCTATTTTTCTTCTCCCAAAATAGAACCTTGGAGCACTTTAAACAGCTTTAGTCATATTCTTCTAAATTCTATACAATATTTTAGATTCATCGTTTCTTATCTCAAAAATGAGGGATTATAGTTGTTTCTTTTTTCTTTATTTGGAGGCAGGGTCTTGCTCTGTTGCCCAAGCTGGAGTACAGTGGGGCAATCACAGCTCACTGCAGCCTCAACCTCCTGGGCTCAAGCGACCCTCCCATCTCAGCCTCCTGAGTAGCTGAAAACACAGTTAGGAGTCACTGCACTTGGCTAACTTTTTAAATTTTTGTAGAGATGGGGACTGTACTATGTTGCCCAGGCTGATCTTGAACTCTTGGGCTTAAGTGATCCTCCTGCCTCAGCTTTCCTAAGTACTGGAATTACAGGCATGAGTCAATGTGCCCGGCCCTGTAATTGTTTCTTAGTTAAAGTTTCTTTGGATTTACCCACAGCTTCAAGCAAGTTTGCTCATCATTCTTTCTTGTATCTCAAACCTTCCATATAATATTACATTCTTTCTGCCTGAAGCAAATCCTTCAGAATTTCCTTTAGTGTGGGATTTTTGGTTGTCTGAGAATGTTTATATTTCATACTTATTCTTGAAAGATAATTTCTATGGATATAGAATTTTGAGACAATTATTTTCTAGCATAATATATTTTCCTGTTGTCTGCTGCATTTCGTCATTGTTATTAAGTGGTCATCTGTCAATCTAGTTTCCTTTTTCCTTTGATTGCTTTCAAAATCTTTTGTCTTTGGTGCTCATTAATGTTATGAGTTGTCTAGGGTGTGTATGTATATGTTTTGTATTTATCTTGCTGGGGATTAATTGGGATTTCTGAATTTGAATGTTGTTTTTTCTTTCAAAAAATCCGGGGAACTGAAATTTCAGCCACTGATTCTTTGAATATCACCATTTTCCCCATTCTCTCTCTTAACTTTCTTTGCAAATATGATGAAATACTTGTTAGATCCCATCACTCTATATTTCTTAGCTTTAGTTCTCTCATGTTTTTTCTCTCTTTGTCTCTCTGGACTGCATCTTGGTTAAGTTCTTTTGTTCTATCTTTTAGTACACTAATCCATTTTTTAGCTGTGATTAATCTGCCCAATGAGTTTTTCATTTTAATTATTGTATTTTAATGTAGAAAAGTTCTATTTGGTTCTTTCTCAAATTTTCTTGGCCATATTTTATAGCCTTTGTTCTTTGAAAATGTTTCCATGACTCTCTTTTATTTCTTGAAACTAAATTCTCTAATCAAGCCCCCTGTCCCCACAACAGATAATGTAAATTCAGACCACAAGCCTATCTGAGGCCCATATTGTGGTCATTAATTCTCAACTTTCATTGTTGAAAATGTGATATAGACAGTTTATTTTCCATTTACTCTTAAACTGAGTTTCTAGT
Organism: Nomascus leucogenys; assembly: GCF_006542625.1. Taxonomy (NCBI): domain Eukaryota; kingdom Metazoa; phylum Chordata; class Mammalia; order Primates; family Hylobatidae; genus Nomascus; species Nomascus leucogenys. The sequence goes on from NC_044395.1 coordinate 76,071,549, forward strand.
TTTCTGGATCCCTATTTGATTCCTCCCCTTGGGAAGTTCCTAGGCTTTATCACATGTCTCCTTGCCCTGTACACATAGGAAACAGAAGTCCAGAGAATACAACATTCAACAGATGTTCTCAGGAAAAACCAAACCAAACAACAACAAAAAACTCCCTTCAACTCTTGCTTAGGTTTCCTGGTTCTTCTTTTGCTTTACTTTTGGCCTCTCCAGATTTCTTACACTTTTGCCAGCTCAGTAATATATTTAAAAAACATTAAAAGCATCATTATTCATCCTTTAAAATTGTTCTTATGGAGAAGTATTTAAAGTATCTGGGTTACCATATTGTTGGAGATAACAATGTTGTATGAGTTTTCTTTATAAGGAGAAGGATTAATTGTCAATTAAAAAGCAGGTGCTAAAAATAGTGGCTCGATATGCCTCTCTAAAAGAGAAGGTAGAGTCTTCACCCTCACCCAACATATTAGCTGTGTACCTTAGCAAATGATTGAACCTCTCTGGGTCACCATTTCCACTTTTTAAAATGGGGATAATAGTAGTACTGATTATTTTGGACATTTGGAGGAATACATGAAGTTATTTATGTAAGACACTTAGAAGGGTTCTTGGCACATAGTTAAGTGCCTAATACCATATTTCACTGGATTTAAGATGCTGTATATTGTAAGATCCTTGTTACTTCATGAAAAAGAAAATATGGTTCCAATTAAACGATGACACAATGCCAAGATGCCATTGACTGAAACATACATCCCAATTTTGGTTGTTAAAATATGAAAAAAAGATATCTTAGAATGACCTGACTATAGTAAATTTTAGCTATTATTATGAATAGATGCATATGAGCAAAGAAGGCAGTGGTTGAGAAACAGAATCTTAGTCTCAGAATTGATAGAACTTAAATGTTTGTAGGTATTTACTCCATTCCGCCATGATCCCATTAATTTTTGGACTCTGACTGTATTGTGCACGAGTTTACTTCTTTGTCCAGAGGGCTGTCATTAGACAAACAAAATATTCCACCATCTCCTCCAGGACTGAGGAAGAAGTGACTTCCATGTGTGTAGCACATTCATAGATGCCTTATATATAGCATTTACTTTAGTTCTCACAATTAGTCTCATTAATTAAGACTGGTTGCTATGACCCCCCAATATTAGTGGCTTAACATGTTGCTTATTTCTTGCTTACTCCACAGATTGATGTGGATTAGGTGGCTCTACTCCAAGCTGCGAGTCAAGTCTTATCTTCCTCCTTTATTTATTTATTTATTTTGCTTTACCATATTGTGGCTTTCAGATTGCTTTGGCATCACTCAACAGGTAGAAAGGGGAAGAGAGAGGGAGCATCAAGAAGGTACACCTTCTATTATAATATAATTTAAACTTCTTTTTTAAGACCTTACCACTTTCTTTATTCCTATTTGGAGGGAGAAATTAGTGTAAGTTAGGGTGTTTGAAGAGACCTGCCAAATGAGGTGGGATTAGAGATGAGTCCTGAGGCATTGGAATTACTTGGAGATAGAAAAGAGAATTGAGGGATTTCAGTCAGGATGTGCTGGGGTGCCATGATCAATGCATAGAATTGTGGAAGTGCAAGATGTTTTTGGAGCATCATAGAATACTCTGTTGGTGGAAAGATTAACATTGGGCTCCTACTCTGTGTTAGACACTGTGCAAAGCACTAGACCTAAACAAGTCTTGATAAAACAGTATTCTGCAAATGGGTTGTTTTTCATGTTTGATCCATTCTGTGCCCCAGATAGATGTGGATCATGTGGCCCATGTACCTTTTATCCCGTTTCCAAACATAAAGGATTCTTTAACTGAAGATGTTATGACAATGACAACAGGATTTGCTGAGAATGACTGTGTTGTGCTCACACTCCGGGATATTCTGTTACATACAGTGGTTGTAGAATAGGTGATGGTTATGTCTTTTGTCCCTTTTTGTTAATGAGCTGGTGAGAACTCTTCACCCTTGTGGCCAAGCCAAGGTTTTGGTTCAGTCTGGAATCTCCTTTGAATGTCCCATACTACTTTGGTCACATAGGATGTGAGCTGTGATATTAATTGTTTCTTCTGGGTCAATTTTACTAATCACAGAAAATGTCTTAGTGTTTTTGTCTGTGTTTATTCAAAACATGGTTTATTTCTTAGTCCATTTTGTGCTGCTACAACAGAATGTATAATAGAATGGCACAGACTGGCTAGTTTATAGTGAATAGAAATTTATTGGCTTACAATTCTGGAGGCTGAGAAGTCCAATATCAAGACGTCCATGGGTTTGGTATCTAATGAAGCCATTCTCTTCTTCCATGATGATGCCTTGCATGCTGTGCTCTTTGGGGGAAGGAAGACTAGATGCTCACATGACGGAGGCAGAAGGGCCAAGAAAGTGAATCCACTTATGTAAGGCCTTTTTCTAATGGTATTAATTCATTCATGAGGGCTCTGCTCTCATGACTTACAGGCATATCTTGGAGATATGGCACATTCAATCCCAGACCACTGCAATAAAGCCAATATTACAATAAAGAGAGTTACAAAAATTATTACGTTTCCCACTGCATATAAAAGTTATGTTTATACTATACTGTAGTATATTAAGTGTGAAATAAAATTGTGTCTATGTCTAAAAACAATGTACATATATAATTAAAAATACTTTATTGCTGAAATGCTAACGATCATCTGAAGCTTCAGCAAGTCATAATCTTTTTGCTGGTGGAGAGTCTTGCCTGATGTTGATGTCTGCTGACTACTCAGTGTAGTGGTTGCTAAGGTTGGGGTTGCTGTGGCAATTTCTTAAAATAAGGCAACAGTAAAGTTTGCCACATCAATTGACTCTTCTTTTTATGAAAAATTTCTTGGTGGTATGCAGTGTTTGATAGCATTTTACCCATAGTAAAACTTCTTTCAAAATTGGAGTTAATCCTCTCAAATCCTGCCACTGCTTCATTAACTAAATTTATGCTATGTTCTAAATATTGTCTCTTCACTAGGAGTAGATTACATCTTAAGAAACTTCTTTCTTTGCTCATCCATAAGAAGCAACTCCTCATCCATTTAGTTGTGTCATGAGGTTGTAGCAATTCAGTCAGGTCTTCAGGCTCCACATCTAATTCTAGTTTTCTTGCTATTTTTAACCACATCTGCAGCTGCTTCCACCACTGAAGTTTTGAACCTCTCAAAGTCATCCATGAGGATTGGAATCAACTTCTTCCAAATTCCTGTTAATATTGATATTTTGACCACCTCCCATGAATCATGAATGTTTTTAATGACATCTAGAATGGTAATTGCTTTCTAAAAGGATTTCAATTTATTATGCTAAATCCATCAGAGGAATCACTATCTATGGCAGCTACAGCCTTACAAAATGTATTTCTTAAATAATAAGACTTGAAAGTCAAAATTACTCCTTGATTCATGGGCTGCAGAATAGATGTTAGCAGGTGTGAAAACATTAATCTCTTTCCAGATCTCCATCAGAGATTTTGACAACTAGGCGTATCATCAGTGAGCAATAATATTTTGAAAGGAATATTTTTTTTTCTGAGTGGTAGGTCTTAACAGTGAGCTTAAAATACTCAGTAAAACATGCTATAAACAGATCTGCTGTCATCTAGGCTTTGATGTTACATTTACAGAGGATAGGTAGAATATATTTTGCATAATTTTTAAAGGCCCTAGAATTTTTAGAATGGTAAATGAGCATTGGCTTCAACTTAAAGTCACCAGCTGCATTAGTCCCTAACAAGAGAGTCAGCCTGTCCTTTGAAACTTTGAAACCAGGCTTTGATTTCTCCTCTCTAGCTATGAAAGTCATAGATGGCATCTTCTTCAAATATAAGGCTGTTTTGTCTCCATTGAAAATCTGTTGTTGAGTGTAGCCACCTTCGTCAATAATTTTAGCTAGATCTTCTGGATAACTTGCTGCACTTCTCCATCAGCACTTGCTGCTTCACCTTGAACTTGTATATTATGGAGATGGCCTCTTTCCTTAATCCTCATGAACCAACCTCTGCTAGCTTCCAACTTTTCTCCTGTAGTTTCCTCACCTCTCTTAGCCTTAATAGAATGAAATAGTTAGGGCCTTGCTGTAGATTAGGCTTTGACTTAAGGGAATGTTGTATCTGGTTTCATTTTCTATCCAGACCACTCAAACTTCCTCCATATCAGAATAGGCTGTCTTGCTTTTTTATCACTCGTGTGTTCACTGAAGTAGCATTTTTAATTTCCTTTAAGAATTTTTCCTTTGCATTAACAACTTGCCTAACTGTTTGGCACAAGAGGCCTAGCTTTTGGCCTATCTGGGCTTTTGACATGCTGTCCTCATTAAGCTTAATCATTTCTAGCTTTTGATTTAAAGTGAAAGATGTGTGACTCTTCCTTTCACTTGAACATTTAGAGGACATTGTAGGGTTAGTAATTAGCCAAATTTTAATATTGTTGTGTCTCAGGGAACAGGGAGCCGCCCAGAGGAGAGGGAGAAAGATAGGGGAACGGCAGGCTGGTGAAGTAGTCAGAACACATACGAAACTTATTGGTTAAGTTTGCCATCTTACGGGGGTGCAATTTGTGACCCCCCCAAAACAACTACAATAGTAACATCAAAGATCACTGATCACAGATCACCACAGCAGATACAATAGTAATGAAAAATTGGAAATATTGTGAGAAATTACTAAAGTGTGACACAGAGACATGAAGTGAGCACATACTACTGGAAAATTGGCACTGATAGATTTGTTTGATGCAGGTTTGTCCCAAACCTTCAATTTGTAAAAAAAAGAAAAGAAAAAAGCAGTATCTGCAAAGCACAATAGAGTGAAGTGCCCCAATTCCCAACACTGCCACAGTGGGGATTAGGTTTCAACCTATGAACTTTGGAGGGGAAACGCTGAACCACAGCAATCTCTATGTGCTAGGTTTTAAATCATATCTCTTCTGTAGGACGCTTTGCTTCTTTCCAACGTATTTAATATATTTTGCTTTTTAATTTTCTCTAGTGGAAAGCAGCTCTTTGTATCTGAAGTCTGGATAGGAAATGGATCCTTCATTGGCCACAAAGATGGATATCATAAAACTTCTTACGGAGTACCATTAACTAGCCTGCTGGGTCAAAGTAGCTTCTGGTATTATTGTTTCACTTTATCTGAAATATCATGCAGGCTACATCATCTTGTGTAATTTTGACCACAACCCTGAGAAAAGGTTTTATTCCTATCTTACGGATGTAGAAGCTGAAGGTCAGAGAGGCCTTAGTAAGAGACAAAACTGGGATTGGAATCCCAACTCTGAACTTTTGGATTTTCGAGACCTCACCAGGCTACCTTCTAAATGTTATTGAGCAAACTCCAATTTAGAGGATTTGAGGAAGAAATAAAATCAGAGAAGATTGGATTATCATGGTTGTTGATGCAATGCTGTCATTTGTTCAAGGCTTTAGATTTCAGAGAAAATCATATTTGTGAAGTTATAAGAGATTGTACAATTCTCTCTCCTATGTCATTTTCCCAAGGGTATACAGACCCCTCCAACCTGGGTCCTCATAATGACTCAGAAAGGGAAATAGCTTGCCCAGTGTGCCCTTTGAGTATGATTTATGAAACAGGATGTATCCAAATTTTCACCACGTTGGAGCTATTCAATTTTCTCTAATGGCCTTTATCTGAGAGTTATGTCTATTCATGGCAGTCACAACCAGTAAGTCATTAGCTTAAAGTATGCTGATTGTTAATTTTAGCACCCTGGGCCCTGGGCCCAGTGGGAGAGGTCTCTCGCTTTTGTAAATCGAAGCTAAGGAACATTTGAGCAGTTGGCAAACATTCACATTAGGAAAAGTTAGAAAGTAAGAAGGAATAATTTAAAAGTTAGAGTAAGAAGCAGTAGAATTGTTGGAGCTGAGGAGGTAACAGGATAGCTTTTTTCTGGCTGCCTCCCAACTGCTAGGCACTGTCCTCACCAGAAGAGAGGTAGAACCAGTCTTTAGATCAACACCTACTGTGTGCCAGGCACTTCACATATGTGAGCTCACTAATGTGCCTAGCGTTCTTATTTTATCCTTATTATAGATCCCATTTTATAGACAAAAAACCTAATGCTCAAGGTCACACAGCTATTAATGGATGGAGCTCACATTTGAACCTGGGCAGTTGACTCCTGAATCTGTATTCTTAACCAACAGAGCTCTGGATGAGGGTGGCTAAAAGGGCCAACCAAGCCTCCCTTGGAGCTACATTTTGCCTAAGATCTTGAGATCTGGGCACCAGATTCTCACTTTTGATCATTAAATAATTTTCAGCTCAGAGCTAGCTCCCAGAATGCCAGTAAGTGCAGCTTTCTTCTGTGGCTTAGGGCTGGGAGCTCCTCTGATGAGTAGCTGGTCAATCAGAGCCCCAGAGCCAGGAATGGCCCACCCTGAGACACAAGGTGAAGACAGCCATGGCTTTCCTGATTCCAGGAGGCTGAGCTTTCCTCTGAGATAGCCACACAAGCTCCTTCAGGGAAGGCTGCTTGGACAAGCTGGAGCTCTCTAGAGGATGTGTATTCATATAAACCAGGTGCTGGCACACATGGGCACCAGTGAGGACACCTTGACACTGGGCTCCTCTCTCTCTGACCTCTGGGGACTCATGGGCACTTCTGAGTTAACCTGCCTGTCCCATTCCAGAGCTGAACTGAATCTGAACAGGACTCATTAATTTCCCTGCCCACTCTTTATTTCCTCGTACTTGATAACCACAGCAAAGGGGAAAGTGCAAGCATACTTGCTCTTTCCCAGTTTTACAGGTGGAGAACTAAGGCTCCATTGACTTCCTATGGTAAACCACTCTGAGGCGCTGGTGGGCCTGTTCCCTCCAGCCAGGCAAAGCCTTATTTGGATTTCCCATGGTGGGAATGAGGAAGCCTGTGTGCATGTCCCAGGTGTAGCTTGGCTTGCTGTGTGACCTCAGTCGTTGCCTTTTTCTTTTTTTTGATTTCTTTCTCTCTTCTTTTTTTTTTTTTCTTTTAGAGGCAGGGTCTTGCTCAGGCTGAAGTGCAGTGGCATAATCATAGCTCACTGTAACCTTAAATTCCTGGGTTCAGGCAGTCCCTCCACCTCTGCCTCCCCAGTAGCTGGGACTACAGGGATGCACCACCATGCCCCATCTAATTTTTCTTTTTCTTTTTTTGTAGAGATGGGGTCTTGCTATGTAGCCCAGGCTGGCCTCAAACTCCTGGCTTCAGGTGATACCCTTGCCTCGGTTTCTCAAAGTGCTGGGATTGCAGGTGTGAGCCACTGCACACAGCCTCTCTTCTTCTTTTGAACTTGTCTCTCCGTTGTCCACATTAACCCATCTGTGCTTCTGGCTCCTCATCTGAAAAATGGAGATAACAATAGTAAACTACCTCGTGGGGTTATTTTGAGGACTAAATGTAAAGCATTTAGAACAGTGCCTTATACATAGTAAACACCTAAGAAGTGTTTCTCCCTGTCTGCCTCCTCTTCCTCCTCCTCCTCCTCCTCATTATTATTATTACTACAAGGTGGTAATCTCTAAGGCCCCCCTATTAGTTCTCATACTCTGAGAGTATAATGTGAGCTCCTCCAAGAAGGCTGCCTGGACATTGCCTGGGAGCTGTAGTCTTAGCCCTGTCAAGGTCATGGATGTATTTGTGTAGATGAGATTCCTATTGCCTTCTAGGTGAGGCCTAAAAGGTAGATGTATCCAATTAATCAGGTGGAGGCTCGGGACCTTGTCTGAGCTTTGTTGAAACTATTTTGGCTCCAGAATTGAGGGGCTGAACAAAGGTCTGGGTGGGGACCCCTCTACCTGATGCAAGTCGTTCTGGGCTATCCAGCCAGGGTCTCAGGTCCTGGAGGGGATTCAGCCCTGCTCTCTGAGTCCTGAGGTCTGTTCTGCCTACCTGTTGGGCTCTGACACCTGACAGCTGTGAGAGGCTATTGGGGCTTCCTCCAGGGAGCTAGAGCTGTCTATATTTCATGAGGCTCAGTTCATTCAGCAGGGCTGGGTGGCAGCTTGCTTGGTTTCTTGTGCCTCCCCTGGGAACGAGGGCTGTTAAAGTATCTGATTGCTGCAGGATGCCAGCCACCACAGCTAGCAATAGCTCCAATGACTATTGCCACCCTTGCACAGGTCACATAGAGGTCCAGAGTAGGGTGGGGAGGGAGATATGTTGTGATTACCTCCTAGAGCTCTTTGCAGCCCTTCTTTCCACTCCTGGGTTCCTACTTCTCCACCCCTAGGGCTTTTAGTGCTCCGACTGAAAGCTTGCACCTGCCTCTTAAATTAACCCCTGTTGCTGGTCTTACTTTCTGGAGTTCATCCACTCCACTGGTTACCATGAGGACTGAAATTCCACTCTGATCATTTCACTCCCCTGCTCAAACACCTTTGATGGCTCCCTATCACCAATAGGACAGAGACTAAATAATCAGTTCCTTTCATAGTCAGGGCTATAGAAGCACCTTCCCTCCAGCCTCCTGAGAGAGATCTGGGTCCCAAATACTTGCTCCATTTTCTGGTTTCTTTGCCATGGCTCACACTGCTCTTGGCACTGAATGCCCTTGTCCCATCTTCCCCTGGCAAAATCCCTCCCTCTATTTGAGGCCCAGCTCAGGTGTCACCTTCTCTAAGGTGAAGAAGTCTTCTGTATTTCCCTAGCTGAAAGTGACCACTCCTTTTTCTGCATTCCCATGCATTCCCATGCTGAGATAGTTTCCTATAAACTCCACCACCAGGCCGGAGTGCTCCAGCCTTCTTGAAACACTTGCAGTTCCCTAATCTCACCCTGCTCATGATTCTGTGTCAAATGCTCTTCCTTGTGCCCCGAACACTCTTCTTTTTAGCCCCCTGTCTGTCCTATGGGAGAACTTGATGAACACAGAGCTGGGAGTGGAGAGGGAGGCTGCCTAGTTGGGTATGACCACACAGTGAGGACTGCAAGAACTCAGGAGGGACAGGCAGCTTTGTCTCAGTGGATGTTAGGATGCAGAGAGCTTTCTTTTTTTTGTTTTTTGTATATATATTTTTATTATACTTTAAGTTCTAGGGTACATGTGCACAAAGTGCAGGTTTGTTACATATGTATACACATGCCATGTTGGTGTAGAGCACTTTCAATGCACAGTGCATATGGTATGCAAAGGCTCCTCCTCCCCACCCTGAGTATTCATCTCACTGAATACTCATCACGGCATGGTGAAATAGTTACCATTGTCTCCAGTTTATCTGTGAGGAAGCTGAGCTTCCTTCCACAAGAACCTACCCAGTCAGTGAGCAAGTGTCTATTGATTATTATGCACCAGCTTATGTCAGGCACGGGGGGTATGGCAGTGGCAGTGAGCGGCACATTCCTCTAGTCCCTGCTCCCCACCTTCGGGGGAGAAAGACATTAAGCTCTTATTAAGCCCCTAATGTTACAGTTAATTATTTAATTACAATTGTGATAAAGTCTATGGAGGAGAAATACCGAGGGGACTAGGGAATCTTATAATGAAGGACATGACTGAATCCATGGGTCAGGGAAGCTACCCTGAGGAAGTGGCATTTGTTCTGAGCTCTCACCAAGGAATAACTTGGTGAGAGGAGACAGAGGAGAGGTTGTTGGGGTTAGAGGAAGGAGTACCATGAAGGTGTTTGGCAGGGGGAGGCGTGGCTTGCTGCAGGGATGAACAGCAGCTGGAATGGCTGCAAGGCTGAAGGACAAGAAGGGTGGTTAGACAGGGACAAGATCCATGTGAGGCAAGTAGGCCATGGCAGGGTTTGGTCTTTGTCTTAGTAGCACCAGGAAGCCATTGAAGGATTTTAAACAGTGAGTTGATGTGATTAGATTTGCGCTTGAGATCACCCTGGTGGTTGTGTGGGGAACAATTTAGAGGGGGGCATGTCTGGAAAGGGGCGAGTGATGAAAGGAAGCCCTTGCAGAGGTCCAAGTGAGAGATGCCAATGCCTTTGATCAGGGAGGCGGTCATGAGATGAAAAAAATATGATGAGGGAAAGGGATGTATCCAGGATAATTCTCAGGCAAGACATCCAGATCTACCCTCTGGGCTCTAAATCCTGTGCATTTTGCACACACCGGGGAAGGCAAATTGAAAAAAAGCCTACATTGTAGTCCCATTTTAAGGTGTAATCTGCATGCCAGGTACAGAGGAACTTGATTCTTCTGCAGGTACCACAAGGCCTCAGAAAGAAATCTCCTTTCAGTCTCAAGCTCCTAGTCCTGTGTACCTGATTGGTGAATCCTAGGTCACGTGCTTCTGCTCTGTGTGCCTGATTGGTGACACCTAAGTCATGTGTTTTACTCTTGCTGCAAAGGATTCTGGGAAACAAGTGCCTGGCTTTTTAAGTTTCTATGTTGGTAGACAGGTTTCCACTTCACTAAGACTCTTAAGCAAAGGGATATTTCTCAAATGTAGGAAATGGGTTCATATGTTAGAGGCCAGAAAGAAAGATAAATGTTTACACATGGATTGTCTTGGTGCTCACAACAATCTTGTGAGGTTGTCTATTTTTGCCCCATTTTACGATGGGAAACAGATATGGAAACACTGGAAAAGCACTGATTTCTTCCTCAGTAAAGCAGTGTCTCTAAGAGCCTTTTCAGCTCCAAATGTAGAGATTCATAATGATGGACAGCTCTGTTGCTTCCAGCTCTTGCACTTTCTGAAGTCTTTGAGAAAGAGTCATATCTGCCTGGTGCTGTCCAACTCCTCTTCGACTCCCCAGCAGCCTCCTCCCTGTTCCTAGAGCTGCGGCCAAAGCTTAACTACTTTCCACAATACTTACTGTCCCCTCTCCCTTCCATGTTGACAGCCCTAATATTGACAGCCCTAATGGGATTGCAGATTAAGCAATCCCAGACATACTTGGAGCTGTACATGGATCGGCCCATTAGACAATGGTAGAAACCATCTTTGCTCCTGATTTTAATTGAATAATTTACTGTAAATAGCCTCCATTTCCTCCACAAACCCTGTGTCGTTAGCCAAATGGAGGTGAGCAAAGGCTGCCTCTAATGGGATGTGGGTGCAGAGATGAGTTGTCCAAATGGAGCTGTTGTCACAGCAAACATTGAATTAAATCAGAGACACTTAAGACTTCAAGTCTTTCTTGTAAACTAGTCACTTCTGGTGGGAGCTACATAGCCCAGAGCCCTGAAGAAACAAGGCTGCAGGATCCATGGTGGGATTTTCAGTGAATTAGGAAAGGCCCTGGGATAGGTGATGGAGGGATTTCCTCTTCCCTGCTCACTCCTACATGTGTCCTTTTCACCTCTCTTCCTGGGAAAAGCAGCAACTCTGCTCTGAGATGTATTTCTTAACTCTTCCTTCCAACAGGAAGGGTACTTCTTCTTGGAGACTGCTATATACCAAGCACAATATCGGGGACTTTTGCAAGTAATCTCATTTAATCCTCATGATGCTCCTGGGAAGTAGGTGCAATTGAGGAAACCACATTTTCAGTGGGTGGGCAATTTTCCCAAGGTTATGTACTTATCAGGTCAGGATTTGTACAAGACAGGATTTGAATCTATCAGATTCCAAAGTTCATGTTCTTTTTGCAACACCAGCGAGGACATAGTACAGGACCAAGGGCTTGTCTTGAACTCAGTTTTGGTTTCCTAACATTCTGTGTAGCTTTGGAAGGAGTTTATTCTTCAAGTCTGCTCAACAGGATGAGTCTGACTTAGGGCTGTGGGAGTGGGTGGGTGCGAGGGCTTCAGACTGAAGATGGAACTTTGCAGTAGGAGCTTCCCTGAGGATAGCATGCTTTAAACAGGTCTCTTTGCAGCTTTAACTGGGACTATGATCTCCCCTCCCCTGATCCCTTTAGGGCCTATTTCTGTCCATATGACTTTCACAAAAGTGCCAATAAATGAGGAACAAAAGAGAAATGTCCCCATTGTCAAGCCACCCTTCCTCATTCCATATGACTGCAGTGTTTGCTTTTCTTCCTGAGGGCTATGTCACTGAGGGCTGGCACTAGGTGAAGCTGGAAGATTTACAGTCTGGGAAGTGGGAGCAGTAGGCAGTGCTGGTGAGAGGGAAGAGTGCTGGGCTGTCTGAGAAGGGTCCCCTGGGTTGGGTGTTGCCATTCGGGAATGGAGTCAGGCTGTCTGTTAGCAAAGGCTGAACACAGGCTCTTATCTTCATCTGCTCCAGCACCTCCCCTTCAGTCAACAAACCTGGATTCTAGTCCTCTGCCACCTACTAACCTGTGCTTCTCACTGAATTTAAGAGGTCTCATCTGTAACAAAGGATGATGATAGCGTTAAATGAACTAATACTATATGAAGCATTTAGAACAGTGCCTGGCACATAACACATGCTCAGTAAATATTAGCTATAATTATTATTGTTATAGACACTTTATAAGCATCAGCTGGGCTAAACAAGTATTTCCTATCTCGCCTTCCAGATATTCTTCCTCATCCCTAGTGAAAATGAGCTGTGATTCCTCTGAGAGCTAATCTGATTCACAACCCAGACTTTGACCATGCAGGTCATTGGGTCAGGACTGTTCCCAATCCCACATTCAGCAAGATTTGGCTTTAGACATTAAGGAATCTTATCCTTTTGGGGCAAAGAGGCAGCCAATAATGACACAGTCTGTGAATAGTGCAGTGATGCATATGCAATCAGATGTCCTTAAGGTGCCTCTGCAGCCTCTGGGAACACAAGAGATCACATGAAGCAAGGTTTTGTGAGCTGGCAGCTCCCCCTGCATAACTGCTGGGAAGCTATGGGTCAAAAAGATGAATGATGGCACCTCACTGGGGTGCTTTAAAAAATCAAGATATATTAGGCTTATCGCAGTTCCCTCAGCTAACAGCCCAGAGGCTCCTGAAGGAAAAGAAGTCGATTGTTTTGCCTTGTTGCTGCTGTGTTCTAGCTGGCTTCTTGTGCTCACTGCTTCTTTCCGAAGAGTTCACAGGTTGGTGATCCAGAATTGGCTATAGACTGTATGGTCACAGAGCTGTATTTCCGGAATCTGCCTCTTAGAAATTCAGAACACTTTCTTGCATTCAGGCTTCTGCTCATGACAACTCTTTTTTTTTTTTTTTTTTCTCTCGGTCCCTCAGAGATGACTTGAATCAGAGTCAGAGGTTCCTCTAATACTCTGTGGTATGTATGCTTCACCTCATCCTACAGTTTCCTTTTGGTCCAAACTTCAAAGGGCCCTGGAATTTTCTTAGTATTTTCCTGTCTCCTCTCCTACCTTAGGCTCTAATCGCCACTTCAACATTTTTACTTTGCCTCTTTTCTTCTCAATGATGAAGATATTGAAGTAAAACAAAATCTACTTGCTCACTGCCATCTAATCACATCTTAGCTTTTACCCTGAGAAGTTGGTATTTTCCTTTTTTGTACTTTAGTCAAACATATCAAAAGGGAGCAAACGCCTCATTTTATTGTTCCTAGTTTTTCTTTTGTGCCATCCCTTTCAGTCTACTGGCTCACTAGATTCCAAAAATATACCTTCTCAATAATGACAATAATGATGGAAATAACGATGGTGATAACATGCTAATGAACGCTCGTTGAGCCTCTCGCTGTGCTAAGTGAGTGACCAGTATCTCATTTTCTGCATCTCCCTTAGCATAGCTGACTAGAGAGCTGAGCACATAGCAGACTTATAGGACATAACAATAATACCAGCTAACTATTTATTTAGCTCTTACGTTGGCCGTATACTTCCACATTCCTAATCTCATGTCATCCTTATACTAGCTCTTTAAAATAGTTATTATTTTATATTATTAAAATAGATATTATTATCCTCAGTTACAGATGAAGAGATGGGGCTCAACATCAATGTATTAAAAATTTATCCCTCTCATTCTTTCAACAGACGTGTAGAGTGCAGGCTAAGTGCCTGGCCCTTGGCTCAGTTCCAGAAACACATGTGGTGTCTATCCTCAAGAAGCTCACAGTCTAGTAAGCTCCACAGACAAAGAAACAGGCAACGGCAGTAAGTCTCTGGAAATATCTAGCACCCTAGTTTATTCTGGGCTCCTGCCTCCCCACACTTTTCAGACTGACCATTTTCTTCTTTCTTCCCAGCATTATGAGGAGTGCTTTGTGTTCACCCACATCATTATTAAAGTGCTCCTCCTCCATTCTTTTCTATAGGGCTCCCGTGTAATCACGGAGTAAGACTCTTCTGTTGATGTGCCCAGGCAAAGGTGACAGAATCTGCATATTCCTCAGGGAGGGCTTACTCATGGGCTTGGAGGAGTTGGCAGAGAGAGAGAAATGAAAAAGAGATTGTGTACAAAAAGGACTCCAGGAGCACAGCAGGGACAAGGCGAGGGAGAAAAATACAAACAGGTGGGTAGCTGGTTTGGGTTTAAATGTGAGGCACAGGGAAGCCAGCTACATCCTCAGTGCTGGGATTGGGAGTCCCCAGAACCTGGATTACTTTTATTCATTAGGATGCTTTTGGCTGTGTAGAACAAAAACCCTCACTCAGACTGACTTAAACGACAAGAGCTTTTATTTTCTTAGATAATGGGAAGCCTAGAGCTGGGCCAGACTCCAGCATTAGTTGATTCAGTGGCATAGTGATCAAGGACCCAGCATTTTTTTCTTGGTATGCTAACTTTGTTCTCCAGCTAGTGCTGCTCGTGATTGCAAGATGGTCTCTAGCAGCAGTGAAGTGAATATGCTCCCTTGTTCAAGTCCAACAGGAGACATACTGCCTCATCTTGCAACTCTCTGTTGGGAGAAAGAACACTTTTTCTAGAAGCAATCCTGTCATGGCTCATTGGCCTAAATTGAGCCACATGCCTATTTCTGAACCAATCACTGGCAATTTGGGTGCAATTACATCATCTGAAGTGGAATGGATTTGGGAAAGCAACCACTATGCCAATAACAGGGTCACAGTTTCCAGGACAGACTTAAGCATAATCACAGTGAATAAGCCAGTTCTACAGTGGTAATAGCCAGGGAATTAGAATATAGAATTGCCAGTTTTAGCAAGTAATACAGGATGCCCAGTTAAATGTGAATCTCAGATAAACCATAGATACTTTTTTAGTACAAGTATGTCCTATGCAGTACATATAGGCTGTGTGTCCCAATATTTGATACATACCAAAATAAGTCAGGCAAATATTTGGCAATTGGAATAAGAAAATATTTTAGAGATATAAAGTGGGCTAGGGACTTAGAAACAAGATCAAATCTGGGTTCTGCCTTACTTGTGTGAGGATACTGGAGTGTAAATGGTTCAAAAGAAGAAGAGGGCTAAGAGGCTTTACCTCTTTGTCTGCTTTGGTTCCTTGTGGCCTGGGACCGGGAGAGAAAGTGATTGCGCCTCCTCTTTTAGGGCCTCGTTGTGCCATCCTGCCCTCTATTTTCAGGGTCACGACCGCTGCGAGCAGGCCTTGCTGCAGATTGGGATCAACATGATGGCACTGCCTGGAGGTCGCCACCTGGACTCCGTCACCCTGCCGGGTCAGCGGTAAGTCCTACAGCTGTCACTCCAGGCCAGGCCTGCCCCATCTGAACCCTGACTGAGGCCCAGTTCCAGCATCCTGAGGCTGCAGGTGACCCTATCTTCCCACGCAATTTTCTGGGGAGGAAGCCGAGCATAAGGTATGGGGATGTCATGTTCACTCAGCAAATATTAATGGAACTGGGCCCTGGGACACAGAAGAATCAGGCATATCCCAGCCCCTAATGAGCTGAAGTCTAATGCTGAGGCTGACCATGAAACAAAGAAGCGAATGGGTGTGCTAGTAACATAGAGGATGCCAGAGGAGACTCCTGATCCTGCCTGGCTAGGGGACTAGAGCCACTGGGGGTCCTTGGCATTAGTGGAGGCCCTCTCTGAGGCTTTTGGAAGGTGTCATTCTACCCTTGGTTGTCTTCTCTTTTGCCCAGAGCATCAAGGAGAAAACTGAGCATAGAGCTGATCCTTGGGAAGTACTTGTCCTGAGTTGGTCAATGAGGGAGGGTGGGAAAGGCACATACTGAGAAGAAGGTGAAGCCCGGATAATAAGGTGAGAGGGGCTTGAGAACATCCTGTCTGAAGAAGAAGACACTTGGGGCCACCAGAGGTGCCTGCACACAGCTGGAAGATGTGGTAAGGCAGGTGCAGGTTTGATGTGGCTGGTCCTGGAGCCTGAACCTGAACCAGTATTAGAAGCGCCAGGGTGCTAGATCTTTGCTGCCCAACTGTCCCAGTTTGCCGGGGCCTATACTGATTTGGGTATGGAAGTCCTGTGGCCTTGAAAAGTCCTGGCAAACCTGGAAAGTTGGTCACTGTAATGTAGGTTTGGTCTATAGAGGAGCTCAGTAACCTCAGAGTGCTTGGGGATTCCACTTAGCCTTATTTATTTATTTATTTTGCTGAGACATTTTGATGGGGTTATTTTGAGGCAACACAATCCAAGTATCTTTTGTAAAACTATGAAACCATTGTTTTATTTTGTAATGTTTTGTGTTACATATTCCATGTATCACTGACATTTTACCTTTATCCTTATCCCTCCATCTGAATTACTTGGGATTTCATCTTACTATGTCATTAATTTCGATATTGTTTGGTTATTGAGTATTTGTTTTGGAGTATGTGTTGCTTTTAAAATCAGAAAAAAATTATTATTTGTTAAAAGTCTACTGGAACTGGTTTAGCCTCTGTGTACACACCCACAAAGCCATCATTATAAAGAGGTTTTAGGATGTGATATACAATTCATACATGTTCCTGAGGACTCAGAGCATGGTTAGAAATGCCACTCAGAATTTCCTCTGCAGCTGGAAGCCAAGAATAAGAGATCATATAGGGGTCCAATTATCTTTGCACACAGCACCTCTAAGGTGGAACTCAGAGATGATGAGATACAGACCTGTCAGGATATATGTGGTTTCCTAAAGATGGGGCCTGCCTTAGCCTGGAGTGGCTGATGGCCTTTCATGAGATGGGGAAGTAGGGTCAGCTTTGTACACATGACTGCCTGGCTTCAAGGCTGAGTTATACTTCTTACTAGCTGTGTGGTCTGTGCAAGTTCCTGAACTCTATCATCTGTTCCTCACTTTTCTCATGTAGAAAAGGGGGTAACTAGCACCTGCTTCATAGAGTTAATGTGAGGATTAAATACATCTATATATGCAAAGTACGTGTCACACATCGAGAGCTACATATGCAGAGCCATTACTTATTGAGTGCCTGCTGCTGTGTGTTGGAGCTCTTCACGTAGGTGATCTGGGGAAATTCTTCCAGAAATTCCTCTCCTGACCCTTAATCCTCAGCAAGTGACCTGAGTGAGAAAAAGAAATCACAGACAGACACTCTCAACAGCCTAATATTTAAAACCAGGAAAAAGTGAAACTATCCTGGTTGAAGTGAAGCCTGAGTCTCTCCTGTCCAAATAGTAGGTTGGGAACTGTGTAGCCAGGTGGGTAGCAGCAGCTCTGGCTATAGGGCTTTGGGATCTCTCCAAACACCCCCTTGCAGTCCTGGTATGGTCAGATCTGAACCTGTGCTGGGGTTGAGGAAGCCATCATCGCAGGGACATTTAGGACAGTGGTTAGGAGTGCAAACGCTCCAGCTTGGTTCTTGGTTCTGCTACATAGTAGTCATAACTTTGAGCTTTAGTTTCTTCATCTATGAGATGAGGATAATTTATACATGCATCATTGGGTTGTTAGGAGCATTTAAAATGATATGTATGAAGCCCCTGGCTGGAGCATAGGACCTGCTTAATCAACGCTAATTTCTCCTGCTTCCCATGAGCAATAGGTGCTCTGAGTAGAGAATGAGGGGCAAAGATCAGATCTTGGACCATTTTAGGCCACTGAGAACCACTGACCTATCTCTCCCTCTCTCTCTCCCACTTGCAACCTCTTCAGAAGTCTTGAGGTCACAGGAAATTAAATTACATGAAAATGATTTAGGAATCAAATTATTAGGAGGCAAGGCATTATTTCTAACTGATCTTGCACAGCAAATCCATTGGGAGGAAAACCCCAGACTGACCTAACATCAGGAGTTATGGCTGGCCATAAAAGATGTAGCTTGTGAAATCTTTTTTTTCACAATGTCTTCAGCCGTACAGTTCTGATAGGGTGGGGTGAGCAACAGCGAGAGGGTGGTATTTCCTTTAATATGTTCAAAGCCTAGCATTGCCAGGCCTAGCCAGAACACTGAGGGAATAGAATCCCTGGATCTAGCAACCTGTTAATGTATGTTCCAGGGGCCTATGCATGGTCCACATTCACAGAGAAGGCGCATGTGTAGTTACAGGATGTCAGAAGTGTTAGTTTGCCTCTGATGCAATCTGAAGCAGCATAATAGGCAGATAGTAGCAGTCACGTCTTCTTTCCTCCTGTTCCAAGCTACCAAGGCCTCTCTTGTGGGGAATAACACTATGGTTATTGTCTCCAAATAAATAATTCATGCTGGATAATTGACTTCTTTCTGTTGTGTTCCACTGAAACTGAATTTCATTTTGCAGTGCCATTGTTTACCTCAGTGCACAAAAATAAATAAACAAGTACTGCCATGTTGCATGGAAGCATCCAGCAGCCTGGGTAAATCATATGGGTGAGGCCATTGGTATTTGAGACCCTTGTGAGTAAATAGCAGCACAAAGGGCTATTCTAGGTGCAGATTCCTAGGCAAGAGTAGAGTCAAGAGCAACAGCCTCCTAGGCCAGAAGTTGGGATCCCTTGCTGAACTGGCATGAGTGACGGGAAGTGGTCTGACAGGGTGTGGTGGTTCTCAGCTCTGTATCTGAGTCTCCTGGGATGCTTTCATATTTAAAAACAATAAAATAAGCAAAAGAACAAA
Organism: Nomascus leucogenys; assembly: GCF_006542625.1. Classification (NCBI taxonomy): domain Eukaryota; kingdom Metazoa; phylum Chordata; class Mammalia; order Primates; family Hylobatidae; genus Nomascus; species Nomascus leucogenys. The sequence continues at coordinate 76,090,369 of NC_044395.1, forward strand.
ACTCTACTCTTGGAATCTCTTATGTGGGGCTAAGTGGTTGAAAGCATGTAGACCTTGGAATCAGACTTGGGTTCAAATCCCAGTTCACCTCCTACCAGCTCTGTGACCTTGAGTGGCTGTTTAAGCGGTCTATGCACCTGTTTTTTCTTCAACATAGTGGCAGTGACAGCTGCTTTAAAGGGTAGTAGAAGTGCTTGGATCCAGGAAAGAAGGTCTCTCTAGAGCCTCAGGGTGCTCTGCAGTACACAAGCCTCACTTTCCCCGGTCATAGAAATCAGTGGTCCCCACTCCTGGTCCTCAGCCTGTTAGGAACTGGGCCCCCGCACAGCAGGAGGTGAGTGGCCAGCAAGAGCAAGCATTACTGCCTGAGCTCCGTCTCCTGTCAGATCAGAGGCGGCAGTAGATTCTCATAGGAGCGCGAACCCTACTGTGAACTGCTCGCGTGAGGGATTTAGGTTGTATGTTCCTTATGGGAATATGATACCCACCACCCACAGCCTCCCTGCATGGAAAAATTGTCTTCCACTAAACCAGTCCCTGGTGCCAAAGGTCCCTGGTGCTGACAAGGTTAGGGACTGCTGGTATAAATAACAGTAATAATCTCTCCCTCCCACCAGGTAGTGAAAACGACGCAATCTCTGGTCTGAGTACCTCCCTGGGGGGTGGTCAAAGATTTACTGGTGGAAGTGAAGGGGGCCAGAGACGAGCTTCCTGGATAGCAGGAGATTGTGGCTGCTATGTCCCTGGCTGGTCTTCATTTGCTCCTCTGGCCTCCCATCTTTCCATCTGGGATGCCGATCTTCTTGTTGGTTCTGGGCATGGTGGTGGTGCTGCTGGAACATAGCCATGGTGGTCAGCATGTTGGGCCCAGGCTTTAGACTCCCAGGGTTGTGCCCTCCACCGTCACAGCCTGGCCTTCATATTCTGCCAAGATCCAGATGACACAGTCCTTTGGTTTAACTTTATTTATGGGAAGGCTTCTGGGGTGTAAGCTGGAGGCCAGGGTCCACACAGGGCTGGGTCCAGATGTCCCCTTCCTTCCCCACTTCCTTCTATAACTTATCTAGCCCACAAATCATCTATGGCATTTAGAATTTTTCTCTCTGGATCCCTGCCAGTGAAAAGTCAGGGTGGCAATATTGATTAATAGGCAGGCCTTTGCAAACCCCTACAACAAAGTTGGCTTACGGTTTCAAGTACTTGTTATGGGCTGGGTACTCCACACAGCTATTCATTTAGTCTTCACTATGACCCATGTGTATAATTATTATTATCTATATTTTGCAAACAGGAGGTCATAGGTTGAGTTATATGGGAACAGCCTTTTAGGTGGGGTTTAGAGTTCAGAGTGGTTTTTAGTGACCATCTTTGGGATCAATGCCTGCGGAAGGGGGAGGAAGGAAGCAGGACTGGGTGGAAGGTGAAGTTGAGCTTCAAAACCTGGCTCAGTGATGTCAACTGATCTTGCAGGAAGCTTTGGAATCAGTGCTGTTGTCCATTGGCCAAAATGTCCAGGGCCTTCGTGTCCCACCTTGATCTGTCGTTGGAGTGTGTTAGAAAATATTTTAAACTGGGAAGCCATTAGGCTGGGGCTGCTCCAACACTTTAGGTTTCTACATAGCAAACTGAAGCCCAATGTCAACAGTAAAATGAAACTAGAAATTTTACTGTTCAGAAATCAACTAACCTTTAATTAGGATCTTTCCCCTTTAATCATTACATGCATTTTCTTTGTCTTCCTTCTGTGTTCAGCCCATAAAAGCTTGCCGTCCATGTTGCTTCAGAGGAGCTCTCCAGCCTCTTCTGGCTCTGAGTGCTGCCTGATTCATGAATTGTTTTTTGCTCAAATAAACTTTGTTAAATTTATTTTTTCTAAACTAGGAAGGATGTGATCTTAGGTGAGATGGCTCTGAGAACATCTGGAGGGCCTGAAAGCTGAAGGCTGTTGGCTAATGATACTCCCAGCAGCTGGGACAATAAATCCTGCCCAAAAGAGGAATCTCGGTAGCACATCACAATGTCTATCTCATAAGAGAACTGAGCCTTGAGGAGGTGAAGTTACTTGCTCAAGAACAGAGCTGACAGGTAGAGAGCTAGGATACATGTTTCTACATGGTGCTTAAACCTGAATGCTGGGTAGTACTCTAACCAATATCTGTCTTTTCCACAAACAAATCATTTACTCATTTATGCAGGTAGTTGTTTATTAATTAGCTTTCAACAAAGTTCTTCTGTGAATATTTATGGAGTGTGGGTCATCTGCCTTGTATGGTGCCGTGTGCTTGAGGACATGTTGGTGACCTAGTTGGTGACCTAGTTTCCTGCCCTCATGGAACTCAGTCATTATTCACTAACTTCTCTTTTGGCCTGATCAGGCCTGGATTTGTAGCAAGTATACAGTTTGGGGCTTTCATCTGTGACTTCTCCCTGGGAGTGAAACACTTTTTCACATGGTTTCCATTCAGCTTGGCATATGAGATGAGCCTGGACTGGATGCAGCTGCAGCTTGTGGCAGGCAACCTCCTGGTTGCCCATGGCTAGCTGGGGAGATAACTAGCTTCCCTGAGCCAGTGGGGGCCATTGCAGGCCAGCTTGTCTCCATGTAGATGATGGCTTGCATATGTGCACCTCTGTTCTGTGGCCAGTTTTCTGCTGCTGGGACATTTTCTATGCTTGTGGTGAGATGTGCAGACTGTAATTGTGAATGGGATAATTGGATATTTTTCTGTTGTTTAAGCTGAAAAGAAGGCCAATCAAAGCTAGACTTGAATTCCATCCTTTCTCCCATTTCCAAAGAGAAATCCACAGAAACATAGGGTGTGACCCTGAGACAGCAGAGGGACAATGATTCAATAGTTATTTTTAAGAAGAGAGGCTGGATTTATACTTTTGTACAGTGCTGGGAACCGAGATCATAGAGGCATTGGATATTGTTGCTAGAGTTTCCCCAGAGTTCATCTATGCCATCCCTTCATTATAAGATGGGGAAACTGAGGCCCGGAGAGGGGAATGTAACTGTCACAATACTCTTCAGGCTGCTTTCCCACCTTTTGGAGTCCTGCCTCTCCTGGGTTGTGTTTCTTAAATTAATGCTCTCACTCAGCCTTCAGTAAATCTTAGAAGCTCTGTGTCCCCACTTCAGTGGAGTTCTCACGTAGCAATTATTTGTAATAGAAAAATCAATTTTATTCATTCATTTGAATGAGATTTACTTTGGACCAAGAACTTACTTTGAGCCAAGCCTTGGGTAGGCCAATAACAATTTATGTATATGTCATCTTTTCTGCTCAAGGATAAATGTCCTAAGGGCCTAAGGGCTAAATTCATATTTGGTTCATATTTACGCTCCTGACTGTGATAAAATGCACACAGTAGGATCTCAATAAGGGATTGTTGAGTAAATAAATGTTTAATAGCTGTTTGATAAATGAATGATGAACTCTTGGCTAGGGAGTCTCAGGTGATGGTGAGAAATTAAATTAAATAGCTTGGATTGTGTTTTATTCTTTAATACACTCTTCTGTATCCAGCAAGCTATTCTCATTTTTTTAGTATAAAATTGCTGTTTGGAGGGAAAGGGTAAGCCAGAGATTTATCCTGATTAATTTAAATACTGCCTTTGAGTGGGAGCCAAAGATTTAATTGGCTGAAGGAGTCAGAGAGTTGAAGAGGCTTTGTTTCCTTCTAATGAAGAATAATTAAGAAGTATTTTTAGTCTTTACATTTAAGTTCACTGGAAAAAAGTTTGCAATCTCATCATCAAATCCCCTGCAGGAGAGCACAGTGCAGTGGGGAGCATGGATTAGGAGCCAGGGGCCAGACTTCCACTGATATTCTGTGTGTTCTTGGACAATTTTTCTCTCTCTCTGAGTCTTAGTTTCTTCATCTGAGGATGAGGAGGTAGACAAAAGTATCCCCAGGGACCCTTCCAGCTTTAACATTCTAAGTCTGTGAGTGAGTTTTGAATGCTTTTGTCCCTCTTTTTGGACAAAAATAACCCATGTTAGTGCCACAGGGATAGGAAAGCAAATCCATTGACTAAAACAAGTTCTTCCCATTCTTTCCTGTGAAATGTGCAAAGGGGTCTTGTGTTTGCCTTGTGGCTGGGATGGACATTTCAAGGCATAGTAGTTTGGGAGTCCTCTAAGGATCTAAAATGTGCCCTGTTCAGGTTTTATAGAAGCCCCTTGGTATAGCCAGGAGAAGTATTCTATGGTGGGGTTGTGGGGTGACCTAGGGTGCCCTGCCTTGATGGAATATAATACAGATAAACACATGGATCCTAGCATTCTAACATTCTGCAAAATTTGAGCCAGTCATTTTCAACTTTACCTCCACCCCTCTGGCTACACTTAGCAACTTGCCATTTTCCCAACACATGAGTCCGTGGTTCTACTTCCTTGCACATGGTGTTTCTTCTGTTTGAAGCTCTATCCTCTTCCAATACTAACTCTTTTCCTGAGAAACTTGAGGGCATCCTTTAAAGACTAGCCTGGAAAACCTATTGAGATATTCTGGCTTGGGTTACAAATCTCTTCTCTGTGCTCCCCTAATTCTCTATGTTAACTTCAAAATGCCATTTGCAGCACAGTGATCCATAATTGTTTGTTTACAATTATTTAGTAAATCTTTATAGAGTGCCTATGAAGTACTGGGTGCTGTTGTAGGTAGAGGGAGTATGTCACTGTGCAATAAACGATCCTGCCCTCATGGGGACCATATTCTCACATCTCTCCTCTGTAATCCTAGCACAAAGGCCCAGTGCCTGGCCCACTTGGGGTGCTTAGTACGTTTTGGAGGTCACTTCCAAGTGTTTCAGGTATAGTAAATTGTTCATTTACAGGGAACTCCCCACTTCACACAGAAGGTAGACTAAAGTAAGGCAGAGAAATCCAAATTCCAGACTTTGAAGACTTTTAAAGTTCCATTCTAAATGAAAAGAAATTAAAATGAGCCAAGAAAAGAATAGGCATAGATTTCCACAAACTATTCACCCTAGAGTTTTGGGGACACTGGACACCAGATCAGCAGGATAAGCTGGGAATAAGGAACTGGTACCAGTAGCTGGAGGCCAGGGTACAGATCTTCTGAGCTGGGAAAATTGTTCTCTTTGGCCTCTAAGGGGTCAGGCACAGTGACCTTCTCCAAGTGGTAGGCTTTGGGGAATGAAGGAGGCGGTCCATAAGGCAAGGGCAGAGGCAGGGCAAGGCCACTGAGGGAATGAGGAGACCTCTAGGCAGTCAGGGTCCCATGAGGATCTCTCCCCACTGTATCACTACTTACATGGTCTTCTGGGCTTCCCTGCAGCTGCTACAAATTCATCAGAGGTCTGTGATGTTGAGGCCAGGGTCAGAAGTTCTGTCCTGAATGTTGAAAACATGCACCCCAATTTTCCTCAGAAAGAAACCAGACAAGGGTTTGAAAAAAGACCAGACACTCCATCATCTTTATATGATCATAAACTATAAAAAGTCAATCGTATGTCACGTAAGGGCAGTCTTGCATAGCAGAAAGAGCTCCAGCTTTGGATTTGAGGGTTTCAGTATTAGCTAAATTGCTAAAAACCATCAAAGAGCATAGCATAATAATTAAGAACAAGGCTCTGGTCTCACATTGCCTGGATTTTTGTTTCCACTTATTCATTGTGTGATGTTGGCCAAGTCACCCAGCCTACCAAATCTCAGTTCTGGGAATCTCACAGGATTGTTTTGAGGGTTAATTAAGCCATTAAGATTGAATAAAGCATTTAGCACACTGTCGAGAACATAATAAGTACTCAATCAATTTTAGCTTTATTGCCACTATTAACAATGAGGTCTTAGACAAGTTATGTAATGCCTCTAGGCCTCAGTTTCTCCATCTGTAGAATGGGGATGGCAATCTCCAGTCATCAAACCACAGTGAGACCTGGAGCAGAAGGTTCTTGGTACATTGAAGATGCACTATAGGTGGTAATCCTCCCTTTTTGTTGTGTGAGTTAATTCCTTCTGACTTTGGAATACCCCTGAGCAAATATTGTAGGGAGAACACTGTTTCATACTGCAATTTCTTGGTATGAGACTTTGCTACTCCCTTCTCCCACCCCAATTCTACCCTGCATATTTCCAGCTTAGAAAAAACTTACCCGGCCTGTAGCCTGGTATGTGGAGATGATTGTAGTTGCATTTGGCTTTGTGTTTGAGTCTGTCAGACTTCAGAAAGCCCAAATTTTAGGACTCAGTCCCCTCATTCCAGATGTTCAGGACAGCCTCCATCAGAATGCAATGAACAGGGCAACTTGGGGAATAGGCAACTTCTGGGAGCTGGGTAGGACTCCTGGGAGCCACATTCACTGTCTTGGATGCCCTCCTTGCTCTCCAGGCAAGGGGACAATCTTAATAGCATCAACTTCAGATTTCAGTTCACTGTGGAGACTACGGAAATCAAACCCGAGTCCTGGCCCCCGGCCTCTCCAGCTCCTTGGCCAGGGACCTTACAAGCTCCTGACTCTGGTGGTTTTCTACCATGAAGGGAATGTGACTCATTGCCATTCCATCTGCCTTGACCTCAATTTTCAATTCCCGTCCTCTGTGTGAGTAATAGGATCAGTCATTCGTACTTGCAAAGGAGGGATTTCATGCATAGTGAGATGGCAGCTCAAAGTTTATGGCTGAGGACAGTTGACCCACTGGGAGTTGGAAGGGGCAGGGGCAGCAGGCAGCCCCCACCACACAGCCAGAACTGCTCTGTTTAATCAGATTTTTCATACTGGGGTCAAGCAGCAAATCCAGTAGGAGAGGTGGAGCCCAGAGAGTCAGCGAGCTAATGACAGAGACTCAGGCAAGCTATGCAATTATGGGATGTTCAGCACTAACACAGTCCAAACCTTAATGAGCCGCAGTCCCTAGACTCCCAAAATTGAGAAGGGCGCTTATTATGTGGCGGCACTGTGACCCTGGCTGGTATTAGATGGGCTTGTGGTGGGGCCATGTGGGATTCACCAGGTCCAATCTCCTTCCTGAGAAAGCTGGGGCCCCCTTTGATGGGCCCCTCTGCAAGGTCTGACCCCCACTTCTGCTGTGGCCTTGTGCTCTCCACTTGTCAGAGGCCACACCCTGTAATCAAACCAAATGAAAACAGTTCCTCCCTGGATGTGTTTCCTGTCTCAGCGAGGGCAGCAGCTTCAAGAGAAACCAGGGGAGTCAACTTTGATTCTCTCCTTTTCTTCACGCTCATATCCTATCCTGTCCCTCCCAGATCTTCCTATCCCATGCCATTGCCTTAGTTCAGGCTTCTGTCTTTCTTCTCTTTCTGTTTTATAACTATCATTTCCCAACAGGCTACTCTCCTGCCTAGGATTTAACCTGGCTGTGATTCATTTTTTACTGATTCTTTGCACAATTGTTGTCACTTCCCTGCTCTAAAATGCTTTTGGTGGCTCCAAGTTGCCTTTGGGATTAAATCTATATCCCTGATCATGGCATTCGAGGTCTTTGATCAACTAGTCCCTGTTTCTCTCTTCAGACCCGTTCCTAGCCCCTCCCTCAGAGGCCCCTGATGTTATAGTCTAGTGAAACTTCTTGCCGTATGACTTTCTGGCCATATGCCTCTGGGCCTTTGTACATGGTGTCTCCCCTATGTGGAAGTCTTTTTGCCTTTGTCATCCTGGCAACTCCTCTCCTCTAAGAACTAGAGCAAATGTTACTTCCTTTGTGTAAATATTCCCAGGCGAAGTCAGGCCCTCTGTCTTCTGTGATCGTAGTCTATCCTGCTCACAGCTTCTTGATGGTAGTGTGGTGTTTAGGTGATAGAAGCTGAGACTCTGAACTCTAGAGGCCTGGGTTTGAGTAATGGCTCCATTATTTACTCACCATGTGACCTCTCCAGACAAAAGTCTCCTCATCTGTAAACGGGGATAATAATAGTACTTCCCTCACATGACTGTGGGCAGGCTTAAAGGAGATAATATATAGAGAGGGCTTGGACACTGCCTGACTCCTTGCTGGAGCTCAACACTTCCACTACTCTTATAATTATAACCAGATTGAGTTGTTGGTGTTTTTTTTTTTTTGGTTTTTTTTTTTTTTGCCTGTTTGAGTCTTGGCTGAGCTCTATGAAGGCTGGGATTTTCTCCTGTTCAACTTTGTAGCCTCAGTTCCTAGAATGGGGTTTGTTCTGAGCAGGCCCTGGAGACTAGGTCTCCAGGCCTGGCCCCAGTGTGCACTGGCTGTAGGACTTGAGACAGGCAACTTCTCCTGGCCTGTTGCACCTGGGGGCCTGTTTGGAGGGCAGAGCTGCCAGTGCAGCCCCAGGTGAAGGATCTTTTGTCCCTGGGTCTGCCTACAACTGAAAATGGAGAATGCTCCTTAGGAGCCTGAGGCTTGGGAGTGGAGCCAGGGCATGATGGAGACAAGGTACCCAAGTGGTGGCTGGAGGCTGATGGAGGGTTCTGGAGCCTTGTAGATGGTGGAGAGACTGGCTCTTGGAAACCCTCTAGTGGTGATTTCTATACCGTCACCTGCATTTCACAGAATCATGCAGAGGTATCAGGATGGTAATGGGCACATTACATCTGTGATGTAATATTCTCTTTAAAGTAGGGAGAAGAACAGAATAGAAAAAACAAAGCTAAACCATTTTTAGTCTATACATCAAATCCCATGTTACTGCCGTGAAAATTCATGACAAACAATAGGAATAGCTGGATGTGTGTGTAAGAATGCATTTATAGTTTTTACCTGACAGTACTGCACATGATGTTGGAACAGATTGCAGCCTAAAGCAATTTAACATAACACTTAAGAACATACAGTCTAGACACTGATGAGCTGGGTTCAGAGCCAAACTTTTGTCACTCGTGATCTGTGTGCTCTTAGATACATTATTTGGCCTTGCTAAGCTTCAGTTTCCTCATCTGTAAAAGTAAGATCACAAGAGTACCCACCTCACAGGGTCATTGTGAGAACCAACTGAGATACTACATGTGAATCAATCCACATGATAATTGGCATAGGGCCCATCCTCAATTAGTGCTATTATAATGATTATGGATTTTATCTCCCTGACCCTCACAACCCAATGAGACAGGACAGCAGCATAGGTTATTATTATTCCTACTTGAAAAATGTTTAAGTGTAATTAAGTTCCATACATATACACCAGCTGCATCGTTGGTGTGTCAGATCCAGTGCCTTGAAGATAGTGTAGCATGTAGCATGGTGGCTTGTAGGGAGGACAAGAGAGACACAAGTTCTGCCCTGTCTCATCTAGGGGGTAAGGCAGACATTTAAAAGTTGTTAAACAATTGAGACCAGTATAGATCAGGGGAAAGACAGAGCAGAGTGCTTACAGACATGTGGGGCACATGGGGCATAAATTTGTTGAGGAGTCACAAAGGACTCCTTCAGAAGAGAGATTAAGGTCAAGACTTCAATAATGTGTAGAAGCCAGCAAGTTGAAGAGGAAGTGGGAGAGAAGGACCAGCATGTGCAAAGCCTAGGAGGCTGGAAGTCACAGTAGCAGGACTGAAATAACTCAGGGCTGGGATAATGGTTGGAAATAAGGGGGGAATGAGCAGGTCAGGAAACTGAGGCTCAGAGATGACAGGTGTCATGTGTAAGGGCACACAGCTATCAAGAGGAGGCAGTGGGAGGAGGGCACAGGTGATGGCTCCTAATCAGGTGTTCTTGTGGCTTATATCATCATAATGACTCTCATACATATACTGGCAATACAGATACACATGCATACCATTTTTAGAGGTTAAAAAATAAGTCATTCATGAGTTAATGAAAGATCGGAGAGTGTTAACAATGTCTTCTCTCAATCAGAGGGCATCTACAATGCTGGAGTTTGACAGTTAACAAGATGGGGCTCTGAGTCATCAAAGAGAAGGCAGCTGTCAGATGTACACATTGGCTCATAAGAGTGAAAACTGTTACCTGGAGCTAAATTCATGTTCCTTGGCTTTCTGAAACAGAAATAACAACAAGTTCCATTAGGGTGCTGGACAGACTGCAGAGATGGTGAGATCACAGACTTTAGAGTCAGGCATTGAACTGAAATCTGGCACTGTCATTGACTAGGTGGAAAAACCTCTTTGAGTCTCAGTTTCTCCTCCTCTGTAAGATGAGGGTAATAAATAGCATTTTACTGAATACTAGTTAGATATCCTATGTGCAAGTTCTTGATATGTGCCTGCTATGCAGAAGGTACTCAAGAGATAGTTTCTTTCATGGTGTGCTTGGAACTATGCTACATTAAAAATAATTTGTTAGAGTAGTCAAATCTCTTCTTTACCCTCAAACCTTTCTACCAATTGAGAGAGGGCCACAGCCTGGAGAAGTGGATGCGATAAAGTGTTGGCAGTGCTGTAATCCATGCCCATGTCACAAATTACTCTCAGTATTAGCTTCGAGGTGGGTTGGTGGGTCTCATTTTGCCTCCCCCAGGAACCCTGGGGTTGTACCATCGGATTTACTCTCTTACTATATTATACTGAACAGTTTAATTAACAAAAAATGATAGAGAACACATGTCAGAAGATGATATGGAACACCAAATGTTAAGTGAATAGGATGAAGAGTGAAAATGGAGATTTCTGAGTAATGTTGATCTGAAAACTTTTTCTGCTGCTACAGCTTGGAGCAAAGGACTAGTGCATGGAGGCAGGAGAGAACACAGAGAAGCTCAGAGGAAAAGGGGGCATTTCCACTACAGGTGGGCACAGGAGGCATTTTGCAGAGCCCACTGAAGAAGAAAAAAACCTTCTCAATGTTTCTGGTATTGCACAGATGGGTCAATGGCAAGTTAGAAACATGCCTGTTGCAAGCTGCTCAGCACCAAACACTGGGGCAGGATTTACACTTAAAATGTGAACTTGGAGTGGTTAGGGATGGAGAGACGAAGAATTGCCTGCCACTTACATAAAAGCCCTGATGCACGGTGAGGCCTATGCTGATGCAGCTCAGCATGGGATTCAGAAGCAGATCAGAAGCAGAGAAATGAAAACATTGAAAAATTTGAACAAGATTAGAGTAGTCACATTTCCTTTAGTCGCATTTGACTGGGGCTTCACAAGAGCCTTGGTGCAGAGGGATGGGAAGTTAATAGCCTAACCATGCTGTAAATTATTTATAGCTTGTTACATAAATAATTATGATTTAATTAGCTGTTTAGTAAGCAGTTTATAGTTCACTGCATAGTGGAGGTTAAGTCATTCTAAAGTCATCTATGTGTTGTTTTTATAAAGCCCTCACTGAGAGAGTCTTCCTGTTGGGTTATAGAGAAGTATATGGGCTAGATGGACCCAGCTGACATCTGGTGACAAGAGTTCTTGGGGGATCTGGGAAGTATTTTGTTTACTCAGAATAAAACCCAAAATGTTTACAATGGCTTCCATGGCTTTATGTGATCTGGCCTAATCCCTTCTCTGAGCTCCCCTCCTGCTAATATTTCTGTTGTTCACTCTACTCTAGCCACACTTATCTCCATACTGTGTCTCAAACAAAGCAGGCATCCTCCCTCTCAAGGCCTTTGCGCTAGGCTCTGACCACCTGCAATGCTCAGTACCCATATTTCAGCTAATTCTTTCACCTCCTTGAAGTGTTTGCTCAATCTTAGCTTCTCAAGGAGCCCTGCTCTGACCACTTATTTAAAATGAAAATTACTTCCCTGCTTTCCACTTGACAATTGTGGTACCCCTTATTCTACCACTACTTTTTAATAGAAATCATCTGCTTTTAACATACTGTATTCATTTTTATTTATTGTATTTATTATTGTTGTCTGTCTTCCTCTGCTATGATATACTCTCCACAGGGGCTGGGATGTTGGTTTGTTTTGCTTACTAATATATCCCAAGTAGCTAGAACAGTTCCTGGCACCTATTTAGCCCTAAGTAAATGTTGTTGAATGAATGAGACTTGTGAGAATATTCAGGGTGAGACTTGTGCCAGTATGTTGGCCATGCACTCTGTATGGATGCTGGGAGTGCCTGGAAGTTTTTAGAATAAAGTTCTATGAGAGGGCAGTCCAGTAGGAGGGACTGGACTTCTTGAAAAGAAGAGATGGTAGGTCTATTAGATTCACCATGTCACAAACTGAACCTATCATTGTGTCTTCCAAATTTATTTCTCCTATCCATTCAGCTGCTCAAGTAAAAAATCTGGGTCTCATCTCTTCACTCTCTCTCATTCATCATCTATAGGAATCAGTGTCCAAGTCTTACTGATTTTGTCTTCTTACCTATTCTTGAAGGATGTTTGCCCGATATCACTCTGTCATCAGAGCTGAGAGTTTCTACTCACCTTACACTTGAAAGTCATTTTGAATGAATATAAAATCATTGGCTCACACTTTATTTCCTTGAGTATTTTAAATATGTAACTCTACTTTTTTCTGGTATAAAGTATTGCTCTCAGAATCTGATGATAGTGGAATTTTCTGTCTCTTATGGGTAACATGCACTTAGTTTTAGATGCACAAACAATTTCTCCCCTTCCTGCCCCCCTGCCTTCCTTCTCATTCTTTTCTCTTGTGCAATAATCTTACTATCTTACTAGAGCATGTCTTGCATGTTTGCTTTCATGTAAGTAGTATGTTCTTTCAATGTGTAGTTTTAAGTCCCCTCCCCCACCTGAAAGTTTTCTGATTTATGGTTTTAGTATTTACCCTGTTTCTGTGCTTTGAATTCCTTCCTTAGGAACTTACATTGTGTGTTTGTTGAATCTTCTTACCTAACTTTAATATTTGTTGTTTTCTCTCAAATTCTTTTTATTTATTTATTTATTTATTTATTTATTTATTTATTTATTTATTTTTTGAGATGGAGTCTTGCTCTGTCACCCAGGCTGAAGTGAGTGCAGTGGTGTGATCTTGGCTCACTGCAACCTTTGCCTCCTAGCTTCAAGCAATTCCCCTGCCTCAGCCTCCCGAGTAGCTGGGACTACAGGTACCTGCCACCACGCTTGACTAATTTTCTGTATTTTAGTAGAGACAAGGTTTCACCATATTAGCCAAGATGGTCTCGATCTCCTGACCTCATAATTCACCTCGGCCTCCCAGAGTGCTGGGATTACAGGCGTGAGCCACAGCATCTGGCCTCCTTTAATCTCTTTCTTCATTTTTTATTTTCAAAGTTTTCTTAATTTTTGCATTTGATTTTTAAAGGCATTATCTTATGTGTTTCTTCTTGTTTAGTCTTTGTTTCTAAAATGGCTTTCCCCCTTTATTTCTAATTCCTTCCTGAGTTAGGACATTTCCTTTCTGATAATTTATGCTTCTTGTTCCTGTTTTTTATAATTTCCTTAAAATTTTAAGCTTATTTTGTTATAGTTTTATCTGTTTTAAGAGTACATTTTTTCTGGCATTTTCTCATTGTAGAGATATTATTCTGCTCTTTATTCTCTTTTTAAAATAACTGTATATGGGATGAGACTACAATAATTTTCTGTTGCTCATTTTTAAGTGAAATTAGTTTTCATGAACCTTTAGAAGAAAGCAGGGTTCAGGAAACCTATTCCAACTTTATAGAACTTCACCTTCTTTTGTTTTAGTATAGGGTCCAAAAATATGATGACCTGCTCTCTGTGTGTTCCTAGCTCTGCTTTCTTCCCTCACATTGATCTGAACATCTTGTTCCTGTGCCTCCATTGTCCCTGTCCCACTGAATTTGGATTCCACTCCCAGGAGTTTCTCCTTAATGTGGTGCTTTGTTGTAGTAGAGATTCCTGGTGGGTCAGTCTTGAGAGTTCATAAAACACCCTGTACTTAGCTATATTGGAAAGGCAAATCCCCTTCCAGTTTCAGCTACTGTTCTCAAATTCCCATACTGTGCTTTCCAGTAAATACTCGGGCTATTTTGGGTTCTCCTTTCTCGTGTTCATCAGATGCCATCTTCTTGCTTCTTTCTTCTTCTTCTCGTAAGATAATATGATATGGTTTGGCTGTGTCCCCACCCAAATCTCATCTCAAATTGTAGCTCCCATAATTCCCATGTGTTGTGGGAGGGACCAGGTGGGAGGTAATTGAATCATGGGGGTGGTTTCCCCCATACTGTTCTCATGGTAGTGAATAAGCCTCATCAGATCTGATGATTTTATAATGCCTGCCACCAGTTAAGATGTGCCTTTCGCCTTCTGCTATGATTGTGAGGGCTCCCTATCCATGTGGAACTGTGAGTCCATTAAACCTCTTTTTCTTTATAGATTACCCAGTCTCAGGTATGTCTGTATCAGCAGCATGAAAATGGCCTAATACATGATACTGAGCAGGTCTTACAGGTCTTACAGATGTTGGTGGTTTTTCCCCACTTGCTGGTATTTCGAAGTTTGTGGGGATAACTTATCACCTAGTTTCATTATAAATATTATCCATGGGGCAGAGGTTGTCATATAGTTACTCTGTTCAGTTTTCATGTGGGAGTTTGAAGAGATTGGAAAAATATGTGCCACCACTGCCATCTTTCCAGAATTTTCTTCATGTTTTTGACTTTTAAGTAAAAAAAGGTTTGATGATACAGTGGCTTTATTAGAACTTCTCTAATAGAGACTAAGACTTAAAGTATTACCCATCAGGCATTATATATATATATAAAATACATTTTATATATGTGTATATATATATATATATATATATATAAAATATATATAATCACTTCACTTAATAATCACCAAAAGCCCAGAAGTTAGTTATTATTATCTTTCACCATTTGCTAGTGAGGAAACTGAAGCACTGAGTGGTTATATAACTTGCCCAAAGTTACATAGCTAGCCAGTGGCAGAGCTGGAATTTGAATTCAGGTAACCCAGCTATAGAGTTTCTGCTCTGGTGGGAGCAGTGGTAACCAACAGGAGTCTTCATGATGCCTAGAAGACCCAGTGGCATTCCTGGTGGTGGTACCCTCGTACCTAAGAGAGGTAGCAGTAAGAGAAGAAGTGATGAATGTAACAGTCTGAGATATCCTGTGGAGTCCAGAGAGCATGACATTCACTGGAAGGAATGGCAGCCATGCTGGGTGGACATGGCAGGGCACGGCAGCTAGGGTCATGCCCAGTGGAAGGCTGCTAAGGAAGAAAGGGTGTCAGAATCATTCAGTTCCACCTTGTACTTGCTGAACCAGTCTTTTGGGGGGTGGTGGGGAACATATGTTAGATGAGCTCTGGGGACTCTTAGATGCACTTGAGCGAGCCTCATGACCCATCATGATGGGATGAGAGTGAAGTTGGGCTGTCTTTCTTATGTCTGTCTCTTCTGCTAGACTGTGTAACTTCCTGAGGGCAGGGATCACCAGAACAAGGCCTGAAACATTGTCGGTGTCAATAGTGTTGCATTGAATTAAGTTGACCAGGGATTGCCTGAGAGACACTGCTTAATGTTTTAATCCTTGTTGAACTGGTTGAGAATATTCTATGTTTGTTCCTGGTGTCATGTGGGGACAGACACTTCTCAAGGGCTTGAGAATATATACCCACCACTCACCAGAACACTGTTTGCCTTTACATTCAGGCCAGACTCTGAGAATTGGGACAATGGTTTCTAAGGGTCTAAGCTCTACCCAACCAGAGCATTGCTTAGTGGAAGACAGGAACATTTGCAAAAATGCCTTGTACAAGAAGTTTCTCTGGTTCTAATGACATCAGCTTCAAGTATTTCAAAATCTTTATTATCATACTTTTTGTGGGATCCAGTTACTTGCCCAACACTTAAACTTTTACCACAGGGCTGGGAACTCACCTATATTTCGTCTGACATCCTAGCCAAAGACAAAATCCATACCTCCTAAAATTAATTATAGAGCAGAGGATGGGGTGGGTTTGGGATGTTCGTATGTGCCAGTCCAGGAAACTCTTGCCCGTCTTGTGTAACTCCTTGCAAGTTTGGAAAATATTTTTTTCAAATAAGCTGGCTTGGCAAGGCATACAATGCATGTCTCCCAGGCAGTCTTAGGCTTATTTGATTCAATTACATATTTATTGATACCTACTGTGTGTCAGGCCTTGCGCTGAGATGAATCAAACAATGACTGCTTTTGAGGATATCTCAAAGTCTGGTGGAGGAGAGACACAGATGGGAAGATGAATAGTGTGGTCAGTAACACAGTCTCTGGAGTCAGGCTGCCTGCCTGGAATTCTGGCTCTCTTAAGTCATGTGGCCTTTCTACACCTCTGTATTTTCACCTGTAACATGGAGCAAATAAGAGAGTAAACCAAGTAAGGTTGTCGTGAGAATAAAATAATGCATGATAAGTGCACAGCTCTTGAGGCACTGTAAAGTTTCAATAAAAGTTTTTATTACTGGTGGATTTTTTTATTTTTTATTTCACTGTGACTTCAGAACTGCTTTTTGTCTAATTCTGTTTTTTTTTAGCTAAACACAAAAATATTATTGACACAGTAGTTTACTTTAAATGTGAGCAGCTTGGGTGCAAAGCATTCTGGGAGAATTCAGGCTGGGTGGGGGTTCTTGAGCAGCCAACCCATATTTTCCTTCAGCTGCTAATAGGCCAGAGCCTCTGAATGTCTTCCCTGCCCTGGACATAAGTGGCATGCACCTGCTTGATGGGCCTGGGGATTGGTCACTGAGTAGAGGCAGGGGGAGACAGGGATCCCCGCGCTTACTAATTTGTTCTGTTTTCTTCTCAGTATGTCTCGTTGCTGCTTGGGGAGAAAGAGTTGCTGCTGTTTAAACAATCTCTAGAAACAACAGTTATTTTAAACTCTTTTTTTAAGAGAAAGAGTCCCACTTTGTCACCCAGACTGTAGTGCAGTGGCACCATAATAGCTCACTGCAGCCTTGACCTCCTGGGCTCAAGTAATCCTCCTGCCTCGGCCTCTTGAGTATCCTGAGTAGCTGGGACCACAGGGAAGAGCCACCATGCTCAGCTAATTATTAATAATAATAATAATAATTATTATTATTATAGAGATGGGGGTATCGCTATGTTGCTCAGGTTGGTCTCAAACTCCTAGTTTCAAGGGATCCTCCCACCTCCACCTCCCAAAGTGTTGGGATTACAGGCATGAGACACCACACCTGGGCTAAGCTCATTCTTAAAGTAAACCAGATTCTGCTTTTCCCCACTGGCACCTTGTCTGTCCTCATTTCTAGGACTGTTACCATGAAAGGCAACTCCTACAGCCGGACAGCTCTGTGTGGCTTTGGCCCGAAAGCAGCAATTATATCTTGGCGGCTCATCATTCTTGCCCACCTTCCTCCCCAGAGCTATAGGCGGGGTCAGGGGCTCACAGTTTCCCTTCATCTTCCTTTGCCCATAGCAGCCCCAAGTTGTTGCTTGGGCAAATGGTCCTCCTCATCTGCCTATGTTAAGGCTGCCTCATCCCTCTCTCTGCTCATCTACTTTATTATTTTATTTTATTTTAAGTGCTGGGATACATATGCAGGATGTGCAGGTTTGTTGTATAGGTAAACGTGTGCCATGGTGGTTTGCTGCACCTATCAACACATTACCTATGTGTTAAGCCCCACATGCATTAGCTATTTATCTTGATGCTCTCCCTCCCCCACCCCACTGACAGGCCCTAGTGTGTATTGTTTCCCTCTCTGTGTCCATGTGTTTTCATTGTTCAGCTCCCACTTATAAGTGAGAACATGCAGTGTTTGGTTTTCTGTTCCTGTGTTAGTTTGCTGAAGATAATGGCTTCCATATCCATCCATGTCCCTGCAAAGGACATGATCTTAGCATGGTGCTCAATGCATGGGATATGCTCAATAAATTCCAGTCATTATTATATTTCTAGTTATTGTGACACATGTGAAGGTGTTTTATATAGGGAAGAGCAGCACAGAGAACTAACATTTTTGAGTGTCCCCTTTTGTGCCATGCAGAGTGCTAGGCCCTGCACATTCATCACTTAATTTAATTCTTCCATCAACTCTGTGTGGAAACCTCTATTATTATCTATTTTATGGATGAAGAAATTGAGGCTCAAATTGGTAAGAAACTTATGCAAAACACAAACTTACGTTGTTAAAAGTCAGGATACTGGTTATCCTGGTTGGGGAGTGACTAGAAGGGGCACAAGGGAGAGTTCTGGGACAATGGTAATAGTTGGGTTTCTTTATCCGGTTGCTGAATTCATGGATGCGTTGACCTTATGAAAATGTATTGAACTGTAGCTCAATATTATGATGTGTTCACTTCTATGTACATATGTTATATTTCAATAAAAATTTCAGAAAATGGTAAAAAGAAGCAGCAGCTTGCCTAAGGTCACACAGATTATGAGAAGCAGAGCTAGCTCTTCCTACCCTTATGCCAGTGTGCAGGCCTTGTTTGCTTGTATCTGGATACATCCCCCTTATGCTCAGACTTGTAGACAATAGGCTACTCAGTCCCAAGGAAGCTGTGGCTCAAGGCCTGCCTGTTAAGGTGGTTAAGGAAGGAGCAGGGTCACTATGAGCCATCATGAGGGGCCTCAGAGGGAGGGTCCCGACGTAGCTAGGCATCGAAGCCACAGGTCCACGAGGCTCACCTGGGATTAATCTATAGGACAGATGATGGGGGCCCGACTGGAAGACAAAGCTACTGGGAGTAGCCATGTTCCTTTCCCCTTAGAGAACAACTTCCACCCATAGCCTGACTGGCGACCACTTTTCCTTCCACTTCCCAGTTCTTTGAGGAAGGCTCTGTTCCTGGCTCTTTAGCCAGGTTTCACCTACCATCCTGGAGCTTGGGCTCTCAAGGTGTTCCCTGCATGAGGCTCATGATATAAAACCAGAGAGACAGCTAGTCTGGGCTCACAGTTTTTTTGTTTTTGTTTGTTTGTTGTTGTTTTTTTAGATGGAGTCTCACTCTGTCACCCAGGCTGGAGTGTAGTGGTACGATCTTTGCTCAATGCAACCTCTGCCTCCCAGGTTCAAGTGATTCTCCTGCCTCAACCTCCCAAGTAGCTGGGATTACAGGCATGTGTCACCACACCCAGCTAATTTTTTTTTTTTTGTACTTTTAGTAGAGACAGGTTTCACCATGTTGGCTAGGCTGGTCTCGAATAGTTGCAGATTTACAGAAAGTTGCAAAGGTAGTACAGAGTGTTCCCATATACTCCACATCCAGTTTCCCTGATTGCTGACGTCTTATATTACCATGGCACATTTGTTACAACTAAGGGACCGACATTGGTCCATTACTATGAACTAAACTCTAGACATTGCAGGTGTCCCTTGGCATCCATGAGAGATTGGTTCCAGGACTTCCCACAGTTATGAAAATGCGTGAATCCTCCAGTCCCTGACATAAAATTGCTTAATACTTGCATATAAGCTACATATATCCTCCTGTATACTTTAGATCATCTCTAGATTACTTATAATACCTAATACAATGTAAATGCTATATAAATAGTTGTTATACTGTGTTTTTTATGTGTGACATTTTTATTATCATATTGTTATTTTTTATTTTTTCGAATAATTTCAATCTGCAGTTGGTTGAATCCGTATATGCAAAATCTGTGGATATGGAAAGCTGACTGTATTCAGATTGCACTAGTTTTTTTTTCATGAATGTCCTTTCTCTGTTTCAAGATTCCACCCAGGATATCATATCACACTTAGTCCTCATGTCTCCTTAGTCCCCTCTGTTCTATGACAGTTTTTCAGTCTGCCTTTGTTTATGATGACCTTGACCACTTTGAGGAGTATTGGTCAGGTGTTTTGTAGAATGTCCCTCAGTTTGGGCTTGTCTGACTCTTCTCTCATCATGAGACTGAGGCTACATGTCCTGGGGGAAGAATGCTACAGGATGAAGTGCACTTCTTATCATATCCTATCAGGGGTACATGCTAGCAACATGCCTTATCCTTGGTGAGGTTAAACTTGATCACTTGGTTAAAATAGCGACGCCAGATTTCTCCACTGTAAAGTTTCTTTATTTCTCCCTTTTCTATACTCTTTTCTTTGCAAATGATTCACTACGTGTACCCACGCTCAAGCTCCTCCACTCCCAGTTTTTAATCATCAAGTTTATATGAGGTAAGTCCTGTAAACACATATACAGTCATCTATTTGTGCAAATAGGGATATACAGACACACAGACAGATACAGGCATCCAGATAATATAGACAGGCACCCAGATGGATTCATATCCACAAACACAGACACTGGTAGGCACAAACACGCAGGTCTTGAAGAAATCAATAGTTCTGTCACTCCAATTCTCCTACTAGCAGAGTGCTGAATCGATTAGGAGTTTAATTAACACAGCTTCTGAAATCTCACTTTCTTTTTAATTCTTACATAGCTTTAAAAACAAAACTAAGTATATACCTCCTGTGTGCATTGGGGTGGAGGGCTTGACAAAAATGTGAGTTGTGGATCTGAGCAGGCCTCCCAGGGCCTTGTTCTCCTTTCCTACCTCTACCATGGCTTTGGGGTTGGGTTGGTTCTTTCCCTTCCAGGCCAGAGGTAAGGGGTGTGAGTGCCTCCATTCAGAGGATGCCAGAGCTCTTCCTTGGGGAGCAGTCCCAGCACACAGGTTTCCTTTCAGCCAGGTGGTGGTCCCAGGTGCTGCGATTTGGCTGTTTTCCAGTCCTAGCCATCCCTACTTCCCCTGCCCTGCCCACCCTCCAGTATCTTCTCAGGGCTCTCAATATGAATGGCCAGCCCCTAATCTGGCACCGAAGGCTTCTCAAAGTCAGGGCCTTGGTGTACCTTTCTGGCTTTCCTTATCATGGTTCCCTCTCTTCCAGAATGTACAACTCTAGCACAGGGGACTTACTTATTGTCCCTTTGACTGCCCCACCCTGGAATATGCTCTCACTGTCTTGACAAGTCCAAACCCTACACAGGGTATGACCACCTCCTCCAGGCACCTACCCCTGATCTCCAACGGAAAGGGGGAGTTCTCTTCTTGGAATTCCCAGCAGACCCTTACTCTAAGAAGAACACCAACTCAACTATGTTTAGTTATTTGTGCGCTTGTGTCTTAGAAAATGTTCTTTTGGTTACAAGCAATAGAAATTAACTCTTGGACTTGTCTCCCCACTCCCGAAGTGATCCTGGAGGTTATCATGGAACAACTGAAGTTGCCATTGTTAACATGTCCCATGTACAATAATCCCTGTCTGTGTGACCCTTGGTTCTATGTTTCACAATTTGGGGCAAGGAATTGGATTAGTGCAGCTTAGTTCAGAAACCCACCCCTGGATCAAGCACCAATTGTTTCCAGCGGCATTTTAACACAGTCTAGACATGGCCACAGATGGCCAGGGGATTACCCCTGTGTTTGGGAGGAGGGGCCTTTAGCAAAGAAAAGGGAAAAGCTGAAGCCTGGGTAGCCATCCCAAGAGGTAGCTAATGAAACTTGTCTCTATGATTGACAGAAGAGAGAGAAAAAGATGCTGGAAAGATAATGTAACAGATGTCCACTGCAAAGTGTTTATGCAGTGAATGAGTCAGTGTGCAAGTGACTTGTTCATTTGTTGCTTCTTAAAAGCCCCTAGTTCAGTTTTCCTCCCATTTCTACATCTTTAGAACACAATAATCACAGTTTTTCCATCTTTTTTTTTGAGACGGAGTCTCGCTCTGTCGCCCAGGCTGGAGTGCAGTGGTGCAATCTCGGCTCACTGTAAGCTCCGCCTCCCGGGTTCATGCCATTCTCCTGCCTCAGCCTCTCCGAGTAGCTGGGACTACAGGTGCCTGCCACCACGCCCGGCTAATTTTTTTGTATTTTTTTTTTTTTTTTTTTTTTTTTTAGTAGAGATGGGGTTTCACCGTGCTCTCGATCTCCTGACCTCGTGATCTGCCCACCTCAGCCTCCCAAAGTGCTGGGATTACAAGCGTGAGCCACCGCACCTGGCCAGTTTTTCCACCTTTAATAACTCCTTTTCCATCGTGTCAATCTCGGGGCACTCTCTGCGTAGCCTGTGTGATGGAGGCATATGAAGTCTCTGCATAGGTACAGACCTATGACAATAAATGCCTGACACTTGGCCACTCAAAAATGGGCATACATTTTCTGAATAACTGATATATATCAGACACTGGCAATAAGCCAGGCACAAGAGACTGTTTCTCACAGGACTTGGGGAGTTCAGGCACACACACCAATTGCAGTAGAATGTTATTAGTGCCCCGCTGAAGGATGCAGGGGTCCTGAGGGGGAACTCATGAGCTATGGCTGTAGTTTTTTAGAGGAGGTAATATAAGAGTCAGGTCTTACAGGGTGAGTAGAAACTTGCCAGGTAGAGAAGAAGAAAAGAGGTTTCTAGTCTGAGGGAGAACTTCAAGGCTGCAGAGGATTGTGAAAGAGAGTGGTATGTTCGGGAAATGGGGAGGTTGAATTTATCTGAGATGTGGAGTGTGTTTGTGGCAGGGGTGCCAGGAGTTGGGGAAGATGGACAAGGGAGATGTGTGGGAAGGGAGGCTGGGGCCATATCGTGGAAGCTCTCTCATCTTAGCCTCAGGAGTTTTGACTTATCCAGGGAACGGTGGTATGGGGGGCGCAACTGAAGGATTTAAGCAGGGGAGAAACATGTTTCAATATCTATGTAGAAAGCCCTAATACATTCTTAGGGGAATGTGAAGGATTGGGGCTTTTGAAAGTCAATGTGGCAACATCTATTGAATTACAATTCAGAACATATGCATGAGGGTGTTGAATGTTGCATTGTTTATAGGGGTCAGGAGCTGAACAAAAAGTGAATGCCCAGCAATGGGAAAATGGCTTAATAAGTTGTGGAATATACACAATATGGAATAGTGTTCAAACATTGGAAAGAGTGTTTTAGGATTCTACTGGATGACTTGAAAGATTTCAAAGTTAAGTAAGAAAATCAAAATGCAGCAAGATGTATATATATTATGGTCATATTTACAAAAAAAGCAACAAGTCAGAAAACCTTATAAATATATATACTTAGATAAAAGTCTGTGTAAGAATGCATGAGTGTGGAGAAAAATATAAAATGATAATTACTAGGTTAAAGTTAGTTGGCTGAGATTGGAAGGGGTGGGCAAATATAAGGGAGTGATAATAAGATGCAGAAGATTAGAAGTTGTCTGTAATCAAACAGTACATGAGATGTGATTCTACTTAATATAAAATTAAATATGATTTCATAAGGATATATGGGCAGTAGGGTGCTGTGATTTTGGATTTAATGGGTTTCTCTTCTCTCTCTCTCTCTCTGTGTCTGTATACATATACATATATGTATGTGTTTACATACATATGCATGTATATGTATATGTTCACATACATATGTATGTATATGTATTTGTTCAAATTCTTTACAAAATGTAATAGCTATTTCCATGAAGGGAGGCAGAGACAGAGAAATCATTGGTTATTTTTTAAAAACAACTTAAGAAGCAATTTCCTAAAAGAAATAATATGTTCAATTTCATAATTAAACATAAGATGTGTGGTTAAAAATTACATTTAAAAGCCTATAGTCAAATGGTTACATATTTCAGAAAGTCTTGCTCCTTCTCATTAAATAACTGTAAACATGAAGACATGATTTTTTAACCTCGATAACTGGAGTCTGCCTTATAATTTCAACCCACTTGGTACCTTTGCTTCACCAGGCTGGCCTCATTGGTGCCCTTTATTTGCTATACTGACTCAGAATAAAAGCCAAATCTCCAACTTGTTCAACACAGCCCTATAGGATCTACTCCCCTCACCCCCACCTCATTGCTCTCAACTCATCTTCCACCCCAGCTGACTCTTCCCATGCTACTCTGGCCTCCGTGCTATTCCTCACACATCTCAGGACACTTCTGCCCCCAGAGCCTTTGCACTTGCTGATCTCTCTCCTTGGAGCAATTTGCCCTCAGATATCCACATGGCATCCTTCCTCGTGTGCTTCAAGACTTTGCTCAAGTGTCTCTTTCTCAATGAGCCTCCTCTGATCCTCTTATTTTAAATTGTGAGGTCTACTCCCCCATCCACCCCTAACACTCTCTAGTCTTCTTTTCTGTTCTCTTTTCCTTCCTAGCATTTGCTGCTTGCAACATATTACATACATTGCTCATTTATTTTGAAAATTGACTGTTCTCTCACTTGAATGTAACGTTGGCTAGAGAAGTGATTATTTGTTTGCTGCTACAGTCTAGGTCTTAGAACAATACTTGACATGTTGTAGGTACTGATATTTGTAGATGAGTGAATGAGCTGGTGGCAGGTGAAGAATGTTTGAGGCAGGTAAGATCAGTGGCAGAAAGACTAATCAGAATACTGTTACAAGCCAAAGACAAAGGAACTTGTGCTCAGCCTTAGTCATTAGCCATGCATGTCTTCTGTTGTGAAGTGATAGTGAAATTTGTTGAGTTAATGGGTGCAGGAAATCAACATGGCACATGGATACATATGTAACAAACCTGCACATTGTGCACATGTACCCTAAAACCCTAAAGTATAATAATAATAAAAAAAAAAGAAATTTGTTATTGTGTTTTTAGTTTAGTTTTGTTTTCAAGTTTTACTTTTAATTGACACCTAACAATTGTCTTTTAACTTCTCATTAGTTTATCTTGATTCTTTAGGCAGATCAAAAGCTTTTTGAGCACGGAGGCTTAACATCTTCATATCTGATTTTCCCACAGTGCCTGGCACTTATATGAAATATAAGGGACTCAACAAATGTACAATGCTTTACCAATGATCTGATATTACTGACTTTTATTTGACTCAGTGAATTTTAGAGTGCATTTTATTTGATTAAGATCTTAGGAACTAATCTATGTTCTCATGCTGTTGTACTAAATAAAGTTAATTTTGTTCCATTACAAAAGTCATATACATGCTCACTATAGAAAATTTGGAAACTAGAGAAAAGTTGAAAAAAATGAAAAAGACTTTAGTTATATTTAACCCATTAAGAGCCTTTAGCATTGTAATGTGTTTCCTTTAAATATTTTTCCTAGATGGAGCTTTCTAACATTATTGTAATAATTGTGTGTTTACATTTCCATTTTTGCATATTAGCACACACATTTTTCTTAGCTATAAACTTTTGGAAAGCATCATTTAAAATAATTGCATATACATAATCATAGCTATACCATAGCTCACTTAGCATAACCATTATTTGATATTTAGGCTATTTCCATTAACTTTTTTTAAAGAGATGGGGTCTTGCTATGTCGCCCAGGCTGGTCTTGAACACCTGGCCTCAAGCAATATTCCTGCCTCACCCTTCCATTTCCCACTTATTGGAAAGATCATTGGCTACTCTGTCAGACATAATTGCCTGTTGCTTATTAGTCTGGTCATCTGCCCTTAAAACTTTGTGCTTCAGACTTGTTATCTGTAAGATAAAGAGAATGAGAAATGACTGAGAATATCAAGGTGCATGAATGGGAGAAACACTGCTAAGCATATAATAGGTGCTTAGTAAATATCAGATGGCCTAGAATTGAGTGAGACCTTTGGAAATCATGGGGTGTTGATAATTACCGTGGTGCTGTTTCCTGGTTGCAGGCTGCACCTGATGCAGGTGGACTCAGTCCAGCGCTGGATGGAAGATCTGAAGCTCATGACCGAGTGCGAGTGCATGTGCGTCCTGCAGGCCAAGCCCATCAGCCTGGAAGAGGATGCACAGGGTGACCTCATCCTGGCAGGTGGCCCTGGCCCTGGAGACCCCCTGCAGCTGCTGCTCAAACGGGGTTGGGTCATCAGCACAGAGCTGCGCAGGATCGGGCAGAAGCTGGCCCAGGACCGCTGGGCACGGGTGCACAGCATGAGCGTGCGTCTGACCTGCCACGCCCGCTCCATGGTCAGCGAGTACAGTGCTGTCAGCAGGAACTCCTCGAAGGAAATGGGCCAGGTCAGCTGCCCTGGGATAGGAGTGGGCAGGAACTGGAAGTCAGGATGCTTTAGAGAAGAGTGGGTTTGAATCATGTGGTGTCTGAACCTTTTTTGGTCCAGAAGCCTTTCTCCCCTTCCAGTAAAGGAGGAAAGAAAGAGGGTAGAATCTTTACTGAGTGCCTACTATATGGTGGACATTGTGCTAGGTGTTTTTTTACATGTATCTCATTTAACCTGCACAACCTGTGAGGTAGGTGCCACTACTTTGAGAAGCTGTGCAGTGGTTGAATTTATTGACTTTAATGCCAGACTGCTTGGGTTGAAATGTTAGCTCTGCTATGTGGACCTCAGCAAGTTACTTAACTTCTCTGTGTCCCAGTTCCTTCATCCTAAAAGGTGTAATAATAGAATTTATTTTATAAATTTGTTGTGAGGACTACATGAATTGTTATATGCAAAACACTTAAAGCAATTGATTAAAAATGTTAGGATTACCTTTATTTTATAGATGAGGAAACAAAAGTTTTAAGAGGCCAAATAATTTTTTAAAGTTACACAGTGAATGGTGTAATAAGTAGGGTCCAATCTAAGCTTTTCTGATTCCACAGCCCATGACTTTGAATCTTCTCAAAGCCCAAAGTGAACCATTAAAAATCTCCCTTGTTATTAATTCTCTCTTTCATCATTCTCATTTCACCTTAGTGCTTTGCCCTTTGCCTCAAACTTTTCCTTCCTCAGCTTTGCAGACATTAAAACTTCTCTTCATTCTTCAAAGCCCAGCTTAAATGTCCCTTGTTTCCTGAAGCTTCCCAGCTTCCTCAGCATAAATAATTGCTCAGTTTCGTTTTCTTATACTCCCAAAGCAGCCTACCGTGATCTCTTTTGCCACCTGTATCACACTGTGTTATATTTTAAGTGCCTGTTCCCCAAGTCATATTAGTTGATTCTTCATTTTTAATCCCCCCGAGTGCTCAGCACAGCAGTTGGTCCTCAGTTAATGCTTACTGAGTTGAATAAAATGGACTTATTTTTCTACAGATTGAGAAGCTGCTAATGGAGAAATGCTCAGAGCTCTCAGCAGTCACAGAGAGGTAAATTTGGACCATGGATAACCCAGGGTCTACCCGCCCAATCTCTGGCAGGAGAAGGGGCTGGTATCTTCTCCCAGAGGGAGAATGGGAATGGGAGGCCTGGGGGTGGTTTCAGAGTTTCCTTTTTCTGACTTTTATCAGACATCTTAAAATAGTCTCTTGAAATTTTCTGCCCCATGTTCAGGCCCTACGGATAGGGTAAAAGGCAGAGGAGAGGCCTGGGCATAGGAAGAAAGAGGATTTTCTAGGAGTTGGTAACAAGGAAAAGGTTTCCCACAGCTTTGGGAAGACCCACAGGTCCCCAAAGTCAAGGCAAGAGTCAAGGCAAGGTGAAAGCAGACACTCACACCCTTACACACACATACATATAGACTTCAATGCCCACAGACACTCACTTTCTCATAAACAGATATATAAACACATGCTTGGACCAGCACAGAAATACAGTCACACCCTCTCCTCCATATTTCACACACATAAACCTACATATGTTTATACTCAGATATGTACACACACTCAGCCTCACATGTATACACACCCAGGTGTGTGTTGACATTTTCCTTCACCCTTCCCAGAGCCTGTGTCCTGAAGATAAAACCTGAGCTCCCTGAGGTCTTTTGCTTTCCTGGGTAGAACACTGTCAGGCCACAGGAGTAAATTGGAACCTGATCCCCCTCTGTTTTTCTTGTCTGGGAAGAAAATTCTCAATGCTCTCTGCACACTCTAGGCAGCCATTTCTTAAAGGGCCACAGGCATTGCCATCCACCTTTTCAGAGCTCACTAGCAATACCTGGCACTTGGCACCTCCCTTTGAAGCTTCTTGCCCCTCCATCTCCCATCCCAACATCACAGAGAAGATAGACCCTGGCTGCAATGATGGCAGATTCTGCAGGGAGAAGCCCAGAGGTATAGATTTTCCACATTCTGCTGGCCTTTCTTCCTGGTAATGTGGACTAGTAGTCCTCATCTCAGGCCAGCACATCTCTGCACACTAAGAGACCAGGGGGCAAGCCAGCTGTGGAATATTCTATCTCTGACTCCCAGTTGCCACTGTCTTCAGCACACACCAGGCTTGGAGCAGGTCCAGTTCTGGCCCCTGCAACATTTCTGGGCTGACCACATGCCGCTTCCAGTGGCCCACCCCATGGTTTCTTCTCTTCAGGTGCCTTCAGGTTGAGAATGAGCATGTCCTGAAGTCAATGAAGGCCTGTGTGAGTGAGACCCTGAGCACACTGGGCCAGCACTTTGGCCAGCTGCTGGAGCTGGCCCTGACACGAGAGGTTCAGGTCAGTGCAGGCTGGGCTGCGGGGAGGGGTGCTTGTGTGGACCCTTGGAGGAAAGGAGAGAAAGAGGGGCTGAGCCAGGCTTGGGGAAGCTACTGATGTGGACTTTATTGGGAAACATCTCACTCAAACCACCAAAGTCAACTCCAGCATTTGTGAAACAAAACTGTCAGAGCTGGGCTGAGGCTTCCTGAGCACCTAACCCAACTCTGCATTTTCCATATGTGAAAACTGGAGCCCAGAGTGGGGAGAAACTTATCCAAGGTCATACAGCAAGATGGTGGCAGACCCCAGCATCTCCCAATTATACTTTCATTATTACTCCCACCACCCTCAATCTTCTCTGTTGAGTTGATGTTCACAGTGTACCCGATGGGTCCTTACTATCCTGAAAGAATTGAGGCACCTGCAGGGAATAAGCTAATTCTAGAAATCCTGACAACAGAGAAGAATCTAGAAAGATCATATAGTCTAGCCCCTGCCTCTAGGCAGGCTTGTGCTTGATTCCAGAAAGAGGGAGGGATTTGGAGCCTGGCCTATCTATTTTCAATCTGTGGTTCACCATGGAGCCTTGGTTAAGTTCCTGAACGTCTCTCAGCCTCGTTTTCCTCCTCCATAAATTGATAAACCTTCTCCAGAAGAAAAGTGAGAGGACTAAGCAAAGGCATATGGGAGGTGTTTAGCACATAGAGTGGGTTAAATACATGTTATTTCCCTCCCTTACCCTTTGCTATTTTAAAAACCTCCCAGTGAAGCAGATTCCATAAGGTTTTCATTATAAAAGGTATTTATGGTTATTTATAGTTACAGAAGTGTTGTGTTACATATTTGCCATTCTTTTCCCACCACCAAATAAAAGCCTACCACAAATAACAAATCTCTTTCCATGTCGGCTCCTCTCCAAATTCAGCCTCTCTGCCGAGCCCGGGGTTTGCTTTCTCTCCTTCCTGAGTGTTTGGCTGGTTTGACGCAGGCCCTTCTGGCTTGACTGACATGCTGGTCCTGCCTCACCCCCACTCCTCCCACAGGCCCCCATGTCAGTGCAGCTGGTCCTGGGTATTATCACCCCCCACCCCAACAACAGGAAGGTCCTCAAGGGCCACTCTCCATGTCTTGACAGGGACAAAGGGAAGGAAGGGACACAGGCTGAGGTACTGGGGCAGGCACTTGGAGCTGATGAGCCAGTGCTGACAATCACATGCAGGGGCAGGCGGTGATCAACCGTCAAGTCCAGAGGGACCCAAGGGACACAAAGACCAAAATGGGCAAAAAAGTCAAGGGAGTGATGAGCAAGAAATATTGGAGTTAGTGGTGGAGAGGGAGACCTGGAGCAACTTCTGAGCAGGGGTACAGGTGCTGGCTGTTGCTTTTTATGCCATTTTTGTGACCACTTTCCTGGAAGTGCCATGTTCAATTAAAAGGGCTGAAAACGGCTGGACGCGGTGGCTCACGCCTGTAATTCCAGCACTTTGGGAGGCCAAGGCGGGTGGATCACGAGGTCAGGAGATCAAAACCATCCTGGCTAACATGGTGAAACCCCGTCTGTACTGAAAATACAAAAAAAATTAGCCGGGCATGGTGGCGGGTGCCTGTAGTCCCAGCTACTCAGGAGGCTGAGGCAGGAGAATGGTGTGAACCTGGGAGGCGGAGCTTGCAGTGAGGGGAGATCGCGCCATTGCACTCCAGCCCGGGAGAAAGAGCGAGACTCCGTCTCAAAAAAAAAACAAACAAAACAAACAAACAAACAAACAAAAAGGGCTGAAAAAGAGGTGTTAAGTTGAACTGTGAGTGAAAGCCAGCTGGGTTTGGAACTAGTCATCAGTGTCTTCTATGAGGCAGCAAAGAGGCAGGATATCTTTGATGCTTTAGGTCAGAAGAGCCTGGGAAAAGCTCCCTGGGCTTGCTTGGAGCCTACTTCCCTGGGCTTTGGGCTGTATAGTTGGATCCATTCTGCTATTTCTTCATTCTGATCATATTCAGGTTGAAATTCCCGATCTGGTGCTCCTACTTCCCCAGCTGTCCCCTGGTCTATTGCCAGGTCTGACCACCTGGTTCATTGATGCCTGGCCTGGAAGCTGAGCAGACCGGCTCCTGCCCTGTTAGAATGGGTTCCTTATTGGCCTCCCTCTCATGGTAGGAGTGGGGAGGGGGCGGTGGGTGGCCACAGAGTGTTGTCCCCATTCATCTGCATATTAGTTTTCTTCCTGATAACCCCCTTTCCTGGTGCTTTCCCCCTTCCCTGCCAGCATGTCCCATGATTTCCTCCATGTCCTTTTAAGGGCTGAGCTTACCCTGCTCATAATATATTTTTGGCTGATCTTTGGCTTCTTTTTACATTAGAAAGTTTCCATACAAGGCAGCAGTGACATCAGGAGATATATTGGCTGAAGACAGGGTAATTTGTGTTCAGTGTTGTAAGCATGTGTTTCGTAAACTAGTGACTCAAATATTGTTCCTTAGGATGTTAGTAATTATACCAGGATCTTACATTTGTGCTGTCTTGATGTAAATGAAATCAAATCTATTTCTTTACATCAAAATTTGTCTTATGATGTGCCATTCTGCTTTGCAAATCTCCCAAAAGATCCTCATGCACTTATAGTATTTTTTGTCTGACCTGCAGCTTCCATAGGCAGGGATTTTGGTTTGTTTTGCTCATGCATATATCTCTAATGACTAGAACAGTATCTAGCATAGAATGTTAAGCAACATATTCCAAACTTTCAGGGTCACAGATTTAAAAATATTATTAAAGCACCTATTTACTTCTTCTGCGATGCTGGTGTTTTAGGAAATGCAATCCAAGAAACATTCTTTTAGCACTAAGAAGTCGTGTGGACTCTTGAGCAGAGGAACAAATCTCCCCACCCACTTCACCCCAGTATTAAGGGCTCTTTGGACACCTTCAATTGTGGTTGGAAAGACTGGTACAAATGGAGAAGTCCTGAAGGAACCTCCCAATGTTGTACAGACAGCCTGGACTAAAGCTGCTGAAGGAAACCCAACTCCCCACACACTGGAATGAGGCCCTCCTGGCTGAGATGAACAAAGTATAAAAATTGAAGTGATTGTATTAACCCAAGAATCTGGGACTTTGGATTATTCCTAGAGTAAAAGGATTTAAGTTTTTTCTTTTACTTTTATTTTTTCCCAGGGAACTTTAAAATGGGATATGAGCATATTAAAATTTTGGAAATCTTTATGTTTGTCATCTTGCACGTATGTTTGGATTATCTTTGTATTGCCATTTACTCTCATTGCAGCTTCTACCTACCTATATTGGGCAACATGGCTGAGCAAAATCTGCTCAGTGGGAGAGTGGGAAATATAATAGGAAGCAAATTTCAATCTTTTTACTTTTAGGAATAATCCAAAGTCCCAAATTCTTAGGTTAGTACAATCTCTTCAATTTTCATACTCTGTTCATCTCAGCCAGGAGGGCCTCATTCCAGTGTGTGGGGAGTTGGGTTTCCTTCAGCAGCTGTAGTCCAGGCTGTCTCTTCAATAATGGGAGGGGTTCCTTCAGAACGTCTCAATTTTTACTGGTCTTTCCCAACCATAATTAAAAGGGTCCAAAAAGCCCTTAATTCTGGATACATAATACTATCACAGCACTACACATATATTCTCAGAAAGTTACAATAAGCTGATCCTCAATGCCTACAGAACCCCAGGAACATCAGGCAACCTGTTGTCCCAGGATGCCATCCTTAGGGTTGCCAAAGGCCTTAACAGATACAGGCTCATCTGTAGCCAATTAAAAAAAAAAAAAAAAAAAAGGATGGGTGACTGAGACTGCCTTGGTTGCAGCCTTGGTAGGATGTCAGTCAGTTTATTTCAGTTGTCTATAGTCTATAAAGATTTGTGAACATACACTTACTAGGGGAAAACATCCACCATAGGTGAATTGTGGTACTATGTTTGCCATATATGGGGAAAAAAATTTCTCCTTTCTCATGGACGGGCATTTGAACTGTTTTCCTTTTCCTGCAAAGTCAGGCATTTGCAACTTCTTTACTAGGACTTGCTTGATTTGCATTCTTTCCCATTCAGCATATTCAAAACATCTTAATTTTTAGCTCCCTGAAAACACTGTGTTTCTGCCACTCTAGCATGCATTGATTTGGGCTTCTTGAAGTGACAGACCAGTAGTCTTCAAACCATTTCAAATGCACTGCATTCTCCAGGTTCCCAAAGATTTCCCAGGAGAAATGCAAGCACATACAGTTTTAAGGAAATCTTATTTCCAGATCTTTAATTTTCATTTGTTTTCTTTCTTAAAAATGATCTTCCTAATAATACACTGAGTTTTTTATAGGCCTTCTATTATTTTCCAAAAGGCATACTCTTCATCCATCCCAAATCTTATAGTACATTGCCTTGCCATACAAAAATCTTGGTATGGGAGTGGAGAATCAAGCAAAGGAAAAGCCTTCATTCATGAACCATTAAGACCCTTAAGCTTCCATGAATTATTTCCATGCTTTATACATGTTTATGTTGAGTATGCCATTAGAAATTGTGTATTTTGGCTGGGTGTGGTGACTCATGCCTGTAATCCCAGCACTTTGGGAGGCTGAGGCAGGCAGATCACCTGAGGTTGGGAGTTCGAGAACAGCCTGACCAACATAAAGAAACCCTGTCTCTACTAAAAATATTAAAAAATTAGCCAGG
The DNA here is from genome assembly GCF_006542625.1 of Nomascus leucogenys. NCBI lineage: Eukaryota > Metazoa > Chordata > Mammalia > Primates > Hylobatidae > Nomascus > Nomascus leucogenys. The sequence continues at coordinate 76,123,171 of NC_044395.1, forward strand.
AGTGGTGGCACATGCTTGTGATCCCAGCTACTTGGGAGCCTGAGGCAGGAGAATTGGTTGAACTCAGGAGGCGGAGGTTGCCATGAGCCGAGATCTTGCCATTGCACTCCAGCCTGGGCAACAAGAGCAAAACTCCATCTCAAAAAAAAAAAAAAGAAATTGTGTATTTTTCCCAGTGTGAGCAGTTTCTCAATTAAGATATATTGTAGTGTGTGTATGTGTGTGTGTGTATGTGTGTGGTTGGAGGGATGATTATAAAAGTTTTCAATTTATTTTATCCCTTCCATCCATTTATTCTCAAACAGTGTGTGGCTCTTGAGGGACATTCTCCTTAGACCAAAGCAAAGAGAGGACTGGTAGGATACATCAAGCACTAAAAATTGCTCTTTTAGGACGCACATTAAAATGCAAGCAATTCCTTTCAGCTATTTTTCACACTCATCTCTAGGATGTGATATTAGCTGGAAAAAAAGTATCTTTGAAGAGCCAAAGATTCTAAAGGTTAATGACACTGATTCTTTTAAATGTAACTGTAATATGCTTTTGAGAACAACCAAAAATTTCAAGACATATTGGATAAAATACAGATACAGGTTTTACATTTTAAAAAAAATTTGGTGCACATTATTTAAGATAACAATTAAAGTCTATTTTGCCAAAATATTTTCTGAAATATTTATACTACTTTTTACTGCCTGTTAACAAAAGAAAAAATTAATTGCTGGCAGTTATGCTAATTAGATTTTAGCAGTATATACCTTTCTTTTTCTTTAAATACATAGAAAAATTTGACAATGAGAGCTACTAAAATTAATTGAATTACATATGCTTTTTAAATTCTCAGTTCTTATTTAATTATTCCCCAAAGACACCAAAGTTTAATATACATGTACCTATTTACTAAAGGAATACTGTGCTTTTTAAATCATATTCTTAGATTTTTTATTAACTTAGAATGTTAGCTACATATTACTTTGCATTATTACAAATTCAGTAAATTATTTTATCTTGGCTTTATAATGTATACAATTAAATCAGATTTTATTTTATATCTAATTTATTTTAATATTAACAGTTTTTGGATTTTTTTCCCATAGAGAATGATCTTCATAATTGTCAGTAGGTTTTTGCATTTCTTGAAATACATATAGAAATATTTCTTTTCTTTTTGTTTTTTTTTGAGACGGAGTCTCACTCTGTCACCAGGCTAGAGTGCAGTGGTGCCATCTCGGCTCACTGCAACCTCCGCCTCCTGGGTTCAAGCGATTCCCCTGCCTCAGCCTCCCAGGTAGCTGAGACTACAGGCGCACGCCACCACATCCAGCTAATTTTTGTATTTTTAGTAGAGACGGGGTTTCACCATATTGGCCAGGGTGGTCTTGATCTTTTGACCTCATGATCTGCCTGCCTCGCCAAGTGCTGGGATTACAGGCATGAGCCGCCGCACCCAGTGAAACATTTCTTAAATAGAAATGAAGTCAGGTTTTTACTGAGAAAAAGTTAACTCTGACTTGACTGATTGGGTTGACTGAAAGCACTATCTTTTCCAATTAGGTTATAGAGTGCGTATTTTTCATAAATTAAGTAAGTAAAACTGGAGCTTCAAGCTTTCAACAGAACATATTTGAAGAATAAAAATATTTTATTAAAACTTGTATTGGCAATGAAATAAATAATATTTTGATTTTCCCAATCCTCTCTGAAGAATTCGGGCGGCTCAAGGTACTCTTAAGTGAAAAAGTAGTGGTTGTAATTAATGGTTATTCGACAAGTCTTGGAAAAGTACTTTTGGAATTTTTCCCAGAAATTGAGAAAGTAAATGAACATCTCTAAAGATTGGGTAACAAATGATTTTGCAAGTCAAGTCTTTTCCAATTCTTTGCTTTTGTTGATTTAGAAGAGGACCAATTTAGAGGAGTTATCAGCTGCCAGATTATTAAAAATAGTGTTTGATGATAGACTGCTATGTAATTACATAACGTAGAAGGTGACTCAAGGGGTTAAGCAATGTAGTACACAAAATCCTCTCATTTCCCTCTATTGATTTATGGGAACAAGATTTTTCGGAGTTTACATCTAAAAATATAGCATTAAGTCAATATTCAATCACAGATACATAAATGAATTATCCTAAAAATGATAAAAGCCTCATTCATCTCATTTAGAGTTATATTTATTTTAAAAATAAAATTTTTATAACTTACAATTATTTATCAATATTTATAATGTATTTATTTCATTTGACCAATTGGGCTGATAATAATCCTCAGCCAAGAAAAGATTTTTTTTTTTTAACACGGAGCTTGATAGTAACAGGAAATAATATTTCAAATTTCAATGATAAGGGTGATAAGGGTGATCAATAAAACACTTTAAAACTTAAATATATTACATTAAATTCTGAAGGAAAATTGAAATGGGAATATAAATTTAATGAAAGATGCAGAATGTTAAAAAAGAGATTATTCATGTATTTTTAAGTGAATGATGATGGTATTCAGTTGTTTTGGTATTTAGAATCTATTGAATACATTTGAAAGAGTGATGTAATGATTTTATTTTACGTCAACATTTGCAATTTTCTGGAAATTACATACTTTCCAACTTTGTTTTTTAAACTTATATAAAAAAATTTAGCTGTCGAATTAAAAATGTGCAAGGGGTCCTATATTTTTCAAAATCTTTTTAGGGTGAAATGAGAAAAAATTCTTTTGACATAAGATACTCAGGTGCTTCTAGTTCTGTATTATGAGGGCTATTGCCCCCTCTTCTTACTAGAGGATTGCTTAAACTTTGAGATCTCTATCTGCTGGGAAGGGTTTACCATTTGGTTTCCACACTTGCTGCATTTGAACATCATCCTCAGCAGATACCTGAGCTGAGGCCACTCTTGATGTTCCTGAATTCTGAGTCCATGAGGGTCAGTACCTCTGCCAGGGGCTTCTCAGAATAGCATCTTCCTATAGCTTTTGAATATACCAGTTTTTAATAGTATTTCTTTCTGCTACTTTTTTTTTTCAGTAATGAACTCTGCCCCCAATGTTCTCTTTCCCTCTGTTAATCCCACATCCCTTTTAGAGAGACTCATTTGAATTTCTAACGATTTACTCTCCTTCTCATGTGGCTCTCTTTCCTAACTTATAGAGTAAATGCAGCATCTGGATCTGAGCTACTTTTCTGCTTTTAATTCCCTTCGCTTCCTGACACATTCTTTTGTTTTTCCAACAAACTAATCTAGATGTTGGGATTTCCCTGATTGAGAGAAATGAAATCAATTAAGTTTGGGGTCTGTCAAAATATTTTAGTTCTAAGCGATCTTATCCACATTTATGTTCCTAAATTGGATATTCCCACTTAGGAGGTATTTTCCCATCTGACCAATAGCTCATCCAAACCTGGATATAATTATTATTTGGTTTGTCTTCTCTTCAGTACATCCAATCTTTCTGTGCCTTCCCTCAGAGTCCTAATTCATGCATTTCTCCAGCATGTTCTGTTAAGACAAAGGAAATACTGCATCCCCACTTCCAAAAACTTTCACCTGAGATGGTTTATCCAGTAATCTTTCGAATAGTTCATGATGGTCTCTGTGGTCTTTTCCTGTGTTCCGAACTCTATTATTAAAATATATTTTTTAAAAAACCAGCAATTGCTTTTATTATATCTCATGATTTTAAGGGTCAGTAATTTGGACAGGGCTTGGCTAAGTGATTCTTCCATTCTGTGCAGCAACAACAGATGTGGTATTCAGCTGGCAGCTGGCTTGAAGAGTGCTAGACAGTGGTATTCACTCACATGTATGGTGCCATGGAGGGGATGGCTGGAAGGCTGACCTTAGCTGAGAGTATTCATAGGGATCCTACATGTGACTTTTCTAGTATCACATTCTCAGAGTTATCAAACTTCTGATATGGAAGCTCAGGGCTCCCAAAACAGTGTTCCAAGTTCCAAGATGCCTGGGTGGAAGCTTCAAGGCTTTTTATGACGTGGCCTTGGAAGTCTTAGGACATTACTTCTACCAAATGCTGGCTTCTATTGGTCAAGCAAGGCATTAAGATCAGATTCAAGGGGAAGGGGAATTAGAACTCATCTCTCTATAAAAGAAGTAGAAAAGAATTTTTAGCCATCTTTAATCTACCGCATCCTGTCAATGCTACCTGCATTTTACGTAACCCCTTTGCACAGATGGGCTACTCTACTATGTCTGACTATGGACTTTCTATCCAAAACTTTAGGGAGAGGTCTCACAATATTTTCCTGGCTCCTTCTGAGGAACTCATGCCAGTTTGCTTTTTGAGAGTTTACCTCCCTTCGATAGATTTCACTGGGTTGTAGTCACTCTTTTTCAGATTGACAGTCAATGAAAAATACATTTTTTCTTTTCTAATTCCTTATCCAGAGAAGTTAAACTGCATGCATCTCCTTAGTCCTCTTTTAATCCCTTTTCTTTGGTCTTTAAGGACTTATTTTTTTTGTTTCATATCTGCCTAGTATGCATTTTAAGAAAATGTTTGTCATTCAGCTTCAGCCTATCTTCTCTTACTTTTTTTCAGTCTTTCACCACTCTTATGATATTGAGTGAGGCATATTTTTGAAACTTCTCCAATGTCTTCTTGAATTCCTGAAAAAATCACCTTGATTTGTAGAGACTGTGTCAGTTTGAGGCAGATACTAAGGTAGAAGTAGATAGGCAATTCCTATGATGGATGCAAAGGAGGAAGCAGAAGCAGGCATGGAAAGCCATGTTGCAGGTCTGACATCTGAGGAAGAAAAGGAGGAAGGAAAAGACTCAGACAGGGAATCAAGCTAAAGTCCCCTGTTGGAGAAGTCCCCTGTCCTACAGTCATGCTGTGCTCAGTTATAGCTCGGAGTAGCTTAGGGGAAGTGTGGCCTTGGCAAGAACACAGGGCAGGTCCAGAGGGGCATTTGCAAGGCCCCCACTCACAAGCTCGGGTTACCAACACACAGTGTTAGATGCGAAGGGAATGGGAAGCCAGGATGGAGACCCACTCTCCTATTCGGCAAAACCTGCTAATGAGGCTGGACAATAGCCTTGCCTTGAGGCTTCAATCTCCACTAGTCCAGGTGAGGCCCTGCCTACATTAAAGGAGGTGGATTTCCTGACCTTCAAAAATGGGATGTCAAATTCAGAGGGGTCAGGGCCCAGCTCCTCCCAAGACCACATAGGTAACCTTAGTCAAGTCTACATCTGTTTCCTCCACTATGAAATGAAGGTTGGACACATGATTTCCGAGGTCCTTTCCAGCTCTGACACATGGTGATATTTAGGGCCTTGAAGATTTCAGTGGAACCTTTGATCTCATATCTTTCCAGATTTACACTGTGGAAAGGATGTTTACAACTTTTCTTTGTCAGAGATCTGATTCACTGAGACATATCTGAGGTGTAATTACTGTATATATGTGTATAGACATTAACATGAAATTATTCTCAGACTTAAATTGTCTAATATTAGCAGCTGATTGCAAAAGACATTGGGTTTGAATTGTTTAATGTAATGCTAATTTGCTTCAAGTGCAAACACTAATCAGGAACATTAGGTAATTATCATTTAGGTACAGGACCCCAGTATATGAAATCTGCATTTTCATGTGAGCATTAGTATCACATGTGTAGCTGCTTACGGTAACGGTGGGGAAGAATTCTAAGAAGTGTGATCTTTATAGGGATTTGTAGTGACAAATCTTGGTTATTAATTTTACCTTTTGCTGAATCTCTAACAAGAGGCATCTATCAAAACTTAGAGCATAATTTTTATATTTAATGTAGTTTGATTAAATACACACTTAATCTTAGACGGCTATATCTAGATTAGCATGTTGTGCATGTGTGAGGAATTCCATAAATTTGAATAAAGAAGACAAAAGGGAGAGCCACTTACCTTGAGCCTCAAAGCTCTTAATTTTAATCATTTTACAAACAGGGAAACCAAAGTGTGGGGAGCTTAACTGTACAAGATCACAAAATTGTAACTGCTTACAATTTTATTTAGCTTCCACCTGGCAGGTACCTTTAGAAATCCTTTATTTATATTGATAACCTTAAAAAATGTGCACAACCCCCTTAAAAGATAGAAATTTTTATTTACACCATTTTAAAAATTTATTTATGTATTTATGTATTTATTTATTTATTTATTTGAGATGGGGGTCTTGCTATGTTGCCCAGGCTATTCTTGGACTCCTGGACTTGAGCAATCCCCCTGCCTCAATCTTCCAAGTAGCTGGGACTCAGGCACGTGCCACTGCACATGGCTTATTTTTACACCACTTTATAGATGAGGAAACTGAGGCAAAGAAAGGCTAAGGTGCTCCAATTGTTGCTCTTAAGTGTCTTTTCCATAATACCAGTGTTTAATTAAAACTAAATTTCATTTTAATGTTTTAAAATAAACCTGGCAACTGAAACCACATGAGTGGCTGCTCAGAGCACCCAGGTCTGGAGGTCTTACTTTCTCACATGAGGCCCTCGAAGGTTGCCCTTCTCAGTCTCTAACTCCGTTCTTTCTAGGAGAAAACTTGAGCTACTGGCATTAATTAGCAGGAAGGAATCCTTTACACTCAATGAATCACATGCTTCAAAGCAAATGGCTGATGATGAAGTGGTTTCAAGTTACATAAAAACCTTTCCCTCAGAAATTAGCTAAACTTCTCTAGAAATAATCTTTGTATCTTTTTGTTAATGAATCTTTCCTTTGCTTTTCTTCTTGGTCCTATGTTCAGTCCTTCCCAGACCCTCTCACCGCTAGCCTCGGGTTCTTCAGCCTTGATGAGTGTAGCATTCCTCACCTAGCTACCCACCCTTCGACAGGATTCCCAGTGTTGCTATTTCATCTTGGCCTTACCCCCCAAGCAGCAAGCTACTGGAGAGAGCAAATGTCCAAGAAACATATCCCTCAAGCAGTAAACTACTGTGGAGCACTTCTCTTGACTTAACCCTTGAACCCATCACTCAGCCGGAGTTCACCATTGGCTAATAGCCATTCAAAATGAGCAAATTCTTTGGTCATAGCTGTAGCCACTCATTGGTCTTCAATTTGATGGTTTGTTAATTTAACTGATGGTTTCTTTTCTTATTAAGAACCAGTAGATTCACAAAATGGTATTTGCTGCACGCATCAATGTTGGGAGCTGATTTTCTGAGGGACTAGGGCAAGGCTAGTTATGGCCTATGTACCAAGGGTTTGAAATTATCCCATATCTCTAAAATGTAGCTTAGACCTCACCCTGACTGATACCTTTCCCAAAGTTAGAACCTCATTGCCCTCACAGTGGGGCAGTGGCTAAGGGCAGGAGTGGATTCCATGGTTGCTGTTAGGAGCATAGGCCCACTGGTATTCCATTAAGATGAGCAGAGGGTAGAGGTGGTGAGCAACTACTAGCTAACTTTTCTCTCTCTTCTTAGGCACTGGTGAGAAAAATTGATGCCTCAGACAATATCTACACCACAGAGTCCACCACAGGGAACCTGTTCAGCCTGACCCAGGAGGGGGCTCCCTTGTGCCGCATCATAGCCAAGGTGAGCTTCATGGTTAGGGACCAAAATGGCAGGATTGGGGAAGTATGAGGAAGCTCACTTGTTCAATGGGAATAGCTGGCTCAGGAGGTCTGTCTTGGCCCCTGCATTAGCTGGTGAGTTGACCTTGGGAGAGTCACTTATCCTATCTGGGCCTTGGTGTCTGCATTTTTTTTTTTTTTTTTTGAGACAGAGTCTCACTCTGTCGCCCAGGCTGGAGTGCAGTGGCGCGATCTCGGCTCACCGCAAGCTCCGCCTCCTGGGTTCACACCATTCTCCTGCCTCAGCCTCCCGAGTAGCTGGGACTACAGGCGCCCGCCACCATGCCCGGCTAATTTTTGTATTTTTAGTAGAGACGGGGTTTCACTGTGTTAGCCAGGATGGTCTCGATCTCCTGACCTTGCGATCTGCCCGCCTCGGCCTCCCAAAGTGCTGGGATTACAGGCGTGAGCCACTGTGCCCAGCTGGTGTCTGCATTTGTAATAGGTGGCTAGCCCCTCTGATTTCATTTCCCGCTTGAGACAGAAATCTGGTGCCCCTAGAGCCTCTATCTTCTTTCTTTATGTGGTATATGTTATAAATACCAACCATCTTTCTCCATCTCCACACATCCTTCCCTTCCTGGCAGCTGTGGTGTCCCTGAGGTCCACGGGATGTGGTGATGTAGTGAATAAAGAGATCATCTGGCATGTGGCATTTTGGGTGATCGATTGACCTTATATGGCTCCCTGACATCATGTTTGTAAGACATGGGATGCCTCAAACCCAGTTCAAAGAAAAGTTTTTTTATTTTTTTCATATAGACTTGTGTGTGGCTTAAGCTCTATCCACATTGCTTAATGCTGCTGCCATAACAACCTATACCCCATAATAATTAGCAGTAGCATTATCAGGAGAAAGAGGAGGAACAGATCTACAAACATGACCTTCACTACAAACTCGGAGGTTTGTTCTCTGGGTTCCCATCCAGTGCCCTTAGTCTCTTTTTGTGTCCCCTTAGAATCTTGTGAACCTCAGCATCTGACTATGATCCTTGGAAAAGCAGGAGGGGAATCTGGGTCCTCTATTGTTTTGTCACCAAAGATACTGGCCAGTGTTCAGCAGGCATCAAGACAAGATGGACTCTGAATACACTCAGTCTCTGCCTAAGCTTTCCTACTCCTCCCAAAAAAAGGAGGCTGTAAAATTCTCTGAACAAAATAAAATGCAAGGATTTGCTCAAGGAACACAAGAAGGGAGAAGAATGTAGGCTAAACTGCAAAGCAGGCTTGATTTAACTAATGCTTCTCAATTCTGTTGGCATATTTCTCCTTTTAAGCCTTCATACAGTTTCTCCCTCTCCCAGGCTGAAGAGGAGCCCAGAGACAGCCTCCCTCCCTCTGGCTCTCTCTGTTGATTGGGTCCTACATTCTGGCCATGGGCTGGGGTGGTTGTGGCTGTCCCAGCTGCTTGTCTGAGGAGAAAGCAGAGAAGGCACAAGGGCATGTCATGGCCTTTGCACCTTTGTCTTTGTGTTTTGAATGTCCTTCTCTCTTTTCGCCACTTGGAAAACTCTTACTCGGCATTCCACACTCAATTCTGTATTCTTCTTTATTGCTTTCCAGACACCCTCCCACCTATGGTGTCTAAAAAGAGTAGCAGGCACTGTCTCAGCACTTACCATATTCTATTTTGTTATGTGTTTTAAGCTGTGTGCTTTTTAAGGACAGAAACATCTGAGTCATCTCTGTGTCCTTAGTGCCTAGTGCAATGCCTGCACAAAGTGGGTACTCAAAGAGTTTGTTGAATGAGAAAGTTACAAATTCACAGATCCAAAATCTCTGAGAGTTGGGAGGGAACTGAAGTTCATTCGACCTTCAATTTCGGTAGGGGTTTCTGAAGGGCTGTTGAGTATCCAATGGGTCATCCTGTGTCCAGAAACAGGTTCACTTGGTGTGGAGTATTTTAAATAACTTCCCTTATTCCCCATCTCTCATGTCCCCAGTTCTAATGCAAGTTCTCAGGGTACTACACTTTGAGACCTACAAAGCTAGTATGGTACTCTCTAATGACATTTATACTCAGAGGAGATTCATATATATTGGAAGATAATTCATATATATTTGACTCTGTTATATTTCTAACACTACACCAATGGGATCTCATGTAATTCTCATGATTCTGTGAGGAGGGTGGTACTAACATTTTATACAAATGAAGACACTGAGGAACAGAGAGATTAAATAACTTGCTGCAGAGCATATAACTATCGAGTTGAATTGCAGGTATTCAAATTGTGAGCTTTGATTCCAAAGGATTCATTGCACTTATATCATTTACCTAGGAGTAGGTCTAGGATTTGTGAGGCCAGAAGCTTATAGAATTATTGGGACCTTACTTAAGCAAAAGATTATAGAATTCCAAATTCCAAATTATTTAGAAAAGTGGGTTATTTAGAACGAGAAAATAATTCAAGAATATTTCTGGAAGGCAATTTTTTAACCACTTTTTTATTATTATTATACTTTAAGTTCTAGGGTACATGTGCACAACGTGCAGGTTTGTTACATATGTATACATGTGCTGTGTTGGTTTGCTGCACCCATTAACTCAGCATTTACATTAGGTATTTCTCCTAATGCTATCCCTCTCCCATCCCCCCACCCCACGACAGGCCTCAGTGTGTGATATTCCCCTTCCTGTGTCCAAGTGTTCTCATTTTCAATTCCCACCTATGAGTGAGAACATGCGGTGTTGGTTTTCTGTCCTTGCAATAGTTTGCTCAGAATGATGGTTTCCAGCTTCATCCATGTTGCTACAAAGGACATGAACTCATCCTTTTTTATGGCTGCATAGTATTCCATGGTGTATATGTGCCACATTTTCTTAATCCAGTCTATCATTGATGGACATTTGGGTTGGTTCCAAGTCTTTGCTATTGTGAATAGTGCTGCAATAAACATACGTGTGTATGTGTCTTTATAGTAGCATGATTTATAATCCTTTGGGTATATACCCAGTAATGGGATGGCTGGGTCAAATGGTATTTCTAGTTCTAGATCCTTGAGGAATCGCCACACTGCTTCTGGAAGGCAATTCTATACCAGGCTGCTTTGCTGTAGTTCACCTACATGAGAAAGTGATGCCAACCACATTAACATATCCCCCCAAACCAAAACCAAGCATGTCTCTCACACTCAACTTCATAGCTGGATCTGCAAAATGCCTGCAGCCACTCCAATACTACATTCAAGGAAGACTAAATAAAAAAGGATGGTGGTTTTCATTAATTATAATAGGAGTTGTAATTAATTAGCTTCATGGTTAACTTGCCCCTGAACTTGGCTTCAAGACACTTAAAGCAAATATAGGCAACTAGTAGCCCTAGGACCTCAGTAAGGTCTTTTGTTTCCTGTTTCCATTCTCCTTTTTCACTTGAAATATGACATCACCATTGGAGACAGAACCAGGGATCTAATTGGTAGCAAAGTTATGTCCTTCAGTAGACTTAAGACTGTAGTCACAGGAAGATGCCCCGGCAACAGTGGTTCCCAGTGCCCACTCTGTATCACAGTCCCTCAGAGAGTTTATGGAAAACCCAGATACTTGTGCCCTACCCAAGATTCCATGGGGTCCTTGGGTAAGACCTGAGAATCTTCATTTTAACAAGCCCTACAAGTAGTTCTGAAGCATGGCCAGACTCTCAGAATCACTTATCTAAGCCCTTAAAGCAATCTTAATAGTAGAGCAGGGTAAATGCTCTTCAACTCTTGTGAGTGGAGAAGTGAATTTTATGTAATAGCAATAGCTAACATTTGAGTGTTGCTGTGTTCTGTCCTTAATGCATTATATAATTCCTTTCTTTTAATTCATAAAACCATCCTATGAAGAAGGTACCATGTTGTTACCATCAATAGTTGAGGAAATGGTTTAAGGAGCTTATTCAGGATCATGCAGCTGACAAGGAGTTGAGACAGAATTGAACCCCAGCCTCTTTAAGTTTAATTCAGAGTTCATGGTCCTAAACCCCACAGTGGTGACTTCTGGTTCAATCCTTGGCCCTTCAGGTCCTTGAGCCAAAGTGTGACTCAGGAGTTCTCAATCCTGGATACACAATCAAACTACTAGGGAGCTTTAAAATTTTTAGGATTCTGACTTAATTGGTTCAGAGTAGGTCCTGGGATGAATATTTTAGCTTTCCAAGTGATTCTACTGTGCTGTGTGGATTGAGGACCTCTACTCTCTTTTGGGAGTCATTTAAATGTATTTAACCTGAAGAGCTTGTAGTGGTGTTGGGGCAAAGGGGATGGAGGAGACAGCATTGGATCTGTTTTCTCCAAGGATTCTGTGACTCAAACATTTAACTTGGTCAAGAGGGCTGACTGGAGATTTTTGTCTTGGTGCTGTGGGGGAACAGGGAACAGCTCCAACCTCCAAGCTGAAACTGACTCAACGTTTGTTTAATGATTAATTCCAAACAGTAAGTAGCTGAATTTCTTTTGGAACAATTACCATTTTTCCCTTTCAAAATGAGTTGCAAACACATGCTGGGTTTGGGCTCTCTGTGTGGATCTGAGGTCTGGGTGGGATAAGGACTTCTCAATGGCACATGGGGTCTGAAGATATTTTATGTTTTGTAAAGAATGGGCCTTAGAAATTTCCTGGGAAGGAAACTTTGCTTGGCAGGAGCTCTGAAGCTCTGGGTGTTCTGTTTCAGGACCTGAGCACTGAAGGTCTGTTTCCATGTGCCACTTGATATAGACAGCTCCTACCACCTGCCTGCATTTGTGCACCACATTCAGGAAAGCAGGGAAGAGACGTGCATTTGGTTGTAAGCCAAGATGATGTTTGGCCTCCTGCAGATTTAGTCTCCTGTCAGGACCAGGCCTTAACTCCAGTTAAACATTAATCCCAAACATTTCCAGTGGTAGAAAGCAGGGGAAAAGGCCTGGGTTGGGACAAGAGGGCAGCTCTCATCCCAGCTCTGCCACTAGCTCACTGAAGGAGGTTGGCCAGACCACTGGGGATTAACTCCTCTTTTGTGGCCTGAGGATGCTGGACTGTATATTTAAGACACCTTCCAAATCTACCATGCTGCCTGACTTTCCCAGTGTTTTCATGGGAAAAGTAAGGATGCAATTTTACTTTTATCCTATTCCATTTTAAAACAGAAGGCTAAGGTGAACTATTTGCCACATTTAGTCATCACTTCCTACATTTCTGTCCATAGGCTTCTCAGCTGTTCTATCACTTCCTCAGCTACTCAGGGATCTCCCATGCCCCTAGCACTCCCCTGGGCTCTCAAGAGCCTTGACCAGGAGTTGTTTAAAGATTTGGAATGATCCTTTGATTATTTACATGGGCCACACCCTCCAGAGCCTGCCAAGAGAATACTTGAGTCTCACTGAATATTAACAACGATGATAATAATTATTATTTATTGGTGGCTTCCTATGTGTCCAGGCCCTGTGCAGGGACTTTCACACAGTTGTTGTATCTTGTCCACATGACCCCTCTGAGAAGCGTATCAGTGACCCTGTTTTACAGGTTAGAACTCCAGGACTCACAGTGGTTGAATACCTTGAGCAGTTGACACTTGAAACCAAATTTGTCCAGCTCTGGAGTGGGTGCTATTTCCATTTCACCAGCTCAGTTGGTTAAAATCTAGAGTATTTCCCTTTCCAGGCAAAACTCTGCTACAATAAATCTGTCTCTCTCCTAATCGGTATTTCCTCTTTTTCTGCTCCTTGTCCACTGCACAGTAATCAGCTTGCTTGCTCTAGGTATGAGGCTGGTGGAGGTCAAAACTAGGAGGCATTGGCAGGAGCTGGGGGCAAATGGGAGAATATGAGTTTTCTGAAGCCAGAAATGATCAACTCTGATGATGATGGTTGTGATGACAGCTGTAGTAGCAATAGTAATAATAAATTTATTTTTATAGCACTCACTTTGTGCCAGATAATGTTCTAAGGGCTTTATACAAATAACATATTTTAACATCCCAATGATCCTCTGTGGTAGGCAGGATCTACCCCCATTTTCCAGGTGAGGGAGCTAAGACAGTGAGAAAGTCCAAAGCTAGTAAGTGACTGAACTGGAATTTGAACCTGGCTGTTTGGCAGCAAAGGCTATGTGCCTGGTTACTGTTTTGAACTGCTTCTCAGCAGTCCCTCCTCTTCCTCCTCCTCCCACCTTCCTTCCCACTCTCTTCCTTTCTCCCACCAACCTTCCTTTCTCCCACCAACCTTCCATGCCCATTGTTTACTCAGGCATGGTGCTATGCTTTCTTTTTTTTTTTTTTTTTTTTTTTTTTTGAGACGGAGTCTTGCTCTTTCACCCAGGCTGGAGTGCAGTGGCGCGATCTCAGCTCACTGCAAGCTCCGCCTCCCGGGTTCACGCCATTCTCCTGCCTCAGCCTCTCCGAGTAGCTGGGACTACAGGCGCCCTCCACCACGCCCGGCTAATTTTTTGTATTTTTAGTAGAGACGGGGTTTCACCGTGGTCTCGATCTCCTGACCTCGTGATCCACCCACCTTGGCCTCCCAAAGTGCTGGGATTACAAGCGTGAGCCACCGCGCCCGGCCGCTATGCTTTCTATTCACCATCTCATCTGATTCTCCGACGGTCTTTTGATATGTCATAATTATAATTCCCATTTTGAAGATGAAGAAACAGAGTTTCAGAAAGAACATAAATAATTTATTCAAGGTCACACATATGAAAGCAGAGCTGGGATTTTAACCAGGTCTACAGATTCCAGAATCTTAATCTCAACCTTCTGATATTTCAGGTCCAACGGATGGAGTAGACAGAGTGTTGAAGCAGAGAAAAGATTCAGGGAGGGCTTCCATCTTTCCAGCTCATCTTTTCATCCATTTTTCTGGGCTGGAAAAGGGAGTCCTTCCTGAATCTTCTCTCTGGAAGAAGATGGGAGACTAATTCCTCCCATAGAATTACTGTGTTTGGGTTTCCAGTTCTGACGGTGATGCAGGAGCTGGGAGTCCCTGGCATGCCCTGCACAGCATCCTTACCTTGGATGCTCAGTAGATGTACCCAGTGTTGTAACAGTGTGGGCCAGTGATCTAGCGGCCTTCCTCATTCACCTCTTTGCGGCCTGCTGTTCTGTTTGTTTGGGTCCTTCATCTATCTTAGCTGCTTCTGGGAGAGAATGTGGGCAACCTGTCTGAGGCTTGTCCTCTCAGCTTCTTGGGTTCCTCTGAAGGCTAAAGAATAAGCCCAGAGCTCTCTATGATGATGGCGGCAAACTCCATCCCTTCCCCTGGGCAGGGCACAGAAAACTCCTCTGGGCTTCATCAAAATTATCCCCCCCACCAATAGCTCCTCTGTTTTTCCTTCCACCACCAGCCCACACACCCCACAAGTGATCTCTTCCCACTTTATGACAGCTCATCCCAAGTCTCTCTGAATAATTCATACTGTTATGTGGCTGGGCTCTGAGCCCAGAGCTTTCTATAAAATTAAAAAAGCTTCAGCCAACAGTGTGATTCTGCTAGCTCAGGCCATTCCCAGCTTCACTCCAGGATGAGTGCTGCACTCGGTTCTTGAATGGGGGCTCCAGAGTGGTCCTCAAGACCAATCCATCTTATTTCCTCTGTGGCCTTCTTCCTTCTCTCTCCTCCCACATATCCTAGCCCTCGGGACCTCTTTCATGAGGATATAAGACACTCTTCTAATCAGGAAGCCTCACATAGCCTGACCCTTACCCACTCTCCAGAACCAGGTACTAGGCCTTTCCACATGTACTAACTCAGCTGCACCCCCAACAGCTCAGACATATAGCTATCATAGCCCATTTTTAGCCAGACTTAACCAGCAGCAAAGCCAGGATTTGGACCAGAATCTCCTTCTTTTGGATCCAGGAATTTCCCCCTCCCTCTCCTGGTCGCTAAAAGTGCTAAGAAGGCCATTTTTCACAGGCTTGAGAGAGACGTGATGAGATTCCAGTGCAAATGCATGCAGAGGCTTAAATATAGTTGTGCTGGGCTCAGTGCCTCCTGAGCCAAAGGAGGCTGCCACATTCATCCTGGCTCAGGCCTCACGCGCGTTCTTTGGCACTGTTTATTCATTGTCTGTTTCAGATGTAAATGTCTGTCAATCAATCATCTCTCTCTCTCTCATCTGTCTACATATATAGAGAAATAATATTTGTACAATATGTATGATTAAATATAAGCACACACATATATAAATATATATCCATATATATGTATATATATTTACATCTGGAGGAAGGCTAGAAATGACCAGCAGGGCTGGCTGAGAGCTTAGAACTTCTATTTCTTTTCTTCTCATTTCAAAGAGTAACTTGGTTTTCCTTCAGTGACTCTCTGAGTGAGGTCTGTATGTAGAACCCTCGAGCAGATGTCCCAGGAACTATGGGAAAATAGGAAGGCAGCAGTAAAGGTTGTGGCACAAGGAATCAGAGGTGTAAGTGTCTGTCTCATGCCAGACATTTTTCCTGAAGTAATTATGTGCACTTAAAATCACAGTGGGTCTGTCTTGACCCTTCTACAACCCCCCACCCTCCAAGCATGTTAGGGCTTCTGCTCTGTGTTCTTTTAACCCTGCACCCCCAACCACATGTCATTGCCCCTCTACCAGCTTTGTACCTACTTTTAAAATCGTGTGCCTTCTGTATGAGACCATGAGTTTATTATGGACGGGACTGAAGCAGTCTTGCTCCGTGTCCAGTGTGATGTCGGGCCTATAATAAACCATTAACATTTTTGAATGCACGAATGAATGTACTAGCCCTAAGTTATGCCCTTTAACACCAAAAGAAATGAGGAGAATTCAATCACCCCAAAGGAAGTAGGAATATATAAGTTGTGATAACTCTTACTGACTATAAAATGTCAGAAATTATGAACTCCTCCAGAGTTGGGTATCTTCATCTTGACCCCTGAAATGACCAGCAGCAAAACTCTTAGAATGAAAAGGGCCCATGAGCCTATCATTTTGGGATGGAGGGGAAGGGAAGATCTGGAATTGAGCTATTTTGGTGAACCTGTGCTGGGCTGCTTCTTCCAATCGCCCATTTGTTGTTTTATCAGTCATTCACTGCTGCATTCTCAGCACACATGGAACTGAGCCTGGCACATAGTAGGTGCTTTTGTTGTCAGAGTTCTCAAAAACCTGACAGAGGATGGTCTTTTGCTGAACTTGCCTTCTTCCTATAACATTTTGCTTAGTTTTGGGAACCGGCACAAGGAGGTTAGTTAGACCCAGGAGTGATGAGGTTAAAGGCAAGTGCCCTGAGGGACCCAGTTCAGATCAGTTGCTCACGCATTCTTTACTGCTGCCAACCCTAGGCACCCTGCCAGCTTTCAGGGAGGGAAAGAGGGAAAGATCTAGGCAAAGTTAGATGTGGGATATCCAATTCCTGCCACTCTAAATGCCCCAGTTAGTGCTGCCACTGGTTTGCTTGGCACCTTGGTTAGTCATTCTAGTGATCTCTTGGCTCACTTTGCTCCCAGAGCTAAGGTTGGCCCCAGCGATTATTATGAGTAAGTCTGACTAGTTAGCAGGGCACCTGGACAATGAGCTCTGCACTGCCAGATTCTTGCCTGATGGTAAACACTTTATTGGAAAGAAGTTTCCATAAACAGCTCTCACAAAAGGAAAAGTACATGCTCACCACACTCAAGAGCTGGGATGATTGTTTTTAAAAGGGTTACACACACACACACACACACACACACACACACGAGTAAAGGAGTGAAAATGATGATGTGAATTTAGGCTGAATCATTTTACCCATCCGGACTTCAGTTTTTTCGATCAAAAAATGGGAGGAAATGATAGTACTAATATAAAAGAAACCTTTTTTTTTGCCTGCCTCCCGCAGCAGTTGGAAGGATCCGAGGAATAGCATGGTGACTTTTGGCAGAGGGAGAACCAGCTCTGGGCATCTAGTCAGTTCCTTCCACCTGCCTCAGATTGGTTTCTAGGACCTGCTTCCTGTGACTCCGGGCTTGCTCTATGGGGGGCTGCTCCAAGGGAGTTGCCAGATGTTTGGGAACCCTGTTGAAGGGTACTGATCGCCAGCCCTAGCAAATATGCCTGCCTTGGCCCCTGGCTCCTGAGCCCCAGAAGCATTTATAGTATCCCATCTCCAGCTTGGACTATGAAGGGTGACATTATTTCTGGAGCTAGCATCTCTCTAGCGTACATGTGAGCATGTGAGCACGTGTAAGTGTGTGTGGGGCGGGGGTTGCTGGAGGCAGGGAGGACCCGAAAGCATATCTGGTGAATCAGGGATGTCACTTATTCTTGAGTTAGCCCCAGACAAGGTCACACAGTAAGATGATGTGACATTTCTTTCTCTTGGCAGGAGGGTGGGGTCGTAGCACTCTTCAAGGTTTGCCGGCAGGACAGTTTCCGGTGCTTGTACCCCCAGGCGCTCCGCACGCTGGCCTCCATCTGCTGCGTGGAAGAGGGTGTCCACCAGCTGGAGAAGGTAAGGACAGCTGGCTGGGTGGTGCCTGAGGTCCTCAAGCCAGGTAGGGGTGAGGGCCAGGCCTCATGATGGCCATCTGTTCCTTTTCATGGACCAAGTGCCCCGAGTAGTCCTTTTCCCAGGCACCATTTGGATAGGGCCGCTGGGACCTGGACTATGGGAGTCAGCAAAGAGGTGAAGGAGATGGGGACTGATGAGCCTGAGCAGGAAAGGCAGGGCTCAGAGGGACACTCAGCACTTCCTGGGTGGGGTGACAACTGGGGAGACTCCTGTGGGTGGAACATGGTAGGAGGCAGGCAAGTCAGGGGGTGGTGTTGGGGTTCAGGGTGGTTGATTCTTCACCCACAGCAGGCCTCCTAAAGATGGAAGAGGATCCAGATCCTGGGAGCATAGAGTGGGCAAGAGCAGGGCAGCACTGGGTGCCTGGGAAAGCAGGTGGGACTCCTCTCCACTAAAGACCAGCGGGCTTGGGTGAGGGACGTGGAAGCCCCAGTCCAAGTGCTTGCTGGGCCAAGATGGCGTGGGAGTCGGGTAGGGTTAGAGAAGGAAGGTGGCGATCTGACAGGCTCTAGCGCCTCTGCTCAAGCCCGATCTACGGTGACATAACAAATTCCAGCCATCCTGACCCCTTCCCCGGTTGTGCGACTGAGGCTGCTCCTCTACTCAGACATGAGTGAGTCTGAGCTTGCGGATAGGCTCTCAGGGACTCCAGCCAGGAGGGCTGGGGAGGTGGGGGCTGAAATCTGGGGTTTCCCAACCAAGTTTCCAGGAAAGATGCTGAACATTCTTATAGAAAAGTGGAAAGGCCTGGTATGTCCTGGTACTATGGTGGTACCTGCAGGATTTGGGGTAGGATCTGAGTCTGTTCCTGTGAGCTGGTCTAAATGGGGACAGGGGCCAGCAAACTGCTCTCTGTCCTCTGCATCCATGTCCCACAGTCTGGTCCTGGCAGCCCAAATAACTCCACCCTACCCTCAGCTTCTTCACTTTGGTCTGGACTCCTAGACAAATGGTCATCTTACTTTTTACCCTGCCTCCTTCCAAACCTACTCAGATTATTGGGTCAGGGTCATAGAATCATGAACTTAGAGATGCTCTTAGCTAAGGATGGAATGTGGATAGGGAATCTGCTCATTTTATAGATGACAAGGCTATGGGTCAGAATGGGGAAGTAATTTGCCTAAGGTGACAGAGCAAGATAGTAGAGGAGATAGTGCCACTTTTTGGACAGAGTGCCCCCTTCCCACTGGGTTGGAAGTCTTCATATCTAGTTGCTATGAGCACTAGATTTGGAGGTGAGAAATCCATGCTTACTCCTTCATTGTGCTACTCATTAGGTAGCGAGGCTCTGAGGTGAGAAGTGACTAACTCAAGGTCATATAGCTATTAAATGAGAGAACCAAAAGCCAAATCCAGGTCTTCTAAGACTGAAACCAATTACAGTTACCTCTATTCCAGTGGACTGTCTGATTGTGTGAGCACAGACATGCTATGCGTGTGCTCTCTTATGTGGCAAAATAGAGGAGTGGAGATGGTGGTGAGAGAGAGAGGGAGAGACAGACAGTGGACTTGATAAAGGAAATGCATTGAGCATCCTCAACTTCATGTTCTGAATAATTCCCTCCCTTCTATAAAACTTGTTCTTCCTTGGATAGTGTACAAACGACCAAATGGGGTTTGTTTCTCACCTTTCCTGTCTGGTTGGCAGGGAAAATGGGAGGAGAAGATAGAAGGAGCTTGGGATCACCAGCCCTCCGAAAGCAGCAGATTGTATGGCTTTAGTGAGCTTGCAGGGCAGAATGAAGTTTTCAATTCAGGGAAGAAAAACAACAGGGCTTTTTGTTTGTTTAGAGCTGAAAACCTGTGCAGCTGGGATGGCTGGAGGCATTTTTCCTTTCACCTATCTGATGCTGCTCAAATGCCAGCGTGCTTTAATGTGTCTTTCCCAGTATAGACGGCCCAGGCCCTAGCCTGAGATTCGGACCCTGCCCAGTTGAGCAAAAGGAGAAAGAGATGCTCATAGTCTGGGGGTTTAACTACATGCCAGGTGCTGAGATAGTCCACTACATGTGTCCTTTCATTAATGCACCAGAACCTTGTGAGGTGAGCACTATTAGTATCTCCATCTTAAAGATAAGGAAATGGAATCTCAGACAGTTTAAGTGACTTGCCTAAATAACGTAGTAAGTGTTGGAGCCAGAATTTGGACCCACATCTGCCATAGTACAACACCCAGTGTGTGTCACGACCTTGCTGGTTTAATGGTTACTCTGAGAGCACTGAAAAGGTCCCTGCAGCTTAATCCCAGACCACCTTGCTGTTCCTGGCCACTGTGCTAACCCCTCACATCCCCAGCTGGCATAGGGGATAGTAGCTTACCTGGACATTTCTCCTCTCCAGGCCAGATTGCTTATAAGACACAGACACTCATGAACTATTTCCTCTGTGCCAGGCACTGAAGAGGAATAAGATTTACCCTGGTAAGGGCCCCTGAGTGA
The DNA here is from genome assembly GCF_006542625.1 of Nomascus leucogenys. Lineage (NCBI taxonomy): Eukaryota > Metazoa > Chordata > Mammalia > Primates > Hylobatidae > Nomascus > Nomascus leucogenys. The sequence goes on from NC_044395.1 coordinate 76,143,664, forward strand.
TCAGAAATAACAACTACATTGTATAGCAGTTGTAGAGCTTGCAAAGTGACTCCACGTGGATTCTAATTTCATTTGATGCTTGCTTCATGTTTGAAAGTATCCCCATAGTATGGATGAAAATACTGACGTCCAGAGAGGTGAAATGACTTCTTGCACGAAATCATACATTATGTAATTCATTCATTCAGCAAATATTTACTATCTGCTATTTGCTAGGCACTGTTTTAGGTGCTGGGAGTATAACAGTGAACAAAACAGACAAAACCCCTTGTCTTCATGGAGTTTACATTCTAGTCTAGAAGGTAGCAAGTTATGGTCCATGGGATAAATTCAGCCTGCTGTCTGCCTTGTATGGCCCATGAGCTAAGAATGATTTTTTTTTCATTTTTAAATGGTCAGAAAAAAAACAGAAGAAGAATAAAATTTTGTGTCCCATGAAAACTTCTGTGAAATTTGAAGTTCAGCCCATAGTTTTATTAGAACACAGCTGCACTTGTTTGTTTGGGTGTTCTGTATGTGCTTTCATACCAAAACAGCAGAACTGAATAGTTGCAACAGAGACCATATAGCCTTCAAAGCCAAAAATATTTACTCTCTGGCCATCTATAGAAAATTCTTGCTGAGACCAGTTCTAGCAGGTAAGGAGGATGTCATGACCATGATGAGAGGAACAATAACTAACATATATCGAATACTTGCTTTGGGCAAGCACTTTGCTTAGCCCCTCCTTTCATCAAGTCATTTATTCCTTGCCGTCCTGTTATATCTCCACTGCTTACAGAAGAAAGGGAGACTCAGGGGCGTGAAGCCGCTTGCTCAAGGGCACATAGCTAAAAAGTAGCCCAGGCAGTAATGTAATTCCAGCTCTGCTGGGCCAGAGCCAGCCTGGGCTGTTAACCATTGTGCAGACCCAGGACTCAAAATCTGATATTGTGAGGCCAGTGTCCATGCTCTTTTCCTCCATGTCATATTGCTTCCAAAGTTGTGAGAAGTTCTAGAGACACCCATGAGGTCCTTAATCTCTCCCACCCTCCACCCACACCCCCTCCCTGGGTCCTGTCCATGCCTGCCACCCTCTGTGAGCTGGGCTGCTCAGCACTGCCCACAGAGGCTCTGGGGAGGTTGGCCATTGTCAGTGTTGAGGATGGAAGGTGGTGAAGACCAGGCACAGGCCGGATTGTAGAAACCACAGAGTGACAGGTGAGTGAAGGTGGAGTGGGGAACTGTGGTTCCCCGGGGCTCTTGCCAGCCACCCACTCACCGGGCATGGTTCATGGCCTAATTAGATCACATCAAACTTCCAGCCTTCTCCACCTGATTTACTGGCCTAGCCTTCTCACTGAGGTCCGCTTAATTAATTGGCAGTGGGAAACGTGCTGGATTTGGTGAAATTCATTTCTGTTGTGCAGCTTCCCCCTCCTTTCCTTCAACCTTGAAGAGGTTCATTAAATCCTGCACAGCCCCCAGCGGAGTTGTGGGTCTAGACAGGTCACTGCATCTATCCCAATTGCTGCTGTGTCATGCCTGAGCCTTGCCGGGTTTGGGGGACTTGGGTGGTCATAGATTCAGTCATGGTCTCATTCATTTACTCATGGGAAGTCACTTCGTCTCTGCTTCTTCATTCCTTCTGTTTGCCAGTCAGTCATTCACTTACTTTTAAACTCACTCAAATTCCAGTGTTTTAAGAGGGTGAGGCAGGAGCATTGCATGAAGCCAGGGGTTCCAGACTTGCCTGGGCAACATAGCTAGACCCTGTTTCTTAAAAATAAAATAAAATAAAAAATAAGTAAACTTACTCACTCGTTTGTTCTCTCACGAAGTCCACCACTAATTCACTCTATGAATTCCTTCTTTTATCACTGAAGCAGCCTATTACAGTGGAGAGACTGGGAACTTGGAGAATCAGGCAATCCTGGGTTTGAACAGATTTTTCTCACTGTGAGCTTGGATTTGCACAGTTCCTTGATCAGTAAAATGAGCCTATAAAATCTACCTCATGTATAGTAACATGATGCTTGGCACAGAGTAGGCAATGAATAAATGATGGCTACTGTGATTGTGACAGGTACAATGCTAATCACTGGGACTTTGAAAATGAATGGAAGGTTAGGGTCTGGTGGGGAAGGGAGGGCTGGCATGTGGGAGAGGGGCTGGCCTGGTCAAAGTTGCAGTGAAGTGCACACATGGAGAAGCTGGGTGGTGCGGTGGGGATGAGTCCTCACAGCCTTTCCCTTTAACAGACAAGGAAACTGAGACTCCGAGACCGTGTTTCCTCAGTCATGAATGTAGAGCTTGGATGCAAACCTAAGTCTGGCTGGTTGTAAACTCCTGCTCTTTCCTCTGCTACCTGGGGAGAGCTGGTCCTTCTGAGGCAAGGACTGCAGAGGGATGAATCCCTGGGAGCTGGGTTCTCTGTGTTTGCCTGGGCAGGGGCCGGACACGGACGCCCACCAAGCAGGGATGGAGGCAAGATGCCAACACACAGCAAAGGCCTCTCCACAAGTGTCTGACAGGCATTTTGAGGCCCCATTCTTTCTTTTCAGAGCTGTCACGTGTAGGTCTGGTTCATCTGGGCTACAGCCTCCCTGCATCCTAAGCTTCAGGACATCTGTCCTTCCTTCCCTGTGTCCTCATCTGACATCACTCCTCATTCTCTACCCCTATGCTGGGTTCTGGAGAAGAGACAGGCTCCCTGCCTCCCAGGATGGCTGAATGGAAAGGGCTGAGTGGAAAGGGCTGTCCCATGGCTATCAGAGGCTATAGGCAGGAGGCCCCACCTCTGGTGGGGTTGCCGGTGCAGGCAGTACCAAAGAGGCAATGAAGCTGGGCCCAGAAGGGCCAGGGAGGGGCTCCCAGGCAGGCCGGAGGAAAGCAGTCTTAACAAGGGCAGGGGTAGAGGGGACACCACAGCAGGGAGCCACCCCAGCAGGGAGCCACCTCATGGGGCTCCAAGTCTTTCAGGGTCTTTGTGTTCAGTGAATTGGGGGAGCCCCAAGGAGAAGGCAGTGTTCTCTGGACCTCACTTGGGAGAAGGCTAGAGGGAGAAAATGAGGGCCAAGGAGGGAGTAAGGGCCCCAGAGCCACACAGTCCAGCGAGAGCAGATGAACCCAGCCTGGTCAGGGTGGACTGCTGAGGGTGGCCTTCCTGGAGGACTGGAGCTGGCAAGGTGAGCTGACATTACCAAGGGGGAGGACTGCAGGGTTTGGGGAAGAATGACGAGAGGTGAGGGAGCAAGTCACTTCTCCTGTCTGAACCCCAGCATCATCTTCTGTAAAATGGGACTACCACCTCCTTTATAGGGCTGCTATGGTGATGCAATGAAACAATATGGGTGGGTCTTGCGGCAATGGTGCCTGCATGGAGAAAGCACTCTGCCTGTGTCTGTTTCCTTTTCCTCCTCCCATGCCCATTTGTCTCCACTTTTTCAGGCTGGTCTGGGGAAAACTTCACATTGACCCGAAAGGACCTGGTTATTGGGGATTTTGCAATGACCATGGCAGGGTGCCAGGTGCTCTGAGTGGTGAAAGGGAAGGTCAGGGCACTGCTGGTTCAGGGATTGTGGTTGGATGGGGCCAGGCCAGGATGGGGTTGGAGGGGGCTGGAGACTAGAGCTGGACTGGGGACTATGGTCCAGATGAGGGGCTGGAGATGTTAGGGATAGGAAGCTACAGGTCTGTGGCCATAAGGAGTGGGGGGCACTCAAAGCCCAAGGCTCAGACAACCTCCAGGACTGGTCATAGTCTTTTCCAGCCTTAAGACCAGAGATGGCCTCACTTTTAAAAGAGCATCCTTTTATTCTCACTCCTCCCTTTTATTTTATTTTTTCAAATAACGAGTTAGTTCACTCTGTGCTGGAGCCAAGGCGGGAGTTTAATGAAAATCAATACAGAAATTAAAGATGAGGGGAGAGCTGGGAGGAGGGCTCAATTTCAAGTCCAAGAAGAAAATCACCAAGGGCAAGAGCTGGAAAAACTGCTGCCTGTCTCCATGCAGCTCCTTCACGCCCCACCCTCATTTCCTGGGGCAGCTTCTGGGAATCAATAGGCCCTGACAGCTGAGGTGCTGGGCTGGAAGAGAGATGAAGACAGGGAGGCCTATATTGAGTTCTTGAAATCCCAGAGGCCCTGGCCAGGAGGGAGTGGGCCACAATGGAGAATGGTGGGGAGGCTCTGTGGCCCCAGCTGCTGTTTTACGGGAGTCTCTCTCCACTGTCTGCTCCCTGTATGATTGCAGATGGTCAGAAATAGTTAGTTTTTGCAAAAAATAAATAAAAAATTCAAACAAGCAAAAAAACCTCACTTTAATCAGTTTTTCTCACCATTATGCCCATTTGCTTTTCACAGTCATTTTGTAAGGAAGGCAGGGGGAGATGGTCACCTCCATCTTATTTACAGAAGAGCAAATTGAGGCTGGAAAGGATAGAGATACTAGGAGGGACAGAGGCTGGACTGAGAACCCTGCGTTTTTGCTCCTAATCCTAAGTGCGCCCCCTGGTCCCATTAGGTGAATGGTGTCATAGTGTGCAGATCCCAAAGCAAAGCTACTTTCTTGCTAGAGTTGGTTCTAATATGTAAGCCAGGCTGGATAGAGACAGAGGGGCTGTGAATGCAAGGCAAAAAAATCTTTGCTTAATTTGTCTTGCAATCTCTTCTTACCTAGGAATAGCTTTTAGAGAGAGGGAGAAAGAGAATGCCTCTGAATGAAGGTCACAGATGCCTCTTCACCCCTCTTTGGCACTCAACCCATCTAGGATTATCAGCTTCCTCCACTCCTCACACCCCCAAACACTAGCCTTCAACTCCCATGGGAATGGGATAAGGCTTTGCAGAGAGGCCCAGGGTCCTAGGTTAGTTGTCTGTGCTGTGACTCTGGCTGACAGGCAGAAAGGAATTGGGGCTGGCACTCATTGTCACTCTTCCCAGCCTTGCAAGGGGGCAGGGCCCATGACCGAGCCTTCTCAGAGGGATTGTGGCTTGTTCACTTTCGACATGCCAAGGCTCTTGTCTGTCTGTCTTGATGGCTGGGGTGGGGGCACTTAAGGAGGCCAGGATGCAAAGAGGCAGGAACTAAATCAGCCACACTGCCCCACCTGCCCTCTCCCCTTCTAACAAAGATCTAGGCTGAGATTATGGGCCAGTAATTTCCAGACTGAAGGAAGGTTCGGGGACTGCGCCTTTCCCGCCAGGTCCAACCTGAGTTTGGAGAAGGGATGGGGCTGCCAGGCAGTCCGGGTGCCTAAGAGCAGCAGTGGGTTTGCAGGAGCAGGCTCCATCCGCAGAGGCTCGGTGGGACCCCATGTGCTGTGCAACAGCGACCCCTGGTGGATAGGAACACCAGTGGCGGCTCCATCAGGCTGCCTGGGGTAGGCTTCTCCTGGGGCTGTTGAGGCTGGTGGTCTCTGGGCTCCAGGACCAACAATCAGGGCCAGTGTGTGGGGCGGAGTGGGTTGAGGAGTAGGGGAGGTTTACAAATTCCGGGCAGTGAGGGCTTCTTCCTACTGAGCCAGACTCCGATGATGTAGGCAAATCTTTCATTCCAACATGTCTCTAACTTCCAGATTTCCCCAGAGTCTGTCCTGTGTGTTCTTGGAGTGGAAATCTTCCTAGGCCTCCTAGTTCCCACTGGACAAAATCCAAACCCCTCAGCCTGGCACTGAAGGTGCCCTCTGAGCAAGCTGCCTCCAGCACATTGCCCCTTTGGTAAACAAGCCTGGGTTTGATGTCCAGCTCCACCACTTATTCACTGTGTGCGTGACCTTGTACCCCTCGGAGCCCCATTTCATCATAGGTGAAAGTGAAGTGACAATCCCTGCCTTGCAGGTTGTGAAGATGATACAAGTCAATGCTCTATAGATGTGAGTTATTTTCCCCTTCCCAACAAATTTCTCCACCAAAGATCTTTGGGGCCTCCTTGCCTTGGAGCCTCTGCCTGTGCTGGATGTTCCAATGAGAGTTTCACCTCCACTGTTGACATCTCGCTCTAAGGCCTCCTCTGGACCTCCTTCCCGACTGTGATCCTCCCTCCTTGGTGCTCACACAGTATGTGGTACTGCTCTGGCAGCATATCCCACACTGCCTGGCCTCAGAACTCTGCCTTGGCTTCCCCACCAAGAGATACTATTCTCACCCACTTCTTTAGTCCATCAGGGAAGTGGTTTGCACACACAGGTGAATAATGTTTGCTATGGAACCAAATAAATACCATTTGAAGACTTCTGGTTCATTCTTCCTCATTGCAGATGAGAAAATAGAGGCCCAGAGAGGTGAAACGATGTGCACACCCACATTCCCGAGATCAACCACAGGGCTGAGACCAGAATGCAGAATGTCTGACTTCACTTGAAACAGCATGGCAGGATGCCGTGACCAGTTTCAGACCCTGATGAGGGGTGGGAGTTGGGGGAGTATAAACATCATAGGGTCCCTCAATAAGGACAGAATGGAATTTGCCCTGAGCCCCTGATTGCACCACTTAGCCCTGGCAATTTGCACTGGCTTTGCCTGTCTCCTAATTCTTATGGTCCTAAGCCCAAGTTCTTAGGTCTCAAAGAGACTTAGAGAGGTTGATGGGCCAAGATGAGCTCTGCAAGTCAGCCTGAGATAAGTCAGATGAGTAGAAGCCCTTTGAGACTGGCTATGTTCCCTGGGTAAAGTTCAGCAGGCTTGACGTTAGTGAAGAGATCCTGAGACCAGTTCTTCATTTGCCACTGATTTGCTAAGTGACCACAAGGAAGTTTTCTAATCCCTATGAGCCTCAATTTTCTCATTTGATGGGATTCCTAGTTCTGCTGGTATCCTGCGGCATATGAAGTAATTTTGTGAGATGTAATGTGATGAACAAAAGTTAGATGTTTAGCTGGCAGGGCTAGGAATTCTAGATGCCTCTTCTGTGGGTTTGGGTTGTGTTGAGTGGGTGGTGTTCTTCCAGGAGTTGTTAGAAGAGAGCTGGGTGCCTGTGAATTCTTAGATGGAGCCTGCATTTGAGAGTTTGTGTGTGTGTCTCTCTCTCTCTGTCCCTGTGTGTGTGTGTGTGTGTGGTGGAGTGGGATGTAGCAGGCTTAGCAGGGTAAAGTTGTTGTGCATCTCTTAGCTGGGCCCAAAGAATCTGGTGAGAACAGAAAATAAATGAGAAGTCTGATGAAAACACAATGCTGATGCTGGGGAGAAGGGAGGCTGTGCTCACAGGGACGCAAAGATTGCCTAGGACATGGGACAAGGTACAGAGATGGCACTCTCAGCCACCCCTGAGTGCTTCTGGAGTGGGGCAAATGCTAGTTTGGAGGGGAGCAGGGTAAAGGAGGTTGCTTGGGCTGGTGAGGTGGAGGGAGGATTGAGAGGATGATACAATGTGAAGGTTTAGGGTAGAATTTGGTAGGCAGGATCCACTTCCGGGAACAGTCTGGCACTGACAGTGCAGCATGGACGGTAGGCCAGCCCTCAAAGCCCAGAACGAGAACCATCACCCACCACCTGCTGCCGGCAAGTGGTGGGTCCTCTGGTCACCCACAGAGATAAAGAGAGACAGGGAGAGGGAAGGAGGATGAGAAAAGGGGAAGAGACTTACGGGAGGAAGAGAAAGGGAGGAGAGCTGGAAAGACACAAGCCCAGCTAATGAACAATCAGTTTCCAAAGGTGTTTCATTCTCTCTTTCTACTTCAAAAATACAAACCAAGTTATTTGGAGATTTGTAATAGCTGGACATGCAGTGCTCTGCTTGTGACCAACTTGAGTGTACTGTCCTCTCTTATTATGGTTTCAATTTTTATTTTCCTAATGAGTAATGGTTTTGAACACTTGTTCACATCCTTACTGGCCATTTGGTTATCATCTTTTGTGAAATGTAGGGCTGAGTCTTTTGCCCATTTTTAAAACACTGGGTTGTTTGTCTTATTGATGTGTAAACTTTGAAAAACACGTTCTACATATAAATCCTCTTAAGATACATAAGATCAGCCTGTGGTAGGTTTTTTATTCTCTTAATGATAAATAGAGATAAATGATAAATAGTCTTTTGATAAATAGAAATTCTTAATTTTGTTAAAATTCAATTTATTGACCTTTTCTTTTGTAGTCAGTGCTGCGTGTGTCTATTTAAGAAATCATTGATTTTTCCAAAGTTATGAAAACATTCTCCTAATTTTCTTCTAGGAGCTTTATTGTTTTGCCTTTAAAATTTTGGCTTATGATATATTTCAACCTAATTTTAAAATGGTGTTCAAGGTCAGTTTTTTTCCCATATGGATACCCAATTGAGCCAGCACCGTTTATTGAAAAGACTATACTTTCAGCACTGAATTGAAGTGATACCGTTTTTTTTTTTTTAAATAGTGATACATGCATGAGTTTTTTTTTCTGTTCCATTAGCCTTTTGGTTCATTTTGTGCCAATAGAGCATGGGGCCCCTATAGTCTAATAAATTTTTCTATTTGGTAACATAAATTAACCAACTTTGTTCTTCTTTAAGATTATCTTGGTAATTCTTAACTTCTTTGCAGTTTTATATACATTTTAGAATCAGCTTGTCAATGTCCACAAAAATACCTGCTGAAATTTTGATTGGGATTTTTAAAAATTTAAATTTTAGGAAATTGATATTGTGTTTTTTTTTTTTTTTTGAAGACAGAGTCTCACTCTGTGGCCCAGGCTGGAGTGCAGTGGCACGATTCTAGCTCACTGCAACCTCCGCCTCCTGGGTTCAAGCAATTCTCCTGCCTCAGCCTCCCGAGTAGCTAGGATTACAGGTGTGTGCCACCACGTCCAGCTAATTTTGTATTTTTAGTAGAGATGGGGTTTCACCGTGTTAGCCAGGCTGATCTTGAACTCCTGACCTCAGGTGATCCGCCCACCTCAGCCTCCCAAAGTGCTGGAATTACAGGCGTGAGCCACTGCGCCCTGCCAGAAAGTGACATCTTAAACAATGTAGAATATTCTAATCAATGAACAGAGTACATCTCTCTACACCATACAAACTGTCTTTAATTTCTCTCAGCAATGTTTTGGGTTTTAGTGCTGGCATCTTGCACATCTTTTTTAGATTTATTCCTAGTTATGATTTCATGCAAATGTAAATGGTGTTTTTTAATTTTTATTTTCTGTTGTTGCTAATACATTAAAAATACAAATTTGATGTTGTATCCAGTAATCTTGCTTGCTATATTTACTTACTGTTTTTAATAGTGTGTAGATTCATAAGGGTTTTCTATGTACACAATTATGTCATCTGTAAATAATGACAGTTTTGCTTCTACTTTTTCAATCCTTCTATTTTTGCATTTCTTGTCTGATTGCATTGGGCAGTATGGTTTTAAATGAGGGCAGTGATAATGGATATCTTTATCTTGTTACTGATTTCAGGGAAAAAGCTGTCAATATTTAATTTATTATTTTATTGTTAAGTATGATACCATTATTATTTTAAGGATTAAAAATGAGGCTCATAGAAGGTGGATAACTTGCTCATTTCACCAAGTCAGCAAAGAGCCCAGGCTTTTCTTGCTCTGAAGGTTGTGTAACTTCCTTGTATTACAGATATCTCTAGAACAGTGCTGCTCAACTCAGGATGTCCATGAGAGTTACTTGAGGAGTTTTACAAACTAATGATACCCCCAGCACTTTAGGAGGCCAAGGTGGGCAGATCACTGCACTCCAGCCTGGGCGACAGAGTGAGACCTTGTCTCAAAAAACAAAAACAAAAATAAAACCCTAATGATACCAAGACTCCATCATAGACCAATTAAATTCAAATTTCTGGTGGTAAAGTCTGGGTATCTGTGTCTTTAAGACTGTCCTAGATGATTCTAATCATCTAAGAACCAGGCTGAGGACCACTGATCTAGAAGCAAGTTGGGTACAATTCAGATCCCAGCTGCTCCCAGTAGTGCTTTGCGAAAACTTGATATTTTCTTATCAGCACATGCCTAGTAACCCTGGCCCAAAGGGAAATCCACCCCCAAAATGCCTTCAGAGCATCTGTTTGAAAATCAGCTATAAGGAAAATCAACTGCTTAACAGGGAAATTATTTACTCTGTATACCCTTAAGTTATTCAATCCATAATTGCTTTCCACCTTAATAACTCATCCCTGCTTTCTCTGCCTGTATGTCTCTCTCTCTCTGTACCTCATTGACTTGCCTTCCAAACTGGTTGTATAATCCCTTTCATTCATTGTTTCATTCCATGTTACATATTAATATTTGTATTTTTCCATTTAGCTTTTAACTAAAGATTCTTGTTTGATGTAGCAAAAGAAGTTGAGTGCTGGGATATATTAGTTTGGAGGAGGATAATATTATCATCCTGAAGGCCTGTTTTAGCTTCTGTAGCTTTCTATGGAGCTCTCAGCTCTACCACCACTCCGTAAAACAAACACCTCATTGTATAAAGGGAGCCTTTAATTAACCCCTTAGACTGTTACAAACATCATCCTGAACCTTATCCCTATCTGGTGTACAGTCCACATTAGCATTCTGCCTCTGACCCATGGGTTTATTTGTTCCATGAAATGCTTTGCCCTTTCCCTTGGTCTGTCACTTGCCTTTGCTTCCTTGGACATGATCCTTGCTCCCCTTTCTGATTATAATTGAATTTGCCCTCTAACTATACCCTGGACAAACAGGTCCATCCTGCCTAGACCAATGAGCAGGATTCCAGTCACTTTGTGATTCCCACTCATCATATATTTTCCTGCAGCCTTTAGGTGTCTGGGAGGACAGAAAGAAAGAGAAAATTTGAGCGTGTCTAGGTCACTCTCCTGCTCCTATGGCTGAGTTTTCAGTGCATTCGCATGATTCTGTTTAATTGTTACAATCCAGAAACCAACTCTACCTCATTTTCCTTAAAATTAGACACATAAAACAAAAACAAAAACAACCTCCCTAAAAAACAAAACTAAGAAGAGCAGACTAGCACCAGTGATATATAATGGGCCTTTGTATATTAGCCTGTGTCCTTCAGATATTTGCATAAAAACCACCACTGGTGCTTTTCCAATAATCAGTAGGAGAATATTGCCCATAAATCTGATATGATGTTTACTGTGCATTTTGGGTTCTTTAACTGCAAGAGTTCTGCTATGGTTTGGTTGTGTCCTCCAAGGTTCATATTCTGGAAACATAATCCCTAGTGTAACTTTATTGAGAGTTGGGACCTTTAAGAAGTGATTAGGTCATGAGGGCTCTGAGCCCATGTGTAGGTTAATACTGTTATTTTGGAAGTGGGTTAGATATCTTGGGTGTGGGCTCTTGATAAAAAGATGAGTTCAGCTTTATGCCCCACCCCCAATCCTTTTATGCAAGATCTCTTGCCCTTCTGCCTTCCACTACAGAATGACACAGCAAGTGGGCCCCTCAAACTTGGACTTCACAGCCTCCAGAACTGTAAGAAGTAAGTTGATTCTTTATAAATCACCCAGTCTCAGGTATTTCATTATAGAAGCATAAAATAGACTAAGACAATTTCCATGCTCTTCCTCCCACTCCCTGGGAAGAATCTCAGCATTCACCAGCCCCTTCTGTATCCAGACTCCAGGTGCATCAGCTCTGCTGCCCAGATGATGACCAGGCCAGGCCATCCTCATCACCACTTGCATGCCCGCCCATGAGGAAAGTCTGGCTTTAGGCCCAGGCCCATTCCATTCCATGCAAAATCTAATTATCTATAAGTGCTTCCAGCAGCAATTTCTTTAGGGATGTGAAAGTGCTTTGATTAGATTGTTCTCTTGGCATCATTAAGTTTACAACAAGGGATGGGAAGTGGGTGATTTGGGGATGCAGACTTTCCCAAAATGGAACTTGTGTTTGGGGCAGCTGGCCTCAGGGTGGGCTACTCCTGGGCTCATCATTGGAACTAAGCTGAGCAGCCCCTGCTCATCTGGCCCTTTCACCAGCTTCTCCTCTTCTCCCCAGAGGCCCCAATGAGGGAGGCATGGGACAATGAGTGAGGAGGCCAGAATTGGAGTCCTGGCCCTGTCATTAACTTGCCGTGTGGCCTGGGTAATCTCATCTCCTCTCTGGGCCTCCATTTCCTCATCATTCAGCCCATACTTCAACAGTAAACTGCTGTGTGTTAGGCCTCAGCTGGATGCTGAGGACCTAGAGAAAATTTGGTATAGTAGCTGCCCTGAGTGGCTCAAATCTACTTGGGGAATGTGCATGTAACCAGATGAGACCATCTAACTTGATAGGTGTTCTAGCTGAGGTCAGACCACAGTGATGTGGCAATGGGGAGAACAGAGATGACCTCTTCTGGGTGAGGCAGGTGCATGCATGTTCACAGAGGAAGTGACATCTGACCAGATCTGAGAGGGGAGCAAGGAGGGAAAACAGGGAAAATGACCACTTCAGCTTTAAGTGAATTGGGTTTGAGGTGCCCTTGGAATATCCAGGCAAATTATGTTTGGAATTAAATATAAAATGATAAGATAGCAGTTTGGAATGTCGACGTGGATCTCAGAAAAGAGGGCTAAGTTTAGGGGTCATTGTAGTGAGTCACTGACTTAACTTGTGTTTGGGTGCCTTTGTCTGATAATGGAGTAAAGCAGGCTGGCAGCAAAACCTGGTATATGCCAGTTGAGATGAATGCAAAGGAGGAGAGGCCAACAGAGCAAATGGTAAAAAGTGGTGAGCTAGGGAGGAGCCTGAAAGTGTGGTGTCATAAAGTCTCTGCAGGATATCAGGGCAAGATGGAGAGAACTGAATTCTCAGGAGCAGTGGGGGTTACAGAGAGGCCGAGTGAGAGAGGAACTGAGAGACTGAGATTTGCATCAGACAATTTCTCAAATCCTTTGTAAGCATGTGATTTCTCTCTGCCCTCTCTATCTCACTTTCTGTCTGTCTCACTCTCCATTTTCTTGTTGCTGTGCGTCTTTGCGTCTTCATCTCTGTCTTATTTATTTCTGCTTCATCTCTGTGTCACTGCCCAGGTCAGCACCTATCACCATGTAGGTGCTCAGGAAATGTTTATTGAACTATAGAAATGCAGGGGTAGTACTGATTTTCTCTTTATTCCCTTCTGAGGAGTTGCAACTGTTCATTGCATTGTTAGGAATCAAAACAGAAATCACTCCCATTTTAAAAGTCCTGGTTCTGGGCTGCATGACTGAAGGATGTCTAAACAAGTGGTTAAACTTTGGGCCCCAATCCAAAGAGCTGAGGTTCTTGGTGGGGTCTCAGTCCAAAAAGAGTGTGCAGAAAGGAATTCTGGAGAGAAGCCCAGTCAGGAGGCTGGGACAGGCAGAAGTGGGGTGAACCTGGGATTCAGGGCCCCAAGTCTAGGAGCCACCACATGCGGAGGGGAGGGAATGATGGTGCCACCATGTTACAGGCACTATACATGCAGTCTCTCATTTAATAATTCCAATGGTCCTCTGAAGTTGTTACTTTTAGGCCCATTTTATAAGGAGGAAAAAAACAACCTATGAGATTGGTATTATTCCTGTTTTACAGATAAAGGCTCAAAGTAGGTGTATTAGTCTGTTTTCACATTACTGTAAGGACATACCCAAGACTGGGTAATTTACAAAGGAAAGAGGTTTAATTGACTCACAGTTCCACAGGACTGGGGAGGTCTTAGGAAACTTACAATCATTGTGGAAGGGGAAGCAAATAGATCCTTCTTCACATGGCAGCAGCAAGGAGAAGTGCAGAGCAAAGCGGAGGGGAAGCCCCTTATAAAATCATCAGCTCTCATGGGAACTCACTCACTATCACAAGAACAGCATGATTCGATTACCTCCCACCAGGTCCCTCTCATGACGTGGGGATTATGGGAACTACAGTTCAAGGTGAGATTTGGGTGGGGACACAGCCAAACCATATCAGTAGGTAAGAAAATTGTTCAGCTAGTAAAGGACAGAGGCAGGATTCAGACCTAGGTAGGCCTAACTCTAATGTCTGTGCATGTTCTGATGCTACAGGAATTGCCTCAGGTGCTGGGAAGCCCAGAACCCAGTGGTGTGGGGCGCTTGAGTGGCCTCCTACTATGGTGAGCTGGGCTGTGCAAGAGCTGCTGAGATGGTAATGAATATGAAGATCAACTTGCTGGCAGCAGACCAAGTGGCCAGTCAGCTGCATCAGAACCAAACGCTAGGAAAATTTGGCCCCTATGAAAAGACACTAAACAGGCAATTCATAGTAGAGGAGATCCAACTTGCAAAAAACAAAAGCCAAAACAAACCAAATCAAAGCAAAATAATGATATTAAAAGTCTCTCAACCTCATTAGTAAGTGGAGACACAGGTTAAAATACAATTTTTATAGCCATAAAATTGGCAAAAAATTTAAATATCTGCCAATAGCAAGTATTGGCAAGAATCTGGTTTTTAGTGTGATTATGTATTGCTGGTGGGAATAAAAGTTACTACTATCAAGTTGCAAAACAATTTGGCAATACCAATAAAGCTAAAGATGCGGAAACACTGTGCCCTTGGAATTCCACTCCTAGACTGGGATCTCTGAAGAAACTGGCACATGTTCACCAGAAGACATTTAGAAGAATATTTATAGCAGCACTGTCCGTTATAGCAAAATCTGGGAAGCCACTCAGACACCCATCGATGGGAGAATGCATAAATGAATTGAAATTGATTTATATAATGAAATACCATACAACAGTGAAAATAAATGGATCATAGCCACATGCAACAACAAGAAGAGGTTTCATAAACACTGACTGGAGAGAAAAGTAAATTGCTATATTCAGCATTATACCATTTATGTCAAGTACGAATCTTGTAAAACTAACAGTGGATACGGGCAATAAACCTCTGAGGAAAACAAGAGAATAATATGCATAAAACTCAGAGTAATGGCCCATCCAGCAGGAGAAATCAGAGGTATGAGATCATGAAAGGTGTGCAGGGGACTTTCTTGATTTTATTTCTAGAACTAGAATTTTTGGATATTAGGCATATACATCTACACATACAGGTGTTCATTTTATTATTTGTTAAAACTTATTCTCTCTCTCTCTCTCTATATATATATATGTACATATATAGATTTCCCTTTTGAAGGGATAATTAATGAGTTACCAAAAGATATCTGAAGCATTTGAAACAAATTACAAGGAAGGCAAGACAATGGGCAATTGGCAGTTGTATAGACAACTCCACAGATCCTCTGGAAACCAAAGGACAGTGAAGGAATCGGGGTCTACATGAGGATGGGGTCACTTTCCTGGGGTCAAGAATCGATTTAAGTTCTCATGTTGGCTGTTTCTCCAATGCTATCTTTTCCTATAATTGCCTTTGCTCACAATAGTTCCTCCATCTACAATGCAATTCCTTTAGCTTTGCTTGTCTAAAGTGTGTCCTTAAGTATTAGGTCAAATTTTACTTTATTGTATTTATTTCCCACTTACTAAAAGCCTACTACATGCCAGACCTCAAGCAGCCAAGAGTTAACAAGCTGTGGTCCCCAGGCTTGCAGAGATGGCAGGGGGACGGGGAGCAGACAGACAAAGGAGCAGAGAATCACACTGTATTCGTGCTCCTCTGAATTGCTGGCACATGAAAGTCAGCTGTGGAGCTGTTAAAAAGCAGATTCTCAAGCCTCCCTGGCAATTCTGGTCGAATAGGTCTGGGTGGGGTACAGGAACTTGCTCTTAGGAAACTCACTGAATTTGATGCAGCTGGTCCACAGACCTCACTTGGAGAAACAGGGTCTGTTGGTGTGATAAATGCAACAATGGTAGCAAAGGTACTTGGGCATGGGAGACCCAAGGAAGGCCACGTCTCCCACCTGAGACGTGGACATTAAGTTAGGGTAGCCTCCAGGAGGCCCCTCTGTAGAGCATCTTCATTTGTAATTTGTAGATGTGAATCACTTCCCCCACTGCAGTGGACACTGTTCCCAGCACAAGGCTTGGCATGCAGTATATGTCAGGGATGTTTTATTCAATGGGGTTTCAGAGCAGTAGTCTGGACTAGGCAGCAGGCCTGGCAGCCAGGCCTTGGGTGGCAGCAGACCCTGGGGACCATCAAATCCTTGGCCTCTCTGGTGTGTTCAGATTGGCCTATCTCCAAGCATGTGTTGGGGATTAGGGTAAGTTACTGGTTTGGGTCCGACTGGTATTCACATCTGAGCTGGGGACCAGGATAGCATCTGCAACCACATTGAGATTAAGGAGACGGGATTGATTGAGACATTTCCCCACTAATGATCCTATAGCTTCTTAGCAACGAGCTTGATCTGTGCTGGAAGAAGGAAAGGGATGAAAGCCAGATGGGGTAAGAGGTTTCTTGTGTTGGCAATAGGGCTGCTTCCTGCTTTTAGCCCCCGCTTCCCTTCCCTTTTCTAGGCCCAAACGAGGCCTCTCTCTGAAGGCCTGTTAAACACCTGGCATGAGTCCAGTTCTGCCAGGGACCTCATGGCTGCTGTTTGTTCCCTTTTATTAAGCACATCCAGGTGAGTTTTATTGCGGACAGTTCCCTGGGCTCCTGTTTCCACATTTGTCTCCTTTGAGTCTGAGATTGCCAAAGGCTTTCACAGCTAATGGACCTTACAGCTCCCAAGAGCCATTTAAGGGAGGCACAGAACTCAGTGGTGATAATTAGTCAAACGAAATGCAGACCTCTGGAGGCCCACTGGAGCTGAGTGGCAGGAAGACGTAGGGACAGAAGCCTCAGGTCTGTGGCAGGTGTAGGGAATGAGCACAGGCTGTTCCTCACCCCACCTCTCCTGTTCTTCCCCTGCCTCATCCCTATCTCCCACTCCCAACCTGAGAAGGACTTGGTGCTTGGTGGCATGGTCCCTAGGCAGGCTGGTGTCCAGGACATCTGAGGGGCTGCCCTAGCACTGCAGAGCTAAACTTGACAAGCTCCTGCCTTCTTTTTCTCCAGCAAGTCTTGTGTACTGACCCCGATGGAGGCTGAGGTCTGAGCTCAGGTGCCACTTCTTAGGAGGCAGCATAATGTCCTGTTCAAAACCTGGGCTTTGACACCAGACCATTTGAGTTTGAATGCCAATCCAACTGCTTTTAAAGTTCTTGATCTGGGGCAAGTCAATGAACTTTTCTGTGACTCAGCTTTCTTGTCTGTAAAAGGGGATAATAATACTGACCTCAGAGGGTTATTGTAAGGAATAGATTGTGTAATAACATGTGCACTCTATAGAATGGTACCTGGCACACTGTAAGCAAATGCTCAGCAGAAGCTGTTATGCCAAGAGCAGGTCTGCTCCGGGCAGAGCTTGGAAACATATTCTTATCAGGCACTAATGTCCCACCAGTTTCAGGTTTGCTCCTTACTGGTTGGGCACAGAAAGCAAGGCCTCCAGGGAAGCAGCTCCATTTCTATAGTGGAGGATGGTGGAGGACAAGATGGGGAAGGAAATACTAAGCTCATCCTGTTGCTAAATGAGTAAGGGAAGAAGAAACCAACATTTCTTGAGCATCTCTTCTAGATCAGGCATTGCCTGCTTTATCTCTTCAATCCCACAACACCCTGTTGAAGGGTGAGGAAACAGAATCTCAGAGAGGGTAAGTGACTAACGCCAAGTCACATAGCAAGGAAGAGGGGATTGGAGGTCGGGGATGTGAGATTTCTAAGTGACTGTTCTTTCTATGACAATTTGCTATGGTGGATGACCAGGGTCCTGCCTCTGGACACTTGACTTGATGTCCGCTATCTAGGAGGCCTATGGAATTTTACTGATCTCTGCTAGACTCAGAGGAGAGGCCTCCAGGTGCCAGAATTTGAGTCATTATGAGGGCCTTATCACTGGATTGTCCCTGGTTCCACATGGGGTCCTGGGCTGTTCTGGGAAGCCAGAGCTGGCTTCCATGTAGTGGGGGCTGAATCTGTATCTGCCTCATTAATGTCATGGGCAGTGGTGTCCACCCAGGATGCACAGGGGAGCTCCCTCTCTCCATCTGCAGGTGGATGGTGTTCTGTGCTTGGCCGACATCCTGACCGACGACAGCCACTCAGAGGCCACACGGGCTGAGGCTGCGGCTGTGGTGGCCCAGGTCACCTCCCCACACCTGCCCGTCACCCAGCACCTCAGTAGCTTCCTGGAGAGCATGGAGGAGATCGTGACGGCCCTCGTCAGTGAGTCACCCTGGGCAGTGGGACCACTAGGAGAGAGGGCCTTGGCACAGTTGTCTTCAGAAATAGCCAGGAAGGCCTTCCCATCTGCCACTCATTGCACCCCAAATATCTCCTGCATAGATGATCACATTTGCTGAAATCCCACAATTAATGGATCTGAATTAGGCTTTGATGAGCTCTATTGTCAAGAGTTTCCTATTAAAATGTGTGCGGCCCTCCCAATTATTGTCAGTTGGGATTCACTGGCCTTTCAGAAGGGAGTCCAGGACAAGCCCCAGAAAGGAGTGGGGCCTCAAATTTTGACGTTCAGATACTCAGATCAAGAGACTCTGATAGGCATTTTTCCTAAAGTCTCAGTCCTTGTATCCAGTGACTATGGCAGCAATGACTGGGGAAAATGGTTTCTCAGAGAGCACCAGCCCACCACAGCCTGCTGCCTGAAAATCCCACCATTGGTCTCATATCATGGGGCCTTGAAAGCATTGACTCCTCTAGGTTCCCTTATTGGAACATATGTACCCCCAGCAGGAGAATCATAGATCCGTATCTAAAATATGCTCTTTTCTTAGTT
This sequence comes from Nomascus leucogenys, assembly GCF_006542625.1. Classification (NCBI taxonomy): domain Eukaryota; kingdom Metazoa; phylum Chordata; class Mammalia; order Primates; family Hylobatidae; genus Nomascus; species Nomascus leucogenys. Next base: position 76,162,281 of record NC_044395.1, read on the forward strand.
TTCCTTTGCCAAATTATAGAAACTAAAAGGGCTGGTCTGGATAACAATCCCCAGGGAATTTTTTGTGATCCACCTCTTTCTTTTAAAAGTGCTAGTGGTGATCTGTGTTTCTATTTCTCTGTCACTCTCTTTATATCTATATCTAATTGAAATGGAATGAAATTTAATTTCATCAGAAAATTTAGGATTAGCTCTCGGAGTCACCATGCCAGGGCTGGGAATATCTGAAATAGCACGAACTTAGGGGCAACACAGAACATTGGGCAAGGAGTCAGAACCCTGGGTTTGGACTCGGGCTTTTCACTCATCCATTCAAGTGGCTATGTGCAGCAAGCCTGTGCCGGTACTGTGTGAGATCCCACCACTCACTTCTTACCATGTCACATTGTAAAACCCATTTCACAATTTTCCTGATATAAATAAGACATTGCAACTCGTTTCTTTCAAGGGTCCATCTAACTCTAGAATTTGGAGATCTGCAAGTACTTTGCACATAGAAGACATCAGTTAAGTTGAGTTTATGGTTGATTCTAGTCATGGGGGCAGTGACACTCACAGGTCAGGCTGGGAGAAATCAGTTTGCCAATGTCCATATTTATTCAAAATTGAGAAAACATGGAAGCCCATTGTTGAAAGTCTTGGCTCGAGAGAGCTCAAGAGACCCTACAGTTCTAAGCATACTCTCTAGGTGAAGAAATCTAAGCCTAGAGGGGTTAAGTGACTTTCCCAAGGCCACAAAACAGCATTAGGACTCACTTATGCCAGGAGTCTCATATTCAACATGCACCAGAGCCCAGTAAGAAACATAAATGAGTTAAAGAGAGCCAGGTGGAAGAATAAAGGTGTTTGAGTCCTGTGTCAAATTGAAAAGCCCATGCACTGTCTAAAGGGGTGGTCACTGGTACATTTCAGTTGATTGTTACTGTGTGGGAAAGGCATAGACTTTTAAAGATAAGACAAAAATTGTAAACTTCACAGAAAATTTCTCAATTTATAAACATTATCAAATAAACAAAAGTACATGTAGTCCAAGTGACCTTTCACTATTGTCATATATTCATTCCTGTTTCACTGTCCAGGCTGGGTTTCTCCCTGGAGCCAAGGGGTCTTCCTATTTATTTCATCCTGATGAAGATGCATTGTATAGTCCACTATGAGATTCAGCAGATATCTTCTGGGCAGGAAGCCAGAGCTCTGTTGTTTGGTGGGAAATAGCCCTCCAACTTCTTGCCATTCCCTGGAAACATTTATAAATGAGTCACTGGAATCCTCAATTTAATCTTCCTAACACATCCCAGGTGACTGAGACTGTAGTTCAAATAAATGTGCAGCAAAATTAAAAGGCACTTAGGTGGTTGTGTTAATAATTGCTGTGTCGGCAGCAATAGCAACTGAATGAGAATGAGGGGTAGTGTGAGGACCTAGAAGGAATCTTACAGCAAAGTGTGCTGCAGAGCTCTGTAGACTCACCCAAAACCTTGGATATAGGGAGGTGGCCTGGAAGGGGCTGGGGACTCCAGTGATTTTCCCAAAATCAGAGGATAGGGCAATCATTGGATAAAGGGAATCAGAGTTCTTAATACCTTGGCTAATCGGTTGTTCCAGTCCTGGGTGGTTGGATCAAGAGTTTGAATTATCTACTGGTCAAACTTGGGCTGTGGGGAGCAACATTGCCCAGAGGCATTACCCTCCTGATAGAACTGAAACCCACGTCTGTGGAAGCATTGCTGGGAATGAGTCAGAGGCTGAGAGACCAGAAGCAACTTGGAGTGTAGAAAGAATGGGGACTTTGGAGTCAGGCAGACCTGGATTTGATTCTAGCCTCAAACAGTTACTTACTGGCCATAAGACTAGGAGCAAATCACTTAACATTGGAATCCTCAATTTCTTTATTTACAAAATAGTGATAAAAATGGGACTGTTGTAAGGATTAAATTATGTAAGGAAGTAAAAAATATGTACAACAGTGAGTAAACAATAAATGGTAGCTGCTGCTACTACTAGCTTCTCTAAGATTCAGCTAGTTGTAAATGTGGACAATCATTTTCTACTTTGAGGGTATTCAGAATTTAGCGGCACAGTGCAAGGCCCATTGCAAGTGTTTGACTAATGTTATTGGTAGAAAAAGGGTTTTACTACTAAAACTAAAATGTAGGGATCAGAATGTGCATTCACAGGTAGGTGCCAAGAGGTGGCAGTTGCATTAGAATCTGGAAGTATTGACTGTCTGGAGGCAAGAACTAGGGACCAGGATAGAACACAGCTCAATTTTGTCTCCCAAACTTTCTTTCTCTCCTGGGACTCTTTTTCTGAAGTATGGCCTTGCCTCCTGTGGTTTTGTGAAGGTGTTATCAGTAGGAGAGGGCCTGGACTGGAGAAGTACCTTGATTGGTAGTCAAGTTGGAGCTGAGGGCCAGATGTCAGGTCCACTGAAATGGGGGAAGCACCAGGGATAGAGTCCATCTATGCCTCCTCCTGAGGTGGGCGTCCATTCCAGATTCTGTGAAGCCCATGGGGGATGTGTCAGGTGGTGGAAGGATAAGGTCACTCTGCTCCTTAAAGGCCTTTAGTACAATTACAGATGGTAAATGGGGGAATTTGGTTAGGGCTAAGCTAGGACCACTCTAGGATTAGACATAAGCTAGGACCACTCTAGGATTAGAGATAAAAAGCCTGATATTCAGGAGCTTGGTATAGGACTTTCTTGCTGCCAGATGACCCTTATACTGGGACCAAAAGGAAGTACCGAGGCTCCATTGATGGCAGCTGGAGGGGTATAGTCTCTCTGTTTCATCTTTAGTTTCTTCCTTAAGGCAAGCTTAGCAGCAGGCTAGTGTGCATTACCGGAGACACAGATGGACTGGGAGCTCCTTCCCGACTCACAGGTTTTGTATCTCTTTTTCCTTTGGTCTAGAATATTGTATTTCCCCGAGTATTTTTATGACTGGCCCTTTCTTCCCGTAAGGTCTCAGCTGTAAAGTCACATTCTTAGGGACACCTTTTGTTGCACACCTCAGCGGACCGCTAGTTATTCTGTCTTAGCACTTGTTTATTTCCTCCCTCATATTCATCAGACTTTGTAATTATGCAGAATAATTTTTAAAAGCTTATTTTCTCTTGCCCACTAGTATAATGTGAGCTCAACAAGGGCAAGGACCTGACCTGGTTTGTTCACTATGCCATCCCAAGACCCCAGTGGCGCCTGACACATAGTGTTCATTCAATAAATACTTATTGGATGAAGGAGTGAGTAGAGTTACATACCAGGTTTCAAATCCCATTTGCCACCTGGGTAGACAGATACTGTTGCCTCTCTAGTAGCCACTTTCCTCATCTGTAAAATGGGTATGATAACACCTGCTCAAAAGATCTCCCAGAGCTATTGTGAGAACCAAATGAGACAACTGATGTGAAAACACTTGGCACGGAAGTTATTTTCTTTCTCTTTGCCATCCAGAACTGTGCCAAGAGGCCTCATCAGGGGAAGTCTTCCTACTGGCCTCTGCGGCCCTTGCCAACATCACATTCTTTGACACAATGGCCTGCGAGATGCTCCTGCGGCTGAATGCCATCCGTGTCCTCCTGGAAGCCTGCAGCGACAAGCAGAGAGTGGACACGCCTTACACTCGGGACCAGGTAAGACGCCCAGAAGGCACTGAGCCCAGGGCCCATAGCCATGGAGACAGAGGTTAGGAGGCCAGCGCTTAGTTTCTGAGGCAGGGGAGAGAGCATGGGAGTCCTGTTAGTTTTGCATGCTGTAGGAAGGCAAATATTCTCCACGTTTCTCATTGACTTTGAAGCCTCTCTGTGAGAACTCCTACCCTCTTTGCCCATCCCATTATGAGCTTTACATGCTGCAGGAAGGTAAAGGAATATATTTTCCATGTCTCTCATTTGACCTTGAAGCCTCTCTATGAGATCTCCTACCTGCTTTGCCCATCCCAACCACTATAGGGCCTTCCTCAATCTCTGTTCAGATTGCCTGTTCTGGGAGGCGGAAAGACCCATGGAAGGTGCCTAGACCTCCTCTGAAGGTCTGTGTCCTGGTCATGTTGGTGACCATCTGACACTGAACCCTATAGAAAACTGCTTCCCTCTTTACCTCCATGAGAAACAGGGGCTTGGAGCAGAGTCTTCATTCGGGGCCTCAGCCTCTACATCAGTCATACTTGTCTTTGTATATTTGAGCTCCATGAAAGGTTTTCTTTGGTGGAAGGGGGGTTATACTACTAAAAGTGTTTGAAAACATAGAATGGGGGTATTTTAAAGGCTCTTTGAACTCTGATGTTCTAGAATTTTAGCCCATTTCACCTTTGGCCACACTTGGTCTCCCACGTCACCACCAAGGAGTGGGGGTGGTAGATTAGGTGGTCTCTGTAAATTCCTCCCAGTACCTGAGCTCTAAGTTACATAATCCTCTCATCCTCAACTCAGCTTATCCCTGTCTGCATTTTAGCCCCTACACCATCACCTCTTCCAGGCTTATCTCTTAACTGAAGCTGCTTTGGTTTCTGTTCCATGCCAGCAGCTCCAGGAAGGCCTTCCCTGATGGTTTCAGCCCTCTGGAATTGCCTCCTTTTCTTAGAATTCATATCTCACAATGCAGTGTTGACTTATCTAATGACATTTATTCCTCTTAATTATTTCATGTGATTTTCTTCCTCTGAGAGCATGGTCCATGTTCTGTATTTCCCTAGGATTTTTTGAGGCCTCTAGCTTAGAGCTGGTGCCCTTGGTGAAGTTCCCCAAACTTTGTCAGTTATTTCTTATCCTTAGAATCACCTGTGAAAGGGGAGCTGACCATAGAAGCTCCTATTCAGAGATAATTTTCTAGTATCTAAGCATTTGCATATGAGGGTTCTAATAATACTGTGACACTGGCGATATTTGCCCCATTTTATAGATAAGAATATTTTGGCTCAAGAGGATGTCCCCAAAATTAAATGGTTGGCAGGCAGCTAGCCAGTATTTAAATGAGGATTAAATGTAAATCCTGACTTAGACCTTGATCTTTGACTGTCATCTGCTGTCATCTTTGAAGAAAGGAGGTAGTGCAGCTGTTGAACCACAGACTGGGTGTTGGTCCTGCCTGGGCCATTTATCAATTGAGTGACATTGAGCAAGTCAAAAGCTCCTGGGTGTTGGGTTTTCGCATCTGTTAATTGGGACATGAATGTTTATCTTGCAGGGTTATTGTGAGGGTGAGTGTAATAAGATATGCAAGGACCTGATATAAGGCTTAGCCCCTACTAAGTTCTTAATAAATGGTGAATATCATGACTTTTTAAACCTGATGCTCCAAAGAAGAGCACGAGTAGTGAATTATCCAAAATTCTCAACTTGGCCCTCCAAACTATGTATGATATGTATGATTCCAGACTTCCTTTCCACTCTAATCTTATTACTTCTAAGAGTTGGAGAAGTCCCTGTAGAGACAAGGTATGACAGTAACAGATAAAGTGGTGGCCCCCTGGTTGGCTGTTGGCTTGATTGACTCCTGAGGGGGACATGCCCCATGTCTACCATAGACATACCCTTGGTAGTAGGGAGGGAGATAGGAGGGCCCGCTCTTTGTGATCTGCCTTACTCATGCTCATGTTCTCTTCAGATAGATACCTCCAGTTGCTGGGTCTCTCATCTACCTGACATAATTTTAGGTTCTTTCACCTTCAAGTGCCTCTCCTGTGGCTGACTCCAGTCATTTCATACAAGATCCAGTAATGAGGCAATAAGACAAGGAATTTTGGATTCAGACAATCTGAGTTTGAAGTTTTTTTGCTATTAATAATCATGTCACTTTGGGCAATTCACTCTGAGTCTCACTTTCTTAATTTGTAAAATGGAAACAAATAATACATATTTTACAAAATTGAAATAAGAATTAAATAAATTAATAAATATAAACTCTTGGTACAGACTCTGGCACATAGAAACTATTAAATCTATGGAAGCCACTGCCAATGTTACTATGATTGGCCTTTGAATGTGTGGCACACAGCATTGAATGGGAACCTCCAGAGAGGAGTTCCCTCTTCTGTAAAATGGGCATGACCTCTTCCATCTTGGATGTCCTGTGTCTCTATGTGTAGAAGTCCCCTTCTTATCACAAGGAATGACTAGCCCCCTCTTGAAGCCTCACTGAGTCCTAGGAAAAGGAGATCAGGGTAGGGAGAGAATGTGGTCACGCTGCCGGCAGATAGTTCTCCCTGCACCTGGAGTCGGTACCTTTTCATGTTACTCCACTGTCTGAGCCAGGCACGTCCCCCACTGTCCTCAGGATGGCTTCACCTTCTGCCCTGGCTCAGAACAACCACTTAGCTAGTGAAAGTGCACCCATTAAAGAAACAAATGGCTCTTTCCTGTGGCAGCGGGAGGATTAAGGTGATCAGAGGGCTCTCTGTAATGAAAACAAAGAAGATGAATTAGGCTTTGAAGTGCTCACCGCCCCCTAAAATACTTAGGAGATTAAATGCCCCATGAGACTTCCGGTAATGAATCTGCCAATGACACCAATGCTGTGTGGAGCCTCTTGGGTCTTGGATCTGTACAGACTACCTCTGTTTGGACAATGAGAACCCCTCCATCATCCTGGCAAGCCAGGTCCACTTAATTTGTTCAACAGAAGCCTCGTTGGGTATGCCTATCCTGTTGCCACCCTTGGGGTATGGACGTTGGTGAGGGCAGCCTTGGACCTAGGCTCTTCTATCCCCTTCAGCTAATCTACAGGAAGGTGGCATGGGCTGCAGCTGACATGGTCAGCCATTGAGAAGCCTGACAAGCAATCTGAATAGTCCTATGTTTTCATGCCCAGGAGGTATTTTCCGGGAGCCATACTGCCCATAGAATCCAGCTACAGATCTGACAGGGGGAGGTAGGAAACGGGCTGCCTCCAAATGTGTTGGTGAACTTCTGGCCTGTCCATCAAGCAAGGACAATCTAGGATGGAAGAGACCTGAGTATCTTATCTAATATATAATAGAGATTTTTACTGAGTCTGACTTTTTGTGGCCTTGAGGAATTAACTGCTTTCAAAAGGGAAGGAGTGCTAGTATATACTTCCCACAGTAATACCTCATCTGTTTGGCATTTTAGAATGACTAGATTTTGTAACATTTCTGGGACCTCACTGTGAATACCATTTATCAGGAAGTGCCAGTCACTAGGGGTTTAATTTTTGTCTCACATCTCAAAATCTCTCTATAGTTTATAAAGCTCTGTCATATACATATACGACATATTAGAAACAGCACACGTTTTTAGTTCAGACAGATTTGAGTTCACATTCTGGTTCTGCCATTTCCCAGCTATGTGACCTTGGACAAATCACTTAATCTCTGAGCCACAATTTCCTCATCTGTGTAATGGGGATAATAACATTTGCTCCCTCCCTCATGTCATTATGATGATTAGATGGGATAACGCTCATAAAGTACTTAGAACCAAAGCGAATACTCAGTAGTAAATGGGATGGGCTTCTCTAACAGAACCAGAGACTGGGATGGGTCTGAGACAGGGAATGCAAGCTTTGGAACAGGAAGGTAGGGTCAGGAAATATAGTTAATGTGGTGGCGATTGTATTAGTCTGTTCTCACATTGCTGTAAAGAAATGCCTGATGTAATCCCAGTACTTTGGGAGGTTGAGGCAGGCAGATTGCTTGTGTTCATGAGTTCAAGACCAGCCTGGGCAACATGGCAAAATCCTATCTCTACAAAAAAAAAAAAAAAATATATATATATATATATATATATATTAGCCAGGCATGGTGGTACACACCTGTAGTCCCAGCTGCTTGGGAAGCTGAGGTGGGAGGATGGCTTGAGCCCGGGAGATGGAAGTTACAGTGAGCCAAGATGGCACCACTGTACTCCAGCTTGGATGATAGAGCCAGACCTTGTCTCAAAAATAAAAATAAAAATAAATTACCTAAGACTGGGTAATTTGTAAAGGAAAAAGGTTTAATTGGCTCACGGTTCTACAGGCTGTACAGAAAGCATGAAGCTGGAATCTGTTTGGCTTCTGGAGAGGCCTTAGAAAACTTACAATAATGATGGAAGGCAAAGGTGAAGCAGACATATTGCATTGCAGGAGCAGGAGCAAGAGAGAGCGAAGGGGGAGGTGCTTCACACTTTTCAACAAGAACTAACTCACTCACTATCACAAGAACAGCACCATGAAGATGGTGCTAAATCATTCATGAAGGGTCCACCCCCATGATCCAATCACCTCCCACCAGGCTCCACCTCTAACATAGGGGATTACAATTCAACGTGAGATTTTGATGAAGACACAGATCCAAACCATATCAGGGATATTGTGTAGTATTGGAGGAATCCAGGATCACAACACCCTGTCCTGACCTGCTCCAGAAACCCCTCCCTACAAAGCCAAGGGCAAACCAAGCACAGAGAATATGGTCTGACTTTTATATGCTCTCTAATACTGTGGGCTTACAGCCCAACATTTGTGTAATCCCTGGGGCGAGGGAGCTGGGCCTCACCCAGGAGAGCCCTTCAGTCTATTTGCCGGCAGCACGGGACCTACATCCAAAACAGTTCTATGGCTTTTTATCATGCGGTCTCCTAAGCCTAAATCTTAGCCCTCCAGTCTTGCCACTTTAGTAGTAAGGGAAAGCTGATCCTGTCAATGAGAAGACCCACGTACCAGAGAGAAGAAGCCATGTGCTTGTCTCTGGGTCTAGGCAGGTGCCCTTCTCCTAGTCTCCACGCCTGTCCAGCCCTCTCAGGTCCTGCGCCCTGGTCCCTGGGCCATGTCTGCCAGAGGGAGGAAAAGGCTCAAAAGAGAGCAGAAGAGGAGAGGGCTATACCTTCTCCTGGGCTCTCTTGCCTCTCTGGCCTTGGAAAAGAAAGTATGTTCAAAGAGATCACACCTTTCTTCCCTTAGATCCCTTAATTCTACAAATCAATGTCTTTGTCTGGATTCTTTCTGCTCTTTGGTAGAGGAAGTGGTGTGGAGGGAAGAGGGTGCAGAGAAGCAATGGGCTTCCCCTAGAGCACGGCTATCCAATCTTTTGACTTCCCTGGGCCACACTGGAAGAAGAATTGTCTTGGGCCACACAGATAATACACTAACACTAACAATAGCTGATGAGCTAAAAAGAAAAATCACACACAAAAAATTTCATAATGTTTTAAGAAAGTTTACAAATTTGTGTTGGGCCACATTCAAAGCTGTCCTGGGCCACACGTGGCCTGCAGGCCATGGGTTGGACAAGCTCGCTAGAGGCTGAAAATTATTCTGCTTTTTGTTCTCAGGGCTGCAGTTGACATTGTTGCTGCAAATTTCAGAGAGTTAACACGGTGATAATAGAAATCTAAATATTCATCTGGCAATTAAAGAATACTTCTAATTACAGTCATACAAGCTGTTGGCCTTTTGGTCCTAATTTCTGCACAGCATAAAAGTAATTGCAACTTTTCATGAAATATATGCCAGACTTTCTTTGTTGAAAGTTCTTTAGATCAGAGCACCTGTCTCTACTTGGGTGTCCTGGGTATTCTTCACTTGCCTTGAATGCAGTTTGGTCTTCAGTATTAGTTTCCAGCAAGGGAACACAGGCAGAGTCAGGGTGTGATCAGGGCTGACTGCTGAGACACTGCTAGGATGGGAGGCAGGCCTGGTTCACACCTTGGCATCGGCCTGCAGACAAGTGTTTCTCCTCCGTGTGTGCTGACATCAAAAGGCCTCGCCAACCTCCTTCCTACCACACAGGGGCATTTCTTCTTGAACCAGTGACATGCGAGGTCCCCTGCTATCCTGGATCAATTTCCTGTCTGCATTAATTTTCATGTCTTTGGAGGCCAAAGAAAAAATAATTTGAAAATGTGGGTAGTGAATACACACTTTGCTATTCTTCTGATGGGAAGGGTTGACCTGCTCTGGGACAGGCTTGCCTTTGGGAGGGATCTCACATTAGCAGCATGTCTTGGCCACACAGATGCTCAGCCCCCTGAGTGCTGCATGTTTCTTGGTTAGTGTTTCTTGACACAGTCTTTTAAGGCTTTGGTCCTTTCAGGTTCTCCTGCCCAGAGCGAGCCATATTTATTTTATTTAACAAAGGGTGCTTGATATTAACTCATTGAGTGCTCATACAGGTCTTAAAAGATACCTTTTATTTATTTACTTATTTATTTAGAGGCAGAGTCTTGTTATATTGCTCAGGTTGATCTCAAACTCCTGGCTTCAAGTCATCCTCCTGCCTCAGCCTCTGGAGAAGCTGGGATTAAAGGCATGAGGTATGGTGCCTGGCTGAATTATTTTTATTTCTTGTGGTAGGGCCCCCAAGGATGTCCACATCCTAATCCTCAAAACCTGTGAATAAGTAACTTTATATAGCGACACAGGTTTTCTAAATGCGATTGAGTTAAGATCTTGACATAGGAATATTATCCTTGATTATCCAGTTGAATCCAGTGTCATCACAGAAGTTCTTGTAAGAGGGAGGGAAGAGAGTCAGAGTCAGAGAATCAAATGTGATTAAGGAAGCAAAGGTCAGAAGGATATATTCCCCTGAGCCAAAGAATGAGAGCAGCCTCCAGAAGCTGGAAAATAGAAACTAGGAATTGATTTTCCCCTAGAACCCCTAGAATAAATGAAGATAGGTCAACAACTTGATTTTTGCTATGTAAGACACGTTTAGAACTTCTGACTTCTAGAACTGCAAGATAAAATTGTGTCATTTTAAGCCACTAAGTTTGCGATAATTTGTTATAGCAGCAATAGAAAATGAATACACCAAGGCACAGAAGGTTAGGTAACATGGCCAAGATCATAGCAAAATGCGATAGAGCCAGGATTTAGATGTAGGTTGAGCTATATATATACTGACCTCTCACCTAGGGCCTCTCTCAAGGGTGATGTCCTCTGGATTCACCAAACAAATGCAGGGGGAATGGTGCCCATTCACTTAGGTGGAATAGAACTTAATTGAACATCACCAGACAAGACTGAATTAGCCTGGGCCGGGGAAACTGTCTGCCTGGCTCCTGCACTCTGCCCCCTGACAGCATTGTTAACTCGTATCCAACCAGGTAAAACAGCTGTCCCTAAAATCCCACCCATGGACTTGACTGTGAGGATAAACATTGACCTCTTTCCCCTCTGTGTTATGGTGCACACAAGGATGTTTCACAAGGGGAACTCAAAGCAGGGCATAATTGGCATTTATTCAAATTGTGTTTAATTGAATACTTCATCTGCACCTCCAGAAAACCACATGGGGTACAGGCTCTGTAAAGAGGAAGTAATTTTCATTAACAGGATCTAAATTAGTCTGACACAAAGACCTACGTGGTGCCTGTGACATGGCTAATAATTACTGTGTAATGAACCCGTTGCCGCAGACAAAGTTTCCCTTTTCTTTTCCTAGTTTGTCCTTCCTTCCTTCCTTTACCTCCCTTCCTCCCTCCTTCCCTCCTTCTGCATGTCAAGTAAGTGTTTTTATTCAGAAAGGCCAGCCTGGTGATGGTGGGATGTCTCAGTCCCTGTGTGGTGGAAACAGAGTCCATGCTTCCTGCTAACAGCCCAGAGAGCCAAATAAACTCTAAACTGACGTAGACTTGGCCGTGTACCTCCTCCCTCATAAGAATGTGCACACGATGCCTCTTGGGGAACTTTCCAACCCAGCTTTTTCAACCCAGCTTTTCCCTCTAACTCCTTCCACTGAGCCCACAAACACAATCTTAAAAAGTGCAAAAATAAGTAAATAAATACGTAAAAGAGCCTCTAAGTCCTAAACCTCCTTTAGTCCTATTATCTTCTTAACTGCAAATAGGAACTTGTCACCCCCTTCATAAAACACCTGGTGGTACAGAGTTGCTTTCAGGATAAAGGTTCTGGAGTATTCTCCTGTCCTTCCTCTGGCAACCCACTGTAGTCATGCTTATCCAACCAGGCCCCTGATGGGGTCTGAGCTGGAAGGGGTTGTCACACACACAGATGCTGCAGCAGCCTAAGAATGTGGAATCCCCTTCCAACATGTATTTAGAAGGAAAGGGGAGAGATAGATATTCTATTAATATGGTAAAGTTTTTCCTTTCTGTTTAAAAGAACACGTTTTTAAATGTATTTGTTATCCAGAGTAAAATAGTAATATTTGTTATCCAGAGTAATTAAAATGGAGATAATATTCTTTCTTGGTAGACATCACATTACTATCCAGTTTCAGAATTTTAGCTGCCTGAATTCTACTCAGTAGATTGTCAACTGCTGTCTCAGCGGAGGAGGGACACAGTCTTTGCTTATACCATCCTGCAAGCTTTGAAGAAACCTTTTGAGACAGAGGCTTGTACCAGTGAGAAGTGTTTTTAAATTTTATTTTATTATTTATTTTAATTACCACTTGAGAGCGCTGTCCATTTCTGTGAAAGTGGGTGAATTTTCATCTTGCTATTTATGTCACGAGCAGTGTTGTGGGTGGTATCTGAGTTAACAGGTGCCATGTTTCCAATCTATTCCAGTAGCATTTTGGCACCCTTTTGCAGTTTGGGATCCCTGGAATGAGTTCTCTGTCAGGCCATTCCTTAATGTAGTTTGTGCTGTGAGTTCTTTTCTCCCTTGACTGTACCAGGGGAGGCTGGTTACAACCCACAAAGCTGTAACTGAGACTCACTGTCCACCTGGTGTCAATACCCCATTGACTACAGGCAGAGACTTGCAGTGATGACTGATGAGCGAGGCTTACGACAGACTCGTAACGTGCAGCTGAGTATGCACTTTCTTATCAGATTCCATATAATACCCAATGCTTGATAACACTGCCTCTTCCTACTCATGCCCTCTAACGTGACCTTAGCCTTCATTCATGACAGGTTGAAAGTAGATGAGGGTTAGTATCCAGGAAAGATGCTGGGATGGAAGAAGTCAATCCAGAGTAAGAGCTAGCTGTCAGGAGGACAGGCCAGCACAGAGGAGTTTGAGGGGCCAGGGACCTGCTGGTTCTGTCTGCATTTCAGGACTGGGGACCAGAGCAGAAAGACAACCGGGCCCCAACTTCACCCAGGGTTATGCTAGTCTTTCCAAGGTGTCCTGGGGTCCTCGGGGGCTGTCCTATAGCCATAGGCTGGTAAATGGGCATTAGTCACCAGGGAAATACATCTGGGTGGCAGGAGCCCATAAGGATGGAAGAAAATGCTGTGGAAGGATAGGCCCAGTGGACAGGAAGGAGTCACGGGATAAAAGGAAGCTTTGTAGCCCCTGGCTGACCTGTCTGTAGGGAGGACCATTAGGATCAGGTGTGCTCATTTTCTCAGTTTCTAAATTCTCTTTTCCAGATTGTGACCATCTTGGCAAACATGTCTGTCCTAGAACAGTGTGCCTCTGACATCATTCAGGAGAATGGTATGTCTTTGCAGCATTGTACATGTTATGTGGATTATCTGGATGTAGGGGACTGTGTCTTTGTGCTTGTGTGGATGCCTGTGCAGGTATGTAAATAGGTACATGTGGCCGGATGCAGGGATCACGCCTGAATCCCAGCACTTTGGGAAGCAGAGGTGGGAGGATCAACTGAGGTAAGGAGTTGGAGACCAGCCTGACCAACATGGCGAAACCCCGTCTCTACTAAAAATACAGAAATTAGCTGGGTGTGGTGGTGGACGCCTGTAATCTCAACTACCCAGGAGGCTGAGGCAGGAGAATCACTTGAACCTGGGAGGCGGAGATTGCAGTGAGCTGAGATCACGCCATTGCACTCCAGCCTGGGTAACAGAGCGAGACTGTCTCCAAAAAAAAAAAAAAAAAAAATAGGTACACATGTCTCTATGCTTGCATGAGCATATATGTGTGTGCTTGTATGTGTGCAACTGGGTCTATATATGTGAATATTTGTTTGCTTTTGTGAGGCCTAAATTCTAGTGGAAGACATACAATGTATAAGAAGATAGCAAATGTCCAGCAATGATAGCGTGACAGTGCCCTGGGGAAAATGAAGCAGGGAAGAAGAGTAAGGTAGTCTCAGGGTGGGGGGGGGGGGTGGTTGCTATTTTAATAGGCTCGTGAGGAGAAGGAAAATATTTCATTATCATCCTCAAATAAAAAAAATCTATTCCTACCAAGGGATACATTCCAACTTTAAAGTGTTCCTATCTTAATTGCATTTGGCCACAGTAGAAAGCTGAGGAAGGGGTGAGAATGGGAGAGCAAGTCAGGGCAACCTGAATGTCTTGAGCCCTCAATGAGTGCATCTCTTCTCCCACTTGCTCCCTTGTTCCATCTTGTGCCGAACATGTCACCAAGGTCCAGGTGGGGTGGGCCAGGTTTCACTGGCCTGGAAGCTGATCTAAGCTGTTTCTGCCAAAGGATAAGGTGGCTGCCTTACAGCTGGGAGCAGAGATGGTGACGGCTTCCTGTGACTGGGAAATAAGGGAGCAATTAGCAACCGGTTGGAAACCAGAGACGCTAATGAGGTGGAGTGAGCTGGGAGCCTGTGCCTGCTGCCTCTGCTCTTGCTAAACCCCCTTCTCCCAGGCTTCCCTGCTGTCTTAACAAACATACACTTTCCCATCCCCCAATGCTCTGTTACTAATTGAAGGACATCATTTTGTGTTAATTTTATGTGATTGAGCTAATAATGAGAAACTTTGCTGAGCCAGCTGAGGCCACGAAGCTGAGCTATTGCATCTGTGCCCTGTTCTTTCTGTACTTACAGAGCCTTACGTTGAAGTGTTCAGTGGGAGTGGGTCTCCATAGGCCTGCGAATTTGAGATTGGAATATCTGGCATCTGTAGAGGGTTTTATGGTTCACCAAGTGCTATTGACTGACTCACTTAGTAAACAGTTACTGAGACCTAATATGTGCCTGGCATTGTGCTAGACAATGAGAACAGAGATAACTAAATCCCTCTCTTTGTCCTAGAGGATCTCACAGTCTAGACCGAGAGCACAACTTAACAAAAGTGACATATGATAAAAATATAACATCTACAATAGAATAATACAACAGAGGGAGGTTGGCATGGTGGTTGAGGTTGAAAACTGGAACCATACTCTGTGGGTTTGAATCCTGGCACTGTTGTTTACTAACCATATGACCTCTCTGTTTTTTCATCTGCAAAATGAGAATAATCCCTACCTCATAAGGATGTTGTGAGGATTAACATGAAGCATGTTAGAAGATTGTCTGGCACAGAATGAACACTATGCTAAGCCCCTCTGCTCTTTCAGGAAACAGTGGCAGTCTCACGGCGTTTACCTGAAGAGAGTTTAATGAAGGAGCTATTTTCCAAAGCAGGGCAGGATTTGAGGAATCATCAATGGTGTCAATGCAACTGGGGTCTACTGGAAGACAGGCCTCTTAGATCTGGACAGGGCAAATCTTGTTGTGCAGACTGGGCTTTGAGAGTCCATGGTGTAAATCACAGGGTGCAAACTTAGATGCCTACAAAATTCAGACAGGTAATGTAAATGGACGAGGTAAGCTCACCAGAGACAGGATCAATCTAATTTAAAGAAGGAACTCATAATAAGCTTTAACAATTTGTTATGCAGAAATGAGGTCTTAGGGTTAAAATTCCGGAGGCAGTTTCAGAAGTCAGAAATCTAGATTTTTATAGAAATCCTCCAATTAGCACACTATCAAAAATCTAAAAAATTGTAGACACTGTGTGGGGCAACAAAACAAAGCAAAACTATATCCTCGGGTCATGTCTGGCTTAAGTTCTAAGCTGGCAGGAGCCACTGGGTGCAGAAGAGGGGAGTGTGGGATAGGCAGTTGGGCAACAGCTCACATAGATGAACTTTTGCTACAACCTGCAGGATGGAGTTTTTTAGATGGAGCATCAAGAGGGAAAACGGCATCCCTTGTAGAAAGAAAGAGTGGGTAAAGGCAAGGAGGTATGAGTGGACATGGCTGTGGTTTCTAGAACAATCAGAAGACAAATCTGGTTTCAGGGGGAGGGAGTAGGCTTCTCAGCAGAGACTATGCAGGTCGAAATCTCTCAGTCTAACTACTGCGCCCTTTTCCAGCTTGAGTTTACGCTAAAACATTTGATCTAGTCAATATCCAGCTTAGGTTTGGATCACCCCTTACCTGGGGGATTCATCACCACTGGACCTGTCTCAGATGCAGTCAGTATCAGAAGTGAAGAGGTGATGTAGAGAAACCAGTTATCTGAGTTTCTTTCGTTTTCTTAATCCCAAATGTGATGTTACATCTGAATTTTAAAGCGGCTCCCCCAACTGCTAACCATGTGACATTGGGCAAGATACTTCACTTCTCTCTGGGCTTCAAAATGGAATTGTAATGGTACCTAATACATGAGGCTACTGGAAGGTTTTAGGGCATTATGCATTTACTATGCATTTAGCACAGTGCTGAGTGTGTAGTAAAAGCTCAATAATAGCATTAAAAAAATAAAGATGTCTTCAGATGCTCCTCATAAGTATAGTGACTTGGTACACGGAGACACCCTCAGGAGAAGAAGGCATGGAGGAACAGCCTTGTCTAGCTTCCTCCCCGTGGGTGAGACCCCTGAAGTCATCCTGACAGCCTTTGCTTGCACCCTGCAGCCATCTGTCCAGCTGGCCCCATGCGGGAGGCTCCACACTGGGGTAGGTACCAACTGTTTCTTGCTTCCTGCCTAGGGGTCCAGCTTATCATGGGCATGCTGTCTGAAAAGCCAAGGTCTGGGACCCCTGCTGAGGTGGCAGCCTGTGAGCGAGTCCAGCAGAAAGCTGCAGTGACCCTGGCTCGTCTCAGCCGAGACCCAGATGTGGCACGGGAGGCCGTGCGGCTCAGCTGTGAGTGGTGCTTTCTGGCTGTGGCTGGAGTGAAGTGGGGGGATTGGGGGCGGGAGCAGCTCTGATTTC
Organism: Nomascus leucogenys; assembly: GCF_006542625.1. Lineage (NCBI taxonomy): Eukaryota > Metazoa > Chordata > Mammalia > Primates > Hylobatidae > Nomascus > Nomascus leucogenys. The sequence continues at coordinate 76,179,106 of NC_044395.1, forward strand.
ACAGTGGCAACAGTGGACACAGGGCAAGAGCTGGCTGGCATAAGCCCTATCTCTGGGGGCTCAGGGGTGCAGCCCCTGGTCTAGTTTGTAACTTGGGGCTGAAGCAAGAGGGAGAAAGGACCTAGAGAGGTGAAAGTTGGCCAGAACAGTGACTCACCTGCAGACTGTTAATAGGAACCCCATTCTTTCATTCACTCATTCATTTATTCACTTGCTCAGTTATTCATATACTCATTTATTTACTTATCTACTCACTTGTTCATTTACTCATTAATTTATCCTTTAGTTCATTTATTCATTAACCCATTCATGACTTCATTATTCACTATTAACTCATTCATTAATTCACCCATTAACATGCTCATTCCTTCAGTTAGTCACTTATTTACCCAACAAATATTGTCAGAGCACCCACCCTATGCTAAGCTCTGTTCTGAGCGCTGGACATGTAACACTAGATATGACATTGTCCTGACCACAGGGGCTCACAGCCTCATGGAGGTGACAGATAAAAAAAGAGATATTCTTACTTCAGTATCATGGGAGTGACACCCAAAGCATGTCCATGGTGCATTTGGCATGCACAAGAAGTAGCTCATGTTTATCTGGGTGAGTCAAAGAATGGTTTAACAAGGGGGTGAGTCCTCTGCTGTGGTTTGATGGGTAAGTTACTCCTATGTGAAGGCTGAGAAAGGGCTCTTCAGGAAGAAGCATGAGAAAAGGCATGGCAGTGTCACCAATCATCCAGGTACCCAGAGGGACAGCCTGGGGCAGCAGAGGGTTCCTGCTCCTTCAAGACCTTACAGAGGATGGACACACAGACTGCATTTGCATACCTTCTACTACTATCGTATAATGAGGGTGTCTTTTTTTTCTTAAAGTGTAAAAGAAGTCAGTCTGCATTGCAAAGCTTAAGTCATTCACTTAACTCTCCTCAGTAAAGCCCAAGGAAATATTAGTAGAGTCTGTAGTTTTGTGTTATTTTAGCCACAGTATATTTTCTGATTGAAATTGGCACTTGAGAAAAAAAAAGACACAGCTAGGAATTTTGTCTGGTAAAGATTCAAATGTTAACCCACATCTGTGGGTTTGGCTTGGACTCTTCAGCTTGGCCTGACCCTGACCAGGGTCTGTTCACCACTGAGGGAGTACAAAGTTTCCACCACAGACTCCCCCAGGTGGGTTCAGTCCCCTTCTCTGGCAGATTGGGTGTGCAAGGGAGGCCCAGAACCTCTGGGTCAGGCCTGGCTGGGCCCCGTCCTGGGCCTGAGGCTCTCCCTGTGTCTCCTACAGGCATGTCCCGTCTCATCGAGCTCTGCAGATCCCCATCAGAGAGGAACAGCAGTGACGCCGTGCTCGTGGCCTGCCTGGTGAGTTCTCAGTCTTCCCCCAGCTTTTCCCCCGGCCTTCGGGATGCAGACGAGGGGGCCAGGGCTGTGCAGACAGGGCTGTGCTGTAGCTGGCTTCAGTAAGCCATAAAACCTCTCTGGGCTTTAGCTTTTCTCTTTAGGATTGTGATCATTGTAATATTTGTTTCACTTAATTCATAAAATCATGATGAAAATTATATGAGGTCATATGTGTGAAAGATGAGGGCTGAGAAACTCCCTCTTCCCTCTGTTCTACCACTACAATTTTAGGAACCAGGAACCTTTGAGATTCCTGTGGAACGCTAGCAGCTCGTGTCTATGTCATGGTGCCTGCAGAACATGGGAGCTAGGATAGGGATATCCCCTGCCTATTCCAAAGGGAATAAAGTGAGAAAAGCCTCCAGTTATCCCTGCAGGGAGCCCATCTGCTGTTGTTCTTCCAGCATCGTAGCTCCCTCCTCCTTTGTGGAATAGAAAGACAAGGAACATGACAAGACAGAGTGGACTACTCAGCAGCCACCTGGATCCTCACCTTGAACACAAGCAAGTGTATCCTAGGAAGTCCCTACCCAACTTCTTTTCGCTAGGGGTCCACCATGAGATAATCAATAGTACCAGACAGAAAATGCATGCTTTGTCTATATATTCTTCCCTACTAGGTCTCTAAGGACTCCCAAAGTAGAGTAGCTTCCATTTAGAAACATTTAGGAGCAGGGAAGCCACTCTATAAACACAACCCTTAACTTCCAGAAGAAAGTGCCGGCTCTTGTGATCAAAGAACATAAGGGGGAAGTGATGTATTTAAATATCCTTCAAGCTGTCTCACAGTAAAATCCTCTCCTCAGCCCATTTTGAGCTGAGCTTGTCTCTTTTCTGGGAGTTTCTGATGGGCGTTGCGCAGTTGTAGAAACAGCGGGGCATTGCAGTCAATCAGACCTGTCTTGGTTGTACCATTAATGAGCTGTGTGACATTTGATAAGTCACTCAGTGCTATACATTTTATTCAGTAAATGTTTATGGAATGATTCTGTGTTGCATTCACTGTTCTAGGCTATGGGGATACAGCTGCAGGTAAAAATGACAAAAATCTCTGCCCTCCTGCTGTGGCTTTTATTTTGGTACGTTCAAGGCAATCTTAATCTTTTTGTGCCTTTGGTGGTCTGGTGAAGCTTACGGACCCCTTTAGAGAATAATCTTTTAAATGCAAAAAAATTAAAATTTATAGAATTAAAACCAAAACCAATTATATTAAAAATTATTAAACTATTTAAATATGTGATATATTAATATATTTGCTTTTTAGTCAACACATTAAATAAGACCTAGCAGTAAGTCTAATAAGTATTGTCATCTTGACTCATGCGGACCATAAATGGTATTTGAAAATATTTTCAACAACTTTCATGGGCTGTGAAAGTATTTGTAATTTCTACTGGGAAATCACAAATCACAGGGATTGCGAAGATGCCATGGTTTGTTGCTGCATTCACATTGCAACTGAAGGAAATGCTAAGTTTCAGTTACAGGTTGGTGGAAATAAAGATGTATCTTCTTCTCATTCAAGTTCACAGATCCTCTTAATTCTGCCTGTTCTAGCAAGTGAAGTGAGAGGAAATTAACATGTAATGATTGGCCCCAACTACCACTGCCTGACACTGAATAGGCCCTGAGGAAATGTTGGTAGCATTGAAAGCACTTGGGAAACTATAAAGCTCCATTCAGATATGAGGGCTTGTGATTATTACAGCTATCATTTTTGTTAGTGTGAAGGAGGCGCACAGAAGAGCTTGGCTACTATCTTTAATCACTTGAAGGACTTTCAAGCCGAAAGGGATTATATTTGTTCTTGTGGATGAGTTGGTGGATGCTGAAGAGAACCCCTCCCTCCCTAATCCATTCTCCGTGTGGCTTCTGAGTTAATTTTAGTAATGACAGTTTATAATCATGACACTTTCATGAAACCCCCATGGAACCTTTCCATGGTTCCCCATTATCTCTGGGCCACTGTCCGTCTGTTCGGCCCTTCTCAGTCTGGCTCCGACCCATCCCTAAGGGCCTGCAGACCTCCCACTGTCTCCAGGCCCTGTCCAGCTAGGCTAAGCCAGAGCACCCTGAACTGTGCCGTGATCCTTGCTCCCAGCAAATGTTTTCTCTATAACTCTGTGTATTAAAATTCTGCCAATCCTTCCAAGCTTAGATCTAAATCTCTCTCCTTCACAAAATTTTCCAGGAGCTCTCTGTGGTGCAAAGCCAGAGAGTACACAGCATGAACCTGAGCCTCCTCTCTTGGATTCTGTTTGACCAAGTCCAAGGCAGGTTCCATTATCTTTGTCCCAGGTGTTTTAAGGGGAGGATCTTGGAATTCAGACATAGGCCTGCCTGATTCTAGAGGCCTGCACTTTTCAACCAGACTATCTTGTTCCAAGCTATGCTCTTTCTCTCCCCCTCTCTTACAGCACTGGTCTCCAGCATTGACTCATGGAGGAGGATTTGTATTTTTCCCCCTCTAGCCTGGAACCTTCCCAGGGCAGGGGACTTTTTCCAGCATTTTGTATATCCATGGGACCTTGAGTTTGGTGACTATGTATTAATTGATTTGGGGACTGACAGACTTGCTTCCCTTTTTCCTAGCTCCCAGTCTTGGGGGTGTCCATGGTTTGTCCCTAGGAGTGTTCCAACATTTGAGTGTGATCTCCTGGCTGTGAGATTCACTTGGAGCCTAGCCTGGCAGATGGAGTTAGAAGCCACTATTCCTGCTCTTCCCCAAGGCCTTTCCAGCTTCAAAGGCTCCCTTCAGGTAAAGGGAGGAAGTTTCACTTATTGTCTCCCCTGTCTGGGAAAGTGGCAGTGCAGATCGTCTCTCCCAAAAAGAATGGATTTTTCCTGAATGAAGCAGCTGTCAGTAGGTTGCCAGGCTTGTTTAATGCTTGGGTGTTTTCAGGCTGTCTGGGAATGAGATTCTAGGATGACTAGCTGTTTAACCCTCCCAGAGAAGCAGAGGCTGAGAGAAGGGTTGACAAGGGTGCAGGGTCCTTTGAGGCTGCTGCACACTGAGGAGGGGGTGCTGTGAGCTACTGTAGGGTTCATGTCCTGCAGACTTTCTGGGGACCCTGGGGAGGTAAGGGTGTCTCTTCTCTCTCTGCCGCTCTCTGCTGTGTTTTGGTTTCTGCTTTGCTCTCTTTCTAGGGTTTGCCTTCTCTCTTAGCAGTTTCTCTTTCTTCTTTCCCTTCCTCCCCTCTTTTTATCACCATAACTCCTTTCTTTCCCTCCCCTCTCTACTCCTTCCTTTTTCTCTCTGCCTCCTCCCCTCCCCCTAAGGGCTCTCTCTTTTATTTTCTTTGCCACTGTTTCTTTTTTTCTCCATCTCTTATTTATACTTGGTTTTTTTTCTTCACCAAGTTCATCTCTGTCTGTTTTAATATTTCCTTCTTGTTCTTTTTTCCCTGTTGTCTTTTTTTCTCTGTTTCTTGGCTATTTCCCTTTTCTGTCTTATTTGCTCTCTTGATAGGTCTGTGTTCTATTTCTCTGTGTCTCCTTGCCTCCCTTCTTGCTTTATTTTTATCCCTAATGATGCAAAAATGCATTGGTGGCCTTATTTCCTCATCTTCAGAAAATCCCTGGTTCTGTTTTCATGGTGACAACTCAGGGGCAATGGGGTTATCTTTCCCAGTTGGAGCCAAGAAGAATCAGAAAGTGCTGTGAAGTTTACCCTTGTTAGCCTATGGGGTGAACCACGCCCCATGAGAGTCGAGATGTACTAGTTAGAGACAGTTCTGGGGAGTCTACTTCCTTTTGCTAGGGTCACAGACCCTGCTCATTAATGCACAGAGACACACGCTCCTTCTCTTTGACCTGGCCTGGACATGACAGCACCTGTGACTCCCAGCAACAAGCTCAAACTATCCTCTCTTTTCACTTTGTTGGCCTGATTTCTCAGCAACAGGCTACCTACCATGTCCAGGTAATGAGCAGTACCCCTGCCTTGTGCTCAATATAACCTTGTATCCTGGGGTTGCTGCATCCTACCTGTGTTCATAGGTCTGAGTGCCCTGGAGTCAGACTCCTGTGTGATGTCTGGAAGGCCACTTTCCCCCTCTGAGCCCTAGTTTCCTTATTTCCAAAATGGAGATCATGACACTTAGCTTGCAACATCATGTAGGGATTAAGTGAGGTGCTATGGGGAGATTCTCAGTGTTTGCATTCCCTCCTTCTTTTCTTCTTTTGCCATTCTAGATATTCCCCCACTCTTTTTGCTTCCAGCGGTGGGAGGGGAGGGGCACATTGTTCCCTGCTGTGTATATGCTCAGGAAGAGGGAAGAAATTAATATTTATCAAGCACTTAGCATGCATTGTCTCAGTTAACTGGTAAACAGGTCTAGGTAGGTGCACAGCTCACGTTTAGTTTCAGGTTGCTCTATCAGCAGATCTTAATACTAAAGCACTTTGTTTATTCATTTCTTTTCAGCCAACATTTATTGAGCCCTGTGCCAACCTCTGTGTTGTCTGCTATAGATACAGAGGAATAGAAAACAAGATCCTTACTCTCGAGGGGCTCAGAGTCTAGTGTGGGAGATAAATATCTAAAAGCTAGTTACAGTCAAGTGTGAGAAGCCTGAGGTTGGACCAGGGGCCCTGGTTGCACAGGGGAGGGAGGGATGGACTGTCTCTGCTTCAGGGTAATTGGGGAAGCCTTCATGGGGGAGGTGACAATAGGCAAGAGCAGGAAGTCACTTCAAGTCACAAGTAAGAATATGAGCAAGGAGGAGGGGGTATAGCTCAGAGGTAGAGCATTGGACTGCAGATTAAGAATACGAGCAAAAACACGTGGACATAAAACAGAAATAGCATACTCATTGCTCATTGTGTGGGGAGCTGGGGAGTGATTTTATTCTGCTGGCATCTCTCTTTCCTGTTCATCCCCCTTGCCAGATGTTGAATTTCTCAGTAGCAGAATCCCTATCTACTTTTACAGTATGTTCTCCCTCTCTTTTCTTCTTTTTTCCATAGTGCTTTCTATAGGACCTTGCTGAATTTATGGCTAAATGAATAGTTCTTGCTGTTCTAAGGTTACTCTAGGGATCTGGAAACAATAAAGACCATTATTAAGATTATTAACAGCTTTCAGATGACATCTATCTTAGTGATCAAGGTGCAAATAAAGCCAGGTGACCAAGAGATGTGGTTGCTATGTTGACCAGGTGACCAAGATGGTGACTGAGGTGCCAAGTAGCCAACATGATGATCAGCCCAAATTGTCTGGTAAATGCACCACTTCCTGAAATGCACATTTCAGGGTAGGTGAAGGAAATACATGTACCTGACATGGCCCAGTCTGACATGTGTCACCTCTTCTGTCTTCTCCCCAGGCTGCTCTGCGTAGATTGGCTGGGGTCTGCCCCGAAGGCCTCCAGGACTCTGACTTTCAGCAGTTGGTCCAGCCTCGGCTTGTGGACTCCTTCTTACTCTGCAGCAACATGGAGGAGAGTTTTGTGTAGTGAGTGTGGGAGAAGAAAGACATTTGGCTGTTCTCACACCCCCTCTGAGTACACACCAGTGAACACACCTGAATACACACCAGCTCTCCTCAACTTCTTATTTATACTTAACTTATTTTTGTGCGCAATAAATGGAGGGCGAAATCTTAGAGCAACATCATCAAACAGTCTGTGGTCCTTGGGAATCTTCTTTGTTTTTTATTTTTTGATTTCTGTAGCTTTTCAGTTGCAGATGTTGAAATTCGTAATGACCAATATGACAGATTGTCATGGGTGATTCCACTTCATCTTATTTTTTCTACTCTCACTATATAATCTTGCCTCATTTTTTAAAACTTTGCAACCAGAGTATTTCAACTGCCTAGGAGGTTTTTTTTTTAAGTTGGATTTGCTCTTCTCAAAAATGTAAAATGAATTTAATAATTGGGTAGAATATATTGGAAAGAAGTTTCTTTTTCTTTAATAAATGGAATCATATAAAATGTATCCCAGATTTTCTTTCTTATTAAATTGTATTTTAAACTAAGTTATTGCTTCCCAGGTTTCATTCCCCAAAAGCTTTTCCAACCATTAAAAGTACATACAGAATTGTCTTGTTTTCATAGGTGTATAAATAGGTTAAGTTCTGAGTGATTTAGTGAGAAACCAAAGTGACTTTCAAAAATACACCCAAAGGTACCAGAAACTCTGCTTCCTTTGGCTTCTTTGCTTTTGTGTAACCTCCTGTTCACCTCCTGGTGAATAGAATCCTCAGATGAGGCTTATTGAATGATTCCTCCTCAAAAGTATACTTGAAAGTAGTGGTGAGCTGAAGCCAGCTCATGCCCACTCACAAGGGACAACTGTGAGAATTTCTTCCCAACTCTGCACTCAGTGACCTTGTGTTGGTAGCCATGAGCTACCTCATGAGCCCTCATGTTGAAATTGGCCATAGTGGGAGTATTTATACCACAGAAATTCACAGATGCTATAAAGCACAGCTTTTGCTTTTTTTTTTTTTTTTTTTTTTTTTTTTTTTTGAGAGCGGGTTTACCAATTTCATTGCTTGAAAGTATCACAGAAATCTGGGGATCCTTCTGGAAACATAAATGCCATCATATGTGATATAACTTACACAATATAATATAATTGTGTAAAATCATGATTATAATAATGTTTCAAGAAACATTTCTTAAATTCCCAATTACTAGTTTACATGAGTTAACCTCTGAACCAAGTCCTGGGCTAAGCATCTAATGTGCATTATCTAATTTATTCCTCACAATAATCACATGAGTATTAATTAGTATATTCATATATGTTATTACATATGATCAGATTATTAAATTACTTGCACAAGGCCACTAGCTGGTAAGTAGTGCTAGGATTTGAATCTGGCAATATCTATTACCAAAGCCTTTGTGCTGAAGTCATATGCTGTATAGAAAGGTAATGTCTAGGTCCTCCCATCTAATGTGATGATGATGATGATGATTACGATAGAAAACACTTGTGCAACATTAACCAGGTGCCATGGACTTGTTTTATATTATTCTCAGTATAGATGTTAACATTTACTACGTATACCCATTTTACAGAGAAGAAACAGAGGAAACTCATTTTACAGATACAACAATGGAGCTGAAGTAGCAAGAAAATAGCAGACCCTGGATTCAAACCAAGGTCTTCCGAGTCCTTATACAAAGCTTCCATTTTTAGAAATAAGGTATATATATATATTTCACTCAGTTGTGCAGATTGTTCAGATATTGGCAACTTTCATTATATGATATCAGCAAACAACTTTTGTTAATATAATTATGATCTCATCTGAAAAGTTTTTAAATATTGGGAAACTATCAAGCTTGGAAGCATAAATTTTGTCATTGGCAACAAACACTGTCAGTTGTTTCCCTTGAAGAGACGGACTCACTTTGTTCATTTTTGAGAAAATGTCTGCCAAACTCCTCAGTCTCAATAACCACAGTTTGTCAATTATTCTTTCAGGTAAAGGTAGTGTTCCACAGAAAAAGCAAATAGTTGATACTGCAATTGAAACAATCACACAAGTGCCTTTCTCTTGAAACTGACACGCATTCTGCTTTGGCATACAGTAGAAATGCCTGAAATGCAGTTCTCATGTCACTCAGAATAGTTAAAATGGCATGTACCAGGGGTCAGAACTTAATACACTTAATAATTTTTACTGCTTCATCAAGGATATTCCTAAGTGGAATTGGCATTTTAAAAATTTAAGTGTGTGGCAGTGAAGAATACAATAACTATAAGTATAGTTTGGTGCCACTGCCTTGATCATATTAAGGTGCACTTTTACTTACCATTGCTTTTGCACCATCAGCGCAAATGTCAATAAGTGGAGAAAGGTAAATAACTTCTTAATATTTTTATAAAAATAGTTTTGACCTCACAGAGCTCCTGAATGTGTCTTAGGACTCCCCAGAGATCAGGGGTCCTACTTTGAGAATCACTGATCTAGTTTAATACTAATTTTATAGTGAGGAAACTGAGGCCTGTGTTGAGGGGAAGCAAATGATTTTTCCCCAAAGCATACAGAATGAAGACTAAATCGCAGCCTTTTGCATTCAGGGTCAAAGTTCTGCCCATTCCTCAATGTCAGGCTAGTTGGTCACTAATATCACAGAACTGGAAGAGATTAAAGGAGAGTAGCTCTTTGGATAATATATAACGTTGAAAATTTCTACACTGCAACCTTTATTGTGAAGGTGCACGTATATCAACCAGGGGCCTAGTAGGAAACAGAATTTAACTCAGGTGGTTCAAATAACAAAGTTTTAGTAAAGAGACCACTTGGAGACTTGAATGCCAAGTTAAGGGAGCTACTGAGGGATGCTGAGTCACCCAGAGACTAACCACCAAGGTAAGCCTTTACCATCCTAAGGGCAGAAGGGTCAAGTGAGATAATAGTGTTATCAAAGTCCACTGACAGCTGCAGTTGTGGCAGAGGGGCTTATCCAGTGGGAGCCATAGGGACTCAGCCACTGTGAAGGGCATGGAGTCTGGGCAGGGAGGCAGCAGGACAGAAGTACCCAGACCATCTCTTCTCACCTTCTGACCTCCTTCCAGTGCCTCCCATTGGCTAGTATTCTGGCGACAGCCAGTTATGAAATCCTCTGGAACCAGCCTCTTGAGAAGAGAGCAGGGCAGAGAAGAGTAGAGATTGGATCTGGGTAAGGTTAGGATGGGGCCAAACTGAGAATAATAGGCACAGGTAGAAAAGTCTACATCCTTTCTTATTCCTCTGAAAAGTAACCAGTATTACTTTGAGCCTGAAGCAAACCATCAAGTAACAGGATTTATGAGACTTGTTTTAGAGAAGGGGAAGATAGGGGGGTTATAGGTAGAAGCAAATAATATCCCTTCTTGGAGCCTTGCTTCAGAAAGAAGAACCAGGAAGGATGGAGTAGGAGATGGCAGCACTTGGGGCAAGGGAAGTAGATTGTGTCCCAGGCCTCAGAGTAAGGAAGATACAAATATTCAGGGAACTACCTGTCCCAGGCCTTACAGAAAGGAAGATAGAGATATTCAGAAGTTGATGCAGAGCTGAATCAACAGCAGCAGACTGTTAAAATCACAGGAGGTCCATAAAGAGAGGAGTCAGCATGGTTGATGGTTCCTGGAGATGGGACCAAAGGCTGTGGCCAGAAGTGTGCTCCAGGGAAAGGTAGAGGAGTCTCCACCTTCCACACCAGCCCTTGGCTCTGCCTCATGGTTTTTCCATAGTAACTTTCACCCTGCTGACTCTCTACCTACACTCTGTACAAGACAACTACTATACTGGGCAGGGCGTTGGCCAGCTATGTGGCCTTAGGCCTTCATGATTGAGGCCATGGGCATAAAGTCCTCACTGGTCAGGTGCAGCACAAGTTAGCTCAGGTCACACAGATCAGGTTGGAATAGGGGGTGGCTGATTGATTAAAAGTTAGGATTTTCTTGGCCTAAAGCACACATATTGCCTGAAATCTTCCTTTATCTCTAGACCCTAGGACAGGATTAAGGCTGGGACTGGTTTCTCAGGAAGCCCACAGGTTGAGTAGAGTCTACATCTATATACTGTGTCTAGATGGGGAAATCTGGACACCCAGATCCTTTAGAATAGGTAGGCAGCATGCTATGGAGAAAGAGTCACCACCAGTTGGAATCAGGAGGATTCCTCCATGCGTTAAAAATCCTAGCTTTACCACTTTACTGTTGTTGAATTTGGACATGGCTTTGTACCTCTATGAGCTTCTGTTCTCTCATCTGTAAAGTAGGGATAATACTCCTGCCTGATCTCCCTCTTAGGGTTAGGATTAAGATTAAGTGAGATCATTTGTATGGAAGTTCTTAGTAAACTATAAAGTTCTGTGCAAATATAAGTTGTTGTCATCATCATAACTGTCATCATTTTGGAAAGGACTGTATAGATGACCCAGTACTTCACTTTCCTTATGCTGGGCCCCCTTGACAGTATCCCTTCTAACAGAATCCTCCATTATTGCTCACGCATCTCCACTGAATGTCATTAGTTCCTCTATTATTTGACAGTCCTTAGGATCATGAAGTTTCACCCTATATGAAGCCATAATCTGAAAATTCATCTGTTGGTCCTAGTGTTGGTGTCTATCTCTTGGCATGTTATCTGTTCAACAAAAGAAATTACTCCCAAATTTAGTGGCTTAAAACAATAACAACTACAACAAAAGCAGCAGCAGCAACAACAACAACAACAACAAATTTATTCTTATGTTTCCTGTGGGTCAGATTTTCGGAAATGGCTTAGCTGTGGATATGGCTCAGGATTTCTCGTAAGTTTCTAATGAAGATGTTGAAAGCATTTACAGAATGGCAGAGCAAGGGCTCCCAAAATCTGATTCTCCATAAAAGCAATGAGAACACTGTTTAAGATTGTAAAAATCAATTTTTTCAGAACTTTGAAAATTAATTAAAGGCTCGCAATAATCCAAGAAGTTCTAAAGAAAAAGGCCTGAATCTCTGTAAGAACAATGAGCTTTGTAGTGTTTAACCTGTCTCATTCTCATACCTCTCTCCCCAGCTCCAGGGTATTCTTAAAGACCAGCAGCCTCAAAACTATAATAGCTGTGAAAACCAGCAGCCTAGCAGCTCCTGGAAGAAGCAAAATGAGTTTGGAGTTTCTGTAAAAACTCCAACTAGACATCCACATGCAAAAGAAATCCAACTGGAAAGCTACATTATGCCAAACACAAAAATTAACAGAAAATGCATCACAGACCTAAGTATAAGAGCTAACACTATACAACTCTTTGAAGTAAACATAGGTGTAAGTCTAATATCTTGGATTAGACAACGGTTTCTTGGCTATAATACCTAAAGCACAAGTGACCAAAGAACAAATAGATAAATTGGACTTCACCAAAATTAAAAACTTTTGTGCTTCAAAGATCACCAATAAGAGAGTGAAAAGGCAACTCATGGAATAGGCAAAAATATTTTCAAGTCATATATCTGATAAGGGGTTGATATCAGATACAATAAATTCTTATAATTAAACAATAAAAACACAACCCAGTTAACAGCTGGACAAAGGATTGGAATAGATATCTCTCCAAAGGAGACAAAAGATATGTAAAAGATGCTCAACATCATGAGTCATTAGGGAATGGAAATCAAAATTGCAATGAGGTACCACTTCATTCTGGCTAGGATGGCTAAAATAAAGACAATAACAAGTATTGGTAAGGATATAGAGAAATTGCAATCCTCATACCTTGCTGGTGGGATGGTAAAATAGTACAGCCACTTTGGAAAACATTCTGTTAGTTCCTCGAAATATTGAACATAGAGTTATCATATGGCCCAGCAATTCCACTCATGGTATATGTTCAAAAGAAATGAAAATGTATGTTCACACAAAAACTTGTACACTAAGGTTCATAACAGCATTATTCATAGTTGCCCAAAAGTAGAAACAACTCAAATGTCTATTAGCTGATAACTAGTTTTTAAAAATGTGATAAATCACACAATGGAATATTATTTGGCAATAAAAAATGAAGCATTGATATAGGCTACAACAGTGATTAACTTTGAACACATTATGCTAAGTGAAAGAAACTAGTACAAAAGGCAATATATTGTATTGTTCCAAATATATGAGATGTACAGAATAGCCAAGGCTGCATGGATAGGCAGTTGATTAGAGGTTGTCAGGGGATTTGGGGAGGAGGAATGGGGAGTAACTGCTAATGAGTATGGAGTTTCTTTTTGGTGTGATGAAAATTAATGGTGAATGTTGCACAACTCTGTGAATATACTGAAAATCCAGTGAATTATACACTTTAAAAGGATGAATTTATGATATGTGAATTATATCTCAATTAAAACTATTACTTTAAAAAAGGTGTCAGCCAGGGCTGCTACCATGTGAAGACACAAATAGGATTGGAGGATCTGCTTTCAAGGTTGCTCACTCACCTGGCTGGCAAGTTGGTGCTGGTTGGTAGTGGGAGGCCTCAGTTCCTCTTCATTTGAGCCTCTCCGCAGGCTGCTTCAGCGTCCTCTTGATATGGCTTTTAGCTTCCTCTAGAGTGAGTGATACAAGAGAGATAGGGGCTGTCAGAATCTATTCTTTTCATGAGCTAGCCTTAGCAGTCACTTAGATGCCTTCTGACACATTTTGTTAGTTAGAAGCATGTAACTGAATCCAGCCCTCATTCAAGGAAAGGGGAATGAAACTCCACTGCTTGAAGAGTAGATGAATTATCAAAGAATTTTCAGACATATTTTAAAGCCACCACATTGATTATATTTTTAGCAAGGCTTTTCTGTCTGATATGCTACTTTACTAGTCACATTCATGTTTTCCAAACTCTTTCTAAACTGCTCACTCAATTTCAGGAAGTCTAATGTGTCAATATCTCTCAGGTCCCAACCATCTTCCTGTGTCCCACTGCCATCAAAATGAGCATACAGAACTGAAAACAAACCCACTCCTTTTCCCTCTACTCCCCTCCACGTCTCTCACCATGCCAGCCACCAGCTGTGGTAGAACAAAGCCAGTAATAATTGCATTTGTTAGAAGAATATAGGTAAAGAGAAAATTACCACTGAAATTTGATTTCAAAAACAACAGTTCAAAAGGGAATAAAAGGAAACTGCAACAAACAGAAGAAAATATTCTTTCTTGCTTAATAAAAATATTCCACGCCCTTTGAATTTTTTTGCTTGGGGTAAGGAGGGCTGGGAGCAGAAAGTGTGTAAGTCTAATTTTCTAATATAAGTTGTAGAAAAGAATAAGAAGTGAAGATCAAAGAATGAGGGAACCAAAAGCCTATTCAAAGGCGTTGAGACACAAATGACACTACATAAGCTTCCGACATAAGATGCTTCATGAGAGGACTTGCCCTTGGAGGACCCGCAGCTCCGTCATGTCTTGTCTCTGGCTATATTAAACCTCCGAATAATTACTGTCCCTTCAACGCTATCCTTTTGTAACACCCACAAATTCATAGTGTGGAAAGATGGTGTTACACATAAAGGAAACTTTATTAACAAGCAAAAGAAAAGGAGGAAGAAAAGGAAGTTGGACACTGAATGGAAACTCAAGCCAAAGACTTGCAGGGTCTTTTTTTTTTTTTTTAAATAATATTCAGAAAGGTGGAACCTTTGAAAGAGAAAGTTTAAATGAGGAAAGAAGGGGTGACATCAAGCCCTGGATGAGATTTACAGTTAAAGCCCATAGCAGGTAGGAGAATGACCTGTCCTCCCTCTCCAGGCTGTGAAGTTTAGGGCAGGCAGGAGACATGACTCAGTCTCAACTGATGAGATCCTCTCAAAGTCCAACTGATTTTAACAGAGACTTGGAGTGTAGACTGGGAACTTGGCCATATCTATGACCTAGGTAAGAAGTCATAACAGAGACCCTGAGGCAAAGAATCCTATTCTGGAACTCAGAACAGGGAAGAAGTGAAGGAGCCTTTCTTCAACTCAGTGGCTCCATTTGTAATTTGCCTCAAAGTATGGAGCTAATGCTGATGGTATTTATTGAGTGCCTCCTACATGGAGTCATTTTACCAAGTGTTACCTCTCATTTTCACCTTTGTGAGTTGGGTGCCATTATTATATTTCCACATATACTCTCCATTACAGATGGGGAAGAGGCTTAGAGAGGTCAAGTAGTGTTGCCAGAATCAGAAAGTTAATACTGATTTGGGATAGAATCCATATCTCTTTGACTTTAGAAGCTAATTAGGAAGAAAGTAGGGACTTAGTACCAGAGACTTATTAGCAACTAGATGTGGTACTGGATCTTTGTAGAGCCATTGTCCTCCAGCAAACATATCATGAAGGTCTGCTCTAGGCTCAGGAAAGAAAAACAAATATAAGTAAGTGCCAGGACAACCTCTGATTTTAGATTAGAGGGTGGTGAGTTGTAGATAAGCCAATCCCTTCAGAAAAGCTTTAAAATATAGTGCTTAAAACTGTAGACTGTTGTGGACTTGAATCCTGGCTCTACCATTTACTGACTATATAATCTTGGGCAAGACACATACCTCCCTGTGCCTCAGTTGCCTCATATGTAAAATGGGATAATGATAATGCCTTAGGCATAGGATTGTTGTGAGAATTAAATGTGGTAATACATGGAAAAGACTTAAAATAGCACCTAATGGCAAGTGCTCAATAAACGTGGTTACAATGAAAGTTAACCAAATCCCACCTTTGCATCTATTCAGGTTGCCTGGTCCTGCTTGACAGTGCTTCAGATGCAGGTCCATAGTGTGTTAGAAACAGAGACTATTAATCCTGTGAGGGATGCAGAGACCATCTAGGCTGATCTCTACATCCTCCACCTAGGAAAGAAGAAACAGGCTTAAAATTACAGCACAAATAAATGGAAAAGCTACGACTTGGATCCAAGAAATAACACCTACTATTACCATAGTTGCCATTTTCTTGAGCACTTTTTCTGTGCCAGGCACTGTGTATGTACTACTTCACTAAATTTCTAAAACAATTCCTGCTAAGTAGTTATTATTGATTCCTTTTTACAAATAAGGGAACTGAGGTTTAGAAAGACTTTATGTCTTGCCTAAGATCACATAATAGAAGGCAGGATTTGATCAAACACTTTCTGAAACCAAAACCCTTGATCATTCCACTTGGTACACATATATTTTATTTGTGTATACATAAGCCCAATCACCATACATGATCTTAAAACACTTTGGCAAATTCCAAACTCTATTTGAAAAAAAAGTTTACACTTTAATTAGTTAATTCTTAAGCACAGATACACAATATTTTAACACTTGTTAAAATTTCAGTCATAGATATGAAAATTATTTCAGGGAGAAGGAGAATAGGCGTGAGAATAAAATATAACTTAAATAATGAAACTAAAAGTCCCGTGCAATTCTGATCAACACCAGAAAAATCTCTAAAATAACTACTCCTTATTCTAGTTTCAGAGTAAAGCATCAAAGACAAATCAAAGTGGATGCTATAAATTATCAGTTCAATTTTTAAAGCAATGACAGCCTTTGGGAACAAATGCTTTAACATGTCTTTTTGTTAGATATTTCTGATGGTTCCTTGTAGAGATCTATTTATTTCTACGATCTTGTCTTCTTTAACACAGTTTTTATTGGGGCTTCTTATACAACTTTTGATGCTATCCATAACTGATAAAAACAGAAATAAGAGGCTATTTGTATGTATGTATGTATAAGTGTGTGTGTGTGTGTGTGTGTGTGTGTGTGTGTGTGTCTCGGACTTGAGGTTCTCAAAAGAAACTGTGCAGCTCAAATATAAATCTGTAAAGAGATTTTTATAAAGAGGTCTATAAAAGGATAATCTATAAAGGGGTATTTGTTTATTTTCAAATTTTGGCATCACACAGAAACAAGAATCTTCAGTTTGCCTATGTGGTTAACATGACATTCTCTTGTAAACGCCATGGCCTCTTTCTTTTCCACCCTGAGATTGATTCAGTCCCACTGCAGACATATCCCACCATCAACTCTTAAAATAGACCCAGTTCTCACTTTGGTGCAAGCCATGATGATCATGCATGACAGCTGGAACATGGGAGTTCCACTACATATGAATGAGTGTGTTTCTGCTCTCAGGGAAGGCGGGGGAAAGAGCAGCGTTCAGGGCATTAGCCCCATTTTGCAGGCTTGGCTGCTAACACCATTCCCAACTGCACTGTGCTTTCAGTGGAATCCATGCATGACTTGAGGAACAAGGGTAGGGGAAGGGACATGCTAATTTTCAATGGTTTTTGAAAAATTTATTCTTTAAACCTCAAACTTGTTAAAATTTAATAATGAACTTATACTTCTAAAGTACTTCTAAATTGAAAAGTTCACCATTTAGATGGTGCATCTTGAGAAATGTATCACACAATCCAACTGAGAAAGTTCAGGGCCTCATATCAGGTTCACACTTTCTTATGGCAGTTCTTGGAGAAAATTTCATTTCATTTTTTTTTTTTTTTTTTTGAGAGGGAGTTTCGCTCTGTTGCCCAGGCTGGAGTACAGTGACATGATCTTGGCTCACCGCAACCTCCGCCTTCCAGTTTCAAGCGATTCTCTTGCCTCAGCCTCCCAAGTAGCTGGGATTACAGGTGCCCACCAACACGCCCGGCTAATTTTTGTATTTTTAGTAGAGACGGGGTTTCACCATGTTGGCGAGGCTGGTCTTGAACTCCTGACCTCATGATCCGCCCACTTCGGCCTCCCAAAGTGCTAGGATTACACGTGTGAGGCACTGCGCCTGGCCTGCAAGGTTGGCTGCTCTCTGTGACTAACAACCAAAAGACAGTGGGGTTGGTCTCCTCCCCAAAGACCAGTGCACAAGAGTAAAGGTGGCGGGGCGGACCCTCACACATTTGATCTATGGCCTTTGCCTTCCTCCTAAATGTCTATCCCTTGAGCTTGGGACATTCAACTGTCATCCCAGGGCTCTCCCAAACCAGATACAAATTTTAAAGTTTCTTTATCAATTAAAATGTCTTATTTCTCTTCTTTGTTATTTAATGGTATTTTCCAACATTTAAGTGGCTCTCCTCTTATTGCCTGATATTTCCTTAATGATGGAGCCTGCTGAGGCCTGAAATTATAAAATTGCAAGATCAAAAAGTTCAGTTAAACAGCCCTATGGTCTCGGCAAGGATGACAGGGACTCATTTAATCCAAGACCAAGATGCACATATCCATTATTATTCACTGATTGGAAGACATTTTGAACCTTGTATATATTTTAAATTTTAGTATAGAGAAGAGATTGGTAGTGGTAAATTCATAAAATAAAATACTATAAATAAATTTGAAAAATTTGTCATCTGAGTACATCTCAACATATTGTTGGAGTAAGAAAAAGAAAGTGATAAAAGATGTATATAGTACAATGCGATTTATACAAAAGTTGAATATATAAAAGAAACTAAATTATGTTTATGGAAAAATCATACGTTGTTAAACTATTAATACATGGATGGTGTTATGAGTGAATTTTATGCCCCCAAAATTCATGTTGAACTCCTAACTGCCCCCCTGCCTCAGTACCTCATAATGGGACCATTTTTGGAAAAAGGGTTATTGCAGAGTTAGTAAAAATGAGGTCATACTGGAGTAGGATGGGCCCTTAATGCAGTATGACTAGTGTCCTTTTTTTAAGAGGAAATTTGGACATAGAGACACATGCACAGGGAGAAGACCATGTGAAGCTGGAGTTATGCTGCCCAGAGTCAAAGAACTACCAGAAGCTAGAGAGAGGCCTGGAGCCCATCCGTCTCTAGTGCCTTCAGAGGGAGCACAGCCCTGCCCACACTTGATCTGCGACTTCCAGCCTCCAGAACTGCATGACAATGAATTTCTGTTATTTAAGCCACTTGGCTTATGGTACTTAGCTATGGCAACCCCAGGAAACTAAAACACATGGGAAAGATACACATGAACTTCAAGACAATGGCAACCCCAGGAAACTAAAACACATGGGAAAGACACACATGAACTTCAAGACAATGTCTACCCCTGGAGAGGTAGGAAAGGGAACAGGATTGAAGAGGAGCAAATGAGACCTTTATTTCATTAATAATAAAATAAAAGACCTGCAGTATATATGGGAAAATGTTATTAGTTGCTAAATTAGGTAGTAGACATATGGGTGTTTGTTATATTATTCTCTGTACTTTTTAAATATGTAAACTATCCCAAAATGAATCAAAAAGATATTCAGAGGAGTGTCTCAGCACACCTAAGACCGGCAGTGTTGTCTCTGGTTGCTGGTTCTAAAGCTGTAATCAACCTAAAGCCCTGCCTGTCTTTGGTTATAAAGAAAGAGATTGCTGGGTCAGAGACTGAAGATGCTGAGAATCTATCGAGACCAGTTATGCAGAAGAAAACAGATAGCTGGCATAGAGAGATTTATTTTTAGAAACAGCCACTTTATTCACTTGTCTCATCCCTTGAAGGTTCTTTATAATTGTGACTGAATCACTCATCCAGCTCTGGGGTTGAGATGTAAGGTCAGAATCTTACCAATTAGAGGAGTAGATCCTCATAGAAAAGACTGTCTCTGAAGCTAAAGCTCCTGCAATATCCTGTCTAGAGACAGCTCGCCTGGGCAGTGGGTGATGTAATTTGATCTGTTAATACTTAACCAGGAGAGAGTCAAGAATTCATACTGACATCTGCTGGACCCTTTGAATACTTCTTGGTGTAAGTTAGAACCAGAAATTCTGGAGCAGGAGAACTCCCAATAGGCCCCTTTAGGGACTCTCTGACCTGGGGCGGGTGTGTCAGCATGCTGAGATATGCAACTTGAAATCAAATTTAAGATCTTTTGCTCACTGCACACATTTAGCATAATACATCCATGGCAGAATGAGGCAGGACATCTAGGGTATAATTAACAATCACTATTCTATGATAGTCTCAGCAACACAAATGCCAATTTGCTTGTCAAATTCCAAAGAGAGAGGAAGGGACCATGTGGTAACAATACAAAACAAGGTCTTTGTTTTCAGGGCTCAACTCAGCAACTGCTCTGTTCTTTGTGTAGCAGGAAAGAAAATCTTGTCAGCTCCTGGTCCACTGAGCTCTAGATACAAAGTTACTGTGTGGACATCTTTCCAGAATCAAATTCCAATACAACTCAGTTCTCTGGATCCGTGGGGGAGTCTGTAAAGATGTAAATTGAGATCCAGGAGCCCAGTGGAGGAAGCTGAGATAACTAAGAAAACAAATTCCTTTGCTTGGGGCTTGTTGGATACACCCTATCAAAAGCTCTAGCAGTCATTAGATTTTGCTGTTGCTTAATAAAGACAAGAAAGCAAATTGTTACTTAATAGCTGGAATTTGTTTGACAGGAAAAATTTTTTTAAGAGTAGAACTATCTGAAAAAAATTAAAAGAATTCTATTGTGATATGCATGTTGAAAGCTATTCTATAGATAATAATAGAGTTAAATATTTTTCTCCTAAAAAGGAACTATTGATTATGACAAAACAATAAAATGTTTCTCTTTTACTCCATACTCTCCTGATATAAGAAAGAGTTGTATGATTTCAGTTGAAATTGGATTTTTAAGCAACTTTCATTATTTTTGTCTACTTTTAGATGAGAGTTCTCATATTCTTTCTGCTGAAGAAACAGGATGAGGGAAGGAGATAAACATTTACTGATGTGCAAAACAGTTTACATGCATCTTTGAATTTCATTCCAAGATATTGTTATGCCCATACTATGGATGCAAAACTTTTTCTCAAAGAGATTAGATATTTTTCTCCAAATTTCATGACTCTTAAGCAGCAGATTCAGGATAGGAATTCAGTTTGACCTGACTTCAAAGCCTATGCTTGCTTTCCCTTACATAATATTGTCTACATCTGATTATAATTGCTGGGTTAAAAGAAAAATTACCAGATTTTACTTAGATTTTCTTTGTGTCCCTAAACAATTGAAAGTACACATAATCCCAGTGTTTAGACTTGAACCACCTCTCCGTACTCTGATGTGAGAGAGAATCTGAAGGTGAAAATGGCAGTATGATCAGTGGGAAAAAAAGTGAAGGCCAAATTGATGGAACTTTGGTTTTATATCCAAGGTAGGCATGGATCCAGCAGCCATGGAGCAGTGGAGAGGATCTTACCCCACCCAGCCTGCCTGAAGGAGGCCGGCCCACATCCACAAAACCCTGACCCCTGCTCACTCTCTATTTTTTTTTTTTTTAAGATGTTGAAGGCAAGTTTCCAACCAGTCCTGCTTTCCCTGGACACAGGATAGTGGCTGTAAATGTCATGTGGGTCCACCCATTTATTGTGCTATTGACTGGGTACCTGAAAAGACAATAGTAGAATGCAGTTGAGAAGGACTCTTACGATGAAATGTAATGATCTAATTTATTCATTTTGTAAATGTTTATTTAGTATCTTTTTTTGATGTCATAAGACAGAATACAGGTATGGGGGTCATCTAGATCTGGATGTAAATCTCAGTCAGCCACTTACTATTTAACCTGAGGCTATTATTTAATATCTCTGTACTTTATCTATGAAATGAGAATAACATCAAGCTCACATGGTTGTTGTAAGAATTAGAAATAATATATGGGATGTGTCTAACGCAGAGCCTAGTACCTTGAAGGTACAAAACAAAATGCATTGTTTTTGTTATTCCTATATTTAAAATAGTTATTGTGTTATATTGATGTAATAGAGATTATAACAGACCTGGGGGACAAATAAATGGAAGAATAGGAAACTTTCCCTGCCTTTGAGACATGCACATCTAGTCCTGGAGCCAGATGCATAAACACACGATGATGGGATGAGAAAGCTTTTGTGATTGAGGTAAGGGCAAGATGCTCTGGGAGCACTTCTTACGGTTTACTGTTAGTTAGCATAAATATAATTATATATAGGAGCTACAAATTAATATAGATTCTAAAGATATTGGGTGCCTGTGGCATCCACCAGCGCCTCACAAAGGTTAGGCCCTAAGCCAGGAATCTCTGGGCCAAAGGTGGAAATTAGGTTTCCTTTCATGCATCAACTCTGATAATTGATAGTGTGTTCTTGCATGGCTTTGTTAGTGAAAATTCTGAGCAGAGAAGTTTGCTCACATTGTAGAAGCAGCATATCAAACAGACTGAGAACTTGGCTTGTGGAGCCAGACTGCTCTGTTGCTTGCTTGATCCTGGACAAGTTCCTTAACTTCCTTGTCCTTTAAGTGTCTTCACGTGTATGCCTGGTTCTGATCCAGGTTTTTTTCTGCCATATTCTGAGTTTTAGCTTTAGTTTTTGTGTGCTGGTTTTCAGTTCTTTCTATACCCCATACTAGCTGCTGTTACATTTTGGCCTTTGCTAGTTTATAACACTTTCTTATATAAGAGCTGATATGTAACAGCAAGGACTTCTCATTCTTTCTGTAATTGCTTAAATTCTAGTCTTTAAAGTATAAAGTAACACAATATTGACCACATAAACTCCATAACCTTTGTTTTACTGCTTCAGGCATTTTAAATTAAGCACCTGTTTTGAATTAGACACTTTATTATCTCTGGTACAATCTGACAAAGTTATATTTACAAATGAGGAAATACAGGCTTAGGGAAGTTAGGTGGTAACTACCAAGTGGAAGATCTGAAATGTAAACTTTGGTATTTTGGAGTCCAAAGTTTGAGCTTCTTCCTTTCTTACTACATGCTGCATCCTTGAACCTATTGTTTTCAGCACTTGGTTCTAGCACAAGTTAAGATACAGAACTTTGAAGAATGTTGAGAAAGATGGGAAAATAAGCAGGAAAATGGGGTAGAGCTCTCAGAAAAGAAATTAGCAATTAAAAATCAAGTGTACTCAGGGACTTATGATCTAATCCACTTCTATACTTTTGTGCAGGTGTAAGAATCAGGCTGGACTGATTTAGGTGCATATAATGGAGGTGAGGAAGATCAGAACTGCAGAGCAGGCATGGCAGGATATCTGGCCTAGTGATAACAGTGGAACTGGACCTCGGGGAGGGGACAAGTAGAGCTAGCAGGCTGAAGCAGACAAGTAAGCCTATCAAAATACTGGAGTGCAAGACAGGGCTCCCACCTTTCTGGGTCCTAGTTCCTCAGAAGGTATCCCAGAGAGAGTAAAATAGGCAGGTAGCAGCTTGGCCTCCCCTTGGACAATTTATCTTGCAGAAGGGCAAGGTGCCTGGAGCTTCCATTTCCAATAATAAGACAGAGATGAGGTACCCTGATTGACACTCACTGAAAACAATGGAAAACAGTGAATAAGTTATATACAACATCTTATTAAAGACTTTAATGAGCTGGCAAGAGAGTAAAAAGCCATGAACTAAGCAAAAGTGAAAATCCATGAGGCACGTTTTTACCATAAAGGCATTTAATAAATCAGGTGGAAAACAGCCTCACATAATTCTATTGGATGAAAACACAGTCCAGAGACTGCTGGGCATACTGAGTCTGAAGAGAAGCCCCCAGCAAAAAGCTGGGGCTCTAAAGGATTTTGTCCTCGGTATAAGGGTGAGTTAGAAATAAACCCAGTCATCTGACCCAGAAGGCTGAAAGGGAAACTGCTGGTCTTGATTCTTGGCACCAGTAGAGAGAGGGGAATTTGTGCCATAAGATGGCCCTCACGTGAGTTTTCAGACTTAATTTACATTATCTGGGTGATACACACACACACACACACACACACACACACACACACACACACACACAGTATCTCCAGCCCAAGAATTTTGATTAAAGTGGTTCTTTAATTAGATGAAAGCACAGTTCTCTATGGAAGAAACAATTTCAAGGCCTCAAAGCATTTCCACAGACAAAGCTCAAAGACATACGAACTCAGTACAAAATACCAATGAGAAACAAAGAGAAATACAGCACTCTGAGAAAGAGACGAAAAAAATCAGAAGAGCTAGACTTACACTGAATATAGATATCTGACTCATCAGATACAGAATATGAATAAGAATATTTAATTTTTAGAGAAATACAAAGTGAATTCACAATATTTGCAAAGGGCAAAACTATTAAAAATGACCAGATAGATTTAAAATAGAAACAACGGAACTTCTAAGGTTAAAAAAAAATAAAATAATTGAAATGAGAATCCAATAGATGTTTTTAAAAGCAGATTAGAAGCAGCTAAATAGTGAACTGATGAACTGGAAAATATATCTGGAAAGGTGTACATTTGAGAGTACTTGTGGGCAATATAGAAGAAAGATTAAGAAAAATTGAACACAGAGTTAACAGGTTTAATACATATGAAACTGGAATTCCAGGAGAGGAGGAGAGAATCAGGGAGAGATCATATCTGAAGATGTAAGGGCTCAAAAACTTCCAACATTGGTGAATGACATAATCATCATTATCCCATTCAGAAACTGTGATGATTTCTCAGTAGGATAAATAAAAAGAAATCCGTATGTATACATATAAAAATGAGACTGCAGAACATCAAAGACAATGACAACATCTTAAAGGTAGACAGAGGAAAAAAAAACAGATTACTTTAAAAGAAATGATAATTGGAACAACAGCCAGTTTCTCACAGCAAAAATGAAAGCTGTAAGTGAAATGATACTGTCAATGTATCGTGCATTCATTTTCTATTGTTATAATAAGTTATCACAAAATTTTCAGCTTAAAAATATACAAATGTAGTATCTTACAGTTCTGTGGGTAGGAAGTCCAGGTGGGCTCAGCTGGTTTCTCTGCTCTGAGTTTCACAAAGCTGAAATCAAGCTGTCAGCCAGCTGGGCTCTGATTGGAAGGCTTTGGGAAGAATTCACTTTCAAGCTCGTATGGTTGTTGGCGTAATCCAGTTCCTTGCAGCTGTAAGACTGAAGTTCCTGTTTCTTTGCTGGCTGTCAGCTGGGGACAGCCGTTAGATCCTGGAGGCCTCTCTCTGGTCCTCTATCTAGAGCCAGCAATAGTACGTCAAATTCTTCTCATGCTTGGAATCTTTTCATCTTCCCTTTTGCTGTCTCTCTCTTCTGCTGCAGCCGCTGCTGCGTATCTCTGACTGAAGGCCCAGGAAGTTCTCTGCTTTGAAAGGCTCCTTTAGTTAGATTGGACCCACCTGGATACTCCAAGATACTCTTTTTCAAAGGTCAGTAGCCTTAATTACATCTGCAAGTTTTCTTTTGCCATGTAATGTAACCTATTAACAGGTTCCAGGCATGAGGGTGTGGACAACTTTGGGGTGGCAGCATTATTCTGCTGACCACAAACTAACAGAAAGTAACTATTTGGAAATATTTTTCAAGAATAAAGGGAGAATGACACTTTTAGATTAGCAGTAACTAAGAGAATTTGTCACCAATGCTGGGCGCGGTGGCTCACGCCTGTAATCCCAGCACTTTGGGAGGCCAAGGTGGGCGGATCACAAGGTCAGGAGATTGAAACCATCCTGGCGAACACAGTGAAACCCCGTCTCTACTAAAAATACAAAAAAAAATTAGCTGGGCGTAGTGGCGGGCGCCTGTAGTCTCAGCTGAGACTACTCGGGAGGCTGAGGCAGGAGAATGGCGTGAACCCGGGAGGTGGAGCTTGCAGTGAGCCGAGATTGCGCCACTGCACTCCAGCCTGGTTGACAGAGCGAGACTCTGTCTCAAAAAAAAAAAAAAAAAAAAAGAAAATGCTAAAGAATGTGTTTTAAGCAGAAAAATGTGACCCAAGAAAAAAGGTCTGAAATGCAACAAGGAATGAAAAGTAAAAAAGGTTGTGCATTGTATAAATCAGTAGTAAGTGCTTTGTAGATTAAGAAAAATAAGTTTAAATTAAAATATGTGACAACAATAATGTTTAACTGAGTGGAATAAATGTATTCTAAGGTCTTTATAAATTTTCCTTGAATGCAAATAGACTTACTGTGAAGAATGCACTTCAGGCAGAAGACATCTGCAGTGTCTGCTGGTCATCAATCAAATTTCTTATTTTATCTATGTTAGGATTTGGAATAAAATTATGCTATCTTCTTAATAAAAGTTATATAAGTTTCTGGAATAATTTGTAAGATAGAAATGTTTTGAATAATCAGTAAAACTTCTCAATAAGATCATCTAGTGTTCTTTATGGGAAGATTTTTGGAAGTACCAATTCAATTTATTTAGGGATTATTGCACGATTCACCTTTTTTTTTTCTTTTTTCTAGAGTCAGCTTTGGTAAATTGTATTTTAATTCATGTTTCAATTATTTATTAGCATAAAACTTTCAAAATATCCCCTTAGTACCTTTTAAATTCTACTGAGTCTGAATTATGTACTATTACTCATTTCTGGTATTTTTGGGCTTTTATTGTTTATATTGATCAAGCTTGCCAGAAGCTTGTAAATTTTACTAGTTTATTTGAAGTACTAATTCTTGGTTTTGTATATTCTTTCTATTATATGTTTATTTTATATTTCACTAAAAAAATATTTTTTGGTATGGTAGGTATTTTTAGGTATATTTTTAAATTGTTCTTGCTTTTTTTTTTACTTTTAATCTTTCTGTATCCTTCTATTTTAGCATTTTTTTCAGTCATCGTAGTAAAATTTTCCTAAAACTTAAAAGTACATGAAATCCTTTGCCTCAGTGAAATTTTCCAAGAGTCTTGTGGTTCTCTCAGGCTAGGAGTTTCTGCAGATACTCATAGTGACAAAGTCCGTTGAGCCTGAGACCACATACATATTTGCTCAAGATTTGACATGATTTCCAGGAATAGGGGATGATGAAGCAGAATATAGGATTGAAATCTCAAAATGCTTCTTAGATGTAGAGAAGAAGTAATCTAACCAAGAGTTAGTTTTATTTTTAGGGAATATTTGTATTTTTGGAGAAGGGAATAAAATAGGTTAAAATAAAGGCCTTTCTAGAATAAGACCAAGATCAATATAATGTGATCTCAAAAAAAAAAAAAAAAAAAAAGTAACAATTTGCACATTATTCAGGATTTGAATTGCAAGGACAGGCACCAGAATAAAAACATTTCCAGATGTCTTAGGAACTGCACTGGCCTTCATAGGGATCTATTAGCAATTTTAAGGTCACTTATTCCTAAATAGAGACTTCTTGGTTATGTCCATCATCTGTGAAGAATGAATTACTAAATTTTACAGAGAGTAGACTAGTAAAGACAAGAAGAATATTTCTTAAGTGGGTAGAATGAGGTGCTATAAGAAAGGCAAATATTTTTCCTATATACCTTGGCTACTATAGCAGACTATATAAAATCCTGTGTCCAAATTAGATGCTATCTTATTATGCACATCTTTTTGGTAGAAAAGTACACTATTGTAGTTGTACCCAAGATTAGTGAGCAATGAAATGCTCCAGCACACATACAAAATGGAAAGTTTGAACACTGCTTTCATCATAAAGTGGAAAAGGTCTCTGAAGGAAGGTATATTTTTCTTCATATATTTCAGAAGTTCCAATATTAACATCCAATCCACTTTCCCATCCACTTCATGCAAGTTTCCCAGGTAAGTTTAGAAAAGAAAGGTTTCATGATTGGGTTAAAGAGTGGAAGATAGGAAGACACTCAGAGATGATGGGCTATATGCTACATCAGTCTCTATTAATCAATGAAGCAGAAAATAGAAGCTATTATTGCATGTTTTATTCCTTTATGTAAATTCGGATTTCTATTTAGTATCATTTTTCTTCTGACTGAAGAACTTTTAAAATTTCTTGTAGCATATACATCTACCAGTGTTGAATTCTTTCAGCTTCTGTGTGTCTGAAAAACTATTTCTTGCAGGATATGAAATTCTTGGGGCGGAGCTTGCAGTGAGCCGAGATTGCACCACTGCACTCCAGCCTGGGCGACAGAGCAAGACACCGTCTCAAAAAAAAAAAAAAAAAAAAAAAGAAATTCTTGGTTAACAGTTTTTTTGTCCACCATTCCTCTAGCCCCAGTTTTGCTCCACTGCCTTCTGGCTTATATTGTTTCTGATGAGAAGTCTGCTGTCATTCTTATCTTTGCTCCTCTATATAATGTGTCTTTGATCACTTGTGGTTTCAAAATATTTCTCTTCATGATCTGTCTTAAGCAATTAGGTTATAATATGCTGTATGTAGAGCATATTATAATGATTATTGTAATTTGAATTCTTTCAGCTTCTTGGATCTGTTTATTGTTTTCATCAAATTTGAAAAGATTTTGGCCATTATTTCTTCAAATACTATTTCTGATTCACTCATTCTTCTCTCACTCAAGGACTCCAATTACGTGCATATTGGGCTGAATGAAAATTTCCCACAGCTCACTCATACTCTATTCATTTCCCCCTAGTTTTTGTTAAAATTTTATTTTATTTTGAATAATTTATATTGCTATGTCTTCAGGTTCACTAAAACTTTCTACTGGATTATCTAGTCTGCTGTTAGTGCTATCTAATATACTCTCATCTCAGACTTTGTGGGCTATATCTCTAGATGTTCAATTTGGGTCTTTTAAAAATATATCTATCAGATATATTTGAGCACCTGGAAGGGGAAAAGTAACAAAAGAAACAAACAAATGCTCTTTCTTCTACCTTCTTAACATATTCTACCTTCTTGAAGATATAGTGTATATTTATAGTAACTATATTAATATTGTTCTATGCTAATTCAATCTTCTGTGTCATTTTCAGATCTGTTTCTATTGATAGAGTTTTCTTATTATGGGTTCTAGTTTCATGCTTCTTTGCAAGGCTAATTATTGGTTGGATGCAAGAAGTTGTGAATTTGCTTTAGGGGTACTATATATTTTGTCTTCATATAAATATTTTTGAACTTTGCGTAGGATGTAGTTAAGTTATTTGAAAACAGTTTGATAATTTTCAGAGCTCTCTCTCTGTGTAGCTCTCTCATCACTGATAATCTGCCCTATCAACTCTAGCTGCCTTGGCTTCTTGGACTCCTAATACCATCTTCTCAATTCAGGAAGACTACCAACATCTGCCTGCATTCCATCTCCTTGCACTGTAGCCTGGAAACGCTCATTAGGTGGTCAGATGGTACAATCAGAGGTCTCACTTCATTTGTTTCCTCTTTCTCAGAGAATTTACTGTCTCACATTGATGATGTCCAGTGTCTGAAAACAATTGATTTGTATATTTTTCCAAGATTTTAATTGCTTCAGGTGAGAATCAAGTCTAGTCCCTGTTACTACATCTTGGCCCAAAGCAGAAGTTGCCCTTCTATTAATTACAAAATTCAGATATTCACTGACTATAAAGAAACTACTTTAGTCAGAAAATCCTTTCTTGCTTTTAGATTGTCTTTCAACACATAATAAAAATCTGGTTGACGTGTTTTAGGTGATGACTATGAAATAGACTCAGACTGTTCCATTTAAATAGATATGATTCTTGATCAGTGAAGGATCATTAACTCTTTTCATGCTGGAAACAATCAGATTCAAGAATCTGAAAATCAAGATGGCAGAAGTTATAGTCTCTAAAATGACAAATAATATTTTAAAACAAATGAATTGAGATATCAGCAATTCTTTGAATTACAAAACGTGTTTGCCTTCACTAGTCTGGAAGAAACAATGCTGCTGAAAAAGAATTTGCTATGGCATCAAGAAATTAAGTACTTTAAGCCCCAAGCTATTTGTTGTTCACATCAGGATTGGCCAAATTACCTGATTATTCAGAGTCTGTCTATGTATGTTTCAGTTCCTCAGTCACAGCATTTTTAGAACAGTACTGTAACCTCAACCTAATCCTTAGCAGTGGTCATAATGGCTGAAATTTCATAAGACTATATGGATACTATAGCAGTTTTTCTTATAGCTTTAGTTTCTTGAAAAAATGCTGTTTGAAAGTAAGAATTACTCTAAATACCTACATTATCAACTTCAAATTAGTATAGAAAACGTAACATCTGTTATTGATACAGAGAAATACAAGGTATTCTGCAATTTTTACATTTTTACATTTATTTGAATCTGAATTCCTTACGATAAAATATCCAATTAACTTGCAGTCTCTGCTTGTCAAACAATGTTACCCTACTCAGTATGTCAACAATTTTGTTTTCAAAGGTATTATCTATTTCATTAAATAGTTATTATTTTATTAATATAGTAATACTTTTCCCCTTCCAGGTGCTCAAACATTTAGATACTGTTATCCTTTTGGAATGGGTACTTTGATTAAATTTTTGCCTATTATATATTAAAGTAGCCTATTAAATATTCAATTAGTCATGGTTATGAGACTTCATGGCTTCTTCTACATGTTCCAAGACTCTTTTTGAGATACTATTGCCTCTTTTTCCTAATCTGAAATTGAATGACCAAGGTCTCCCAACCATCTTTAGGCACTTACAGTGTAATGCTTTCAACTTCGCCATTTTCCAGAGGACATTTTTCCTTCCTTGGCAGTGATGTGGTACTTTTTTTTCTCCATCCATGGCTGACTGGAATTCCTGATGGGCTTTTTTTGTTTGTTTCTTTTTCTTCACAGAATTCATGGAAATTTCTTCAATGGCAGTGATGAGCAGGAACACGTGTAAAGAAGATGATCTGAACTAGGTAAGTGAGATCATCTTTTGAATAGCATCCTACACGATCTTGTCTGTCTCTGTTCAAGTTTTTATTGCTCAGCTCCATGGGAATCAATATTTTCCCCATAAATCTAATATTTATGGTTTTACAGGAATAAAGAAGCAACTTTTTTACATTATTGATTAGGTTGGGTTCTAAGCCAGTATCAGACTTGATACCATGGCAAGTTCTACTACAGGGCAGTTCACTTTTCACAAAGGTAGCTTTTAATTACAGGTAATTCCTGTACAGATTCACTCTTCTCTCTACACAACTCTTCCAAATAGGATTGGTCAGGCCAGGGCCACTGTGTTACAAAATGTGGTATAGTTAAATGGTGCCCCCTGGGGTTATCCCACACACATCCTTGGGCCAGGTTATCCTCAAATTCCCTAGAGCCTGAATTTCTTGTCTGTAATTCTTCACCAAGGACTTATATATAAATGCTTTTCAAGAGATGAAATTCCTTTATAGCCAATGGCCTGGATGCTTTTTCATCTCCGGGAGGGTTTGTCCTTTACTCCTATGGTCATCTTCATCTAAGATGGAGGCAATTCCCTCCTTCCAGTTACTCAGACCAAAAGCCTTGTTTTAATACCTGCACCCAATTCTTCCTTTTAAAAATAACCCATAGCCAATGCAACAGCAAATCTGCTTATCTCCAACTTCCATTTAAACACATATTTTAGTTATTTTAGGCATGGCTTTTCTTTACTACATTCATGAGAAAACTTTATAAATTGCAACAAAAACAGATGGTTTGAGAGCTGGGTTGGAGCTAAGATTTAAAGAAAATGTGAGTCCAACTGAAACTATTCCAGTCCAGGGACAAACAAGGAAAGATCCCATTTATTTCAAAAAATAAGTGTGGTATTCAGAACAAAGTCTTGGGAGCCTCAGATTCACAGACTGAGGGTAGATGTCCCATTTGGGTCACATCTCAGTCCCCAAGAGCCATGCCTGGGGACCCTGTGCTACTTGTTGGAGGCACCTCCTATCCAAAGATGTGTTTGATTTTTTGAAATCAATCTGACAATACTTGTCATTAAATTGGCCCAACCTTCTTACATTTATTGTAACCATTCATTTTCTATCACCTTATTTAATGCTTTCTTTATTGCCTCTTGCCTATTTTTGAATTGGACATTTTTTCCTTCATTGTATTTTTTTATCTCTACTTCTCTTTTTTTGGTGGTTACCTTGGAAATGTGTCATGCATGGTTAATTTGTCAAAGTCAAAAGGTAAGCTGTATATTTACTACCCTCCCAAACATTACAAGGATCTTAGAATATTTTATCTTCAATCAGTACTTACCAGAGAATATTATTGTTTTGGTATATTTATCCTTTTTTTATAAGACATTGTAATTTTGTTTAACATAGTCAAAATTTGTTTAGATTCACATATTCAATAATTTACTTGCTCGTCATTTTTACTTCTTCTTGAATATTCCATCTTAGAAAACTTTCTGTAGAGAAATGTTTGGTCAAATCTATCAGGAGACAAGTATAAGAATGCATGTATCAGCACCCCTTATAATGTCCAAACCTGGACAACCCACACATCCATTCAACAGTATACAGGATAAATATTTTGTTATATTCCTTCAGTGGAAATCTATAAAACCATGAAAATTAATGAATTGATGTTGTACAGAAAAAATGAATAAATCTTAATAAAACAAGGCTGAGCAAAAGAAGTCACAAAACGCATACAGTGTGATTTTATTTACATGAAATTTTAAAAATGCAAAACTGAACAGTATGTTGTTTAAGGATACAAAAATGTGTAATGTAATTATAAAGAAAAATGAAGAAGTGATAAATACAAAATTCAGGAAGATAGTTATGTCTGAAGGATAAGAAAAAGAACTGGCATCTGATAAGAGAACACAGAGCACATGTAATAAAAATGTTCTCTCTCTTAAACTCGTTGATGAGTACAAGGATATTTGCTCTATGCTCAAATGTTGTGTCAAAGGCATTCCATCTATTTCCTCCCAGTTTCCACCTCCTTGAAGTTAGGCAAGGCCATGGAATTGGTTCAAGCTAATAAATTGTAGTCAGGATTGATGTGTGTGTGTGTATGTGTGTGTGTGCGTGTGTATGTGAAGTGTGTGTGTGGTACTTCTGGACCAAAGCATGACAAAGTCAGTGAATGACCCTCCGGATAACTCCTTCTTTTCCATAGCCTCACGTTGAGATGGGGGAGCCACAGGATCATAGCAGTCTGAATTGCCTAGCCATTGCATGGAGAGTAACTCTGGAGAAGTGTCCAGGCCAGCAGCTGATCTTGCAGAGATGAGAAGTCCATGTTTATTGTGCCAAGTCATGACTATTTTAGGGTTGTTTGTCACTGCAGTATAATAACCTGGACTAATACAAATATTTTTACGAATACTCTTTTATATTTATTCAATATTTAACAAAATCAAGTTAGAAGACTCACACTAAAAATTTCAAAGAATACAAACCAATGAGGAAAGAGCACCACCCAGGACTTGGGTATAAGTAGGTCATGACTACTTCCAAATTTCTCTAGCTTGAATGGTAATAAAATTACCATGCTGATCTATTGACCACCTGTTGGGTCCAGAGAAAAGTAGGTAAAGCAGTGGGCATTCATTAGAATCAGCTCTATGGTGCTCAGCCAAGGAATGGCCTTTCTGACTCTGGCCTGTTTTGCATCGTTATTGAACTTGGCCACATGTGTAGGTAGGGGCTCCCCAGTGGGATTGGACATTCCTTGAGGCCGGGATTATGTTTCTTGCACCTTCCTGTCATCTTCGTCCTGGTAACAGGCTTGTGAGTGATCCTCAGGTACTTGTTGTGTTGAGCTCAGAAAGCCTTCTTTTCCTCTTCAGCTAAAGTTCTTGACAGCTGCCACATCCTCCCTGCCCTCTCCCATCTTGCCAAGCACCTTTGGCCTGGGGACCTGCCAAACAAGACCCAGGGGACACAGTTTTCTAAGAAAAGCTGGCTTCTCCGGCAGGGGGGATTTACCAGCAGCAGGATGTCATGCGAAACAGATTGCAGATGCCTCGCCTCCGTGGCCATCAGAATCAGAAATGCTTGCCTGCCAATCAGCATTACGGTGAAGAACTGTGACATGATATTTGTCTGACTTGTGTTAATACGTTCTAATATTGCAAACTAATTTTGTTCCCCCACTTGGCCATCACTGCATTGTGTTTGGCCTGCCAGGGCTGGCACCATCCATCAATCTTAGTTAGTGGCCTGCTCCTTCTACCTTACAGCTGAGAGTGTCCCTGATCCCATCGAGACACCCATACCCCTCTCAACAAAGCCTTCTTTTCAATCAGCCTGTAAGAATGCAGTCATTTGGTTCAGAATAAAGATGCAAGTTCTTGTCTGTGAGGGCTGACAAGATGACCATTGTCTGATCATGTTTTTTCAGGATGGCTTTTCTGGGAGAGAATTCCCCACGGCACAAGGAGAACATTGTGGGCCTGGTTGTCATTTATGAACCATTGAAACATGTTAAATTTGTTGGAGTCAAACTCTCTGACCTCTCTTTGGGTCTAGTTTCCCCATCTGGATGTAGAGGTCTGGGCTACATGATCACCAAGGTATTTTTTGTCTCTGAAATTTGATCAATTCAGTCCATCATTCTATGGCCATTGATCCCCATGTCTGGCAATAGCATTTTGTTTCAAGTTCTCTTTAGGTTACTATTTTAATACTTTGGGGGGTGTATAGCAGTGTTACAAACCCCTTGAAAATCTGATGAAAGAGTTAAAACCTTTCTCCCTAGAAAAATGCACTGACAAAAAACTTGTACTTAAAATTTCCTGAGGTTTGTAACTCCTAAAAGCTAATTTGTGGTCTCTAGAGGTTGAGAAGCCTAATTTTGATTTGTGTCCTGATTTTATTTCTTACTCTGGAATTTACCTTAGTTTTAAACTTGCAAGCCATATTAAGTGATTTTTTTTCATTTTTTTCAACATTTTGTTTTGAAAAATTTCAAAACTACACAAAAATAGAAAGTTCTGATGGATATTCACATACCCTGTAACTATTAATAGATTCACCAACTGTTATATTTGCTATCTTCTCCTTGTCCTTTTTCTCCTCCTTCTTTTCCCCCCTCATCCCTCTCTTATCCACCCCCCCACCCCTTATGCTGGAGGCTGGGTCTTTGGAGATGTATGAAACCCAGCCTCTTCCCTTTCCTCTTCACTAATCTTGTGGGATGATAAGACAAAGACACTGTTAATTGCATAGAAAGCAAACTTCACCAGTGCCAATTAGAGCCATAATAAGATACTGTGGAGTGAGAGAAGAGAAACATTTCTACTAGAGGTAAGGGTCTGGGGACAGATTGGCAAAAGGAATCACAGAAGGGTAGCAGTTACCCTTTCCTTGAAGAATCGGCACTTTTGGTGTAGGTTATAGTGTAAGCAAAGGCATAGAACTGGCTTGGAGCAGAGTGAATATGAGCAATGACAGATACATTTCTCCTTTGGACTTGCTTGTATTATTTTTCTATCTGACTGGCCTGACCCTAAATGAATCCATCCCCTACCAAAGCCTTTTAGACAATATCCTTGAGAGGACCTAGTACTGTGGGTCATTTCTGGAGCCTTCTGTCCCTTTATCAATGAAAGAGAAGAGACAGTTTTTTCTGCTCACATGACTCTTGGATAAGGAGCAGGTGATGATTACTATACAACCTGGCCTCCTCTCCCCATCTTGTCTCTTCCCCTTCCTAGGATCAGGTAGGGGTTGACCCAATCTTCTCGGCCAGAACTGCCAGCATTGAGTGTACCAATTTTGAAATCCATTGAAAAGCAAGGAGCGCCTGTGGTTTTCTGATGAGCCACAAGAGGGGGAAGTGTGAACACAAATGAAAAAGGGGGGAAAAAAGAACTCACACAAAAACAAAACCCAGCTGGGAAATGAACAGCTTTTCTGAGGCCCTCATTTCTGATGCAGGCTAGCAGTTTCAATCTGTTACGTTTCTCTGTCTCTGTCTCTGTCGCCTCTCTCTGTCACTGTTCTTTCTCTGCCCCTCTCTCACTTTGTCTCTTACTTTCCCGCTGGAATTTCTCTGGGAAAAAAATGCAAATTTGTTTTTCTGCCTCTAGGTTCAAAAATCAGTTGCACAATTTCTAGATGGAGGGAGTTAAGGATCTGAGGGGCTTTAACTTTAATTTGAATATCAGTCAATGGGGAGTTTTTGCAGCTAAGCTCCTCACTCCTCACAAAAACAAAACAGAAAATCCTAAATGAAACCAGGGCCGTTTGGTCACATTAACACTAACAGTTAACAGTTGTGTAGCCCTCTCCTTGTGCCAGGTGCTGTTCTAAGTGCTTTGCACGGATGAACCCTGTTAATCCTCCTAGCTACCCTCTGGGGTTGGTACTATTATTGTCAGCGGTTTACAGATGAAGAATCCGAGGTACAGAGATGTCAAAGGGCTTGGTCAATATCACACAGCTAGTGTCAGAGTTGGGATTTGAAGGGGGCAGTCTGGGTTGAGACTTTCTGCTCTTAATCTCTCTGTAGTAGCTAGATCTTAAAATTAATGAGTGTATAGTGTTAAAACAAAGGAGGTGATGACCCTAATACAGTCTCCCACAGTCAAATCAGATCTGGTTGTGTTCACCTCATAGGAGCATATATTAGAAGAGATAGTTGACATTTGGAGCTGCCCATATGCAGGTGATGAGGGTAATAGAAATAAGGTCATATGCAAACCATTTGGCTCAAGTGAGGGGTTTAGTCTGGCAAAAACAAAACAAAAGAACCCAAGAGTGGAGGCCAGAAAAATTGTTCTCAAATATTTGCAGAGACTCTGAGAACTCTCTCTTTCTCTGGAGGTTCAGCAACTTTCTTTCACAGATAGTCCCCCGCCTATGGACACTTCCTGAGCAGGGGGACTATCTGTGGCTTATTTGGGCCAAGGTTTCCTGATCAGTCCCAAGACTGGCAGGAATTCCATTATCTGGCAAGAAGACTGACCCTCAATCATTTGAGCTTCCTTTGCCTCCCACGGGGTTGTTCAACCAGGGCTTACTTTCCCAGACTGTGGGGTTAGGTCTGCATGTATCAGTGATAAAATGCAATTTGACATGTCCTTATGAGTCACTTCAAACATAACAGGAGTATCTTTTCCTTAAAAATAATGCATATTTAATATAGAAAATTTAGAAATTATAGTAAAGTACAGAAAAAATATCTTACACTATCCCATCACCCTGAGGAAGCCAGTGGTAACATTTTATTATACTTTCTCCTGGGCCTTTTTTCCTGTGCATATATCCTTGTCCACAATCTTCTTAATGGTTCTGAAAGGAATCCTTTCTGGAGAACTATAAAAAAAACTCAGAGAAATGTCACAGTCCATTATGAAGCATGAGTCAGAGCTTCTTCAGCCTCCAGAGAATGTCTTTGGTGAAAATATTTCAGAAAACATTCTGAAAAAAAGTAGTGATTTTATTTCTTCTAGGGCCTCCTCTAAAGGCTTGGGATTACTGAGACAGAGAACAGAGTGTGGAGTATTTGGACTTCATAATAGCATGAGGTGGGAAGGGGAAGAGAAGGCCGGGTCTGGCATCTTTTGTGGGCCAGGCACTGAACTGGACACTTTACTCACTTATTCATTTATTCAAGAAATATCTGAGTCCCTGTAATGATGGGCACTGGGGATATAGTGGTGAATACAAAGGATGTGCTGTGGATCCTGTTCTTAGAGAGAAACTAGTGTTGAGGGGAAAGCTGAGAGTAACCAGTGGAGGGAACAACCAAATAATATAATACGGAACTGAACACAGACAAGGGTGGGATAGTTGGGAAAAGCTTGCCTTAAGGAAGGGGGATTGGATCTGAGGTCTAAAGAATAAAATGGAATTGGGTGAGGGGAGAGGGAAAAGGGAGAACATTCCAACAAGAAGGTAGAGTATATGCTAGTGTTTAGCTGGAGGATGCGTGGCATATTCCTGGAGAAGAAATGAGACCTGATAGACTGCAGAGAGGGAGCAGAGGAGTGAGGCAATCAAATTTAGAGACTCTAAAGAAGAATGAGCTATTGTACATGCAGCAACACGGATGAATATCACAGACTTAAACTTGAGTAAAAGAAGACAGACACAATAGCGTGCACAGTGTATAATTCATTTATACTAAGTTCAAGAACAGGTACAACTAATCTGTGGTGACAGAGTCAGGACCGTAGTTATCTCTGAGGGGAGCTGGTATTCACTGGGAAGGGGCACAAAGGAACCTTATGAGGTGCTAGAAAATGTCTATTTCCAGATAATGGTGACACCAGTGTATATGTATGTAAAATTTCATCACGTTGTATGCTTAAGATTAGTGCACGTGATGTACTTTACTGAATGTACAATCTAACTCCATGAAAAAATACAATAGACACATTTTAAATGTATAATAAACCACTCAAAATGGAGTCCATGGGCTGATGCCGCTCTGTGAGCAGTTTGTTACCAGTGGGCAAGCTTCCTTCAGAATGCAAATCAACGCATGACTTTTTTCATGGAGAAAGTCTCGCTGGCACAGAATGCTAGCAGCGTGCTTGGTGACGTAGCACCAGTGGAGGTGAGGGATGATGCAGCTTGGATTGCAATGAAGAAGTAGGGGATAACAGAAGTTAATAAAGAGTCCTGTGAGGTTTGGTTTGGTTTTGTTTCTGTGTGAGCTTTTTACAAGTTAGGAAATTGAGATTAGAATGGTGACTGCTATGGTCTGAATGTTTGCGTCCCCCTCTCCAAATTCATGTGTTGAAGTCCTGACCTCTAAGGTGAAGGTATTAAGAGGTGGGGACTTTGGGAGATGACTAGATCATGAGCTCTGCCTTCATGAACGGGATTAGTGTCCTTTTCAAAGGGGTCCCGGAGATCTGTCTTTTGCCTTCTGCCACGTGAGGAGGCAGCAAGAAAACACTATTTATAAAAAGGGGCAGATTCCAGACATGGAATCTGCCTGTGCCTTGATCTTGGGCTTCTCAGCCTCCAGAATTGTAAGAAATAAATCTTCATTGTTTAGACCCAGTCAATGGATATTTGTTACAGCAGCCTGAGTGGCCTAAGCCAATGACATAAGCATCCAAGGTCATGTCGTTTGTAAGGGGTAGGCTATTCCAATTCACCATTTCTTTGCAAAGAAATAAAGAAATAATTTGAACACCCTTATATTTTTCTATAGAAAAGGGCTGCTATAAGCAACTTTCCAAAGAGAATCCTAACTTTTTTTGCTTCCAAATACAGAGCTCAATCATCCTCTAATATCCAGATAACAACCTCCATTAATGAGCCTTTACTCTGGGGCCAGTGCCCTGGGTATTTTTCACATCTTGTCTCACTGGAGCCTCTAAATAACCCGCTGAGGGAGGTAATATTAACATTCCCATTACCATTTGAGAAAATTAAACATAAAGAAGTGAAATGCTTTTATTCCTGGGGTCACAAAGGGTTTGAATTCACCAGGATTTGAACTTGGGTCTACATTTTATTCATTGCACTATGCCCAGTCATGCTTCCTGGCATGTGTCCTTTTCAGTGAGGAAGCAGTGGCTGAGTTTGAGCCATTTAGTGATTTCTCTGTGGTTGAATACACATTGAAGGGACCTGCTCTGGCCTCATGCGGGTTTCAGAAGGAAGACTCATATACATTGCTTTTGATGTTCACCAGGGCTACTCCATTCTAGGCCTTAGGAAACTGTTTCTCCCAGCCACCTGGCCTATATCTTACAACAACTAACACAGCAACACTCTCTTGAGTCAGTTGTTTAGGGCAGCATAAAGGGCTTGGTTGGGGGCTACCTTACCCAGGGACAAGGAGGAGATGCAGAGAGTGTGGCTGAATATTATGTACCACCAAGGAGTTAGTTCCACTAAGACCCATAAGATTTTAGAGTAGAACCAGATCTGGGTCAGTCCTAGACCCCAGCAAGGAATACCTGCAAAGTCATCGTAGTTACCTAATCTGTTTGTGGCTACTTGGACCAATTGGTCTGAACACCAACGTGGACCTAGAAACAGAATGAGATTTTGAGTCTGTTATCCTGGATTTTGTCTCCACCTACCCACTCTGGTTAGGCGGACATCGAGATATAACTTTTTAAACCCTCAGCTTCCTCACTTCTAACATGGAATAACAATATCTTAACAGTGTTGATATTGGGATTCAATGAAATCATATATGTGTAAATGCCTACCGTAGAGACTGCTTCATACCAGCTACTCAATACATTATTTTTCTTTGTTTTTCATGAAACTGGCTTTCTTTGTAGTTTTTCTCACTGCCATCCAATTCCCTTTAGGATTCAGTTGTTCTCAGTGTAGTTTTCATGTGTGTGTGTGTGTGTGTGTGTGTGTGTTCTTGTTCCAGAGGATGGATCCATCTGGAGGGGGAGGTGATCCCTGAGGAATGAGAGGAAAACAGTGTGGGTTGTTGCAACGTGACTCTCTCTCCCTTCCCATTTGCTTCTTCTCCCTTGAATCAGGGCAGTGAACTTAAATAAGCTTTGATGGGTTTCTTAAAGGAGGTTTAGAGAAGAGAGGGTCATAGGGTGAGCAGAAAGCAAAGGGAGTGCCTCCCTAGGTCTGAAACCCCATGCCTGCACACTCCAGTTCACACGGTGTAGGCAGTGACTCCCACCCCATCCACTCTTAGTGCATCTCTCCTCCACCAGCACCTCTCAACACTGATTTTCTGGCATTGGGTAGGGAAGAGATGCTGTGGTTGAATTGGGGGAATAAATGGTTTTCTTGTTTCTGAGAGGCAAAAGGCAGCCAAGGTGTCCCCTAAACATGCTGAAGCCACTGCCAGTGGCCTCTGAAACCATGCATACCAGGGTGCCTTCCCTGGTTCCCAGCCATATTACAGGTTATAGGCCTCCTATATACCAGTGCCAGGGCAATGTGTCTGATGCTTTGGCTTAGTTTCATTTTAGAGAAGAGCTGGAACCATAACCTGTGGAAGGAGCCTCTGCAGGCTGCTTGACTCAGGGGAGAGGAAAACTCATTTTCTTTCATGATGGCAAAGGATTGATCTAGTGATTTTTTGGGCCCCTTGGTGTCCACAGGTCAAATAAACAGGTGATTTTGCAATGCTGTTTCCAGTGAGTAAATCCTTTTCTTGTGTTTTCATTTTAAGAAGGCTTAAAAAGGCAGCAAGAAGAGAAGCCTTGAACATTTAGGATACGGACACCTTGACACAAGGTGATGAGCTGTACTAACATTTGTTTCTGTGGAAAGGTTTGCAACCAACCAAAGAACAAGACAAATAACCACATGGCTTTTTAAGAGCGAATGATGAGAAAATTCCTTCATTTTGCAAGGCAGGAATGACTTTGTGCAAGTTGGACAGGGTGGCAGGAGGTGAGGAACGGAGTCAGGGAAGGACTTCTAGCAGCTAGGGAGTGTATTTCTGACCCAATGGGGCTGCATGACTTGGGGGCAGGGTAGTGAGATGTGAGTGGATGATGGATAGAAGGTGCTGTTCACTGTCCCTGTGTTAGGGGGAGAAACTGGATCAGGAGGAGGCTGCTTTTCTGCCCTGTTTTCCTTCTCCCACTGGATATGGAAGAAAGTGGATGCAGTGTTAGTGAGTCTTCCTTGGAGAACGATCCGAAAAATCTACAGATTAGGTGACTAGGAAGGACTTAATGGGCCCTAAATTCCCACTTTTGTGGTGGGCTTCAGTTAGTGTTCCTGCTCTGCTCTACAGCTAGGATGTCACATTAGTAGAGGGAACCAACATTCCATGGGATTTTTAACTCTAAGATCCTGATATAGTCTTTGAAATTCCCACAGTGTAGTGAAAGAAACAGAAAATGATCAAAATGGAAGAACCTGCTTGCTATGATAGAAGCATAAACAAAAAAACTCTGGGGTCCAGAAGAGAGAGCAGCTATGTATTGAAGGATAGAAAAACTTTACAGAGGAGGTGGTTTGATATGGGTTTTAAAGGATGAATAGGAGTTTGTCAGTCAAAGAACATGAGGAAAGGCAGTCTAGTAGAGAGAAAGACACATAAAAAGACACAGAGATAGGAGAAGGCATGACATGCTGGGCAATAGGGAGTGGTGAAGTGAGGATGAGGGATGGTGGGATGCAGTGACAGGAGGCGCACCCAGAAAAGTAGTCTGTCTCCAGGGTGAAGAACTTTGGATGTCATGCCAGGAAGCTTGAACTTATATCTGTGAGGAAGGGAGAATT
This sequence comes from Nomascus leucogenys, assembly GCF_006542625.1. Taxonomy (NCBI): domain Eukaryota; kingdom Metazoa; phylum Chordata; class Mammalia; order Primates; family Hylobatidae; genus Nomascus; species Nomascus leucogenys. The sequence goes on from NC_044395.1 coordinate 76,220,707, forward strand.
AGCAGAGTCTTTACTTTTTAAACTTTAATTTATTTATGACATGAACTATATAATATATATATATATATATATATATATATATATATATTTGAAGAATTGGGTAATACAGATAAGTAAACAAAAATAATCACTTTTAACCGTACCCCATTGAAGATAACTACTGGTAACAATTTGATCTATATCTTTTCAAAATTCTATATCTATCTATCTATCTATCTATCTATCTATCTATCTATCATCTATCACCTCTCAATCTATTCCTCTTTCATGAATAAGAACATTATACACACAAAAACACACACATTCACACATACATAAACACTGTATGTATATAAGCCCCCACACACATACAATCATCTCTCCATATCTGCAGGGGATTTGTTCCAGGACCCCCAAAAGAATACTAAAATCTGAGGATGTTCAAGTCTCTTATGTAAAATGGCATAGTATTCGCGTATAACCTATATACACCCTCCTGTATACTTTAAATCATCTCTAGATTACTTTTAATATCTAATAAAATATAAATGCTATGTAAATCGTTGTATGGTTTTCGTTTTTTTTTTTTTTTACTATTGTATTGTTATTTTTATTTTTTTTTCCTCAAATATTTTCAGTATCTGGTTGGTGGAACCTGCTAATACAGAGGCCTGACTGTATATATCTTCTTAATTATTTGGATTTTTAAAAATTTAACATTTGTTCATAGCCAATGAACATATTCCCTGGCCTCATCCTTTTTATGGCTACATGGTATTTTAATGCATGGGTCCACATCTGGAGTTCATTTAACCAGACTTCTATTATTGGAGATTTGGGTGATTTTCAATTTTCTCTGTTGTAAATAATGCTGTAACAAAAATCTTTGCAAGTATGTACTTGGGTAATTTTCTGATTCTTTCCTTTGGATAAATCTATAGAAATATTTTTGACAATTTTTTGGAACTTTTAGATGTTTAAATATCCAGGATGGGTTTTAAGCAGGGTAGCAACTACAAGATTTTTATGTAGAAAGATCACTCTGGCTGCTGGTTGTCTAGAGAGGTCAGGAAGAGAGCTGCTTCAAGGGTTGATGAGGACTTGAGAAAGAGAAATAAAAGATAAATTTAGGAGATAAAATCAACAGAACTATTTGTAATTTGATATGTGGGATAGATTTGGAGAGGGTAAATGTAAATTTTTAACAGTAAAAAAAATGTTTTAAGGCAGTGATAGTCTTTCTTTTACAAAATGGAGGAAGAGAAAGTTAGTGTCCAATAGTGTTACGAGCTTGTGTTCCCCCACCATGCCCAAATCCATATGCTGAAGTTCAAGATCATAGTACTTCAGGATATGACAATATTTGGAGTTGAGTCTTTAAAAAGGTAACTAAGTGCACATGAGGTCGCTAGGATGGGCTGTAATCTAATATGGCTGATGTCCTTGTAAGAAGAGGAAATTTGGACACCTTTGGATACAGAGAGAAGACTGTTGAAGACACAGGGAGAAGAGCATCATCTACAAGCCAAGGAGAGGCCTCAGAAGAAATCAACCCTGCTGACATCTTGATCACCCTCTAGAATTGTGAGAAAATAAATTTCTGTTGTTAAGCCCCCACTTGTCTGTGGTGCTTGTTATGGCAACCCTAACAAACTAATACAACTAGAAAACAGCTGGAGATAGGTTTTTGTTTTGTTGTTGCTGTTGTTGTTGTTGTTGTTGAGATGGAGTCTCCCTCTATCGCCCAGGCTGGAGTGCAGTGGCGGGATCTCGGCTCACTGCAAGCTCTGCCTCCTAGGTTCACACCATTCTCCTGCCTCAGTCTCCCGAGTAGCTGGGACTACAGGCACATGCTAGCACACCTGGCTAATTTTTGTTGTTGTTGTTGTATGTTAAGTAGAGATGGGGGTTTCACCATGTTGGCCAGGATGGCCTAGATCTCCTGACCTCGTGATCCGCCCACCTCGGCCTCCCAAAGTGCTGGGATTACAGGCGTGAGCCACCCCACCACCCCCCCAGCCTTTAAAGGGTTTTTTGAATTCTCCTTCTCCATTTTCTTCTTAGCCACAAATGGGTTTGTAATATTTTGGTAGCAAAGGAGCTCAGTGGTATAATCAAACTCTGTTTACTAAAGATATAAAAATAGTACAACTAATCAAATCAAAATGGTGTTATCAAAGGAATTCCCATCAATTTTCTAACCATTTACTGGATAACTCTCATTTGATTAAAATTTTTTTTCTTTTTTTATGAGCAATTGATCTTTGTAAATTTTCTGTGTATACCCAGGGTTAAGTTTTAGCATACAATTATCCTACATTGTGTTTATGAACTTCCAACAAGCTGCCCTCCATTCTTTGTGGACAGTTTCAGCCTTGGGTTTGTTTAACTATGATTATTAACATATTTAAATGCAACTGCATAATTTTGATGCTTAATTTCATGTTGATACGTTGAGATGTTTGAAGAGGAAATTAACGTAGCCGATAAAATAACTTCAATAGTTTTCAGGCATTTTAAAAGAGTATGTAAGGGTACAGCAAGAGTGTTATAGAATTTTGTTCATGGAAATTATTGGAAACTTATTTGTCTCTGGCATGAGCATTGCTCCTAAAATATTCTCTAAAATGCTACCAGCTTGGAAAACCTGCCAATTCAAGATCAAATTGACACATGACATTTTCCTTGTGTGGGCTACTTTGAGGGAGTCTTGAGCTGCTTGGTCATCTGGAATACAGAAAGGCAGTCCATAGGCCTTTGCCATTTCAGAAGAATCTGATTCAATTATCTCTCAAAGAAAAGTAACCTTTATCTAAAGCTGATGGGACAAGTACCTGGGTGATCTATGTTTCTTTTGGAAAACTCCCATGTTCTTAGTTTAGATTAGCTAGAATCTGGAAACCGAAGAAGCATCCTCATTGAACTTCTCTACCCTCTCTGGGTTATGGAATGTCTATACAGGCCTGAGGCTAGGATAGTCTATGACAAGCTCAGGACATCAGGATCTTACTTTAGGTCTTTTCCATCCTCTAACATTTTCTAAGTATGTTGTCTGTGCCAAGTTCTGTCCTAGGCACTGGTGATACCAAAAAAGACAGGCCATTCTTTCCTCAAAGAGCTCACAATATTACCAAGACCTTTATTTCTAATTGTGCTTTGCAGGACATGAGAGCTGGGCAATTCTCTATAAAAAATATGTTTTCTGTTCAAATAAATGTGAGACAATACATGAAATGATGTATATTCTATCCCTTTCTAAGAGTCACACTGTACAACAATATACTAAGGGTTCTACTGCAGACATTAAAAAAAAAAAAAGAAAACAACAACTTGTAGGTAAAATATCTAGAAACATCCCAAGGAGTACACTTCAGAAAATGCTGAGATTGTGGTGTGTTCCAGTCCTGGGATTTCTGCTGCCCTTGGTTCTCGTGGTAACTGTCAAAGTTACATCTCACCTGATCTTGTGCTTGCTGTTCTTGGGTACCCAATTTACACAGCATGTATTTATATAGGCCAAACCATTTTACAAGAACCCCAAGGGCTTCTTTGAATTCTTTTCCTGTTACAGGAGATTTTATTGTTTTAAATATTGCTTACAGTAAGTGCGTCACTGGCTGGGAATCTTTGGTTAAACTGAGATTTCACAGTAATAGAATCCAATCCAGTCTCTAGGGTTCATTGTACACATTGTTGGTTGGGTTTTCACTCAGATTTACAAGGACAATTACAGTTCTACTGGTTTAAGCTATCCAATGAAGGCAGGGACTGAGGTTCTTCTTTGTCTGTTTGTTCACCTGCCCATGGCCCAATATCCTCCTTCCTTTATGGCACATAGAAAACTTTCCACAGTACTGTCAAGATTGAATTGTTTCTTTCAAGTTTCAACTCAGTAGCCCCGCTTATATGGATGTGACATTAGGTACACATCAAAGTCTTAGCGTTCTCCCTCCTGCCACCTTTGTCTTCAAGCTTACATGTCCTGCCTTTCTTAACCAAAGGTTAAGCTGAAGAAAGTTGAAGAAAACCTCAGACATGTCCATCTTCCCACTTTCTCAGCCTTCACATGGCTTGGGATTGTTATTTCCTATTGTGTTTCTTGAGTTTCAGCCCCATTCCTGCCTCATCACCACCATTCCCTCAAATCTCTTGTGAATAGCTTGGCAAGCCACCTCTGAGCACTACACTAATGTCAGTGAAAGAGGGTGAAGAAGAAATTAGATTTTGAAGCACTGAGAATAATAATAATGAAAACTTCTATGTGGATGCCAAGGTTGTCTTTTCTTCTCCCTCATCGGCTCATGTTTTTGAAGCTATTTCATTCTAAAATAGGTTGCCTTGGGGAGCACAGATAAGAATCAGACAAAGCCGAGGTCCTTCCTGTAAATGTCACAGGAGCCCCAACTCAGTGAGCTGGTCTGTCCTATTCCAAATCAGGCAACATTGCTCAGTTCACTAAGTTTGTGCTTAGGTCTCTTAGAGGCTCAAGGTATAATCCCATGCTATGTCGTCCATTATTCATGATTCATTCAGCTATCACCTGTGGGAGAAAAACAAATGAAGACAATGTGGTTTCTTCTCTTAAAGAACTCACAGTCCAATGGTGGAAGTAGGCACCCAATCAAGTCACTGAAATACTGATATGCATGCAAAAGGTAAAGGTATGGGGAGGTGGGATGGGGGCATAAAGAACAGGTGCCTAATGCAGCCTGGGGATGGTGGGGTGTTAGATTGGCATCTTTTTAAACTGAATATTGAAGTAGGGGACAACAGAATTGTTCCACAAAGAGGCAGGTAGGAAATAGTTTAGGCTTTGGGGTCCATACAGTCACTGTCACCAATGTGCAACACTGCCACTGTAGCAGAAAGGTCATAGACAATAGATAAACAAATGGGTGTACCTCTGTTCCAGTAAAACTTTATTTATGAACTCAGGCAGATGGATTTGGCCTGAGGTCATAGTTTGCCGACATTGTCTTAAAGCAAAATGATAACAAATAGCTAGCTATATAATGCCTACTAGATACCAAACACAGTGTACACACAGACACACATATATAGGCAAACACATATACTTATTTAATCCTCACAATGACCCTATGAAGTAAGTATCCTAATCTCCATTTTATAGTTGAGGAACTGAAGGCACTAACAGGTGAAGAAAATTGCCCAAAGTTGATTAGCTGTTGAGTAGTAGAGCTGGGATTCAAATTTTTAAGTTGGCCCTAGAGTCCAGGCACTCAATGACTATTCTACATAAGGCAAGAATAAAAGAGTGGATATACTATGAAGAGCAAACAGCATAAGCAAAGACCCACAGGCAAGAAACTGTATGAAGAGTGCACGGAGGAGTAAGTGGGAAGCAGACAGTGGCAAGAAATGAGGTAAGAAGGGGCTGGATTGTGGGAGGCATTTGAATGCCATATTGAAGAGTGAGGTCTATTAAATACAAAAGGCAGCACCAGCCCCGGGAAGAGACAACACGTTATTCTGAGACTTAACCCTTCTCCTTTGCATTCCTGGGAGCAACACTTTGACTGCAGGGAGGCAGGAGCAAGCGCCAGGTTTCTGCAGAGGCTGGAAAAGGAGCAGGAAGGAGAGTCCTTTGGCAGATGCTGGTTTTCCTAAGGGCCAGCTCTGATTGGAGGATGACCCAATCCAAGGAGCTCTTGCAGGGCGAGGGGCAGTCTGAGCATGGCTTCGCTGGCCTCCCTCTTAGGTTGCCAGCCTGTTTGGCTTGGCAGAGGTGGAGTAGCACAGTTAGCCCATCAGGCCAAAATTCCTCTGCCAGACGTGAAGTTTAATAGTCATCAGAGCCCCATAGCTGGGGAGAGTTTATAAATTCTCATACTTATTATACACAAGCCACAAGACTGTTTATTGAGGGTTTTTTTTTTTTTTAAATTAAAGCTCCAGTTCAAGCCCCACCCACACCATTACCTTACTGAGTGAGTTATTTCTCTCTCCATCTTTTTAATGGGCCACAGTCACCCTGGTCTCTTGCCTCAGGCACAAGGGAGAGCTCTGCTGGAAATAAAAGTGTCTAGCTTGGAAGGAAGCAGCCAGCTGCAGGCCAGGCTGGGCCAGTAATTGGCTGAGATGATACTGGAGGCTCGGCTAACAGGCCCAAATTGGTCCCTAATCAAGTCCAACCTGAGAGCTGCTCGCTTCCCTGGGCTGCCAATTTTCTTCTTGCTGTTGGGCAGGATTCCGGCTGCCGGTAGAAATGGCACTACAATGGTTAAGGGCAGGAACACAAACCCTCTTCAGAATCCATTAGAACATGTCACCTGCTTTGTCCTGGAAGAGACTCGGCTTCATTCATCTCTTAGCTTCCTGGTGCCAAGTCCTCAGCCCAGCTTCGGGAAGTCTGGAGAGGCTGGAGGTCTAGTCGATGCCAGCACTGCTGGCCATAGTAATAATTACCTCGTCTCCTCTTGCACTTGATGTATTTCAGAGGACTTGTCGTATACATGGACTTGAAGACAACTCTGTGCAGGGGCCCGGCAGGCATTATAATTCCCCATTTTGCAGATGAAAAAAAATCTCCATTGTATAGATTTGAGAGGAATCTCTATTTGGCGGAAGAAGAAACAAAATCTCAGAGAAGTCAAGCAAGCTTCCCAAGGTCCCACAGCATCTGGTCCAGCCTGGAGCTGAAACTAAACTTCAAATCTCCTGGCTACTAGTCTGGGCTCTTTGTCTTTCATTTTTCTTCCATGAGATCCAGCAGAATTGTGAATTTCTGGGCAAGTGTACTCAAGTTAAGTGGCCTTGGGCCTGGCTTAGCCTGGGGCCATTGGATGCAATAGAGACATGTGTTCCTGGGACAGGTGGTGGCCCACGGGGAGGAAATGTCACCAGAGGTTAGGGCATATGGGTGTAGAGAGTAGAGGGGTGGACACCGTTGCCAGGCAACTAATCCCACACTGCCCCAGTTACCTAGGTGATGGTGGAGTGAAGAGGATCTGGATAATACTGAGTGGGGATGAATTCCAGGTCCTTCACTGTATCCAGGCCTTGGAGTAAAGACTTCTCTTTTTCTGTTGATTTTCTTCCCCTAGTTATCTGGTCCTCATAGTGGCACTAGGATGCTCCTTTACCCCAGCAGTGAATTTGTTCATAGATTTTTTTTTCCCCTCAGCTTACTTCAGTGTCTGCCTTAAATTGTGAGCTTTGGAGGATAAGACCCAAGCATTAAATACAGTTAATTAACATTTACTGATTTCCTAGTAAGGGGAAACCTATCTTCATATGCATTAACTCATGTAATCTGGGGGATGGGCTGGCTCTGTCTTGTGCGAGCCAATTGTGTACGTTTCTTCCCAATCTGGCGTTCAGTGACATCATGTTGGTAACTTGAAGCCAGCCTCACTGAGCGTATTTATACCATGAAAACCCACAGACACTAAAACCAGGTATTTTATTTGTTGTTGTTGCCCACAAATCTGGTTGTTAAATATTTATCAGCACACAACTGTAATTCTCTCCACAACTCAGTGACGAAAGTGTTTATTATTTTCATTTTATAGGTGAAAAACGGAAACTCAATGAGGAAAATCAATTTGCTCCAGGGCACTCAACTAGTAAGTGCAGATTTACCAATGGAACTAGCCTCACTCTGATTCTAGAGCCTTTGCTATTTTCATGCTACTCCACTTATGGTCCTGGTAATGCTTCAATTGCATGGATCAGAGATTGGGATTCTGTTGGAACAAGTTGTAAGAACAAGACATACAATTTTTACAGCACTTTTAAAAGTTTCAAATACTTTCATACTTATTATGTTACTTGTTCTTTACAAACATCTTGTAAAGTAGATGAGTGTCATTACTTCCACTTGAATAAATTGAGACGTAGAGGTTAAATAAACATCCCTTGGTCATGCCAGTAATAGATGGTTAATTTGAAGCTGGAATATTTGTTAAATGATCTTTGGCTCAGTGTCGTTTTCATCATGCAAAGTAGCCTCAGATCTTGACAAAATAGGTCCTAGCTAATCAAACATTTCACCTAAATAGAATTTTTACCTTTCCTCTACTTGTGAGACAACACAATGAAGTTGTCTCATATTAAGGATTCATTAGAAAGAAATAACAGATACATGCTAGGATCAGCTTATATCCAAGTAAATCAAATCTCTGCCTCCTTCTAGGTCTTAATCTATAATATGGGTGGTGGTGGTAGCAGCAGGAGGGTGAGCAGAGGAAAACGAAGGGATAGCAACAAGATGAGGGCTGGATAAGAGAACTTGGACATTCTGGGATCCTGAGATTCCCAACCTCCCTCCAAATTCACTCACAGTCCTGGACAGTAAGAAATACTTTCAAAGAGATCACTTCTGTAAGGAGTTCTTCCCAGGAAATACTCTAATGTTCTCTGGACTGACAAGTAGCAGAAAAGAGATCCAGACGTTGTTCCACACTTACCAACTACCAAGGTTGAAATAGAAGGGTTTTCTTTTTAACTCCAAGTAAAATGGAAAAGGACTTTAAAGAAATTTGCTGGGTATTAGGAATTCTGGTTAACTGAGATATGTTGGTCCCTATTGAACCATGATGTGGGGCAAGGGAAGGATGCAGAACAAGGAAACCAGGCATCCGTGGGGCCATGAGAAAAGCTCTGGGAGTGGACTCAAAATACACAATGGCAGCCCTGCTATGGGTCAACTCTGGGACACTGGGCAGATCACTTTGACTTATCTGAACTTCAGTTTCTGCCTTTATAGACTAGAAGAGTAAAATAACCCTACAAATAGTTGTTTTGAAAATAAAATTAAATGGGATAACAATGCAAAAGTGAATAGTGGGTATTCAAGAAATGTATTCAATGTTTTTCAAATAAATAAGCCATTTTGTGGCTTGCTCTTGAGAAGTCAACTCTTAGCTGTTCTTTGTCAAAAAATCCACCTAGCATGGCATAAAATGAGTTAAATTTTATTCAGCAATCCAACTGATTGTTCTCTTTTTTGCAAGCCTGTTTAGAGAATGAGGCCATTCTGCTGCCACCTCCCTGGTGGCATGGTGCCCAGCTGCTTTCTGTAGGCAATGGTGTGAAAAAAATTTTAATAGTCAGTCATGCCCTAGAGTGGGCATAGTTTATAATTTTCCATGACTTACTATGCTCAGCCTCAATTACTTTTGATTGAATATATATATATTTTTAAATCACCTCATTAATAGTGGTGCTTGTGATTTTGTTTTCTATTTCTAATAGAAATCTACCATTTTTCATTTGGTGGTTTCCCAGCCAAGTGGGAAAAAGACAGCCAGGGTGAAATAGATCCACTGAAAATAGTTTATGGAGAATATGGGGCAGGAAAATGTTTTCTAAACTAACACTAGTAACAAAAAGGGTTACCCCTACATGATTCTATTTATTTTTTCTTATTGTCTTACTATCACATCTATCCATCTTAGCCATTTTGGTTATCTTTCAGCCCATGAATTACTTAATCTGTGCAAAGCAGTGAGTCCAAGAAATGGAGAGAAAAGAGATAGAGTTAATGCATACGAAGTTCATAAAACTATGCCCAACACACAGAAATCATTGCATTAGTGTTCAGTCACAAGAATCACCACTGTGAATGTGAGTGAATAGGCTTTCTGCAAATTGAGATGCTGGAATAGTTCATCTTCTCAACTTTCAGCTTGCTATCTTTATGTTTCAACATTCACCACCTCTCCCTAACCTTAGCCAGGTTTCATATATGCTTCCCAGACCCTTCCCATAAAATCTTGCTCCCAGGAAAGACTCTGATGGATTGATTTAGTGAGGTGTCAAGGATGAATATTGTTTGAGATGATCACTGGGTGGGGATGGGGCTGTAGCCAGAGGATTCCCTTTAGAGGGCAAATTTAATTGGAGTTTCAAGCCTCGTTGTAGGAATTCACATCTAGGAAACACAGACATAGTTTGGGGGATAGACTAGGAGTTGACCCATCAATTTTGTTGGCCTTCACAGATGTCAGGAAGCCCTATGGGCTGAGCAGTTCTCATGAGACCAACAGAGAAGGAAGCAGCACTAAACGATGTCAGCCATCAGTGCTATCCTTCACAGTGGCCTCGGTGTGTGATGCAACAATACATTCTTCTTCTAGGCTTCAGCCAAATAAGATGCCGTCTTAGTGCCCACTAGATACTGCCAGAGTCTCCCCATTTTCCTGGTAGAGCTTTAGAAACAAATATCAGCTATAATAAGTACTTGACCAGTCCATATGTCTATCTCCTGGGCTTTCTGGATTCTGCTTCTGCCTTGATGAAACACAGAGATGCAGCAATTTCTATGCCATTGGTCCTCTAAATAACACCAATCCCAAGAAGCCAACAGAATGAATCTGCTTTCCTGACAGCTCTCAGGCATAGGCCTGGCCATTTTGCAGGCTCAGTGTTCTTTGTTCCTATGCCAGCCCCTGTGCCAGTGGGTTCAAAGCCACAGCAAGTGTGGTCTGAGAAAAACCGGCCATTCTATCTGCAGAGTCTAGTTGGGAGGAGTGTGACCTGATTGGAAGGACACAGACTCCGGAGTTGGGAGAACAGAGTTTAGATCCTAGCTGCTCCTAGGATTTGGACAAGTCCTTTCATTACTATGGACCTCAGTTTTACTAATCTGTGACACAGAAATAGAAATCTCTGCCCTGAATATACCCAAGGGTTGTTTTGAGCAGCAGATGAAATCCTGGCCTGAAGCTGAGATCAAGGGTGAGCTGCCCCTTGGTCTGGGGCTTAAGTTTTCTGAAGGGAAAACAGCTGCAGAGAATCAGCTGACATTATCTGAAGGGCAGGGAGGGGATTCATTGGACTGGCTGCCCTTCTCTCTGACGATCTGTGAACCTAGACAGCAAACCTTCCAGAGAAAGCCTACCCTGGTCCCAGGTGATATTTGCAAAAAATGGGACCCTTGGGCTAAGTAAAAGACCAGATTGTGGAGGGGAAATTGATAGAAATCATAACTGACAGGTCACAGATTTAAACATTTATTGACTCCAGCTAACTATGCATACTTATTTCAGTGCTACATACACTTACTTTGATCTCACACACACACTCTCTCAAGATGTCACAAACGCTTGGCTGTTACACACACTCTGACTGTTACACAAACACACCCATGCAGATGTTACACATAATTTCTCAGATGTCCCCCACACTTACTCAGGTGTCCCAGACACTCAATCATAGGGTAGACACACTGGTTCTGTTCGGCTTCATACTGTTTTAGGTATTATTTGGTTGCATGAGACTAAGCCCACTCAAAGCAGCTTAGGCCAAAAGGAGATTTGTTGGAAAAATTAAAGCTATGTCACAGAACTCTGGGTGGGAGTCAGCAACAAGGGTGTGTGTGACTTTTTCCTCTCTCTTTTTCTGGAGAGGAATGAACTAGCACCCTGGTTTCTGCTCTCTGCCTATCTCTGAGTCTGTGGTTTATTTTGTTTCTCCTCTGGCCAATTTTTTTTCTCTGCTTGCATTCAGTTCATCATAGCTGTTCTTAAATGATAAACCAGGCTTTATTGGATTTTGCTGTTCTTGTTTTTAATATCATGATAGAGCCCATTTGTCTCTGCTCTCACAGACTAGTCACAGGCTACCCAGTGGTCTTTCTTTTTAATTTCTAATGTTAATTTTCTGTGTTTTCCATCATAAGACAAAATTTTTTGTTATGGAAAATAGCAAAAACAAAATACCGGCAAAAACAAAATATCAGCAAAAAGAAAAATAGGACTCATCATTACACCACTCAAAGAGAAATTACTGTCTTCTCATCTTTGTTTCTCTGTGGTTATTTTTATAGCACTGGTCATATAAAATACTATAATTTAGAAATAACATTTTAGTATCTATTGCAGGAATATGGTTGAAGACATCTTCCTTTAAGCACATACTCTCAGGTGAGCCAATCAAGGCTCTGGTGCCTTGAGATGGGCCCTGGTTCATCTTTGCCTCAATCAAGAACAGAGGGAGTCTTTAGGCAGCTCAGGTGAATTGTGTTTGACTAGGTTGGGGGCCACTGCCTCAGGCATTTTCCCTAATGCTCACTAATGTACCTGCATGCCCAGGAATCCAGTGGGCCTTCATCTCCACAATAGTTCTAATTTGAGCCATTCTAGGCTTCTTAACAAGGGGCCCATGTCCTGAACTTCAGGTTCTCAGGGACACTCTGTGATTGTTTGCCAAGTTTTGCATTTGCATTTTTTTTTTCTGGAAGAAAGAGTTCATAGCTAAAAAATATCCATGATCTAGAAATTCAAGAACCCCTCGTTCACTGTCAATAGCAACGGCTATCCTAGACTGCAGGGGCCTCTGCCCTCCTGGTTTCCAGCCAGCCCAGCCTTAGACAGGGAGAATAATCAGCAAAAGAAACCAGCTTATCCTTCTTCCTCTATTTTTTTTAACTTTTGTTTTCATTTTTGAGGTCTGATGCACATTATTCTAAACTGTTAAAAGGGGTGAGAACCTTCCCACACAGAAGAAAATGGAATTGGTATGCAAAGTAAGCCCAGTCTTGAATAATTAATTCTGATTTACATGTTCAGATGAGCCTGAGAGCTGCCCTGGCAGCCGGGAGGGAATTCATATGCAGGAAGGTGGAGGGTGGTGTGCCCAGAAGGGGAAATTTGGCTTCCCCAGGAACCTTCACTGTCTTTCTCAAGTCAATTCTTTTGCTTTCTGGAGCTATAAAAGCCCTGGGAGATGGGGAATTGAGGCTTAGGGAGGGGGAAGTGTCTTGCCCAAACTCACACAGCAAGTTAGTGACAGAAAATATCACATAGTGATTAACAGCCAGGGATCAGGGATTTTGGGATCACCAGGATTTTAATCCTTTCACTTACCAGTTATGTGACCTTGGCAAGTTACTTAATCTCTCTAAGCCTCAGCTTCTTCATCTGTAAAATGGGAACAATCAATAATATCCACTTTATAGGGCTGTTGTAAACATTCAATTCAATTTGTACCATGCTTATAAGCATGGTAGAAATGGTTGATTGCTCTTGCTGTGGCTCTTATTATCAAAATCCTCCTCCTCCTTCTCCTCCTTCTCATCTTTAACGATGGAACTATAATTAGAACCCAGATTTCTTTATCAGCACAACTTATGTTAATCAAAAGCAGTTTAGGGTCTTTGGTGAGCCTCAGTGCCTCCTCCCTGCTAATTATTCTCTGGTATTATTGCTAGGGAACAACAATACTACTAATAATAAATAATAACATATGCCAAATGGGCACTTCTTCCAAGGTACTTTGCTAAGCACTTTGCAAATCTTTAGGCCCCTGAAGGTGATAATTCACTAAGGTCCTGGACCACAATGTTGAGGATGGAGAGGAGGCACCATCTAATGGGATGGGGCGCTGTCTCCAGGGTTTGAACAGAGAGGCTGTTGAGACTCAAGCCTGACCCAAGCATATGCCCTCCTCTCAGCTCTGCTGCACCGAGGGCTGGTCAGATCCCTTCAGAGGTTGGCGCCAGTAGACTGTCCACAGTCTGCAGTTCTGAGACCCACTGAAACTCACTGGGGAGAATGGACGCCACTGACAGACCCCAGGTGTACATCATGAGGAGGAGCACATGTCCTCACTGCTTCCACTATCTGAATGAAAAGGGGATCCTATGGAGGAAGGACCCAGTGTTGAACCAGTGGGTGGAAGCTGTAGAGAGACAGATTTTCACAGTAGTTTAATTCTGTAGAGCAAAAACTCTCTATAAAGTTAGAATTCATCATCGAGATAGATTCCCAGCCACTAAGAAGTTTTTGTAGGGGTCCCTGAGATGTTGTAAAGAGGGGTCCTTTAGACAGGATGATGCTTGGGGCCCCTAGATCCCTGGAACTCTCAGGTTTCAAGTTTCCAGGCTGGTTGATGAGGCCGTTTTGCCTTCATAGAACCAGGTTTTCTACTCACACTGTTTAGGACTCAGGAGATGCCAGCCAGGAAGCTGGGTTGCCCCGTTAGTCCATGATAAGAGACAAGCAACTTCCAACTTCCTTTTTTTGTACCATAACCCCAAATTAGAATGACCTTCTGCAGATGTGATAGGCTTAGCCCCTTTGGGCTCCAGGGCTTTATTCTCAGAGGCAGCATGACATAGTGAAAAAACAAACAAACCAAAAACAAAATACTGAACTTGGAGCCAGACATTCTGCGTTAAATTCCGGTACTACTCATAGTTTTGTTTTACTTTGGGCAACTTGCTAAACTTCTCTGAACCTTAGATCTTTTGGGAGATCATGTTACCCACTTAAAGATTTTTTTGGGAGGTCATGTTACCCAATGTAAAGAGTAGAGATAATACTTGCATGGTACCTGGCACAGCATAGGTGAATTCTATAATGTGTCTCAGCATATGTACATTATAGAAGTACATAAACATGGGACAGTTGTGCAGACTAAATGAGAGAACAAATGACAAAGCCTAAATGTCTCTTTCCTTTCCCCAAGCCCTGTTCATGTGTTAAGGAGGCTGTGTCCTCTGATATGTCATTCTCAGTAGCCTAATACCTTTCCTCAAGCTTTACTTTCGGAAGCCTCTATTCTGTTGGTACTGAGAGGGGAGGCTAAGCTGGGACTAGAATGTTGACAGAGGATTTGTATAAATGCAATGAGAAAAGAGCCTCCCAAATGGATGGTAGCGCCTGCTGACTGATGTTCAGGAAGACTTTAAGCATCTGTTGTAAGATCTCACCCCTCTGGAACCCTGCATCTACTTGTTCTGGAAGAAGAATCAGAAAGCAGAAAGAGTGCAAACCAGAAAATCTATCTCTGCCCCTTACTACTCAACCTCTCTCTGCTTTGATTTCCTCATCTCTAAAATGCAGCTAATAAATTCTACTGAGGATTTTGATGAGAATTCTATGAGATGACTGGTGGACATATCTAGCCAATGCCTAAGCGGCCTCAATATAAGCTAGTGAATCTGCATCTGGAGAGTTGAACTCTCTGTGTGGCCAAGGGCTAACCCTATAAATATTAAGATATTTTTAAAAAGTATTTTACTGCAGATATTTCTATTCTTCTTCACTGGGGGAAAATGAGCATAATTTAACCTTTACTTGGTGACTTAAGTTGTCACTATTAACACCAGCCACTACTCAGTAAGGTCCTTGGGAAGGTGGGTAGGACTGTTTGCCTCTGTGATAAATGGCTCCAGAGCAAACTTCTGCCTCATCACTGCTATTGCTGCATCTGCAAATAGTAGTTTTTCTCAATAAATTTAATTGACTGCCTCTCCTCTTCTGTAGGCTGGAAAAATAACATCCAAGAATTTTGTGAGTAAAATGAGTTTCCAAATCCCTGAAGGGCTCCCCATGGTTAAAGCACATGGGTTTGTGACAGCTCTTTTGGCTGGCATATCTCGATTGCTTCCTTACTTGTACCTGGGTATATTCTGGACAGAGATAGTATAAGTGATGACCTATTCTCCAACTGGAAAATAGACTGTGGAATCCTACATTGCTCCTATATAGCTTGTCTCAGAAGCACAGAAGCACAGGGGCAGTTGAGGAGCAGCACTAACTCCCTTCTTTCCCTCCCTTACTTCCTTCCTCCCTCCCTCCCTCCTTCCTTCCTTCCTTCCTTCCTTCCTTCCTTCCTTCCTTCCTTCCTTCCTTCCCTCCTTCCCTTCTATCTATTTTTCTTCTTCTTTTTTTTTTTTTTTTACCATACTGTTGTGAGGACTTACTCTTTCGTGCACACAGTTGTGTGTGGTTGGGATACAATGAGGCTCAGAGGTTAGTGTAGTTCAGTTGGTTTGCCTATATCTGACATCCTTACTTCTAGGAGAAGATTGTCTGTAAATCCGTGATTTAAAAATGCCCAAACCACTGAGCTTGTGCTAAAAAACCAGAAAGTAAATCAATCTTCAATTAACCTTTGGTACCTTCTATGCTTTTGTAAATGAGAGTTACAGACAATATAGTAGGTATATGAAAGATTCACTTGCAAACTTGGGTTAGATTAGAAATAGGGGCAATGGATTGTTAGATCCAGAGTTGCTGCCTTGAGCATTACAAAGACATACTCATTTGCTCTCCAACTGATCATTTAAAATACAGTGTCTAGTTTTGAGATATTTCCTGCCAGAGAGTGTTGTGATTCCCAGACACTGGGTATACAGAGGCTCATGCACACATGGATTACTCAAAGCACACACATAGGCACACACACAGGCATGCACATGGCCCTGGACAAAATCCATCGACCTGCACACAGGTACACATATGCACACAAAGGCACCTAGGTGCGTCTTCTTTACCTGACTTCTTTCCTTTGTCTGGCTACCTCCCCCTTATTTTCAGGTCCTAGCTTAAGTGCCTGTTCCTCTGAGAAGTCTTTTCTGATTTCTCTTGATTTATATGTCCCGGCTATGTATGCCAAAAACATTCTCTCCTCCCTTGGTCTTAGCACTTATCCTGTTTTACTGTGATTGGCTATTAAGTAACATGTAGAACCCTCATAAGATCATAGCTCCCTGAGTAGAGATGCTTTCAAGGATTTCACAACCATTATAACTCCACATTGTGTAGTACATAATAGATGCTCAATAAACATTGTTGAGTGAATATAAGAAATAGTTACACAAACTCAAACCAACCCACAAAATCACTCTCATATACACACTCACAAAGATATAAATGTATACACAAATATGATATGCGCACAGAGAGATGAGCTTGTGTGCTGTTACACACACCCATAGATCCACAGGGACAAAGCAGGCACACACGCTCCCCAAGTACAGAGATGCTCACATTCACACACAGGCCCATATAAGGACTATTATAAACACACCCACAAGCAAAATACACACGCACACACCTCAAGGAAGAGATTTTCCTCTCACTTGTATTCATGACCTGTGTATGCAAATTGGATTTTCAGAATGTTCTAATCCTTTGTTGACATTTATTAAGACAAAACAGAGGTGGGCACACATAGCCTCTTGGCTGGGCAGATGCATCTTTGCTGCAATGTAATGTCAGAAACTGTTGATGCAGAATTAATGCTCACTTTTACGAGTTTATCTTATGTCATAGAGTTGAAAAAAACCTTGGTGTAAATATTCATCATATGGCTTAATTGGTTTGATGTACCGTGGCAACAAGCACAGCGCCAGACGCTTGCTATGGAGGCCTCCGCGTTGTTTCAAAGTCTTTATTATTATGACAGCAAAGTCTTGTTCATTAAAGTTTCACAATCCATTTTCATTAGGTTGAAGCTGAGTCTGTAAATGAACAGTTGCTCTGAAAAATCAAGCCCTCACAGTTCTCGCTGGGGAGGCAGCGCGTCTGTATTAATTATCAGGACGCTGGTGTCGATCGACGATGTTAATTGCACTGATGGCTCGTTATTTGGGGAATTGCCATGCATTTCATGCAGGGATAATAAAAATGAATTTTTAAACAAAGAGACTTAAAATAATATCGAATCTGCAGAGAATACCAACATCAAAGGCGTATCTCAAAGCTTTGAATTTTATCTTTGTGGTCCAAAATGTTAAAGAGGCGCCCGCAATGCAGTTGGTTCAAGTTTGCAGTGAAGGAAAACAAAACAAGAGTTAATTAACTGTTATTACAAACCTTTTCAACTTTAATTTGACTTTCAAATATTAGCATTTATCTATGAACTGTGCTTCTGGGTTTGACAAATTAGTTTTCACAGAACAAGTTTAATTAGGCGTCATTGTGCTTTTATGTCAGTTTTCAGAGCTCCAGACAATGAATGGATTAACTTATTAAAAGTCATCTGTTTAAAAGACTTTGTCGAATGGCAAATGGGTGGGCAAAGTTGCTTGGCTTTGCAAGGAGATGGGGAAAATGATATTGCTGGTTCGGTGTCAGGGGGGTTGTAGATCAGATGAAGAGGGGATTGGCCTTCCTGCCAGCTGAAGCCTGCTTCTGGGGCACCTCCACTTTCTTGCTCTCTCAGGTGGTGAGGGACCTATGGTCACTATGCCAAAACAGTGCCTAGGAAAACTGAGCCGAGAAAGGCACCATGTATATTGTGGAGGAAGGAAATGGCAATGGCAATGGAGAGAGTTTTAGGGTCTGTTTGCATGGCAATCTGTGCTTGACTCTGTGTTATATTCCATGATTCTCTAGTTCAGAGCTCAGCAAACTTTTTCTGTAAAGGACCAGACAGTCTGTCACAACCACTCTACTCTGACATTGTAATATGAAAGCAGCCATAGCTAAAAAAAAAAAAAAAAAAAAAAAAATCAGGTGTGCTCCAATAAAATTTTATTTACAGAAAGAGGAGGAGGTGGCCCAGGGGTCATAGTTTGCTGACTCCTGCTCTAGTTGAATGTCATGTGTTGCTCCGGCCATAGCAACCAGAATACATTCAACAAAAGGGAGTCTCTTCTCTGTTAATTTTCTCCTCAAAATGACCCATGACTTCTCAGTCATCAAACATTTTCTGGCTTTCATCTAAAGCACTAGGCATTACTGGACAAATGGCGATACACAGATGGTTTATAAAATGTGTCCTGACCTTGAAGAGGTCACATTCTAATGGTGGAGCTCCTTCTTTGGAATCTGCTATGATAGGGTTAGGGTGTATTTATTTTGACTTGTTGAGTTAGATGTCTAGCGTTGTATTACAGCAGGGCACACATGGCCTTGAGGGTGTCTCTGGAAACTTCAAATACACTCATTGCTGCAAAACCAGGACACCTCACCTAGACCCTGGGAAGTGGAGTGGATGGGGTGGAATGAAGTTTGAGAAGCAAGCGAGGCAGGCTAGCCAGGGTGCAATATATCAGGAGGAGTGGCCTGGGCAGCTGGCCTGGAAGTGGCACGGACTAAGAGGAAAGGCAATTTTGGCCTCTTTGGCTCATAGTAAAAATGGAAAAACAGAAGTCTAGAAGGAGATCTGGACTTGTCTAAGTTCAAACTGTGGAAAGAATAATAGGCCTGGAAAGTGGGAACTTAAGGAAAGAGGAGAAAGAAGCCAGAATCCACGGATCTAGTTTCCAGCCTCAGGACCATTGACACCACCCATCCCCATCTCTGGCTTCTGCTTCTCCAACTCCCCACTTCCAGTGTCAGTCTCCCTTTTCCTCCCTATAGTTTCAGCCTGTTCTTATGCCCATAGCAATGGGTACACTGGGCAGGCAGGGTTGAAACAGCTTTGATCTACTTCTGCTTTGCTTCTGGGGGCTGTGCGTGGTATCCCTCTGGGGGGTGCTCTGCTGAGCCTGCCTCCCCTCTCAGCTCCCCTGCTCCCAGGTTGCCTAGACTGAGGGCTTGTGTCTGGTTTTGCTGGAGGCCCACCCCTTGTCCTGATGCCAGGGTTGTATCTGGGTCATGCCTGTCATCCTTGGGTCATCCCTCCTGATGAGGGCTGCCCACCTGCCTGACCCTGTATGCCAGATTCCCTTTCCAGGGTCACACTTCCCTGAGGGAGCTGTCTTACTTACAGATTCCTCTGGTGTTTAGAGATTTCTGAGTCTTTCAGACCCTGAGTCTTGCCTGCCTTAGAGGCCAGGCCCTGGATGTGTCCAAGGTCAACCCGCAGTTCCATGCAGACTTTTGCCAGTCCTGGGATGTTGCTATTAGGACCTTTCCCGTACTGTATATACTCTGGACATGAGAATTATAGTCCGACCATAACACAACAGGGGATGGTGAACATCAGACAGTAACTTGTGGATAGAATGGAGATAAATAAACAAAACAATAGTCAGGCAGACTGTAGCTGTACTTGGGATGAGGGGACAGCCTTCCTTTAGACTTCCAATGTCTAAGATTGATTTATGTATACCCCTATTATCACTACCCAAGAGATACCTCAGTAAGAAGAAAAACAAAATAATTTCATTTTATCTTATTACAATCTTTTGAAGACAGATTTATTAATCCCATTTCACAGGTGTGGAAACTGAGGTTTGCAGAGGACAATGAATTGGATCAAAGAGCTGGTAAGTTGTGAGTCTGATCCCAAGAGGATGCTCTTTCATGGCTTCCCACCATACCCTGGAGCCCATGCCAGGAGGATGGATTCTAGCTGAGGGCTCTCTAGCTAAGAACACAGGGCATCCACTTCTTACCTTGTCAGTCCCAGGAAAGACGACGGCTTAGTGTACACATGCAATTGACATCCAGCTTCTCACTGCCGAATCCCTGAGCACAAGAACTTGTTGTTCATTTCTATAAATGTTAACATATCAGGATGTATTTTGACATGCTACTAAGATAAGTGCTAGAGCTGACAATAATAATGTATAATTTATGTCTCTCATATTACCTTCCCATCACTATGCTTACATTATTACATAAATTAGTTTAATGTATCTGACATTCATCAGATAATTTAAGCATTTGTTCTTTTGTGTTCGTCTCCAGCTCTGCAGGCTTCTAGGCTGGGGATCATGGCACCATTTTGGCATTGACTTGAGGGTGCCCTGGGAAAGTTATGGAAGACTTTGCTGACATGCATAGAGGAGACTTACTTTCTAGGGGAGTGATTAGACCATAGGGTACCGACAGCCCTGGAAGAAGCACTCACCTCTGAGGTAGACTGCAAAAATACCCACAAATTCTTCCCATCCTGATATGAATACCCCTTTATAATGAAACTTTGGAGCCCCTCCCATCCAGAAGTACAGTCTATTCACCATTTTAATTTAGACTTGGCTATATATCTGGTTTTGGCCAGAGGGCATCAGCAAACTTGTGCCCAGTGACTTGCCCTCTTTCTGCTGTTGGAAATCTGCACTTACCGTTATTTGAATGAGCCCCAGAGAGCCTGCTGGATTATGAGACCCAAGATCCAGTTACCTCTTTTGCCCTTGCTGATACTCAGCCATCTGCCAGACATGTGGGTGAGGCCACAGACTGCTAGCTAACTGTAACTACATGAATGGGCTCAGTAGAGGCCAGCAGAAGAACCACCCAGCTGATCCCAGCCCAAATTGCTGATCCACAGAATTCTGAACTAAATGCATGGTTGTTATTTTAAGCCAATAAATGTTGAGGTAATGTGTTACACAACAAAATATGATAGAAAGCTGAGGTTGATTGATAGGGGAGCCCTCCTTATAGTTGTTAGGGAGGAGAAGGGGATATTTCTTGAGTTTCTACTATACCGGGGCTGAGCACTTATACATATAATATCTCCTTCAGTCTTCACAACAGATATATTATTTCCTTTGTGACGTAAGAACTATTATCCCCATTTTATAGTTAAGAAGACCTAAGATTCAAAATATTTAGGTTTCTTGCCCAAGGTCACAGAGCTAGTAAGTGGTAAAGTCAGGATTCAAACTCAGGTCTGTCTGTTTGAACACCCCAACCCTGATCATTTATTCAGACCTTAAAAAGGAGAACTGTTTGAACTGATGAATTCTGAGGTTGCATTTTTGCCCCAGGTGAGGAGCATACATAAAACAACTCCAAGTGTTTGCTATGACCATAGTCCAAAAAGCATCAATGCAGTGTCTGTTATTTGCAAGGGTTTTTCACTTGAAATATCTGACTTAATTACTCAGGCCTATAGAGTCTGTATTATTATCCCTTTTTTCTAGATGAGGCAAGTAGATTCAGAGAAGTTAAGGAACTTGTCCAACATAAGCAGGGGAACCAGGACTTGAGCTCAGAACTCTTGAATCCAAGCCAGCCCCATGCCTGCTCCCTTGAGCTAGGCCATCTCTCTTTCCAGTTTCCTAGTGGGACCACAGGCTGGATGCTTTAAGTTCCAGAGCTTTATGTATTGACAGAGATGAAGACAACTGATTTAGAGCTACTACCAGTGTGCGAGACCCTGTGCTAGACCTGTGTAGGTTTTAGAGACAAATAGGGGATAGTCCCTGCCCTCACAGGGTTTGCTCTCTGGCTAGGGAGACAGCACTCCACAGTGTGGTAAATCTGGGTCTATGCAGTGCAGTTGTGTGGAGCGTTGTCACATGAACGGGTATATCAGCACCTTCTTTTCAAGTGACGCTAACACTTGTCCACTTGAATAAATCAACATGTCCATTTCCACAGTCAATGCCTGTGCCCCATGCATGGCCCCTGGGACCCCTCCAAAGTGCATCACTCTGTTTTCATGTTCACAAGTGTTAAGAAGCAGTCAGACTTAAAAGTGAAATGTCCAGTTTTGGTGAGGATATGAAGAAGCTGATAAAATTAGTAAATTGATTCAAATTTTTCCATAAGACAATTTGGATTAGGTAACAAAATCCTCAAAATATGTATATATTTGATTCCCAAATTCTAGGAATTTATTCTAAGAAAATCATCTACCGTGAAGATTTGCAAAGGTTTGGTTATAATATTTTTAGTGATAATGATATTTAATTGGAAACAACATAAGCCAATAATAGGTATTGGTAAATAAAATGCATCCACACAATGGATTGCTAATCAGTGAGTTAAAGTAAGGCCACAGATGAGTATCATGAGAGATCATTAAAAGAAAATGTAGACTAGAAAAACAATATTGTGGTATGAATTCACCATGTAAACAAAATATATACAGAAAAAGTTCTGGAGGATTGTACGCCAAAGTGTTAACAATGGCTATTTCTGGTAGAGAGGTCAGGAAATTAGGGATATTTCTTATTTTCTTCTGTATGTTTCTTTGTATTTTTTTCCATTTTCTTCATTAGTGGTGTGATGCTTTTAGTGGTGAAAAAAAAAAGAGGAATAAGCCATATTAAATAGCATTCAGCATTTAAAATAAAAGTTTTACAAAACCTGTTTGCAGAAACCTGGAAATCTGGTTGATACTGATGATCTAGTTTTATATTCCATAGAAAGATAGTTACAGAATTTAAGAAGTGAGGGACAGGAGAAACATTACTAAGATTTAGGAACCAATACCTCATTCCTTCCACCCTCACCCCAAAGCTATTGGCTTTGTTACTCACAGAGTTCATGTCTCTTATTTTGATCCAAAACAGATCTGACCATTATTTAATACAAAGAAAAAAGTCTTTGGCATCAGACAGATATGGACTCATTTCTTACCTCTTACTACCATAGTGATAATGAGCAAGTCAATATCACATCTCTGAGCATCCATTTCTTTGTCTTTAAAGCATGGATATACAGCCTAGCTTGCAACAATGTTGGGAAAATTAGTGTGTAAAGAGCCAAGCATAGTACCTGACATATGGTAGGTGCTCTATAAATTGTCATGATTGTTATTATTGATGTTTTGGTATTGTTAGTATCACTTAAAGGATCAAGAGAGTTTGAATGCTGTGCTCATATTTTCTGATGAGCAGATTGAATCAGCCATAGAAATAGACTTCTGCAAGTTCCCAAGGGTAATAAGGAATGCTGGTTGACAGTTGATTCCAAGACTCCTCTCTTCCCTGGTAGTGACATTTTAAACAGGCTCCCACAGACTTCAACCCAAAGCATCTTCACTCCTGAAAAAAGCACATTTCCTTTTGCAGGCAGGCAGGTCAGGATTATTATCTTGCGTGTATAGAAAAGTGTATCATTTGTCCCCATATAAACATGGCTTATCCTAGAATGGGGCCTGATGTCCAACTCTGCATGTGCTCAACTCTGCATGTGCCCACCTCTGCATGTGCCCAACTCTGCATGCTGACTCTTGCGTGTGCTGATGGCAAAATGTCGGTCATTGATCACAATGCCCTTTCCTTCCAAGTCCAGGCATAGTCTTGAGATTCTTCTCAACACATGTTTCATGTAGCCATTGTCAATTGATCAGAGGTGGCAAATAAGATGAAACCCACTTGGCATGTTTGGTTGAAATCTGGGAGGTGGGAGGAGGCAAAGGCTGAGGGTTCATCTATTTCCACCCCTGATTTACTTCTGGGAGGTTAGAAGAGTCTTTTTCCCTCTGGGTCTCATTTTTCTCATGGATTCAATGAAGTCCTAGGATTACATCAGGTATGATGAAAGGTTTCTTTTCATGTGTCTATTTTGATGAATTAGTATCTCTATAAAAAGCATCTTGTACAAAAATATTGAAGAGCCACATCCAGAGTTGGCTGGAGAGGGTAGATGAGTGATGCCTGCCATGGCCTGATATGAACTGGGGCCAGGGTAGGGGTGCCGGGTATTTGCCGTGCCTGGATTGGATGGTCTTAAGTAGTTTGGAATTTTTACAGTTCTTAGAAACTTAATGGGGTGAAGTGACTGGTCCAAATAAGTTTTTGGTAAAGCTGGGCTCCCTGTTTAGGGCTTGTTCCACAAAGACTCAAATGCTACTGCAAGCCTCTGGGCAGCATGAGTGTTCCTCCAGGGGAAATAGGAGTTCTGGGTGAATGGGCAGCATCAGTCCTTCCTTTTCTGGGACAGACCCTTGCTGCCCCAGTGAGGCTCTCTGCTCAGCCTGACACCCTTCACTGCAGCAGTGGGCTCTGGAGCCAGGGCCAGGCTGATCCTCTAGGCCAGCCAAGGGACTTTCTCTGGGTCTTTCCCAAAAGATATGGGGAAGGAAGTGATTAGATTCCAAAGTCTTTCCCCTGTGGTGGAGTTGCAGGGTGGGAGGCATTTCCCAGAGTGGGGCTTTGGCTAGGCAGGGGGCTCAGCTAAGAGCTACAGGGAAGCAGCAGGGGTTCCTTAAATATGCAGAGGGAGCAGCTGCCTTTGATCTCTCCAGCGGCAGAAGCAGCCACTTCCCGCTGAGCTAGAGTGTGCATATGTGCCTGAGGGTGGCATGTGCTGTGTGTGGGTTAACATGTAAATAAGGGTAGACTGAACACCAATGTGTGCACACACATGCACAACTACAGATTCATATGTGTGGACATGTGTATACACATCTGCATATGTGTGCTCTATTGTGTGGGAGTTATCAGTGTGTGTACGTGTATATGCTGTATAGTTTGTTGGGCCTAGCACATGTTTGTACTTTCATTTATTTGAGATATCTCTATAATACAATGTTATTATCTGCCTGTCAACCCCCATTTGGGGCAATTCTTTTTCCTTTCCTTATTCTCAGCATTACTGCCAAAACTACAATAGTAGTTCAATCTGATCCTGCCTCCTGGCTCAATCAACTTATCATGGAATGAGTCGCTTCTAGTACACACTCACCTGGTCACAGATGGTCAGGAGACAATGTGGTAGATTGTGTTACTCTTCAGAACATTTATTGCCCTCTTCCCCCTGTTGAAGTTAGGATGCCTGAACAACTTACTTTTGCCAATGGAATGAGGGTCCACACACATGTCACACTTGGGTATGACTTCTAAGAGCCCTTTCATGGCTTGCCACCTTTTCTCCTTTCCCTCTGCCATGAGATGTATGGTATTCAGATAAAGCCTGTCCCGTCATCCTGGTTCCCAGAAAGGAGGTGATATGGAGCAGAGCTATAGGCAGCCCATAATAAACCTTAGCAGAAGTGAAAAATAAACCTTGTAGGAATGAGCTATGAAGATTTTAAGGTTTGGTTGTTGTTGTTTTTTAATTTTGTTATTGTAGCATAACTTATCCTAAACTAGCTAAAACAGATGGGCACTGGAATCAATTGTCCCTTCTCTTGGATTTTTGACCTAGGAACCAGAAAGCACTTGTATTTATCTGCCATGTACCTGCTTCTCTCTACCATGATATGTGGCTGGAGATCAGCAGGTGTGTGGCTATGTTTCCCACACGTGGAGAAATGCCATGTTTTCCATATTTGACTGCACATTTGCTTTTTGTGTGAAGCTAACACACAGAGAAATAGAGACCAAAGTGAGTGAAGAGGTCAATAAAGTCCATGATTCTGAATTAGGCGACTCTGAGGCCAAGTTACATCCTTGTTTTGCCTCATCTTCATTGTCCCACCTCACCTTGATTCTAAATTCCCCTTTTAATGAAAGCCAGTGTGAGTTAGGTAGGTTTCTGTCACTTGCATGAAGACTGTAATGTAATATGCATGCTCTTGTATGACTATATCCTTGTGTGCATTACACTGCTATGTTTCTGTATGTACTTTTGTTTATTCATGTATGTGCCCCCATTTGTGAAATGTGTGTGTCTGTGTATCCTTGTGTGTCTATGTGTGTCCTGTTAATCATATGCAGCCATATAGTTGGTTTATAGAACACGAGTATGTGTGTAAATTTGCTTGGCAAATAATAGGTATTCAATAAATATTTTCTGAATGAATATACTCTATTACAACAGAATGTTCACATTTGTTGCACAATAAGTGACTAAGAAAAAACTGTGTTGGGAGGAGGGATTGTTTGTATATGGTAACAGTCTACTAGAACATATCCTGACTGTACTTGGACTTGTGGTGGAGATGATCTGCATATTTCCACTTCTCGCAAATGGTTTACACATTAGGTTTGCAGGTTACCCCTTGGGCATCTACTTAGCTGGGCTTCATCCACCCTTGGTCCACTGACAAGACAATAGAAAAAAGCATAGGCCCACCCAGCTGCTCTCTCGTGGTGCTGGGACAGCCACTGTGGAGGCCTGGGAAAGTTCTGTGTTTCAGGAGGATATTCTGGAAGGATTGCTTAGGCCCAGAGTCAGGATGGCTGCAGTAACTCCCAGCCACCTGCTCAAGCTCTCGGTCAGGCTTACATTGTTGTAACAGAGAGTGTTAATCAACAGATTTTCTGCATTTGACTTTGGCAGTTTTATGATTAGGTGGTTTGACAGAAACTTGGGATTTGATTTCTGCTATTTGCACTTTATTGTCATGTGTTAGGAGAGTATTTTGAATTGGTGAGGTGGAAAGATTGAAGAGACAGCAGTGAAGGGCAGTGGAGGTGAGATGGCAAGATTACTACAAAGAAGGAAAGCATCACGCTTGCAGGCTTTCTGAGTAAAAATCAGGGACCCCTGGGGTTGAAGGAACTTTAAAGATCAACTGCTTCAACCTAACCCCATGCTCAAATTTCCTCTAATAATATTAATTGTAATTACAGTAACAATAATAACAGCTATTCTGTGTGAGCACCTACCAGCCTTTCAGGAAGTTGTTGGAGTCAGGCTTGATAGGCTGCAGAGAATATAGATTCACCCAAGAAAGCTCAGTTCCACTCTTTCTTTTTCCTCTCTTTTCCCCTTCTGTCTTCATTATCACTGATGCTCCACCTGTGTCTTTTTTTCTGCTAACCACTTGGGACAATATAAAACAAGCACAAACCTTTTCTTGTGGGACAGCCCTGTAGAGGTGCGAAGTTGGTGCTAGTGGCCCCCAGAGTGGTGTATTTTCCAGACTCTTTAGCTTCAGTCCTTCCTCCCCTGACCTTGAGCTCCCTCCCTCTCCTGTTTTCCTCTTCAGACAAATCAAGCATGTGAATTTCTCTCTTCAAATGTGGCTCCCAGTTGACCCTATCCTCCCTAGTGAAGTGTGTCCAAGATAAAAATGCACTTCAGGAAAGACTTGTTATGCCCCAGGTGTGTCCTTGAAGCACCTTTAAACCCAGTAGGAGCTTTGTAAAGAAGAGTCCCTAAAGTTACTGGGGCCCTCAAATCCTGCCACGATGGTCAGTCACCATCAGTTCTGGAAGGTTCAAATCAGTTCAACTCAATTCATTCAACAAATATTTAAAGTATGGACTTTGGAGTCAAGCAAACCTAAGTTTGGACTCTGATCTATCATTTCTTAGTTGTCTGATTTAATATCAAGTGACAATTATTCAGAGCTCCATTTTTTTCTATCAGATTTACAAGGGGCAGTCATACCTGACTCATGGGCTTTCCATGAGGGTTGATGGAAACCATATATGAGAAACACTAAGAATGATGCTTCATCCACCCACCCGCTCATTCATTCATTCATTTATTATGAAGGATAAGAGCTTGGGATATTCAGTGGTGAACAGGTCTTTATCTTCACAGAGTTTAGAGGGGTACCTGCTTGCCACATACTCAACAAATATCACCCTGCTGACCTCCTTCATGTCTCTGTTCACACAGGAGACAGTGCTGGGAAACTGGGTGTGGGTAGAGTTACAAAAATGAATAAAACAGGGCAATGGCTCCCAAGGAACTGAGATTTCAGGAAGAGCACTATGCCATTATGGAATTGGAGAGGGGGCTGACCAGTTTTTAAGCTTGAATTTAAATTTGACACTAAATCCTAGAAAGAAAGAAACAACAACAACAACAAAACTTGACTTTCTTGGTAACGGGGATGTTGATAGTCCAGACAGAAGTCTGGAATGGAGCTGTGGTAATTGTAATCATAGAAGTCCAACTTCTCAGAAAGACCAGCAAAGCTACAATCTGGATGAGGGAGACTAGCTCTGAAGGGAATTATGGGGAGATGAAGTTCATTGACTATTCCTGAGTGTCTAACTCTGGTTGGGTCATTCATTCATTCACATTTATTGGAAGTCCAGTATGTGCCAGGCATAGGCAATATGCTGGTACAGATCCTTATGTTTTTACAGTATAATGGGGGAAGTTGGCCTTTATAATCCAGTATGAAGAATGCTAAGATAGGGTGGGGAGTATCACAGTAATTTCCTAAGTCATGGTGACCCAGGCAAGTATCATTCTTCTCCATCCTTCTTCATTCATTTCAAGTACAGGTGATTTTTTGACCCCTAGGGGACATTTGACAGTGTCTGCAGACATATTTGGCTATCACAACTGGAGTGAAGGTTTGCTACTAGCATCTAAAGGGTAGAGGCTGAGGATGCTGTTAAACATCCTACAACAGGCAGGACAATCCCCTTCAACAGATAGTTATCTGACCCAAAATGTTCATAGTGTTGCTGTGGAGAAACCCTAATCTAGAGGGATGATATAAAGCTTCTCAAAAGAAGAGATTCCAGCCAGGCGTGGTGGCTCAATGCCTGTAATCCCAACACTTTGGGAAGCCAAGGCAGGCGGATCATGAGGTCAGGAGATCAAAACCATCCTGGCTAACATGGTGAAACCCCGTCTCTACTAAAAATGCAAAACCATTAGCCTGGCGTGGTGGCGGGCGCCTTTAGTCCCAGCTACTTGGGAGGCTGAGGCAGGAGAATGGTGTGAACCCAGGAGGCGGAGCTTGCAGTGAGCCGAGATCACGCCACTGCACTCCAGCCTGGGTGACAGAGTGAGACTCCGTCTCAAAAAAAAAACCCAAAGAGGAGATACTGATTTGGGTCCATAGGACTAGAAGTTAACTGGATAAAGGATGCAGATGGGCAGGCCTCCAGGAAATGAAACAGCAGATTCAAACATGTGGAAATGAGAGAGCACAAAGAGCAAAAGTGAGAGCCGGGGTGTGTGGGAGCAGGACTGCCCCTGAGACCCAGAACTGTAGAGCCACCAATGTGCAACTCCAGCCTGGGAGAGCCGTGGGCACAAGACTCAGACCTGTGAGAGCTCCAGTATGGCTGTGGCCGAAAAGTCATGGAGATGGGGTCATCCAGAGTCTTGGGGGCCCAATCCCACTCCAATGTATCTATAAGGCAGGACACAGAGTCAAAGGAGAAGACTCTCAAACCTTACGATTTAATATTGTTTGTAATGTTGGTTTTAGACTTATTTGGGACAAGTTACCTCTTTCTTCCTTCCTATTTTTCCATTTTGGAATAGGAATGTCTATCCTAGGCCTATTCCACCACTGTATTTTGGAAGCACTTAACTTTGATTTCACAGGCTCACATTGTTGAGTATGTGGAGAGAAGTTTGCTTCAGCATGAATCACGCCTTGAGTCTCATCCATATCTGGAATAGGTTGATATTTAGATGAGAC
The DNA here is from genome assembly GCF_006542625.1 of Nomascus leucogenys. Taxonomy (NCBI): domain Eukaryota; kingdom Metazoa; phylum Chordata; class Mammalia; order Primates; family Hylobatidae; genus Nomascus; species Nomascus leucogenys. The sequence continues at coordinate 76,250,302 of NC_044395.1, forward strand.
TTAGACTTTAAAATTGATTTTGGAAGAAATTAAGACTTTTGGGGATGTTGGTGAGAGGTGACAGTGTGCTGGCAGCCCTTGCAGCCCTTGCTTGCTCTTGGCGCCTCCTCAGCCTCCGTGTCCACTCTGGCCATGCTCTGGGAGTCCTTCAGCCTGCCACTGCACTGTGGGGACCCCTCTCTGTGCTGGTTAAGGCTGGAGCTGGCTCCCTCAGCTTGCCGGGAGGTGTGGAGGGAGAGGTGCAGGTGGGAACTGGGGCTGCACGCGGTGCTTGCGAGTTCCGGATGGGCGTGGGCTTGGCGGGACCGCACTTGGAGCTGCCGGCCAGCCCCGCTGGCCCCTGGCAGTGAGGGGCTTAGCACCCTGGCCAGCAGCTGCGGAGGGTGTGCCTGGTCCCCCAGCAGTGCTGGCCCACCGGCATTGCGCTCGATTTCTCGCCAGGCCTTAGCTGCCTCCCTGAGGGGCAGGGCTCGGGACCTGCAGCCCACCATGCCTGAGCCTCCCCTCCCACTCCCAGCCATGGGCTCCTGCATGGCCGAGCCTCCCCAACTAGCACCGTCCCCTGCTGCACGGCGCCAGGTCCCATCTACTGCCCAAGGGCTGAGGAGTGCAGGCGCAGGGCCCGGACTGGCAGGCAGCTCCACCTGCATCCTCAGTGCCAGATCTGCTGGATGAAGCCAGCTGGGCTCCTGAGTCTAGTGGGGACTTGGAGAACCTTTATGCCTAGCTAAGGGATTGTAAACACACCAATCAGCACCCTGTGTCTAGCTCAGGATTTGTGGATGCACCAATCAGCACTCTGTATCTAGCTAATCTGGTGGGGACTTGGAGAATCTGTATGTCTAGCTAAGGGATTGTGAATACACCAATTGGCACTCTGTATCTAGCTCAAGGTTTGTAAATGCACCAATCAGTGCTCCCTGTCTACCTAATCTAGTGGGGACTTGGAGAACTTTTGTGTCTAGCTCAGGGATTGTAAACGCACCAATCAGCACTCTGTCAAAATGGACCAATCAGCTCTCTGTAAAACAGGCCAATCAGCTCTCTGTAAAATGGACCAATGAGCAGGATGTGGGTGGGGCCAGATAAGGGAAAAAAAGCAGGCTGCCCCAACCAGCAGTGGTAACCCACTCAGGTCCCCATCCATGTTGTGGAAGCTTTGTTCTTTCACTCTTTGCAATAAATCTTGCTGCTGATCACTGTTTGGGTCCACACTGCCTTTATGAGCTGTAACACTCACCGCGAAGGTCTGCAACTTCACTCCTGAGGCCAGTGAGACCATGAACCCACCAGGAGGAACGAGCAACTCCAGACGCATGCCTTAAGAGCTGCAACACTCACCGTGAAGGTCTGCAGTTTCACTCCTGAGCCAGTGAGACCACGAACCCACCAGAAGGAAGAAACTCCCAACACATCTGAACATCAGAAGGAACAAACTCCGGACACGCTGCCTTTAAGAACTGTAACACTCACCGTGAGGGTCTGTAGCTTCATTCTTGAAGTCAGTGAGACCAAGAACCCAGCAATTCCGGACACACTGGGATGAAATAAATGTATTTTGCATGTGAGAAGGATATGAATTTTGGGGATCCTGGGTGGAATGCTATGGTCCGAATGTGTGTGTCCCCCCAAAATTCATATGTTGAAACCCAACCCCCAAGGTGATAGTAAAAGGTGGGGCCTTTGAAGGGTAATTATATCATGAGCTGCACCCTCATGAATGGGATTAGTACTCTTATAAAAGAGGCCTGGGGGAGCTTGTTGGTTTCTTCCACCATGTGAGAACTCAGCAAGAAGGTGCCATCATTGAAGCAGAGAGCGAGCCCTCAACGGACACCAAATCTGCTGGTACCTTGGTCTTGGACTTCCCAGCTTCCAGAATATGAATAATAAATATTTGTTGTTTATAATTGATCCAGTCTAAGGTATTTTGTTATAGCAGCCTGAATGGACTAAAACTCTGACCTTTCTTCTCTGTCTTTTTCTCCCTTCTCTGTTTTGACTTCTCTCTCTTTTTTTGAGGTTATATTGAAGCTAGGCCAACAAGGCCAGGCAAAAGAATGGGATTTCATGCTAAATTTATTTTAGTTCACTCAGCAAACATCTCTCAATTTCTCACCCCTAGCACAGTGAATAACACATATTAAGTGCTCAAAAAATGTTTGTTAAATGAATGTAAGAATACATTTCAGTCTTAATTTAAATGTCTTCTCCTTGGAGAAGCCTCATTCGGACCATGTCATGGGCAACAGTCCTCCATCCTAAGTTGGTCTCTACACCACTGCTTCACTTCATTTCTTTCATCATACTCATAAGGATCTGAAATTACATTAAAATATGTGTTTGTATGTTATGGTCTGTCTCCCTTACTAGAATGTAAGCTCTGGGAAATAAGGGAATTCATCTGGTTCACCTATTCCAGTGCCTGGAAGAATGTCAGGTAAACAGTAGACATTCTTAAATATTTACTGAAAGAGGTTTGCTGGTTGGCTTCTTTGTGTTAGACCCTGTGATAAGTACTGGGGGTTCAGAGATGTACAAGACATGTACCCTGGACAGAAGACTCTTTCATGTTGGATAGAAATGCCAAGTAACAAACCTGACAAAAACAAGCAATGTGGAAAGGATTCACTATTTAATAAATGGTGCTGGGAAAACTGGCTAGCCATATGTAGAAAGCTGAAACTGGATCCCTTCCTTATACCTTATACAAAAATTAACTCAATATGAATGAAAGACTTAAATGTAAGATCTAAAACCATAAAAACCCCAGAAGAAAACCTAGGCAATACCATTCAGGACGTAGACATGGGCAAAGACTTTGTGACTAAAACACCAAAAGCAATGGCAACAAAAGTCAAAATACGCAAATGGGATCTAATTAAACCAAAGAGCTTCTGCACAGCAAAAGAAACTATCATCAGAGTGAACAGGCAACCTACAGAATAGGAGAAAATTTTTGCACTCTATCCATCTGACATAGGGCTAATATCCAGAATCTACAAATTTACAAGAAAGAAACTCATCAAAAAGTGGGCAAAGGATATGAACAGACACTTCTCAAAAGAAGATATTTATGCAGCCAACAGACATATGAAAAATGCTCATCATTACTGGTCATCAGAGAAATGCAAATCAAAACCATAATGAGATACCATCTCACACCAGTTAGAATGGTGATCATTAAAAAGTCAGGAAACAACAAATGCTGGAGAGGATGTGGAGAAATAGAAACACTTTTACACTGTTGGTGGGAGTGTAAACTAGTCTAACCATTGTGGAAGACAGTGTGGCAATTCCTCAAGGAGCTAGAACTAGAAATACCATTTGACCCAGCAATCCCATTACTGGGTATATACCCAAAGGATTAGAAATCATGCTACTATAAAGATACATGCACATGTATGTTTTTCATGGCACTATTCACAAAAGCAAAGACTTGGAACCAGTCCAAATGTCCATCAGTAATAGACTGGATAAAGCATATGTGGCACATATACACCATGGAATACTATGCAGCCATAAAAAAGGATGAGTTCATGTCCTTTGCAGGGACATGGATGAAGCTGGAAACCATCATTCTCAGCAAAATATCACAAGGACAGAAAACCAAACACCGCATGTTCTCACTCATAAGTGGGAGTTGAACAATGAGAACACATGGGCACTGGGAAGGGAATATCACACACTGGGGCCTGTTGAGGGGTTGGGGGCTGGGGTGGGATAGCATTAGGAGAAATACTTAATGTAAACGATGAGTTGATAGGTGCAGCAAACCAACACAGCACATATATAACTATGTAACAAACCTGCACATTGTGCACATGTACCCTAGAACTTAAAGTATAATAATAATAAAGAAAATGCCAAGTAAATTCTGAACATGATATAACTGAAGCTCCACTTGAGGCTGACTCATCTGCCATCATGGAGAGTGGATTAGAGTTAGGGACCACTAACTGCTATAAGCAACAACCTCAGAAGATCAGTGACATAATTCAGTAAGAGTTCTATTTTTCTCTCTTCCCAGTTCAATGCACGTCAGGCAGCTCTCTACCAAATGGTGACTCAGGAACCTAGCCTCTTTGATTTTGTACTGCCATTTTGTGAAATGGGAGAGTTGAAGATCACACTGGAAGTGGCGTGCATGGCGATGGCCTACATTTGATTGGCTGAACCCCGCCATATGGCCCTAGCTAACTGCAAAGAGCTATGAATATTATCCATATGTGCACCCAGAAGGGAAAGGAAATAAATTTGATGGTCACAGAGCCTTTTGTTTTTGCCATTGACAGGATGGAAGGGAGAGGTCATCGACTGAGACAGGAAGACCACTAGAAGGATTAATGAGAACCAGTACCAAAATAATAGCAGTGGCCATGGGGCTTTTATTTTTTTTTATTTTTTGACATGGAGCTTCGCTCTTTTTGCCCAGGCTGGAGTGCAATGGCACGTTCTCGGTGATTACAACCTCTTTCTCCTGAATTCAAGTGATTCTCCTGCCTCAACCTCCCAAGTAGCTGGGATTACAGGTATCTGCCACCATACCCAGCTAATTTTTGTATTTTTAGTAGAGACAGGGTTTCACCATGTTGGCCAGGCTTGTCTCAAACTCCTCACCTCAGGTGTTCCACCACTTCAGCCTTCCAAAGTGCTAGGATTACAGGAGTGAACGACTACACCTGGCCGGCCATGGAGATTTTTAAAGAGAGAATTGGATGAGACTATTATCAAACCCAGAAGTTACAAATCACATAATCATGCTCTAGTTTGATGAGTCCTTTAATAAAATTACCATGAAACTTTTGTCGAGATGCCTCCCAAGGCTGCACTTGTTTCATTAGAAGTTATTCTGAGGATAACATTGTCTCTGCTGCTCTGAGAATTTTACTATTGATTCAAAGTGACAAGGTTGTGTCTTACTGAAGAGATAATTGGATCACGCACAAAGGGTGAGATTTTTGGGTACAAAGATTGCCCATATCTTTTTCTGTGGTACCTCCATTCTTTAGATTTCACATAAAGTCCTCCCAAATGAGAGTGCCCATTATGTGTCAATTTCTGTGCCAGGTGCTCAGGGATATGAGAGGGGAAAGATATGAGTCTGACTATCAAGTGACTTAAGTTTTTCCTCAGAGAGCTGCAAGTGACTCATGTGACACAATTATGGAATCTAAAAACATCAAACCTTGAGCTGCAGTTGCTCAATGTTGTATGGGCTCCCAGCAAGGTGAGATTACTGTGAGTGCGTGATGATGCTAACATTTCTGAAGGAGGTGGCCGTTAAGTTGAGTCTCTGAGTGTTTCTTTCAAAGCTACCATTGACTTGGGGCCTAGTATATTCCAGAGACTGACAGCATGACTTTGGAATCAGATAGGCCTGGGTTTGGAGCTGGGTTCTATTCTCTACTAAATCCATGGTATCAAATAAATGTGGATAAATGAGACACCATAAACAGGGTGACTTACACAGAGGTCATGTTCAATAAATGATAGATATTAGATTGTAAGGGAATAGTAACAGTATACTCTCTGAAGCCAGAATTTTGGGGCATGAATCCCAGCTCAGCCCCTTACTTTCTGTGTGATCTTGGGCAAGTCACTTATCTTCTCTGTGCCTCAGCTTCCTCATCTGTAAAACAGGCATAATGCTACTGCCTATATGTAGGGCTGCAGTGAGGGTTCAAGCCATTAATAGATATATAATATATAGATAATATGTAACATATATATTAAAAACATATAAGTGCTATATGTAAGTAGTACCTATTAATACCACTATTATAAAAGTAATCATTTCACATCTACATGTAATCACCTCTACACTGAGAAATAGAGGCATTTCCCTCCTGGAGATCCACAGAATAATCCAGACACACGCTGTGCATTTTTTCCATGTGTGTCTGTGTGTGCATGATGGGAAGTGATGGCCTGAGTGATGGAGTTTTTTTTTTTTTCCTCACATTGTGACATTGACACATGCATTTTCAAATAAATTGAGTTCCCATTTTGCTATACTCATTTGGCAGCAACCACAAGTTCATGGAAAAATATGAATAGACAAGGGGAAGGTGCACAAAAGGGGATGGCGGTGGGAGAGTCAGAGAATCAATTTACAGTTTGTCAAGACAAGAGTATTAATACCTCCCTTTTATTAAAAAAATTAATGCACCAGGTCCTTGTCTGTCATGGATTGTAACAGCTATAGCAATCACTTATTGAATACTCACCATGCATGGTTTTTTTTCTAAGCACTTTATGAACGCGTTATCTTATTTAATATTCACAATAACCTAAGAAACTGGTACCATTTGAACAGGCTTTAAGAGGTTAACTGGCCTGAGGTCACATGGTCAGTGTATGATGGAGCCAAGACTAAAATGCAAAGCTTTCTGACTCTAAAAGGAAATGGTCTTAACTGCAGCTGATGTCCAGCCAGGACCTGCCAGGACAGCAGCACGGATTGTTTGTAGCCACCATCTTTTCTGATGGGTGGGGCCTCATCATACTGGCTGTTGAATAATTCCACTATCACTACTTCCCAACCATGAGGTGATACTACACTGTTATAATCAGTGGTAGGGAAAAAGGAGGCAAACGTAGGGTATCTTCTTACAATCTGTGACACATTGATTTGAATCTAAAGAGAAATAAAACTAAACTTTAAAATGCACAAGACCTTAGGAATAAAGTGATCATCAAGTATGTTTGCAACACCTAATCAGCATGGTGGAAGGAAAAGAGCACTGGGCTATGAGTCAGAGGAGCTGACTTATAAACACTTCTGTCCTCCAGGAGAAAGATGCTGTTGACCAAAGAATTTTGGTAAGTGCAAATAACATAAAATGAAACAAAAATCTAAAAAGGAAAAACAGCCACAATTTTCAAATTCTTATCTCTTAGGGAAAACCCTTGGGAACTTCTGTGACCATTTTTATGGCTCTGTATACTTTTAGAAATATGTTTATATATTCCTCCGTCTGTTGGGTGACAGGTTGATCTTAGAGGTCCCTTCTGGTTGAAAGCATTCTGACAATAATTCAATAACTCCTGTCAAGGTGTGGAATAGGAGAAGCTGGGGATGTGCCACTTTTGACTGGTTAGCTAGGTTCTAGTTCATCCCCGGTGAAAAAGTGTCTAAGGCGAAATTTTCTTACTGTGTAAAACTGAAAAGCAGAACTCAGTACAGTATATAATCCTAACAATGCCGCACGAAAATGCAGTAAAAATAGAGTCAATTATACACTGTCAAAGCTTTTCTCTAAACAGCTGCCTAACAGAATATGACAATTTTTCCTACAATGTAGTAAAAAATAAAAAAAAGTTCTCTCACAATGCCAACTACACAGGGCCGAATTCATTAACACTTTATTACCTTAAACTCCATTGTAAGACAAAAATAATATGACGCAACTTGTCACTTTTTTCTTTTCCTGGTTTTGTTACTGTGACACATTAAGATTTGGGCGCCTGCTCGTGTGTTGTGATCTACATTTAATGATCTTAACAGGGACTTAGTAAGACATTGTTCGTTTCTCTTGCGCTATCCCTGAGCGGAGTGTTACATGAACAGTGAGACCCAATTATATCATAGTGTAATTTACAAAAGAGAGGGGAAAAAAAAGTTCTTTTCATGGAGTGTTCCCCAATGAGACTAACAGTATTGTAGCAGTTTCTTGGCTTTGCTTTGCAACAATATAATTAGCTATAATCTGAGCATTTGCATATAGTACATAGAGCAGAGTAATTCTCTGCTTGCTGGTTTAGGATGTAAAACAGTCTTTTATAAGACAGTTGCTCTGATACACCTAATTTTACTTAGCACATTTGCATCTATGTTGTGGCTGATTATCACAAATGGAAATTGTCACTTTCAATATGGAAGAAAAATGAGGAAATGCATCATAATGAAAGGTAGTTTATTTATTTTTTTTTTTATTTTAACCAATAGATTTTGATTGGGGGCTTATTATTGACTCAGGACAGGGGCAGAACCCTGATGCCTTAGAGATAAAAAGCTGGACTTCATTTTAGTCCAAACTTTGTATGGCTTTATAGTTAGGGTTACATTTCATACACGTTGTAATTATACTTGAGAATGTCAAGTGCTTCAGCAGTAGGATAGCTGGAGCTTCTATTCTAAGCACAGGTCTTTGTTTCCCTTAGTAAACAAGAAGCTCCTAGTAGGGAATTGAGGAACAGAAAGAGAGTTTTATTAGTTTGTTATCTCTTTCTTGTAAACTGTCCACTTTCTTACCCTTAATCACCAAATTTGAGATTGATCATAAATCTATAAACTGGTCACATTAGTTTATTTCATTAATTGATTTCACCTTAGGGAATGTGTGTGTATCATTCCAATGTGTCAGGCAAAAATCTTTACATCAAAAAATCTCCTGAAAATCCCATCAAATTACATTTAAGGGAGTTAAGAAGCTCCATTACGAAAAGCCTATGGGAACTGAGCCAATTGAAGGAGTAGTGGATTCACAGTAATTTTCCATTTCAGGCTCCCTCCAGGGCACACCTAAATTGTAGGTGGAATGGCCTCATGTTTAAGTAATTATCTCTCTGTATCCCTATCTTCTCCCCTTCTTCATCCCATTTAAACAGAAGTGTTTAGTTGACAATAAGCATGACCTTCAACCACTCCCACTAGACTGAAAGCTCCACTGGAATGTTGGTCTTGTTTACCTTTGTTTCAGTACTAGCACAGTGCCTGATACATAATAGGCACTCGGTAAGTATTTATGAAAAAGGACAATTGAAAGGATTTGCTAATCCTTCAACTTTCAGCCACATAAGATACACAACTAGAAAGACTGTGGTGGTTATCAGGCCCCAATAGTCTTGTTCATCATCTCCATCTTACTACCTTGAAAATTCAAAAGATGGTGGAGCTGAGATGGTAATGCATTTTCTCCAAAGTTTGGTTTACTTACTAACTGCAGGTTAGGGAATGTAAAATTCCACCTCTTTGGATTGGATTAGAGCTAGCTTTTGGCCAGCCGACATGCATTAATTGGACATTGGGAATTGTGGATTCCTAGAACTATAAGGTGTTAATGCTAGACGGACTCTTAGAGATAATGAAGTCCAGGACTCCAAATTCACAGGTAGTTGTTACGGGTTACATTGTATCCCTCCTACACTAATTCATATGTTGAAGTCCTAACCTCTAATACCTCAAAATGTGACCTTATTTGAATATAAGATTTTTACAGAGGCAATCAAGCTAAAATCTTAAAATGATGTCATTAGGGTATGCCCTAATCTAATACACCTGATGTCTTTATAAGAAAGGAAAATTTTGGACACAGAGACAGGTGTAGAGGGTAGATGTTATAAAAAGGCACAGAGGATGACCATGTACAAACCAAGGAGAGAGATGTTGACTGGATTCTTCCTTCATATCCCTAAGAAAGAACCAGACCTAATAACACCTTGACTTTGTGTCTTCAACTTCCAGAAATCTATGACTACAAGATACTATTGCTTAAACCACCAAGTCTGTGTTACTTTGCTATGGCAGCTCTAGCAACCTAACACCATGGGTAATCTGGGGACCAAATTTAGGTAAATACCCAGGCTGCTTGTTAGGCAAGAGGGTAGATGGTTTTGGCCAGGCTTAAATGTGATCTTTCTCGGCACTAGCGGCTGTTTTTGAGAGGTCATGCAGTCACCTCCATGTGTGATCCCTTTTGAAGAACACTCTCTAAACTTAGATGTTTAGGAATGTTTAAAATATTTATAAAATGTTTAGGAAGAAAGGAGCATATGTAATGATTAAGAACATGTGGCAACAAGAAGCCGAGCTCTTGCTTCTGTGATTCCCTGCTTGTCCCTCAACCAACAAATTTGCAGCGCATCAGTGAACTTTTCCTACTTAGTAATACTTGTTGTAATATAGGAAGTCAGATTTATTTTCCTATTTTTTGTGATTTTTTTTTATGGAAGTTGTGAAAACAATAGGGGAAGGGAGTAAAGGATACAGAAAGTGGGGAGCAATGGAAAATGCAAGATATAATTCTTCATGATTTGCATACAAACCCTCCAACTTTTTAGCTTTTTAACTTGAAATAGTTTTAATCCTATAAAAAAGTTTCAATAACAGTGAAAGAGCTCTCATATGTCTTTCACCCAGGTTCATCAATTGTCAAGATTTGTCACTTTTTACATTTCTTTTATCATTATATATATGTTCTTTTCTTCTTAAACATTTCAGTGTGGCTTTCCTAAGAATGAGGTTATTTCCTTATGTGTAACTGCAGTGCAATGATCAAAATCAAGATATTTAACATTGATATTAACTAATAGATATTATTTAAATTTCACCAATTAGCCCAATAATGTCTTGTATAGCACTCCCCCGACCAGTTCAGGATTCAATGTAAGATTATGTCCTGCATTTAATTTTCATGAATCTCTAATCTGCTTTTACCTGGAAAAATCCCTTCATCTGCAGATATTGAGATATTTTAAAGAGTACAGTACAAGTCATATGTTTTGTGGATTGTCCTCATTTTTGATTTGTCAGATGCTTTCTTGTGATTGGAGCCATGTTGTACATTTCCGGCAGGAAAACTCTAAGGTTGGCTGTATCCTTTCCTGTGCATCACGCCTGATACTGGGTTGTCTCACCAGGTTCCTCCCGCCCAACACACTCTATTGGTAGATGAAAACAACAGGTTAATAATGAGTACAGCTAAAGGTAACTTTTGAGAGGAAAATGCACGTCTTCATCCATTCATTCATTACACACAGGAATTTTATGATCTCCAGAGCACCAATTTGTTCCTCTTTGGAGAACAGATATATTAGTTTTTGCTTTGTTTCAATGGTTTCCAAAAACTGTTCAGGTTGTAGAATGCCTGGAAATCAGGACCCTTTTTATGGATTTTTGAAAGGCTCTCTCTAAATGCCTATACCAGAAAACAAAGTGTAAGCTTTCCCCTCTCCCAAGTGCTCACACAAAACAAGAAGCAAAACAAGCTGTTGAACTAAACATTATCCATTGTTTCTGAGTTTTCCTGTTAACAACTTGTTCTTTACCCATTCATTTTGTGTCCTGTGAGGCCAGTCTAGCAGTGCAGCGGTAGCTGGGTCTGAATTGTAAAGAAAAAATGTGGGAAGGAAAGATTGTAGCTAAAGGAATTTCCTCATTAATATGTGTTCTAAAAATTGGAAAAGAATGCTGATGTTGGATTTTAGCTTCAGAATTCATTTGTGAAATGCCTGCAAAGAGGAAAGATGAGAACTTTGGTTTTCTATAGCATGTTTTCTCAAATGTTACAGGATTCATGGATTATTAGTGTGTGGAGATAGTGGTTCCCCCAGTCTGTGGGAAGATTTGGTGGGGACTAGGGAGCTAGAACCCCTGGGGTGATTGCCTATGACCACAAACAGTCTTGTGAATTAATCTCCATCGGCTCTTAAAATAATCATTTTCTGCGCCTACTGTAAAGTGAAAAGATTGGAAAACACTATAGTCACCTGCTTTATTTTATGCCTCTCTGAAAGCAGGTGACCGAAGGCAGGACTCGGGTCTCATTCATTTATTTGTCTTTCTCAATGCACAGCATAAGACCAGGCACACAATATTTACTCCATATATATTTATTGCATTGAAATTGCTGACTATCTGCTATGAGCAGGCACTGCAAGAAAAGCTGTGATGGAGAAGCAATGAGAGACTGCTTGAGGGGCCACTTTTCCAACAGCTGTTGCCATGGAGGATGGAGAATCTTTTTAAGCACAGCTTAAAGGACACCTTAAATCTGAAATAGAGCAAATGACAAAGTGGTGAAAGAAGAGACACATAACACATTTCTGGAAAAAGAGAGTGAACCCAATCTCTGACAGGATTAGCAGGTTAATTAAAGAATCTGTCCTGATGATGCTGGCACATCTTCAATTCAGACTGACATTAACTGAAGACACAGGCCCCCATCTATCTTTTCCACCAGCTGCCATGAAGCTGAAATACTTACCAGACAAGTTGATTCTTAAGAATCTTCTAGGCATGTGTAACTCTATCCCAGGTGGAAGCCTACTCCAGGAGAGGTGATGAGTTAGCTCATAGATTAGCAGGAATGGGGTTATCTGATTAACCTTGACCACCTAGTTATGGTCAGTGGGTATAATGAGCAACAGAAAGGGAAAGTTTAGATGGAGTGAGCGAATTAACACTCTCTGAGCATCTCTCACATGCCTGACACCGTGCTAAGCATATTGCCTCACTTATTTCATTTGATGTGCTGATTAAGAGTGGCTACTAAGGTATCAGGTAGACCTGGGTTCAAATCCCAGCTCTGTTATATTCTGACTGAATGACTCTGGGTAGGCTACTTTTTTGTAAGCCTTGGTTGTCTTATCTGTAAGACAAGGACAATAATACCTTTGTATTAGTTTCCCAGGGATGCCATAACAAATTACCACAAATTTAGTGCTTTAGAACAACAGAAATGTATTCCTTTACAGTTCTGGAGGCCAGAAACTCAAAATCAATGTATCAGCAGAAGGGAGCTTCCTCTAAAGGCTCTAGAGGAGAACCTGCCCTTGCCTCTTCCAACTTTGGGTGGCGCCAGGCTTTCCTTGGCTTGTGACTGCATCACTCCCATCTCCTCTGCCTCCTCCTTCACATAACCTTCTCCTCTGTGTCTTTTTCTGTTCTGTGTCTCATAAGGACATTTGTCATTGGATTTAGGACCTACCTGGGTAATGCAGAATGTTCTTATCCTGAGATCACTAACTTATTGGCTATAGAGAGCTACGTCACAATAGTATAAAGTCTGGGAACTAGATCTTATTCACCTCTGTTAACATGTTAAAATAGGCTCAGAGAGGTTTATTACCTTGTTCAAGGTCAAAGTGGGTTTCCTATACAGTGCTGAGTAACCGTGGAGTCTCTGTTTTTGTCCCTCATTGTGAAGAGTGGGTTGGATCTTCCAATGCAGACCCTAAGACAAAAATTTGGATACAAGTAGATTATTTGGAAAATGATCTTAGGAAACAGTGAGACAGTGAGAAAGTGAACAAGGTAAGCAGAAAAGCCAGTGCAAGTTGCATTATTTTGTGAGTGCGTTACTGCTGTGGGCACTTGGGCCTAAACCCCACCAGGACCGTCTGGGAGGTTGATGTATATGAGAACACAGGTAACCTCCAGGATCGGCTGAGGGGATACAAGAGGGGCAATAAGAGCTTATCCTACCCTCATAAACTCCATGGTGGCAGAATCTTGGGGGATCAAGGTAAGAGGAAGCACCGAAGTGAGGGATGAAAATGGGCAACAAAAGTCAACCTTAGCTTTTGGTAATTTTGCTTGGGCCACCCCTGGGATGTTTGATAGAATCACAGATTCTCAGTGCTGGAGTGGGCATTACCAGTCATGGGATTTGACCTCACTCCCATTGATGAGATTCCCTTTACAATAACCCATATCCTCAGATTTGTCCTCAGGGTTGGTCTACAGCCACTACGTAGATACACTGCTTCCTGAGGCTGTTTTATTGCTGTACACCTCTAATCATGAAAAAGATCTTTATGTTGATTCAAAATTTGACTCGTTGGGTCTTCCACCCAGGAGAGCTAGTTCTTTTCCTTGAGCCCTCATTCTTCCTTAAGAGAGCTACTTTTGCTTACACATTGCTTTTAGCTTTGCAATCCCTTCCTGTCCCTGCCCTAAAAGCTGTGGCTCTTTGGAAACACTGTATCCAGCTCCCATAGGGCTCCTGTTTATAATGGTCTAGGAAGTAACTTAAGTGGTTTTAGAATGAAATATAGCTGAACTGTTAGGGGCAATTTAAGCATATGGAACAGAAAGAAGAATATCTACTCAACAAATGCCAAATAAGCACTAACTTTGTGTGTCAGATCTGTGGCCAAGAGTCTGTTAGAAGATATGGACACACAATGATAAACTACAAAGCCCAGGATAAAGGTCTTGAAAGGCCACTTCTAGAAGGGGCAGAATGAGGTGTGCCATGCTTACCAAGGCCTGAAGGACTACATGCTCTGAGCGTTGCAATTTCATCATGAAAACTGGGGAAGACTTCATGGAGGTGACATTTGAATTGGGCTTTGATGAAAGGTTAGGATTTTTACACACTCTAGTACTAGCAAGAAAAGAATCTGAAGATAGGGGAATGGCACAAAAATGTCCTAGAGATGAGGGCATGTATGCTTTATTCAGGGAATGGCAAGTTATCAGGTGTTCCTAAGAGTTTAGAGTGTGTATGTTTATGTGTTTGTGTGGTTAGTAGCATATGAGGTTGGGATGGCATGTAACAGGCCCACTTAGATAATATTGTATGACACCTGGTCTTGACTTGTCCATTAGATGATAGAAATGTCTTCAAATGCTTTTGCCCATGGAAGAGAATGATTCAGTTTTATTTTTAAAAACAGTCACTCTAATATCCTTGTGCAGGATAGACCAGATTGTGGTGAAATTGGAGATAGGAAAATTAGGTAAGGTGGGAGTGCAGACATTCAGATAATTTACCCATCCATGCTTTCACCCATTTTTTCATCCATTCTTTCATTCATCTGTCCATCCATCCCTCCAATCTTAAGCATTTACATGCAAATTATTATGGCAGAAATTAAAATTCTGAAGAAAGTAAAGATATTTTCTATCTTCAAGGGGGTTATGCTGTAGTAGGGCTTGAATTGGGGAAGTGGAGAGGAGAAGGATAGAAAGATGTTTCAGGATTGAAGTAGACTCATCAATGTCAAATTGCAAATGGATGGGAAAGAAGAAAAATGGAAAAAAATCCCTCACACTAGAGAGGGATACCTTAAATCCAAGCCCAGTTGTACTATTGGCTATACTATACTATACTATACTATACTATACTATACTATACTATACTATACTATACTATACTATACACTGGCTGTGTGACCATGGACAAGTCCCTATCCCTCTCTGGGCCTATTTTCCTCATCCACAAAGTTTGGACTAGATGATTTCTTTCACTGCTTGCCATTCCAGGATTCCATTCTTCTATCTCTTTGTCCATTAATTATTAAGAGAAAGAGTGATGGTTAGGAGCTGGCAAACATTGGGGTGTTTGGACATAGAAAGTGAGCACAGGGCAGTGTGAATCAGTGAGGAAACAGTTGGAGAGACAGTTGACTAGGAACACAGGTTGGAATCAGGAAACAGGGGCTGCGAATGTCAGAATCATGAGCAGTAGTAAGAAACACAGTTTTTACAGCTTTGTTCCATCACTTCATCTTCCAGCTTCTGGCATGCTTCCCTGCTTCTGGCTCTAACCTGGCTGGAGTACTCCCAGAAACAACTTCTCAGAAGCCAGATAACCACAGTTTCTTCCCCTTCCATCTCAAGTGGGTCTAAGCCCTGGGCAGGCTTGAGGCAATCCCAGACTAGCAGGGTGTGGACCAGGGGACACTTGGGTAAGGACATGACTGCTCTTCTCCTCTGTGGGCTGGGTGCCTTGTCCCTCTGGACTAGAGCTTGTTCATTTTTCTCCCCCTGGCCTCTTCTCAGGGCCTTTCCTACTTGGCAAAGAAAAGTCATAGAGTCAGGGACCTAGGAGGACATGAGCTGTCACTGATTCTAGAAGACTGGGTGCTCCTATTGCTTCTCGGCCTTTTGGCTAAGATCAAGTGTAGAAGACTGGGTGCTCCTTAACGCAAGGGCCACACCTTGGTGCTTGCTGAATTCTCAGCCCCTAACAAGATACTGGTTCATAATAGCTGCTCAATCTAACCTCATTGAAGGAATAAATGATTGAATGATTGGCATCAATAAATGCTCATTGAAGGAATGAATGAAAAATTGAATGATTGGAACCAATCATGTACAAATGAAGAAGCTGAAGTCCAGGTTGGCCAAGTGGCTACTGAAAAGAACACTTACTTTGGAGTCAGACAGAGCTGGGGTCATATCTTAGTGCCATTTCTTCTTGGCTGTAGCTCTTTAACATGAAGACAATATGTGCCCTGAAAAGAGCAGCTATGAAGATTAAAAAGATATTGCAGCTAAAGCTTCTAGAATGGTGTGAGCACACAGTTTGCACTCAATATTTTTCAGCTCTAGCTCAAGGGTGTCCATAGTATCAGTGGCAATTCTGACCTTTGGAAAGAACTAGGGGCATCATGTGAGGAACCCTCGTTTGAAAGGCTTTAAAGACCCGAAACAACCTAATCTGTATAGGGCACCTTGGGATACAGCCTTCTTAGAGGGAGAAGGGGGATGGACCAAATGGCCTGAGGCCCTTCCCAATCCCTTTTGGATCTTGGAAACAAGGATGCACTTCTGATCCTGACCATGGGGTGGCACCAGCCCATCAGATTAGGTAACTCACAGTGGCAGGCAAGGCCTCTCTGCTTCCCAGCAAGGGAGTTGGAAGAGGATGGGGGTGGGGAATGAGCAGGAGTGGGGGTGGGGGAAGGAGCAGCCTAGAGAGTCCAGGTGTTTGTGCCTCTGTGTGCCTGTGTGTGTGTGCCTTTGTGCATGACTGGGTGGGGGTGGGCTGTAGAAGCATTATGAGGGTGTACGAGCATGTGTGTGAGTGTGCGTGTGCCTGCGTGAGCACTAACGATTCAGAGAAAGGAGGCCTTTGTTTCACTCCTATTTATGTGCAGGGAAATCATTTGACCTAAATGAAATCGCTCTGCCCTAAGGATATTAGTATATGGCTGTGGATGAAGTTAGGCTTGGGGGCGTGGAATTTTCAAGATGTTAGGGGCACTAAAACTTGTTTAGTCAACCCCCCTCATTTTACTCATGGGATAAACTGAGGCCAGATGGGGGCTCTAACCAGGTATGCCATAGACCCTTGGTGGGCTGGGCCAGAGCTCTGGCTCCCTGACGCTGCCTACCAAGGTTTGAGTGTTTGAGCCTTGTGGCTTCCTCAGGACAAGGAGCTGGACCACCTGAATATGATGGGTGACCTCCAGGAAGCAAGCCCCTCAAGATGGGGCTGAGGACCCATTGCTTAGTCTCAGCTGCATTCAGTGGGAGCTTCTTGGCTTCTCCCCCTTGCACTTCACTCATCACATCTTTATCCCAGAGCCAGCCCAGACAGGCCCTGTCATCCCCTAGGCAGAACCTTGAGGGTAGCAGGCAGGTGACAGCCTGGGAGTAGAGTCCAGATCTCCTGTCTTCTACCCTGTGTTCTTTTCCTGCTGTCATTGCTTCCATCTTACCTTTGGGGAGGGGCTCTACCTGCCTCCTCAGTAGCCAAGGGATCAGGCCTCGGGGGCACCAGGCCTCAGCTCTGCCTTTTCAAGGAACTCAATGATGTCTCCATCCCTTTAATAAGGACCTTGAGCTATACCCAAGGCCTGATGATGGTCACAGAGATTTGGGCATGCAACTGGTATGCAGCTGGTAAAAATGATGGTGAGCCCCACCATTTGTTTGAGTTTACTCTGCTCTAAGGACTGGGTTGGGTTCTTTAGTTCTGGAGTCAGACTACCTGGGCTTGAAGCCTGCTTCCTTCACTGTCTAGCTCTGTGACCTACAGCCAACTTCCTAACCTCTCTGATTCCACATTTTAAAGCCAGAGATGTCATGTGTGCCTACCAGGGAGAGTTGTTGATAGGCTTAAATGAATTAACACATATAAAGTGCCTAACATTAATGTCTCAATACATGTTGTTACTGTTACACTTTAAATCTTACAACAACCCTGCCCCAAATGGGAGATATGATGCTCCCATGTTATGAATGAGAAAACTGAGACCCAAGGAGTTGATGTATTATATATGATTCAAAGTAACATAGCTAGCAAATGGTGGGTGTGATACTAAAATCCAAGTCTAGATTCAGACCTTATGCCTGTCCTCTGAAATCCTTTTTTGTCCCATTACCAAGTCCAGGAATGAAGGGTGGCCTCCTTTATAAAATAAATTTAATGAAAGCAAAATCAAATATTGTATATGTTTGCACATGTATATATAAATATGAAGGAGTAAGAAAGCATTTAAGAAAATAAAAAATGACTTTCTCCTACACCTAGTGTTCTCATCAGGCCCCAGGTTTGTCTTGAATTCTAGCAGGATGGTTTAGGAGACAGAGATATCCCAGAAACCCTTCCTGGTCTGCCAGGAGTCCTGTGCTCACAGCACCCTTCCCTCCCAAATTACCCATCCTTTGTTGATTCAAATCCATCCCACATGGATGGGTGTTCTGTACTGGGTAGCAGGATGGTGCACCCCAGACTCCCCAGGCATAGTTCATAATCAGCGCCCCTTTCTGAGCTCTATGCCAAGGCATAATCTGTGTTATATAAAACATAGTTATGAGTTCTCATTATGGCTGGGAGGCCGTAGTTAAAATAAAAATTACCCAGTTGCAGATGTGCGATGTCAGGCCACTAATGAACCAGTCTGGCAACCTAGCGGGTCCCACCTGGTCCAAGGAAGGGCCTCTGTGCTGCTTCAACCCAGGCAGCATAAAGCCTTCAAGATAAGCACTGTTTGCTGGACCGCAGCTTTCTTGAAACTCCTCCCCATGATTCCTTCATCAGTGGAGGCTCCCTCCATCCCAGACTGGCAGTGAGCATCCAGGACATCTACAGCCATCCATTCACCCAACCATCATCTTTGGGGCACCCATTCTGTGTGGCATTACAGAAGCCTCGATGAACAGTGTCAACCTTTACTATGCCTTCATGGATCTTGCAGTCAACACCTTTAAGGGTTATAAGTGAAAATTATGAATCAAATCACTGCCATTTTGGGATCTAGACTACCCATCTGATCCTTAATTGTGCAGAGCCAGCTAGGCAGGTGACCAAGTAGCTAACAACATGGCAGGTCAATTCTTGGGGAGTCTTGGATGAGAGAGGAAGGAACTGGGGAATCTGAATTGCTCAGTAGGAACATTGGGGTTGGAATCAGGAGCCAAAATTGGTAAATTAGACATCAGTAGAAAGTGAATGAAGTCTTGGTTGGGCACAGTGGCTCACACATGTAATCCCAGCACTTTCGAGACCAGTCTGGCCAGTATGGTGAAATCCCGTCTCTACTAAAAATACAAAAATTAGCTGGGCATGGTGGTGGGCACCTGTCATCCCAGCTACTTGGGGGGCTGAGGCAGGAGAATTGCTTGAACCTGGGAAGTGAATGTTACAGTTAGCTGAGATCTGAGATCATGCCACTGCGCTTCAGCCTGGGCAACAGAGTGAGACTCAGTCTCAAAAAAAAAAAGAAAGAAAGAAAAAAGAAAGTGAGTGAAGTCTCCCTGCTTCCAGTTTTGTTATCTACAGTTCATTCTTCACTCAGCAGCCACAGTGATCTGTGAAATCATACTACATTTCTCTCTGTCTTAAAGCTTTTCAATGGTTCCCCATTATGCTATGGTCTGTAAGGGTCTGGACAGTTTGTGTCCTCCCTCCTGCTTCTCAGGCCTTAGGTCTTAAGCCTTACCATTCTCCCATCCTTCTCTACTCCACTACTTCGACCACTGCTCGACTGCTTCAAGCACATTGACCTTCCTTCTATCCCTGGAAACACTGGCAAGCTTAGTCCTGCCTCAGGGTCTTCAAACCACTTTCTCCCCTGCCTCAGGGTCTTCACACCACTTTCTCCCCTGCCTCAGGGTCTTCACACCCACTTTCTCCCCTGCTTCAGGGTCTTCACACCCACTTTCTCCCCTTGCCTGAAATGCTGCTCTCCCAAATTGTCACAGGTTTGGCTACTTCTTGTTATTCAGGTCTCAATTCGAATATCACCTCAGAGTTGCAGTGGGGATGGGAATTTTGATTTTTTCATCTTAGAATCAGTTGTAGGATCCTTGGAAAGCCAGCACCATACTGTGATGCCTGGGATATTTCTGGATTAGATCCTCATGGACCTAGGGAAAACTCCATCCCCCCAGCAATGCAATCAGAAATGGAATAGATGTCTGCTCTTACAACAGGGATAGGAAGTGAAGAGACAGTTTGCCACCATAAATTTTGAGCTCTTAAAAAGATATTATTTCAACAGAGCAAATAGATTTTTGTCTTTTCTTCTAGGCTTTTTCCATATAAATCAAGTGAAATCATTTTCCATATGTTCATGTGCAAGGCATCATTCAGTTATTTAGGAAAATCTTACAGAGAACTTACTATACATTAGTCCCAGCTAAGGCACTGGGGTAGAAAAGATGAACAAGACTTGGCCACTTTCTCTAAGTATATGCAGATCAGAAGGGAGGCAGGCATGGCCATTATATTGGAAACAGACCT
Source organism: Nomascus leucogenys (assembly GCF_006542625.1). Lineage (NCBI taxonomy): Eukaryota > Metazoa > Chordata > Mammalia > Primates > Hylobatidae > Nomascus > Nomascus leucogenys. The sequence goes on from NC_044395.1 coordinate 76,270,509, forward strand.
CCTGAGTTCAAATCCTGGCTGGGTGTCTTTGGAAAAGTTATTTAACAGCTGTGTCTTATTAGCCTTCTCATTAGTAAAATGAGACTGATGAAAATAATGCTTCAGAGGGCCACTGGAAAGATTAAATGAATTAATATAAGAATAGAGCTAGCACAGTGTCTGGGACATTGTAAATGACAAATAAGTGCCAACTAATAAGGTTGTTATAAGGTAAAGTGAAGTAGGCTTTCAAGGGAGATGTACAAGGTGCCATGGGGACAAGAAACTGCTAGACAAGGACAGGAAGTACTTCTTGCAGAAGATGAAAGCTACCTATGGAGTGGCAGCATCATGTCAAGGCAAGAGTAGGGTCTTTGGAAGATAGGCCTCTTTTTCAATTCTAGCTATGTTGTTTATCAGCGTTGTGACTTTGGGCAAGTTATTTAACATTCTCTGTGACACAGGTATTGTCTCATGAGATCACTGTGAACATCAAATAAATTGCCATGAGTGAAGTTTCTGGCACATGGTAGGTGCTGGATAAAGGGCCCTGCTCACTAGCCCCATGAAGAATTACACTGTGAGTGGATGCTGTGTTGCATGGATCCCATCAGCCCAACTGAAGAAAACTATCTCTTCCAGGGTTATGTCTCTTTTTAAGGGCAACCTGATTCCAATGTCTGATGACCTGGGAGCATAAAGACCCAGACTCTCACTAACACTAGAGATGACTCTGAGTGACCATCCTGGCTCCAGAGCTTTCTATGGAGCCAAGTGAGGTCTTAATTGGGACTGCATTACAGCTCAGTGTCTGCCTCTGCCCTTCATGCTTCCTTCATTTCTTGTCTTAGTAAGCTCAGGCTACAATAACAAAATATCACCAACTAGGTGGCTTAAACAACAGAAATTTATTTACTTACAGTTCTGGAGGCTAGAAGTCCAACATCAAGTTTGGTTGAAACCAACCAGCAGGGTTGGTTTCTGATGAGGGCTCTCTTCCTGGCTTGCAGATGGCTGCCTTCTTGTTGTATCCTCATGCTGCTTTTCCTCTACATTCATGGGGAAAAGAGAGATTTCTGGTGTCTCTTCCTCTTCTTATAGGGACACCAGTCTTGTCAGATTATAGCTTCACTCTTATGACCCTATTTAAACTTAATTATCTCCTTGAAGGCCCTAACTCCAAAAATAGTATCACTGGGGGCTAAGATTTCAGCATATGCATTTTGGGGGAACATAGTTCACTCCATAATAACTCCCTTTCACAGGAGTGGATCTTAAATGTACTCCTTAGTAATGCCTCCCACTGTCTGTCAGTTGAATGCCTTCTGGGGAATCCAAGGTGCAGACACACTTCTAAATAATCTCAGTGTACATTGTGCCTGGAACATAGTAGTTACTCAATTCATCTTTGTTGAATAAAATTATATTTGGATGAATATTTGTTAATAATGGTCAGAGAAAATAAAAATCCAGCTATTCCATTATGGGTTTTTATTTAAGTATTCATGTACACAAACACCACAAAACTTAGCCCAGGGATCATAAGGTCAAGTAGCCTTTATTTGCTGCATAGGAAAGGGGGTCATCTGACAGGTCTAGGTTCTAGTTAGGAAGGTCTAAAGGGAAGAATGGAGAAAGAAATTTCCCTTATTGACTGCCTTCTGTAAGCCAGTGCTATGCTAGAAGCCTTGCTGGCACAGATTTTCATACATACAACTCAACTGCTCTGTGAAGTAGAAATCTTTGCTAACTCTACCTGAAAGACAGAGAAACTGAGGCTTCCTGTTCAAGGTCACACAGCCAGCCAGTGGCACAGTTGAGAGTCAATCCTCACACAGCATCCAAGGCGCTGGGAGGAAGATAAGAGTCCCCAGATCCACTCTCTTTCATCAGAGGCATCACCTCCAGGTTGGCAGTGACAGGCCTGTCCTCCCTCAACCCCAGGGTGTGCCCAGGCCCCACCCCAGCTGCTGTTTCCCAGAAGCCTTTGCAAAGCTGAGGAACCAGACCTCTGGGGATAAGGCTGACACTGGAAGTTAATGACTATCAGTTGATGAAAAACACTTGTTTACATGTTTCCATCATTAGAGGTTCCAGCCTCACCTCTGCTGGGCCTCCTGCCAGATGTTTGGAGGGGGTTTTCGCAAGCTGTGCAGTTTACTAAATACTAAAGCACCCATATTAAGGCATTTTAGTATTAGGCAGTACAGTGTTGCAATGTTGATAAGGGGTAATTGAATTTCTTTATCTGGAGCAAAATGGACATAGACACTCTCAGAATTTGCTCAGCTGGGGAACACAGATGGTAGCTGAAGACATGAAGCTTCCCTTCTAGAGCCTCCGTTGAGGAGAATAGTTTGATTTAATGGTCCTTTGAGCTTTGTATCTGGCTCCTGGTGGATGCTGAAGCAACACTTCCTGAGGAAACCAGAGGAGACTTCATAGGGAAAGTGACATTTACACTTGATGTTGAAGCATAAACGAGATTTTTCCAGGTAGAAAGAGAGGATGGGGAAGGGCATTCCGGAGGAGAAAACAGCAAGTGCAAAGGCACAAGAGTCTGGTAGTTCAAAGATAGAAAGCAACTCCTATAACACCAAGCACACCTTTATGTCTGGCTGGTTTCTATCCAGACTAGTGGCTCTCTACCCTATATGAACACTAGAATCATCTGAGGAGATTTAAAAAAATTACCCAGCCCCTCTCCCCTGATTGAATTCAATTAGGTAAGATTCTGAGTGTCAATATGTTTGGAAAGCTCTCTGGATTAGTCTAATATACAGCCAAAGTTTGAACTGATCCTTACATCTTAGTGACTTTTCACCTTCTCAACTTTTAGACAAACGCACTGGGGAGAAACTTTGGTCAACTTTTCAAATTTGTTACCAAGTGTGACTGAAGTGCAAGATGGGGCTTCCTCAGTGCTCAGCCTTGAGGGCAAACATTTCCCTTTGGGCTGGTGAGGCACATGAGGCACCCTCTTTCCTGTCAAATCCTGTTAGGGGAAGAATAACTTGTAGGAAGAGCTCAACTTTGACCAGATCTTGACCACATTAATCACATAAGTAAGCAAATACCAATAGGACCCCAGTGCCTTTACCTGCAACTTTCCTTCTGCTGACTTTTCTGGATGAAGAAAAAAAATGGTAAATTATTCAAGATTGGGGAGAGCAGGTTTTGTAACTGTGAATTGTGAGATGGCTGAATAAGAAACTATAGTAGCCTATACATGTTTTATCCCTATTTTTTTTTTCTCCTTTGCAGAAGAAGATTTCAGTTTTTGTTTCTCCCAAGCAGGACTGCTCACTTTGACATTCCCTGGGTGTCTGTAGTACTAGGCAATAATTAAATATCAGGTGCATAAGTTGCTCTTTAATTTGACATGTGTGCTCCAGGCAATAACGGCACGCAGTGCCATGTGGGAGTGTAATTGCTAAGGAATAAAATCTTGTAGCAAGTGAGATCATTGTATCAGGTACAATGTGACAGCTCATTTGATCATTATGCCCAGGCTAAAGAGTTTGCCTAATTAGTTTCCATTAAAACTCACCCTTTAATCAAGAGTTATTCTTGCATAAAGAATGTCACTCGGTCCAGATGAACGAACAATGGTTTCCCCTTGAGATTGGACTCTCAGCTACACTGGGATGCCATATGTCTTTTCAAACAATCCACACCCGGCCCTCAGCTGGGAAGCCCAAGCTGGAATGGTTGGTATAAGTGGAGAAGAGGAAAGATATTGGGAGGAAAGAAATGAATGCTTCCAGCCCTTGTGGTTGGGGCTTGGGGTCTAAGGGAAGCCTTCTGACAGGCACAGAGACATGGGATTCCAGAGAACTTCCATATGCAGAGAGAATGAGGACATAAAGAGGAAGAGGTGACTTGGTCACAGGTAGGTTGTGGCAAAGCTCAGGCTGGAACCCAGTTCTGACTTGCAGCCCAGGGCTTGCTGTTTCCCATCAAATGCTGACTTCAATCTCTCACGCTTCTTAGGACTGAGCACATAGAGCTTTATCTCCTGACCCACTTTGAGTACTGGGTTTTGAGATGGCAAGAGTGAGAGTGAATGCTGGGTACACTCAGCACTTAGTTTTGTTCCATTTCTATCTCCTAGGCTCTGAAGCCAATCTACTCTTCCTCTGAATCTCAGCTCTGCCCTTGAATAGCTGTGGGGTCTTGAGCAAGTCACTTGAGCTTTCTAAGATTTTTATTACCTTTCTTTACCTACAAGGTAGAAGTAATAATATCTACCTCCTGGATAAAAGGACTCTTCTCTGGGTACCTGGAATTCAGGGTACCTCCTCTTAACTTGGGATTCTATTTTGAGGAAATGTGTGCCAACATTATGTGGTGTGTCTAGTTATTTTGGCCTATAAAATGGTGTTTTCCTGGGGCTTTCAACCAATTACTTAGGTAATCTGTATTGGGGAAAGAATCAAGGTCAAGGGTCTGTCTGGCCCCATGGGTTTAAGAAGAAAGGGGAACAGATGAATCCTAGTACAGAAAGCCCAAGACCCCACAAGCCCATTGGCTGGAGTTTCGCTTTCAACCTGTAGGGTGAAGTGGCAAGGGGAGAGGGTGGTCCCTTAAGGTTGTGTCTCCCAGCCCTGGGTTTAGGAGGGGGCAGGGTGAAGGTGTGAAAGCCTAAGGGCAGCAGAACAGACCCTCTTTGTTTTAATCAACTCTTAATCCCAGCAGGGATTTCCTGCTGCTCTAGTGTTGGCCTGGCTGAGCTGTGAAAGGGCAGGCAATGGCTTACCTGAGGCAGTCCTAAGGAAGGTGAGATCAGGATTTCAAAGATTCCCTTCTGCACATTGGCTGGCACCATCTCTTGCTGCCCTGGACCCCTTGAAGCTGCCCTACTCCCTGGCACATGCCAGTTCCAGGAACTGTTCCCAGAGGGCTCACTTTTTATGTTGTTATTAGTTCCTGGAACCCATATTTTCCCTTGCTTCCACCATTTTTTCAGTGTTCATATTTTTTGGAGGAAGGAGAGAAAACTAGTCAACTATCTTGACATAAACCAAGATTTTATATATTTTTAATATTTGATACAGTATCTACACATATGTCACATTTGTTAGATGGCACAGTTGTTAAAAACAAGGACCCTGAAATTAGACTTTTTGAGTTTTTAATTTTACTTAATGAAATATAAATAAACTTTATGGGTATATAATATACATCAAATAAAATTTACTCACTTTAAGAGTATAGTATGGAGACTTTTGGCAAATATATACACCCATGTAACTACCACCACAACATATATAGAGAATGTATAATATAGAGAGAATATATTGCCAGATTATAGTTGTGTATATTTAAGGGGTAATGTTCTGACTTTTGAATACAATATGGAATGACTGACTCAAACTAATTAACATATCAATCACCTCAAATATTTCACTTTATGTGGTTAGAGCGTTTGAAATTTATTCTCTTGGGGATATTAAAATGTACAGTACTCAATTATTAACAACACTATGCAATTGATCTAAAAACAATCAAACTTATTCCTCCTATCCAACTGAGGCTTTGAATCATTTTATTATTATCTTCCCATTCTCCCCACCCTCAGCTTCTGGTAGCTACCATTCTACTCTCTGCTTCTATGACTTCCAATTGTTTTAGATTCCACATATAAGTGAGAAATTGTCATATTTGCCTTTCTGTGTTTGGCTTATTTCACTTAAGATAATGTTCTCCAACGCCATCCACATTGTCCCAAATGACAGAATTTCTTCCTTTTTTAAGTCTTTGTGTATATGTACTATATTTTCTTTATTCATTCAACCTCTGATGAATACTTAGGTTGATCTTGGCTATTGTGAATAATGCTGCAATTAACATGTGCATGCAGACATTTTTTGACATACCAATTTCAATATTTTTGGGTAAATACCCAGAAGTGGGATTGCTGGGTCATATAGTCATTCTATTTTTAGTTTTTTGAGAAATCTCTATACCTATATAGAGAATATCTTAAAAATTATATTTGACAGATTATAGTTGTATATATTTAAGGGGTAATGTTATGACTTTTGAATACAGTGTGGACTGACTGACTCAAACTAATTAACATATCAATCACCTCAAATATTTAACACTTTTTGTGGTTAGAGCATTTGAAATTCATTCTCTTGGTGATATTAAAATGTATAGTACTTAATTATTAACAACACTATACAATTGATCTAAAAAAAAATCAAACTTAGTCCTTCCATCCAACTGAGGCTTTAAATCGTTTTATTATCATCTTCCCATTCTCCCCACCCTCAGCTTTTTTGAGAAACCTCTATACTGTTTTTCATAATGGCTGTATTAATATACAAGTTTTCTCTTTTGTCCACATATTCCCCAACACTTGTTATCTTTTGTCTTTTGGATAATAACCATTTTATTGGTTGTGAAGTGACATTTTATTGTGGTTTTAATTTGCATCTTAATGATTAATGATGTTAGCAGTTTTTCATTTGTCTGTTAGCCACTTATATGTCTTCTTTTGAGAAATATCTCTTCAGGTCCTTTGCCCATTTATTATTCAGATTATTTGTTTTCTTTCTATAGAGTTGTTTGAATTCCTTATGTGTTTTAGATATTAATCCGTTATCAGATGTATGAGTTACAAATATTTTCTCCCAATGTGTAGGTCATCTCTTTACTTCATTGTTTCCTTTGTTATGCTGAAGTTTTTTATCTTGATGTAATCTCATTTGTCTAATTTTGCACTCATTGCTTGTGCTTTTGGGGTCAAATCTAAAAATCATTGCCTAGATCAATGTCAGGTAGTTTCTCTCCTATGTTTTATTATAGCAGTTTTACAGTTTCTGATCTTATATTTAAGCCTTTAATGCATTTTTAGTTGATTTCTGTATGTAGTGTGAGGTACAGTTTAAATTTTATTCTTCTGCATGTGGATATCCAGTTGCTGATGACATGATCTTATATATAAAGATCATGTGCCCTTCTGAGCACAGGGCCCAGTGAGGCTTCACAAATGCTCAGGTGTCCTTTTGAGCGTGGAGCCCATTGGTTCTATTCTCTGCTGTTGTCATCTTGAAATCTTAGTACTTTTTGAACAAGTAGCTCCACATTTCCATTTTATACTGAGCCCACCAGATTATGTACCTAATGTTAATATCCTACATAACCATGGTGCATTTATCAAAACTAAGAAACTAACATTAGAACAGTACTATTAACTAGACTATAGACTTTATTTGGACTGTACCAGTTTTCCTACTAATGGCCTTTTTTCTTTTCCAGAATCCAATCCAGAATATCACATTACATTTAGCTGTCATGTCTCCCTAGTTTCTACTCTGGGACATTTTCTTGGTGTTTCTTTGCCTTCTAGGACCCTGAAACTTTTAAATGTCCTGGCCAGTTATTTTGTTCCTCAACTTGAGTTGATCTGATGTTTTCTCTTTATTAGACTGAGGTTATGAATTTTTTTAAAAGGATATCACAAAGGTGGAGTGCTCTCAACTCAGCAGAGGTACATAATCTCAACGTGACTTATCACTGGTGTGTGTAATCTTGATAACTTGGCAAGGGTTGTGTGTGCCAGGTTTCTTCATTAGGAAGTTACTACAGTTCCTTCCATGCTCCATTTGTTAGAATAGAGTCACTAAGTCCAGCTCGCCCTTAGTGGGAGTGGAATTAAACCTCACCTCCTAGCGGGAGGAGTATCAAACAACTTGTGAACAAATGTTAAAATTACCCCAACAATAAGTAAATATTTGTGTGGGAGTTTATGCCTCTTTGTAGGTCCCTAGGAACTTGAATCTGGGTGCTCCTCTGTTGGGTGTGTATATATTAGGATAGTTAGGTCTTCTTATTGAATCGGACCCTTTACCACTATGTAATGCCCTTCTTTGTCTTTTTTGGTCTTTGTTGGTTTGAACTATGTTTTGTCTGAAATTAGGATCACAGTCCCTGCTCTTATCTGTTTTCCATTTGCTTGCTAGATTTCCCTCCCTCTCTTTATTTTGAGCCTATGGGTATCATTACATGTGAGATAGGTCTCTTGAAGACAGCATACCATTGGGTCTTTTTTTTAATCCAATTTGCCATGCTGTGCCTTTTAAGTGGGGCATTTAGCCTGTTTACATTCAAGGTTAGTACTGATATGTGTGCATTTGATACTGTCAGTGTGTTGTTAGCTGGTTAGTATGTTGGCTTGTTTGTTTGGTTGCTGTATCATGTCATGGGTCTGTCTGTTTAAGTGGGTTTTTTATTAGCTGGTAGTGGTCTTTTCTTTCTATATTTAGCACTTCTTTCAAGATCTCTTGTAAGGCAGGTCTGATGGTAACAAACTCCCTCAACATTTGCCTATTTGAAAAAGATCTTATTTCTCCTTTGCTTAGGAAGCTTAATTTGGCTGGATATGAAATTCCCAGTTGAAGATTTTTTTAAGAATGTTGAATATAGGCCCCCAATCTCTTCTTACTTGTAGGGTTTCAGCTGAGAGGTCCACTGTTAACCTGATGAGGTTCCCTTTGTAGGTGATCTGCCCTTTCTCTCTAGCTACCTTTAACATTCTTTCTTTCATTTGACCTTGGAAAAGCTGATGATTATGTGTCTTGGGGATGATCTTCTTTTGTAGAATCTTGCAGGAGTTTCTGTATTTCTTGAGTTTGACTGTTGGCCTCTCTGGCAAGGTTGGAGAAGTTTTCATAAACAATATTCTGAAATACGTTTCCCAAGTTGTTTGCTTTCTCCCCCTCCTTAAAGGGATGTCAGTGATACATAGATTCAGCCTCTACATAATTCCATACACTTTGGAGGTTTTGTTCATTTCTCTTTGTCCTTTTTCTTTATTTTTAATCTGACTATATTATTTCAGAGAGCCAGTCTACAAGTTCTGAGATTCTTTTCTCTGCTTGGTTTATTCTGCTGTTAATACTTGTGATTGCATCGTGAAATTCTTGCATTGTGTTATTCAGCTCTGTCAGATTCATTAGATTCTTCTTTATACTATTTTGTCCTTCAGCTCCTGTATTATTTTATTGTGATTCTTAGTTTTTTTCTTAGGTTTTTTCATCCTCCTGAATCTCAATGATCTTCGTCCCTATCCATATTCTGAATTCTATTTCTGTCATTTCAGCCAACTTCTCACTGGGGATTAGTCCCTTTTATTGGGCAGGTCTTTCTTCCTGGATTATGTGCCAGCTTCATTACATTTAGTTAATGCTTACTAAACATGCAAGAGATTCTGAACCTCTAATCTATGGAACCTATATGTAACCTATTAATATAAATACTGCAATGCCTCATTAATTTGAACTCAAAAAGATTCAGAATTGGAGTGAACTTGCACTATAATACAGCTGAATTTACATTTTGATTGTTTCTGAGGACTGACCAACCACACGAAAAAAAGTGAAAGGAATCAAGAATAAGCATAAGAACCACATTAAGATGATCCAATCCCATGATTTTTGAAATGCTATTTTTTTCCACTTAAACATAATACTGGAAGCCACTTTAAATTATTGTTTGAATGAGAAGGAGGAAAAATGGAATGAAATCAGTAAATTTATCAGACATGCTATTTATTCATTAAAACAGGTTTTGAAAGGACTTAAACTAGGCAAGCCTTAGTTACCCTAGTCTGGGGTTCCTCTAAGTTTTGGAATAAATAACTGTGTATTTATACTCACAGCTTCTGTAATTCCAATTGTGCCTGAAGTGAACTGTGGCAATCCCTGATATTAAGGGGCAATTAATGAAATCTGGAAGGTGCAAAGCTCTGGCCTTCCTACAGTGGCCTTTGCCTTCTTGAAGGTCTCACAAAGGCCATAATGTTTTCCCAAGTCTGTTTTTGCCCTCACAGCTGAGGAGGCCCAGCCACCCCTTCAGGGGGGCAGTGCTGGGAGTGATTTTCACCCCATTTATCTCTTCAATATCAGCAATTTCTGTGTGTTCCTAACAGCAATGGATGTCATGCTGGGTAATCCTCTTCCTGTTGTGAAAGGACCTGAGCAATTACCAGTGAAGTATTCAGGAAAGATCCAAGGGAAATGATAGCTAATGATGCCTTTTATCAGACCCACCAATATTTGAGCAAACATGCTTTGGAGAAAATAGAGATTGTATTATCTTTATAGGTATACAATGAAAGTTATGTTATAGTGTTTGAATGTGCATATATGTGTGTGTGTGTGTGTGTGTGTGTGTGAATCTATATGTTTTAAAAGTCTTATCAGTATTCTTTTATTAAGAAATTCACTTTGCTTTCAGGGCAAGCTTTATCTTGTCAGAGAATCAGAGAAGATTAGAAAAAAATTGGCCTTCTAACTTTTTGTATGTTACCCCCCTTGCAGTACTACTATCCCTTCTCTTCAGAGTAATCAGAGTGGTCTTTTAAAAACATAAAACGGATTATATCATATCCTTCATTAAAAATCTTCCAATGACATCCCACTGTACTTATGATAAATGCCAAGCTGAGGCTCACCTTGGCCTTAACAGGGCCCTGAACGACCTGGCCCCTGCCTGCTTCCGCCTCCCCTTTGGCCAGCCTCATCCATGCTCTGGTTCATTTGTTTCTTCCTGGTGTCTAAACACGCAGGGCCTGTTCTCATCTCAGAGCCCTGCTTGTCCCACCTGCTGGTCCCACTGCCTGCACATGCCCTCTTTTCTGAAGTAGAAACCACCTATCTAGTTACTCTGTTTCACTTTTCCTTGTTGGATTGTTTTCAAAGCATTTGTCACTCTCTGCAATAGTCTTGTTTGTTCATTTGCTTAATGTCTGCCCTGACTCAATGTAAGCTTCCTGAGGGGGAATCTTCCTGTTTTTTTCACCACTGCATTGCCAGCACCTGGAAGAGTATCTGGACACTAACAGGTGCTCCATGTATTTTTGAATGACTGAGTGAATTAGTGAATATAAAATTTGGCTGCCACCTCCATCTGCTATGCTTTCCTTGGTCTAGTTTTTCTTTCAGGATTCTAATACAATTTTGGAGGAAGCTACCAACTGGTAGATCAAGTTGGAGTGAGTGCTATGTGGGTCAGGAAAATCTGGCTCAGAAGCCAGCTAAGGCAGGATGCATCAGGTGCATGTAGGCATTTGGAACTCAGGGGGCTGCACCGTAAAAGGTATCCTCTTATCCTCAAGTTTGAGATGTGGGTGTCAGGAAGCTTCTGAAAGAGATACTCAGTGGACACTCAACAGTTATACATTGTGCTCTGCCAACTGAATGAATGATTGCCATAGCACAGGAAACTCCTGAGAGCCTCCTTCAGCAGGGAAGCCCTTTAATTGTATTTCTAAAATACCATCTGCCTCTATTCTGACACTTCTGTTTCCACTGCACTGCCTTAGCTAAGGTTCACTTTATCCCTCTCCCAAGGAGATCCTGAAGGATCTGTCTTAAAAGCAAGTGCCAATGGTGAAAATCCTCTGCTTGCTCCTCATTGGAGAACATGGGAGTCCTAGCCTAGGGCCGCAGAGGTTTGCACAGATGTTAACTATCAGAGATAAAAAGGGTGTTTGCTGCCCTTTTAATCAATTGATGACCCTTTATAGTCATCCTTCTTGTAGACAATGACCCTCTTTTATTGCTAGCTGCCAAAGACAATTTGCTGTACACTCATCTCCCCCTGCCTGGAGTCCCAGATTTAGTGCTTTGCACCAATCTGAACAAAGTGTCAGATAGTAAAGCATTTCACCATTATTCAACCTAGAAACTAAAAACCTTTCCAGATAAAAGACAACAGAGAGAAAGACTTAGGCCAATCTAATTCAAAGTTTCTTAGGAAATGTCATCGACCTCATGGAGCCTGTAGGAATCATAGTGCAAGAACTCAACGTCATGTCTTGCTCCAAGAAATACCATTAGAATAAAGGCTTCTAGGCCAGGCGCGGTGGCTTGTGCCTGTAATCCCAGCACTTTGGGAGGCCAAGGCGGGCAGATCACCTGAGATCGGGAGTTCGAGACCAGCCTTAACAACATGGAGAAACCCCGTCTCTACTAAAAATACAAAATTAGCCGGGTGTGGTGGCGCATGTCTGCAATCCCAGCTACTTGGGGCACTGAGGCAGGAGAATCGCTTGAAGTCAGGAGGTGGAGGTTGCGGTGAGCTGAGATCATGCCATTACACTCCAGCCTGGGCAACAAGAATGAAACTCCTTCTCAAACAAACAAAAACAAAAACAGAAAGAGAGAGAGAAAAGGCTTCTATAAGTTGCCTCTATAACATATGGTAGAACAGTTATAAGGAGAGACAAGTGAAGCAAGGCTACACATGATTTTTGCCCTTTATTTGAAGATTTTTCTTCACTGAGGTCTTATTAGATAACACTTTCTCTTTATAAACTTTGCATTTTGTAAAATATATTATTTGTCTATGAGCACAGAAAAAATTCATCCAGATAAATCCAAGACCAAGGGTATTTCTTAATGTCTTTTTCCATATGAGCATCAGCAGATGAGAATAAAACTCAACGTACATAAATACCACATGTCTGTAGAAAGGCATTTCCCAAACTAGAGACCCAAAGGACACACTTTCCAGAATATTAATGTCACAGAAAATGTTTGGTGCACCATTAAGTCCCATTTACTGTAATAGAAGCTCCATGAGAAGAGGGACTTTGTCTTTTTTTTTCACCACTGCAGCTCCAGCATCTAAAACAGGTCCTGACACATAGTAGGCACTCAAAATATTTATTATTCAATGAAATGTTGCCTTAAAGGAATTTAACCAGGTTTCTTTACTGCAGGAGTTTCCAGAGTCTTATCATGCTAATATATGTAGTGAAGCTCCAAGAGGAGGAACTGGCATAACTTATTTCTCAAACCTATTTGAACATGGGTCACCCCAGGACATATCTATTCACACCTAGTGGCACTGCGTTCCATACAAGTTTGGGAAATTCTGAGTTAAATTAAAAGGACAGGTAAAAATGTCTAAGGCAAAAGGGAGTGCAGGTAGTTAATCCACAATTTAGGTTCTGTTACAACTTTTTGCTGACTTACATTCTTTGATCTTTGAATGCAGGAAAAACGAAGAACAGGATGGAGGAGAGAGCATGGGTGGGAGGAGAGAGAGGAAAAACAGAAAGGAAAGACAGAGACAGAGAGAGATGACCATTTGAGATGGAAGAAGGGGTACTCTGAACTGCAGGAAAAAATTCAGACCAGCTGGGCTTGGCTGGCAGATGATTGGCAGCTGGAAGCTTCTCGTGGAACCTAGTGATGATAATTGCCCACAGAGTGGATTTATCTTGTAAAGACTTGCTTGAAGCCTTATCTGCTCGACTGGCTGTGACCAGGAAAGAAGACATTGATGGTTAGATCTGTTCTCTTTTTTCAATGTGGGTTCATCCACCCATCCTTTCTACCCTGGGACACACATTAGTGAATGGTCCGGATTCGTTACTACAGAAGAAATTAGGCAAAGATGAAGAATAGGTAACACTGCAGATTTTGGAGACAAGCAACTGGGCTGATGGTGAGTATCCTGTGTGGTCTTGGACCTATTAACCTCTCTGTATTTCAGTTTCCTCCTCCAAAAGATGGAGATAATAATAATATTCACCTCATAATGTCCTGAGTGTCAAATAAGGTGATACATATGCATTTATTACAGTGCCTTGCACATGGTAAGTGCTCAAATGATAATTATTGGTATCATTAGTAATAGTAATTAAATATATCTGGGTGTTTTGTTAACTCATAACTTATATTTCAATTTATTTCTATGAACCTCATGTATAGCATTATGTAAGTAGACTTTGTAAGTTATTTCTTTTAATACAAAACACATATTACAAATTCTACTTGCTTAGGAGAATTTGATACGTGGTTTTGAAGGTGGGTATCCTTTGAGGAAACGGCACCTCTTGCAAATAGAAATATTCCCCCTCACCTTACGTTATTGGTTCCTCTCTCTAAAGAAAAGAAAATAATGCCTATCCTGGAAGAAACATTTAGACTTGCATCTCAAGTGAGTTGCTTAATATCCCATCTCAATTTTACTTTTTGCCCTCTTTTATCTTGTGCAATATGTTCCAAAGCCAAAAGTCTAACTCCAATTCTCCAGGCTCTGTTCTACTGTATGAATAAAATGTAGCACAGCAGGAAAAAATGAGCCCTTTCTATACCTCATTTTCTAAAGCAGGGTGGGAGAAGGAGTCTCTCACTTGTTATGCACACCTTTGGCTCCTAGGTCATAATTACACCCGTCAACTGGCCTCGCTCCATTTTGATGGCTCAGCCCACCTACCTGGAGGGATTCTTTTAACTTAGGACTCTAGAAGGAAAATAAAAATGGCGATGAGTGACTATGTACAAGGGTTGAATTATGTTTAATTTAAAACAGGCCGGGTGCAGTGGCTCACGGCTGTAATCCCAGCACGTTGGGAGGCCGAGGTGGGCAGATCACCTGAGGTCAGCAGTTCGAGACCAGCCTGGCCAGCATGGTGAAACCCCATCTCTACTAAAAATACAAAAATTAGCTGGGCTTGGTAGCAGGTGCCTGTAATCCCAGCTACTCGGGAAGCTGAGACAAGAGAATCACTTGAACCTGGGAGGCGGAGGTTGCAGTGAGCTGAGATCATGCCATTTCACTCAAGCCTGGGCAACAAAGCAAAACAAAACAAACCCCAAAAAACAGTTTAGGTCCAATTGTGTATTTAGTCCACAAATGCTGTATCTCAAGTACCTAGAGCAATGCCTGGCATAGAGTAGGCACTCAATATATCTTTTCTGAATGACTAAATATTAAATCTAAAATTTAGTACCATTTTTAGGGTATAAGGAAGAAACCAAACAAAAATGAGCCCTAAGTTCCACACCCAGATAACCCCTACTGCCCCATATGAGTAATATATAAATAAGATTGGAAAAGTTGAACTAAACAGAAATTATTGAAGCAAAGGCTTCCATTTCCCTTTTTGCCCCTCATCCCAACTTTAAAGGTAATCATTGAAAACAATTTATTCGATGATTTTTCCCACAAAGCAATTATTTGTGTAAGGGTATAGATGAATACACAAGGCCACATTATTAATATAATGGACAACAAACCCAAAAGCAGAGGTTCTCAAGGTAAAGTCTGCTGACAACCCACGTGAAGCCCAGCTGCCTCTGAAACACCTGGTTTGTTAACAGTACAGACTGAAATAGACATTCTGATTTGGTTGGTCTGGGCATGCCCAGGAATCTGCATTTCATGAGGCATCTCAAATAAGTATATTCTATAACTCTAAAGTTGAAGGATGTGGCTCATTAAGGATCTAATGAAGCTCAAGATGATTCATGTTTTAGCACCAATCCCTACTTATTGTGGAATTGGTGGAAATCTTAGCCAACTGTTAGCCAGCTCTTAGGTGAAGCAACACATCTCTGCTGTGTGCAGCCGCTGACTTTATCAGCAAGCTTCCATCTTATCCAGTTATCTTAAAAGCCCCTTCCCGTTCCATGTCTTCTATCAAACTGGTTGAACTTGTTTCTTCATTGTAACAGACATGGCTATTAACTGCAGATAGTCTTTCTCCCTTCAGCTGCTTGCATGTTTCTAGCTGTAGCTGTGGCTACCCCTGTTCTGGATGGTTCTGCTGCATAGATCCATGCAAGGTTGGAATTTAAAGCTCTTCCTCCTTAGGGACCTCATTCCAAAAAATGTCTGCTAATTATGACCATAGCAATGTCTCTGCCCTTCCCTCTGTCCCTTTCACTCTTGATCAGGGGGACCTGTGCCCAAGTGTGGGCCTGCCTTTCTCTTTTTGATTCTCAGGTAGTGGAGCTTTTATAAGCTATCTTGGATTTTTAGGCAGAAAAGGATCACATGTAGGTTTTGTGATTGTTGAAAAATTCTTCCCCATTCTGTGTATGCCATGAGTTCCATGTGTTGTGTCAGTAAATGTGGTCACAAAAGCAGGAACCCAGGCTTTTTGCCCTCTGCTGAACTCTTTGAGGGCAGTCTCTGCTTGGCCTCTTAGATATCAGGTAATGAACAAGATGGAAGGGGAAAGAGATGACTCTGACAGCTGATGTTTCTAGACAGACCATCAACATAAAAGGGGACGGAGTTGGACACTGAATATCCTACCAAGGGAGCCCGTCCAGCACTGGGATAAACATGACCAAAGAAGAGTGCCCTTTTCTCCAGGAAGATTTTGATGATATAAGCTGACCTTTGTTGGAAAAGGACCACTCTGATTACTGTGTTAGGAATTGGAAGCAGGGAGACCAGTTGAAGGGTATTATGGTAAGAAACTGAGATTTGCCAGTTTCCTACCAGACTCACTAGAGATGACTGGCTTACACCAGGGTGGTAGCAGCAGGGGAATGAGACACAGTTGGAGGCAACCCAGAAACTGCATGACTGCTTGAGGTACATAGCTGCCTGAAATTCACAAGCCATCAGATTCACCCCATTCACATTTCTATTTCACCTCAAAGGTCCTTAATCACAAGATCTCCTGAGATCTTCCTCTAACAAGCTGAACAACATCTGGATGAGAGTAAAACATCTGGTACCCACAACTTCCCAAGTGGTTTTGATCATTTGAATCCACAATTTGCAGCTTTTGAGCTGTGTTGGTGCAGGCCTGAGAAGAAGGCACTTGAGAAGCACTGTGCTAGGGCTGGAGGAGCTGGTTTCTCATCCTAGTCCTGCCACTGACCTGTCATGCACCCTGGATAGGGCCCTTCTCTGGCCCCACCCACCCTGTTACAAAATGAGGAGCATGGAGGATGTGGTTTCCAAGGCTTCTTCCACCTCAGACAGGCTGAAGTTCTTAATTGACTGATCCCAGGCTCCTTGGTGAGGATTACAGGAAGCTGTCTGGTTTTCTCTTTTCTCATTCGTTTAAATTCGGAGTTTTAACATATGATCAACTTCCCTGAGAATCTGCATGTCAAGTTCAAGAGAGAGTGACTGCATTTAATGGGTGTCACTTTTGGAGCTGTTGCTCTGCTTTTTCTCAGAGAGCAGTCAACTCAGTTCCACTTGGAACATCACAGCCGCAAACTCCCTGGTTTGGAGAAAGCATTTTCCTTGCATGTTTCATCTGGTTCAGGCTCTGGAAGACTCAGGGGGTCTGTGAGCCTGCCTTAGGACATGCCTATTTACACTACTGGTTTCTCCTTGGACATGATTGGAAACAATCTCTAAAAGCTTTGGCCAGCTTCCTCTTTAGTTTTTGCACAGCACCCCATCACGACACAAATGAATATTGTGCAGCTCTGTGGGATGCTAAGTGCCTCTTCCAGGTTTGTGTGTGCCCAAGTCTGCCCAGAACCAATGCACATAGACTGGTGAGCTGAAGTGTCTGGGGGGTAAATATGAAGGAAGCTTTCCTTCTTGGCAGGCTTTTCTTATGAGGCATTTTTCGGGAGAGCTTTTTCCTCTTTATTCAAGAGAGAAAGCTTGTAGTATTGTTTACACCAGAAAGCATCTTTGTAAATGTAGTCTGCAAATTGTGGAGGCCAATTTCCCCAGGGAGCAGAGGCCATAGCTGATGAGGCCACCGTTAGTCAAAACCAAGGCCCATTTCTGTTAAACAGTTGCAGGATGTTTTTGCAGTGGCAGTCTGGCTAACACTGACTGAAGAGTCAGAGGACCAGGAAAGTTTGGTGAATCAGGCTTCATAACATCTCCCTTTGGTGGTTCAGTGGTCAGACCTCCCCAGAGTTCACAGGTTGCCCTTGCCACCCTGACTAGGAGCCCAGTTGCAGCTATTACACTTGCAACCCAACACCAGCTAACATTTAATGAGCACAACATTTTACCTTATATTACCTCTCTTAGCCATTCCTGTCATTTTTCCACTTACAGATAAGGACACCAAGATTTGTAGATGTAGCTATGTAAGTGGCAGAGCTTGGATGGTCTGAGACCCAATAACCTGAGCTCTTACCAACTTAGCTGTATTGACACCCTCAGTCATGCATCACCCAGAGAAAGGCACCTAGTCCTCTGCTCTCCCTCATGGGCTCTTATTGCAGAGACAGGGCCCACAGACCACAGTGAGGAATAAAGTCATGTGGAGCCAGTGATTAGGAAGGGGTCAAAATAATGTCAAACCAAGTGTAAAGTTTGGAGGTAAAGGAAATTCTGTGTTTTCAGATATGTTTGCCTAATAGTTAGCAAATCTTTTTCTTTTAAGTTAAAATTTTTTCCCTTCTGTCTGTTTTAGTTCCCCTGATTTTTATTTCTAATTTTGTGTATTATATTGTGTTTTATGTATTTTATTCAGGAGTAAGTAAGCCAGTGACTTACTTATTTTTTTCCCTAAAGAAATAGCTCTTATCTTTATTACTTCAATTTCTACTCTATTTTCTGATTTATTGCTTTCTATGTTTATTTTACTAATTAATTCTTTTTATTTTACTAATTCTTTTTTCTTTCTATTTTAATTTTACTAATTTAATAACTTAATTTATTGCTTTCTATTTTTATTTTACTAATTCATTATTTTACTAATTAATTCTTTTTTCTGTGGCTCAGATTCATTTCACTTTATTTTTAATTTGTTTAATTTAGTGCTTAATTCATTTTATTCTTGCTTAATAATATAAGGTTGTACGATTATAAGTCTTTTTGCCTGCACTCTTCTGACTGTATTACAATGGGTCCAATATGTAAAGATTCCACTCTCCCCTATTCATTGAATAATTTGTATTTATTGAGTCCTACTACGATGTACCAGACATTACACTAGTGGCTGGAGATATGGTCCCTAGAAATTCCTGCCTTCATGGAGCTAATTCAGGTGAGGAAAAGAAAATGATCAAGTCAATTAATAATGTCAGGCAATGATAGGGAGAAGAAGGAGAGTGATGAAGTGATAACTTAATGTTTAAACAGAGATCTGGAAGAAGTGAGAAATATGCATGAAGGAAAGGGATATCTCAGATAAAGGAGACAGCAGAGACAGTGCATATAAATGATCTGGTGCAGGAACATGCTTGGTGTCTTCTAAGATTCCCAGGGAGTACAGTGTGACTGGGGCAGAAAAGACTTAGAGTGAAGTGGTAGGAGGGATCTGGAGAAGTGTGCAGGAGCAAGGTCATTTGCAGGTTATGTGCAGCATTATAGGGCATGGCAAGGATTTTGGATTTTATTATAAGAGTGATAGGAAGATGGAGGATTTTGAGCATGTGACGGATGTGATGTGACTTATATTGATAATCAGTTTTATTAATGTATAAAACTTACCCATTTTAAGTGTGCAATGTGATTAATTTGGACAAATACTGTTGTGTAAACAGCAACATAATCAATATCGAGAACATTTGCAACACCTCAGAAAGTTTCCTCGTGCCCTGTTATAGTAGATCCTCATTTCCACCCCCAGGCTTAGGGAATCATATATCTGTTTTAACTAACTGCTAAGTTTATCTTTTTAGAATTTCATATAAATTAAGTCATACACAAAAGTCTTTTGTGTCTGACTTCTGTCACTTAGCATAATACTCTTGAGATTCACCCATGTCCTTTCATGTATCAGCTGTTAGTTTTTGTTTTTTATTGCTGAGAAACATTTCATTGAATGGATATACCACAATTTGTTTATTCATCTATCAGTTGATGGTGATTTCAGGTTGTTGGCTATTATGAATCAAGCTGCTATGAACATTAATGTAAGAGGCTTTTTGTGTGTGTGTATATATATATATATATTTTACTTTCTCTTAGGGGTATATGCGGAATAGTATTGGTGGGTCATATAATAAGTATATAAGTTTTAAAAAACTGCTAAACTCTTCTCCAAAGTGTCTGTATTTTTTTGCATTCCTACCAGCTGTATGTGAGAATTCTGGTTGTTGACAGCTAACACTTACTATGTCTAAGTGTTAGAACTCCTAACGCTTAGTATGTCTTTCTGATTTTCTTCAACAGGGTATGTACTGGTATCTTATTTTGCATTTACTTTACATTTCCCTTGTGACTATGTTATGTTTTCATGCACTTATCTTACCACTTGTATATCATTTCTGGCAAAGTATCTGTTCAAATCTTTTGCCCATTATTTTATATAGGTTGTTTGCTTTCTTATTATTATGCTGATTGATTTAAAAATTTTAAACTAATCTTATATTTTCATGATAAATCTCACTTGGACATGATGAATTGTTCTCTTTATATGTTGGTGTATTTGATTTGATAAGATTTAGTAAAGGATTTATATATTTATGTTTATGAGAAATATTGATCTATGGGGCTCTTTTGAGTAATTTCTTTGACAGGTTTTGTTTTCAGGTAACATTGACTTCATAAAATAATCCGAAAAGCATTACCCCTTTCTTCTATTTTCTGATAGTTTGTGAAGAATTGGGTTATTTCTACCTTAAATATTTGATAGAATTATCAGTACATCTAATAAGTGTAGAGCTATTTAGATTATCTATTACTTCTTGAATGAACTTTTTTTGTTTGTTTGTTTTCCTTCCAAGGAATTTTTAAATTTCATCTAAGCTGTAGAATTTATTGGTAAAAAGTTGTTTCTAAAATTCTCTTATGATTCCTGGTAATGTTTATGGAATGTGTATATTATTTTCTTATCTATTCCTGTTTTAGATTTATTTTGTCTTCTCTCTTATTTTTTGATTATTTGGCTAAAGTTTCATTGGCCTTTTCAAAGAGTGAACATTTGATTATCTTTTACCTCTATTTTTGTTTCGGTATGAGGTCGTTGGTTTTTACTGTGGTCTTTATTATTTCCTGTATTCTACTTACTTTAGGTTTGATTTGCTCTTCTTTTTCTAGTTTCTTAAGCTAGAAGCTTAGATTATTGACTTTAGATTATCCTTATTTTCTAACTTACGCATTGTAATGCTATATATTTTACTCCAGGTGCTACTTTAGCTGCATCCCATACATTTTTTGTATATTGGATGTAAAAATTTGTTTGTTTCAAAATATGCTGTATTGACTCAAAAGGAAGATTGATGTCTTTCTCAATATGGTCAATTAAAAACAATCGGGGTCTTTGAAAAGTTATCATGTGTGTCATCTAGAAGCAATGTAATTAATGATCATACAAATCAACCATTGCTTTTCTAAGCCCAAAAGTTATAGGCAAAACTTTCTGGTAAATTATATAGTTTATACTCCATGGCTACAACTGAAAGCTAGTACTTTGAATTAGAATAATCTTTTAAACATATTAATGCCAGCAATAGATAGGAAATTTCTGAAACATGGGCATATGTCACACATAAAGTTGGTAAAATGTGACATTGGTAGAAATAAGAAAAGCTTAACATTTAGCAGACACCTACTATGTGCCAGGTCTGGGCCAGGATTATATGTGATCTCATTTAGTCACTTTAGTAATTCTAGGTAGGTATTTAGACAAGAGGAAATTGAAGCTTAAAGGATTGAAACTACTTTTCTAAGATTATATGATTCAATCTCAGGGTGATCTAATTTCAGATACTACTCTTTTTAATACTAATGTGGAAATACAGAGTCAAGAGAAGAAAATAGAGCAATAACACATAAGTAAAAAAAATTCATTATTATAAATTATAAACTTACATAGACATTTTGCACATTTTGTATATTTAAAAGTACTTGATAAGTCAGAAGCACTGGTTATTTAGGCAAAATATTTTATCTCAAATTGTTTCTTCTAAGATTAATGTATCTTACATAGAGGCAGGAATTCTATTCTTTTTTCCCATTCTAGGTACATTCTTCTCAAAAGTACTCAAATAATATAAAATAGTGATCTCCCAAGATAGAGGAGGCCCAATTTTTTTTAGGGAAAGGAGGAAGAAAAGATAACATTCAAAATTTTAATATTTAAATAAACCAAGTATTATACCCATTCTAATTATTGGCTACGTGATATTGGATATGTTACTAGAACCCTATGAATTCCAGTTTTATCATTTGAAAGTTAAGCATTTCTTCAGTAACTTTATGTGTCAGTATCCTGAAGTAGCACACAGTATAGCTCTTCACAGGTTAGTAAAAAGGTCTTTGTTAAAAGGCTCTTACCCTAACCATTGCTTTATTACTATTGGATTATATTCTGCTCCTAGTACGTGACTTATTCTTTCCCTTTGTGCCATTATTTTTATCCTTTATGCACTAAGAGAAAGCAGAATAACATGAACCATCTAACGCTTTTAAAAGAGAGGATTTTTTTTTTTCATTGCAAGCACAAATATATTGATTGCCAGAGAAATGCCTCATTTGACAGTTGGAAGTCAGGTACTAGCTTTGCCTGGGAGGCTATCAGAGGCTCCTCAATTACTTCTTCTGTCCCAGTTGCATATTTATCTCAGGGCTAGCACCCAGCTTCCAAGAAAAGGGAATTATGAGGTGGAACTTTGGGGGTTCTGTGACATATGGGATTTACTTTCTCTGGGTGAAGTAACAGGGCAGTGAAACCAACATGAGAGTGCAAACTCTCAGAAGACAATTTTACCACTCATACATCTATTGATTCATTTAGCCTTTATTAAATAAATATTTATTGAGTGCCTACTATGTACAAAGAACTGTGCTGAGTGATAGGAATCAGCAGGTGACAAAACAGAAGAAACATCTGTCTGCATGAAGCTTATATTCTAGTAGTTTACAATAAATAAAAGATATTGGGGGGCTAAATTTAAGCTAGGCATTATTCAAGTGCTTTAGACATATTACCTCACTATTCTTATGGAAAACCCCTAAGGTCAGTACTACTGATGTCTCCATTTTACAAACAAAACTAAGGGCAAGAAAAGTAAAGTTACATACTCAAGATCATCAAGCTAGAAAGAGGCAGAGACCCGCCAGGCACGGTGGCTCACGCCTGTAATCCCAGCACTTTGGGAGGCCGAGGCAGGTGGATCACAAGGTCAAGAGATCCAGACCATCCTGGCCAACATGCTGAAACCCCGTCTCTACTAAAAAAAAAAAAAAAAAAAAAAAAAGTACACAGAATTAGCCGGGCGTCGTGGCGGGCGTGCGTAGTCCCAGCTACTCCGGAGGCTGAGGCAGGAGAATGGCGTGAACCTGGGAGGCAGAGCTTGCAGTGAGCCTAGATCGCACCATGCATTCCAGCCTGGGCAACAGAGCGAGACTCTGTCTCAAAAAAAAAAAAAAAAAAAAAAGAAAGAGGCAGAGACAAACAGCTCACTATCTAGCAGAAGAGATAAGGTGAATTGACATTTATAACATGGATAGAAATTGTGGAAGGTGAATAGAGATCAATATCTAATTGAAGATTCTGGGGAGATTTTCATGAAAGAAGTGACATTTGATTTGGGGTTGGGCAGGTGGAAATGAAGAAAGAAATAAGGGAAAGGATGAGTAAAGGCGCAGAAATTTGAAAGCACAGAATCCAGTCAGTTTGACTGAAGCTGAGGGTACATGAAGGGATTAGTGGTAATTAAGGTTATAAAAACGACTGGAGCTGCAAAACTCCTCAACAAAATGTTGGCAAATTATGATCAATAGTGTAGGGGAGGTACTACCACCAGCTTACTACAGGAGCCTACTCTTTAATCATTCAAACATTTAATATATAATTGTATCAGATTTCCAAAACACATTTAATGAAAGTTCACAACCATTTTAGACTAAAAAAAAAAAAAAGAAAAAGAAAAAGAATAAAGACCTGTTAGTAATGAAGTATACAATGATACATTCATGTAGAATACCTACCTTAAACAAACATCAAATGGACAGAGAAGTACGGCAACACAGGGTTCTCATTTTCTCAATATTTTTCTGCTTAGATACAACTGAAAGATACAATAAGCTTTATTGATAGAGGATCATTATGCAATGATTCTAAACTGTGAGTTACAGAACTTGGAAAGCAGCTTATCAAGATCTCATGGAGAGAGGAGTATGATAACTCTGTTTTCATGTCCCTAACCCCAAGGTTTTTTATGCAGCCTCCCAAAGGTTATGAGCCCTTGGTTGAGAAACACTTCAATTACCCCAATAAATAAGGAATACTAAAATAATGCTCACTATCATCACTCTTATTCCATTTGTTTGAAAAGTCCTAACATGCAGCAATAAAAGAAAAATAAGTATAAATGTTAGTAAAGAATAAAGATTCTTGGAAAACTCATGAACTAAAAATGAAAAACACCACTCAAGTTAATACAAAGATCTTCAACAGAAGGTCAGTTATAATATGAGAAAATAGATTTCTTAGGTACCAGAACAAAGTGTAGTGAAAAGAGATACCATTCACAAGAGTAAGAAAAACTTTAAAAGACCAGAAGTGATATTAAGAATAATTTTGCAGGCCTTATATATGAATAAAACTACAAAACTTTACTAAAGAGCATAAAAGCTCTGAATAAATGGGACAGCATTCGTGTTCTTAGATGGGAAGATTCAATAGGAAAAGAGCCAACTTTTTAAAAATTAATCTATAGGTTTAAATAGCTCAAATTCAAATGTAAAAGAGAGGGCTGTCTTTCTGAAACTTGACCAAATTATTTCACAATTCACCTGGAAGAATATATATAGATGTATACTAGGAAAATTTTGAAAAATATGAATGACAAAGGTAAACTTTCATTTCCAAACATTAGTAAGTATAATATCATAGTAGTTTCAATGGTTTGATTCTTATGCCATAATAAGAATGGCCAAATAGAATCTCAGAAATATACCCAAGTAAGTAGCATAATTTAGTATATGATAAATATGATTTTTCTAATCACTGAGTAATTAGATGGATTTTTCAATAAATAGTACAGGGTTAAATGTTGGGATATCTGCCAATTTTTTTTGAGAAGAAAATGTCAGGGTTCCATTGGATATTGTGTTTTTTTCTGACTCACATCATTTCTTGATCTAAATATCTGACAAGGCATGTGTGGTGTTATGATATATATTGTTTTTCATTCATGGTGCCTGGCTCATAACTCCCTTTGTTATGATGTTGGGTGTGTTAGGCCCCTGACTGTGTCCTGCCCTCCTTTCACTCTCAAGTTCCCCTGCCTTTCTGATTGTCCGTGAGAGGGTCCCACCCTATACCCTGGGGGAAGGAATGTTGATGTGATGAAACCTCTATTAAAATCCAAGAGGAAGGGTTCGGTGAGCTTCTGAATAGCTAAACATATGGAGGTTCTTGAAGGGTGGTTTGCCCAAGGAGGGCATGGAAGCTTTATGCCCCTTCCCCTATACCTCGCTCTAGACATCTCTTCATCTGTATCCTTTGCAATATCCTTTATAATAAACTGGTAAACGTAAGTAAGTGTTTCCTGAGTTCTGTGAGCTGCTCCAGCAAATTAATCCAACCCAAAGAGAAAGTTGTGGGAACACCAACTTGAAGCCAGTTGGTCAGAAGTTCCAGAGGCCCGGACTGGCGACTGGTATGTGTGTGTGGGTGGAGGGGCAACTGTGGGGACTGAACCCTCAATCTGTGGGATCTGGAACTATCTCCAGGTAGCCAGTGTCAGAACTGAATTGGACGATACCTGGCTAGTGTCCGCTGCTTGGTGGTGGGGAGAGATGACCACACATTTAATCACAGATGTTTTCTTCTGTGTTGATGATGTGTGATGAGGTGTGAAAGCAGAGGAAAAACATGGTTTGAGGAGAGTTTTCCCTACATAGCATGAAACTGCTGATTTGCTTTGATGAGGACTGAGGCATAGAACTAAGTCTATGGAAAGGGTCTGTTGGTAGCAGCAGAGGGGACCCACTGAGAAAACCAAACTTGTTCTTTCTAGATGATCTGTCATTTTTATCCTAGTTTTATGAATGATGCTACAGAATGGCATTGGTATCCTGACTGATGTTGCCTGTATTTGTGGTTTCCAAATGCTGGTGTTGGCTATGAGAGAATGTTTACTCTGTTTACTCTGTGGCAAAATGGAAAAGTTAGGAAAAACAGTGTTTGTCATAATGCAAATCTTATCCAATATAAAAAATTATCATTTTTCAGGATGTGAGTAGATGTTTCTCCAAGATATACAAATGGCCAATAGGTATTTGAAAAATGCTCAACATCATGAATCATCAAGGAAATTCAAATTAAAACCACAATGAGATATCACCTCACATCTGTTAGAATGGCTATTACCAAAAAGAGGAACTGTAACAAGTATTGGTGAGGCTATGGAGAAAAGTGAACCCTGGTGGGCTGTTGGTGGAGAGGTAAATTAGTATAGCTATTAGGGAAAACAGTACAGAGTTTCCTCAGAAAATTAAAAACCGAATTATCATATAATCCAGCAATCCCACTACTGGGCATATATCCAAAGGATATGAAATCAGTATTTTGAAGAGATATCTTCACTTCCATGTCCATTGCAGCATTATTCACTATAGCCAAGAGATGGAATCAACCTAAGTGTCCATCAACGGATGAATGAATTTTTAAAATGTTGTATATGTACACAATAGAATGCTATTCAGCTTTTAGAAGAAGTAAATCCTATCCTTTCTGACAACATGAATGAACCTTAAGGACATTATGTGATGTGAAATAAGCTAGGCACAGAAAATAAATACCACATTGATCTCTTATGTGGAATGTAAAAAAGATGAACTCATAGAAAAAGTAGATGGTGATTATCAAAGGCTGAGGAGTGGGAGGATTGGAGAGATGTTGGTCAAAGAACACAAAATTTCAGTTAGACAGGATCAGTACGCTCAACAGATCTATATACAATATGTGTGCATATACATCACGGCGACTATAGTTAATAATAATATATTGTATACTTTAAAATCACTATAAGAGTAGATTTTACATGTTCTCACCACAAAAAATGATAAGGATGTGAGGTGCATATATTAAATAGCTTGATTTAGCCATTCCACAATGTTTGCATATATCAAAATATCATGTTGTGTACACTAAAAATACATACAAATTTTACTTGTCAATTACAAAAATTAAAAAATTATTCTTTTTTTGAAATTGTATTCATCTTAGAGATTGGTGATAAAAATATTCTTCTGTGAAATGATAGATTTAGTATTTGGTGGCTTTTCTTTATTATTAAATATGAATGTATGTACTAAGATGGAAAATTAAAAAGTTGGAAACTTGGCGTCAGTTCCTCCAACCTAATTGTTTTTTATTTTAGTGGCACACATATACCTACAGATCCCAAGTCTATGTAACACAATGCAGTACTAGTTATACTGAGTTTGTATGGATCAGAGAATGAAGTCATCTTAGAATTTTTTAGATTTTATCCACTAAGCACAATCTCTCTGCTATGTCATCTCTTCAGCAGCTCCTACAAAGGATGTCCCATTACTTATTGAATAGGAGGCTCATTACTTCTCACAACACATCCTTTGCCATTTCTAGACATTTCTACCTGGGAAATTTTCCTGTGGGACAGCAAAAAACATGACTTCTTTCTTTCCCAAAAGACAGCCCTTCACTATTTAAAAGCAACAGCCATATCCTGCCAAAGGCTCATCTTCTCTATGTAATATCACATCCTCTCTCATTTCCTTCTACCAGTTACCATCTGCTGGTGCCAGTGCCTGTGGATCAGCAATAACAACCGTGGATCATTTGGCAATCACATCATATAGTGTTGCCTATCAAGCTTATAGTTAACTAGAACAGCTTAAACTTACTTTTTTTCCTCACAGCGACTATTTACCTAGGTATTCCCCACGTTTACCTATGAGTAGTTGACTTTTTGAATCTTTTGAAAACTTCATATTTATCCCTGTCAGTTGATACTGACCTATATTTCATTCAGTCATCTGGCTACCCTCCCAACTTTTTGTCATCCACATATCTTGATGAACATGCTGTCTGTGTGTTTAAGATGCTGAAAAAAGTATTAAATAGGTTAGGGCTGAGGACAGAGCCCTACTGCTAAGAATGACCACAAAATTCAATGTCCCTTTAAATGGTGGTCTCAAGCACAAATACTCTGTTCTGTTATCTTCATTTACTAGTACAAAACAAAAGTCAACGGGCCATAGCATTTCACTAGAGATTTTTATCTGATAGTCATTATCACTATCAATAAAGATGTTTAACCAGCTACTGAGCAAATTCCCACTGTTTCTAGATTGCAGACATATCAAAATATACTTTGTTACACACCTGACTGAAAATAAGCTAGACTTGTTCTACTGACAACTCAATTAAAAAAAACCATGAAACTTATTTGATAAGATTTGTCTTTGTGGGACCTGGCCATTGTTGCTTATTTTCTCAGCTTTCAAAACCATTGATTTAATAATCAATTACTGCTTTACTAGTGGTTGATTAACTAGCTTTTAGTTTCTAAATCTGCCCTCTGCCCTCTGCCTTTTTATAAAACCAGCACAACATCATTTGTGCATGCATGTATTTACTCAACAAATATTTATTGTGTGCCCGTTATATGTCATGTACTGTTCTTGGCAATACAATACAAGTGTTCTCATTGTATTCATGCATCTTATCATTAAGCACCTTTCGTTTTTATTTTTTTTTATGATTTCTTGAAAAACACTGACAGGAAGTAGTTCCATCCACATATTCTCCAAGGCTTGGAGGCTTTGCATCACTGGCTCTCGTTGGCAGCTTTGATTCTTCTGGCATCATAGCTTTATGGTTTTTTTCCTCCACCTTCTATCTCTTTTCATCCTTTCTTCTTTCTCTCTCATTTTCTTCTCCCCATACTTTTTTTTCTTCCTTAACCCCTTTCAGGCTTGGAGACTCCCTTCCCAATATCTGGGAACAGGGCTAATCAGTTGGTGTTGCTAGAGTTGGCAAGGGGTATCTGAGGATTGCACACTTGCTAGAAATGGGGATGAAGTGGGGCTAGGATTAAATATTGGAAGTTTCAGGCACCATCTATTATTTATTTATTGTTCAATTGGTCAAAAAGGGATAGGAAAAACAGAATGAAAACTGTCCTGTAAATGGATAGGACCAAAGCTGATGAAGCCAGAATAATCTCTCTCCATTAATTCTTAGCATAGTTAGCCATTTCCCTTGGTTCTCTGCAACTCACACTCTTTAAATAACAATTAATAGGATAAACATTTCCCTCCCTGTAGTGGTGTGCAGTAAAGGATAATAGTAATTTATAATACTTGCATCCAAGCCATTAACTCTCCAGGATTTCCAGCATGAAATGGCAATTATTATTTAAGTGGGAACTCTCAGGGCACTGGTGCAAGAGGTGGGTGTTTCATCCTCACATGCCTTAGCTGAGATGAATTTTTGTTTGTTCCATATCCTCAGCCTGGCACACTGAACAGACTGTGTTAGGGTTGACTCTACTTTTAGCTCTGGTTGCTTCATGATGACAGTCACATGCTTACAGTGAAGATTTTCAAATGAATGGGTCATTGTGTCTGGATTTCACCAATGTTTGCAATTTTCTGAAAAGGAAAAGCATGCTGCTTTTCTAGAAGGTTTTTTGTTTTTTGGTTTTACTCCCAAATCCTCAACCTTCCCACTGGAGTAGAATCCATATCTGCGGGCTTGTGCTGTACATACACATACACACCCCAGAGCTGTTGGGCCTAGAGAATACCATTAATAATGCAGCCAAGTCTGGGTGCTTTTTAAAAATCTATTTCTTGCTTATAAATAAATGGTAATTTGTTTAAAAGCATCATTACACACAGTGTTCAGTCGGATCCCATGCATTCGATTATTTTAAATAAATGGACCATAAATGGAACAAGTTCTTTCTAATTTACAAATGATAGGAAACATTTTTCAATAAAAAAAAGGAAAAAGTAAAAAATTTGTTCTTAACTACATCTCATTAATGTAGAACTGTTCAATGACCTGTAAAGATTAAAGAATTAGTGAATTGGTGGAATTATCAGAATGAAAAATCTGTATAATTTTTGTTTCAATTTAAAAATCTACTAAACAGTCTAGTGACTTTAGTCTCGGATATTACTTTTTAATATCAGTTCCTACAAATGCATTGGCATCAGGCTTGCAAATGAGCTGAATGGAAAGCAACAAATAGTGTGTTTAAATTCATGGCACAACAGAAGAGCTAAGTGGGAAGGAGGGATGCCGTGGGGGGAGGGATGGGTTATTTTTTTTCCCCAATAAAACAACTGAAGACATTTAATTAAGTGACCACTCTGCTAAGTGGAGCAAAAATTAATATAAATGCATTTATGTCCAAGCAATGGTGCATAATTAAGAAGTCGGCTTCAAATAGAGAACCAGAGATGGAGCTATTTAACCAACATTGCCAGAACAATTTCTTCCTAACATTGTTCTGGTGATCATAAACAGGAAGAAGGATAGCAGGAGGGGAGTGAAGAAAGTCTTGCACATTGAATAGGACTCAAAAGATGAGGCCATCCCCGCTGATAAGAGTCTGTTCATAAGGGAAGAGTGGCTTAAGAGTCCCCTTCTCCTCCTTCCTGCATCTGCCCACTCCAACCTCCACCTCATTGTCACTCATACCTATCTGCAAGGGAGGCCTCTCTTTCGAACCCTCCTCACTAGTCCCTGTCTGCTTTGGGCCAATTTAAACATAATTTTTAAATCTTTTCTGCTGGATGATAATCCTTTAAAAGTGATAAATTATCTCTAAGGTCTCTCAATGACCATGATCATACTAAGCTCAGGGTAGAAGCACAATGAATGTTTTTAATCTGGGATTCCAGGCATCCCCAAAGACTTGTTGGAGGCAGTTTGTGCTAGGGCTCTAGCTGACTGCCTAGAAAAATAAGGCAGTCAGTTCTGTTGGATGCTTTTCACCTCTTCTTTTTTTTCACCTGGCCTAGATATCTTCTATTGCCTCTTGATCTACTCACCTCTCCCTCCACTCCACTCTGTTCTCTGGGGGTCTGGCCCAGCTCCCTTGCTTCTGGAGGCAGGAATGAAGTCAAGAGGAGAGTGGGGTCAGAGATTTATTCCCTGATCCTCCCTTCTGGATGGAGGTAGGTGGGCTGCTTTCCATACCCCTTCTCAAAAGACTCTCTCCATGGAGCCATGCTTTTTGATTAATCACTCCCTTCCCTTTTCCCTTATGGCATAGAGATGATAGTGGCTCTAGCTGTTATCAGGTCTAGAGTACTGCACTAGCCCTTTTCCTTAAACCCTGCCCACACCCTTAAAAAGAGTTCTTTTGTTAAATCCTCCTTTAGTTACCAGTTGCAATGTGCTGTCCCTTTGCTTCTAGGTCCCTGACTGATGCCACTCTTTCCAGGTCATGCCCTTTGGTCATTTTTCTCCAGCTTTACAAACCATGACTATGCTTAATAAGGACAGTGCCTGAATCCTGAATGCACAGGTCTCCTGGGAAGGCACATTGGGTCTCATAGGAACAGTCAAATGGGCCCACAGGTCACTTGGGCTTGTCCATTTTGGAACAATAAAAACATGTTAACTAATAGCATGGAGAGACAGAAGCTTCCACGTCTTGTCTTCAGTGGAGACAGGTGCACTCTGAGTCTTTGGAGTTGTGAGTCTGGAACACAGGTGCCTGAGTTGGGGAACCTAATCAGCTGGTGGGCTAATTCAAGTAGGACAAGTGGTAATAACTCACATCTCAGCGACTCTACAAAGTACTTTTATTAGCATTGTTTTCTCACAATTGCTCAATGAATTATCTAATGCAATTATTCTCAACTGCAGTGACGTTTTCCCCAAGGGAACAAATGGCCATGTCCATAGACATTTTTTATTGCTCCAATCTGAGGGGTATGCCACTGGCATCCAGAGGGTAGAGGCCAAGGATGATGCCAAACATCCTACAATGCATCGAGAAATTCCCTACAATAACAAATTATCTGGCCCCAAATATAAATAAAGCAAAGGTTGAGAAATCCCAAACTGTTTTGTTTCTGCTTGAGGGATCAGAAGAAACCTGTGAGAGTATCTTTTGGAATTGATCTGTTAGATTCAGTGACTCAGAGTATTCTGGGTGAAAATTCCTCTAAGGGAGACCAAAACTAGTGTAGCCAGAGCAGGAGGCCAAGGAAGTGGCCCTGAGCATCAGACCTCAGAGGTGAGGCCCCTGAGCACCAAGTGCCAATGTTACCAGAGCCACATTGGTGTGGGGGCCAAAACTTAGAGCTCATACAAAAACCTGATATTCTGTTTTTACCACACTCCTTGGCCTCTGTGCCCTATCATCCTCAATTTTGTATTTATGTATGTATGTATTTAAGATGAGAGCATTTGGATGTGAGAAGGAGAAAGGAGGCTTCCCTACATGTAGGCTTTAGGTCTGCTTCTTGAGGCCAACTGCCATTTACACTCTGGACACATGGAATGGGAGTGTCTTGCTGAACATTTCCTATATCCTTTCTCATGGGGATTCTGAAGCAGGATTAGTCTCCTGTTGTGGTGTTTCTGGAAATGTAGATATTGTGCACATAGTCCCCAGATGGCAATGATTCTCTGCATCTTCATCACATTACTTGTCCATTGTCAAAGACAAAACTAAATCCGAGACAATTTAACCAAGGCTATTTATTCTTAAACTTGCAGCAAGGAAATTCATTTATGGTCACTTTCATTTCAGCATAGAATTAGTGTTAGAAAGAAAAGCAAGTCTTACAGAGTCAAAAAAAAAAAAAAAAAAAAGACTGAGGTGGACTCTGATTGGCAAGCATTCTATTAAAATAGGATTTTTGGAAGCAAAGAAAACCTTTTAACTGGTCTTCTGGTAGATTTAATAGGTTGAAAAAACAATTTGGGGTCCTTTCGAAACAGGAAGTATTATTCAGTGTTATCGGTGGGAGATTTTCTGTAGATGGCCATTTTCTGGAACAAGTTGGGGATTGACAAGTGTTTCTTTGAGGCCATACTATCAATAATGGTTCTTATGGGGGAGAGGGTTGCCATGGAAGACAGTTTCTTACCACGTAGGTGGGTATGACAGCTTCCTTGGGAATCTTGAAGCCAGGCTTTCTGCCTTTAACACATGGAAGCTGTTTGCACTTCTAGAAGATGCTGGCTAGCTTCTGGCTGGTACATCTCCCATTCTCACCTCTGCCTGTGGAAAGGGCCTGTTTTCCCAGTTGAAAATGGTTTATTCTTCCGTTGATGGCTCAGATGGTGCTGTAAGGAGTTATATAGGTCATGAATAAAATAACTTATACCATCTTGTAAATGAAGATTGTTTCTGGGAGGTTAGGTGATTTGGGGAATCTATCAAAGGGCGGTTTGTAAGGCAGGCATGGCAGAACCGAGGAATGTAGAGAGAGCAGTCCAGATGCTCATCCACAAAGTTCAAGCTACATTTTAAAAAACACTGTAGGAACCAGCAATTACAGGATTTGAAAGAGTGAGTATTGAAGTCAGAAACATTTGGATTCAGATTTCTGTAACTCATTACTTTAGTGACCTTTGGCAGGTTTTGTAACCTTTTGGAGCCTCATTTTTTAAATCTAAAGAATAAGGATGGTAGTAATACTTATTTCTTAATGTTGTAAGGAATACCATACTGCCTGCCCAGAGAGTGTTTAGTGTAATGGTGGCTGTAACAATTATTACTGATGGGCAGGCAGGAAGCTGGGCAGCTAAGGGCCTGAAGTAACTATGAGTCCAAATATCCCATGAAATGAGAGTAAGAAGAACATGAGAGAGCCAGAGGATTGGGATAAAAAAAATTGGGTTTTGCTAATTTGAGAGTTTTGAGGAGTGGGACCAGTAACAGACCGTATATTGCAGCAATATGAGTGGTTAACATGAAGGGAGTGGAGATAAGGCTCAGTGAAGACTAAAGGCAGCTAAGAGGGACAAGAGGCTGTGAAGTTATGGTTTTGCCTGGGAAATCCACATGGATATTGGGGCCACTTATGTGATCCAGGAGACAAAGCAATTGACGGTAACGACAAGGAGGGACAGAAATCTAGTCTGATGGCATAAGCTCCCGTGCATGAAGAGTTTTGCATGGAGGTTACAGAACTGCAACCTGCTATTCTGTTTTTACCATACTCCTTGACCTCTGTGCGAAACTCTTCGTATAGTTTAGAAGTGCTGATGAGAAGCTGGAAGAATGCTTAAACTACCTCCTGGCCCCACAGGTATGTGGGGTGGAAGAAAGACAGAACTTAATTGCCAAAGTTTATAGGGAAGTGGTATTTTTCAAGCGAAGGCCAAGTTTCAGTTAATGTTAATACTTGCTACCACTTTGTGTTTGTGTGTGCATGTGTGCATGCCTACTGCATACTAGAAAGTTTACAGATAATGCACTACAGTCAGGAGGTGGGCACTTATATTTTCATTTTTTACAAATGTGAAGAACAAGAATCAGAAAAGTTAGAAGCCTCATCCTAAGTCACACAATTAAGTAAAAGACTCGGGATTGGAACATGAGACCATCCAACTGCCAAGCCCACCCACACTTTTCCCACTCAAGTAGCTTATTTGCTCATCAGGCAAAGAGAAGAGAATTTTGAGGCGAGTGTGAAGATGTTTGGTTTTTGTTAACCAGGTAATAGAAGTTTCAGATACATAGAAGAAAGAGGTAAAAGAGGAGGAAGACATTGGGAAATCTAGAAAATAGAGAAGAAACAAAGATACCTTGGGCTGGCCTTGGCAGAAGAATCAGTCGTTAAAGAAGCTGGGGAGGAGAAGAGTGACCAAGGGTCACAAGGAGGCAGTGGGTGGATGGGACCGATTTTGCCTTAGCATCCCAAATTTGCAAGAGTTGTTTTGACATCATAGAAACTCAACCCTTTCAATAGTGAAGATGATGCTTTTGGGGAATTTCCTCAGTGTATCCCTGGCATCTGCCTGTCCCTGGAGAACTGTCAAGTAATCATGCCCAGGAGATCAAAGAAGAGGCGGGGTCAAGTACTTGGAATGCATAGACCTGGAGGTTGGCATGGCGGACAGTGGCAGTGGAGGAGTTGTCCGCAGATGCATGGCTTCCTCCAAGCACGCAAGGGCTTCCAGCATTCTTTGAAATCAGTCAGCGGTCTGCCTGTAATAATTGATGTGCCTAATCAGGGACTGGAGTCCAATGCCAATTGTTTCTTTTACTTTTTAATGGATTCGAACTCCATACCCGAGCTTAGAAAAATCAAAGCACTTCTGGAAGATATTTGTTAGCGGCCAAATTATAAAAACACATAGCAAACCTTTAGTTTGCATTACAAGTGTTAATATATGCAGAGCCCCGTGAATAGCTCATCTTTCTGCCTCTCTTGTATCTTAAATTTTTCATTACAAATTTCCAGGGCTTCAAAGTAGACTCTCACAGCCGGCGCCTCTTTTCTCCCTTGCATGACAAAGAGCTGTCAAAAACGGTTCCTGGGCTGGCTAGTTTCTTCCCCTTTTTTCTCTCATCTAAATGTCAAACAACTTAGCTTAAATAAAGCCCAGCATTCTTCGTCTGGTGCTTCTCAAAAGAAAAACACCACCACAGAAGGCATCTACAAAGGCCCTAATTAATGTTTCTCATTGATTTGGTTTTAGTGTGATGTATTTTATAAAAAAAATATGAATCCAGAAGGCACTCTCATTAAAATCATTAGCGGCTCAACATTGGCTGCAAACAGCCTGGTGCATGGTAGGGCTTAAGAGCCCAGACTCATACAAACACACTGACACAGGACTCACACGTGCACTTGTACATACATATGACATGCTTTCCAGATCATGTATAATGCACTTGGGTGTGTACACATGCAGATTCATGTGCAAGATACACACAAAATATCTGCATGCACATGCATACATTAATTACTGATGCACAGGTATACATACATGTGTCTCACTGTTCACAGTGTGTATGTGCAAGCGCAGCATACATACATCTGATTATACCTACATGCACAGAATATACACTGTAGCATATGCTCACACATGCACATCCATACATGCACACTTAAACCTGTGAGCATGGCTGCTGACCATAAGCCAATGAACATCCATGTAATGGAGGACGAAGGGAAGAGAACTAGCTCATGTTTCTTAGAATTATGTCATGAAAGAGATTAAGGAATACAAAGGCCAGTGGTTTTTCACATCACTACTTTCTCTATTATTATTATTACTTTTTCATTTGGCCTGCTAATACCATGATCCAAAGCTATTGGGACATATCAGGGACATGTACCTGTCCTCCTTCTGGGACTTGAGTTTTCTCTGGATGGGCTGAAATATTTTCTGGGGCTCTCTCTTCTGATAGGTCTCTTTGCTCCTCATTATGGGGATAGAAAAAAAGAAAAGAGGGATTATAGATCTTGATAGGGCAGGGAGAAGAACTCCATGATCTGAAACTACTGCAGTTGAGATTTAGGCTCTTTAGATGGCAGCTACTGCCCAGGGTGGCTTTGGGGTTGATGAAAGCCATACTGCTTCCTAGACACTTGTTCCTATCCCTCACATTTTGTTTCCTTTCCATAAATTAGATTTTGGCTAAACAAACCCTGTCTTCCTCTCACATCTTATTTTTAAAGTATCCTTTTTTGTTTTTCAGGGATGGCAATTTTGAAGGGGTTTCATGACTTATAGAGGGATCTTGGGGAAGCTCCCTCCTCAACTTCATCCCTAAGATACATACTCTCTGCTCTCATTGTGATGTGTGTGGATATACCTTGATCTGTGGGCAGCCAGTTTAGGGGTTGGTCTGAGGTTAACTCAAATGTTCTTCCTCCAAGGCTAGCCTATTTTTTTTTTAATCAAAGTAGATGATTTTATTTCTTCATATTTTCAGACATTCTTTAAAAATTTAGTACCTTTTTTTAAATTCACAATTTGGCATTTCAAAATTAATTACTTATGCCAAAACAGTTTCTATTGGCTGACTTCTTCCAATTATTATTATTTTTATTATACTTTAAGTTCTAGGGTACACGTGCACATGTATACATATGTAAGGCTAGCCTATTAGAGTTCGACATTGGGCCCTAGCCATTGCTAGTATCAAAAAACAGATTTGCTCTCACATTAAAATACTTTGCTGTTGTTTCCTGGGCATATATTTCTTTCAAAGATTTTCCAGGGTGGGATTCACTGAGCCAAGGCATGGTTTACGTATTTTCAGAGCCCATGTGTCAAGATATTATCTCAACTCAAATGATACATGAAACTTGGACTGGATATAAATAACGTGGCAAATCCTCTGAAATAATCAGAGACTCAACTTTTTACCTTGTCCTAGGGTTTTTTACTGAGTCCACAGGGAGTACAGACTTTTCATTTAAGGGTACTTTCCTGTCCTTTCCCGGGGTGCAGGAGGGGGCGCCTTTGCTCCTCCACACATTGCATGCTCACATCTCCCCTACACAGGAGAAGTCGCTAACCCAAGTGTAGAAACCTTATATTTGGGGTCCATATTTTCCCATGGAAAGCGCCTCTGTGTTCAGGATCAAGGCTCATGTAAATGCCCTCTTAACTTCTTCCCTTCTCTTAAGCTTTCTGCCTCTTCCTCACCATGTGATGATTGTGTATTAGGCAACCATTTTTCTCTTTCACTCCCTTAAGACATGAATGACTAGAGTCCCCAAGTTTTAGACTAGGAAAGCAGGAGAAAGCTTTTGTTTAGCCTTAGTCTTAAGCTCTGTTTTACAATCCATTTTTAGCAAATGTTAGGGCTTTAGATACTTGTGTCCATTAATAATATGACCAATACTCTGCTTTCTGTTTGGTTTGACTAGCGACCATGGCAGACCATCACTTGGAACTGCAGAAGGGAGTAGAAATGAAGGCAGTTTTAATCCATAGCGTGTATAAACACAAGCAACATTCAACAGAGACACATTGAGATAAAATAAGTAACGGCAACTTTAAGCGTTGGAAAGAACAGGGGTGGGCAGAGAAGGGGAAGTTATGCACCAAAGCTTCTCCACGTAATTAAAGCACAGTCTTCATGTTTTGCCATTTGTCAGAACAAAGTAAATACTGGAATCTTACTACTTGCATCTACTTGGCTAAATATCCTTCTGTGGCTATTGCTCAAACATTGAAAATACTTGTGTAAGTTCTAGTGCAAAACTGCCATTGGAGTGATTTATGTGGAGACATAACCTGCTGCCTCCCTGAATTTGTACATTCACCATCACAGTTCATATCAATTTTGCTCTGGTCCCCATTAGCAATGTTGTCAAAAAAAATCACAGAAAAATAATGACCCCGCAAGCCAAGAAATTTAGATCCGGATATGAGCCGTAAATCTGTATTAATTTAATAGTTAAAGTGCGTTAATGCTTTGTAATATTTTTTCTTTATAGAGAACACAATAGTGAGGTCATCTGTAATAAAGATGTTAATCCTGAGCCACCTGCTAGTTTGTTTTGCCTCTTGGGGCAAGAGGACGTTAATGGATGAAATATGGCCTCCAGCTCCTTAAAATGGTGTTTTATGGCAACCTCTATGCAGGGCTATAAAACATTCACTCTGAGTGATAAAGAGTCTCAAGAAGGGATATACACTCTCCATCATGCCTGATCTGACATTAGTTTTGCTTAACTTATCACTCATCCACAGACACCCACTGGGCTGAGCAGCAAAGGGAGACGAGGGCTCAGGGAAAAGGAGGTGAGTTGTCTGGCCTTTTGGACCAGTTTCTGGCGCTCAGCCCCTGGAGTAGGTGTCCATTCTGGACTCTGTTGCCTATTTTTCTCCCTGGCTTTTTGGTTTAGGAAAATGGTTCATTGTTCTATCATGGGTCTCCAGGCACGTTTTGTCAAATACATAAGAAAAAGAAATAAGTCATACTTACCCACCTACCTCCAAAAATACTTCCTGTTTTATATTGTGTGGAACATCCTTCATTTAAATTTCTGTGGTCTCTTTTCAGAATAACAGAATAAGCCCCGTTTACAGCCTTCTAATTCCTCTTTTAATACCTATAATAATTTTCTTCCTTTTTGTTGAAACAGATCTGTTACACTAACATGCAAAAACCTATTCAAATTGTACCAATCTTCAGGTGAGGAAACTTCACTATCTCCCCAGGAATTGCAGAATTAGGGGGTACATACCTCACTCTGGCATTCAAGGGTCTTGGACCATAATCAAGCAAAATGAGGATGCAGAACACTTGCAGCTTGTTAAAGCAGCAGGCATTGGAAGGAATGGCTCATATATCTGCCCTCGGCATACATGGGTATTCAGCCCCTGGTAATCTCTCTAAGAGAACATAGGCTCTGGTTGGTCCAGGGGAGGGAGAGGCAAAGCTGCCAAGAAGGTCATAGTCAAATAGCACTCAGAGGGTTTCTTACCTAGACTAGCTCCTCAGCAATCATGGGGTAGCCAGACAGCAGTACGCTTTTAGGTAAAAGGGGGAAGTCTACATATGAAGTTCCAGAAGGAAGGACAAATGATTCACATGTCAGTGGGGAGGCAGGCACAGGAGGAGGTCCTCAAAGTCCCTAATGCTGACAGCAGAGCACAGAAAATCCCAGCTAGCTGATACCTTGGCAGGATGCTTCTCAATGTTGGTGGCTTAGGAGAGTTTTCACACTCCTAAGTGAGAATTAGGATTCCCCACAGGGGACTGATGGCTTGAGGTTCACACATGGGTACAAGCATTTTCACTACCTCTACCTCTTTTCTGGTTGGGACCAAGAACTAATACCTGTTCAGTGGTTGTAGAAGGAAGATGCAGCCCACAGCTCCTGTGTGCACCTTTGGAATACCCAGGTTGGCCCAGGGCCGACATAGGCTATATATCTGTGGTCACATCCCCTCTGAATAACTGAGAGCTTGTATCGTAGCCACTAGACCAACTCACTGGATGTGAATAGGTGAGTAAATGCATAGATGGCAGAGGTTCTCCTTGTTTTAGTTCTCCCTGCCTCAGATTTTAAGGTCCTGCCATCAGCTTAGTGGATAAACACTCCTTAATGAGAGTAAATACAGACCAGTGTGGAGCAAAGATTCCTTCTCCAGTTTATTTATTTTAGCTACTGTTTATTGTTCCCCTAATTGCTAAGCCCATCATAAATACTATCCCATTAATCCTGAAAATAATACTTTAATCAAGTTCCTATTGTCATTCTTTTTCTTTCTTTCTTTCTTTCTTTCTTTCTTTCTTTCTTTCTTTCTTTCTTTCTTTCTTTCTTTCTTTTTTTTTTTGATGGAGTCTTGCTCTGTTGCCCAGGCTAGAGTGCAGTGGAGGGATCTCTGCTCACTGCAATCTCTGCCTCCCAGGTTCAAGCGATTCTCCTGCCTCAGCCTCCTGAGTAGCTGGGATTACAGGCATGCACCACCATGCCTGGATAATTTTTGTATTTTTAGTAGAGACTGGGTTTCACCATGTTGGTCAGGCTGGTCTTAAACTCCTGACCTTGTGATCTACCCCCCTCTGCCTCCCAAAGTGCTGGGATTATAGGCATGAGCCACCGTGCCCAGCCTGTCATTCTTTTTTTTTAACCAATGATGAACTTGAGGCTAGAGGTGAATGAACTCACCTAAGATCAGGCCAATCAGTGGCAGAGTTAGGATTCTGTCTAGGTCTGTGTGTTTCCGAAGTCTGTGGTCAGGACCACTTGCTGCAGTGCCTCCACAATACCTATGACTTTAGTCTTATAGTAGTTGGTCAATACATATTTGTTGAATGAAATGGTGCTGGTGACAAATTTATAGTCAGCACTGCCATTTAGTTCTCTCAGAGTCACTAGGTTAACACATCAGGTGGGCTTCCATTCTCTTCCATGTTCCTCCTCCCCAGGTCTGACTCCCTTGTGTATCAGCTTTGAGGACCTAGAGGGCCTTGGAAGGC
This sequence comes from Nomascus leucogenys, assembly GCF_006542625.1. Taxonomy (NCBI): domain Eukaryota; kingdom Metazoa; phylum Chordata; class Mammalia; order Primates; family Hylobatidae; genus Nomascus; species Nomascus leucogenys. The sequence continues at coordinate 76,311,059 of NC_044395.1, forward strand.
CTGCAGGAGAGGGGTTGGTGATCTTTCTGCTTCTCTTCCTTCTTGTTCCTTATGGATTGCAGTCTCCAGTGGCATTTGATTATTAAATTAAAACTTAATAAATTTCAGCTCAGCTCCCAGGCTGAAGAAGACCGTCCATCGTGATGGTTCTGTATAATTTTGCCAGGGGCCAGAGAGACATGGGGACACTGGGGTGTGCAGTGTCCACTTAATTAACTCAGCTTTCCTGTTAGCCACCAACTGGAGGCTGATTTCTGGAGTCTGTGGGCTACTGAGTTGGGAGAAAAGTCCTATGGGAATGAACATTTACTGAGCACTACTTTATGTCAAATACTGTGTTAAGCTCTTAGTTATTAACCTGATCCTCATCTTAAACCTAAGAAGTGAGTGTTTTGCCCTTATTTTATGAGGAAGAAACAGGTTCAGAGGGATTTAGTCACCCATGCGAGGTCACTCACAGCAAATGAGCAGTAGAGGTCATTTGAGCCTAGATTTGACCATAAAGCACATAACACAAGGAAATTTGCAACAAGCAAGAAAGATGACTGAATGGCTTCAATGGAAAACTATACATTGTTTAGAACACACACTTGAAGTTTGTCTGATTTTAGCCTTTCCTTGTCCTTGAACTATTTACAGTGTAAATTGTAGATAAATGATAGCAATGCAAAATAATGCTTATCTATAGAGATATAAATAAATTTTGTCCAGTGTAGGTTTAATTGATTCTCCCCCTACCCAGTTTCATATCTATTTGTAAATTCATTTTAATATTTTTTATATAAACATGTGGTTCTTTGATTTCTCCTTTGAACAGGTTGTAGCATCTTTTCCAATTTTTCTTTTACATGCTTTTATTTTATATTGTATATTTACTTACATAAGAGAGTCATGATTTTGCCTTTTTTAGAAAATTATCTTTTAACAGTCATGTGGTCAAAGGCAGAGTTCAGGATAAGATGGATGTGCAATAAGGCCAGTCCCTGCTTAGCTGGATTGTATAAATCCAGAGCTGGACAAAGAAAACTAAGAGGCAAGAAGGCCCATCATCTCCATCGTCCAAGCCAGGCTGGATAGCCTAGTTATTGATTAAAGGAATTGCATACCACTGCTATTTATAAACTCAGGGCTCCAAGAAGAATGTTTGTTTTTTCCTGCCTTTAATTATGAAACATGACATACCACTGTTGTTTTGCCAACAGCGGCACAATAGGTCCCTAATGAAACTCACTGAGCTACTAATAATTAAACCATCAAGCAGAAGTAACCAGTGCAGTGAGATATCAATTAACATTCTTCAATAAACTCTCTTTGTTTTGATTGTTTTAAAGGAAAGTGTTTTTGCTGTTATTTCTTCAAATTTATCACACAGAACTTCCACCTCTGGGGAAACTATGCTAAGGCCTGAGTTCTGAAATCAGAAATTCCCCAATGCAAATCATTGTCCTTCCACTAACTACAGGATGACTCTGGGCACATGACTTCACTTATCTGAGTGGAATTTCTTGATATGGAAAGAGGAGCTAATGAGAGTTATTTGGAAGATTTATTGTGAAGCTAAAGTAGGATGATGTATTAGGTTGGTGTAAATGTAATTGTGTTTTTTGCCTTTTTATGTTTTTCTGCCTAGCTGCGTTGGCAGCTGGTTAGATGGTACCCACTCAGATTAAGGGTGGGTCTGCCTTTCCCAGCCCACTGACTCAAATGTTAATCTCCTTTGGCAATGCCTTCACAGACACACCCAGGATCAATACTTTTCATCTTTCAATCCAATAAGTTTCAACATCTTTCAACAGCAATAAGTTTTGGAGCCTAACTTGTCTTTAGCACATAGCAGAGGTTCAAAACATTTTAGGTTTCCTCCCTCTGTTCCTCCCTTTCTTAGTTCCTCCCTCTCTCTCTTCCTTCTTTCACCTTCTAATCTGTTTTCCTTAAGCCTTGTAGTCTCATCAGAGATTCCTATAGGTGTCTCAAACTGTGCTCCTACACCTTCATCTTTGAAATTACAGCTTCATTATGGTCTCTGCCAAAGGGATGGGCCTAGACATTCGTAAATGTATCATAGGACCCTAGCAATAGATGATTGGTTCAGCACTAATCAATTCAGGAAGTGGGTCAAGCCAATCAGATTCTCTATTGTAGGACTCTGTGCTAAGAGAAGGAAACAAATTAGTGGTGGGTTCTAACAGTAAAGCTGACAGGTCACACAGGGTCAGGGTGAGAGCAGGTGCCATGGCAAGGTCCTCTGTCCTTGTGAAGGGAGAATGGGAAGTGTGAAACCAGAGGAAGCCATGAAGCAACAAGAAGCAGATCCAAGCAGAGATGAGTAACCACTGGAGAGAGAAAGTGAGAGAGAGAAAATTTCCCAAATGAATTCCTGGCCCCCGTTAAGCCTAATTGTACTTCCTTTAAACGTCCATTTATTAAAGTAACCAAAAGTAAAAACTACCTGACTGAGCAAACTGATCTCTCTGGTAATGGGGCAGGGAATGGTCATGGGAAAAGGGGATTTTCTTAAAGAATAGGAAGATTTTAAGATGACAGCATGTACGGTCATACTTTTGAGGGTGGTCCAGTGGATATGAAAGTGGAAGTGGCATGAGAGGCTCCAGACTTGGGATGTCAGAGGCTAGGCTTGGAGCAGGAGTGATGACTTTAGGGAGGTGGCATGATGGGGCTTATTAGTGCATTCCCCCTGGAGTGTGAGGGGTGGGATGGAGAGGCAAATTCCCTTTATTAGAGGAAAGAAGCCTCATTTGGCACCTTTCTTGAGGAGACTGGAGAAAGACTTGCCAGTTTTCATCTTTTAGTTACCTATAAGCTCATTCATTTTAAGGAATCTATGAATCACCATCTGGAGGGGACAAACAGTTTCTAAGTAAGAAAGAGAGGCATCCAGGAGGGAAAGGCAACACTGAGGAGATGGAGGGAGTCATAGTTTGCCTGGTTTGAAATTTGGGGCAGAGTGCTTTCCTGGCCTGCCACTAAATTAAATTAAATACTGTCAATTCAGTTCAATTTAACAAACCCTTACCCAAGATATGCAAGACATGATGCTAGATACAACAGGGAACACAGGGATGGTTCTGTCTTCAAGCAAAGATATGACATGCTCATAAATAACTATAATAACAGTCAGAATATCATGAGACTATAGCAACAGACACCAAAAAGTGATCTGGGAACTGAATTAAAGAGGAAATTACCCCACTCTGGGGAGCTTCCTGAAGAAGGTGTATTGTAGATGATCCTTGAGTGATAGATGGTAGTCTGACAGATGTCAGTGGGCAGGTCCAGAGAAGAGTTCCAGAAGGAGAAAACATTATGTGACAAGGCAGAAAATATGAGAATGTTTGGAATGCAGGAGTGGTCCTTCTTCCAGTGGAATACCCGAGTATAGACCATGATAAGCTGGAACTGTGTGCTGAGGCCTGTTCTGGAGCATCAACACCAGGAAAAGGAGTTTGTTCTGAGTTTGGCAGGTGTGATGGTTAATACTGAGTGTCAACTTTATTGGATTGAAAGATGAAAAGTATTGATCCTGGGTGTGTCTGTGAAGGCATTGCCAAAGGAGATTAACATTTGAGTCAGTGGGCTGGGAAAGGCAGACCCACCCTTAATCTGAGTGGGTACCATCTAACCAGCTGCCAACACAGCTAGGCAGAAAAACATTAAAAGGCTAGAAAGCAGGCAGAAAAACATAAAAAGGCAAAACTGGCCTAGCTTCCCAAACTACATCTTTCTCCCATGCTGGATACTTCCTGCCCTTGAACATTGAAATCCAAGTTCTTCAGCTTTGGGACTCGGACTGGCTTCCTTGCTCCTCAGCTTGCAGATGGCCTATTGTAGGACCTTGTGATCATGTGAGTTAATACTAAACTACCCTTCATTTATATATCTATCCTATTAGTTTTGTCCCTCTAGAGAACTCTAACTAATACAGATTTTGTTACCAGGAATGGTTCTAGAGGAACATAATATTAAGGATAGAGTTCTTTCATTGGTTTTGGGGTTTCTGGAGTTGGCTGTTTAGTATGATTAGACTCCAAAATGCTAAGGACTCTACTTCTAATAGTATGGAGAACACTGATAGTCTTTGGCCTGAACTGTTTAGAGAGCTATACTAAATTAATGCATTTGACATTCCTGATTCACTGCTCATGAGAGGCAAGGAGTTTAGCGACTCTATACATAATACTTTTGACTATATGTGGAGAATCAAGGAACATAACGAAGTTGATTGGCTGCTCCTAAGTTCACTGGACAAAGTGATGAAAGGAAATGATTACTCAGGGATTCTAACTCCTGAGCCACAAATCTGCTAATATTACTGGGTGTGCATGCACTCAAGGCAATGCTGACATGCCAGCCCCCTGCTGCCTTGGCCCTCTCCAGACTTTGGGCACTGGAGAGCATGGGAGGGAGGCCAAGCAGGTGCTGAGGGATGGAGGCTTGGCATGGGCCTGCAGGTGCTCCTCTGCCTGAATAGCTTGGGTGCCATGGATGACATGATTGATGGTGGCAGGAGGCAGACAGGCCCCTGGGCAGAAATGGGAGGGTGCCTGGTGAAGACCCACCTTCAAGCCAGAAATGGCCTGAAGGATGGGGGCTGGGCTCTAAGTTCTGGATAGAGTCTGCAGCATGGAGGGAGAACTTATGGTACTTTTTCCCGGCCTGCCCATGACCTCCCATGGACCAATCAGCACGTACTACCTCCTTCTGAAATCCATAAAAACCCTGGACTCTGCCAGACCCACAGAGACATCCAGGCTACCAGCTGTGAGAAGGAGCTACCCACTTCGAATCTCCTCTCTGTTGAGAGCTAGACACTTGTTGGGATGAGCTGGCTGTGGAAAGGAGCTACCCACTCCAGGTCTCCTCTCTGCTGAGAGCTAGACTTGTTGGGATGACCCGCCTGTGGAAAGGAGCTACCCACTCCAGGTTTCCTCTCCACTGAGAGCTGGACACTTGTTGGGACAACCTGCCTGCAGAAAGTAGCTACCCACTTTGGTTCTCCTAAGAGCTGTTCTGTCGCTCAGTGAAGCTCCTCTCTGCCTTGCTCACCCTCCAGTTGTCCGCGTACCTCATTATTCTTGGACATGGGACAAGAAACTTGGGACCTGCATAATGGTAGGACTGAAAAACCTGTAACACAAACAGGGCTAATACATGCCTCCTCACTCTCCATGTTGTGGGTGACAAGGAGAGAAGAGCTTTGGCCCTTTAGGGAGCCTAGACCTAGGGGCTTCCTGAGCCAGGGCTGTGACACCCTCTTTGGGGCTCTGTAGTTCCCGGAATCTCCAAGCTTCTGGGCACCACCGTGCCCCCTTGTCCAGATGTGGGTGCCCACAGTGGAAGCTATGTGTGGTACATCTAGTCCAGCCACAGCCTCTCATGGAGCTGGCACCTGTGCCAGTGCCTGGAGCTGCCTGTTCTGCCATAGCAGCCAGCGTACCTGACTTTGCACAGTGGCCTGACCCCATGCTCACTCACTCATGTACACCTTGTCACTCCGTGCCTGACTCACCCTTGGCAGGTATGGGATCTGGGCTGGTAGCAAGAGCCTAGCACAGGCTGCTGGGCTGAGTGGGTGAATTGAGTCAAGTGGGCCCAATTAATACTCAGGTATAAAGTGCCACTGGCAACAGACGTTTCTGGCTGGGGAAGTGACATCACAAGGACCCCATGAGATCAGGATTTGGCCTTTTGAGGAAAATAGGCATGGGCAGCCACATTTGACTCCAGCTTATTTATTTATTTATTTTTATTTTTTATTTGAGACAGAGTCTCTCTCTGTTGCCCAGGCTGGAGTGCAGTGGGTGCAATCTTGGCTTACTTCCACCTCCGCCTCCCTGCTTTGAGCAATTCTCCTGTCTCAGCCTCCCAAGTAGATGGGACTACAGTTGTGCACCACCACACCCAGCTAATTTTTATATTTTTAATAGAGACAGGGTTTCACCATGTTGGCCAGGCTGGTCTCCAACCCCTGACCTCAGGTGATACACCTGCCTTGGCCTCCCAAAGTGCTGGGGTTACAGGCATGATCCATAGTACCCAGCCTGGACTCTAGCTTAATGATTAAAAATTTATAGCAGGTGTAATGAGGGGATAAGTCTGGAGGTTGGGAGACTAATTAAGAAGCTAAAGATAAAGTCAAAGTAAAAATGAGGTTTGATTTAGATTAGAGATGAGTTGAGAAGAGGGCAAACTCTTGATGTTAATATAAAACGATCAGTGGTGCTTGGATAATGACTAGATGCAGAAATGGTGGGGAAAGAGGTGTCATGGATGACTCTTAGCTATCTGACATGATGATGAGGGTGACTGTGGGTGCCCATTCACTAAGATGACACAGGAGTGGTGCCATCCCAATCAGGTTCTCCTTCCCCTCTCCATGTATTTCTTTATCTAGTGTATATTGGGAGAGTCGTGTATTCCATGGCCACTTCTGAATAGTCTCTGTAACAGCCACTTTTCCTCCATGTATGAGTTCTCCCAGTTGCTCTCTATTCTACTCAACACCACTGTTCCCTGTGCTGCTGGTCGCAACCTGTTTCCCCTAAACCGAATATTCCTCCTCCCATATAGGTGAATGAGGCTGGATTATACTTCCTTGTTTGGCACAGATCCTGTATTCTCCCTACCAAACCCATACACTGCTATATGATTATCTCAGAATTTACTGAAGGGTTGGTAGCTATAAAGTGAACTGCAACTCCTGATGAGGAAAATTGTAAACTATCACTCATATCTCTCTGTACCAATCATCCACTAAACACCACTGATTCTTCTGTTTTAACATCATCAATTCGTCCGCCTTCCCTACTCCATCCACCTCTAACCTAATTCCTACTGCAGAAAATAGTAAGTCCTCCATGAAGGGTTCCCTCGTGGGCACAATCTGGCCTTGTACTCTGCCCTTACATTTTCCCTGCTCTGAGAAGGTGCCTTGTTTAAACCCCTTCAGTAGAATAGCCTTTTAAAAGGTAAACTCCCATTTCTACTAAATTCACCCCAGAATCCATCCTTTTCCTTCAACACATGCAATAATCCTATACTGTTCATTTTGCCTATATGAATTATTTAGAGTAACCCTAGGGAGGTTTTAGTAGGATAATCCAGGATGGACTTTGTCATCTTTAAGCTGTAACTATGAAGTGCAAAAGAAGGACTCTTTTTCTTTTCTTTTTTTTTTTTTTTTTTTTTGAGACAGAGTCTTGCTCTGTCACCCAGGCTGGAGTGCAATGGTGTGATCATGGCAAACTGCAACCTCTGCCTCCCAGGTTCAAGCAATCCTCCTGCCTCAGCCTCCTGAGTAGCTGGGACCACAGGGGTGTGAAACCACACCTGGCTAATTTTTTTGTATTTTTTGTAGAGACAAGGTTTTACCATGTTGGCCAGGCTGGTCTCGAACTCCAGGGCTCAAGTGATCCTCCCGCCTAGGCCTCCCAAAGTGCTGGGATTACAGGCATGAACCACTGTGCCCGGCCTCAGGACTCTTCTTAATTGTCCAGCAGGTTAATATTGACTTAGACTCAAACCAACATTTCATAAAGACTGACATAAGTCCCTGGAGGCAGAGTCTAGATCTACACTAATGAGGGAAAGCATTTCCCTTAATAAAACTCATTCTACACAGACTCATGTTGCAAGCAGCATCAGGCCTCTCTTCTTTTGTCTTTGGTTCATATAACATAATTTGAGACTCCTTGCATATATGAACTTAAGCAGTTGCTATGTGTTGCCACTTTACATGAATTAACTCACTCTACATACCGATATTGCCATTTTTGTAGATGAAACAAATGAGGCTTAGAGAGTTAGAATGACTTGGACAAATCACCCAGCTAGCAAGTGGCAGAGAAAGGATATGAACCCAGGCACTCTGTACTCTGGACTCGACGCTGTCTTAACTCTAAATGGGTCACTTTACTGAGACTGAACCTGTTCTAGAACACGCAGACTCCATGCAGAAATCTTGAAATGACTAATCAATACATCTTAGAACAAATTGCATTTCTAGACAACATTTCATACCCATTTGCTATCCTCTCTGAATGAAAGAAAGGCAATGTGAAGACCTTTGATTGTCCTATGTAAATAATTCCCACAGACAGGGGTTGACATGCTGTGATGGGAGGGGGGAGGATATGACCTTCATATTCTCTGTTTATGGAGGGATAAATCAACATGGAGAAGCTTAGTTTTGGAGTGATGAGTGTGAGGAAGCTTGGACTCACCCAGAGGGAAATATTCAGTAGGTGCAGGGTCCACAGCCTGGCACTCAGGAGGGCTGCACTGTGGAGCGGAGCCAGTGCATGGATGAAATGGCCCAGAGAAATTGTCCTTCCCTCAGAATCAACACAGACACAACACATCTACCCAAATGGTGAGGCCTGGAGGCGATTGCCTAAAACAATCACTGGAGGGCCTGAGGCCTGGAGCCAGGCAGCCTATGGCGAAGATTCAGCCCCCAGTCCTGGTTTAAGGATGTTCCATTCCAGGGCAGCTGCCACCAGTTCAACAGGTCTTCAGAAGACCTGGGCTGATTTTTCTTTCTGAGAGCCAAAGGGAATGCAGAAGATTTTAGAGCCCACACCGGGTCACCCCCAGGCCATTCTCCGCACACAGCCCTGGCTTTCTCGGGAAATCAGCTAACAGCTTTTCCTTGGCTTTCCTTGGACTCCTAATGCAATAGCGCTTATTTTCAGAATCTTTGTGAGGCTGAGGAAAGCATCAGAGTTTCATTGTAAATCCATTATGTCTTCTTTGGTTAGAAATTATCCCTGACAAGCAGTCCCACAGCAAAGAAAAGTCAGTATTATTTTGCAGAATAAAGAGGGGGATTGGCCTCTTCTTTTATTATTTTTTTATTATGACTGTCCTCCTTTTGGTTATGACATTCGATGTATTATTTAGCTTAAGTGCTTGATTAAGGAAGAACTGGTGGGGGGTGGTGTAGGAACAGCAAGGGGGGCAGTTTCGCAGATGCTGGTCTTCTTGCTCCTGTCTTGGTAGCTGGGATGGAAATAAACTGCCATGACCCTTTGGGGATCCCGAAGTGTTACCCTCAGCACAGGAGATCACGTTCTGGCTAAGGGACCTTCTGGACGTTTCTGGGTCAGCAGAACCTTGGTGCCTTTCTTTCATGTACCAGAACCCTTGCATCTTTATTAAATATTAATTTGCTGTCAATAATTAAATGCTGATTATTTGATCTCTAATGGGGTCAGGATTCCCACAGTCCCATATTAGTGTAATAATGCAAAAGTAAAAATTGCCTTTCAGATGGAAAAAAATGTACTTATTATTCTTTCTTTGTTCAGAGTAAAATGGTTTGTCTTAAATTAAAAATTAAAAGCAGAATTTTCTTTAATCTTCGAATTAAATTAGTGCTAATTAGTTCTATTTTCTGTACAACATTCACATGCTAAAATCTCAGCCATTCCTTCAGCGTGTTAATGGTGCCCTTTGGCTGTAATCAAGATTGTCTTACATTAAAAATGATACAGTTAACTCAATTATATTAAGATTCATTGTTCTCAAATCACAGGGTTATGACTAGAAGCTGTTGGAACTGGTGGAAGGGCTGAGATTGCCAGGGTGCAGAACAAAGTCAGCCATCATTTCCATTTCAGAATCCCAAACGCTGGTGTGAGGCTCACAAAGCATCTGAGATTTACAGGTACCCTGAGGGTGAGTGGCAGACACAGGGGTCAAGTGCAGATTTCATGCCCATCCTGTGGAGACCATGGCAACATTCACTACTCTCCTTTGAAAGAGGAGGAAAAAGAGAAAGCCTAAGGGAGTCCTAATTTTGGGAGGTCGCTATATATAGAGCCACCTGTTTCCACCTCATCCCTCACTACCTTGGGAAATAGTACCTGGATTCTGAGCCAGGCAGCAACAGCAGCAGCAGCCACAACAGCAAAAACTGCACCTACTACTACTACTGCTTATTGAGCATCTACTCTGTGTGCCAGGTTCTAGAAACCAAGTGCTATAAGACATCACTTAGTTTAAACAGTACCTTGCAAAGATGGTATTGTTAGTCTTATTTGACACTTGGCAGAGAGGATTGATAAATGATTTTTCAGTATCATCTAGCTAGTTAGGTGGCAGAATCCACACTCACGCCCGGGCGTGTCCGATTCCAAAGCCCATACTCTTAATTATGCTCTATGATCACAGCAATTCTTTTTTAAGAGGTGTTTTTTCCCCCACAATCAGAAAGATGCTGTATGTGTTTGTGTGCATGTGTGTTGGTGTGTTGGTTTGTGTGCGTACTTGCATGTGCACATGTGTGTTGAGAAAGGGAAGAGAGGGAATAAGTCTGAAATTTTCTGGCAAGGTGGCACAATTACTCAAATGCTTTTGACTTAAGAAAGATTCTTTTCCTTCTGGGCCAGCATCTTTGTATGAAGTTGTATAGGGAGGAAAAGGAAGGTCCCATTCAAAAGCGCTACCATTGTATGACAGATGTAGCTTCCATTGAACTATCTCTATCCCCGAAGGAATCTGAAGGGCAAACTCTTACAAACTGCTACTCTTACTTACCCATGAATAATATGTCTCAAGGCCACCAGTGGTTGCCTGAAACCAGGGATAGTGCCAAACCCTACATATACTATGGTTTTTTCTATACATACATACATACCTATGATAAAGTTTTATTTATAAATTGGGCACAGTAAGAGACTAATGATAACTAATAAAATAGAACAATTGTAACAATATATTGTAATAAAATTGGTGTAAGTGTGGTCTCTCTCTCTCAAAATATCTTATTATATGTAATATTTTTGCGTTGTGATTAACTCTGGGTAACTAAAACTGTGGAAAACAAAACCACAGTTGAGAGGGACTATTTTATAGCATGGTCAGCTCAGATGCCATCACATTACACAGGCTTAAACCATAACCTGAACTCACTGCTGGGCCTTCCTATACCTATACACAAGTACCTTTCAATGTTACTGATGTCTGTATGCAATGAACCTCAGCATTTGGAGTTCTGTGGTCATTTGGTTTAGGATAACTATAGTAGCTCTGATCTTGGGGACAGGAAAATTCTCCCAGTATTTGTTGCAAACGTGCTTGGCCACCCAAACTAATTAATTGAGCATTATGCATGTATGAATTTCACTCACTCTCACAACAACCCTGTGAGATCAGGTATGTATATTTCGTAGATGATAAAATAGAGTGTGAGAGAAGTAAAATAATTCTCTGAGGTCTTATAATTGAGATCCTTTCTTATTCCATATCCTATGCTCTTTCTATAACACCAGACGCTTCATTTTGGAAACTGTGTTTGGATTCTAGAATTAGAATAGAATCACATTAGAAATACAGGTCTAGATCAGAACCTGGTCTGTCCTGCGGAGGACTAGGGCCAACTAGGGCTGCTGGGAAAAAGGCAGTGTTTCCTCAAGGACATTATTCACCAGGTTTAATTACACCATCAAGTAAGACTATCTGAAGTAAATATGTGTTTTTTATGATTCCGTACCTTAACACATTAACAGACTTTTTTCCTTAACCAATGCCAATACTGACAGCAGAGTGTCTAGTATGTATTCACCCTTTGTCTGTCCTCCAAGACTTCCAGGCTTGAATTCTAGGTATTGGCTGCAAGATGAAGGTCTAATTCCACATAAGAGAGCTGCAATATCCTTTACAGAACTGGCACACCCTGGCTTGACAGTGGTTCACAAGCAAATGCCTGTGCTCTTTGACTCAGCTCGTGGTTCCTTAGAAACTCCGTTGTCAGTATTCTTCCAAAGCTTCATTAGTCAATCTATAGTGTCCAGATCAAGGAACAATTATCTCATGGGTCTAATGAAGAAAGCATGAGAAGGGGATACAGACAAGGTCACATAAAGAGAAATACGGAGCAAAGGGAACAGAATCGGTGACAGACACTGAAAGGCAGAGATGGAGATGAAAGTGGACGAGAAGAGATAGAGAAAAAGAGAGATATGGAACGAATGAATGGAAATAAAAGAGAGATGGGCTGAGCGTGATGGCTCACGCCTGCAATACCAGCACTTTGGGCAGATCACTTGAGGTCAGGAGTTTGAGACCAGCTAGGCCAACATGGTAAAACCCCATCATATACAAAAAAATTGGCTGGGTGTGGTGGTGTGTGCCTGTAATCCCAGCTACCTGGGAGGCTGAGGCATGAGAATTGCTTGAACCTGAGAGGTGGAGGTTTCAGTGAGCCAAGACTGCACCACTGCACTCCAGCCTGGACGACAGAGACTGTGTCTTAAAAACAAACAAACAAAAAGAGAGGCTGCACAGGAAGAACTGTCTCTGTATTCTCTTATATTGCAGTAATGATAGCCAGCAAAATAAATGCACATTAATTTCATAATTTATGACAACAGGCCTTTCTTTTGTGTATGCTCCTTGAACTGGATTCCTCAATCATCTTTCTTGCATAAACCATTCCCATAATGCAGAAGTTTTGATTTTCAGTTTTGATCCTGTTAAGGTATATCTATAACTTAATGATACTTCCAGAACAGTCTGAAAAAAGAATCCTTCTAGACTTTCACCATTTATTAATAACTTTCAAGATTTGTGACTGCTGTTTTGTTACTATTAATTCATAGCAATATGTATCTTTAGCAACTTTCCTTTAGAAGTTTTCCGAAGCATTTAACTTAGTTTTCATAGAAACAAAATTATTTTCTTTTGTTTATATTTAATTGCTCGTGGGATATTTAATTACGTTTATGATGAAAAGCAAGTGGAATTGGTGCAAATAGGCTTTGGTACAAGCACCCGAATAGTGAGAGCTGTAGCATGCAGCATCCCAGGGAGCAGGCGATTGGCTGCAGGAATTTAGGGTGGTGAGTATCAAAGTTTTTCAGAGGGACTGGAGAATGTCTTAACCCAGTAAGTCAGTTCAGTGGAGGTCGGCTGAAAGCACTTTACACTTGGGGCATGGCTGGGACTGGAGCCCTGGTTGGGGGTCTGGGTAGCTCTTTTCAACATGGCACATCACATTTTTGTCACAGTTTTCACATTGGTGCTTCCAGGCTCTCGTCGGTCACCATTTCCTCTTCTGATTTTTTACCTAACATTTTATTTACCTGTACTTAAAAGCAGAAGCACATTTCTGAGTTAGAGGGAATTTTGAAATTAGGCACCAAATGTCTAATTTTCAAATCATGAATTAAATGTTTAAGACATATTTTTAATGGCTAAAAAAATAGTAATGTATGAACCTGTATCTAGAGATTAGAGAAAGTGTCATCCACAGAAGTTCTGAAAAATTTCTGCTCCATCTTCTGTAGCTGGGGCCTGAAGGAGGGCACCAGAGAGTCTGACTCCTATTTCTCCTGCTGAGGAAGTGGCATGGTGGCCTGGCAACAAAGTACTGAAAAAACTTCTAGCGCCCTCTAATTTGGAATGGCAGTGATTGACTGTGAGGATGATGCTCATGACAGCTGGGGAGCACTCATCTGCAATCATGTTTGCTGCTATAGATCACCCCCAAATGAATGAGCCACATGAATCTCCCACAAACAGAAAGGTCCTAGGTACTAGGGCCTCTTCTGAGTCCAGGGGTCAGGGGCCAGTGGGCATATGAGATATTGATCAGTCCAAACAGAAAACATGATATGGACTGGTGGCCTTTCAGCATCTTCCAACATCGGAATGTGCAAAGCCGCTTCCTCTTGCTGGGAGCAATGGGCCGTCACTCTAAGCCTTTTGGGCTGTCGTATCCCTGTACAAACCCCGCAAAACTGCATCTACCAGACCTACATCTTACAATCTGAATGAAAAATTCTATGCACATCAGGTGGACAGTTACACAATCCAAAGGGAATATCTCCAACCACTCTCTCTTTCGATAAACATCTGGTATTAAAGGAGCTTTTATCATTCAAAACTGAGAATATAGAAAACAACAATAACAGAAAATCCCTATTCAAAATGATGTACAACATAAAGAAGAACAGCATCGTTCTGGGTGGGCAGAGGAAAAGCAGAAACAGAAGTAAATGTTTTACTCTTTCTGCTTCAGCTTCTTAATAAAATTCAATATGATAAAACACAAGATTGAGAATCTAATGAAGCTGATTGAGACAATTGCAAAACTGTGAGAGGAAACTGAATTAGATAAACAATGCCAAAAATTCCATGGCAAAATTTAAATTGTATTAGAAGCCTTCAAGAACAAAATAGGCACCGTAGAACATTTAATCAGCAATACAGAGGACAAATTTGAGAATCTCCCCTGAAATGTGAAGCAGTATGTTAAAAGAGATTAAAACAATAAACTATAAGTTGATAGCTGTGGAGGGCAGAGAATTAAAGTCTAGTGTATAGATGTCTGAACTTCTAAAAAAGGGACCAGAAAAAAATGGGTCTGATGCAATTATATAAGACACAAAACTTAAAAAATAATTCTCAATTTTCAAATAGAAAATAACAAAAGTGGATTTGTTCTATTGAAAATTTGAATTTTAAGCACAAGGAAAATATCCTGCATGTATTCATGTAGAAGACAAAAAAGATTAGACTTTCTATTAATAAAATGACCTGGCCACATTCTTCTCCACCACAAAACTAAGCATCAGATGGCTGTGATATTATGAAGGACTACATGTCATGAGCCAGAAATTCTATATCCAGCTAAATTGTCATTCACTACAGGTGAAACAGAAATATATTCTTAGACATTCATTTTTTATTAAACCTAATGGTCTTCCATTTTCTGTTTGCCTACTGTCTAAAATGAATACTGTGAAAAATGTCTTTACACATTTTAACTTGTCATTAAAATTTTTGATCATAAATTATAGTAGTTGCAAAGAATGAAGAAAATAAATATTGACTTTTTTAAAGTCAGCTTTATTAAATTATAACTTATATAGAGTAAAATTCCCCTTTTTAGATGTAGTCTGATGGGTTTTGAGAAACGTATGCAGACATGTAATCAACACCTCAATCAAAATATAGAATACTTGCATTATCCTAAAAAGTTCCATCATGTACTTTGTAATCAACTTTGCTTTCTACTTCAGTCCCTGACAACCAATGATCTAATTTCTGTTTTTATAGTTTGCCTTTTCCACATTGGCATATAGATGGAACGACATAATATATGTTTTCTTTAGTGGCTGGTTTCTTCCACTCAGCATAATACATTTGAGATTCATTTATGGTTGTTACATGTATCAGGAGTTTGTTCTTTTTTATTGCTAAATAATATTAATTGTATGAATATATCACCATTTGTTTATCTATTCACCAGTTGAGGACACTGGAGTTGTTTCTAGTCTTTGATGATTATAGATAAAGTTGTTATGAACTTTCATATAAAGGTCTTTGGATGAACATATGTTTTCATTTCTCTTGGGTAACTATTAAGGAGAGGAATGGCAGGCCATATGAATATTTTTTAAATGAACCTTTTTCTAACTCTTTAAAATGCACTTAATGAAATGTAAAACACATAGAGATTTGCTACTTACTGTAGTCTAAAATGAAATAATAAACAAGCTTTTCTTTAACTATTAGAACTTTATTATTTACCTTATATATAGTCAATACCTTCCCAGAATGATATTCTAGTGAAATATATTTGTATATTTGAAAATCTTCGATTCTCCTTTCATTCTTCTCTGTAACCAAAAATATGTGCATAAGTATAAATTTATTTATTTTTATTTCCTGAAAACATATTACTTTAAGGGCTAAATGATTTATTCTGACTGACTTATTGTTACAATTATTATTAGTGTGCATGTGATCCAAACAACATACATATATTTAAATATTTGAAAAATTATTGAACATAAAAAGTACTTGTATTGGAAAAATATCTTAACAAGATGGGCAGAAGGTGGTGAGTCTTATTTAAATAAGCTTCTCTTATACCAAAGAGTTAAAATCATCCATATGTTTCACGCCCAGGAAGCTTTTATATTATGAAGCAATGTATCCTAAGAAGACATTGAATGTGTGAGAAGTATGGCTAAAGATAATTGTGAAAGGGGCAATGGCAAGGAAGCCCCACAAAGAGGTGAATCCTCAAGCAAATAAGTTATATTTAAGAAGTGCATATGGAATTTGAAGATGTGGAAAATAAGTATGTGCAAACTACCTATCCCCACAGGCCCCTTGAAAAGTTGATGTTTCTTGAAGTACACATAACCTACTCTGAAGATCTCTGCTCTAGACAACTGTGTAAAATGTGTAAAAGGTTACTCAAAACAAAGTATTAAAAATGAAAAATATTTTCTGTAAATTTATTTTACAGAAACAAATTTAAACCTAGAATCAAGCCTATGATTTGCTATAAAACCAAATTTATATGTCATTAGCCCTGATAAATTTAGACACATAATATGGAAATGAGGTAAGAATGAACTAAGTTTAAAACACAGCTCTTAACCAAACACTGTAATAGGAAGAGGGAAGGACAAGAAGAATTAAAAATGTGAAATGTTATTGTCTTTATAAAGGAAATTAACAAACATGGGTTTATTATTAATGTTGATAATTGGGGAAACATAGTTTTTTCTTAACATTAAGATAACCATTATCTATATGTTTTAAATCAATAAAATAACTCTTAGCCCAAATACTACAACATAAAAGCAAGCATAAGAAAATCTCAGGAAATATATATATATATATTTTAATTTATAATATTTATTAAAAATAAAAATTCAAAATATATAAAGGCCTTTTATTTCTCATATTTCCATTTCACATGTAAAATTAGGACATCTATAATCTCCTTAATTTTTATTTGCTATGTACTTTCCCTATAATAGTTGATACTCTCATGCAATAATTCATACATGTCCAATTTCTTTTTCATTTTCTTTCAAATTCAGGAGGTATATTCATATCTCTTGATAAAGTTTTACATGCATCACACTTTGAGAGTTAACGTTCATTTATTAGAATTCAGAAGTCTCAACTGAAAATGAGATAAGCAAAGAGTGAATTTTGAAAATATTATTGATGAATTTGATTCCATTTTAGGCCAGGAAAGTAACATTACAATAAATTCTGGTTTCACTATAAATAAAATATTTAAACATAAAACAATGTTGTGACTTTAATATACTATTTTCCTGTTTTTCAATATTTTTCAGACATTTTAATATTCTAGAAAAATTAATCCTTCAAAATGCAAACAAACATATACTATTGGGGACATATATTTCCTTTTGTCTCAGTCTCTAGCCATGGCATTATCAGAAACTTGTTTTTACTTGAAAGTTGTAAATTTAGTTCATTATGAATTTTTTTATTATTGTTATACTTTAAGTTCTAGGGTACATGTGCACAACGTGCAGGTTTGTTACACAGGTATACACGTGCCATGTTGGTTTGTTGCACTCATCAACTGGTCATTTACATTAGGTATTTCTCCTAAAGCTATTCCTGCCCCAGCCTCCCATCCCCTAACAGGCCCCGGTGTGTAATGTTCCCTTCTCTGTGTCCATGTGTTCTCATTGTTCAACTCCCACTTACGAGTGAGAACATGTGATGTCCTTGTGATATTTTGCTGAGAATGATGGTTTCCAGCTTCATCCATGTCCCTGCAAGGACATATTTTTAAATGATAGAAGCACATCAGTTATTTTAGAAATGCAAATTGCTTAAATGTTATACTGAGTGGCAATCTCATATTGTGAAAATATGGGTTCACAGATTTTTTTATGTTCACTGATATTTTACATTATTTGTAGATATTATAAATGGGATTGCTTTCTTGATTTCTTTTCTTTTCCTTTTTTTTTTTTTGTTTTTGTTTTTTGAGACAGAATCTTGCTCTGTCACCAGGCTGGAGTGCAGTGGCATGATCTCGGCTCACTACAACCTCTGCCTCCAGGGTTCAAGCAATTATCCTGCCTCAGCCTCCCAAGTAGCTGGAATTACAGGCATGCACCACCATGCCTGGTTGTATTTTTAGTAGAGAAGGGGTTTCACCACGTTGGCCAGGATGGCCTTGATCTCTTGACCTCGTGATCTGCCCACCTCAGCCTCCCAAAGTGCTGGGATTACAGGCGTGAGCCACCATGCCCGGCCTGCTTTCTCGATTTCTGTTTCAGATTATTCAATATTGGCATGTACAAGTGTTACTGATTTTTGTTTGTTGGTTTTTTATCCTAAAACTTTACTGAATTCATTTGTCAGTTTAAACAGTTTTTTGGTGTAGTCTTTAGGTGTTTCCATGTATAAGATTATGCCATCTGAGAATAAGGCTAATTTGACTTCTTCTTTTCCAGTTTTGATGCCCTTTATTTTTTTCTCTTGCCTAATTGTTCTGGCCAAGACTTCCAGTATTGGGTTGAATGGAAGTGGTAAAAGTGGGAAGTGGGTATTCTTGTCTTGTTCCAGACCTTAGAGAAAAGGTCTTCAACTTTTTCCTGTTCAGTGCAAAGTTAGCTATCAGTTTGTCATATATAGCCTGTATTATTTTGAAGTATGCTCCTTTTATATACAGTTTGATAAGGATTTTTGTCATAAAGTGATATTTAATTTTATTGAATGCTTTTTTTGACATCTATTAAAATAATTTGAAAAAATTGACTCAGAGTAAATCAAAACATTGGTCAAATAAAACACAAGTTAAACAAAAGCAAGTAAAAGAAAATCAGAGATTACATTATTTTTAAGAATGAAAATAACTCAAGAAAAAATGGGAAAGAGAGGTATATTTTTGTTTATATAGATTTTAAGATACAACAAAGTTATAACCATCAACCAAGTTTAAAGTTATACAAAGAAAAAAAATTGAAGATACAAGGAGAACTGAAAAGATATTTACCAAAATTGATGCAAACTGGATAATACATTAAGATTTACACTACCATTTTGATAGTTACAATAAAACTTCTGCTATTTTTGGAAAAATATAGATCAACATATAATTTATTCAATAAGTCAAAGATACAAACAAAAAATAACCGAGGACAAAAATTTTAAACGTTGTCAAAGTTTTAGCTTCAAAAAAACCACTGGATCAATATGATTCTTATAGTTGTCTTTCTAACTGGCAAATAAATTATTGCAACACATAATTGTAGAATGCAGAAAATAGTGACAAGTTTCAACTGATTTTATTATCAGTTTCAAAGTCAAAAACTTCAAATATAAAGAAATACAGCAGGGGTGGGTGCGGTGGCTCATGCCTGTAATCCCAGCACCTTGGGAGGCCGAAGTGGGTGGATCATTTGAGGTCAGGAGTTCAAAACCAGCCTGGCCAACATGGCAAAACTCTGCTTCTACTAAAAATACAAAAATTACCCAGGTGTGGTGGAGGGCACCTGAAGTCTCAGCTACTCAGGAGGCTGAAGCAGGAGAATTGCTTGAACCCAGGAGGTGGAGGTTGCAGTGAGCTGAGGTTGTGCTACTGCATGCCAGCCTGGGTGACAGAATGAGACTGTGTCTCAGGAAAGAAAGAAAGAAAGAAAGAAAGAAAGAAAGAAAGAAAGAAGGAAGGAAAGAAAGAGAGAAAGGAAAGAAAGAGAGAAAGAAAGAAAGAAAGAGGAAGGGAGGGGGGAGGGGAGGGGAGTGGAGGGAAGGGAAGGGAAAGGAAAGGGAAAGAAACAGGGAGGGAGGGAGAGAGAGAAAGAAACAAAGAAAAAGAAAAGAAAGAAAGAAAGGAAAAGAAAAAAGAAATATGGCAGAAAGGAAGTAAAATGAATATTGTTGAACTTACCCTAACCAGGCACTTTTTGAAGCCCTTTAAATGTAAGAAAGATAGGAAGAAAAAATGTTTGTAGGCTAGGCATGCCTGTAATTCCAGCACTTTGGGAGGCTGAGACGGGAGGATCACAAGGTTGGGAGTTCGAGACCAGCCTGACAACATGATGAAACTTAGTCTCTACTAAAAA
This sequence comes from Nomascus leucogenys, assembly GCF_006542625.1. Lineage (NCBI taxonomy): Eukaryota > Metazoa > Chordata > Mammalia > Primates > Hylobatidae > Nomascus > Nomascus leucogenys. Next base: position 76,330,939 of record NC_044395.1, read on the forward strand.
ACACACACACAAAAATTAGCCAGGCATGGTGGTGCATGCCTGTAATCCCAGCTACTCAGGAACCTGAGTCAGGAGAATCACTTAAACCTGGGAGGTGAAGGTTGCAGTGAGCCCAGATCGCACCACTCTACTCCAGCCTGGGTGACAGAGTGAGACTCCATCTCAAAAAAAAAAAAAAAAAGTTTGTAGACAGATAGGCATACTGATATCATAATAAATATATGATCTGATCAAATAAAATATCTACCAATCAAATCCAGCAACATATTTTAAGGCACATTGCATTAAAACTAAGAAAAATCTATTATAAAAATGCAAGGATGGTTCAATAGTCATTTGGTTCAATAGCCATTCTCAACTTTTAAATTCCCTATACTAGAGATAGAAGAATTTATCCTTAAAATGACAAAGATATTTTCTCAAACAGGTACATAGAAAACTTTGAAAATGCAGAAGCAATTTTGCTCAAAATGAAGACAAGAATCCCCATTATTTTTATTATTTTTAAATATATTTATTCAGGTTCCAGCCATACAGTGCACAATTGGAAAAAAAATCACTGTGTAGTGATTGAGAAAAAAGATATACTTTAAAAATTGTTTTATATTAAATATATTCATCTTCTTGGTAATCACTTGCTAATCTATTTGAGCTAGTTATTATATTCAGTATTGTTGAAAGTTTAAAACATAAAAATCAATACTTTTCCTCCATATAAACAATGAATAGTAATAAAAAATAAAATATTCCATTCTCTAAAGCAAGAATATACCAATAATACAAGCAAACAGATATACATTGAGCAAGAAATGCATAAAAGTTTTATTAAGAAGATAATATGGATTTCTACTTCCAGCAAGTTAGCAAGCCAAGATTCTTTCTGTTACATTCACAGATGCTGGATAAAATATATGGGGAAAATGTAAATTTTTAGTTAACTTCACAAAAAAGAAAATTCCCAGGAGCCAAACAAGGCAAAGAAACTGAAAATCAGAGTGGTAAGTGAGTGAGATGATGCTGTTGCTGCACTGTGGTAACTGCATTAATTCATGTTATGGATCCTCTAAGCCATGGATTTGGCTTCTAATGACCTTCCAATCCCAGACAATGAGGAATTTATACCTAGGTGGGGGGCTACTGAGAGAGTGAGAATCCCGCATGCAGCAGAGACTGTTGAAGGGATATCTCCCTCAATATAAGAGGCAGATTAGGCAAAAAATAAAACAAAGGAGCCCATTGAGAGGCCAAGAAAACCTGTTCCTGAAAGATCTCTAGAAGAAGAAAAAAGCTCTCTTGAGATACCTAAATACTGACTTTGCTCTGCAAGCAGGCTTGGGATTGAAATTTATACTACCCATGAGGCCTGTAACCATAACAATGAGAAATTATTCCCCATCCAAGATATCTCTGTGATGTTTGGGAAAAGTAAATTCAAAACCTCTCTGAAAAAACACTACCACAATCAGACTACATGGCATTATTACCAAGACCATTGAAGATGAATTCACAATTCAAAACACACACGGTTCACTGTGAGTTGTGGTCAGCAGAAACAACAGAAAGATTAAAGCCCTGAGACATTCAAATAAAACAGTCTGAAAAAGAAATATGCTTAAAATGGATAGAGATATAAGTGCTAGATCCCCGAAAATAATAATAAGATATTAAGAAGAAAAGTTAGGCTTTCTTTTAAAAAAGTATCCATTGTAACTAAAAGACATGCAAAATATAATCTGACATTCATAGACACTCCTGGTGAAAAGATGAAGAATAAACTTCTGGAAGAAGGAAACTAAATGTAGAAGAAAGAAGTAGGCTGCATAAAGAAATAATTTCTCTTACTTAAAAGAAATGAAAATTTACAAAGAGGAGGTGAAAAAAATCTGAATAAATAGAGAATTCCATCAAGTTGTTAAATGAGAAGAATCACTGTAAAAGTGTCAGTTTCCTCAAATCAATGTTTAACTACATTCCAATTTTTCAAAATTTAGCTGTATTAAAAAATGTGAATGTCTATGTCTTTTACATTGTCACGTATGTGATTGTTTTCCCCTAGTATACGTATGGCATTCATGTGGTTTTCAGGAAGATGATGAAATGGTGTCATCAGTATTCTTACATTATTAAGCATTCGAAGAGTGAATATTTGGCTTTAGACATGGAACAAGAAAATACAGTACAGAACTTATAAAGACTGAAAAAGATTTATAACTTCCTTGATCTCTTCCATTAGTATATACAGTTGGCACTCCATAACCATGGGTTCTGCATCCATGGATTCAATCGACCATAAATTGAAAATATTCAATTCCACAAAAATTTTAAAAAGCAAAATTTGAATTTGCCACATGCTGAGTACTAAGTTCAATCCATGCAAATGAAGTGATCTGTGTATTTTATTAGTACACAGTAGTCTAGAGATGATTTAAAATATATGGAAGGATGTGCATAGGTTATATGCAAATACTATGCTATTTTCTATAAGGGTCTTGAGCCTCTGTGGATTTGGGTATCATAGACGTTCTAGATCACAGAAGTTTATCCAGAAAAGATCTAGAACTGACAGGAAGAAAGAAAGAAAGACTTCCTTTTCCATTCTGGATGCTTTATAGGAATAAAGAAGAAAGAGGAAAAGAATGCACATTTCTTATTTCCCTGTGCACCTCCTGCAATGCTCGACCTCAGAGTGGAAAAAGGGGATACAGAAGCAGAAACATCCAGATTTGTTCCTGAGAGCATCATCACACGCAGTACTTTTCTCTAGGCATTCTTAGAAGGTGCACCTTCTAAGATGCTTTTGGAAAAGACCTTCATGAGACAACTTGGAACGTCGTGTAGGATGATAGTGCAGCAGAATCAACGGAGGTAGGCGGTAGATAATTACAGGCAGTGCTGCTGCTCCCTGTGTCCTGCTTGTGGAATGCAGGGAGCTTGGAAATTCTCACACGCCCTGGTGAGGGGGTTCAGAGGGGATGAGAATAACCATGGATTGGCAGAAGACTATGCATATCTAAAGATGCCTCTGCAAATAGGAATTTCAAGAAAAAGGCTGGATAATTTTGACTTCTTTTTTTCCCCTGTAGCTAGCTAGTTTTCCCATTTCATTTGGGATTTATTTGTCTAATGTTCTACTTTTATTTCTTGACTGGTTTTGTCAGAAAAAGTTATCTTTTAGAAAAAAATTATTGTTTGATTTTCTTTGTCTTCTCAGTATTTTTTATTTTTGTTTCTATCATTATTATTTCCAATCTTCTTATTTCTTTGAATTTATACTGCTATTATTTTCCCCAATTTTTTATTTTAATGCTTATCTCATTTGTTTTCATTCACTTTTGCTTTTTAATAAGTGGATTTAAAACTATAAAGTTTCCTCTAAGGACTGCTTTATCTGTGTTTCACAAATGCCATTCTGTTCTAACCACACTATTAAATTTCCTTAATTTGGGGAGGGATGTGAGATTATGTATGTGTGTGTGCATTACATAAATATAAATTATACTTTCTTGGTTATTTTATAATATATATTTTCTAGATTGATATATTAAACATGTTCTTTTTTAGCAATTTTAAAATATTTTTGCATTATAGATTAAGACTATAGTCTATGTAATTTTTATTCTTTGGATATCAGCGAGGTTTCTTTGGTTGCCTATTATACGGTCAATTATTGTTAATGTCTCATATGTAAATGAACTAACGTGAATTTCCCATTAGTTGAGTGTAATATTCTATATTCATTTGTTCATTTATCATTTAACAATTTGAAATTATTGAGTTTTTTATCCAAATCTCTCTCTTTGCTTATTTTGTATCTGCTTGGTCTATTCGTTTCTGAGTGGGTATATTAAATCTCCAAATAAAATTGTTGCTTTGTTAACTTGGGGCTGTATTGTTAGGGGTATTTATGATATATATTTTTTCTTTGTATATATTTAAGGGATATAAGGGAAGCTTTATTGCATAGATAAATAGAGTAACTGTGAAGTCTGGGCTTTTAGTGTATCCATCACCCGAATAGTGTACATTGTACCCAGTAAATAATGTCTCATCCCTCACTCCTCTCCCACTTTGCAACCCAAGTCTACAGTATCTATTATTCACATACTATGTCCATATGTACACATTATTTAGCTCTCAATTTCAAGTGAGAACATGTGGCTTTTGACTTTCTATTTCTGAGTTGTTTCACTTAAGATTATGTCCTCCAGTTCCATTCATGTTGCTGCAAATGACATAATTTTTTTCTTTTTTTTTTTTTTGAGATGGAGTCTTGCTCTGTCAACCAGGCTGGAGTGCAGTGGCGCAATCTCGGCTCATTGCAACCTCCGCCTCCCAGGATCAAGTGAACCTCCTGTTGCAGCCTCCTGAGTAGCTGGGACTATAGGCATGCCCTACCATATCCAGCTAATTTTTGTATTTTTAGTAGAGACCGGGTTTTGCTATGTTGGTCAGGCTGCTCTTGAACTCCTGACCTCAGGTTATCCACCCGTCTCAGCCTCCTAAAGTCTGGGATTACAGGCATAAGCCATTGTGCCCAGCCAATTTCATTATTTTTTATGGCTGAATAGTATTTCATTGCATAAATATACCACATATTCTTTATCCAGTCATCCACTGGCAGACACGTAGGTTGATTCTACATCTTTGCTATTGTGTATAGTGCTGTGATTAACGTATGTGTCCAAGTATTTTTTTGATATAATGTTTTATTTTCCTTTGGGTAGATACTAGTAGTGGGATTGCTGGATAGAATTATAAGTCTATTTTTAGTTCTTTGAGAAATCTCCATATGGTTTTCCATAGAGGTTGTACTAATATACATTCACACAGTGTATAGGAATTCCCTTTTCTCTGCATCCTCATCAACATCTGTTATATTTTTACTTTATAATATTAGCTATTCTGACTGGTATAAAACAGTATCTCGTGGTTTTAATTTGCATTTCTCTAAAGATTAGTGATGTTGAGCATAAAACACTATCTTATGGTTTTCATAATTGTTTTCTAACCAATCATCTTGATTTTAACTAATCATCTCATTATTTCTCTGATGATGAGTTATGTTGAGCATTAAACAGTATCTCATGTTTTTTATATTGTTAAGTATAAAAAAATTCCTCATGGTTTTAATTTGCATTTCTCTGATGATTAGTTATGTTGAAATTGGCAATTTGTATGTCTTCTTTTGAAAAATATTGATTTATGTCCTTTGCTCACTTTTTAGTGGGGTTATTGTGTTGTTGAGTTGTTAGAATTGCTTATAAATTATGAATATTAGTCCCTTTTCAGATGAATAGTTTGCAAATATTTTCTCACATTCTGCAGGTTATCTTTTCACTCTTTTGATTATCTTTTTACTGTGCAAAAGCTTTTTAGTTTAATTAAGTCCTTTTTGTCTATTTTTGGTTTTGTTAGTTATGCTTTTGAGGTCTTCGTCATGAATTCTTCACCTAGACCAATGTTGATGAGTTTTCCCTAGGTTTTCTTCCACTATTTTTGTAGTTTCAGGTCTAACAATTAAGTTTTAATCCATCTTGAGTTAACTTTTGTATATGGTGAGAGACAGGGGTCTATTTTCATCCTTCTGTATATGATAATTCAATTTTCTCAGAGTCATTAATTGAAATGGGTGTCCTTTTCTCAGTGTATGTTTTTGCTGACTTTGTCAAAGATCAATTGACTGTATATATGTGGCTTTATTTCTGGGCTCTCTATTCAGCTCCATTGATTTATGTGTCTGTTTTTAAACCTGTACCATGCTGTTTGGGTTACTATAGCCTTGCAGTATAGTTTGAAGTCAGGTAATGTGATATTTCTGCCTTTGTTCTTTTTGCTTAGGATTGCTTTGCCTATTCAGGCTGTTTTTTGATTCCATATGAATTTTAGGATATTTTTTAAATTCTGTAAATAATGACATTGGTATTTTGATAGGGACTGACATTTAATTTGTAGATTGCTTTGGGCTATATGGCCACTTTAATAATATTAATACTTTTGATCCATTAGCATGGGATATTTTTCCATTTCTTTGTGTCATTTACAATTTCTTTTATCAGGGTTTTGTAGCTTTCTTTGTGGAGATCTTTTACTTTATTGGTTAAATATATTCCTAGACATTTTGTATAGCTATTGTAAATGGGATTGACTTCTTGATTTGGTTCTCAGCTTAATTGTTACTGGTGTATAGAAATGCTACTGATTGTTGTATGTTAATTTTGTATCCTGAAACTTACTGAATTCATTTATCAAATCTAATAGTTTTTTTTAGGAGTCTTTAGGGTTTTCTAGGTATAAGATAATATCATCAGCAAACAGAAATAATTTGACTTCTTTTCCCATTTGGATGTCTTTTATTTCATTTTTTTTTTTTTTTTGAGACAGAGTCTCACTCTGTCACCCAGGCTGGAGTGCAGTGGCACCATCTTGGTTCACTGCAAGCTCTGCCTCCCAAGTTCATGCCATTCTCTTGCCTCAGCCTCCCGAGTAGCTGGGACTACAGGCGCCTGCCATCATGCCCGGCCAACTTTTTTTGTATTTTTTAGTAGAGATGGGGTTTCACCATGTTAGCCAGGATGGTCTCGATCTCCTGACCTTATGATCTGCCCCCCTCGGCCTCCCAAAGTGCTGGGATTACAGGCATAAGCCACCGCGCCTGACCATGTCTTTTATTTCTTTATCTTGCCTGATTGCTCTGGCTAGAACTTCTAGCCAGAAGTTGAATATGAATGGTGAAAATGGGCATCTTTGTCTTGTTCCAGCTTTTAGGGGTAATGCTTTCAACTTTTCTTTGTTCAATATGACGTTAGCTGTGGATTTGTCGTATGTGGCCTTTATTATTTTCAGATATGTTTCTTCTATCCCTAGTTTGTTGAGGGTTTTTATCATGAAGGGATGATACGTTTTATGAAATGAGTTTTTCTGCATCTATTGAGATGACCATATGGTTTTTGTCCTTAATGCTGTTTCTGTAATGAATCACATAACACACATTTATTGATTTGTGCATGTTGAATCATCCTTGCATTTCCGAAATAAAACTCACTTGATAATGGTGTGTTACATTTTTGACGTGCTATTGGATTAGGTTTGCTAGTATTTTGTTGTGAATTTTTACATTTATCTTCATCAGCATTATTGGTCTGTAGTTTTCTTTTGTTGTGTCCTGTCTGGCTTTGATATCAGGGTGATAGTGGCTTCACAAACTGAGCTAAGGAAGATTTCCTCCTCCTCAAATTTTTAGAACTGTTTGAGGAGGATTGGTACCAGTTCTTCTTTGTATGTCTGGTAGAATTTGGCTGTGGATCCATCTGGTCTTCAGCTTTTTTGGATGGGAGATTTTAAATTACTGACTCAATGCAACTATTTATTATTGGTCTGTTCAGAATTTCTACTTCTTCCTGGTTCAATATTGGGAGTTTGTATGTTTTCAGGAATTTAACCATTTCTCTAGGTTTTCTAGTTTGTGGGTGTATAGTTGTTCATAGCAGTCTCTGATGATCTTTTGTGCTTCTGTGGTATTTGTTATAATGTCTCCTTCTAAATTTTGATTATGTTTATTTGAGTCCTCTGCCTTCTTTAATTTTTGATTATATTTATTTGGGTCTTCTCTCTTCTTAGTCTAGCTAGTGGATTATCAATTTTGTTTATCTTTTCAAAGAATAAGCTTTTAGTTTCTTGATCCTTTGAATTTTTGGTCTCAATTTCATTTAGTTCTAACCTGATCTTTATTTTTGTCTGTGAGCTTTGGATTTGGTTTGTTCTTTTTTAGTAGTTCCTTGAGGTGCAAAGTTAAGTTGTTAATTTGTGATTTTTTAAGATTATTTGATGTAGATATTTAGTGCTGTAAACTTTCCTCTTAGCACTGCTCTTGCAGTATTCCAGAGGTTTCAGTATGTTGTGTTTCCATTTTCATTCATTTAGAACATTTTAAAAATTTCCATCTCGATTTCATTTGTAAGATAACTTAGAATCATATTGTTTCATTTTTATATATTTGTATAGTTTTATGAGTTCCTTTTGGTATTGACTTCTAGTTTTATTCCACTGTGGCTTGAGAAGATATTTGATATGATTTTGACTTTTTAAAATTCATTGAAACTTGTTTTATGACCTAACATATCATATATATTGGAGCATGAGGAGAAGATTGTATATTCTGTGGTTGTTGCATAGAATGTTCTGCAAATGTCCGTTAGGTCCATTTGGTCTAAAGTCCAATTTAAAGGTAGTGCTTCTTTGTTGATACTCTGTCTACTGATGTGAGTGGGGTGTTGAAGTCCTCCACTATTATTTTATTGCTATCTGTTTCTTTAGGTCTAGAAATATTTATTTTATGAATCTAGGTACTCCTGTGTTGGGTGTATTTATGTTTAGAATTGTTGTATCCTCTTGTTGAATTGATCCTTTATCATTATATAATGTCATTCTTTTTCTTTTTTTACTGCTTTTGATTTAAAACCTGTTTTATATAAGTATAGTTACTCCTTTTCTCTTCTGGTTTCCATTTGCATGGAATATCTTTTTTGCCCCTTTACATCCAGTCTGTGTGTCTTCACCAGCAAGGTGAGTTTCTTGTAAGCAGGATATAGTTGGACCCAATCTGCCAACCTGTATCTTTTAAGTGGAGCATTTTATCCATTTATTTTCAAAGTTAATATTGATATGTGAAGTTTTGTTCTTGTCATAATGTTAATTGATTTCTAATTGGTTGTAAATTATTTGGTGTGTGTGTGTGTCTGTGTGTGCCTGTCTTTGTAGTTTGGTGGAGTTCTGTCATGTTGCCAGTTGATTTCTTTCTCTTCCTTTTTTGTGTAATTTTTTCATAGGCTTATGAGTTTTATTTCATGTATATTTATAATGGAGAATATTGACCTTTTGCTTCCATGTTTAGAATTCCTTCAAGCATTTCTTTTAGAACTGGTCTACTGGTGATGAATTCCCTCAGCATTTGCTTGTCTGGGAAATAATTTAATTTCTCCTTCATTTATGAATCTTTAGTAGGTATAAAATTTATGGTTGACAGTTTTTGTCTTTAAGCACTCTTAAAATTGATTTCAATTTTTCTGGCTTGAAGTTTCTTGATGAGAAGTTCACTGTTAGTCTGATGGGTGAGCAGACACTTTTGCTGATTTTAGCATTTTTTCTTTCATTTTGACGTTAGACAGTCTGACAACTACAGGTCATGGTGAAATTGGTCTGGCAATATATATTTCTGGTCTTTGTTGGGCCTCTTATATCCAGATGTCTAAATATCTTGCTAGACTAGTGAAATCGTTTTGTCAATTATTTCCTTAAAAAGGTTTTCAAAACATTTTGCTTTTTATTCTCCTTTGGGAATACTAGTAATGTACAAGTTCAGTCACTTTATATAGTCCCATACTTCTAGAAGGCTTTGTTCATTTTTAAAATTCTTTAAAAAAATTTTTCTGAGACTGGATTAATTCAAAAAACCTGTTTCAACTTCTGAGATTCTCTCTTCTGCTTAATCTATTGTTGAAACTTCTTTCCTTCCTTTTTTTTTTTCCTTAGACAAGGTCTCACTCTGTCACCCAGGCTGAGTGCAGTGGCATGATCACAGCCCACTGCAGCCTCAATCTTCCAGGCATAAACCATCCTCCTGCCTCAGACTCCTGGATAGCTGAGGCTACAGGCAGGTACCACCATGCTCAGCTAATTTTTGATTCTTTTTTTGTAGAGATGGCATCCCACTATGTTGCCCAGACTGGTCTTGAACTCCTGGCCACAAACAATTCCCCCACCTTGGCCTCCCAAACTGCTGGCATTACAGATGTGAGCCACCATGCCCAGCCAAAACTTTCAACTGTGTTTTGTAATCTTTTTCAATGAATTTTTTATTTCCAGAAGTTCTATATTTAAAAGATATCGATCTCTGTTGTAGTTTTCTCCTTCATATCTTGAATTGGTATTCTGTTTTATTTTATTGGTTTTCAGATTTCTTTTGGATCTCAATGAACATCTTTAAATTCAGTATTTTGAATTCCTTATCTGTCATTTCAAAAACTTCTTTTTGGTTAGAATCTATTGCTACAGAATTAATATATTCCTTCAGAAATGTCATAACACCCTGCTTTCTCATACTTTCAGTATTATTACACTGATTTCTTAGCATCTGTTGAAACAGTCACTTCTTGTTTTTCAGTGTACTTTCATTGGGGTGAAACTTCCTTTTCTCTTGAGGATATGACTATGATGTATATTGAGTAGGGCCATTTGGCTTTGCTTTTGAGTGTGTTCAGTAGTGAAGACTTTATGATTTTCTTGGTTATAAATAGCCTTAGTATGGTGGCTTTCTCAAATGTCAGTTGTAGTAGCAGTGTACTGGGTGAATAAGTGGGCTTACAGCCAGCTAGGTATCCAGGGTGGCATGGGCAACATTGGTAGCAGAGGTTACGAGAAGCTCGTCTCCTTCTCCAGTGCTGTGCAATTGTGTCAGCAAATGTTGTAATGGGCTGTATGAATTGACTTCAGGGCCAGTAGGTGGCACTTGCAGGTGACAGTCAGGTGCAGTGGGTGGTGGTAGAATTTATGCATAATCTTTGTTAACCAGGAGAAGTACTTCGTGTCCCAGGTGATGGGTTAGGCCATGGAATTCTCTGTGGTCTAGGTCCCACACTCTGCCCCAAAGTTTGGTGGGGCAAAGCCAGGTGGGGCTGGGCTGGGCAAGACTGTACTCAGGCTACCCAATGGTGGCTGTAAGTGCTGGCCCCAGCAGTGGTCAGTGGTATTCCTCAGGCCCCCAGAGAAATGCTCCAGCAAGGAGTGGAGCAACTGCTGCTGTGCCAAAGATGCAGGATGGGGAAAGAGGGGTGGCTTCAGTTCCACAGACCAACATGCCATAATGAGATCCACTTCACCCTCATGTTCTGGACCTGGCAGGGCTCTCTCCCATGGCCTGACCTCAGTAGCAAGTCAGGACAGTTAGTTATGTCACAAGCAGTTTGCTTTCAGTCTCTGAAACTGTCTCACTCCATAAAACTTGCTATCCAGGCCAAAACCATGCCTCTCAGGCAGATCTTCCCCTGTTCTGGTCCCATGGAGTGGGGGTACCCGATTCCAGTGCCTGTGGCTGTGGCCCATGTCACACTTGTCTCTCAGTTCTGACTGAGGGACAGATCTCTCCACCCTAGATCAGCTTGACAATTCCTGGCTCAAGTCTGTCCAAACCAGTGACTGCTGCCCCTGCTCGCTGGAAAGTTCTTGCTTAGCCCTCTATGAGCTAGAATCAGGAATGGCCTCCTTCTGTTGGTGCCCAGGTCTGGAAGCATGCATAGGACACTTCCAGTGGTATTTCTTCATGGTCTCCTGACTACTTTTCAAGTCAGATCCACAGCTTGGTGGGGTCAAGGAGCTCCCTTGTGGCCAGGATTGCCTGGCTCCCCAGTGGGAATGTGAATTGTAGAGACACTCACTCCCCCTCCCATGCACTGGAGATTGACTCGCCATTTTCTGCCAAACGCCGCCACATGGGCTGCTGTCTGCTTTCTTTTTCCTGGTATGTGAAGTTTTCTTTTGCTTTTAGGTTGAACTCTCATGTTCCTTGTTGGATAAAAGTTCACAGTATGACTGTCTATACACTTTTGCTAATTCCAAGTGGGTGAGGCATGCTGGCAAAGCCTCTATTCTGCCATCTGGTAGTTGTGATATTTAATATTATGGTTTCTTGATCTATTATTTCCTTTACTGTCTATAAGATTCTTCTTTATCCATTTAGATGTTTTTAAAATTAATTTCTAATTTTTCCGAATAGACATTAATATTAATATTGCTATCCTGTATTTCTTTTGGTTTATTTTGAATATTCTGACCCATAGTCAGTTGTATTATCAGTGTGCTACTGGTCTGTCCTCATCTTTTGGTTTATTTTTGTGTAGTATATCTTTTCCCAATCTTTCTGTATCTTTTTATTTTAAATACTTGTCTTCTTTTCTCAGTTCAGTCTAAGGCCCTGTTCTTATTTTAAAAATAGATTCTATTTCTGTTTATCTATCTTGTTGATCTTTGTTCTATTATCTTTAAAATACTTATAATAGGTATTTCAAGTTATTGCTTGCTAACTTCAACATCTAGATAGACTCTGTTCTTTTCTCTTATTTATTAAGCTATTAAACTTATTTTCACAATTTGTATTTGTCTCATAATCTTTGCCTGTTTCATATTTTTTGTATGCTGGACTTCTGTATAAAATATCCTAGTGATTAGTACAGATGTTATTTTGCACTAGTGGGGATTTATACTTTTCTCTCTTAAGCGGACAAGATAAGAGGAAGCTCACATCAATGTAATTAGTTATTGTGCTGGGTTGATCTGAATTTTGGCTTACTGTGAGTTATTCTATCTTTGGTTTCTTGTAGATAAACTGGTGGCAAGTTTTAGGCTTCTCTAATTACCAATCTGTCGTGTCAGCTATAAAGCTATCAGAAAGCTTTCTGGTTCCTCTGTTCCCTGGTACCACCTCTCTATGAAGCACCAATCAACCCTCAGCCTGTGCCTAGGCTCAGAAAATGCCCTTGGGGAAAGAACAGGTAGTAACCTCAGCTCATCCTAGGAAGGGTTCTTTCCTCTTTGAAATTTTGGTTCATCTAATCATCTAATTCTACAGCTATAAATATGATTTAAAAAATATGTATTTTTTCCAGCTGTTGCAGCATGAGGGATGGCTTGTTAAAAACTAATGTATCCTTCCAGGAAATAGAAACCATGTATCTGATTTATGATTAGTGATTTTAATTATGTATGTTTATTGTAACCACTGACTATTTCTGCCATTGTGTATTTTCTATTTACCACATTATGTTTCTTTGTATTTTTTCTCCTTTCCTTTTTTTCCATTCACTGCATTTAATTTTCTTCTCCTGCCTAAAAATTATATTTTGTTTATCCCGTCTCTCTCTCCACACACACACACACACACACACACACACACACACACAGTAGTGTGCTCTCACCTCAATCGTGTCTATCTTTGTTTTCATACCTGCCCATATTGACATTATCACCAAGATTGGGCTTTAAGACAAGGAGCTAGTAGCTCCTCATTAATTGAAGGAAGCTTCAATTAATCTCTTTAAGCCACTATTTCTGTAACTGAACATTGGAAGTATTTATATATTTTATTTATGTATTAATTATATATAATGTATTTATATGTTATTTATATTTAAAGTACTGGAATATAGAAATGAATAACGAAACCAGGATTCCTGTCATCATAAAGCTTATCTACCTGGGTTAAAACTGAAATTAGATTCTGCCTTAATTACAAAAATTATTTCATATATTTAGATGAAAAATATGATTAGTATTTCATAGAGGCCATAGTGCAGGTCATGTTTTATGGATTAGACCATTGCCCCTTCACCTTGATCTACCAGAGAATCAGCTTTTCAATTCCTTTCCAAAGGTGCTCCATGGCTCTTTGTGGCAAGGAGCCTCTGGTTGATTTGACTAATTGGTGGGAGGAAGGCACTGTCTGGACCTTTTCTACATCATCTCCCTTATGAGGTAGATATTATTATCATCTGTTGCTATAGATGAGAAAAATGTGTTTCATTGACATTAGGTAACCTTGCCCAAGGTCACAGCAAATAAATACAAACCTAGGATCCGAAAGCCTTGGCTTTTGTCGCTACATCTTAAAAGCAAAAGCTTCTATGACTTGGAATGTGAATGGCTTTTCTTCCTCTCGACTTACCTTGTGATTTATGATTTTCTTTCTACAAACATTCAGTCTTCAAACTGGTTAGATTTCTTATAGTACAAGATGAAAAATGGTCACAACCTTTTCTTGCCCCATCTCCATCCTTCTAAGTCAATAATACCGTTATGTATCTGTAAATGAAGCAATTCCTTCATCCCCTCAAATAACATTGGTGTTTTCTACCTCAGCATCCTATTCCAGATGGAGAGTCATGTTGGCATTTGAAACAGGGAGACTCAGAGAAAGGACTCATAGATATTTTTATAATTCTGACAGGTCTTCCATGCCTTTCCTTCTGCTTTATCATTTCCCCCCTAATGGAACTGATTTTAAGATTCAGAGCTGTTACGCCCACAGATACTCTTTAGATCTCCCCGAGCCGGAATATCCTGGTAACTCCCCACCTCCTCCTGCTATGGGAAATAGAAAGTAAGATTTTTGGAATTGATATTTTTGATCCCCTTCTTAATTTATCCAGCTTATTTGGCTCAGAATGACCAACCTTCATTCTCTTTCCAAAATCCGATTTAGTCTCTACTTGGAAGCCTTGCAGAGACAGAACACTTTCTGTTGCTGTTTTTGTCCCAACTTTTTAATTCTACTTTTCTCTCCTCCATTGGCTGCTTGTCGCCACTTTCTGGTGAAGTTGCTCTAGATCAACTCTCCTTATTAGCTAATTTAATAAACAGATTGTCGCATGGAAAGTCATAGCCTGGTCTCAAGAGCTTGGAAATTAGCAGGAACTCATTTGCAAGTTCATCATTTTCCTTTGCAAACAGCCACTGCTGTTATAACATGGGGCTTGTCTGTCTTGCTAAAAGTTCTATTACTCAGGGTTAATTACCACTGGCCCCACACTTTCTACTGTCACCAGAGCACCACTAAGAGCTCAGCCCAGCCTTTCAAAGTCAAATTGCATTTTGTCCTCTATGAGTTATACTACTGGTAAGTTTAGTGTTGCCTGAAAGCAGGACTGAAGAGATAGGCTCCTCAGCCAGTTCTGAGCCAGAAGTGGGCATGGCTTCAGGAGATCTAGACTGAAATCTAAGCTTGCCTTTCCCTAAATATGTGGCCTTAAGCAAGTGACCTAACTTTCTAGAAGCTTGATTTTTTTTTTCTGAAAAGAGAGAAATATGTACCTTCCTTGCAGCAATGCCATAGAATTAAAGAGGCAATGTCTATGATAACATAGTTCTTAACACACAGTTAGTGCTCAATAAATGTTTATTGGGTCCAGTCTGTTGAAGTACCAGAATTATCTTGTGACCTATCTTGGAGGTTTGTCTCTTTGTTCAGGTCTGTGTAATTTAATTATCCTTTGATGAACACCTAATATCGAAGTCTAAGTACTGCACACAACATGAATGTATAAAGATAGTAAGACCAGGTCTCTGGTCCCAAATTTGTAGTCCTATGAGAGAAGAATGGGGAATTTGAAGGAACGGACATAAGAAAGGCTTAATTAGCTGTAGTGGCTTTTTAAAGTGCCGACTTAGCTAGGCTGAGTTACACTCCCTAGAATTTCTTTTCCTTTATATTTCCAGTTAGGGTGGGCTGTGGAGAGATTCTTTTGGGCAGCAGCCATCTTGTAGCTCCCACACATTGCCACTCATCTCCTGGCTTCCCTCCTTACTGTGAGTGACAGACTGGCCTGTCATTGCTCCACCGTCCCCTGGATCCTTCTTCAGCTTCTCTGACTCCTGGGCCAATGTGTATATTTAGCTCCTTGATGAGGGACCCTGGCTTCTGCAGGACACCCACCCCAACAAGGTGAGAGATTGCAAAAACTGCTACAGGTTTTAGTCTGTCTTCAGCTCCAGCTCATGCTGTGGGTTCTGGTTTATTCTTGCTCTCCCCAACTTTGCATCGTCTTCCCTCCCTAACTCTGTCTGCCCTGCAGTTTTCACACTCCAGGATCAGAGTAAAGACAACAGCCTTACAGAGACTGTTTAGTGACCTCCATGAGGTTCTGCTTCTCTGAGTGAACTCTGACTTAGGCAAACAGTTGGGGGAAGAGGTGTCAGAGGGGCACAGAGGACAAACAGGAACCTCCTGGCCAATCTTCTGCCCATAGAAAATTTCTGCCACAGAAAATTCTGTATCCCTATCTCAATGAAGATTCTGAAGTAAGATTTCAATAGGACCCCTCTAATATTTTATCACATTGATTTCTAACTTTATTTAGTTGTGGAATGCTTTCTTTAAATAAAATTTTCTGTAGGTGCTCAATATAAAAGGCCAGTTGTAGGGGGTTGAATTGTGTCTTCCAAAAACATATGTTTATGTTCTAACCTTTAGTACCTGTAAATGTGGCCTTGTTTGGAAATAGGGTCCTTGCAGATGTAATCAACTGAAGGTAAGGTCATTTTGGATTAGGGTGGGCCCTAAATCCAACAACTGGTATCTGCATAAGAGAAAAACGAAGGAGATTTGGACACAGAGACAGAGACATACAGGATAAGGGCCAGGTGAAGAGAGAGGCAGACACTGGAGGTACAAATCTGTAAGCCAAGGAAAGCCAAAGATTGCCAGCAACAACCAGAAGCTGGAAGAGAGGCCTGGAGCAGATTCTCCCTCAGAGCCTCCAGAACCAACCCAGTTGACACCTTATTTCAAACAGCCAGCCTCCAGAACTGTGAGAGTAAATTTCTATAGTTTTAAACCATCTAGACTGTGGTACTTTTTGTTAGAGCAGGCCTAGGAAATTAAAACACAGGTCAAAGCTGAGCTGAATTGGGGTAGAGCCCCACCAGCTCACTCTCATCTCCTCCCCAAACCAAGGCAGCTACTGAGATGCTGCTGGGAACTCTGGGGCTTCTCAGGAAAAACTGGAAAAATCCTTGTCAGAGTTTTCTGGTTCAACAGTCCCCAAGGGCCCATCATGGTGGCAGAACCTTATAGCCCTGATCTTCCAATCCCTACAACATTCTGCAAGTTGAGTCTTTATTTCTATAGAGTGGGATGGTATCTGGGCAGCCACATGTCTAGGGCGGGCCTGACAATCCCAGAGTTAATCAATGCTTTGAGGACCCCAGCCCGGCTGCTCCCCAAGCCTGGTGAGCACCCCAAAGGCGTGATTATCTGATGGTTCTTGCACAACCAGCACCAGGGCCTTTTGCTTAATTAATCACAGAAATGCTCCTGCCTAACTTCAGACAACAAAATAATGAGCAGGCCTGTGAGAGGTTCAAAGACTGTCGGAAAAACAAGCGCTCCCTGAGGAAAGGGCCCATTGGAACAGGGAGGTCAGAAAAATCACTGGGGTCTCCTAGAACTGCTGCTTGCATTTTTTTCATGCCCCTTTTAATATAAAAATGATAGTGTAAATGTGTGTACATAGGAGATTAACACGTATACCATTTGGATTTTAGAATCAGAAAATGTTGAGTTTTGAGAAGGACCTTAGAGATCCTCTGGGCTAACTAGCTCTTTTTATAGATGAAGAAAAATGTTGCCCATGGAGGTTAAGTGACTTGCACAGGGCCACGTGGCTGGAGTATGACAGCGCCATCCTAGCACCAAGATCCCTTATATCAAAGTCTGTAAATGTGAGGATAGAGCACCCTGGAAATGGAGGCTGCTTAGAAGTTACAGAGAAAAACATAAACAAAATCAGAGGATAGAGTTTAGATAAGAGCTCACAGGAGTTACATGTCAAATTAGAGCACAGAGCATGTCAGAGGGTGGAGGTAATGAGAATGCATCAGCAAAGTCAGGGGGTGGAGGTCAGGTGAGAGCTTGTAGAATAGTCAGAGAATGGAAGCAAAATTAGTCCTCTTGACAGTTTATGGTTTTAGCAGTAGACTTTGGGTGTTATAAATTTAGATGAGACAAGATCTGTTTTTAAGGAGCCTGAGATAGTTCAGGAATTAAGAAGAATACACCTTGAACACCAGAAAGAGCTGATCAATACTGGAGGTGTAAATGCTAAGGGGGTACAGAGGGCCAAGCAGGGACTTCTAAGCTGCAGTTTAAAGGATCAGAGCCTGATAAGGCAGGAGTTGTTGGGGCATGTGAAATCTGGGGCATGGATGTATCAGGGACAGGGACCAATCTGAGCAAGGTGTGACGGAGCAAAATATTGGGGAGGTAGAAAGACTGGGGAGTTCAGATTGACTGGAGCAGGAGGGATGTAAAGGGAGGACCAAGTAGGTAGTGTCAGTTGAGGAGGTCCTTACCGGGGGTTCAGACTCCAGGAGTTCAGAAGGAAGCAGGAAGCCACAGAGCAGGACCACCATGCATCATTTTCAGATTGTGTCTTGCACACGGGTAGTGTGTCTATAAGGCCGTCATTCACACCATACCCATAATTTTGATGAGTGCCTGGGGAGGAAACAGAAATACCAGACATCTCTGCTGAATCCTGGAGCAGCAATGAAGAGCCCCTTCCTATGAAAACCCACACTGGCTCTCAAAGCCGTGAGCACATTTACTTAGCACTCACCTGTGTCTAAGGCTGCACTCATCCTAGCCGTTTTCGAGACATCCCTTGAGGTTGTTTCTCAATCTTACTCATGGTTGGAGGCCTGATCTGTTCCCCCGACTCTGCCATGTAGAGCTGCCTGGAGAGTTAAAGGTGCACATGAACTACTATTTTGTTTTTCTAACTTGAGGAAGGATGCCTTTGCCAATAACGTTGTTGTGCATAGTTCTGCTTTTGGAGCAGTAGTCTGGCAGCCGTATGCAGGATGAGTTAGAGGCGGCAAGACTCAAGGTAGTGAGCTGAGTGGGATGGTGGTAGCAATTTCAGGAGGCTGCTGGTGAGGCCAGAGTGTCTGAGGTGCTAAAGTGTGAAGGGAATGCCATCTTAAGGTACAACTACAGACTTCCTACCAGGCAAGATTCTCTCACCCAGACTCCCTGTGTGATCTCAGCGTATACATCCCATTGCACACTACACCAGCAGAATAACTCCCTGGACATATACCTCATCTCTGTGAGGTATTCAGGGTTTTGGGGAAAATGGCTTTTCAAAAAGCTCAGGCATAGTGTCCAATCCACATACTATTTTAATTGTTAATCATAAAATATTCAGAAGAAGGATCATCGACTCCTTCAGAAATGTGTAGCGTGCAAAGTCAAGATGTGAAGTAAGACCTATCTTTTCTTCCCTGAGGAGGAACCGGGGGCTGTGGGTGACAGTCCTTGGGCACAGACTGTCACAGGCAGAGTCTGCATTTGGGGAGACAGGTGTTTCCAGCAGCCAGGTGGTCGATAGGCCAGTAGAAACCTCGTTGCAGCATATGAGAAGCAGTTGCCAGCAAATGTGTTTATAGGTAAGAAACCCATGCTCTTCCAGAAGCTGGCAAGGCCATACCGATCCACCCAAAGACAGCACCTATGCTGTGAGATGCACCACAAAGATGGGAAGGACCAGGGAACAACTAGTTTAGGCTGAGGGTTGCTGGTCAGCAGTGCTGGGACCTCCAAGTTTTGTCACTGGCCCGAAAGACCAGGTGACTCTGTTTTTTTCTTGGCTCAGCCCCTAGTTAGCTATATATCTTCCTTTCTCTTTGGATTTCAGCTCCCACCAAAGGAGGGCCTGAAATGGCATTAGATGACAGCTCTGAAAAGCCGTGATGTTTCATTTCTAAATATAAGGTAATCCCTAAATGCTATGAATACTGTGCTTTTTCTTAGCATGTCTGTATCTAAACAGTCTTTGTAAGTAGATTTTGTCTTGCATCTGTATCACTCTTTGTTATTCCAAGTGCTGTGCTCTTGTGACCTAGATCCAGCAGTTAGCAATGGAATTGGAGGACCAGGGCCTTTGGGAAGTTGAGCCACCTCATTTAAACTGCGTTGATGATGCAAATAACCTTCTGAAGTTCTCACCCCCGGCTGCCTATTAGAATCACCTGG
Source organism: Nomascus leucogenys (assembly GCF_006542625.1). Taxonomy (NCBI): domain Eukaryota; kingdom Metazoa; phylum Chordata; class Mammalia; order Primates; family Hylobatidae; genus Nomascus; species Nomascus leucogenys. The sequence goes on from NC_044395.1 coordinate 76,350,518, forward strand.
GAAATTTGAAAACACTGCATGGCAGGGTCCCAGCCCACTCTTGCTTTAATTGACCAGGCTGGGACTCATGACTTTTTGTTTTGTTTTGTTTTCCCAGACTTCTCAGGTGAATAGAATGTGCAGCCAAAGATTGAAGCTGATGTCACAGATCACTGGATGGCCAGTCTTCACATCTGATATGTCCATTCCACTTCACTGGTGCCAGCCATTTATGCCCTCTTTTGAGTCATCTATTGTGCTCAGTAGGCGAGGCTCTGGTGATCACCTGGAAATTTCCCCTGTGCATCTAGGCAGGAGGATTGATGGCCCACAGAACTGGTGATTGCCATCCCTGAGTGGAGAAAGGATCTGGGGAAGGGGTCTTATATTTTGGATCAGACAAGGTAGTAAAATTATTGTAATAAACCAACTGCAGTTCCTTTCACAAATTTGTGGGGCCCCCTATGGCCTCAATGCTAGATATTTTTATACTCTCATAGCACAACCTCATGACACTTAGCACAGTGATGAAATTTTAAAATTTACTTGTGGGATTATTTGATTATTACTGACTACAAGATCCATGAGAGAAATGATGCTTTGCTCACCATTGCATGTCCAGTGCCTGGGGACTCAAGAAACAGATGCCAAATAAATCAACCAAAGAAGGCATCAGGGCAGGCCCTGACTTAGTGGCATTTATGAGTCCCTTGGATCAGCTGTGGATCAGGGTCAGGCCTTGTGTCTCCTGTGTCTGAGGTCCTGTGGGGACACAGCAGACGGAAGCTAGGCCTCCACTCTCTTCTGGCTTGTCCGGGCTCCACTGAGAGCCTGTTGTAGTGGCTGCTCTCCCAGATATACCAGAGATGGATAGACGATGGGAAGAGGAGGCTATTGGCTGCATATCTGAGTTTGCAATGGTCTCAGGAAACCTTGATATCTGCCAACTCTTTAAGGTAGCCTTTTCTGAAGGCAAAATTGAGCTGAAGCATAAACCTAGGAGATGCCTTGTCCCTGCGGCCTGCCTCCATACACTTCATCAGGAGCCATCTTTCTCAGAAAAGAATAATAGGGGCCACTGTTCCTCCCACTCCCAGGCCCCAGGGTAGCCTTCAGAGGAAAGCCCTGGGTCACGAGATTGCAGCACTGTGGGCATGGGAAGAAAGAAAATGGTTTCCAGAGTGGATATCAGTTACCGGACTCTCAGAAAGTTTTTAGTGGCTCCTTTCTCATTTCTATCCAGCAACATGGGAGGAAGGGGGCTGGGTTTGCATGGTCAAAGTAATACATACAGAAATAGTTCCAAAGGAGGCACAGAGAAAAGGCCTATGAAGTGATAATGGCTGTTTCATCGCAGGGTGGCAAAGCCTGGCTCTGGGCCTGTGTCTCTGTCAGTGTCTTGGAGGTGATATTGTTCGCATGGCAGTCCCTTCGGTACTTAGAAGGCATCCCATACTTGTCTGGGAGAGTCCTGGATACCTCACTTCTTTGTGGACCTCTGCAAAATACCTCTAAATTTATTGAAGTTTCTTTAAAAAAATGTATTATAATTGTATTCATATAAAAATGCATAGGGGCACAAAATTTATAAATAATAAAATATACACTGAATATTTTTGTTGATTTTTATCAAAACCTATAAGCAACATAGTATTTTTACACTGTTAAAACAAGTTACTTGTCAAAAGTCCAGATGAGTTTTACTTGTGTGACAAAGGCAGGCAGTGAGGTCATGTAATTTGATGTCTTATAATAGGAGTTCCCAAATTACAGGCCACAGACCAATCGTGAGAAAAGGATACTACAATGAGTTAGGGAAATGAATTAACTAGCACTGAGCAATGTTTTACACCCAACTAAGGGCAAGCACTACTTTGCAGTGGTAGAGCTAGCAGCACAGTTCCTGCTGGGCCTCTCCACAGCAATGTTTACCTGCATGGAACTGGGGAAACCAACGGTGGGGACGGGGTGCACGTAACAGCAGCATTAATGGGCAAGTCAGCCAAGCAGCTAAGTCCAGGCGGGAGGGAAAATGGAACATGGGGATAGGAGGCATTGCCATGGGGAACTAGTAAAAGGCATGTTTAGTGGGCAGATAGCAGGGTGTGAGCAGAGAGGGGAATTTCCAAGTTCCAAGATTTGACATGGAGTTTTTTAAAAGATAAGAAGGTACTACTCAATTAGCAAGTAATAGTGAGTGGTTCTTCCTTTTTTCCAGAAAAGTGAGTCTTCTTAGAGAAGAGGAGCTTGGAACATATACTATTTTACAGACAGAAATAAAGCAGTAAAGTGGTATCAAGAATCTGGGAGTAGAATGGGGTGGGGGTAGGGCTGAAAATGGGAGCAAGTAGCCTGGTCAGCAGGTGGGAACATGGTGGACAACATAAAATAAAAAAGAAAGAAGCAGTCCAGACCCTGACAAGTAATTCAGAACTAAGGTGGATAGTGCCAGTGCTGGAATGTAGGTGGTGGTTCAAAGTAATGCATAGGACCAGGCAGGGGTAAGAGAGGAGGTTGCTTCTTGAGGAACCTGTACATCTACTAGTTCAGTCTTTTGGGGAGCTTAGCATATCCAGAATAGCAGGACCCCTTCTTCCCATCCACTCTGGATTGGTAGAATTTGGAAAGGCAGAGACGGAATCACATTTGTTGTATGGAAACCACTGGAGCAAGCAGAAGAGATGGAGAATCCCAGTGTGACTATGGTACAACTGGGAAACAATCTCTCCATTTCCTGTGATGCTCAGTCCTCAGGTTGGGCATGTGCCCTTTTGTCTCACTTGGATCTATCTCACCCCACTGTTAGTCTGTCTGTCTGCATTTCTGTCTCTCAGATTCCCTTCCTTCCATTTTGCCCTCTTTGCCAAAGATAAAACACCAGTGACCAAGGTCAGATGCCCCTCCTCTCCAACAGAACTACCCATCTAAGAGAGCTCCAAGCGGACACTTCAAACCCATGATTAAACACTAATGCATCTACAGAAAGGAGAAGGAAACTGATGTTTATCGATCTAGGTCCTTCAAACATATCTTTGTCTAGTTGAATACTCATCAAAGTCCTAAATAATGAAAATTATTATTTCATGATTAGTGGTAGACCCTATGGTAAGGGATTTACATGACTTACATTTATTTGCCATAACATCCCTGTGAGATAGGCACAATTATTACATCAATTCTACAGTTGAAGAAACTTAAGCTTAGAAATGTTAAGCAACTTGCTTAAAGTTACACAGCATTAAATTAAAGCACAGCCTTTCAGACTCCATGTTAATCTTCCATAGTTCAGAGAGTTTACATGTTGGCCTGTGATTACATAGCTAATAACTGAGATTCAAACCTAGATCTAAACCCAAGGGACTTACTCTCTTCCAAGAGACAAGAGGATGCCCCTTCTCCCGTACTGGCATCTTCTAGTGGGAGAAGGGAGGAGGGTGAAGAGGAGTCATTATCATTAGGGACCTCATCCCTGTCTCAGGAATGGGCTACTGAGGAGTCTCACATTGGCAAGTCCTGAGTCTGTGAGTCCTCAGGAATCAGAGCATAACTGCTCTGAGCAACCACTTCTTAGGTTCTTCCCTACACTATCATGCCTGTTCCTGCTGGAATAGCCCATGCTACTGCATCTGACCAAGGCTGCATGTTCTGCATTGAGTCCTGCTAGTCCTCCTTCTCTCCCCATGACCCATTTGCTTGCCAGTGTGTTTTTGTGACCTTTGTTTTCTACATCCCCCTGCCCTCTTGCCACAATTGGTACCACCTCACTACCATCTACTTTTGCCCACCTTCTACAGAGGCTCTCTTTGTTTTGCCCTTACTATATGTGTCTCCCGCTGTGAGTTTCTTTAGAAAAAAGAAAAAAACACTTAATTGATATTTAAAAATTAAAACTTGGAGAGGAGGCTGGAGATAGATAATTTACCTAGTGCTCCCCATATTCAAAAATGAGCACATAATTAGTGTTTTAAAGTAAGGTGTCAGGAAGCAAGATTGATTTAAACCTGATGTCTGTTTACACACAGTGAGTGTCATCAGATGCATATGTAAGGCCAGAAGATCAATGTTCTGTTGCCATGACAAGCTTAGCTTGGTTATGGAAATTTGGCTCCATGTGCTTCTGCAAGTGGGCAGCAAGACACCTTCCAAATGGCTGGCAGCTCATGTGCTCTGTCTCCTAACCAACCACCATTGTCTATACTATCCTAAGCACATGCAATAAAACAGTTTGAGATTGTGGGATAGAGTGTGGCAGGGAGGTTAAAAGCATGGGCTTTGTAATAAGAAATCTGATTCTGGGCCAGGCACGGTGGCTCACGCCTGTAATCCCAGGACTTTGGGAGGCTGAGGCAGAAGAATCATGAGGTCAAGAGATTGAGACCATCCTGGCCAACATGGTGAAACCCTGTCTCTACTAAAAATACAAAAACCAGCTGGGTGTGGTGGTGTGCACCTGTATTCCCAGCTACTCAGGAGGCTGAGGCAGGAGAATCACTTGAACCTGGGAGGCACAGGTTGCAGTGAGCCGAGATCACGCTACTGCACTCCAGCCTGGTGACAGAGCAAGACTCTGTCTCAAAAAAAAAAAAAAAAAGAAGAAAGAAATCTGATTCTGATCCTGTCTCTGCTACTTCCTAGCCAGCAAGTCATAAATGTTCTAAGCCTCAAATTCCTTACCCATAGAGCAGAGATAATAACAATTCATTACAGGGAACTGTCGGATTAAAGTGATGTGTATTCAGAGCACTAGTCCTGGACCAGACTGGAATAGATGCTCAATAAATGATGGTTTTTTTATTATTAACATCACACAGGATCCTGATTTCAACACACTTGGGATCTTTTCAAGGAAGGAAGATTCACTTAATAAACAATCCAGGTAGATTTCACATGAGCTTCATAGGCTGTTGGAGTTCAGAAGAAGAAAGATCAACTTTCTGGTAGGATGTAGAAAGATGTTATGAATGAGGGGGGACTTGAACAGGCCCCCCAGTATGTTTCTGTGTAGGAAAAATTAAAACTTACGGGAAGTGGCCCTCCACGTAAGACATCTGCCTGGAATGCCTTTACCAAATGTGTTCTCCGTGCAAATTCTCACTCTCGTAAGTGAGTCCTCCTTTAAGGAGTCTTCCTTGTATCTCTCAGTCAGTCCTCAGGGAGTCTCTTTATTCTCAGAACATGACCCTTACTCCATTTCAGCACTCATTGGTTTCTATTGTTTTGCAATTGATTTGTTCTTTCTTTTTCCTGTGGATGTTTTGTTTTTGTCTTTTCCTTTCTTAAAGAGTTAATGTTTTAAAATCATTCATGCACGTATTTTAGATAGCCAAATATATCTGCATGGAATGTTATATAAAACAGCGTTTTCATATACCCTCATATCCTTTTCCCCTCTTCAGAGGCAAACCTTTTACCTCTTTTAGTTGATCATGTTGGCATTGACTTCCCTTTCTCTAAAAACATAGCTGTATTGCTTCCTCTTGATTTGCTGGCTTTGTCTTTATCCTTTGATTTCTTCCAGTGCTATGTGAAAGATGAAACTTAGATTTCTTTTACCTCCAGCACCCCCACTGAACACACATGCATGCTTCCTGTCCTCCCCATCTTTCCAATATAATTTGTCATAACTTTGGTTATATCAATATTTGATGTTTAAATTATTATGACTGTGTATGATGGTTAATTTTATATGCCAACTTATCTAGGCAATGGTATCCAGATATTTGGTCAAACATCAGGCTAGATGTCACCATAAAGGTATTTTTTAAGATGAGATTAATATTCAAATCAGCAGACTTTGAGTAATTCAGATAACCCCCCACAATGTGGGTAAGCCCCAACCAATCAGTTAAAGGTCTTAACAGAAAAAGACTGACCTCCCATTAAGAAGAGGAAATTCTGCCTCCAGATTGCCTTCAGACTTGAGTTGCAACCTTAATTTTCCCTGGGTCTTCAGCCTGCTGGCCTGTCCTGCAGATTTTGGACTTGCTACCTCCCACACTTGTGTGAGCCCATTCCTTAGAATACATTTTCCTCTCTATGCATCTTATTGGCTCTCTTTCTCTGGAGAACCCTGACTCATATACTATGCAAACAGTATTCACAGCTGAGCTATGAAAATGAACAATTACTTTTTCTTTTTCTGCCCATTCTTCTTTTTCCTAGAAGTAATAGTTGTCTTATTTTGTTGTTGGTATTTGCTCAGTTTTCTATTTACTCATCACTAATTCAATCCCAATCTCGACTGATTGTCTAAATCTCCTCTCGAGACTGGCAGATGCATGAAGTATTCTCTCGATTGCATCTTCCTGAAGTAGTCTCCAATAATGAGGCTGGCTTCAAGGGCAACTTGTGCAATCTCACAGGACCCTGTTCTTGGTTTAATGCTCAATTGTTGCCATCTTTAAATTCTTCATTTTTTTTTTAAACAAGGAACCCCTAATTTTCATTTGGCATTGTGCCCTGCAAATTATGCGATTGCTTCGGTCTACCAGAGCTTTCCGATTAGCTCTAATCTAGACAGATGCGTGAGTCATCTTGGTATTATTTAGATATCTCCCTTCACCAGTCGTAGAGATTACCTTTACCCCTCTGCTATGTTGCTTCTCCTGTCCCCCCAATCAATATAAGGTTTCTTAAAAGCAAGTCCATGTTTTATTCATTTTTATTTCTCAAACACACCTAGCGCAGTGCCTCAGGCATAGTGGTGTGTGTGTGTGTGTGTGTGTGTGTGTGTATATATATAAAATCAAGGTGAACTATTTAAATAGACAGAACAGGAGGAGGGATGTGGCCATACTTTCTGGGAAAGAGAAACAGCATGAATAAATCAAGGAGGTGGAAATGCATTTTTGTTGGGTTGGAAGCGGTGAGAGAGGCAACATGACTATGTCAGAAAAAGGCATATTGAAACCAGTGGGAAATGAAGTTAAAATTATGTGGGAGTCAAATCGCAGAGAGGCTCGAATGCCAGACTAGGAATTTTCTACAGACTTGTAGGCCTCCAAGGACTTGTTTCCCCATCTAATGACATCTGATATGTGTAGTTAGAGCAACTCTAGCTGGGTAGAATTTCACACTTCCCTTTTTTTGGCACTGAAACACGTGAATGGAGTTGGATGGGCGAGGGAGAGAGCCTAGCAACTGAAAAAATGGGGCTTATAAGCGAGTGTTTTGTGTGAATTAAAAAACCCAGCCTTTACAGAAGCAGGAGTAAAACCATTAGAACCCTGGAAGATAGCCACGGAGGTCTGGAGAATGCTAAATGTAGGCAGAACAACCCCAAACTGGCAGCCCAGTTATCACTAAATTCACACGATTAAGGCCAGCAATCATTAGCACCTCATAGGTATCTATGACACTTACGGCATCAGCACTAAGAAAATTGAGCTTGCCCTCTAGAAGTTTTCACATTGCAATGAATGTTTCTGGTAAATATGAAGATTAGTGGGTAATGGGGACCTCTTGCTGTTTGAACCTCAGCCACAGCTTGTGTGATACAGAATCCCTGAGCTTTCTTGATGTGCATGAAGAAATAAAAGCACCTTTCCAAATCACTGGTAATATTGTTCTAAAATGCATATTAGCATTCTAAAAGAAAGATGTTTACAAGGTCTTGAAAAAAACTTAAATGATACCCAACAGAAATGCATATATTTTCCATACCAAAAGGTATATGGAAATATGTTCATTATGCTACTTTTCATAATAGCCAAAAGCTGGAAACAACCCAAAAGTATATCAACAGTAGAAATTATAAATAAATGTGTGACATTATTTATACAATGGGATAGGTGCAGCTACGTAAATGAATAAACAATAACAACATGCAATAACATGAGTGAATTTCATAAACATAATGTTGGGCAAAAAAGACTGAAGTGTACATACTATATGGTTTCCCTTACATAAAGTTCAAAAACAAGCAAAGCTATTTTATGGTCTTACAAGGTTAGGAGCATAGCTGCAAAGGATCAGAGAGAAGCCTTCTAGAATGCTGCTAATGTTCTATTTCTTCATCTGGGTACTTGTTACTTTTGTGTGCCATTGTGCAATAATGCACTTTATTTTATTTATTTATTTATTTTGAGATGGAGTCTCACTCTGTCACCCAGGTTGGAGTGCAATGGCGCAATCTCAGCTCACTGCAACCTCCACATCCTGGGTTCAAGTGATCTTCCTGCCTCAGCCTCCCAAGTAGCTGGGACTACAGGCGCACGCTACCATGCCTGGCTAATTTTTGTATTTTTAGTAGAGACAGGGTTTCACCATGTTGGCCAGGTTGGTCTCAAACTCCTGACTACAGGTGATCCATCCTCCTCGGCCTCCCAAAGTGCTGGGATTAGAGGCATGAGCCACCGCACCTGGCCAGTAATGCACTTTAGATAAAGAGACACAAATCAACTGAAAGTTAAAGAATGGGAAAAGATATACTTTGCAAAGAATAAGCATGGCAAGGCCAAATTTAATGTCGGCTATATTAGTATCAAATAAGGTAGACTTTAAGATAGGTGTAATATCAGAGATGAAGGGATATTTCATTATGATAAAATAATTCATCAAGAAAGAGTAGCATTCTTACATGAATATGTACTGGATGACATTGCTCTGAAATACATGAAGACTAATAGAACTAAAGGGAAAAGTAGACAAACACATCTTTGGAGATTTTTTTTAATACCCTTCTTTCAGTAATTGATGTAACAAGTGGAAAAAATGTAAGCAAAGATATGGAAGGTCTTATCCAACCTGATCTAATTGATTTGTAAAGGGACCATACTCAACAAATGCAGAATATACTTTTTTTTTTTAATGTCTGTGGAACCTTTACCAAGATAGACCTGCTAGACCATAAAACAAAACTTTATAATTTCAAAAGAATGTAATCTTATGGGATATGTTTTATAACCATACAATAACAATTTAGAAATCAATAACAATAAGATATCTAGAAAATCCACAAATATTTGGAAATTAAGCCACTTCTAAATAAACTCTTAGTCAAGCAAGACATCACAAGGGAAATTGAAAAATACTTTAAAACAAATGATTATAAAACCACGTGTTAAAATTTGTGGAGTGCAGATAAAGCAGTGCTTAGGTGAAATTTATAGCTTTAAATGCTTACATTAGGAATATAGAAAGGTTTAAAATCAATGATAAAGAATGAAATAAACTCAAAATAATGGATGAATATTATACAAATAAAAGCATAAATCAGTGACAAAAATGCAAACAAATAATCGTAAAACATGAAAGCCAAAAGTTAGTCTTATAAAAATATTAATAAAAATGATAAACCCTAGAAAGACTGATCAACAAATAATACAAATTACAAATATTGATAATAAAAGAGGGCATGTTGCTATCATGTTACAGACCTTAGGAGGAAAACAAAGTCCATATCATAAACAATTTTATGCTGATAAATTCAATAACATGGAGTTCTCAAGGAACTCAAATTACTGAAAAACACTACTTATGTAAACTGACACAAGAAGAAATGAAAATTTGAATAGCATTTTATTTATTTAAAAAGTAGAATTTGTAATTAAACAGCAATAACAACAAAACCTTCCTACAAAGAAAATTCTAGGCCAGATCAGATCATACAGACTCTCCTTCTTTTCCCATCTGGCCCCAAAACTGGAAATGCTTGAAATGGCTATTCCATAAGCCCAGCTCCCTAAGAGAATGTAATGGTCAGAGCATCTTCCCCCTATCACCCACCCCAATGGCTTTCTTGAAATGAACATGCAGCACTGTGATTTGGGGTTGATTATATAGCATACCTAGCCCATCCTGACTGATACAACATCCATGCTTAATTTGGTGAGATTATCTTGATTGGTCAAAATAAATCAGGGGCTAAGAGAAACTGGATTGACCCTGTTCTAGTTAAACCAAAAAAAAAGTCAGAGCTGAAAGGTCAATTGTATTGTCTTCTTGGCTTAAGTATAGTTCCTTGTTGGCTTTAAGTTTTCCATGACTGGTTTAATTGTGGAAATGGAATGTTAGAGCCCAAACCCTTAAAATGGGTCACTTCAAATCAGGGGATGGATGGGTGTGAATCAGAGAAAGGAATATGACTACAGTAATTTCTTTATTTTCCATATGGTGGGCCAATACATAAGGCTTCATTTTTAAGTTTGCCAGATCAAGCAATATGATTTTAAAATGCAATATAAAGTTATATAGATAACCACTAGCAGAATAAGGAAGACTTCATAGAATATTCAAATTGAAGGTCATGGAGGAGGAAAGAACAGAAAGAAGCATAACCAAAAAACAAAACCATATGAAAAAGATTAGAAGAAGGAAAAGTAGAAGCAGCAGAAAAGAAAGGAGGAATCAGCCAGAAAGCATTAACCACAAAAATTAAAATGACTCAGAAAAGTAAGATGAAATGTATTCATTGTGATAAATATAAAAATGAAAAAATAATCTATTGAAACGTAAAGCTCTCAGATGGAGTAATTAAATTCAAGTATGCACTTTCCTCCAAATAATTCATAAAACAATGGTTCAGAAAATTTAGAAACCTTTTCATTGTATTCTAGCATGATGGGGAAGCCACTGGCGAGCTTTAAGAAGGAAGATAATATCAAATAGTTATATTTCAAAAGATCATTCAAAAACAAACAATCTAATAAGAAGATCATGTGGACTGCTGTGTAGAAAGGGGATTGAAGTGGATGAGGAGCCAGTTAAAAGGCTGCTTCAATTGTCTGAGGAAAGCATGATGTTGGCTTGGACTATGATGGTACTGACGGAGATAAAGAAAAGTGGATAGATTGGGAGATATTCTGGAGGTAAAGCTAACAGGATTTTTTAATGGATTGCCTAAAGTGTAGACTGGGAAAGGAGTGGGTCTGGGGAAAGAGTATAGGGAGAGCAAAATAAAAAGGAAGAAAAAAATAACAAAATCAAAACTGTTGACTTTGCTATTTTATTTTAATGAAATTAAGTTTAAGGTTTCTATTGGATACCCAAGTAAAGACGTCAAGTAAGCAATTGGAAATTGTTCTTTGTAATTCTGCACCTGACTCTCATAATCATGAATTAAATCATGTGTCCACTTCTAAATCAATTACAGTGGCTGAAAGGTTGGAATACACCCTCTGATTCTTTTAGGTCATAGGTCCTTGCCTGATCAATGCATCCAAACTCCATGGATGGAGCTTGAGTATGGAGTTGTTTCTTCTAAGGAATTTGAAGGTATTATTGGTAGAAGATGAACGGATATTGAGCAGAAAAAATAATGGATATTCCCTGCAGAAGATTATTTTTTAAAAATGAAGGGGGGCGGGTATGGTGGCTCATGCCTGTAATCCCAGCACTTTGTGACGCCAAGGCGGGTAGCTCATTTGAGGCCAGGAGTTCGAGACCAGCCTGGCCAACATGGTGAAACCCTGTCTCTATTAAAAATACAAAAATTGTCCCAGCCTGGTGGCTCACACCTGTAATCACAGCTACTTGGGAGGCTGAGGCACGAGACTCACTTGAGCCCAGGAGGTGGATGTTGCAGTGAGCTGAGATCGTGCCATTCCACTCCAGCCTGGGTGACAGAGTGAGACCCCGTCTCAAAAAAAAAAGTATAGTCTACAATAAAAATGTACACTACTATGAATTTTCATATACTTAACAACAGAATCATGAACATATATAAAGCAAATAAGGAGTCAGAAAATACAATAAGTATATAGAAACAAAATACAAGTAAAACATTTTAACAAACCTCTGTTAAATATTTAATTTAATTTAATTTAAACTTAACTTTAAATATTTCATATGATTTTTGTTAATGACAGAGTAGATGCCCAGACATAGATGGCTAAAAATGTACAAAAGCAGGCATCTTTGGGGTTATGCATGATTGCACTCAGGAGAATAGGGGCAAGCAAAAGAATCTTGGAATCCCAAAAGCTGATTTGTAGGAAATTTCTAGACACTGGGAAATGATCAGAGGTTGGGATAAAAGCCTTTGAATATGAAATATTTACTCAATTTCTGGGTGTTAACATATTAGCACTTCTCTTAAAGGCAACTTAGATGATGTATGCATTTGTGGGTAGTGCCACAATTTCAGTTAAGCAGACAAGTCTATAATCAAATGGACTTGGAATAAATCACTGAACATGCCTCAGCTGTCATTTTCTTATCTGGAAGTGAAATTAAAGTCATCTACTTCACAGGATCATTGTGAAGAATTAATAAAACATATAGAGCATTAATTCAGTGAGTAGCATATACTAAGCTCTCAACCAGTGCCACTTATCCAACCACTGGAGGCTAGCTTTAGTTTTAACTTTAGCTTGAGCTTGAAAAAAAAAAAAAAAAGCTTTTGAAGCTCAACCACCTACATTCAAATCCTGGCTTTGCTGTGTGACCTTAGAGAAGTCACTTTATCTCTCTGTTATTCAGTTTTGCCACTGGTAAAATGGAGATAAAATAGTATCTACCTTATGTGTTTGACTTGAGGCTTAACATCTAAACTCCTTAGAATACTTTCAGGCATGTGAAGCTCCAAATCAGGGTCAGCAATTGTTCTTGTTGCTGTTATTTTACTACTTTCCAGAGTTCTCTTACAAAGGGCCTCAGAAGCAAAAGGTAGAATTGCAGTGTGAAGCCAGGAATTAATTACTGGGCTTTCCAGTGAGCACAAGTGCCAAGTGAGGCCAGAATTAGAAAGAAGTGAGAGCCGAGGATTTGGAAGGAGAGAAGGAGATGAGTTAACAGAACTCAAAACTGGACAGGAGAACAGTAATTACATAAGATCCTGGTGTGCAGTTAGTGCCTATATAATAATGTGTGTAAGAACCTATCTATAATAGGTCATAGACTGTGCATTTTCTAGCCATTATATAATTCAGTCTTCCCAATAACCCTGACAGCTGGGTATTATTATTTCAATTTATCATGAGAAAATGAGCTTTAAAGGGGTAAAAAGTCAATTACTTAGGCCAACTAGTTTGTATGTGGAGGACTGAGATTGAGGTATAGAACCAATAACCATCCCTCCCCACTAGCCTGCTTCCCTCAGGATTGAGAACTAAGCATTATGTGTATTATCCCTTCCTTTATTAGGAGAGTGGCCAGGGCTTAACTTGAAGTGAACCAGCACAGAATCTAGCTACGGACACAGACATATGAATGACTTGGATTCTTCTGATAAGATAAAGCATTTCTTAGCAATTACCCACTGTGTTTAATTGAGAGGGAAAAGTCTCTTGCCTTCAGAAGAGACTTTTCTCTCTGTGCCCACCTCCAAGGTGCAGGCCATAGCAGCTCCTAGAGGAAATTAGCTAACCTGACTCTATCTCTCGTCTTTTCCACTCCCTCAACCTGGCTTACCCTAAGAGTTCAGTTAGAAAGCCTTGGTGTTTTAGACCTAAGTTTCTTCATCTTTTGCAAGACCACAATGCAAAAATGACTCCTCTTGTTCACCATCGACTAATTCCCCTTTTGTCCCAACCATTATCCACTCCCTTCATGAATAACTACATTTGGAACAGGAAAAGTTGTGATTATTGCTATAGTTTGTGAACAACTCTGGCATTGTCTAATTTCTTGATGGGTAGTCTTCATCTTGGATTGTTGTTTATCTAGGTTTCACTGTGGCCTTTAATTTCACACAGGTTTATAGGAGGAGAGTAGGCAAAACAAATCAAATTAGGGCCAGGCCCTTTAGTCTGGTTCTCCTGATTGGAGACTCCTGATTGGCCAAGAGTTTAAAGCCCTCTGGTCTCCAGTGTCCTAGCAACAGTGACAGCAGATGACCCTTCTCTAAGTTCTTAAAGAGTTTTCTTATACAAACCCCTGCCATTATACCAGTCGATTCGTTCTCATAGTCATTGTTATTCTTTCCCTCCCTCTCTTCTTTTATCTCCCTTCACTATCTAGGGCTCAATCAACATCCCTAAAAAAGCTACCGTGTAATTCGTAAGACCAAATTCATGTTAAGATTCACTTCTCAGTGTATAGTTGCCAATTTAGGTTTTCTAAGAGAAAGAACAGATTATTTAAGAATTACCCAGCTTTGTTGAGACCTAGACAATTAGTTTCTTGAATGTTGCAGAACCATTTAAAGCATCCACTGCTTATTTGCAGAATTAAAAGGCCTTGGCTATTATTTCTTGTTTAACAAATGTTGACCACACTCAGTCTGCGAAGCTCCATACAAAAGATGTACAGGCCTGAAAATTTTTTTTTTAAAAAACTGATTAAATTTTAACCAGCTGCTGGGCAGATAGTTTGCCTGAGGCACATTTGTCAGTTTCAAAGGGTCTTTTTATTAATTTTGCATTTTGTATTTTGTTAGTGGAAAGAGCTCCCTCTTTGGGGACTGCCAAAAGCTATAGGCTGCGAATCTTCAAGCAGCCCAAGGATGCTTCTAAGAATGCCAAGTAGATTTGGATTCCCGAGCACTCCCCATTACATGAGCTTTAGGGGTCCTAAAAATATATTAACTTTAGGGGTGAGCTATTTGAATTAACTTTACAGGATTCCTGCTGACTCTGCTTTGGTTAATGTGAATCCTGCTATTTGTCTATAAGACTATGAATGACCTTGCTGTGTGAACTTAAGCAATTTACTTGACCGCTCTGAGAATCAGGTTTCCGGTCTATAATATAATAGAGTGGGGAGTTTATCTTTATGATCCCTGCAGCACTGAATTAGCTGGTTTGTGACTGGTTGGGAAGTTCTGACACGGTAAAACTCTCATGTGTTTTTCTTTTGTGTAAGTGGCATATGGCGACTAAGTCAGTTATAAGCTATCATATTAATGATCGTGGTGATAATTATATTATTAATAACTAGAAATGTTATTTAAAATTTTGTATGTCAGGTTCTGTGTTAAGCACTTTACATTTATTTTATATTTATTTTTTCAGAGAGAACCTCTGAAGCAGGAGCTATCACTATTCCCATATTACAGATGAGGCAACTGAGAGTATAAAAGATGAAGAAATTTACCGGAAATTGAATAGTAAGTGGCTGAGCCAGGATTTGAAAATAAATCTGCTTAATGCAGTCTGTTTTCTTCTTCTGGAAGTAAGGATCAGTTTCTGTTTCTAAGCTGGAAATGTGCTTTGATTTCATACAAAGATTTCCAGATTCCAAGTGTGGCTGGGATGGGGCTTGGTGAAAATATTTATGCCAAACTCAATGGTGTCCTGAAAGGTTCACACAGGCCTCTCTTGGCTTAGACAGCTCCAGGCAGGAGGTGGCCACCTGCAGCATAGAGACAATTTGTGAAGAGGAGACAGAACTCAGGGGTTAAATGGAAAATACAAACCTCTTCTGTGATGCTGGGAATTTCATAAGATCCACTCAGGCATCTTCAAACAGCATTAAATACAAAGTAAAAAAGTCTACCCTCAGGCTAGAATTTGTAGACGACTTACCTGCAGGAGAATATAGCTAAATTTCTGCCTGAAGACAAAGGATCAGGGCTTACATTTACAAAGTGGAAGGAAAAAGCAATGTATACACACACACACACACACACACACACACACACACAGGCACACACACATATGGGTTTTTTCTGAATGTATATTTCTTTTTTGTATTGCAACTTTATATATATATTTTAGACATAGATATATCATTTCACCAGTGAGACTTTTTATGCCAAATCAATGCCTGGCAGACTGACTTTTGCATTATTTAATGTCCTTACCTATTGGGAGGGACAGGTACTATCAGCCTCAATGTGCTCATATTTCTGTGGTTTTTAAATTTCTGCAAAGGATTCACCCTTGAAAGCAAATTCTCTGGGGTATGTTGCTCTCCCTCAAGTTTGGCTTTTTTCTTGCTGCTCAAGTGGCTTGGGTTCTTCAGTCAAGATGACTTAACCTATTGATTTTTAAAAGGGAGAGGAGCAAACTGCACAAAATGTTGTGTGATACTTGGAGTGGAGGAATGGGACATGTCCCAAGAGGCTTCTATGATTCTTTTTGAGCTAAACCCTCCTGGATTCCTGCACTCATAATTGGCCTGCTCCTTGGTATACTATACCTAGCAAGATGGAATGGTGCTTGGACTGGGCCAGGAACCCTAAAGAACTTTCTCATCAGTGTTAGTTAAATAAAAGAGATGCATACACTTGTAATAACATTTAAAAGTTACTTTACTTGATAACTGCTCATAGACTTAAAAAGAAACTTAGAAGAGGAAATTTGAAATATATTGGACACATAGTTTATTATTAAATATGGGAATTTCTGGGTCAGAAAAATGACATATTCTCCTGTTTAGGATGCATGCATTTTTAAAAGAATATTTTAAAAGTGAATATCTACTGGTGACAAGTTTGTGATAAGTTTTAACATAAGGAACTTTATTTTATCTACATTTTAAAGGACATTTTTACAGATTACAAAACTTCAGCTCACAGTTATTTTTATTTAGCACTTTGAAGATACTCCTTTGAAGATTTCTTTTCAAGCATCCATTATTATAGTCAAGAGGTTTTATAGTCAGCGTGGTGGTTAATTTTATTTCACAAATTGACTGGGCGACAGGATGCCCAGACAGTAGGTAGAACATTATTCGGAGTGTGTCTGTGAGGGTGTTTTGGGATAAGATTACCATTTAAATTGGAAGACTGAATAAAGCTTTGGCCTTCCTAATGTGGGTGGGCTTTATCCAATCGAGTGAAGGCTGAACAGAAAGGCTGGCCCTCCCCCAAGTAAAAGATGATCCTTCCTGCTTGACCGTTTCCAAACTAGAACATCGGCTTTTTTCTGCCTTTGGACTCAAACTGAAACTTGGACTCTTGCTAGGTCTCAAGCCTGCTGACTATGAACTGGAACTTACACCATTGACTCTCCTGGGTCTCCAGTTTGCTGACTTGTTCTGCAGATCTTGAGACTTGTCAACCTCTGTGATCACGTGAGTCAGTTCCTTATAATAAATGTCTTTCTCTCTGTATATACATCTTACTGGTTCTGTTTCTCAGGAGAACCCAGAATAATATGGTCAGTTTTTCATTTTTTTGTAAATGAACTGTCTTACCCTTTCTGGCTGATTTTGACAAACTTTGTTTTTTGTCTTTGGTGGTCATTTTACCTAGTGTAGATTTTATGTGTCTTGGTTAGTAAATATGCTTTTTGCATTTATAGATTTATGTCTTTCTTCTTAACCACTTTTAAAATGTTTATTTTCCACTATTTTCTCTATTATCTCTGAGACTCTGATTAAATATATATTAGATCTTCTCATTCTATCCACCTATCTTAGTTCATTAGGGCTACTGTAACAAAATACCATATATGGGATGAATTATAAACAACAGAAATTTATTTCTCAGAGTTCCAAGATTAAGGCACCAACAGATTCAACGTCTGGTGAGGGCCTGTCTCTTGGTTCATAAAGTGATGCCTTTTTGCTATGTTCTCTCATGGTGGAAAGGGCAAGGCAGTTCTCTGGGGCCTTTTTTATAAGGGCACTAATCCCATTCCTGGGACCTCTATCCTCATGATCTCATCACCTCCCAATGGTCTCACCTCCTAATACTATCATATTAATAACTAGTTTTTAACATATACATTTGGGGAGACATAATCAGACCATAGCACAAAATCAGGCCATGTTTTCATCTTCTAATATTTTTAATCTTGTTCTTTGGGCTACAATCTGGATAAATATTTCAGATATATCTTCCAGTCTGTTAATTCTCCCTTAAACCATAGCTATTATTTATCATATCCAATGAATTCCTTAAAATTTATTTTCAACCACTATACTTTTCATTTTATTTTGTACCTTTTCTAATCTGCCTATTTTGTAGTGTTTAGTTGCTTGCTTTTTTATATTTAAAAAGTTTCATATATAGTTGTTATATATTTTATCTGTTAAGTGCAATATCTAACATTCTTAACTGACTTAGCCTAGGTTGCCCAGAAACAAGAAGTTATATGTGACTGTTTTTTAGTAAGTACAATCCTAGGCAGCAGAAGTGAGAGCAAAGGTAGGTAAGGTTAAGAAGGAGAGAAAGTCTCAATGAAGATGTGCTGTTAGCTGGCTGCTACTAAATTCAATGGATTATTCCTAGCATAGGTCTATGCTAGGCAATGACCCCTCAAGAAGCCATATAAAATACTTCCCAGGATCATCCATCTAGGGGAAGGTGTGAGAAAGAATGTGTCTATTGATTCCCTCTTTCTCATTGGTTAGTTTTGCCCATAGGGCATTGACTTCCCTACACTTCTGGTTTCCACATGTATGGACACTGAGCAGGGTCTCTCCAAGTCTCACACCTTAGCATCATCAAGGAAGCCCTGGAACAGGAGGCAAGAAGCATTCAGAGAAGCATGCAATACAAGCATGAGGTGAGACACTTCCAGGCTGCATCTGCATAAAGTTGGTCAGGGTCCACACAGAGCTGGTCATGAGAGTAGTGACCAGCGTGTGAGCCAAATTAGGTCAAGCGTATCACAACTGGTATGTAAGATATATCCAATACTGTGTCCAAATGTGGCATTTGTTGTTTTTGCTGATTCTTGCTCATGATGGTTTATTTCCTGGTATGCTTAATGATCTTTTATTGTAAACTCTTAGTTGACTGATTTTAAATTTCTGGAATTCTGTGGGACCTAAATCAAGGATGCTTTCTTCCAGATAATAATTATATTGGCATCTGCCAGGAGCCAAAGGGTGCTACCTACCTGGGACTGTTTCAGATTTTCTTCTGGATTTCTTACTTAACATTAGTGTTTAAGGGTAAACAACTACACCCTTCAGCTGGCCCAAGTCATGGTCACCAGAATATAGTGCTAATACTGGCATTTACTTCAAAGTTTGCCTTCCATATTTGCTTACAGGTCACACTCATCTTTTTTATCTTTCTTTGCTTTTGACAGAGAGGGTGGGTGCTTGTAGAGTTTCTGGGAGCCCAGCAATGCATTCAAAATTATGTTTTATAAGCATATAGTTGCTGTGCAGTGGGAGAGCACTTCTAAGTATCTAATTGCCAAACTCCTGGAAGAAAAGGCCACTCTTTCTATTCTTTTCCATAAAGGAACAAGATGAGGATTACAGCCTAAAGAAAACTTCAGGAGATGTAACATAGTATCGATCTCATTCTAGATACGTATTTAAAGGCTGTGGACGTGTTCTCAAATCTTCCAGTAGGAACATGCTGGACCATTTCTTCTACTTTCAACCTACTGAACCATTTCTCCTGCTTGCTTGGAAAGGCTAAGTTCAGGCTGTCCTTGGAAAGGAAAAGATCAAACCAATTCATCTAATGTTCCTAGAAGCTGTGGCCTAGTGCCTGCTGGGGCATTAGACATGCTTGACACCCCTTCTTTACAGACTTGGCTCTGGAGCAGGTGTTTTTTCAAGACAGTGCTGACCACAGGTGTGAGTGACACAGACAGACAAGTGTGAGACATGAAAAATACAGGCTTTAGCAGCATGACCAGGT
The DNA here is from genome assembly GCF_006542625.1 of Nomascus leucogenys. Taxonomy (NCBI): domain Eukaryota; kingdom Metazoa; phylum Chordata; class Mammalia; order Primates; family Hylobatidae; genus Nomascus; species Nomascus leucogenys. The sequence goes on from NC_044395.1 coordinate 76,369,929, forward strand.
GTGTTAGGAGACATCTGGCCACTGAACCCCAGGGGGCTGGCCTCCTCCTGCTGGAAATGGAGTGGAGTGGGCACAGGCCACAGAAGGAGAGCAGAAACCCTGTGGAGATAAAATGGGGAAGCTATTAGACCCAGGAGATAGAAGTGGGACCTCTGTAACACTCTAAACACTCAAAAGAGCACTAAAACTGGAGGAAATTGAGGCATGACAGCTTGGCTGAGAATAGAAGTGAAATATGAAGTTCTGGACAAGAAGCAGGTTTTGCGCAAATGACTTAAGAATGCAAAAAAGAGCAGGATCACACAGAATGTTGGAGCTATAGAAGTTTAAGTATCATCCAATTTAGTGCTTCCAGCCCAGGACTCCTACCTCTGGTGGCATGAGGAGCTTTTGTCTAGTCCAAGGGCACGCCTTTATATACCACTTAACCCCTAAAGAGAAAGTTACTTCATTTTCAGATCTGTTTCAATTCTCCTGTTTACCAAGAATGCCATTTTTACTTTTTAACAAAGATGTAAAGCATTTGGAAGGCAAAAATGCCCAGCTAGAACTTGATGACAGTGTTTTGTTTTCATTGAATTAATTTTTTTTTGCTATTTTTTAGGTTCATCAAGTGATAGAAAGTTTCCTTTTACTGTAAATTTAATTTAGCAAAAAAGTGAGTCCATTTAAGAAAAAGTATTAAATAAAAAACGATATGGGCCAGATATGGTGGCCACACTTAAAATCCCAGCATTTTGAGAGGCCCAGGTGGCTGGATTACCTGAGGTCCAGGAGTTCCAGACCAGCCTGGCAAACATAGTAGCCAGTGAAACCCCATATCTACTAAAAATACAAAAATTAGCTGGGCATGGTGGTGCACGCCTGTAATCCCAGCTACTCAGGAGGCTGAGGCACAAGAATTGCTTGAACCTGAGAGGCAGAAGTTGCAGTGAGTGAAGATCATGCCACTGCACTCCAGCCTGGGTGACAGAGTGAGACTCTGTCTCAAAATAATAATAATAATAATAACAATAAAGATGGCAGATGTGGCACAAACACAAAGGTGATACAAGTATGATCAAGCATTAGGAAACACTGATCTGATACAATCTTCTGATTGTGTGGCTCAGGCACAGGAGAAATGGAGAGGAAATTACCTTCTCAAGGTCACATGTCCCATTAGTATCATAATAGGAAACACAGGCCAAGTCTCCCAACACCCAATCCACAGTTCTGTCCACCATCCCAGGCTGTGTCCCTAAACTTAACAACAAAATGAAACAGATTGCCTGCCTCTCATGGCAGAGGCCGAGCCTAAAGTAAAAGGCCATTGTGCCCTGAGCTAAATGCCGACTTAAAGAGGATGACAAGACATTTGGAGATGTTAAGCAATGCTATTTGTTTTCTGCTGCAAGTTTACTCTTTCTTTCCCCTTTTCTCCTGTCCTATTTAATCAAGGAAGCTGTTTCTTAGGTGTTCATTTCTGTAAGAAAGGGATGTGACTGTCCTTAGTATTTAAATGACAGTGATCTTAGAAGAAAGCAGAGGACTATGGGTATTGCAAAATGTTAGATAATCTGAGGGAAAACATTCTCCTTCTCACCCACACACAACTAGGAATGCTTCTCCTGGTCTTGGGAGTGTTAAAAAAAAATGGAGGGAAAAACTACATGTGTAAAGATGAGGACGGGTCATGGAGAAGGAGATTCTAGACTCTGACTCTCAGGCCAAACCCCTGGCAAGCTAAGAATTCCGGGTGGGTTTATGGAATCTGAGAGCAGAGGGTCCCTGCTTCTCTGACAGAACTACAGGGAAACAACAAGGTCACAGAGATGGAGTGGCTGCTTGGTGCACCTAGAGGGAGAAGGACGAGGAGAGCCTCAGACAGTCCTGAATAGCATGGCACCAAAGTAAAGGAGGGATTCACCAATGAAGAGACCATGCAGGTAGGGATGGGGAATGGTTTGTCAGTGACCAGCAAGGAAAGACAGCAGAGGCCCAAATAAGATGAGGAGACTTTTGAATAAGTGTTAGACTATAGAAAAAGAAGTTACATTTTCCACACCTGATTTGGTGGATTGAAATTCACATTAGATTTTAAAAAGTAGGAATAAGAGTATGGACGCACTCAGAGTGCAGAACAGTTTAATAGCCGAATCCATGAAATGGCATTTGGATCAAATCTTAGAGGATGAATAGGATTCCAAAAGGCAGAAGGGATGGGAAAGGAACAGACGTGCAATAAATCAGGGCTTTATTTTTGGTAAAGCAAAAGAACAAGTCTCCTAAGAGAGGTGCAAACAAAATGCAGTAGGAGTTCAAAGGAAGGAGATTCTCACTGGAGAGGTGAGGGCTCTTTTCCGGGGAACGTATCATGTCACCCAGACTTGGACAGGTGAGTAGAGAAAACTCTGTGATTTTCAGTTCATCTTCTGAGGAAGAAGATGACTTCATGATCAGGTTGTACAAATGATCCTGAGGTAATGGCCTAATGCTCCCCAGCTTCTACCCCATTTTGTGGTCTGGGCAGAGAATGGATGATTCTGGACGTTGATCTGGGGATAGCTTATGAAACCATGATGCATAAGGACTTTCGAGTTCTACAAGCCAGGGCTCAAATCAGTGATCTCCCTGGGCCTCAGTTTTCTCATCCAAAGAATAGGAACAATAAACTTACTTCATATGATTGTAGGGAAAATAGTAGATAATAGTAGACATAAAGCTTGGGACATGGTGTCTGGCATGGAGCAAGGTCCCAATAGCAATTGTTTTTCCCTGCTTTCCTCTATGAGGAGAGAGACTGTCTTTTCTCATTTCTGTATCCCTCACTGTACCTAATATCATACCTTGTATGCAGAAGGGGCAATGAAGAATTTCTTGTTTTGACTTGCTCTGATTTAAAGAACATGTATAATTCAAAAAAACAAGCAAATAAAATCAGCATTGGTTGTATCACCAGCTGTTAGATGAACAGATCAGAGAAAGTTTTCCATTAACCAGTGCAGTTTTTCTTTCTTTGGCTGTCAGTCAGCACAAAGGTAATCCCAGGAATCAAGGCACTGAAAAGTGAATTTCTGGCTGGACTGATCACAGCAACCCTGACATCATACAGCCACTGCTTTCCATAATCAATGCCAGAGCTTAGTTTATTCACCTTATGAGTCCCTTGTGAAATTCCAAATCCGGTACCTGGATGGTAACATTTCCCCTAATTGATGCATGTTTGCTCTGGGAAAAACATCCTGTTTGATTAATTTGGGGTTTGATTTTCCTCCTCCTGGTGCTATGATTTTCATGGACAGAGTCATTCTTTTGATGCTTTGCATGTGGTGGAGGGAGATAGATCTACGGGCAGTGAGCTGGGTCCTAATGCTAGCTTCCTGACTTTGGGGAAACTTTTCTATAGGAAAAGACCCAGAAATGACAGCCCTGGTATATCTTGATACAACATTTTCACCTAGTGTTAGGAAAGGAAGGAGAGTAACAATGAGCACTAGACAGTGGGTTAGATAAATTATATGTACAATTATGTAATCATTATGGGTTCCATTTGTAACATGAGAAAACTGAGGCTCAGAGAAATAAAAATCACAAACTCAGTAAAGAGTAGAGCTTTTGTTCAAGTTCCTTGTTCTTTCATCTCCATTATACTTTAAAAAAGTTAAACTAGAATAGGTTCGTAAGAAAGTAGACTTATTTTTTAAAGAAAAGTGTCCATAATTCTACCATCACCCCTCATAGCATGTATCTTCTTGCTGTCTTGTCCCGTTTGCATGCTTTTTTTGGTACAGTTGAAATCATACAATTCAAAGTATTACACAGCAAGTCCTTAAATAAATATTGTCTTAGAAATAGCTTTACTGGAGTCTCAGAAATAAAAATTTCATCTCCATTTATTGAACCCAAGAAAATAGTAAAGGAACTCCTGGAGGGTCTAGATGGAGACCTGCCTCTTGGGTCTTAGTAGATCTGGGGAGGAAGAGGGTTTGCTTAATGATGACTACAGGATACAGAGAATCCCCTCACAGTGTAGTTATCCTGTCATGTGTCGTTCTGTCGAGGATTCCCAAATGGTAACTCCTGTTTAGACCTCTTCTCTGGATTTCTTGAGTAACCTATTGAGCGCTATTTTCCTTTGTATGTTTATATCTCAGCAAGAATGTCCAGTCTCTTTTTGAAGAGTTTTCTCCTTTATCTACGGTACACCAGAAAGCCCTGTGATTGTGGGCAAACAACTTAAAAGTTACTTAGCCTCAGTTTCCCTGTTCTAGACTAAAGGGTTAATAGCACCTATCTTAGAGAATGCTCAGGAGAACTCAATAAGATAATGTGGGCATTGTGCCTACAGCAATGTTCAAATGTGCTGCGAAGAGAAGATTAAAATGCTCACTTTTGGTTTCCTAACAACTCAGTGAGCCCTAGGATACAAACATCCCTGTAGAAGGCAGGGGATGGGTCAGGTGTGGTGGCTCATGCCTGTAATTTCAGCACTTTGGGAGGCCAAGGCAGACAGATCACCTGAGATCAGGGGTTCGAGACCAGCCTTGCCAACATGGTGAAACCCCATCTCTACTGAAAATACAAAAATTAGCTGGGCATAGTGGTGGGTGCCTGTAGTCCCAGTTACTTGGGAGGCTGAGGAAGGAGAATTGCTTGAACCCAGGAGTCGGAGGTTACAAGTGAGCCGAGATCATGCCACTGCACTCCAGCCTAGGCAACAAGAGTGAAACTCTGTCTCAAAAAAAGAAAGAAAGAAGGAAAGAAAGAAAAAAGTCAGGGGATGAAGAAATAATAGGTATCTTGTCCCACAAAACAGTTGTTTTTATTTTGAAGGTGGGAGGAAAGAGAGATATAGTAGAGTCGCAGAAGATAGGTGCTTCAAATGCAGCACTGAGAGTAGTTCTTGAAGACTTGGAGTAGTACACCCAGGACTGGTTCTGCTGAGGCTAGGAGGCTGGGGTGAGACAAACAGATGGTCTTTGAACTCCCTGCTGCTGGATACATGGAATTTGGCTGTGAGTGTACAATAGAGAAGGGTTATGATGTGACAAAGCAACTGGTCTTAAGAAACTGCAAGAAGGGCCAGAAAATAACCATATCGCTCCAAGGAATCCCCAGACACAGCTCTGGTAGGGGGAGGGAGTCTTGGGTATTTATCCAGCAGGCCCTTAGCTTTGTCCAGCTTTGGAATGTGCTAGATAATGTTGATGCTTCAGAAAGATCCAGCTTGGTGCTTTGGAATCCCAGCTCATCATTGTCCCAGTTCTTGTTCCTGCTATGTTGCTCTTGGAGCTGTCATACTTCTCTGGCCACAGTGAGATTGCTTACAGGGTAAATAAATTAAACTCATCCAAGTTATTCAGGAGCTTAAGAAAAGGAGAAATAACCAGGATTGAGATTATTTGGAACACTTAACTTATTTGGAGTAAGCATAAGAATAAGAATAAGAAGTCCTGAAATTGAAGATAATACTCCTATCTACCTAAACCGAAACCTGCAGATTAGCAAGGGCTACTTGAAAGAGTGTGTAGATAGCTCTGTAACTTCATCTTGAATGAGGACTGGAGCTTAAGTGGGGAGGGAAAGTGGGGGAGGAAGGGCTATGAACTCTGCCCATGGAAAGCTCACATTGCAATTTAAGAAGCCAATATTAGGGTTACCACATATCTTGATTTGTCCAGGAAGTCCCAATTTATGCTTCTTATCCCTGTGTACTTATTAATGGTGAGCTCTACTTTAAAAACTTTCTTGATTCAACAAATAAGTTAATGGTTACCCAGCTGATATCATTAAGATGGCATTGACAAATACCTATTTTGAAGGAATATGTATTTCAAAGTATTTTGAACACATATTTTGAAATGCTGTAAGCATTTTGGATAAAAAAGTCATGCTTCTATGTAGGAAACTTCAGGATTCCTGGGAGAGGACTTGGCAGCATCTTAGGGAATGAGATAGCCCAGTGGTCAGGGCTTGTGTGGCATTTAACCAAAAAGGGCTTGACCTTGTCTGATACAAGCTCATGCAGTTGATGCCCAGTACTGCTGGTGCTAGACCCTTATGATGAAGGATCTGACCCATAAGAACTCTGGCTTCCTGTGTGTTAGAGCCCCATTAATTCCACTGATAGTGTAGGAGACTGGCATATGTTGCTCTGCAGATACTCAGCTTAATGCCTTATTCTTCATGTCTCAAACAAGTTAGCCAGAATATTGCACTATGGGCTTGGGGGTGGTGGTAGTAATAAGAGGTGGGAGAAGGGATGTATTTATAGCCATTGCTATTACTGGGCTAAACTGGGCCAGCAGACCTGTTCAAAGCTCGAGTGATTTGGATCATTTATTTGTCTGGGATGCTGAGGATAGTCAGGGCTCCCATTTATTAGGGACAGAGGAAATAGCACAGTAAGCATTGTTTCACTTAATGCAAATTGAAAGTACCCAGGGGGGAAGTAAATATATTCTATGGAACTAGAAAGGTCATGTCATGTTTTCTGAGAAGAACTGGGGAGAGGGGAAGCAATAAGTCACATCTCTGCAGGGCAGGTCTGAGGAAGCATAAAGGAATAATGGATAATGGAAGAACCAAGCCCATTGTTGCTTTTCCTAATGCCCTTTTAGTCAGTCAATTGGTCTATCAATCAATCGACCAATCAATCCATCACTAAGCACACACTGAGGACCTACTATGGGCCAGCCACTAGGCCAAGTAGAGAAGATATCCAAGCCACAGTTGCTCTCATCAATGAGCTCATTCTTCAGTTGGGAATATGAATAGGCTATGCCAGCCCTTGTCTTCCTCCACCATTATTAACTACAGACTCAATCATGTGCAATCCCTGACCCAAATTCTACTGGTCAGGCAATACAAAAAAAGGCCCAGCTCCTCCAACAGGCAAGGAAAGAAATTAATTGTGCATTAATTGTGCAAAGAAGTTAATTGTACATCCAACAGCATGAGATCTGTTGTTCTTGGGGCTTACTCCAGACCTTTATTTTCCTTTTAATTGAAGGTGACTCCCAACCCCTGCTCAGAGGACAGCTCAACATCAGCTTCCATTCCAGCTTGACAGTACCTGTAGAGACAATGTGATTTAAAGGACAACTAGTCTTTGGATTCTAGTGGTACTGGTTTGAATCCTGCCCCTGCCACGTTTTTGTGTTGATTCAGTCACATAACCCTTTACTGCAAAAAAAGAGATGATGTTATCCAGTTTAAAGATATTGTGAGGAATTAATGAAGTACTTGGCTGTACAACCTAATACAGAGAAGAGATTAAACTGATGGTAGCTATTAGCACTGTTGTTATTACTGGTAGTAGTAGTAATAGTATTAGTAGTAGATGCCAAAATCATTGTAGTTGTTTTTCCCACAAGGAATGAATTCCTGCTCTAGTGAATAAGGTCTGTTCCCAGGCCCATGGTTTTCCTGGCTTCTTCTCGTTGTAGTCAAGTATGTCTTCACTGGCCATGACTTGATATCTTCTTACAAAGAGACCAATGAAAACATTAACGATGCTCCTACTTGGGCATCAATACTGGCCCTAATCAATCTTGAATTTACTGTGTCTCCATGGACGTTTTGTTCAAGGCTCGCCTGTATAACCCAACAAAGGACTGGCCTCACAGTTGATATGGTTTTTCTAAAATAGTCCCACCTGTTTCTGGATTCTGCCCTCACTTACCTGTCCCTGCTGCCAAGACCCTTCTCTTCTTCATGACAAAGTCTATATAGTTTAGGATAAACAATTTCAGGAAATCATGTCAACTACCAGGGCAGTGGCATAGTATGTTGGTTTATGGCTGCTTTCGGAATAAAGCTGGAGAGAAGCAGAATTCCCAAGGACTTGGCTAAATCCAAGTCCTAAACCCAAGCTGGAGAGAAGCAGAATTCCCAAGGACTTGGCTAAATTTAGGGGTGGCTAAATGGATGTTTGGAACAGTAATTCAAGGCAGGGTCCTGATGTGAGCAATGGCGTGGAAAGACAGCCACATATTTGGCCATACTGTGGTCAGAGTATCGGGAAATAGTCTAGCTAAAAGGTCTTGAAGATCAAACAAAAATGTTTGGATTTACTCCTTGACAAAGGAAGGATGTTAACTTTGAAAATCCATGGGATTTCCCAACACAGAGATGCTCTTAAATAATTTATCTTATAAGAATAGACTATTCCTATAGCTTACTCTGAGCCAATTAGCTGGCTAGAGCACTTGCCTCATTTCCCCTGTCCTGTATGCTGTTTATTTCCTTTGGTCCCCATCATACCTGGTCAGCACTCTTCCTCTCTGCTATTTTTGCTCAACTTCTCTTGAATTTCTTCACTTTATTTCCCCATAAAATCCATCCTTTACAAGAATAATCTCTCTATACATGCATAGACATCTATTTCATTTCTGTCCTCTTCTCCATCATGAACCATGATATTATGAAATATATATATTTGGCCTTTGTTATCATTTCCTGACACGCAGCTTCTAAAATGCTTGTAGATAGGGATGATAAGAGAATCTTTTATTTCAATATTTGGTCTTTGACCCCTAGTTCCTTACACAGACTCCCTAAGACTTTTGTAATGTCCTGAGTGGTATGAGTGTCTTTGGTTCTAAAGAGACCACTCTTGGTGGGCTCCTGGATAGCCTCAGGATAAGGGCTGGTTGCTAGAGGGATCAACTATATAATTAGAGAGTTGGAAGTTTTAGCCCCACCCACGAGAGAGGGGAGAGGGTCTGAAGGTTGAGTTGATCACCAATGGTCAATGAGTCAATCAATCATGCCTATATAATGAAGCATCCCTAAAAACCCAAAAGGGCTGGGCTTAGGGAGCTTCCAGACAGTGGAACACTTGGAGGATCCTGAAAGTTGCGGTGTTTGGAGAGAGCATGGGAGCTTCAGGCCCCTTCCAACATACCTTGCCATATGTATCTCTTCCATCTGGCTGTTCTTTATTGTAAATGAGTCCTATGAGCCACCAAAGCACATTAATTGAAACTGAGGTAGGGGTTGTGGAAACCCCTGATTTACAGGCTATTGGTCAGAAGCATGGTGACAACCTACTAGTTGTGACCGGCATCTGAAGTGAGGGACAGTCTTGTGAGACTGAGCCCTCAACCTGTGTGTTCTGAAGCTATCCTCAGGTAGATACTATCAGAATCAAATTGAATCAGAGGATATCCAGCTGGTGTCTGCTGGAGAATTGCTTGCTTGGTATGTGGGGAAACACTCCCGCACATCTGGTGTCAGAAATGTTGAGTTGTGTGAGAATACAGAGTATGGAAAACACTTTGGTTTTGTTTTTTCCTATTGTAAGGTAAACTTTTATAGGTAGGTTTTTCTCCTCTTTCTGTGAATCAGAGAAGTCAGACACAGTTGATGAAAATTCGATATTATCTTTGCTTCCTCTAGAGAAATGCAACTTTTCTTGATTGAATTCTCAGGTTTATATTATGACCACATCATGTTCTCGGTGAGTAAGGAAAATTTGTTTTGATTATTTTAGGAAAGATTTCATTCAACTTTACAAATATATTGCATTTTTCAACATCAGAAACTAGAGAATTAGATGGGCTGCAATTTCGATAAAATTATGTTGGCCCCACTAAGGATTTTTGAACCACAAGTCCTGGATCCTCATCCTTCAATCTAACTCTAGACAAAAATAAGTTTGAATTTGCTTCTGAAGTGACCATAACTTCCGAATGCCAAATAAGGATACGAATTCTAAAAGAAAAGACCTTGTTTTAACTGTGTTTTAGTTATTGTTCTTAAAAATCAAATTGTATTTAATTAAATAATTTATGATATTTCTTTACCAAAATATATTAACTTCTATATGAAATTGAAGACCTCCTGGGAAATTCTTCCTCAAGGTTACTAGACTTTGCCTATACTCCTGAACACTTGTTATTCTTTCCCTGACTATGCCCTGTTAGAATCCTTTGAAGCTTTTTCCCTGGCCTCCTTCTATCTTCATGCCACTCTTAAACTATAATAGGGTTTTACCCTTTGTAGCTGCAGGTTCCACATTTACAGATTCAACAAACTAAGAATAAAAAACAATTCAGACAAAAAATAATAACAAATAACAATACAACAATAAAAAATAATACAAATAAAAAACACCACAGTATAACACCTATTTACATAGCATTTACACTGTATTTGGTATCATAAGTAATCTAGAGATGATTTATAGTATACAGGAAGATACACATGGGTGCTGTACAAATAGGGCACTATTTGATATAAGGGACTTGAGCAAATACTGGCCACTGGGTACTAGAGCTGCCACCCCTGGGTGCAGTCACCATGAATGCCTTGTATCTGCTTGGGGCTGCTGGGAAGGTGCCCTGGAACCAGTCTCCCATGGATACCAAGGGATGACTATACAATATTGACATGTGGCTTCAATTACCAGCTATTTACAGATATAAGGCTCATTTATCTTTTTTTTTTCATAATTTTCCTGTATCCTAACACCTTTTCACTGGAGGGCCATTCCATAGTGTAATTCTTCATCTTGATAAGATACAACTTTCTATTTCTGCAGGAGAAGATGGATGGGAACAGTACAGGGTGCTGCATTGTGCAACTCCAGGGGATACATTCTCATCGTAATTTGTATGAATAGCTGTGCACTGCATAATTCTAGGAAGCATCAGTTTTACTGTGGTCTCTTATTAGGTGACCTCTGTGAAACTCCTGGACATGCTATTTATGTGCACTCTAAATTTGAGCAATTCTGTAGCTCTGGGCAGATACTTCATCTCACTGTTTCCTGGAAGTTAGGATATGGGTGTGTGACTTACACTTGGCCAATCACATGGTCTCACTTAATAGTTTAAATCTCAACAAATGAATGCAAAGATGCAAGGCAGTGATGAAAAAGGCATTGCATGGTGGCTGTACCCAGTGGTGGCAGCACTAGTACCCAGTGGCCAGTAGCAGAAACAGAGTCCAGTGGCAGTGTTGTCTAGCAGTGGTGGTAGCAGTGACAGGTGTGCCAGTAGTGTTATCTTAACAAGACTGATACTGAAGCATCTGGGCTGTGACTCCTGCTGCTGGTCTCCTCAACTACCTGCCTATTGAGCAAGACCAATTCTAAAGCCTTTCTTTGGATTCTATGGCCTATCTGGTATGCTTTCAATGAATTGCTTTGCTGCTTAAATCAAATATAATTGGTTTGCAATTGAGAAACTCATTACAGAAATTGGTAACAGAAAGAGGCATATGTGGGCATATTTGTTTTCTGTTGCTGCACAACAAATTCCTACAAACTTAGCAGATTCAAGCAACACATATTTATTACCTCTCAGTTTCCGTAGACCAAAAGTCTGTGAGCATAGGTTAGCTGGGTTCTTTGCTTCATGGTCTCATTAGGCTGCAATCCAGGTGTTAGCCAGGATTTTACATATATATATATTATATAATAATTATATATTATATATATGTGTGGGTGTGTGTATATATATATGTCTTGAAGAGTCGCAGGGAAGATAACCAAATTCAAGATTATTCTTATAGGTTGTGGAGTTCTACCAATTGAATATGGATCAGTTCTTGTGTCACAGTTAAGGTGCTTATGAGGAATAATCGAGGCTCTAAAAGTAGTAGGGGGGATATGTGGGAGGATTCAGAAAACTTGGAATTTCCCTTGATATCAATTTGTCTCTGTCTCCCCCAGCCCACTAGGCATCCTTTTATCCTTGTCTGATGAGACTATTTTATCTCTACTTTTAGATCTTGAAAGAGGAATCAAATTGTCCTCTTGGACTACATCTTCGGTTGTAGAAACATAACTAGAGTTAGCTCTTCATATAGTTCCAGGGTCCAATTACAAATCAAACCTCATAAAGAAGATTTACCCTACAAAGAAATTAAAGTGCAAGATATCTTCTCATAATGAATCTGTCTCCCATTTTTCTCACTTCCCCTGACTTATTAAGATTTTAAAATATAACAACGCCTGGTAGTGGTGAGAGTGTAAGTGAACAGGCTTTTTCATATACAGGGAAGGGGTGTTTAAATTTGCATAAACTTTCTTGATAATTTGGTAAAATGCATCAGACAACTTAAAAATGTGTATACCCTTTGAATTAGTAATTCCATTTCTAAAAATAAATCCTAAGGATATAATAATGCAAATGTGTAGAGATTTAGCTACAATAATGTTCATCATAATATTAAAATAGCAGAAAATTAGATAAACCTAAATTTCCAACAGAAAGAGATTAGTTGAATAAATTTTGGTATATCTATGCAATGGAAATTCTTTACAGCTATTAAAACATTATGTTATGGAAGAATATTTATTGGTAGGGAAAGATAATCATTATACTTTTAAGGTAATTCAACAGGTTATAATATAATATGCACAGTATGATTTCTTATATTTGTTTGTGTGTCTGTACATGTGGATGAGACATAAATAAGCTTGAACATATTCACACCAAAATGTTCACAGTGGTTATTCTCAAGGAAGATATTATGAGTAATTTGTATTTTCTCGTTTTCTTTTTTTATGTTAATTTGTAATCTTTCCAGGGAAAAATTGCAACTACCCAAAGTCTCATTCTCCCGGAGAGATGATCAACCTGTTCTTACTCTTATATAAGAATGGTGGAAAGAGAGCCTTTGTGATGATTATTTTATCTAAGATGCTTATTTCACAAATGAGGAAATAGAGTTTCACAGAGGGATTCCTACAGCAAGTCAGAATGTATGGAAGAAGTAAATTCCAGAACCCCTGTGATTTAACTGGAGTTTCCTTCTCTCAAAGCTGTCTCCTGAAATAACAAAAGGACTAATAGAGAATTTTGGCTTGTTGCTTTCAAAGTATGCTTTTAGAATGTAGCTGTCAAAAGAGATACTTCAGGAACTGTAAGGGTGGGCACAGGGGTAGGTGAAACACTGTCCACTTGGATTGCCTAAACTGAGCTGCATCGAAAGCAGGTCTGCTTGCCATGTTTTATTCTTTTGTTTTGTTTTCATTGTGGAAATAGTGTTCTTTTCCTTCCCTTAGTTAATATGATCCCCAACTGGTATCAGTCAGGATTCTTTTGTTGGAAGTATTGGTAAATCTAACTTAAAATGGCTTATAAAATAGGAATTTATTTGCTTTTATAGTTATGAAGTCAAATGGGGGGCAAGCTTCAGGGATGTTTCAATCAGATCATCAGTTTTGTTTCTCTAATATATTCTAAGCTCTTTTTTTCTCCATTTATTGTCTTCTTCCTCTGCCTGGCTTTCCTTATGATTTTTTTTTTTAGTTATATACAGGGAGCAACAATGCATGTTCCCCCTCCCCATTTCCCACAAAACCATCAAATTGAATTTCTCTTATTTGCTCTGATTAGAATATTCCAGAGCCAATCACTGTAGTTACTGAAATATTATGCACTATTCAGCTTAGTCATCCCTGCGTCAAAGGGTGGGTGAGGGTACCTTGATTGGCTTAGTAGACCAGTCTACTGCCACAGGCCAAATTCATCCTGCTGCCTGTTTTTGTAAATAAAGTTTTATTAGAACACACCCAGAGTCTTTTGATTTACTTATTGCCTATGGCTGCTTTCATGGTACAAGAGAGTTGAGTAGTTGCAACCATCTGGCTCACAAAGCCTAAAATATTTACTCCCTGGCCCTTTTTGGAAAAGTTTGCTTATCCTTGGTCCACGCTTCTCCCCTAGTAGTCAATCCTACCCAAACCTTAAAGTTGCTGTAGAACAGGAAGAATGGATGTAGTAGGGAAAACTCTAACCTAGAGTGTAGACTCTACAATCCATTAGAAAAATTCCGTTTCTGACAGTCCAATTCAGACAAATCCTTCAAGTTTACCTGGCACTGCCTTTTCTCACTACCATAGAGAGGGCTGTGTTCCAAAGACCTCTCTCACTCTGTAATCCTAGTTGGCATTAATTTACCACCAGCAAGTCCCTGCTCTACTTTACCTCCATCCCATCCCTTAGCCCAGTGTTATCCTTTTCTCTGGGTCTTCTGCTATACTGGGTTGCTCTGCTTAAGTGCCAAGAAATCCTTGCTGAAAATAAGGCAAACACAGCTGGGGTTACCCAGTCTTCCCTTTGTACAGGTGGCTCCGTGGACACCCAATTACCCTAAATGTTCCAGTTGAGCGTTCTCTGCCAAGTTTACATCCACTTTCTTGCCAATGCTTTCATCACATTTGAATACTGTTTTCTTCTCCAAAATCAATGTGTTTGCTCTCTTTGGGAGGTAACTTAGGATAATGACTAACATTGGTTGTATACTAGGCTAAGGATAGATACGCGATATCTCTTAATCTTCACAAAACTCCAAGAGATAAGTTTTATTTATAGACACCCATTTTAGAGATAAAGAAATCAAGGCCTAGCTAGGTTCAATACTTTTTTCTGTAGTCATTATTTAGTAAGAGATGGAACAGATTTGAACCCAGGTCTGACTGAATCCAGAGTGCCAAGTACTTAACTTCTAAACCATATGCCTCTTCTTGTTTCTATCACAAAAGCAACTGTCTCTAAAATATTTATCTGAATCCTGTCTAGTTTTTTTCCCCATTTTTTCAGTTCTTCAAGGAACCTTGTAAACTAGATTCACAACCATCCTATCCTCTCCAGTTTGGTTCTGATAAGGTTAATCTTCTTCTTCTTCTTTTTTTTTTTTTTTTAAGCTTGAACTAGAATATGCCCTTGGAGACCTTAATTTATATATAACCAAATGAGGGAGAAACAGTTGACCAGAGGCAGACTTAGGGCAATTGAACAACAGGTCCCCAGTGTCTTTCCTTGCTCACATCCCATATTCCCATCTTCTAGCAGGAGATAGGTTCTCATTCCAGTGGGTCCTTCGTAGGAGTCCAGCATTCAGCACACAGGCAGATGGCTGAGGCAATTCAGCCATGGCTTCTCCTTACCCTTAAACCAGTGGTTTACATAAAACCTAGGAAAGTGAAGCTCAGAGAAGATAAATCTTGCTTCATGTGCTGTGTGCTAGTGATAGAACAGGAAAGCAGGATCACGTGATGATTAAAAGCTTGGGTGTTGAGGCCAGATGCATACGTGAATTCCAGTTTTGCCACTCTCTGACTATGGAAACTGGCAAGGTACCTCAATTCTGTAGGTCTCACTTTCCATATCTTTAAAGTGGTGATTGTAGTAATACCTACCATATGGGGTTATTGGGGAGACCTAGTCAGGTAAAGCACATAGTCTTTCACATAAATGCCAGACAGGTAATAAGTGCTTATTAAACGCCAGCTACAATTAGAGCCCAAGTGTCCTCCCCTGCCACGGATGGCTCTTTCCACTTCATGGGCACTGTCGTTTGTTGAGGTCGTCCACTGTTCTCATTTTCCTCCTTAGGCTCACCATGAGGTACTGCCTTGTACCACCCCTGAGTGTCTCCTTGAATTTTCTGGCCTTGCCTCTGAGCTCAGTCTGGGATTCTGATGACACCAGTTGCCCAGTATGGCTTCCATTAACTGTAAGCATTTGTCCTCTCCTCCTTCAGAAACACTCTGTGCCCTGGAAAATGATTGTCAAAACACCAGACCTGTTGCAAAGGGCTTTTTCTTCCCCTCACTTAAGAGTCCTCAGAGGTCAAAAGAAAATAGATTTAAATGTTTCCCAGTCAAATGCAGCCCTCACAGGGCTCTACAATGGACCCACGGTAGGAGCTTTTTACACCTTCCCCAGCTGCCAGCTGCAAATTGATTTAATATTGACTTCCCTGGGGTTTGCCTCAAGTCATTGTAGTCAAGAATAGCAGAGTGCATCTTCCATTAGTTGTGATTAGTGGTTAAAGCTACTTTTTTTTTCTTCCTTCGAAGGTGAAGGAAATAGGAGTTTCTCTTTGGAGAAGAGAACTGAGTGGAACATTCACTCTGCGTCTTTTTTCCCTGGGTTTGCAAGTTGTGATTGATGAAGTCAGCTTTCAATAAAGCCCGTAACCGAACGGACAAATATCTAAAAATAAGTTCAAAGAGAAATAGAGAGAAGAAAAGGCTTTGACCATAAATCATTCATAGGATTCCTCACATGAGCAGAATAGAAACAAGACTGCCACATTCTCAGAATCACAGACCGCCACAGAGCTCCTCTATGGACTTGGAGAGGAAGGCCTGGATGGGCGTGTAGGTCTCGAGACTCCCAGGTTGGAATCTTGGCTTGTATCCATTGTACTGGCTCTACCACCCTGGAGACTATCAGCCTTACATGTACCACTTTTATTTTCTGAAGCTGTTTCCCTCTCTGTAAATTGAACATTGATCTCCCTGCATTATTTGAAAAATTATTGAAAACACTGAAAACATAAATGGAAATGTGCCTGGAAGAAAGTGGCACCAGCACTTCATAGGTTGACAGCAGATGTGTGTTGAATATAGATAAAGTATACTTTTCTTTTTTTGGCAGTGGTGAGGGGATTATCTGATATTTTGAATTACAGTAACCCCCCCCCCCCACCCCAACTCCTGCCCAACGCTGCTTATCCATGGGTTTTAGTTATCCATGGTACAGTGCAGTAAAGTATTTTGAGACAGACCACATTCATGTAACTTTATTACAGTATATGGTTAGAATTGTTCTATTTTATTATTAGTTATTGCTGTTAATCTCCCACTATGCCTAATTATAAATGAAACTTTATCATAGCCATGTATGTATAGGGAAAAGAAACACAGTATATGTTTCTTTGGTAGTATCCAAGGTTTCAGCCATCGCCTGGGGGTCTTGGAACATACCTCCCTTGGATAAGGGGAGTGACTATTTCTCCTCTCTGTTAAATTCATCTTCATTTCCTTTTTTTTTTTTTTTTTTTTTTTTGAGACAGAGTCTTGCTCTGTCTCCCAGGCTGGAGTGCAGTGGCGTGATCTCGGCTCACTGCAGCCTCCACCTCCTGGGTCCAAGCGATTCTCCTGCCTCAGCCTCCTGATTAGCTGGGATTGCCAGCATATACCACCATGCCCGGCTGATTTTTATATTTTTAGTAGACACAGGATTTTACCATGTTGGCCAGGATGGTCTCCATCTCCTGACCTCATGACCTGCCCACGTTGGCCTCCCAAAATGCTGGGATTACAGGTGTGAGCCACTGTGCCCAGCCATTTTCCTAATTGGATTTGGAGTGCTCACAGGTGCTTAGAACACTTGTAGATTGTTTGAGTCCACTGGGCTATTGACTCTTCTTTGTTCAGTGCCCACAGCTGACCTTATGTGTGTTATGGTCTGTATATCTTTTAAGTGGTCATATACAACATGTACTGGCTAAATCAGAGGAGGTAAAATATATCTTTTGACACTAGCATTTTCTTTTTCTTTTCTTTTCTTTCTCTCTCTCTTTCTTTCTTCTTCTTCTTTTTTTTAGACAATTTGAAGAGAACTGCACTGTCTCCCAGACTGTCTTGCTCTGTCACCCAGACTGGAGTGCAGTGGCACAATTATGGCTTACTGCAGCCTCAACCTCCTGGGCTCAAGAGATTCTCCCACCTCAGCCTACCTGGTAGCTGGGACTACAGGCATGCACCACCACGGCTGACTAATTTTTGCATTTTTTATAGAGACAGGGTTTCACCATGTTGCCCAGGCTGGTCTGGAACTCCTGGGCTCAAGCAATCCACTGACCTGGACCTCCCTAAGTGCTGGGATTACAGGTGTGAGCCATAGCATCCAGCCCACACTAGGATTTTCTACAGTCCAGGTTTCCTTCCCAAAACTGTGTAGGGTGAGTAGAGCAGATATCATTCTCACCTACATTTTTCAGGAATGAAACTTGAGATTCAGAAATTTTATTAACTTGTCTATGTCACAGAGTAATTGAATGGAAAAGCCAAAGACTAAAGCTTGGGTTTCTTGAGTACCTTTCCAGGGTTATTTCTACCATCAGTGGATCAGGGAAGAGCAGCTTATGTAAAAACCATCACTGGCCCGTGATCTGTAGCTCTACTCTGCATCTAATTGCCAATGGACAAGTCAAGTGAAAGACTGATTGTCAAAATGCAATGTATTTGTAAACAGGCAGGTTAATTAGGTTAATGGAACTTAATGTGGGGATGACATTTTACAGTTTCTAAAATGCTTTCGTATGCACTATCTCACTTGATCTTAGAAACAGGCCTGAGGGTAAGCTTACTGTTACTAGTTTGCCCATTTACTGTTGGGAAAAATGAGATTTGGAGTAGTACAATGACTTACCCAAAAGCACATGGACAAAAAATGTTGGAAGCTATGTTCACGCCTGTTCTATCAATTCTTTCATATTTCTGTTAAACTAAACTCCATCTAGTAACGTACAGGTAAGATATTTTTAGTAATAATCATCAATGAGATTATGTATTTAATAAGTTTTCACGTGCCAAACCCAGTGCTGGGTGAAGTGTGATTAAATTATTAGTTAAATAAGCCAATACACTAAATATGTAAATTGTGTTAATTAACTAAAAAATACACTACTAGCTATTATTGTAAAAATGAGATGAATAACAACTAATTATTTCCTTCAATTCCTGGGTCTTATGTGTTTGTTTCTTTTTTAGTAGCATCTGTTGGTTCCTTGATGGTTTTCTTCCCATACGTGCCTAAGAATGCTAACACTCATCCACTCTGAAAACCCATCCAGGTCAGCTTCCTCCACCTCTGCTTCTAACCCTCCCACTTCCCTGAGATTCCCCTGGAGTTGTTTAGCTGCTCAGTCCCTTCATAATGATGGCCTGACTTTGATTTTACTATCTCCTTCAGATATTGACTCCTGACTGCCCCTCTTTGCTCTGCGTACTAGGTGCCTGGCTCTATGGCCAAGATGCTTAACCTCTCCAAACTTCAGTTTTCCTCATCTCTGCACTGGGAGTAATAATAGTACCTACTTGGTAGGATTCTAAAGAGGATTAAATGAGGAAATAAATGTAAAGTTCCTAGAGTAAATACCCAGTAAATGCTAGCCATTTGTATTTCTATTGTAGCCTTTATATAAGTGATATCTCTCCTCCATATTTTCCTGAGTTGCTAGAGCCAGGCTGGGTGTGGCACATACCCTTAGCTATCTAAGAGGCGATCTGCACAGGATCTATGAGGATTATCAGCAGGTACACTTTCTGAATGAACCCATGTGTTGTGGAATTGCACACTTATTGGTTAAGTTCGCCTCTTAACCTCTTGTTTTCAAAGCCCACCAAATCAACTCTGGGTGCTGATGCTCATAGCTCCTAGACCAGGTCTCACCTTCCCCTTCCACATCGAAGAGGTTTCCTAGGGACCTTTTTGCTTAGGGCTTTTGATCCAGGATCTCTGGGGACAGCCAGCCCCTTATAAACATACAGGATATATCCTACCTTTGAAAGGCTTTTGGGAGTGCAAGGGGCAGGGAAGTGGGGAGTGGACAGCTTTGCTTCCTTATATGGATTGCTTTTTGCTACACACCCAAGTTTATAAGGAAATGCAATTTAAGCTACCATTATGTTTTAAAAAATCAAGACACTCAGTTATAAAACATAGAACATATAATTAACTTTATTGAGCAGAACAAAGCATTTTATAAAAACTCACTCAGACTGAATTAATATAAGGATACTTAGCATAATGTGTATAGTTTAAATTACCGCCTACTAATCATCAAGCAGTTGAGTGGTAAAGTTGTTAGACTTTCAATTTGCAAACAAGTAGATGGAAAGGCCTATTTTTACTTTCCGATGATTAGATAGAGCCCACATTTGCCCAATCTCAGTGTGTGTGGGTTCACATCAGAGAGATAGGGTTCTGTTCTAAGTCTTGATATCTTAGGTTGGTGACATTGTTCTGCATGCTGTGTTTCATGCCCAGTGTGTGAAAATGGGCAATCTGGCTTCTTGTCCCATGCAGCCACTATCTCCCCTTACCTAAGATCCCCTGAACGCCCCCTGCAGCCAAGTTCCCCTTCCCATCTACATCCTGTTATTAATTCTTATCCCAAATGAAAGATACATAAAATAAAGAGCTGTAATCTAAGCCTAACAACTTAGATTCAGCTGCAGTTTATGCTTTCTACTTAACTGACGTATCTCTTTATGCTGTCAGTCCATTCTCCTGGACTTCCACATATTTCCGATTCCAGGTGCACCATCATAAAAAATTCTATCTGCTTGATTTTCACTTCCATCTTTTTCATACAAAAGTTTCCAAATTCAGGGAAAACAACAAGGGATGAGAGGGCTATATTTATCCATCTGAACAGCCTGTCCTATCGGGGAGAAAATAAAAAAGATTTGGAAATAAGAGGGTAGTCTCAGCTTAAGCACGGAGGCATTTGTTCATATTATACTGAAAAGTCCAAAGGTAGATATTGCTGAGCTTCAGGTGGGTTCATATGGTGTCACTGGGCCTCTACTTCTCTTCACCTCTCCTCTCTGCTATCTGCTGTAATGATTCCATTCTTAGATAGGCTTGTCTTTCATAGATGGTTGAAACTCCTCTTCACCTTATTTCCTCTCACCATAAGTGTCTCATTGGGTCTAACTGATTCTCATGTACCCACCTATGAACCATGGCTAGGCATTCACAATGTATTGTTTAGCTTAGGCCAATCAGGATTACATCCGGGCCTCAGTGCTCTTATCTATAAAATAGGCATCGGACTAGATCAAATTTGTCAAACTCTTATTCAAGAATCTACTGATTGTGCAGAACCCCTTTAGGGACTATCAGGGAGAGAGGGACACGGTCCTGGCTTTTAGGAAGAGATGGGTCAAGGCTGCCTCTCCTTTACCACTGCTTCGATCAGATCAGATTTTATTTCTTCTGTTTTTAACGTTGAGCTTTCTAGTGAATAGATCAGTTAGCTTCTGCTGCATAACAAAATGTGCCAAAGCATAGTGGTTTAAAACAATCATTGTTTATTGAGTGTGTGATTCTGTGGGTCAGCAATTTGGGCTGGGCTCAGCTTCACCTTGTCTCAGCTGGAATCACTCATGAGACCAAGGGTAGCTGGCTGGTCGGTTTATGATAGCCTTGACCGGGCTGCCTGGGATGATTGGACCTCCCTCTACATGATCTATTATTGTCTAGCAGGTCAGCCTGGGCTCGTTCACATGGCCATCTTAGGGTTCCAAATTTCCTGCAGGAAAATAGGATAAGCTGCAATGGGCAAGTGCTTTCTAAGCCTCTGCTTGCATCAAATTTGGCAATATTTCATTGACCAAAACAAGTATCAGGGCTAAATTGAGATTTAAAAGATGAAGAGAAAGACTTTATCTCTTGATAGAAAAAGCTGTAACAACACAGTACAAAGACATGCATAAAGGACTGGAAGAATTTGGGGCCATTTTTTTGCAATCTACCAAGATAAAGTTGAACATTTGAAGAAAGGGTGTTATATTTTTAAAAGTTAGAGAACTCTAACCAGAGGGTCTCTAAGAATTTTCCTGATTGACTGTCTCTAAATTTGATTGCTCTTGTAATTTTGTACCTTACTACTTGTCCAGTATTCCCAACCTTCCCCTCTGCCTTTCTTGGAATATCTGTCACAGCTTGAGGATCCAATAATTGAAAGCCAATTAGTCTGGCCCAGGTCTGTGACCTAATTCAGTGTGAGCCTCCAGTTCATGCATACAGTAGGAAACATGTTAATTTATAACTTGCCCCACTTTAAAAGTTTCAATCTCAACTTGAGCCAGATTTTATGTTTTTTTTAAACTGAGGTCTTTGATGTATAGGCAAGAGCTTCGCATCTTAAATAAATAACAGGTCAGATTCATATTTAGAGACATGAACCAGGAGCAGTACAGTTTTTATCACTAAGAATACTTTGTGCTGGTTTCTAAATTAGCAACCCTCCCAAGAAGCCTGCGGGTTCCTCCTTTTCATGACAGATGAAGACTGTACATGAGTCTTCAATGTGTCCATTCATCTCTTAGCCTGGCAATCTATGGCTTAGCCACACTGAACTGTTTGGAGTTCCTGAATGCCCTATGCTTTTCCTTGTCTCTATGCCTTTATTTATACTTCTTCCTCTGCCTGGGAAACCTTCCAAATGCTTCACTGGGTCCTTTTCATTTGGATATTTTATTCATGTTCTTGAGGCCCTACCTCCTCCCATAAGTCTTACTAACTTAACACTCTACTAAGCCAGAGTTAAAGGCCTTTTCTCTGTATAACCTTGACACCCTATACTTAACCAGTCAAAGCAATTGTAAATTGCCAAAGTACTGTACTATAATTGCCTCTTTTCTAGACTCTATTCCCCTCTAGTCTGTGAGCTTTGGGAGACAGGGACTCATCACAGCTATTGTGACAGGGCTTGACTTACAGCATATTGTCTATAGATATTTGCTGATTGAATTAAACAGCTTTGCTTCACTTATATTTCCCTTATTTTCAGAAGGGTGAGCCAACATATTATTTAATAATAACAACTAATATGTATTGAATACTTACTAACTATTGTACATCTATTTTATTTGCATTATCTCATTTAATCTGCCTAAAAATTCAATGAGGTAAGTATTATTATTAACATTGTTATTATTATCCCTAATTTAGAGATAAGGACACTGAAGCACAGAGCAATTAACTTAGCTAAAGAAACATATTTTTATCAGTTAGGATGCTTCTGGATGCAAGCATCAAAAACCCGAAGTAAAATAATTTTTTAAATATGGATGATTTATTTTCTCATATAACAGTAAGTCCCCTCTAATGGTGGCTCCACAGAGCTGGGTAACTCAGCAGGTTAACAATTTTATCTAGAATCCAGGCTCTTTCCATCTTTTTGTTCTGCCTTCCTGTTTGTCAGACCCATCCTCAGACCAACTCATCTAATGATAATCAAAGTTCCAGGCTTCACATTCATGCAGAACCACATCCAGCAAAGGAAGAGGAGAAGAGAGATGACTCTTCATCAACAATACAGCCTTTAACAGCAGCCACCCAGTAGAGTTCCACTTCTATCTCATTGGCCATACTGGATCACACGGTCACCTCTTAACCAATGCATGAAGGAAGAATGAGATTACATCTAAAGATTTATCGGGGGACCAAGGATAGAGCCACCAAGGAGAAGGCAAACAAAATAATGGCCTGTAGCAAAAAGTGAGGGTTGCAGTAGGAAGGACGAAGTTTTGGGTAAGCAGCTCTTGATGTTTGCTAAAGTGTGCAAGCCAAATTTAAAAATCAAGTAATCTGACTGCAGAATCAGCATTTCTATACATTTGAGATTTAAGATATCAAGTTCTCTAAAAATTATGCAAGGCCTTTAATTGGTGTTGCATTGAATCTATAGATCAATTTGGGGATAACTGACATTTTACAATATTGAATAGTAAGTTTTATTGAATGTTGTGTTTATTTTTTTACTTAGGTCTTCTTTAATTTCTCTCAGCAATGTTTTATGAATTTCTGTGTATAGACTCTGCACATATTTTGTGAAATTTAACCCTGAATTGTGGTTTTTGATTCTATTATAAATAACATTATTGGTTTTTTAAAATTTCAGTTTTAATTACTTGTTGCTAAACTATAGAAATACCACTGATTTTTTTTCTTTCATATTTCAGTGGCCAGAATTTCCAGTAAATGGTGAATAAAAGTGATGAATGTTGACACCTTATCTTAGGAGGAAAGTATTCAGTTTTTTACCATTAAATATGATATTAGCTGTAGGTCTTATAATGATTTCTATTTTTTCAGTTTGAGAAAGTTCTATTTTGTTTCTGGTTGATAGATGCAGCAAACCACCATGGCAAACATATACCTATGTAACAAACCTGTAGGTTCTGCACATGTATCCTGGAACTTAAAGTAAAATTTTTTTAAAAAGCTGAAATTGTGATATTCGATTTTTTAAAAAATCAGGAAACAACTAAAGACTCATGCACATGTATGTTTATCGCAGCACTATTCACAATAGCAAAGACTTGAAACCAACCCAAATGACCATCGATGATAGACTGGATAAAGAAAATGTGTCACATATACACCATAAAATACTATGTAGCCATAAAAAAGGATGAGTTCATGTCCTTTGCAGAGACATGGATGAAGCTGGAAACCATCATTCTCAGCAAACTAACACAGGAACAGAAAACTGAACACTGCGTGTTCTCACTCATAAGTGGGAGTTGAAAAATGAGAACACATGGACAAAAGGAGGGGAACATCACACACTGGGGCCTGTCAGGAGGTTGGGGGTTAGGGGAGGGATAGCATTAGGAGAAATAACTAATGTAAATGATGGGTTGATGGGTGCAGCAAACCACCATGGCACATGTATACCTATGTAACAAAACCTGCACGTTCTGCACATGTATCCCAGAACTTAAAGTATAATAAAAAAAATCAGGAAACAATTCTATATATAAATGCCAGTTATATCAGATTGGTTCATAGAATTGTTCAGGTTTTCTTGATTCTTATAGATTTTATGCCTACTGGTTCTATTTATTGCCAAATGAGAGGTGTTGAAGTTCCCAGCTATAATTTTGGCTTTGGACTTGCTTTTTTATCCTTCAGTCCTATCAGTCTTTCCTTCATATATTTTAAAACTCGTTCAATGGATGCTGATTTAATTTTTATAGTCAGGTTATCTATTTTTTCTTGACTGAGTTTTGGTAATTTGCACCTTTCAAGTAGTGTGTCCATTTGATCTGAATTTATTGACAAAGTTTTGTATAACATATCATTATTATCTTTTTGAGATCTGTAGAATCTGTAGTTATGCCTTTTTCCCCCTAACATTGGTATATCCTTCCTCTCTCATGCTCTTTTTTCCTTGATTAATCAGCCAAGAGTTCTATCAATTTAAGGATTTTTTCATAGAACTAGTCTGGTTTTATTGACTTCCTCTATAAATTTTCTGCTTTAGAGATTGATGATTTCTACTCTTACCTTTATTACATTCTTTCTTTTGCTTGCTTTGGGTTTTGCTCTTCTTTTACTAGCTTCTTGAGATTGAAGCTTAGATTATTGATTTTCTTTTTTTTTTTTTTTTTTTTTTTTGTGAGATGGAGTTTTGCTCTTGCTGCCCAGGCTGGAGTGCAATAGCACGACCTTGGCTCACTGAAACCTCTGCCTCCCTGGTTCAATCAATTCTGCTGCCTCAGCCTCTTGAGTAGCTGGGATTACAGGCATGTGCCACCATGCTGGCTGATTTTGTATTTTTAGTACAGACGGGGTTTCTCAATGTTGGTCACGCTGGTCTTGAACTCCTGACTTCAGGTTATCCACCCGCCTCAGCCTCCCAAAGTGCTGGGATTACAGGTGTGAGCCACCGCACCCAGCCTAGATTATTTATTTCTGATATAAATATTTAATGCTATTTATTTTCTGAACAAGAGGTTGACAAATATTTTCTGTAAAGAGCTAGATAGTAAATACTTTTAGACTTTGCAAGCTATAAATTGTTCCTGTCAAATAATGATCATTGTCATCCTCTTTAACTTCTACTTCTTGTTTTTTTATTTTACAATTATTTAAAAATGGAAAAACTATTATTGGCTTGAGAGCTATAGTTTACTGACCTCAGCTCTAAGTGATTCTTTAACTACAGACACAAACTTTGTTACATTGTTTTCATTTTCATTCAATGCAAAGCATTTTCTAGTTACTCCTGAGTTATCCTCTTTGACCCACATATTACTTAGAAATAGGTCATTTAATTTCTAAATATTTGGGACTTATGAAAATATCTTCCTGTTATTTATCTCTAATTCTGTTTCTGTAAGACAGCATACTTAGTATGATTTTAACACTTTTAACTTTGTTAAGGTTTGTTTGATGGCCTGGAATATGGTCTGTTTTAGTGAATGTTCATTTACACTTGAAAAGAATGTGTATTCTGCCTTTTTTGAATGTCACATTCTATGATGTCTACCTTAAATATTGAACTACAGATAGAGTAAAAGTAAAAGTATAGGAAAGGTATACCAGGCAAGAACTAATCAACAGAAAGCTGGAATGGCTTTATTAATATCTTTAACCTATTGCAATCTAGCTTCAAATTATATCACTTTTATAATTCCCTGCTACTATACTTTGTGCTATTATCATACATTTTAATTCTACCTATATATAAAACTCACAATATATTTGTATTATTTTTGCCTTTACAAGTCCATTATCTTTTAAGGACATTAAAAAAGAAAAGTTTATATTTACCCACATATTCACCATTTCTTAATTTCTGTATGAAGATCTGAATTTCCATCAGGTATTTTTTTTCTGTCTAAAGAAGTATCTGTAACATTCCTTGTAGAAATGCTGGCAATATATTGTCTCAGTTTTTTGGATTTAAAAATGTTTTTATTTTGCTTTCATTTTTTAAGAATAGTCTCCCTGAGCTGACAGGTCTTTTGTTAATTTTTTTTTTCTCCAGCACGTTAAAGATGTCTTCTGGTTTGCATATAACTTGCAAGAGAAATCAGTTGTCATTCTTATCTTTGTTCCTTGTTTCTCTCTGATTACTTTTAAGAGTTTCTCTTCATCAGTGGTTTATAGTAATTTGAATATAATATGCTTTGTTTATCTTTTTTGTTGCTTCAGCTTTGATCCATTGAGCATCCTGCATGTATGGGTATATAGTTTTTTTATCAAATTGAGACATTTGATAAAATTTGATAAATTTCTAACAAATTGGGAAACTTCAGCCATTATTTCTTCAAATATTTTTCCTTACTTCTCTTTGCTGTCTTCTTTCTGGAAGTCCAATTTCATGTATGTTAGGACACTTGATATTTTTCCCTAGTTAATTGAAGCTGGTTTTTTTCTGGTTCTATTTCCCCTTTTTTCATCTCTTTTTTTTTTGTGAGGAGAAAATCTGCTCTGCTAGTTACTTTCAAGTATATAAAATATTATTGTTAACTATAGTCACCATTATGTACAATAGATCTTGAGTGTATTGCTCCCATCTAACTGAATTTTTTTTTCCTTTGACCAACATTTCCCCAATCCCTTCAACCTCTAACCTCTGGTAGCCACCGTTTTACTCTCTTTTTCTAAGAGTTTACCATTTTTACATGCCATATATAAGTGAGATTATGTGGTCTACATCTTTCTGTGCCTGGCTTATTTTACTTCACATAACGTACTTCAGGTTCATCCATGTTGTCATAAATGAAAAACAAAATTTTTAAAAATCTAAATAGTATTTCATTGTGTGTACATCCTACATTTTTTTAATTCATTCATCCACTGATGGACACTTAGATTAATTCCATATCTTGGCTATTGTGAATAATGCTGCAATGAACATGAGAGGGCAGATATCTCTTCGACATACTGATTTCATGTCCTTTGGATATTTACTCAGTAGTGGGATTGCTAGATCATATGGTAGTTTTAAATTTTAAATTTTCTGAGGAACTTTCATACTGTTTTCTATAATGGCTATACTAATTTACATTCCCAGCAACAGTGTGCCAGGATTCTTTGTCTCCACATCTTGGAAAACATTTGTTGTTATCTTTGGTATTTTCTATAATAGCCATTCTAACAGATATGAGGTAACATCACATTGTGGGATTAATTTGTATTTCCCTGATGATTAGTAATGTTGAGCACTTTCTTATACGAAAAAATTGGCCATTGAAATGTCTTCTTTGGAGAAATATCTATTCAGGCCCTTTGCCTATTTTAAATTTTTATTTATTTTTTATACCAACAAGAATGAGCTTGAACTTTGTTCATTTTTAATTGGGCTATTTGCTTTTTTTATTATGGGCTTGTTTGAGCTCCTTACGTATTTTGGATATTAACCCCATATCAAATGTGTGATTTGTAAACATTTTCTTCCACTCCTAGGTTGTTTCTTCATTATGTTGATTGTTTCCTTTGCCGTACTGCAGCTTTTTGGTTTGATGCAACCATATTTTGTTGCTATGCTTTTGGGGTCGTATCCATAAAATCATTGTCCAGACCAATGTCATGGAACTTTTCCCTTATGCTTTCTTCTAGTAGTTTTACAGTTTCAGGTCTTACATTTAAGTCTTTAACTTATTTTGAGTTGATTTTTGTATATGATGTGAAATGAGAGTCTTATTTTATTCTTTTGCATGTGGATATCCAGTTTTCCCAGCATCATTTATTAAAGAGACCATCCTTTCTCCATTGTGTGTTCTTGGCATTCTTGTTGAAAATCAATTGGCCAAAAGTGCATGGGTTTATTTCTGGGGTCTCTGTTCTGTTCCATTGGTCTAAGTGTCTGTTTTTATGCCAGTACCATGCTGTTTTGATTACTATGGCTTTGTAGTCAATTTTGAAATCAGGTAGTGTGGGGTCTTCAGCTTTGTTCTTTTTGCTCAAGAATGCTTTGAGATCTTTTGTGGTTCCATATAAACTTTAGGTTTTATTTATTTTTTATGAAAAATATCATTGGGATTTTGATAGGGATTGCATTGAATCTGCAAGTCGCTTTAGGTAGTATGGCCATTTTAAAAACATAAGATTTTCCAATCCATAAACATGAGTTATCGTTCCCTTTTTTTTGGTCTTTTTCATTTTTTTCCCTCAATGGGTTATAGTTCTCAGTGTACAGGTCTTTCACCTCTTTGGCTAAATTTATTTCTATTTTTTTTGTAGCTACTATAAATGAAATTGTGTCCTTCATTTCTTTTTCGGATAGTTCATTATGAGTGTGTAGAAATGCTACTGATTGTTGGCCAGGCACAGTGGCTCACACCTGTAATCCCAGCACTTTGGAAGGCCGAGGTGGGTGGATCACTTGAAGTC
The DNA here is from genome assembly GCF_006542625.1 of Nomascus leucogenys. Classification (NCBI taxonomy): domain Eukaryota; kingdom Metazoa; phylum Chordata; class Mammalia; order Primates; family Hylobatidae; genus Nomascus; species Nomascus leucogenys. The sequence goes on from NC_044395.1 coordinate 76,398,587, forward strand.
AGGAGTTCAAGGCAAGCCTGGCCAACATGGTGAAACACCATCTCTATTAAAGAAAAATACAAAAATTAGCTGGGCATGGTGGTGGGCACCTGTAATTCCAGCTACTTGGGAGGCTGAGGCAGGAGAATCACTTGAACATGGGAGGCAGAGGTTGCAGTGAGCTGAGATGGCGCCACTGCACTCCAGCATGAGCCACAGAATGAGACGTCTCAAAAAAAAAAAAGATTCTGATTTTTGTATGTTCATTTTGTTTTGTATCTTGCAAATTTACTAAATTTGTTTATTAGTTCCAACAGTTTTTTGGTGGAGCCCTTAGGGTTTTCTATATACAAGATTGTGTCATCTGAAGAGATAATTTTACTTCTTTCTTTCCAATTTGTATAGTTTTTATTTTGTTCTCTTGCCTAATTGCTCTGGCTAGAACTTCCTCATTCTATTTTCTTTCTGTGTTTTATGTTGGAGAGTGTCTGCTGCTGTATCTTTGTACTCACTGACTTTGTCTTCTGCAGTATTTAATCTGCTGTTACTCCCAGCCAATATATTTTTCATCCCAAAATTATTTTTTTCATCATTAGTTCCATTTGGCACTTTTATATATTTCCCATTTCTCTTCTCATCATGTTCATGTTTTAATTTACATATTTAAGCATATGAGTTAGATTGATAATAACTGCCTTAAGGTTATTGTTTACTAATATCAGCTCTTTTTTTCTTGGTCTACGAGTCATATTTTTACATTTCTTGACATGACTGGTAGTCTTTGATTGATATCAGATATTGTGATTTTATATTTTTGGGCAATAGATTTTGTTGTATTTATTTAAAAGATGTTAGAATTTGTTTTGTCATACATCATAGTAAGTTGTAGATCAGTTTGGTCCTTTTAAAGCTTACACTGAAGCTTTGTTATTACAGGTCCACAGCAGTCTTTTAGTCCAGGAAAGAGTTTTAGCCCAACTTCTATGATGTGAATTACTCTGAAGATTCTATACAATGTCTCTCCACCTGGCCATGAGGACCCCAAACTTCCCATTCCTGTGCAAGCTCAGAATTTTTTGACCCACTGTCTTCTAATGATTATTTTTGTCTCCACCTTGTGCAGTTTGCTCTCGTGCTTTCATAGATCAGCCAGCACTAAGCAAAATACTTGTGAAGAACCCTCTGAAGATCCAGAACACCCACTCTCTCTCTCTCTCTCTCTCCCTCCCTCTCTCTCTCTAAGTAACTCACTCTTTCCAGTACTCTGCAAATTCTAAACACTTTAGTCTTCCTCAAACTCTAATCTCTGTCTCCTCAATTCGGAGAGACTATTGGGCTTTGCTTTGGATTCCCTCTTACATTATCACCTAGAAACACCTCCTGGCACTAAGAGGGTGCAATCAGAGAGCTAATCTTTTTTGGTTTTCTTCTAGGAATCACAGCCTCACATTACCTATTGTCTAATGTCTGAAAACCATGATTACATATATTTTGCGTAGATTTCTAATTGTTTATAATGGAAATGTACTTCTATAACAGTCAATTCTTCACTGAAGGAACTGCAAGTCTCCCTGGTCTGCATATCGAAAGTTATTTGAGAAACGTTTGGCAAAGAGTGGGGGAAGAATGGGACAAACTGGTGAATATAAGCAAACTCTCCAAGAGCGCACAGTTAACAACATGGTGATTTGAACTCAATTCTGTCTTATATCACAGCTATCCCTGACTATAAGGTAGCAATATTCTAGTGATAAAGGTAGAAACACTTATATGGTAATATAATGGTGCCATTATAAGGACCGTGCACTTTGAAAAAGAAGGGGTTATGTTTTCTTTATCTCTGGATACCAGTGCCCAGATTGTGGCCTGGTACTCCATAGACACTCAAGTTAATATTTGTTGCTTCCAAAAATGTAATGCAAACACAGAGGAGTGTTGTCTCCTCAGCTTGTGCTTGAGGCAGGTGGTGGAGGTAGAGATGCAATTGCAGTATGAAACTAGGACTCAGTATCCAGAGGTTCAAATGGGATCAGTGGTAATAGAATTCAACCTTACACTTTCATAAGTTGGTGTCAGTGATTCAAATGAGACATTTGGCAAATGTAGTTCAGGTTAGCAGTGTTTGGTTATGTATTAGGGTTCTCTAGAGGGACAGAACTAATATATAGGAGAGTTTATTAGGTATTAACTCACATGACCACAAGATCCCATAATAGGTCATCTGCAGGCTGAGGAGTAAGGAGAGCCAGTCCAAGTTCCAAAACTGAAGAACTTGGAGTCCAATGTTCGAGGGCAGGAAGCATCTAACACGGGAGAAAGATGGAGGCTGGCAGGGGTTATAACATCTTTTGGAAGTTATGAGTAGGTCTTCACAGCAGCCAGTTGGTGATTCTATCCAAGCCTAGAATTATCTGTCCTCTTCCTTTGTTTGAAGCAGTCTTTCTGATATAAGTGAATAAGCACTATCTGATGTGTCCCATGTGCAGAGATGGACAAGGACAGTTAGCTAGTGAGAGAGCTGAGGATTGGGGAGGCTGGAGGAATCACAAACCCAGAAGGTTTTCTTTTTACTGAAGGAGGCCATGTCTCAAGTCTCTCTGCCTGAGGACTCCAGGGCTACTGGTCTGTCATCCTAACTACCATGCTACCTATTAATGTTTAGAGCTTCCTAAGGTGATATTTGCAAAGTATCTACCTGTGTAGCTCCCTCTGTTACTTCCACAATGACACCAGGAACTGAACCAGAAACAAAACCTTTTAGACACTGCCTCAGCTGCTAGCCTAAAGCCCCTCTGCCTGCCTGGTTGCCTTTTGGTTATTGCCCCTCTTCTCAGGATGATCTCATGGCAACTCCCAGTTCTCCCTGGCTTTGAATGGTTATTTGAGAGCACCACTCTTCTATACCTGACTTCTATATGTCCGGGATAACGAGTGCTGATGACCAGTAGAAGGGACTGAGGTCCCAGAAGGCTCAGGAGCAGATGTCAAATAACTGAGAAGAAATGGGTTCTAAACTGGGAAAGGGAGGCTGCTGATGAATTGTGCCAAAGGGCGGGTACAGAAAGAGGAGCTAGGTGAATTAGGGGTGACCGGGCAGAGTCAGGGGAATGATGGAGATGATAAGAGTGCACCAGATTCTGAGATGAAATCAGCTAGGTGTTGTTCTGCTTCTGTTGTCTGCCTGAATCGTTAAGTAAGCGTAACCAACCCACATATTATGTGCTCATTGTCCCTGAGGCACCATGGCTCAGATCCTGCAACCACTCCTTCCAGCTGTATTGATGTTTGGCATCAGTTCTGCCCAGAACTTTTTCCCTATTTCTAGCCCTGTATCTTTCTGCCCAGCATTCAATGATCAGGTATCCCCTTAGTATTTTTGTGCAATACTTTCTGGCTGCCAACATTCACATTATACTATGTCGGTGTCCTGCTCTACCTAAGGCAGGATCTAACACCCTCACACACACTGACATGTTTGGCTGAGGGCCTATCCAGACCTATCCAAGCCCTTTCAACAAAAGTTTAAACAGCTACGAATGATAATCATCTGTTTTTTTTTTAATGTACTTAGTTATGAGCTTGTACTTGACAAATATGACTACATCATTGTTCCTAAATGAAGGAGGCTAAGAAGGTGAAATGGATAGGTAATACTCATCTTCCCAAATTCTAACCCTTGCAGGAGGGCAGCAGAGCCCTGACTAAGCCTAGGCCTCCTAGAATACATCTAAGAAAGCCTCTAGGATTTCTGTCTCTGGGGTTAAGGTTTTAAAGAAGTTACTGAGTTTTAAGGACATGGCCTCTTCGTTAATGTGGTGTCACCATCTATAGTCTCAAGGGGAGATTCTAGTTCATCTGATTAGTAGTAAATCTGTTCCTAATGAGAGGGGCACACAGGATGATTGAGGGTCTTGTATGCCTTGAGCAGAAATGTGATGTGAAGCTAGTTCACAGATTGGAGCTGGCACCAAATATTTCTTACTTACAGCTCTAATATATGGAGGAGGTAGCTCACTTTAAAATATGTTGACTATATCTTCTAATTAAACACTGAAAACTACTTTTTAATATATGTTCAAAATGATAAAATAATTGCTAAATTATGCAGATTTTTATGGTGGGCCAGAAACAAGACAATTTTTTTTTAATTGGCACCTTTTACTGATTCAAAATGTTAATCACAGGGACCCTAATAGGCCTATCAGACTTCTCTAATGTATTCAGATAAAATGAGCAAAATCATTAAATGTCCAAATATTGATTTAAAGTGCTCCAATTGGTAATGAAATTTGGCTCTCCACTTGAGACAGGGCACACTGGCTGTGTGCTTTAATTTTAAAGAAACTGCTGAAGTGTGAAGTAGATAGAGATGAGAGAGAATGGAGGAGAGAGAGAAAGAGAAAAACATAGAGGGAGATGACCTTAAGAAACACAAGATACCAATCACTGGACTGGAATGGACCATTGGTTTAGACAGAAGGAAATAGCTGAAGGTAGATTTGGTTAGCCCAATAAAATTATGTTAAGTATCCAAGATAAGTGCCAAGACAGAAGGTCCAGAGTGCCTTTAGAAAGGAATATGGAGAGGAGAAAATGTCAGACACTGGGCTCCAGCCACTTCCCTTTAAAGGGCAGCATGAGATGGAATTTGGAAAAGATGTCCATTACAGACAGGGCAAGTCCATGCATACCTGTGACCCAGACTCCTGTGTATTAGTTTCCTAGGGCTACCATAACAATTTACCCCAAAGATCGTGGCTTAAAATGACAGAAATTTATCTATCCAAGTTCTGGAGACCAGGATCTAAATTGAAGGTGTTGCTGGGGCCATGCTTCCTCTAAAGGCTGTAAAGGGGGATCCCCTCCCTTTCTGGCTTCTGGTGGGTTGCTGGCTTCCTGGGCTCATGGCCACATCAGTTTCGCCTCTGCCTTCTCCTGTGTGTGTCTGTATTTCTCCTCATCTGTCTATCTCATAAAAGTACTTGTTATTGGATTTAGAACCCACCTGGAGAATCCAAGATCATTAATCACACCTGCAAAGACCTTTTCCCATATTAGGTAACATTCTTAGTTTCTAGGGAATGGGATGTGGATCTGTCTTTCTAGGGGCCACCATTCAACTTACTACAATGTGTTATTCTTTTAGTTCACCTTGTACAAACCCTTTAGGAGCACTGCCTATGGGATGAAGATGAACCCTAAGGTATATTTTATGAAGATCTATAGGGGAGGAGAGGACCCAAATTACGGTCATGAAAGACCTAAGGTTCCATTCAGAAGGATAGGTGAGGGAGTGTTTCTGGCAGAGGGAACAGGTTAGGACTAGGCGTAGATGCAAGGATAGGAGTTGGTGGTCATATGGGAGGAGAAAGTGAAAGGGGGTGCATAGAACAAGGGCTGCATTGTGGGAATTGTAGAGTCACATACAGCAGGGCTGAACAGACAACACAGAGTTTGGATATATTCTGAGAATAAGGGGAAGTTGCAGAAACATTTTCATCTGAGAAGGGATAGAATTTTCATTTTAGGTACAGGAAGGAGCCACAGAGAAAAGTAGGAAGATCAGATGAGAACCTATTACGGTTGAGATAACCTGGACTAGTTTAAAAAGAGGGATAGAAGAGGAAGCAGGATGAGTCAAGGGAAACCCCGTGTGTCAGTTTTGCAAGTGGTCTGGATGCAAGCAGTGTGGCTGAATGAACCATGCAGGTCTGGGCACCCTGTGTTCTTCTTTGCTTGCCTCTCGTCTGACTGTTCTGCTCCAACTGCCACTGACCCTGGCCTTGACCTCAGCTCCTCTCTTGGGTGGATCTATTCTTGTTTGGAAACTCACTCAAATTGGGCCTGTCCCTCTGGCTCTGCTATAAATTCGTCCTATCTTTTGCCTCTTTGGAATAGGGCTTTAACTCAAGTCAGCTCTGGGCTTTGTTATAATAATTCCTTAGCAGCCTTCACATCCACATGCAATCCTAGCCCCCACACCCAAGTCCCCTTTCTGCCATAAGTTTTGGCAGCAAGTACCCAGAAACAGCATCTAGAAATTAAAGGGGATCTCAAGGTAAGATGATGGCTGGATTACGAGTCCAACTCTCCCCTACCTTCTATTTTCCTATTCGTATGATCAATAAGGGAGCTAACAATGGGGAAAAACAAGCATCAGTGCCAGAAGTTAGGGAAAGGTCCCAGATGCACAAAGTGGAAGAGATCATATATTCTAAAGAAAAGAGAAAGAAGATCAATTTAAGAACATTATTTGAGAAAGGGAAATAAGTGAGGTTTGGGGGTGGGGAAGGGCATGGAAATCAGATTCTAGAGGTCCAAAATATCTAGGGTAGTGCAAGGAGGAGAGAATTGGATACACAGAAAAAAAAGAGAAAAAACATTCACGATGTAAAGAAATTTATCTATGTATTAAAGGAGCCCATTGTGCACTCAGCAAACATAATAAAAACAAACATCTGGATTTATTCTACTGACTTTTAAAAAACATTTAGAAGTAAACAAAGCACAGCAGGTATATACAAAGAAAAACAGTTATCTGAAAAGGAAGAAAACAAAACAAGCCAGCCTGACTATTCTAACAAACAAAACAACACAAAAACCCACTAAATTCCAATAGTTAAAAAAATTACGTCTATGGAGGACAAAAATAGATCTTCTATTTTTACTAGAAGATGAGAAAAAATAGAAGCTTGTAACTAAAGAATATATAATAAATTAAGAAGAATATATATGTTAAGAATATATAATAAATTAAGAAGCTTACTGTGTATGAATGAAAGAGAAAGATACTTTTGGTTCTGAAAGGGCTCAGCAGATTAAACAACTCTTGAACCCTCTCTAGGGGAAAAGTGCATGTGGTAGGTAAGTGGGTGGTGTTTATAACTTGAAGACCTATTTCAGCTAAGATATGAATCATAATGTAAAGAATTCAAGAACTGAAATGTTAGCAGTATAAAGTAACTAGTGGTAAACCAAAGAACCCCAACTAAATATAAATTTGTATATTAGACAAAATGTATACATATATATTAATGAGAGATTGCTTTAAAATAATTTATAGTAACAATAATCAGGATCTAAAATTGAAAATCATAATAGCAAAGGGAATAAGTAGAAAAATTTAATGTCTATTCAGTTCTTATCTAATAGAGGAAGGAATCAATGACACTTTCATTCTCAACACTGACAAAAAGTTTTAGATAAACTGTAACACGATGATAATTTCTAATAGACTAGAACATAATATTATCCTTTCAAATCAGTAAGAAAAAAAGATTCAAAAAAGACATTACTAGAAACACAGTCATAGCTTCTCTGTACACATTCCCTCTGTGCGAATCAGTCCCTTGGCCAGGGCCCCACCAGTGGGATGTAGCATGTGACCCACACACTGAGATGAGTACTGAACCCAAGGGACGCTGTACAGAGGCTAATCTGAACCATCTACATTCTTCTGCTTGAGAATTTGAATTACAAGACACAAAGATTCGGGTCAGCACTCCTGCAGGAGTAGGAGCCAAAGCCTCAAGTGACCTGGAATGAACAGTTTAGAGAGGCTGTGTGTAAATAGAAAAGGTGGTTTGTCGAGAGAAGCAAAAGAATGAAGCAGGCGCACAGAAGAGATGAGTGCCCACACAGCCATTGGTGTCATTTTCCATATCTGTCTGTCAAAGAAAACTACTTAACATCCAAGGAAATGTGGAGATTTCTTTTGCTTATATACCATTCTTGTCAAACCAATATAACATTGGTGATATAACACATTCAGACTGTAGCAACATATAGTGGAATATTATTCGGTCTTAAAAAAGAAGAATACCCTGCAATATGTGACAACATGGATAAACCTTTTTGCTCAGTAGAATAAGCCAGTCACAGAAGGAAAAATAATGCACGATTCCACTTATTTTAGTTATCTAAAATAGCCAAACTCAAAGAAGCAGAGAGCAGAATGACAGTTGCCAGGGGCTGGAGAGAGTAGAATGATGGTTGCCAGGGAGGGGGAAATGGAGAGAACTGATTCACCATGCATAAAATTTCAGTTACGTGTGGTGAATAAGTTCTAGAGATCAAATGTACAGCATTGTGCTTATCGATACCAATATTGTGCAACTTAAAAATCTGTGAAGAGGGTAGATCTCATTAAGTGTTTGTAACACAATAAAAATAAATAAATAAATGTGACCTAATCACCCCCTGCTTATAATCTCTCAGGGACTTCCACAACAGAGATTTTCAACTTCAGGGTGTCAACACCACTGTGTTTAGAAATATGGTATGGTGTCTCCCAGCTAACTTTTTTATTATTATTATTATTATTTTTTTTTTTTTTTTGAGACGGAGTCTTGCTGTGTCGCCCAGGCTGGAGTGCAGTGGCGCAATCTCGGCTCACTGCAAGCTCTGCCTCCCGGGTTCACGCCATTCTCCTGCCTCAGCCTCTCCGAGTAGCTGGGACTACAGACGCCCGCCACCACGCCCGGCTAATTTTTTGTATTTTTTAGTAGAGACGGGGTTTCACTGTGGTCTCGATCTCCTGACCTCGTGATCTGCCCGCCTCGGCCACCCGAAGTGCTGGGATTACAAGCATGAGCCACCACGCCCGGCCAACTTTTTTATTATTAATAAAGCATTGAAGTTGACAGTAAAGTATTGAAGTTTGAAACTTCTGAGTTGACATTTTCAGCCCTTCATGACTGATCTTGCTTACCTCTTCCGTATCTGAAATTGCTCTCTGTAGTTTAATAGTGCCAAATGCTTGCAGCTTCTAGAGAACAATTTCATACTCCCTGAGCTTTGCAAATCCTGTCCCCCAGTAGTTTGCTGGTAAACATTCAACAACCAGCTCTCAGGAGAAAACCAAATAAAAAGCAAAAACCCCTGATTTGTAACATTTATGAATTTCTCTGGTATAAGTGTCCCTATTATGACTAATACAACATGAGGTCGTTGAATGCAGAGTGGGGAAGACATGGATGGTAGCACATCATTATATGGTATCTTCACCACTAGATATACTGGAGATAAATAATCTCCACAACACAGATTACAGAAAAATGTCATGAAATAATTAGGGAGGCAGGAGTTTTGAGTATTTTTAAGGTTTAAACTTAATGTAATTTATTTTAATATGTTAATAGAATTAAATTTTTAATTGTGGTAAAACATACATAGCATGAAATTTAACATTTTCACCATGTTTAAATGTTCCATAGCATTAAGCACATTCACATTGTTCAACCTTTACCACCATTCATCTCCAGAACTTTTTCATCTGCCCAAACTGAAATTCTGTACCTAGTAAACAATAACTTCCCATTTCCCTTTCCTCAGCTCTCAGTGACCACTATTCTATTTTCTTTCTCTATGGATTTGACAACTGCATGTATTTTGTGTAGAACCATACAGCATTTATCCTTCTGTGTCTGGCTTATGTCACTTAGCATAATGTTCTCAAGGTCATCCATGTTGTTGCATATTGCAGGATTTTCTTCATTTTTAAGGCTGAATAATATTTCATTATATATATTCTATTATATATATTCCATTATATATATTCTATTCTATATACACATTCCATTTTATATATATTCTATTCTATATACACATTCCATTATATATATTTAATTATATATACATTTATAGATATTCTGTTATATATATTCCATTATATGTATATATCCATTGTATATATTCTATCATACAGGTATATATTCCATTATATAGAAATATATTCCATCGTATATATTCTATTATATACATTCCATTATATATGTATATTCCATTACATATATATATATTCCATTATACATACACAATTATATATGTGTGTGTATATATATATATGTATATATATATAAAATTTGTTTTCTTTATCCGTTCATCCACTGATGGACATTTGGGCTTTTGGGTGCTTTCTGCTTTCTGGCTATTGTGAATAATGCTATGGATGTGGGTATACAAATACCCATTCAAGTCCCTGCTTTTAATTCTTTTGGGTACACACCCAAATGTGAAATTGCTGGATCATATGAAATCTTGTGTTTAATTTTTAAAAAGCCACCAGACTCTTTTCCACTGTGATTGCATATTAGTAATTTAATTTTTAATAATGATTATGTTTAACAATCAACTCATGGAGTTTCTGAGAACGTGGTGATGAGCACCATGAGCCAGCGCAGGTCTGCTCCAGTGCACTGCTGGCCTGGAGCATACTTCCTGTCACATACTACTGCCACTTCCTCTATGACAGCTTCCATGACTTTCATTATTACCCAGTTGAGTAGAACCCTCTCTTCTCTGCACTCTCTCTTTTCCTTGTATTTACTTCACATGACTCTCATTACAGTTCAGGTGCTTGCTTTTATCCCTTTTGCTCTTAACACGCTATGCCTTATTATGTCAATCACACAAACTTCTGGCTCACTTTAGGCTCTCAATGAATGTGTGTTGTACTGATCTAACAGGTATTGTGTTGTGGATCTATGAAAGATAAACCAAGCGGGCCGCATACTCCTTTCCCCCAATCTAGCCCCCAAGGCCATCCATGCCCAGTGCTATAAGCTGGTGGGAGATAAGAAGGGCAGGGCTAGGGCAGAGTTGGATCCTGAGCAATTGTCTAATACTCACTCTGGAGGTTAATCAGAGAAAGCAAGACCTAAGGCCAGGGTTCTACACTGAACCAGAGGCGTGTGCCACATGCTGAGTTAAGCACTATAGATTTCGATCCTCATAACATTGAATCCTGAAAGTTAGGTTTTATTATCCCCATTTTACCAAGGAGAATACATGACCTAAACATACAAAGTCAAAGTTCATGGTTACACTGCTATAAAATAGAAGTCACAACAACTACCCTACTATCTGCATTAGACTTCAAGATTTTTAAGTATGTCCTGCTCACTGGAAGGTGGTACCAGAAAGCTCAACTTGTGTCTCATTTTCTCTTGCACTCTGGACTCTGCACAGTGACTGGCAGTCAACAAATACTCATTGATTTATGTCATAGGAACAATGGAACTTGAAACCCACTGAGAAATAAAGTAGTACCTGACCCTGAGGTGTCGACCTCTCTCTTCTCCCATTGCAAGTCATGACTTGCCCCTCACCAGGGAGATAACATTCTTCAAGCAATTAATTATCATGAAAAAAGCCCACTCCAATCCCCACTCCTGTGGAGCCTTACACCTGCCAATTGGCATATTGTTGAATTATAATGTATAACTAATTAAAGGTGACCTCACACCGGGGATCTAGGTCTCCTGTGTTAGGACCAACCACAAACTGGTCATCAGAATATTTCCTCTTTCTCTCACCCAGTCTCCCTATCGTGTGTGTGTGTGTGTGTGTGTGTGTGTGTGTGTGTGTGTGTGTGTTAATTTCAAATTCTTTCCCTGCATCAGCGAGCAGATGAGATCCTCAGCCAGCTTTCATCTTTCAGAAAAATGAATAGTGCAGAGAGAACATTATCAAATGAGCTGTTGAAGAAGTCAGTGAATATGTCATTGAGTGTGACTGCTTCCCGAATGAATTTAGATTTATCTCTGTTATCTTCCGACTCCCACCCAGCCCCCCTTGCCAAGCTGGCCCTCAGGGTAGGCACATGCCTGCCATGAATCCTGACCGACAGCTGTCTCTCCTGGCTGACAGGTCCAATGGGGGCCTCTGAGCTTGTTCAGGAATTTGGTTTGTTAACATTATAAATGAACTCATTGGGTAGTCCTGTTAAACACCTCACACCTCTTGCTTCTGCAATTTCTTAAAGGATTCCATTTCCATTAGGCAGACTCGGGACAGAGCCATACTCTCACTCTGAAATTGTTTTATCACATCAGGAGCTGCTGAATGGCTGTGACAACACAAGACCTAGAAACCCTCTCTTTTCTTCCTCTCTGGCTGTTTTATTAAAATCAGGGTGCTATAGTTCTTGCACCATTCATTCATTCACCAACTACTTACAGAACAGACCTATTCATGGGAGCAATTGTGTTAAGGCAAAGTATATATTGGTAAATAATACAGACATGGTCCCTGTCGTTGTGTAGCATACGCTTTAGTTTATGATTCCCATCAGAAAGCAATTTCCACTGATTTCCAGGTTCTCAAAGGAATAGGCTTTGAACCAAGAAAAGATGACTTTTTAGGCAGAATGTCATGACCAAAACATGATCTTTGGGGTCAGGCTGGTCTGTGTCAACATTCTTGGGCAGAAAAAGAGAAATTAGTGCGTCTGAAACAAGAACAAGATGCTATGAACAAGGGAGTCACAAAAGGAGGAAATGATTTTGGAAATTAAAAATATGGTAAGAACATTTTTAAAATGTAATAAAGGGGTTGGAAGATAAGGGTGAGAAAAAAAGAAAAAAATGAGATGGAAAATAGGAGAGAAAAGAAAATCAGAATTGAAAACGGGGTTAATATGAGTTCCAGAGAAAGAAAACAGAGAAAAAAGAGGAGAGGAAATTATCAGAAAAATAATACAGGATAATTTTCTACAGTTGAAGAAAATAATACAAAATAAATTTCCAGATTGCGAGGGTTTATGGCAGAGTTCAGAAATAGAATGAACAAAAGACTTACCTGAAGGCACATCATTTTGAAGTCTTAGGATACAAGGATAGAAAAGATTCTAAAAGCTACAGGAGTTATGGAAGACAAGGAAGGAAGTCACATACTGAGGACCAGAAATAAGAAAGGAATCAGGCTTTTCAACAGCAACACTTGCAGGAATGCCTCAAAAATTCGGAGAAATGATTTGCAACCTAGAATTCTGACTAAGCCAAATGATTGTGACATACGAGGATAGAATAGATACAGCAGGCTCCCCTTATCTGCAGGAGATGTGTTCCAAGATCTCCAGTGGATGCTGAAACTGGAGATAGTTCCAAATCCTATACATACAATGTTTTTTTCCTAGACAGAAAAAGTGAAAGAGAAAATAAAGATACTATGAGCAATGCATACAGTAGTATAAGAGTACATACCTATGATAAAGTTTAATTTATAAATTATGCACAGTAAGAGATTAACAACAATAATAAAGATCGTAATTATATAACACTATACTATAATAAAAGTTATGTGGTCTCTCTCTTTCAACATATCTTACTGTATTGTACTCACCTATTTTCAGACTGTGATTGACCACTGATAACTGAAACTGCAAAAGTTGAAACCTGGGATAAGAGGAGACAACTATACAGTTGCCCTTGAACAACACGGGTTCAAATTGCATGGGTCCACTTACATGCAAATATTTAGAAATAAATACAGTCAGCTTTTCATATTCAAGAGTTCCTACATCTGCAACCAAACACAGATAGAAAATATTCACGGGATGAGAAACTCACATACGTGGATGACCAACTTTTTGTACGTGAGGTTTCACAGGGCTGACTGCGAGACTTGCATGTAGGTGGATGTTGGTGTGGAGGGATGTATTAGTCAGAGTTCCCTAGAGGGACAGAACTAATAGGATATATGTATATATGAAAAGGAGTTTATTAAGAATTGACACACATGATCACAAGGTAAAGTCCTACGATAGACCATCTGCAACTTGAGGAACAAGGAAGCCAGTGGTGGATCAATCCAAGTCCCAAAACCTCAAAAGTGGGGAAGCCAACAGTGCAAGCTTCCATCTGTGGCCAAAGGCCTGAAAGCCCCTGGCAAACCACTGGTTTAAGTCCAAGAGTCCAAAGCTCAGGAACTTGGAGTCTGATGTTCGAGGGCAGGAAGCATCCAGCACGGGAGAAAGATGAAGGCTGGAAGACTCAGCAAGTCTGCTCTTCCATCTTCTCCTGCCTGCTTTATTCTAGCCATGCTGGCAGCTGATTTAGATGGTGCCCACCCAGATTGAAGGTGGTCTGCCTCTCCCAGTCCACTGACTCAAAATGTTAATCTCCTTTGGCAACACCCTCAGAGACACATCTAGAAACAATACTTTACCAGCTACCTAAGCATCCTTCAGTCCAATCAAGTTTTCACTCAATATTAACCATCACAGGTGGGGGCCTGCCACCAATCTCCTGTGTATACCAAGAGATGACTGTATTTTCAGACAAATGAGGTCTCAGAAATGTCTCCCATGTATTGTTTTTTAGGATGTTATTGCAAAACGTGCTTTACAAAAGCAAAGAAATAAAACTATAACAACAAAAAGAAAAACAGCATCTAGGAAACAAGAGCTCCTAAAGGAACTCCGGAATGTTGGCAAAATCATGCCCTTTCTAGAACAATGGCATGTAGAGCTGCGGGTATAGGTTGGAAAGGAAGCTGAAAGGCTTCAAGAGGAATGTTTCCAAGAGATAAGCGAAATGATACTTTTCTGGATGTGTTTAATTATACCAAAAAGAGATTGAGAATCCTGTTGGAATCTGTGGATGAATGAAAGATATTAAGCATTATAGAAGGATTTGCTAAAGAAATAAAACTAATAATAACTGAAAGTACACTTTCTAGGTAGTGGTTCACCCAAGTTTACAAAATCATCTCGTAAAGGACATAATCCATGTGATAGAGATAAGAAGCTCTGTAATTGCATGGCAGACCAAGTCTCTGACCTACCTGGGTTCCTCATCAGTGAGACTTGGGTCCTTTTTTTTTTTTTTAACCACCGTCTAGGCACCTTTCAAAGTATAAACCTGAGATTGTAGATTTTTCAGGGAAATATTATTCTAGAAAAACAAAACAGATCTTAGTAAACTGGGAAAAAGAGTGACAGTGTGATACACAGGGAATGAAGGGTGGCCTCATTTATTTATTTATTACTTAGTAAGCACCTACTATGTGCTAGGCTTTCTAGGCAACCTGGTGACTTCAGCTCCATAATACCTGAAAGTCCTAATGGAAAGTTGGGGACATAAAACACAGTGAGAATGGGGGCTTCACAAATGGAGAGGAAAGTGGAAATGTGGGCACACCAAACCCCTTGCATTTTAGCCAAGCTGTGTGTGGCCAATGAGGTCTCAAAATAGAGAGCTATCAGGAAAAAATGAGGTAGAGACTGAGAAGCAGGGAGACAAAGAGTAAGAGAGTCAGAGAGAGGGAGGTGGAGAGACATTACTAAGAATGAGACAGAAGGAGAAAACAAGGATTTCGTTAGCAATGCATTCAGTAGTATAAGAGATAAAAAGGAATATCCAATTAACACACCATATAATTGCTTGAAGACATTCTTTTTTATTTAAAGATGAAATAGCTAAGAGTTCTAATCAAAACTAGGGTCACAGCCTACATATTAAATGAAAGAAATTGATTGGGTTTTTATTATGCCCTGACTACTGCCAATGCGCTGGGATCACAGATTGCCATAAATTTATACTTATAAACTACTAATTGCCCAAGTCATAATGGTAACAATGGGATAATGAAATCATTCTGATCAAGCTGAAGCCAAATTCTGCTTGACAACATGGGGGCTTTGCGAGGGGGGACAGACAAGAAGAAACTGTGGATACAAACCCCGGATGCTCCATTCCAATAAATACCAGCAGGAAACATACAAAGACCTCCAAAGGTTCTAAATTCTGTTCTAGGGGGGCTTCCTTGCTAACAAATCACTTAAGAAGGGGGGCGGTTACATTTATAATACAAGCACTTGTATCCTTTATTTGTCTTGAAAAACTAATGACTGACTTAATCACATTTGATTAAAGGAGATGTGTTGATGTAGTCATGTGTTTCTGATTGCATTAGGCTTGATTGAAAGTGGCAGGGAGAGTATGTAATAGCCTAACTGCCCCCTATATCTTGTCACTGGGGCTCGGCAGGCATGACGTGGGAGAATCCTGAGGGAATCGTTGTGGTGAACAATGTCATCTTTCAACTTGGGGGAGGGGGCCCGGAGAAGTAATCTCCAACATAAAATCAGGGCTCCCATATCAGAGCTGATGAAGGATTGAGAACTGATCCTCACACACTTCCATGTTTAGAAGACTGAAAAAAGTAAAAATAAAAGGAAGAAGGAGCTGCCCACATAACAATATTATCTTTCTAGAAACATTCAGATATTAGATGACAAGCTGGGAGGGTTTTTAAACTTCCTTTTTATAAATAATATGCACAAGGAGACAAGCGCTTAGCTTTAGGAATTAATAGGCCAACCCAATTTTTAAAATGAATTTGTCGAAAACCTGCCTTTTTATGAGAGATATTTACACTGGTGGAAAAAAATTGATTCATAAGTCTTGTCCTGGCCATACATAAATGCAGATTGTGGGTTATAATTCAGGACATGGAAACACCAGCTCAGCCTTACCTGGACACTGAGCATGACAGGACTGGGCTCTGACAGCCATTCTTCATCATGTCTCACCATGTTGACTGACGGGGCTTTTACTCTTACCATCACATTTTCCCCACCAAGCTATGCTCTCTAAATACTGCTCCAGCATAGCGTAGACGTTCCAAGCTCCAGCATGCATCAGAATCACTGGAGGGCTTGTTAAAGTTAGATTTCTGGGTCCCAACTCCTTGAGTCTTGGATTCAGTAAGTCTGGGCTGGGGCCTGATAATTGGCATTTTTAACAAGTCTCTGATGCTGGTATTTCAGAGACTAAGTTTTGAGGACTGTGTGCAAGAGGAATGTTTCTAATTTGTTAATTGGATCATATTTCACATATGCTCAAAATTCTTCAGTGTTTCCCAGTTGTTTACCGAGTGAACTCTAAATGTCTTATTCTTTCCTTTCGAGTCATTTTTAGAAGGAGGTGGCATTTGAGGACAGGACAGACAGACATGCCAGATATATAAGCAACCCCATAAGCCTGCTATTCTAAAGTTCTGTATCATCTAGCCCCAAATGACTTTTCAAATTAGAGAGTATTTATGTATTATAAAATAAATAAATAAGATATCCCGGAAAAATTGGAAGCTACAGGAAAATACAAAGAAAACACGCATGTTTCCTGGCAAGCAAAGAAGTCTGTAAAGATAGACACCCACTCTTTATTAGTGAGTACAACTTGGTGGTGATATTCTGCATACTTTTCACTACTTTTTGACCTTTTCTATATTGCTCACTTTTTTATGAAAACAATACAGCTATTTTCCATGAAAAAAATTAAGAAATCATCTCCAATCCTCTTATCCCGACACTTACTTTTAAAATCCTAAACTTTGTGCTTTTTCCTCATGTAGCCAATTTTTCAAAGTGAGTTATACTTAACTCCCCAAGTTCAGCTTGAGCTCCTCTGCCCTGCCCGTCTGCTCCATCCTCCTGGTATGAGTGTTAATATCAGTAATGAATCAATGCCAAGTTTGTCATCCCTTGAGGAGGCCACACCAACCTTCTGGACTTATTTACTGAGATGGTCTGGGAAGGGTTCTGAGTTAGGAGAAGACCCTACTTCCAGCTCCAACTCTTTCATGAGCCTGTTGTGACACCCGAGGGCCTGGTCACATCTCACAGAAAACATGGGCTTCCTACACTTCTTTTCAGCTCAGTCACGCTCCAGCTGTGTGACCAGTTAAGTTTTCTGAACCTCAGACCCTTGGTCTGTAGAACAGTCACATAAATACTTAATGGCAGGGCTGATAATGGGTTAAATCACGTGGGAATGTGCCTGTCCCATAAGAGGAATTCATTCAACATCATTCCCCTGTCCCACCCCTTTCTCATCCCTATAATAGAGATATTCCTTATCAGTGTTACCTACCTCACCTTCTGATGGGGTTGCATGAGGTTTAGATGTGCCTTAATACTTTAAAACCAAAAAAAAAAAAAAAAAAAAAAAGGAAAAAGTATCTTTTGGAAATTTGACTATTGCACGTGGATTTTTGTAATAATAGAGTCTATGGAGATGAGGATTCTGGATTCATATTTTGACCCAAATTCCCTTTCCCTATGCCCACTCCCTGATCAGTCTACTCCCTTAGAAAATTGTTGGGTGGCAGGCCGGGGGCGGTGGCTCACGCTTGTAATCCCAGCACTGTGGGAGACCAAGGCGGGCGGATCATGAGGTCAGGAGATCGAGACCATCCTGGCTAACATGGTGAAACCCCGTCTCTACTAAAAATACAAAAAAAAAAAAAAAAAAAATTAGCTGGGCGTGGTGGTGGGCGCCTGTAGTCCCAGCTACTTGGGAGGCTGAGGCAGGAGAATGGCGTGAACCCGGGAGGCGGAGCTTGCAGTGAGCCGAGATTGCGCCACTGCACTCCAGCCTGGGCAACAGAGCGGGACTCTGTCTCAAAAAAAAAAAAAAAATTGTTGGGTGGCTTAAACGAGCTGTGTCCCCTTGGAAACCCTCAGCCCTTCACCCCTTCCATACACTCACCCATCTATACCATAGGAGGGTGGGTTTGATTATTTTTTTCAATGCCCCCTACTTTTTTTTTTTTTTAGCGGAGCCTTAGTTCTAACCTTCTTTGATTCTATGAGCTTATGAAATTAATAGATGAATTAATAGAAAAAAAGTAGGCAATATGATAATTGGAAGAAGAAAGGAGAGGTAGTCAGCAAGAAAAATGAGCGAGAGAGTAAAAAAATGAAGGAAGCAATGGAAAAATGGAGCAATGAACAAACAAAAAATGGAGCCTTGCACATTAGCAAAAGGAAGAGGCACCAGGCCGCCTATCCACAGAGAAGATAGACATATATGTTTTCCATACAGCCATTTTTCACCCTCACATACAATGAAGGCAGAGCCATAGTTAGAATTTTTAGTAGCTTGAAGCTAATTTAAACTTCATCGTTCTGTTTGACTAGCATTAAAATATCATATAGATTTTTCTCCAGCGGGTTTGTACATCACCACATAATTGGCACCCTCGATACCTGCTATTACTCTCTCTTCCACAATAGAGGTGGTCAGAAAGTTCAGAGGAAAAAAATCCCCCTTCTGCATCTACTTGATTTCACAACACAGAATGAATGTGAGACATGGATCTGGTTTTAAATAAATTATTAGCACCATATAATTTCTTGTCATATAATCGAGGGTACATTTCATGTGGTAAAAAAGTGAGAAAATAATTTGCAAATAGGTTTCAGCATGAAAACATGCAAGAAGAATACCTAAAACAGAACTTTTGGTGATGAAAAATGTTTTATAAAATATATTTTTGCTTCCTCTTGTGGTTTCTGCTTCTTTCCCTCTTTTTCAAAAACGGAAAAAAAAATCATTTGTGTTGCAGATAACTACTCTTGTTATGGTTTTCTCTCCTTGCATTCGGGGGAACTCCACCATGTATTCATTTCAGTTTCATTTTGCTGTTTAAGAATTGGAGATCCTCAGAGTTACGAGGAAAGTCTGGCTTTGTCTGGGCTAATGTCCTGCCCAAAGCCGATCCCTTCTACAGCTTCCCAGGCATTTCATCATTCTGCCTGTGGTTGTATAGTTTCAGGGACAGGCCACTTGAACATTTATCAGGGAATCATCAGTCTCAATTTGGGGTCTGTGGGATGGACTTAAATCCTAGATCTACTGTTTACCTGTTGTGAGACCATGGGCAAGTCATTTGACCTTTTAGGGCATTGCGTGCTTTCTGTGAAGTGGAGGTAATATTCTTAAACCATAGAGATTTCAAAAAGAACATGGCTGTAGGAATCCTAGCACAGTGCCTGGTATGCAGTGGTGCTCAATAAAAGTGCAATCTATTCTGCATGATGGCATCTATTCTCTGCTTGACAGCTTCCTAGTTCTGTCTGAGAATGAGCTGAAATCTGTCTCCAGGTGACTTCTGCTCCCAGGTGACTTCTACCTACGGGTTGTTGCTCTGACCTTGGACCTACATAGAATAAGCTACCCCTGTGCTTCCTCCAGGAAATGGAAATTCTCAAACATCATGTCTCTTTGGCTCTTCTCATCCCCTCACTCACTAGCCCCAATGATAACTGAATGAGCACACCGGATAACACAGATTGTGTTAGGGATCACCAGAAATCAGCCAGAATGCCATATCCTAAAGTTCATCTGTCTACGTAAAATGGAAATGGATTGGTGGAGAGGTGTGTACAGGCGTATTCTATAGACATATCTGGTTTCAGAGGCCCAGCCGAGGGGTCTGATAGAAATTTCTAGTTGCAAAAGTATCAGGCTCTTTATCCTAACACAGTTCTCTCATCTGTAGCAGCTTCATCCTCCAAGCATTTGCTACTAATGAATTATGCATCATACCTAAAAACAAACAACTAAGATATACAGTGACTTCTTTAAATGGTTTAATAAATACAGTATTAACCAAATGTTGATAAATAAAGCACTCATTTTTGTCCTTATCTCAAGAAAGCAAGAATCATCTGGAGGAAGTAGTGATGATCAGAAGATAAGGGCAGACGACCACCTACCACTCACATGCTTCTCAGAAATTCAGGAAGACGCTCTAGCCTCTCCCATTAAAATAGGATTTCTCCTGTGTGTGTGTGTGTGTGTGTGTGTGTGTGGATTTTGTGCATGTACCTGATGATTTTACTTCACTTAGATCCTTTCTATCTTCCCAGTCCTGTTGTGACTGCTTTCTCTCAGACCCTTATCAGGTCTTCTCCGGATGAATAGAATAGCCGATCTCCCTGCATGTAGGCTCAGCTGCCTCTAATACACAGTCCCAGGGTTGTTTCTAAATACCAAATCTAAGTGTAATGCACTTCTATTTAAAGTCGTTAGGTGGGTCCTGATGGCTTCACAAATAAAATGCAATTTCACAGTCTTGCACACAAAACTCTTCAAGATCTGATTCCAGCTGACACACTTCTTCCATCTAACTTATTTTTCATTGCGTACACCATGCTTCTTCCTGTCTCTGCTTTTTGCCTGCTGTTTACTGTAGGTGAAAAGCCAGTCCCTCCCCTTCCCCATTTGGAAAATATCTTTTTTTAAATTATTTTATTCCCTCCCCTGCCATCAGAGAGAAAAAGATTCAGTGCACTTTAATTATGGTAGTGTAACAATTCCAGAGAGTGTCATCACATGACTGGAACATTCTTTTCATATCTCAGTTCTAATGTCACTTCCTCTGGGAACTCTCCATGACTTCTGCAGGTGGCATTAAAAGCTCCCTTTTCTGACCCCCATAGGGCTCAGCATAGACTTCTGTGTTAGAACTCAACACACCTGTAGCATGTGGTGATTTTTTTTCTATTTGACTTTGAGCTCTCCAAGGGCAAAGTCTGTGCTTTGCTCGTATTTGTTCCCATCCTGCTGTCATCTTCCCAGTTTTATTGTTGACTACTAGAGATCAGAAGATTTACTTAATAGATTGGGAAATCGAGACCAAGCAGCAAAATGAAGATTTTACTTATAGATAATGTGTCCTAGTAGATACTGTATTTGATGCTTTAGGTTCACATCCTCATTTAATTACCCCAAGCCTTTGAGGTAGGTATCTTATGCAGAACCACTTTACCTAATAAGCCAGGGGCTGGGTGGTGACAAGGGGACCTGTTAAATGTCACAGAGTGAGTCAGTGGAAAATCTTGTTCTTCAACCCTGGAGTCCTGAATCTCCTGCCCTGGGTAGCCCATGGGTTCTTTCCTTCTTTGTGTTTCCAGATTCTCCTTCCTTTCCATTCTGTCTTCCTTCTAGATTTTCCATTAACTGCCTTCCTCTCTGTCTTTCTCATTTTTGCTCTCTCCTTTCTTTTTTTCTTTCTCAGTCTTTCTCTCCACTAATTTTTTCCATTTCCTTTGCCTCCCTCCCATCTCTTGTCCCAACTTCTGTTTCTCCTTCTCCTTCCTTTCCCTTTAATTCTGTTTTACTCTTTCTAGCCCAGAAATATTTCCCTAGGAAAGTGAACTTTATTGACTATCACATCTTTCTTCTTCTGTGCTCAGTTTCCTCCCACCCCCGTTTCTTTGGCCCTGGAGCCTCTGGTTACCATGCTCCTCAACCTGATACCCATTCCCTACACCCATGACCCTCTGCAGGTCTGGACACATGAGCAGCCATTTCACCAGAATGGAGAATGAAACTTGACATACAGAGTGAGTGCCTATCACTATCTAAGCTTCTAGGTAAAATATGCAGCAAAAAAGTTGGTCCAGATAATCACCAAGTTCTGAAGATGAAAAATAACAGCTGTCTTTGGTACTCATTTGCTTGTAAAAACTTTTCTCTAAGAAAATCTTGTGAAGTCCTATACATTTGAAATGTACTTGTTCCATGATCTTTGAAATAAATGCTTAAGAACCATGCGATTACTTTGGGTGAGGGTGGGGGGATGTGTTGATTATTTGATTGCAAACAATTTTGTTCATTTAACTATTCATTAACATAAAAAAATGAAAAATTCTTGGAACATATTTTGCATAGATTTAGAACTTAAAGAATTTAATCAAAAGTAAATATAACCTTGAGAAATGAAGCAATTAAATATTAGGGAACTAAATACTAGACTAGTATGATAAATACTGTGGGTATTTTTTTTTCTTTTTCTTGTGGGGGAAGTCCTTGGTTATTAGAGACTTGTAAGATTACTAAGGACATAACCTCAAGGGACTCACTTCTCAATATCCAAAAGGAGGAATAGAAAGAAAAGACCTCGTCTTAAAAGGTCTGGCTAAGAGATGCTTATAGATATAGGTTTGAAAAAGCAATCCCCTATAGAAGTAGGGAGGTGGGAGAAAACTCAGCAGCTTAAATAAGCAAAGGAAACTTTAGTAACTCTAGGAAAAGTAGGAGTGATTTTAGCTCAATATCTCATAGCTCTGTTCTATAGGGCTGCAAGCTCCTTAAGAGCTAGCCTGTATCTAATTCATCTTTGCTACTCCAAAGCCTAACATAGCACCTTGGCATAGTAGACATCCAATAAATATTTGTTGAGTGAATGTTACTTAATGTCTCTTGAGTCCTTATTATATGTCAGGCTACGTCTAAGTGCTTTACGTGTATTAACTTTAAATTTCATGACAACCCTAAGGGGTAGATACTTTTAACATTGCCATTTTAAGAGGAGAAAACTGAGACACAGGTAATTTAAGTAATTTGTTCAAGGTTTCACAAGTAGCATGTGACTCAGCTAGGCTTTGAACATATAGGGTCTGGTTTAGTGCTTATACTCTTGAAGACTCCTTGGGACTCTAATATAGGGAGTTTGTGAACCATGAACTCTCTTGGTTCCATGCCAGGGAAAGGGGAAGTAGGGTTCCAGTAATAATACTTGGGCAGGAGGGAGGGTCCTTTAGAGATAAAACCTTATTTTGTGCCAGAAAAATGCCCAATCTAATCTTATTTAACATTGTCACTAACTCTATGTGGTAGGCAATATTATTCCCATTTGGAAAATTGAGATTCAACAAAATGAAGAGTGTGTTCAAAGTCACAAAGCTAATAAATAGCCGTCAATGTTCTTTTCACCATGGAAATGTACTTGTTCCATGATCTTTGAAATAAATGCTAGAGAACCATAAAATTTGTGAGGTTCACTGACCTCATGCCAAGGTTCTATTGTCACTTAAAAACTCTAGTTCCTGGATTTTTCTTGCTCAGGAAATGTGGCCCAACCTCTCCATATCTCTTTGTTTGCAGAGCATCCCAGCTGCTACTGTCTTCATCTGAACCCTGCTTGAGACAGATCAGTGGGGTAGGGGAAGTGAAACAAAGGAAAAAGGGACATTGGTTTAATGAAGAGAATGAGTTTGTTTACAAGAAATGTATGGACATTGAGCCAAATGCTTAAAGAAACATGAAGGTGGTTCTAAGAGAGGAGGGTTGGGTGGATGCCTTCTGGGCCGAGCCACCATCCTGTCCTGGAGGTCCAAAGATCAGAACCCCAGTCTGTGTTGTAATCACAGAAGAGTTCAACTTCCCCAAAAGAAGGTCCCGAGGAATCCTGAACTCCATTCTTTTCAAGTGTGTGTTGCCTTCTGTGTTCTGTTTTTAAGTCTACATCTGGGGAAGGCCTTTGTGAGTCTGATCAGCTGAGCCCAGTTACATGACCAAGTCCTAGCTCGAGGGACACCATGACTGTGGCCCAGCCAGTCACTCTCTCAATCTTGGACTTTTGAATTTTGAGTGAGGAACACAAAGAAGTAGGGGTGGTAGAGATTTTGCTGAGCCTGCTTCTTCAGATTGCCAGCAATTTTCTGAGCTCCTCAATACTCTTAGAAAGATCCCTGATTGGTGCCAGGGCCCCAGAGAAGTCACTCTCTTCTCTTGCCCAATTGCAAATTAGTAGGCTAATTTTTGTCCTCCCAGGAAGGGGAAGGAAGCCAGGGAATCTGTAGCCATGTTCAGCTTTTGCCCAGATTCCAGTCAGGAGCCATGTTGAGTGCCTTTAAATACCAAGGTGAGAAGTGGACCTGGAAGAGCTAATACCTTTAAGCAAGGAAACAGCAGTGTCAGCTAAAGGCTGCCATGATATTCTAGGACTATGATTCCCAAAACTGAGCTGACCCATCTGTGGGCTCCATCTGGAGCCACAGGCCTTCACTCTTGGAACTCATGCATATGCCTATATTCACTCTGATGCTCAACTGCTGTCCCAGTTTCAGAAATTGCCTATACTTGTGTCTAAGTCTCCAGCCCGTCACTCAATCTGCCTAATGGACCTTCAGGGGAATCTGACCTTCCATGCATATCCATTTCCAGCTCACAAACAGTTTTGTAAAAATGGACTAAACTCAACCACAGGGGAAGAAGGACCATAAACCTTCAAAGCCAAAAGCAAGAGACTTGGGTGAAAACCTGCTTGTGTGACATTGTCTCTCTGAACTCCAATTTCCTTGTCTGTAAAATGGGAAAAGAAATGGGACCTACCATAGGGTTGTCCTGAGATGTGAATGAGATAGTGCACATTTAAAATGTGCAATAAATTATGTATGTTCAGTAAATTATCTCCTTGACTTGAATTTATATCCATCTTTTTTCTAGCCATCATAACACCAGAGAAATATCCTATTCTTGAATTTCTCCCATAACTGCCATACTTCACAATGATTTCACACCTATTATGTCATTGGCTTTTAAACAATTCCTTTAAAGAAAGCAATAAAGAAATCATGATGTTTGCCACCTTCTGATGTCTGCCTCTTTCAATCCTTTAAAATGCAAACAATCTGCACATGGGCGGGACCTGCTATTTGCTTAGACACGTTCACCTTCATTAATTCTGCAGGTTACCCATACTTCTTTGGCTTAAAATTTTGGTTCCATTTTTCAGACTGACACCGTTTGATGCGACCAATATTTTAAATATCTGTTTGGGTCATACCTTGATTCTACCCAGTTAATCCCATGGATTGTGAAGTGTCTTTATTCAGACCATCAGAACCCCACTCCTGCAGGCTGCTCATTTGCTCATTGGCTCCATTCACAGAAATCATAAGTAAGAGGCACGTCCCCTGTGGCAACCCAATTTCCAGCCTGGTTTGATGTTTCACCACTGGAAACCCCAATTCTACAAGGAAATCTTTCAGTTTAGATGGTTTTCCAAAGAGTTAATGTCATTTGCTTGTATTCCTTTATAGGTTTTATTTCTTTTTAATTCAGTGTGTACTGAATTTGTGTATTGCTATGGTGCACACACATGATCCTTCTTTCCTTCTCAGAAAATAAACACATGGGCTCTGATGGCCTGCGGGCTCTTAGCACTTTCAGTGAAATCAGAAACCCTATGTAGCAGATAGGGCCTCTTTTCCTTATAGGACCTAGATCTCTAGTGGGTAGTATCTGGTATTAACAATGGCCCTAGGCTCATCTGAGTCATTGTTTAAGCTTTGCCATAGTCTAAGCTTTCTCTCTAACTCCATGAAAATTGGTTACATTATTTCACCTCTATAGATTTCAGTGTTTTCATCCGTGGTGCTAGAATAATTATATCTGCCTTGATTAACTCCCAGGATAGTTATGAAGATCCAAAGATATGTGAATATATTTCAAAAAATTATAAAGTAACATACAAATGCATGATGTTCATATTATTAAATTTAATGCTAATCAAAGTAATTGGCTTTGAAACTGAAATGATACAGAGAAATGAAGCATTTTAAGTATTGGTCAGATGTTAACATTAACCAGCTAATCCCTAAAGTTCTGAGTTTGTGAAAATACTTTGGAAATAATGGCTATGACTGGGCCAAAATTCAGATTTTAGTAGAAACATCTAAGTAGATATTTAAGAAATAAGACATCAGGATTTGCCTCTCTCGTGCCTTCTTTATTAGCCAAGTAAACATAGAGGCACAAATATGTGCTCACGTATGTTCTCTCTGTGTGTATCACACACACATGCACACACACACACACACGGAATGTTATCCAGTTAAGAAATAACAGAACTTTTTTTTCCAGCTAAGTTAGAAAGGAATTTATCAAGCTCCTAACATGTGCCAGTGGTGAGTTGATTCCATGAGATATGTCAGCTATTTAGTTTCTACAACACAACAATAAGGTAGGCATTATTATTCGCATTTTACAAGAGAAGAAAAGTAGACTTGGAAATAATGACTTGCTTCTAGTCACACTGTTAGTAGGTGGTAGGATTAAGATTAAGATCATGACTATGTTTCCAAAATCTCTGGGCTTTCCACCGCCTACCCCATTATTCCCAAATGCTTCCCCTTTTGACTGGTTTCTGACTGTCTGCTTCCCAAGGTTCAGGAAACAGGATAGAAATAAAGATTCCTAGGCTTCACTTCTGGAAATTCTACTTCAGTAGTTCTGGGCCAAGTCTTACAAATCTCTATGCTTAACAAGCATCCCAGAAAATTATGAAGAGAGGTCAGTTTTAGAACACTGCTAAGGCCAATATGCCACATGAGAAAATATCAAGAATGGTGGTAACTTTTGGAAAGGGTGAGAAACTTGTGACATCTGAGAAATGAGACACACACACACACACACACACACACACACACACACACACACAGACACACACACACATCCTTCCTTTCCCTACTCAAAAATGTAAGCTTCACTTACATCTCAATCCAATCCAAGGGAAGGGATTTTTTTTACTTATACACTCAAAGTGCCTAGAACAGCCTCTGGCATATGCCAGAGTGCTATAAATATTTGCTAAGTGGATGAATGAAATTCATTAGCTTCCTTGGCAAAAACATAAATATGCAAATAGATTGGAAAAATAGGCATAAGTCTCTGGTCCTATGTTTGCTTATTTCTGTGTAAGATTTTGTAAATGGTTAACGCCTGGTGAAGATGTTTCAATCCAACAATGTGCTGGTCCTTTTCACAACTCTGTAATCTTTCTCCTGAAATTGTTCATGAAAGTTGGAGAAAAACATACTAGCAGTTCAGTTCAAAATTGGGCTCCTCCGCCCCTTTGGTTCATTTCCTCCCAAATTAATGAATTCAAGAAAAGCTTGTCAACTCTCTGAACGAGACGACTGTGGCAAAACAAATTTATGAATCCAATCAGAAGTGAACAGAAGTGATTCTGCTAGTTTGATGAATGTGCCTCAACAAATCCCTGCCTCCCTCTGAAGCTAGGGGTTGGAGGAAGTTTGGAAAGAGGACATGAGAAATCTATTTGTGACGCGCTATGGATCCCGAGTGAACAGGCCCAGAGGTAGGGAAGGCAGCAGTCTGCATCCATTAGCATCGCCAACATCTGTCCTCCTTCCAGCCACCTCCACTGAGGCCCACTGACCACAGTCTGTCACTAGATCTTGTGCTCAGATGTTCTGCTTGAGCATTCATAGCACTAATGCCACAGTGAGCCCGAGCATTAGAGGGGAAAATATAACTGGGGCAGGGGTGGCATACAGGGCAAGGCTAGCAGACTTCTCCAGTGATGGCTACCAGGTTGTTAAAGGAATTCTAGAGGATCAAATTCTGTACTGTTAACAACCTTATACCCACCCCCAACATCATTAGGATCAGAAGTTGTGCTGACACGTGCTTGAGTTTATTTTACCCCAACTAAAGCAGGCACGTTTTCTTATGCCTAGCCTGTGCCATTCAGCCACAACCAGCTTCTCAGAAATCATAATCACAGCTAACGTATTGGGGACTTGTTGCGTACCACGTTTTGTGCTAAGCACTTTCAGGCATAACATCCTTGAATTCTCATGATTAGATAGGAATCTGAACATCCATATTGCACAAATTGAGATGCTGATGTTCAAAGTTAGATAACTTATCCAAGACTACACAGTGGGTAAGAGGTAGAAATGGGATTCTGCCTTGTCCAGAGCCTGAGTTCCTATTCACCATGAATTATCACTCTTTGAACCTGTACCACTGGGGTAACATTCCACCCCATCCCCAGTTTATCAGATTTCACCTTTCAGCTCTTCTTCCAAATTTCCTGTCTCCCTTATCTCAACTTGGGCACTCACTTGGCTTTTACTAGTTAATTTTGGAGTCTTTGCTCTGCAATTCTGCCTCAAGCCTAGCAATTAGGACCTCACCTACACATATTGTCTACCCCAGCAGTCATAGGTCTTCTTGAACTCCTTCTGGCCACATTGCACAAGAGTTACAGTTTCTTCTGCAACTCCTGGTATTTCTGCATAATAGAAAAGCAAACAAGAGGCAGAGAACCTGTTGATACTGGTGAACAGCACACAAAAGGGAGTCACAGCATCATTAGGAGTGAGGTGACAGGGAATCTGAGGTGTGTGTGGCTCACATGAAGGTTCCAAGAAACACAGAGCTCAACTCCTGACTCATTTGCTGTGTGACCTGGGCAAGCTACTTAACTTCTTTGGTCTTCTTATTCTACATTTGCAAAATGAGGAAAATTGTTCCTATAAGACAGAACACAAGCTGTTATGAAGGTGAGGCCCATGGGACCCATGGCCCATTGCCTGGTGCTTAGATGATTTTATAATGTTGGTTTCTATAACCCATGTTGTGAAAGGGATGGTTTCTGGAGAGTTCCTCATTGAGGAGTAATTTCAGTGAACACGACATTGGGTCTTCTCTGCTAGACTAATCTTGTTGTCCCAGAATTTAACCCCCAAAATAGCCCCCCACCACCCTTCACCTGAGCCTCAAGTGTGCCAAGAGCACGGAACTGTCTGATCTTTGGCCAAATCCACATTTGGGAGACATTCTGGAGAATAGAATGGAGCCCTTTTCTGTGAGTAATCAATAACCACCATCCTGAGGCCCCAAGAAGAAAGGCCCTTTCTATAGGTTCCCTTCACACTACAGCTCCCAGGTTAGGACCTCCTGGATGTCTGCTGGCCCTTACCCAGGCGAGGAATCTGCACCGACTAGGGGCTCCTGGATTCATGATTCAGAATAGGTGGAAGGCTCAGAACAGGGCAACTGGGGAAGTTTCCTAGCCATAAGAGCTCTCAGCCAGATCTAAGGTGAAGAGGGACAGGTGGGAGTAGGGAACCATCACTGGCTGGGTCCTGCTCTGTGCCTGGTTCTCCTCTCCTCACTGCCTACATTACTCCAAAAAACCCTAACAGGGCTGTATGCTGGGTATTATCTCCCCACCTTTAAGGAGGTAGAAACTCATAGACTTTAATTGACTTGCTCAAGGTCACACAGGTTTTGAATCTAGGTCTATCAGACAGCAAGGCTTATGGTTTTTTCTTCACTACGCTGCTCCATGTGGGAAGGGATGGCACAAAATGAAAGGAACTGAGAAGAAAGGGGCACTGAAGAATTCTGAGTCCAGGGCAGAGGGCCTGCAGCCTGTGAGATCTCAGGCTCTGAATGTCAGACTCTAGTCTTAGATGTCTCCTTGCATTTGCCCCTGAGTCTTTCTTTTCAGAAGACAATTGTCAAGTGAGGCTTGGACACCTGGTCCCTCCTGCTTGCAACCAGGAAGGTCATTTCATAATTAACTTTGTGACACAATTCATTGGAATGAGAAGGGTATTCTTCAATTGTTTTGTGGTGCAGAACAAATGCCTCATTAATCAGCAACACATCAACCTGAGCCCAAGCACTAATAACGAGAGAGAGTAATGAGTTGGCATCACTGGGGACACAACCACAGCCACAAGCTCATCCTTCAAAGGGGCCCACAGTGCTTAGGCTTGAAAGATGGACAGTCGCAGGAGGGATGAGTGGCAAGGCTGGGCAAGATACAGGGGGTGAGAGATGCAAAAAGGAAGAGAAGGAGGAGAAGGAGAGGGCTCCTGTAGGTCTTCTCACAAGATCTTGGGGAGGAATCAAAGGTGCAGAAGTTTGAGGGTCACGATACTCTCACTAACAAATGGAGCAGGGACCAGACCGGCTTGGTGTATGGAGCACCTGTCCAGAAGCGAAATGGCTAAATCATGGAGCCATACAGTCATAGACTCTTGGTTCCCAGCATAGCATCCATGGGCCCATTTGGAGAAGAACACAGGCATAGAGATGAGACCTCCAGCTCATGTTCTGATTTTGAGTCATGCAAACTATGACTTTATTATTCCTTTGCTCACTCATTAATTCACTCATTTCTTCACCTATTCAATCAATAGTCATTGTTGAGTGTTGACTTTGGGCTGGATAAATGTGGTGACCCTGGTTATGTCACATTGATCAAAAGTTCTGATTGACTGCTATGCATTGTAGACCTTTCATGTGTTGAGTCGCAAAGATATAATCCTAATATCCAAATTTTAAAACACAGTTTTATTTAACTTTGATTTCTAAAACTAAAAGATAAATTATTACACAACTGATGTATTTTATCTGCAAACAAAAATTTTAAAACATGAGATTCGGTGAGGGCTAAAAATGTCAGAATCATCTGAATTAGGATTAATCTCTTATTTTAGACATGAAGGGACTGAAGCCTTCTGAGAAAAAGGTTTTGCCCAAAGTCAACACAACTAACCTGAAACAAAAAAGGAATGGAAACCCAGAGAGTCCTGACTCCCAGCTCCATGCACTTCCCACTACATTCATATCATGGAAGGAACAATAGTTGATCTTCATGCTCATGATGAGGCTGGCCTAGCTTTTAGGACACAGGCCAGCTTTCTTAAGCAGAGTATGACCAGGTACTTGTAAAGGTTCCCATATGCCTGCTGTGCAAGAAGCTGTCCTGAGCTTTCACATTCCTAAGTCTCCTCAGCCTTCCTCGTCTTCACCCTAGACCACAGCCTAGCTTGCATCAGCCTAGCTTGCATCAACATGAAGTCACCCTTCCCTCCAACTCAGAACTCACACTCCAGTTTGATGTGCGGGGCCTTTGGAATAATAAGGGACTCAGTAAAGGGCTCGGAGACTTTGACACAAAGGGCTGACGAGGAGACCTCACAGGAACACACAGTGAAGTAACTTAGATAGTTAGCAGATGGGAACCTTTGATTAAGAGAAGACTTGCTATCTGAGGATAGGTTTCTTTTTTCAGTGACTGTGGGAGGGTTGAGATGAATGCTGACTTTGTACTTAGCCTGGTATTACCAATAAGTCTTTAATTTTATTTTGAGAGACAAGACTTATCACAAGAATAACCCAGGGAGGGCACCAAATCTAGTCAGTACTTTGCAATACTTATTTATGTGCATTCTTTGACTTTTAAAGAATTGTATATATTTAAGGCATACAACATGCTGTTTTGATATACATACATGTAGTGAAATGATAACTACAGTTATAGGAACCTATAGTCAGGCAGCCATTGCCTCTTGAGCATCTTTTCCTTCTTAGAATCTTTTCTTTCTACTCCCTCAGTATTATTAAAATAATGGGAATGTGCACTCCAGATGCTTTTCAACCCTTACTCTTCTCCAATTCTCTTCCATTCTTCCCCATCTCCAACTAAAATACTTCAAGGTCTCTCCTTCTCTCTCAATGTATATCTTAAAAGTGGCTTGTTTCTTTCATGCTCTTTTTTCCTGCCCATCTTGCTCTCTTTTTATTTATTTATTTATTTATTTATTTATTGCAGTGGAGTCTCACTCTGTCACCCAGACTGGAGTTCAGTGGTGCAATCTCAGCTCACTGCAACCTCTGCCTCCCAGGTTCAAGCGATTCTCCTGCCTCAGCCTCCCAAGTAGCTGGGATTACAGGTGTGTGCCACCATGCTTGGCTAATTTTTGCATTTTTAGTAGAGATGGGTTTTTACCATGTTAGCCAGGCTGGTCTTGAACTCCTGACCTCCAGTGATCCACCCACCTTGGCCTCTTAAAGTGCTGGGATTACAGGCAAGAGCCATCGCTCCCAGCCTCCTGCCTATCTCTTGGTCTCAATTTTTCCCACTGTCTCCTTGAATCTATACCCAGTCCTATGAACACATTTTGTTATTTCCTACACCCGGGCTTTTATATGACACAGGCTTATAGATGAGGAAAGCAAGGTTCAGAGATATGAGTCATTTACCCAAGACCACAGGATTTTTAACAGGAAGCCAGAACTCTACTTTGGGCTGACTTTCTATAACTTATTTCTCCCCATGGAGTCTTATAAGATCAGGTAGGATTCAATGTAGAGCGATTTCAATAACCAGGCTTTCATCCAATATGGTAGTGCCCTCTCAAGTTGCTTGTGATTATAATTCTTTGCCCTGCCAGCCCGTGAATGGAAATTAACAGTTGCTCTAGACCACACAGGTAAAGGGACGGTGAGACTCATTGGTGCTCCCTGATGGTGAGTTTTATCTATCTCTCTCTGTCTTCCCTGGCTGGGGCAAAGGGTTTCCTTGTGTTTCACTCAAGTGCAAGAATTAATACCCATCTCATCCTCATCTTCTTCCCTCTCCCCTCCTCTATATTCTCCTTTTTACCTCCTGCTTCTCTCTTTCCATATTCTTTTCCTCATCTGCCATCTTTTATCTTTCTCTTTTTTCTTATCTTTTTCTTTATTTGCTTTTTTTCTTTTCTCACAATCCAAAGCAAGACAGCATTTTTGATCCTGACTCTCACTGCTCATTGGCAACTCACATGTTATAGAAGGAATTCAATAGCCCCTCTTTTCTCCTCTGCCTCTCATTCTAGTCTTCTACAAATTATTTGTTCTCATCCTACAATGCTATGCAGTCTGGAGGTCTTGGGATCTGAAGTCAGAACTTGTGTTTGCACCAGGGCTTGTTAGAGCCTGTGGGACCTTGAGCAAGTCACTTTCCTACTCAGAGCTTTTGCTGCTGTTTTTGGAGCCCGCAGCTTCATTAGGATTTCAGTACCAGAGAAGCTAGTGACCCTGCTTTAACAGGAAATTAATGGAAGCTGGACATGTGTGTTTACAGTGTGACTTCATTTACCTGGCAGATAGCCAAATGCCCAGTTGTCTGAACCACAACCAGGAGGTTCCTCTCACAGGCATCTTGTTTATTTTGGCAGGACACTCTTGTGGCTTTTGTATGACCTATGTCCAGTTTATGCCAGCCTGACCATTGCTCTGCTGCTGGGAACTTATATTCCCTCTGGTGTCCTGGGGAAAATCCAGCCTGAGACAGCCCCTCGTTCTTCAGATGAAAGGTACAGATTCAATACACCACCACAATAGGGAACAAGTTCAAAGATTTTTTACTTATAGATCCCGAACAAGGAGGATGCAATGAGTCAGGAGGGCAGTCTTTTGTCCCCAGGTCATGTGAGGCAAAAAAAAGAAGAGTCAGGCAGAGAGAGACAAAAGCATGTGGCAACCAGCAGGATATATAAGGAACTAGGGTATGGGTCACTTTAAGTTCATAAGCAAATGCCTGAATAGCCTGCTTAAAGGAAATGGAGGGAAAGTGGGAGCTCCATCTGCTAGGCAGGAAAAATGCATCTAAGTTCTTATCTCTGACCCCTGACTTGAGCCATTTGAAAGTGGTGTGGAACTAGAAACTGTGTCAAGGGTGACTGAACCCTGCTGCAGGTGTGAGAATGTTAAACTTCTTTTCAAAATGAATGCTAAGACAACATAAAATTATAATAATTCACTCCAGCTGCCTTGCTTTATAGTATGGATAACTAAGACCACCTCCCTGGACTGTGGTGAGGATTAACTTAGATAAGATGCAATTAAAGTACCACGGTCAGCTACCAAGTGTCCTCTAAATTACAAAGGCTGGAAGATCTGCTCCTTCCTATGGGTTTAGTATCCTCCATTGTGCCGCATTGCTTGGACTCTGTTCTAGGTAAAATTGCTGCCACCTGCTCTAAGGAAGCATTCTCATCACTGCATTTGTGCCTTAGCCCAGATCTGATCTGCTCATTTGTCATTTTTCATAGACCAGTTCCTATGTAAGCTCTTCCAGAAGCCTTCCCTGTAGCTGTCTCCCTAAACATTGGCATTCCCTCCAGCACTGGATTCTTCACTCTAGGCCTGTGGATGAAGGCTTTTCTAGTCAGTTACGTATAAATGACAGAGAAAATATTTTTCTTTAAATTCTCTGTGGTGCTATCCTAGTTCTGAGCACAGGTGACACTCAGTCAATACTTGGTGTATTGATTTCCTGAAGTTCTCCAGAGTCCTAGCTTATTTTTTTCCTGGGGGTGTCGAAGACTGAAGATTTTTGAATCATGTCAACTCCCTTCAATCTTTTTTGCAGAAATTCATGAAAGTATTTATAAGGATGAACAGAACTAGCTCTAAGGCCCAACTCTACTAATCTCTGGCTGTGTGATCTTAGGCATATTACTTAACTTCTCTGATCCTCAGTACCTTTCTCTGTAAAATGGGGATGTTATCTTATAGGGTTATTGTGAGGATTAAATGAGAGTATTGTTATAGGTTCTTCCAAAAATTAGTCATAGGTTATTTTTAGGTCTACCACCTCTAGTTTCTTTTAAATGATTCATCTGTCTTGATTTATTTCCTCATAGTACAGACTGCAGTCCTTGACCTTTGAGCATTCTTTCCTTCATAAAGATGTCAGGTGAATATCTGAGGGCAACTGAGAAATCCGTATGTATGAATTGCTCAAGAGGTGAAAGGCGGCATTCAGAAGGCCTTTCAATCCAGTCATTTGGAGGCAGACTTGCTGCCTTTCAATACTGCGGACATTTTGATATACCCTTTCCTCTTCATTTTATCTTACCAGGTCATGGGTACAACAGACACCATTGTGGCATACTTGTTCCTACTCCACCCTTGAGCCCAGCCCATGCCACAGTGGCCTTAGCAGAATGTCCACCTTCATGCCAGGAGAGGTAGTACAGAGGCCAAAAGGAAGTTGCTGGTGAGTGTCAACTGAAGACAGTGGAAACAGAGACCAACCTATTCTGCTAAGGGGTCCATGCACAGAAGTGCAAACCAAAAAACCAGCATATGTCAAAACTGGAGTGGCTGCTATAAGATCAAGGCATGTCAGAATATGTCACTAAAGATCGAAGCAGATGGGGGGACTAGTCCCCCAGCAGGAAGAATGGGGCAGCCCTGGGAGCTCACACTGAATTCTTTGGGCTCCAAATTCTCATTCCAGCTAGACTTTTAATATGTATTTGCTCAGTGAGAACGAAAAAAGAATTAATTCTTAATTGAACCTCTGCTATGTGATTGGCACATTCATACATGTTTTATTCCATTTAATTGTCAATTAAAAAGTTATGAAAATAGCCCCCTGTAATGTGGTTCTGACCTCATCTCATGTGTGCTTCTCTGCTTGGCTCCTTCCTCACTCTACTGCACCACACTGGCCTCCACCCTGTGGAGGAGTAGCTGGGATGAAATGAAATCTAGCTGGAACGAGAATTTGGGGCCCAAACACTCTGATCTCACTCCTACCTCAAGGCCTTTGCACTTGCTCTTTCTTCTGTCTGGAATATTTTTAGCTCAAATATTCGTATAGCTGTCTTTTTTCCTTCAGCTCTTTGCTAATGTGTGCCATATTCTCAGAGAGGCCTACCCTAAGAATGTTGTTTGAAATTACAATTCACCACCATAGCATTCCGTATCTCCACTGTTTGCTTTTTTCCTCCATGGAAATTATAGGTGTATGATATACATAAATGTATTTTTTATTCTGCTTTTTATTATTTGTCACCCTTCACTAGAACCTAAGTCTCTTTGAGGCAAATCAGTGTTATATGCCTGGCACTTAGAACACCACTAGGCATATAGCAAACAAATGTGCATTGAAAGAATGGATGAATGAATGAATGAATGAATGGGGATTATTTTTGTCTTTTCACCAATGAGGAAACTGAGGCTTGGAAAGGTGAAATCCTGTGGTCTGTGGTCATCCAGCCAGTGAGTGCTGAGCTGGGATCAAAGCCTGATCTGCTAACTTCAGATCCACCATGGCCCTTTCCACACTCATTGTGTCCAGGGCAACACAATGGAGGCAACAGGGCATGAAACTGCATTGGGCTGAAGAGAAGTGAGAAGGAGAAGCTGAGAAGTTCCCATGAGACAAGGTTGGAGAACTAGAAAGCAGTGCTTAGAACATTTTCCTATAAACTGTTGGGGGGCAAAGCTGAGGCAGCTTAGGCCAGAGTTAGTTTTCCTATCTGAGGCCAAGAATGGCCAGATGTGAGGTTGATGGTTATGTGATCTCTCTTTATCCTCTGTGTGAATTACATAGTATCACCAGCGTCTTGTTATAGGCAGGCAATTCAATGTTCAGAGTATTTCAAATACTCTGAACTTTATTTTTTCATGACCGCACAAATCAGATCCTGTGACCTTTATCCCATGCCCCTTCCTTTGCCTCTCTCAGCCTTTTCCCTGGTACTTGGATCCACCTGGCCACTTGGGAAAGCCAGGGTCAGGCTGCTCCCCCACTGCCAGAGATGACCTACAGCCAGTTCCCTGCGCCTACCCTGACATGACAGTTCACGGGCTGTCATCTTGGCTCTGGACTTGGAGCACACAGCCGGCCTCTGCCAGTCCTAGTTCCCGCCAGGCCAATCAGTGTACTTTCTCCAGATGCAGGGAGAAATGGGGAATTCCCCATGACAAGAAACTTAGGTGTTTTATCCTGTAAAAAAATCACACAAGGCCCTAATTTAAATTCCTCACACCTCACAAGTGGGTGGAGGTGCTGGAATCATTCTCATTTACCTGGCTTTAGTGCAGGACAGCCAGTGACGGGAATAGTGCTTGGCCTTGAACCTGAGGACCTGGAGAGGTATGACCTAGTCCACTGTGAAAAATACACCTTGGTCAGGGCGGTGGCAAATGAGAAGTTGTGACAATCTAGATAGGGAACGAAAGGAAGTCTATTTGCTCTGACTGTGAAGAAAGTGTTTATGAAACTAACGAGAAATATAAACAAGAACTGGAGGGGAATGCTACTGCTTCTAAGTGTGCTTGATATGCTAATTACAAATTATGCTTATCTTTTTGTATTAAAGCCGGTCCCCTTAGGGATTTATATGTTAGCTAGTTGCTATGAGTACTTGAAAGATATTAGATGGGATTTCTTTAAAAATATGTTATAGCTTAAGCAAGCATTACTATCTATTTACTCATTCATCAATTTATTTAATAAATATTTACTGAACTGTTTTTTGTGACATGAACTAGGCAAGGTGCTTAAGGGAAAATAGGGAATGGAATAGAGGAGGTCCCTGCCCTCAGGTGCTTCTTTTCTAGTCAGGGAGACCCTGTTCTGGTTGGACAGAGATGGTGTAGCTTGCTACAGTTTTAGAAGCAGAGTGAGGACATCTTAGAAAGCACATTGAAGGAAGGCCATCCTCCATGCTCAAGAGGCAGCATACTAGGCCACACAATAACTGACACACTGGTCTTTTTAAGCTTTCCTTGCAGTGCCTGAGAGATCTAAGTTCAAATCTTAGCCCTACCACTTATTAGCTATGGGACCTTGATGAGTCCCATAACCTAAATGAGCCTCAGAGGATAAATCTGCAAAATAGGGATACCAATTTGAACCTCATGGGATTTTATGTACTAAATGAGATGAAGGACTTAAAATACTTGTCCTAATAGAGAAAACAACATGTGGTGGCCAATATTATTACCAGCTTTTATCTCTAAAATATGAGAAGTTATGTAATATTCTGAGCTTTAGTGTTATTCCCCTTAGCACATGCAGACAGGTGCATATATGGAAAAAATACATATTTGTGTGTTCAAACACACACACATACCTTCACTACACACAAATACATTTGCCTGTGGACCTGCAAGATAAATACCTGCATATTCACAAACACATGCACATATCCCAGTGCACACACACTTCTTCATGGTCACTACTCCTTTTCTAGGCTTTCTTCACCCTCACCTGCACAGGCCTCTTTTAGTCCTCCTTCAAATTCCAAATATGAAGGACATCAGGACAAGTCACTTTGCTTGTCTGGCTTCCTCAGTTCCCCCAAGGACAGGGCTGGACTTAGTGATCTTAAAGATCCTCTTTGCTTGCTTTCCCTGTCTCTTATTTGTATGATTTTATTTCTTTTTATCCCCCTACTTCACTATTTTTCTCCACTCTACCCTCACCCTCCTCCCCTCCGAGGAAACATTCCATGGAAGAGTCCTGTGATTTTGAGTTTACTCCAACCAGAAATTTTTCATTCTTACTTTTCAAGCTTTGACTCCTGGGATGCTACTAGGGTTCTTCACTCTTACCTTCCAGTGAACTGTGGGATCTAACTCCACCCCAAGGATTCTGTCAGCTTAACCATTGTTCTCTGCTCAATTTGGTCACTCCTGTCAAAGCTTCCTTTCATCGACAGAACACATATGGGCTTCTCCAGAATGTTTGTAATGGAAGATGGGAGAGCTGTTGCATTAGTCCATTTTCACACTGCTGTAAAGATACTACCCGAGACTGGGCAATTTATAAAGGAAAGAGGTTTAATTGACTCACAGTTCCACATGGCTGGGGTGGCCTCAGGAAACTTACAATCATGGCAGAAAGTGAAGGGAAAGCAAGGACTGTATTCACATAGCAGCAGGAGAGAGAAGAATGAGTGAAGTAGGAAGAGCCCCTTATGAAACCATTAGATGTTGTGAGAACTCACTCACTATCACGAGAACAGCGTGGGAGTGAACTGCCCCCATGATCCAATCACCTCCCACCAGGTCCTACCCTTGATATGTGGGGGTTACAAGAATTGTAACTATAGAGGATACTTGGGTGAAGACACAGGTATCAGCTGTCCTCAGTGGTGAAATTGGAGATGGATTCATCCTCAGACATTCATTCAGAGCCCACGCCTAGGCATGGACAGAAGTGCATGCACTTGCATTCTGGGCAGACACACACGCTCTCATATACTCTTTGTTTTATCTGCTCGTTTCTTTCTGCTACCCTTTGGCTCCATTATTTCAAGTTTACCTACAAGAAGGCAGACCTCAGGTGGAAGGGCAAGTTGTGCTTTGCTGCTTCAATGGTGTTTTATTTTATTCTGCTTCCCATGAGGGCTTTATTTCCACCGAAAGTGAACCTGAAATCCTAGTGTTTTACTTCTCTTTCTAGGTATTTGTTGGAGATTAACATGCAATTGAAGTGGACCTGGAAAGCTGGTAGGAAAACAGGGAGCTGGTCCCCCCTGAAGAGAGGCTATTGTGATATTTCTTGGATGGGCTAGGAAAGAGTAATTGACAGTTTTAGAAAGTCTAAAGTTTTGACCTATTCGTCAAGCAAACATGACTTGATTATTTAGAATACAGACCACAGCAGAAATAACTCCTAGAAACTTCCTTAGCCACTGTTCCATTCTACTCTAGACACCCCCAGCCTCCTGCGATCACCTCTATCACAGTCCAGACTATTATTGCATATGATTTTTGGTTTACTTGTGTATCAGCTAAGAAACAGGTGGCATGCTCAGAGTGGGTCATTTAAGGAGTGTTTACCAAAAAGTAACATTTACAAAGATGTGGACAGGGCTTAGGGAAACCAAAAAAAGATAACACAGTACCCCAGAACTAGTAACAGTGGGAGTCCTTGCTACTCCAGGTCTGCAGGCGCAAGGAAAGGTAGTGGTTACCTGATAGGAGCTGTGACTCCTGATAGAGGGACTCAGCCATCACTTAGTGTATGTTCTCAGAGGGAGCTGGAAATGAACATCCTGACTTCATCGTCTTTCCACCCTTTGATCTCCCAGCGCCTCCCATTGACCAAACCCAACCTGAAGCCAGTAGGCAAGGGAGCCCACTGAAGTGGTTCAGCAGCCTCCCAGAACACAGAGTGAGACCAAGAAGAGTAGAAAGTAAATCTCAGGGTGATGGGGAGAGGAGATGGGTGGATGGGATAGATCCAGCAAACTGTTGTCTCCCTCACTAGCCTGTGAGAGGTTTTCAACTGGGCATGTAGTTTTCATTTTGTAGCCCAAGCCCAAATTTAAGCCCTGACAAATAGAAAGAGCTTCATAAACTCTGAATAAATGAATGCATATAGAGATGGTAAATAGATGAATAATTAAATGACTAAATGACCGAATGACTGAAAGGTCGGTTGACAAAATTTTTCCTATTGGAGAAGATGAACTGCTCTGGTAACTACCCAAGAACAATTTGTAATTAACATATCAAAAATACTTCCAAAGGCCTTAAAAGACTTTGTCTCTTCTGCAGCTTAAGCAGTCAGCACAGAAGCTTGTGTACAGGGTGAAATTGCTTCCTTCGTAGCAGAGATTAAGCACCTCCCACCTCCTGTTCCAAAGATCTCAAATTCTGAATTAGGAAAGACATGAATTAATGAGTTCTTCGTGTAACAAGAAAAACCTCTTTTAATAACTAGGAGTTAAACAGAGTTTGGATCCCTGCTGATCTTATTGGCAAAATTAAATAAAAGTGACATTCTGCTGGCCCAAGCAAATTAGCAGCCAGCCTGTGTAAAGGCTCAGTTAACCCGAGACATTGTGTGATGTATTACCCATTGTTTGACGTACTTTCATAAGAGCAAGACGAAGTGTCCCATCCTTTAGACTCTGGTAATGTGCCTCATTGTTAAATTCAATAGGAAAAGCGATTCATACTGTGGTATGATTGAAAAGAAAATTGAATCCTTTTGATGTTATAAATGTGTCTATTACTGCGTGTGCACACAAATTTTCCATGGAAATTATGGTGAAAGTAGTGATTCTCCTCGAAAAATGCATTAGTGTTGACACGTTCAATTTTATCTGCATCAGAATATAAATACCCTTTAACCATGGTCAAATTGCGCGGAATGTATATACCACATCTGCATAAGTCACTTGTCTATCCATCTATCGGAAAAAAAAAAAATGCATTGAGCCCTGAGAGCTATCCTGGTTCTCCATTTACAGTTTTAAAAATATATATTATTAAAAGCATTGGCGCAAGATTTGTGTGAGGGTCTTTTTAATTTTAAAAAACAGTTTCAAAAAGCAAAGGTCTGTAATTTCACATCTTGATTACACAAAACAAGTTTGAGAGCTTGGAGAGACCTGGAGAGTTGTTGTCTGAATGTCATGCCAGCATGGACCCCCAGGCCATTACTGGTTATGCACTAACTGAGTGGGTGTGGAATCTTTTTATAAGGACATAGGTGGTGTGCTACTCAACTTGGCACTGTGGTTTCAAATCCCTTCACTTATAAGCCAAATGAGGACAATAAACTGCTGGCCACTTCTTGCCTCCTTCCTCCTAAGTTCAATCCCTTGTTTGGCTCTGCTCCTCTATTCTCCTGCTCCTCCCTAGATGTGGAACTCCAGGGAGTCCCTTCTTCTCTCTGGACTTCAGTTTCCTCTCTGCAAATCAAGGGGATGGTTTCCACGTCCTCAAAGTTAAATGCCTGATAATGTTTGAATGCATTATGCTCCTTTTTGCTTTCATCCCTTTATCAATCGGCACTTTTTGGGTCACAAACAGCAGGAAATTTAACACAGAATGACTTTAGGAAAATGAGAATGTATGATTCCTTTGCCATCCTGCACTCCACAAAAAAAAAAAGATCAGACGTAAATCTGGCAGAGAGGATCAGAACTGGGTGCCTCTCTTGGTTTTTCTCTCTCAGTGTTGACTCCATCCACAAACTCTCTTGGTGATCCCTTCTCCTAGTGACAAGATGGCTGCCCTCATGTTTATATCCTTTCTATTCCAAATTCAGCAGCGCGCGCGCGCACACACACACACACACACACACACACACACACACACACACACACAGAGAGAGAGAGAGAGACACACACAGAATGTATTTTTGAGCAATATTCCTGGATTTGGCTCTCCTTGGCCCAAGTCATGTCAGTGCCCATCCCTGAAGAAGTCACAACAGCCAGTGGCATCTGATGCTCTCATTCGCTGTGTTGGGGTCACATCCATCTTTGGACTGAAGGGAGAGAGCTCAACCTATGGCATATGGACTGAGAATGGGAGAAGAGTAGTCATGCCAAGAAAAATCATGTTTCTGTTATTAAAAAAAAAGGACAAATGTACACTGGAGGGGGTGGGGAGACACACATGCTGTAATGTGTTTATGCAAGCAGTTTCCACTGCCTGAAATACCTCCTTCTCCTTATCAGTGTGGTGAATCCTTGCTTATCTTTCAAGATCAAGTGTAAATAACCTGTCTTTACTGAGCCTTCCAAATTCCTATCTGGCTTATGTACTCTCTTAGTGCTGAAACATAACTCTGCTATAGAACCTGTCATATTCATCCCTCCCTCAACAAATATGTAGTAAGCACCTGGTAAGTGCAAAACCTCACCAGTTCTAATTTCCACTAAAGAGCTGGAATGCCAGGATCTATGTGTGCTGGTACATGACACGCTGGAAGGGAAACCTGGGACAAATTCAGGAAGGGGGCAGTGAAAAAGTTGGCAGAAGAATAGCAGAAACTAGCAGAAAAAGGTGACTGAATAACTGGCTTTTCTAGGAGGGCATTGGAAAACCAAGATGAAGGTTGCTCTTGGGTGTGGCAAATTTTGTCCAGTTCCTGGGAAGATTTGAGAAATGGAGAGAAATATTCTGAAATGCAGGGCAGAGTACAGCCACCAAAGCACAAAAATAAGTTAGCGAGCATTTGAAGCAAGCAGTTCATCCACAAACAAGGTGGACAGTGAGCAGGATGTAGAGCGGTGGTCTCCATACAACCAGGATATTGAACACATAAAGACCAGAAAAGAAGACTGGCCTCTTCAAGTAGGACTTTGGTCTAAGGACCGACTGCCTGACCTTAACCATCAAACATTAGCCTGGACATTCTCACCTGATGCTTCTAGAGACTAAGCTTTCAGGGATCTAGGGGTAGGCTGACCTTTCTACAAAACTTTAGCCTCATACTTGTTTTTCACTCTCTTCACCTCCTAACCTATTCTATGTCCTATATGGATTGGGTTTCTTTGGCTTACCTTTCATTTCTAGTCCACCCCTCTTGCCTGAAGCCAGAATTTGCCCTTCTTTCTTCCTTCCCTTGTTTTACCCTTCAGTGTCCCTTGCCATATCCACCAGCTATCCCTGCTCTGGGTTTCTTTGAATAGCCAATGTGCCCACCTTAGATCTAGTCCTGAGCTCACATATTGGCACCTCCCTCTTGCCTTTCCAACCCCTCCCTGTCACTCATTAGCATCATTAGTGTAGAGCCTGACATTTTCCCACTGAACGAGATAACAACATGCCCTATTTTCTTTTTTTTTTTCTTTTTCATCTTTCATTTTAGATTATGGGGATATGTGTAGGTTTGTTACAAAGGTATATTGTGTGATGCTGGGATTTGGAGTATGCTAAAAATCTTTCACCTGGAAAGTGAGCATAATGCCCAGTAGCTAGTTTTTCAGCCTCCTGCCCTCTCTTGTTTCCTAGTGTCTATTCCCATTTTTATGCCCATGTGTACCCAAGATTTTACTCCCACTTATAAGTGAGAGCATGTGGTATTTAGTTTTTTGTTTCCATGTTAGTTGGCTTAGGATAATGGTATCCAGCTGCATCTATGTTGCTGCAAAGGGCATAATTTCATTCTTTTTTATAGCTGTGTAGTATTCCATGATATAAGTGTACCACATCTTCTTTATTCAATCCATTGAGGTGGAAACCTGGGTTGGTTCCATGTCTTTGCTATTATGAATGCTACTGCAATAAACATACAAGTGCAGGTGTTTCTTGATATAATAATTTATTTTCCTTTGCATCTATACCTAATGAGAATGCTGGGTCGAATGGTAGTTTCAACTGTTAGTTTTCTGAGAAATCTCCAAACTGCTCTCCACAGTGGTTGAATTA
Organism: Nomascus leucogenys; assembly: GCF_006542625.1. NCBI lineage: Eukaryota > Metazoa > Chordata > Mammalia > Primates > Hylobatidae > Nomascus > Nomascus leucogenys. The sequence goes on from NC_044395.1 coordinate 76,442,440, forward strand.
ATTTACATTCCCTCCAACAGTGTATCAGCGTTCTGTTTTCTCTGCAGCCCAGCCAACATCTGTTACTTTTTGACTTTTTAACGAAAGCAATTCTGACTGGTGTGAGATAGTATCTCATGGTGGTTTTTACTTGCATTTCTCTGATGGTTAGTGATGATGAGCATATTTTCATATGTTTGTTGGCTGCTTGTATCTCTTCTTTTGAGAAGTGTTTGTTCATGTTCTTTGCCCACTTTTTAATGGGGTTATTTGTTTTTTGGTTGTTCATTAGTTTAAGTTATAGATTCTGAATGTTAGGCCTTTGTCAGATGCATAGTTTGTGAATATTTTCTCCTATTCTGTAGGTTTTCTCTTTACTTTGTTAATAGTTTCTCTTGCTGTGCATGCACTATTTCTAAGCCTATCCAACCAGCTCTGTGTCACTGATAACAGTCCGAAGCAACTAGAAGGCAGGATATGTGGGATTAAGTACATAGAAACAGAGATGAGTTTGAATCCCAGATATGCTGTTGGTTAAGCAACAAAGGGCAGACTTTATAATTACTTATTTAGCAGATATTAATTGAGCTTCTGCTATGTACTGTCATTGTTGAGGCTATAGGGAATATAGCGGTAAACACAACAGCTTCATATGTGTCTTCTGCATGTGATAGTCACCTTTTAGGGATGGGGCCATGACTCTTAAACTTTAGTAATCATAGTACTTATTCCAGTGTCTGGCACCTAATAAACACTAAACACACACACACACCTGATGTAAGGTTGAGAAACAGAACCTAGTGATTCTTATCAATGTGACTTTCACCTATTTTTATTTCACAGAATTGAATCTTTGCAGAAGGTCAAACAGTTATTTCTATGGGTTCTCAGGACAATAGCACTAAGGCAGCACTTTACCTGTGTTGCTGCAAGTAATGGCCCCAGTCCAGACTGAATGACCCCTCAGAGGCAGCTCTCATAAGGAAGTGGGGCCTGTCTTTTCTGATAGTCCAAAACCTCTTCTAAATGACTCTCAGCATGGTCTCCAGTTAGGTCCCTAGGAGCCATCAGCACAGGCCAGTTTATAGAATCAGAAACGCTCTGGAATTTGCTATTGTGAATACTGCTGCAATGAACATACAAGTGCAGGTGCTTTTTAGCAAATGAGCTGGGATGCTCATTTGACTTCACTGTGTCCGATTTCTTAGTCTAAGTATCCTTGGCCTGTGGCTGATCATGCTCCTCATGCACACTTCCAGTGACAGGGAACCCACTCAGAAACAGCCCATCCCATGCTTGCACAGGTCTGATTGAGCTGAGATCTACTTCCCTTTGGTTTCCACTCATTGGTTTTGATTCTGCTGTGAAAGATTTCCTAAACCATTCTTACCAATATCCTTCATTAATTTACTCAGTGTATATTTGTTGAGTATCTATGTGACAGATACTGGGATAAATTAGTGAAAAAAAACATACAGAGATACTTATTTTTGTGGGGGGAATCTGGAGGAGGGAGTTCTAGGTAAAGAAACAGCTGGTGCAAAGGTCCTGGGGTAGGAGTGTGTTTAACTTGTTTAAAAAAGGAAAGCAAAATAAATAGTGTGGCTGAGAGGAAGAGCAGAAGGAACTGACATCAGAAAGCTATCAGGGTCAGATCATGGAGGACCTAGCAGAGCATTCTAAGGATTTGGGATTTTACTCTTCAACCCACCATCCAAGTCTTGGGTGATTCTAGTGAACAAAAAATTCATTATCAGCCTGTGGGGAAAATGAGGTTAGAATTTGATTTGTTTTAGGAATCCTGAGTGCTCATGAAATTACCGGGTTCCCTTCACCTATTTATCCCAAGCTGTAGGAGTGGATTTCTGCCTCAGTTCCTTACTAATAATTCTTGCTTACCAGCCAACTCTGGTGAGGCACCTGACACCCTGGTGATATGGACTAAATCTATGCCTATTGCTCCTGGCGATAGTAGGAGAGGTGCAGGAATGAAGACATGGAGGAGGGCAGAGAGGTAGAGGAGTGGAGGGGGTGGAGTTGTGTGTTCAAGAACAGGGTCTGTGATTCCGAGTGCTTGGTTTGAACTACAGCTTTGCTACTTACTATCTACGTAGCACTAGGTAGTTATTTACTTGCTCTGAGCCTCATTTTTCTTATCTGTAAAATGGGAACAAGAATGCATGTTCCACAATGCACTGTATGATATTGTATGTAAACTGCCTAGCATAGAATAATCAATCCCTCACTAAGTAGTTGCTATTACTCTACTGGCCATTTTTTACAAATCCTTTCCACCTGGGTTTGGAACACAGTTCTTTATCCTTCCATGTACTAGCAGGGTCTCCATTTTCTCAGGGCTATGATGCTACTGCATACTTGGACTTTCAGAGGCACCAGACACCTGTCCCTTACCACAAGAGGGTACTACTTACCAAGAGCTGACTTGGACCCTTACTGGCTCTTAAACCCTGTCTGAGATATGGCCCATATCACCATATACATTTGGACCTGGAATATTGGCTGATGGTCACTTCTCCTCACTAGGGAACAACTGGAGAATTTTCTTATTTATGCCCATGGTGGTTCCACCCCTGTCTAATCCCTGGTCTCATTCTCCAAGCTTGGCTAGACCCAGCAGGACTAGTGGCCACATCTTAACAGAATCATGCCACCTGCCTGCCACATTCTTCCTAATGCAGAAAGCCATTTCACCTCTCAGATAAAAATAACCAGGACAGTGGCCCTTCCCTAGGGAAAATCTCCCTTGTGGCATTTATCTGCCTCTTGCTCCTTTCGGGTTCTCTCTCCGTATGGCAGTCGCTGCCTCTCTCTCTCACGCATCACGTGAGCATTGCCTTGTAAATTGTTCGGAATCCAAGTCTGGGTGGGATATTTACCCAGAGCGAATTATGGCTGGATGCAGTCCTATGTCAACATGTGCCACGCTCATTTCTTATAAAGTAGTTCATTATTCTGTGGGGCATAAATAGTATTACCAGATTGATATGATTAAAGCTAGTGAGTCATTAATTAGCATCTAATTAAAAGAGATGAGTTACATACCCATGTACAGTAGCTAATGTTATTTTTTCTTTGAAAAAAATGATTAAGTGTACAGTGATTGTGTTTTCAAAGAAACCACACCAAACTACGTGTTCAGTTTTCGTAAGATGCAGAGACAAAGTCTGCCCTGAGCCAGCAGAAAATTGAGTTTGCTACTTCCCCAAGATGTGGGTGCTAATATGGGCTAGGGCTTTTCTTGTCACAGGAAACTGGATTGAGTTTTGCATAAGTTCCAGAAATATCAACAGGCAACCATCTGGGCAGCTTCCTGGTGCTCAAAGCCCAGGTTCTAATATCGCGTCTTCTTCTGTTCCACCTTCTCCTGTGATATCCACTCACACTGCCAAGGGTTCTCACATTCTTTATTTAATTTAATTCTTACATAACCCATATTCCTTTTTTCCTTTTTTTTTTTTTTTTTTTTGAGACGGAGTTTCGCTCTTGTTGCCCAGGCTGGTGTGCAATGGTGCCCTCTCGGCTCACTGCAATCTCCGCCTTCCGGGTTCAAGCGATTCTCCTGCCTCAGCCTCAGCCTCCTGAGTAGCTGGGATTACAGGCACATGCCACCACACCCAGCTATTTTTTTTTTGTATTTTTAGTAGAGATGGGGTTTCACCATGTTGGCCAGGCTGGTCTCGAACTTCTGACTTCAGGTGATCCACATGCCTCGGCCTCCCAAAGTGCTGGGATTATAGGCTTGAGTCACTGCATCTGGCTCATATTCCCATTTTATAAACCAGAAAACTAAACCTCAGACAGGACTCAGTTGTGGCTGATTTGATGACTGGAGAATTTCTTTTTTATTTATTTATTTATTTATTTATTTATTTATTTATTTATTTTCTTCCTCATCTTCATTTTCTTTTTCTTTTTTTTTTATTATACTTTAAGTTCTAGGGTACATGTGCACAACGTGCAGTTTGTTACATATGTATACATGTGCCATGTTGGTGTGCGGCACCCATTAACTCGTCATTTACATTAGGTATATCTCCTAATGCTGTCCCTCCCCCCTCCCCCCACCCCACGACAGGCCCCGGTGTGTGATGTTCCCCTTCCTGTGTCCAAGTGTTCTCATTGTTCAATTCCCACCTATGAGTGAGAACATGCGGTGTTTGGTTTTTTCTAAAGAAGCACCAGGACACATTTCAACCATCCAAGCCAGACATTCAGGGCCTCTGAGGCCTGATCTTGATGTCTCCATGTAACCTCCTCTCTCCCTATTCCTTACTCTCCAGCTTTTTTTCTAGTTGAACTGCTCATCACTGTGTTTTCCCTAATGCCATAATTCTGCTCACAGCCAACTAAGAAGACTTTCATCCTATCCACCCACCCACATTCCACCTACACTTCTGCATGCAAGCCAATTCTAATTTCACCCATACAGCCTTGACTAAGCCATATTCATATCGCTTTTTAGTTCAGTGGATTCTTAGTAATTTATATGCGAGAATCCAAACTAGAAGATTAAGTTCACCTGACTCAAACCCTCTACTATGAAGAGATTTCCATTATAGCATCCCACACATGTAGTCACTGAGCCTCCTTTCACAGCAATGGGAAGTCTAGTGCTTTTATTTTTGTCAAGCACCACCTCTGATTATCAAAATAATATGTGAACATGTTCTGGAAGGCAGTAGGAAAAACAACCGTGGTTACTCTCCCAGAAGGGACTAGCATTCTTAGGTCAGAATGCTAAGAGGAGCTTTTATTTTATGTATTATTTATATTTTTTACAACACTATTATATTCATGGATAGCTTGTGTAATAAAAAACAATTCATAAATAAAAGCAACACACTCATTGGAGGAACCAATATCTATTTATAGGAAGGATAAATAACAAATAGAACAAAAGAGAACTCTCTTGCCTATAGATAAATGTTGTTAATGATTGGTATTTTTCTCCTACTTTGTTTTTATTACATTATATATTTAGATATCATAATACTTTATAAGAATTGTGAATCCTATTTGCTTAATATTTTAACATATATATCCCCCATATTATTAAAAGTTTTCATTAACACCAATTTAAATCATAGCATAAGGAATAAAATATCATCCATGTACTCTTTCCCTATGTTGGACATGCATGTTTCCAGTATTTTTTCAGTGTAGATATTGCTGAGGAAAACATCTGTTTTTAATTGGAAAGTTTAAATTATTTTTTTTTGTCATCACTGGTATACTCGTTTGTTCTTGTCCTGTTATTTTGATTATATTTGATCCGTTCTTGCTGTTTACTGTTGAATCATTCTCTCTTTCATCATGATAGTTTTTGTTTTTTAATTTTAGAGATGGGATCTTTCTGTGTTGCCCAGGCTGGAGCAGCGTCTGTTCACAGACACAATCATAGGACACTACACCTTCCAACTCCCAGGATCAAGCAATCCTCCTGCCACAGCCCTGTAAGTAGCCGGGATTATAGACGTGCATCACCTGTGCTCCTTAAGGTCATTTTGAAGATCTATATTTTGTTTTTAACTCAAATAAATAAATGCTTCCTTTTAAGTTTAGTACATAATGGCAAACTATTCCAAGCTGTCTCCTAAAGTTTCAAATTTTATTTCTCCCATACAATGTTAACTAGCTAATACTGCTAATAAACCATCTGAGTTCTTAATTTCAGTTATTATGTTGTTCTTCATTCTATAATTTCAGTTTGATCTTTTGACATCGATTCCACTTCTCTAGAATATTCCTCAGCCTATTGTTTCAGGTTTTTGAAACGTATTCTTTATTTGATTAAAATAATTATATCATTGTTTTTCTTTATAACTTTGAAGCTATGATATTAGGTACACATAGATTTAGAATTTTCATATCTCAGTGACGGAATTTGGCATTTGTTATGAATTATCTATGTTTATTTCAAGTATATTTGCCTTTTAAATTTCCCTGTCTGATATTACTGTGGCTATATCAGCTTTTTTTCCTCTTCTTTTTGAAGTATAAATTATATGGAGGGAGATTACAGTTCTTAAGTATTTAACTTCAATGAGTTTTCATAAATTCATATACATGTGTAACCTATATCCCTATTAAAATACAAAACATTTTCAGCACTCTAGAGAGTTCACTAATGCCACTTCCAAGTAAACTTTTTTAAGTTCTTTTGCTGTAGTTGAGTACTTCTGCCTGTTTTATAAACATCTATCTATATATAGAAATACATATAGATATATATTTACATAGATTATAAACACATATGTATACATTATAGTATGTATTCTTTTGTTTCCAGTTTATTTCATTACACTTAAGGTAATGTCTGTGAAATTCATCCATGTTGTTGCATGTATCAGAGATTTGTGGGTTTCTTTTTCCTGAATAGTATTCTGTTATATAAATATACCAATATTTATGTATGCATTTATCCATTGATAGACATTTGTATTGTATTGTTTTCAGTTTGGGACTATTATGAATAATGCTTCTACAAAGATTGTTGTACAAGCATTTGTATAAACCTAAGTTTTCATTTCTTTTGAGTAAATGTTTAGCAAAGAAATTGCTAGGTCACAGGGTAGGTGTATATTTAATTTTATAAGAAACTGCCAAACTATTTCCAAAGAGGCTATACCATCTTACATTCCTACTTCAAATACATGAGAGTTCTCATAATTCCACATTCTTAGTTTAAGGAAGTTCCATTCTATTTCTAATTTGTTGAGACATTTTACCATGAATGAATATTGAATATTTTTGACGTTTTTACTGCAGCTATTTATCATCTGATTTTTCTGCTTTAATTTGTTCATGAGTCTCCTTTAGTCTGTTAATTAATATTTTAATGTTAAATTAACCTTGCATTTCTAGAATGAACCTCATGATACATTACTACTTTTATATATTGCTGGATTAGATTGCTAATATTTTATTAAGAATGTTTGTGTCTTTGTTTACAAGATATACTGTTCTGTAATTTTCTTTTCTGGGAATGTCTTTGCCTGGTTTTGGTATAAAGGTTATGCTGGCCTCATAAAATGACTTTAATGGTATTCCTTTTTCTCTATTTCTGGAGAGTTGGTAGGATTGACATTATTTCTTAAATTTTTGCTGAAATTCACTAGTGAAGCTATCTGAGCCCAAAGTTTTCTTTACAATAATGTTCCCATTTACAAGTTCAACTGATTTAACAAATATGGGGCTATTAAGATATTCCATTTCTTCTTGTGTTAGTTTTGGTAATTTACATCATTCAAGGCATTTATCGAATTGTCCCAAGATGTCAAGTTTATTGGCATAAAATATTTCATAATATGGCCGGGCATGGTGGCTCATGCTTGTAATTCCAGCACTTTAGGAGGCCGAGGCGGGTGGATCACGTGAGGTCAGGAGTTCAAGATCAGCCTGGCCAAAGTGGTGAAACCCCGTCGCTACTGAAAATACAAAAAAATTAGCCAGGGGTGGTGTTGCATGCCTGTAATCCCAGCTACTCGGGAGGCTCAGTCATGAGAATCACTTGAACCCGGGAGGTGAAGGTTGCAGTGAGCCAAAATCGCACCACTGCACTGCAGCCTGGGTGATGGAGTGAGACTCCATCTTAAAAAAAAATAAAGTTTCATAATATGCCTTTATCCTTGTACTGTCTATAGAATCCACAGTGATGTTGTTCCCTCTGTCATTTCTGATATTAGTAAACTGTGGTTTCCCTCTTTTTTCTTGATCAATTTAGCTAGAAGTTTATAAAGGGGTTTGTTTTATTTTTCCTTTAAATACAAGCTTTTAGTCTCATTGGCTTTCTCTATTTTTGGTCTATTTTACACTTCATTGATTTGTGCTCTTATTATTTTCTTCCTGCTTAATTTGGTTTAGTTTGCTCTCGTTCTTCTAGCTTCCTAAGGTGGGAGCATAGATCATCGACCTATTTTTCTTTTTAAGTTAGTTTGTGCTACAGTCTGAATGGTTGTGTCCCCTCAAAATTCATGCGCTGAAACCCTAATCCCAATGTGCGGGTATTAAGAGGTGGGGCCTTTGGTAAGTGATTAGTTCATAAGGGTACAGTCCTCACGAATAGAATTAGTGCCCCTGTAAAAAAGGACCCAGAAAGCTGCTTTGCCTTTTTCACCATGTGAGGACACAGTAAGAAGGCATCACCTATGAGCCAGGCAATGGGTCCTTATCAGACACTGTATCTCCTAGCACCTTGATCTTGGACTTCTCAGCCTCCAGAACTGTGAAAAATACATTTTTATTCTTTATAAGCCACCTAGTCTGTGGTAATTTGTTATAGCAGCCAAAGCAAAGACAGTTTAATTGAAATAGAATTTAAAATATAATAAAATGAATTATGAAATATACCTATGCGACCACCACCACAATCACTATTTAAAAGGTCTTCATCTATCCAAAGAGTTTTCTCATGCTGCTTTGCAGAAAATCCTTCAACTTCAAGACAACCACCATAGTTAAATATCTTCTTGTGTTATACTTCCTTCATACAACACAGTAATTTTGATATACATCCATGTTATTGTGTGGATCAGTGTTTGCAATATTCCATTTTATAAACATACCAAAATGTGTTTATTTGCTCACCTGTTGATGGACATTTGAACCACTATAAATAAAGCTGCTTTGAACTGTCATGTACAAGCTTCTTTATAGACATATAGTTTTATTTCTGTTCAGTAAATACTGAAAAGTAGAATTACTGAGTCATAGGATAAGTATATGTATAACTTCATAAGAAAGTGAAAAATACTGTTATTGTTTTATTCTATAATTCTACCAGCATTGTATGAAAGTTCTAGCTCCTCTACATCTTTGCCGAAACTTGATATAAACATTTCTTAAAATGTTAGCCATTCTGGTGGGTATCTAGTAGTATCTCCTTGAGATTTTAATTTGCGTTTTCCTGATGACTAATGCTATTGATCATCTTTTTCTAAGCCTATTGACCATTCTCATATCTTGTGTGTGTGGCTGTGTGAAATGTCTGTTCAAATATTTTGCCTATTTATTATTGAATTTGTATTATTATTATTGTTGATTTGTAATATTTGTTTGTTTATTCTGGATTACCAGTCTTTCATCAGATATTTGTTCAATGAATATTTTCTCCCAATCTGCAACTTGTCTTCTCAATTTCTTAATGGTACTTTTGAAGAGCAGAAGCTTTTAATTGTGATAAAATCCAATATATCTATCGTTTCCTTCATGGCTTGTGCTTTTTGTGCCTTGAGACATGTTTTCTGCCATAAGATAATACAGATTATTTTATGTTTTCTTCCGAAAGCTTTATATTTTTAGCTTTAAATTTAGATCTATGATCCATTTTGAGTTCATTTTTGTGTATAATATGAAATAACACCCAGTATTTTTGCTTTGTTTTTATTTTTCACCTCATAGGTATTCAGTTGTTCCAACTCCATTTGTTGAAAAGACTATCCTTTTCTATGGAATATTTTGGTGTTTTTGGAAAAACAATGATTGTATGTATGGGTCTCTACTGGTTTCATATTTTTGAGGTCTAATCTGTCTCATTTATGTCTCATTCATTTATCTTTATAAAAATACCATTAGGTCCTAATTACTGAGATTTTCTAAAGATTTTGAAATTAGATAGTATAATCTTTCAACTTTGTTCTTAATTTTCAGATTGACTTTGGTTTCATTAGTTTTCTCTATTCATTTTATATATTATATTAATTTCCATTCCTATTGTTATTATATCCTTCCTTCTATTTACTTTAATTTTTTTTGATCCTCTTGAGGTAGAAGCTTAGATTATGGATTTTAATATTTTTTCTTTTCTAAAATAAACAGAATTTAAAATGTCTCTCTAAGCACTGCTTTAGTTGAATCCATCAATTTTATTTTTTTATCATTATCATTCAATCCAAGATATTTTCTGATTTTCCTTGTGATTTCTTTGACTTTTGTGTTGTTTAGAAATGTACTGCTTACTTTCAAAATATTTGTGGGTTTTCTAGATACCCTGTTTTATATTTTAATTTTGTCATAATTCCACAACACTTGTGTAGAATTTCAATCTTTTGAAATTTACTTAGACTTCCTTCATGGCCCAGTGTATGGTATATCTTGGCGATGGTTTTATATGTGCTTCAAAAAATATTTCTTCTGCAGTTGTTGAGTGTAGTGCTATATACGTGTTAATTAGGCTACTTTGATTGATAGTGCTTTTCAAATCATCTGTATTCTTACTAATTTTTGTCTAATTATTCCATCAGTGAATGTTAGAGGCATGTTACAATTTCCAACAGTAATTGTGGATTTTTCAATTTCTCCTTACAGTTCTACCAGGTTGTGTTTTATGCATTTTGAAGCTCTATTATTAGATGCATACTCACTTAGGATTGTTATGCCTTTTTGATGGATTAGCACTTTAATCATTATGAAATGTCCATCTTTATCTCTGGTAATAATTCTTTGTTTTGATGTCAGCTTTGTATGATATTTGTATAACAACTTCAGCTTATTTTGATTAGTGTTTGCATGGTATATCATTTTCCATCTTTTGCTTCTAAGCCACCTGTCTTTATATCTAAAATGTGCATATTGTTGAATACTGCCTTTGTATCCAATCTGCCAATCTCTGCCTTTTAATTGGAGTGTTAATGTCATTTATATTTAATATAATTATTAATATAATTGCATATAAATGTAACATATTTTTTTCTATTTATCACATCTATTTTTTGTTCATTTTATTTCTTTTCTTTCCATGTATTTTGGACTAATTGAGGGTTAGTTTTAAAATTCTGTTTTATCTCTCTTATCTGTCTTTAGCTGTAACTATTTTACTGTTATTACCTTTAGTGGTTGCACTAGGAATTGCAAATTTTTTTAATCATAATCAACCATGGGTTAATATATCACTTCTCACATAATATACTAGCCTTATAGGCGTAACCTCCAATTTTCCCTCATCTTTTGCTCTGCTGTTGTCATACATTTTATTTCTACATACATTATTATCCTACAATATATAATTAGTTTTGCTTTAAGCAGCCAATTATCTTTTTTAAGAAATTAAATGTAAAACAAGTTATATATTTACCTATGTATTTGCCATTCCTTGATCTCATTATTTCTTTGTATAGATTTAATTTTCCTTCTGGTATTATTTTCCTTCAGTCTCAAGAACTTCCTTCAGCATTCTTATAATGCAAGTCTGTTAGTTATGAATCGATGAATTCTCTCAGGTTTTGCTTATTGGAAAATGTTTCTATTTTGCCTTTATTTATGAAAGATATTTTGTCTGACTACAGAATTCTGGGTTGACAGCTTCTCCTTTCAGCACTTTAAAGGTGTAGTTTCTGTGTCTTCTAGTTTGCTTTGTTTCTGATGTGAATTTGATGCTCACGTTTACTCTCAGATACCTCGGAGTGTGTGTGTGTGAGTGTGTGTGTGTGTGTGTGTGTGTAATGCATCTTCATTTTGGGTATAGAGCCTCTTGAATCTGTGGGATGATAGTTTTCTTTAGTTTTGAAAAATTCTTAGCCAGTTTTGCTTCAAATACTGCTGCTTCCAAATTATCTTTCCTCTCTTTATGACACAACAAATTCTTCTATGCTAGATTTTTTTAAAACTTCCCAGTATATTTTTTTGCATGGGGTCATTACTTTTCATTTCCATTTCTCTTTCTCTCTGTGCTCCATTCCACGTATTCTACAGATCTATCTTCTAATTTATGAATCCTTTATTGCTTCTAATTAATGGTTAATATTCTGTTAAATCCATCTATTGGGTTCTTAATTTCAGTTATTACTATTTTTGAGCTTCATAATTTCTATTTAATAATTTTGTATAGTTTCCAGGTCAAAGTTTTACCTTTTCATTTATATTATTAAAAATATGTCATATCTGTTTTTAAAAATCCATGCTAGATAACTTCAAATAACTAAATTATCTATAGGTATGTCTCTATTTCCTTTCTTCTCTTGATTTTTAGTCATTTAGTCATGTTTCCTGGAATGCAATTTAATTTCTAGTTGACACTGGACATGTTTCATAAATAAAAAATGCTAGCAATTGCTTCCTCCAGTGATTTTTTTTTCTTTCTTGAAAGTAAAGTATGAATAAATCAATTTTATCTAATCACAATTTGAAATTATTTGAAGATGTGTTTCAGGAATTGCAAGGGTCAGTTTATTTATGGCTTGTCTTGATCCGTAAGTACAGCTCTTCAGGTGTTTCAGCTGAAAGCGTAGGGTTCCCTTGTTAAGTGTGAACTCCAATTCTTGTGTTTCCAAGGCCATAAAACTGCTGAAACTCTGCTTAGTATTTTAGAGTCTTAGCAGTCATTTTCTCCTTGTTTTCGTAGATTTGGGCCTTTTTCTGGGAATATGTGCGTCTAAAAACTCAATAAATGCTTTTAGGGGGATGTCAGGCTCACTTCTCTAAGGTTTCTTTTACTTCTGACATTTTGGCTCCTTAATCCTAGTTACCTTGATAGCCTAGGACCCTAATGTTTGTCTTCTGGAATAATGAAACTGCCATTAGTCTCAAGCTGCTACTTGCTCCTCAGTGACTATGCTCCAAACCCTGAATTGGAAAGTGCCCCAAGGGGAAAGAGCAAAATTGATTATGGGGCTTCAATGTGTTTCTCTTCTTTCTGAAGTCTTATATGCTCAGGTCCTGACTACTTTGGTTATTCTCTCCTGCCTTCAAGTGGCTGGATTTATTTTTTGCATTTATTCTGTTTTTATAGTTCCTCTTTGTGGCAGAGTTAGTCAAATACAAGGTATTTTGTCATAGCTGGAAGCAGAAGTCGCTACATTTATTTTTGTCAAAAATATACTTGAGCCTATCCTATGGATGGATCTCTAATTATTTACTACCTTCAACAAAGATGGATAATATCTTTTGTCATCCTTATTTTACCTACTACCACCAGCTTTAATTGGTATAATATGATCATTTTGCCCAGTTAATTATTGTTAATTTTATAAATTAAGAATCTTCTCTTTCAATAATTATTTATGACACTTTCATTCTGTTTTGTAACCATATTTACCACAGTTATTTAGAATAAATTATGTGTTAAATGCTTTCAGTTGCTCATTACCAGTTCTTCCACACCATGACTTTATTATTTATGAGTTTTAAATTTTGATTTATTTTTTTTCAGCTGGCTGAAGTAGATGTTGGAGTAATTTTTCAGGAAGAATGCAGGAGTCAAACACTTTGTGAGTCCTTGCATAACTGAGATTATTGGTCTGTTGACTTCATATATGAACCACAATTTTTAAGTATTCAATCATTTACCAAAAAAAATTACCTCAAGCAAAGTACTGTGCTGGATGCTAGAAATACAGCAGTAGCAAAATGTGCACCATTGATGTTTTTATGGATTTTACATTTGAGTGGGAAAAACAGATATTAACAGCTGAGTCTACATAATTACTAGTGATCATTACAACAAAGGAGAATCACAGAGTTTTAGTTCTAATCACTGACGAGAAATGAGTAGAGATGTAGTGTGACCAGTCCTGTCTTTTTATTAAAATCACACTAATTCTGCTGTAGAGAATAACTCAGAAAGGTGAAAGAAGATGAAGATGGACCAGCATCCAGCAAGAGATGATACTAGCTTGAACTAGGCAAGTAGCCATGGAAATTGTAAGAGGTGGTTATATTTAAGACCATGTTAAAAGCATCTTTCACTCTTCTATGTCTCACCCATTCAACATTAAATCCATTAGCAATTCTGTACATTTGAAATATATCATTTCTCACCACTCCCTTCCCTTTCACCCTAGTCCAAGTCACCATTATCTTTTGCCTGGACTACTGCAGAAGCCTCCTAATTACTGTTCCTGTGTTTACTTTTGCTCCCCTTCACAGAGTGATCCTGCTAAAACATAAATCAGTTTATGACACTTGTCTCAAAACTCAAAACAGTTTCCCATCTCAGACTGAGTGAAAGCTGAAGTTCTAACAATGGTCCACAGGCCAAATATGATCTGGCCTTGTGTTTTCTGGCATCATCCCTTATTACTCTGCTTTGCTTTTATAGTCTAGCCATACTGACCCTGTGTCATTCCCTGACCATGCCCGGGGCCTTTGCACTTGCTGTTCTCTTTGCCAAGAACACTCTCCCTAAATCTTTGCATGACTTGATCCCTCATATTATTCTAGGCTCTATTCAAATGTGTCAGTTTAAGAGACATCCTCCCTGACCATCCTATTCAAGAACTCATGCTCCACTGTCTATCTCTAACTCTCTTACTCTGCTTTATCTTTTATCATAACACTGACATATTGAATAGCTTTGTATTTATTTGTATTGTCTGTATTTCCTCAACTGGAATGTGAGCTTCTTGGCAGCAGATGTATTGCTATGTTTTTGCAATATTGTTACATAACCAAAAATATCCATCATGTGATTGATGTGGTTGGATGTGGCCATGAGGAAAGAGCAAGTACTGGGAACCACTCCTAGGTTCTGTCATGGACAGTAGGGTAGCCTGTAATGCCATTCACTGAGAGCAGGAAGTTAGAGGAAAAGGGCTTTGAGAGAGATCATGGGTTCAGGATCAGACAGGCTGAGCTTAAGACAGCCATGAGACATCAACTGGAGATGTCTAGTAGCCTATTGGGTAGTGGTCATCCCTAGGGTAACCAATTCATTTCCGTTTTCTTGGGACTTTCCCGATTTTAAACAGTGAAAGGTTCTTGTCCTGGGGAAACCCCTCAGTTCCTGAAGCAACTGAAGTCATGAACATGGGGGATAATTCACAGAATGAGAAAAGCAGTCAGTTTGGCCAGGTCTGAGCCCTGAGGAGCTCCAGTAATAAAGGCAGAGCAAGACCACTTCATCTCCTGCTGGGCTGTGGACTCCCTGAGGGCAGGCAGGCATAGTCCATGATAGCTGCCTAATCACACTTGTTAGGAATGAAAGGAAAAATAAATGTTTAAAGGCTGAATAAACAAGGCACAAAGGACATAGTGAGAGAGCTATCAAGTCAAGTCAAGGAGTAAAGGAGAATTTCAAATTAAAATTTTAAACATCATCTCACTCCTGTCCTTTGCTTAAAACTCTTCAAAGATGTCCTCTTTCTCTCACATTCAAAGTCCTTACTTGCAAGGCTCTGCATGCTGTACTCACACCCTACCCCCACCGCACCTCACGTCTACTTACCTTTCCCTGGCTCTCTGCTCCAGCCATCTCTGCCTCCTTACACTTGCTATGGCCTTTGCTGCCACAGGGTCTTTGTACTCTGCCTGTTATGTTCTTTCCCAGATGCTGCCCACAATGCTGGCAGAAGAGGAGGCTGAAATCAAGAGGGGTTGTTTCCATTTTTACCTTCTCTCCTCCCTCTCCTATGCCCTACCTTTTCTTTTCTTTTTTTTTTCTTGGTATTATAAGCTTCTCTAATTTTAGGCATGCTGGTGGATATGTAGTGGTATCTCATTATGGTCTTAATTTGCACCTCTGTAACAAGTAATAACGTTAAGTACTTTTTTGGTTGTTTGGACACTCTTTTGTGAAGTGCCTTTTTAAGGCTTTTGTCTGTTTTTCTATTGGATTGTCTCTTTTCCGTATTATTTTGTGCAAATTCTTTATTCTGGATACTGATATTTTGTCAGATATATACTGTAAATATTGTTTCCTACTCTATGGTTTGCTCCTTCCCTTTTCAATGTTGCCTTTGATAAATTCTTTTTTTTTGTTGTTTTTTTTTGAGACGGAGTCTCGCTCTGTCGCTCAGGCTGGAGTGCAGTGGCGTGATCTCGGCTCCCTGCAAGCTCCGCCTCCCGGGTTCACGCCATTCTCCTGCCTCAGCCTCTCCGAGTAGCTGGGACTACAGGCGCCTGCCACCACGCCCGGCAAATTTTTTTTGTATTTTTAGTAGAGACGGGGTTTCACCGTGGTCTCGATCTCCTGACCTCGTGATCCGCCCGCCTCGGCCTCCCAAAGTGCTGGGATTACAAGCGTGAGCCACCGCACCTGGCGATAAATTCTTTATTAAAAAAAAGTAAAATTTTTGATTGATAAATCATAATTGTATATGTTTATGGGGTACAATGCTATGTTTTCATATATCAATACAATGTGGAATCATTAAATAAAGTTAATTAACATATCCATCACCTCACTTTCCTATCATTTTTTAATGGTGAGACATTTGAAATTTATGCTCTTAGTCATTTTGAAATATATTTTATTGACAATAGTCATCACGCTATGTAATAGATCTAGAAATTATTCCTCTTTTCGATCTGAAACTTTGTACCTTTTGATCAATAACTCACCACCCTCTCCATTTCCACTTCAGACTCTGGTAACCAGCATTCTACTCTCTAATTCTATGAGTTGAACTTTATTATTCTACATATAAGTGAAATCCCATGGTATTTGTCTTTCTGTGCCTGGTTTACTTCACCTACCATAATGTCTTCTAGATTTATCTGTGTAGTCCCAAATGACAAGATTTCCTCCTTTTCAAAGGCTGAATAGTATTTCATTGTGTATATAGAATACATTTTCTTTAGCCATTCATTCTTTGACAGTCACTTAGGTTGATTCCATACCTTGGCCATTGTGAATGATGCTTTAGTGAACATGGGAGTGCAGATATCCCTTTGACATATCAATGTCAGTTCCTTTGGAAATATAGCAAGTAGTGTGATTACTAGATTATGTGGTAATTCTATTTTTAGCTTTTTGAGGAACCTCCAAACCATTTTCCATACTGGCTGTCCTAATTTACATTCTCATAAAAAATGTATAAGAGTTCCCTCTTCTTACATCCTCTCCAACACTTGTTATCTTTCATCCTTTTGATAAAAACCATTCTAACAGATGTGAAATGATATCTCATTGTGGTTTTAATTTGTATTCCCCTAATGACTATGGATGCTGAGCATTTTTCCAGATACCACCAGATGCTTTTCCCCAGCATTTCTTTTATGAGAAATATCTGTTCAGGTCCTTTGCCCATTTTAAAAATATTCAGTTATTGGTTTTCTTGCTATTGAGTTGTTTGAGTTTCTTATATTTTTGGATATTAATTCCTTATCAGATGTATGGTTTGCAAATATTTTCTCCCATTCTGTGGGTTGTCTCTTCACTTTATTAATTATTTTCTTTTCTGTACAGAAAGTTTGATGCTATTCCATTTCTCTATTTTGGCTTTTGTTGCCTGTTCTTTTGGGATCATATCCAAAACTTGTTTCCCAGACCAATGTTATGAACTTTTCCCTACATTTTCTTCTAGTAGTTTTGCAGTTTCACATTTTCAAGGTTTTAATCAATTTTGAGTTGATTTCTGTATGTGGTGTAAAATAAGGATCTAATATCCTTCTGAATATAGATATCCAGTTTTCCCAACATCATTTATTAAAGATACTGTACTTCCTTAATTGTATATTTATGACACCTTCCTCAAAAATCAATTAACTGCAAATAAGTGGGCTTATTTCTGGGTTTTCTAGATAAATCCTTAATTTTAAAAGGACTCCAGTGTACGGGTCTTTATGGTTTGTACTTTATGTGTCCTCCTTTTTTTTTTTTTGTCCACACCAATGTCATGAAGATATTCTACTATATTTTCTTCTAGAAATTTTACTGTTTCATATTTACATCTATACCATCTGGGACTCCATCTTTTCCATATTGTACTACCATGTCATCTTTCCTATAAGTCAAGTGTGGGTCTCTAAATGTGTATATGTGTGAATCTGCTTTTAGATATTTTGTCCTGTGTCATCGGTCTATTTTTCTATATATAGGCTAATGCCACACTTCCTTAACTACTGTGGCTTTATAAGTATTGATATCTGATAGTGTGCTTCCTATTTGCTTTCTATTGCAAATAGGAAATATTTGCAAACCATACAAAAATCATTCTTGAGTAAAGATGCCAAGAGTATGCATGGAAACTGCCCATTCACCTGCGTCTGAAATCAGATGTTGGCTAATGGAATGTGGCACAGGCCACAAAAGAATCTGCTCAACCTGTTGTAATCCTACTGCACCTAGCGTGAAATCCAAACTCCTTACCAATGCCTATGGGCCCAGATTCTTCTTCCTATCCATAGCTCCAATCTCATGTTCTTCACTCTCCTAACTCACCACATTGCAGTAGACTTTCCTGTTCTTTTAAAGATGGACATTTCAGTTTTAACATAATCACACTTACTGTTTTTTCTGTCTGGATCTCTCTTCCTCAGATTGTCCCAAGTTTAAGTCCTTCGTACAATTCAGATGTCAGCTCAAATGCTCCTTTCTCAGAGAGCCTCCTATGATCACCTTCCCTAAGTAAACTTTTCCGCCCCCACCTTCACTTGCTCATAATCTACCTCATTGTCCTGTGCAATTATAAGACTTATTGATATCTGTTTGTACATTAGTTTGTTTAGCATATCATAGGTCTTCCTCCCACAAAAGTGTAACTTCCAATGGTTTTGGAATTCATCAATTTTTTTGCATTATTGCTAGAGGCTTAGCTCCTAGAACAGTGTTTGGCACTTATAAAGTACTCAGTAAATATCCAAGAAAGGAATTCACTTTTCCTAACTTATTGGCCCCAATGTCCTCTGGAGACCAAGTTTTTTGTTTTGTTTTTTTTTTTTTTCTCTCTTCTCAGTGAAGTTTTCAAGATATCTGAGGACACCAATCACATCTTCCTTGAATTTTTCCTTCTTAAAATTAAATTTCCTTAGTTGCTTCCACTTACTACATATGGATGCATCGTATCTCTGGCTTAGCTATTTGGTTTATCATATCGTTAGCCCATGAACACTTCAGGTCATACCTTGTGCCTTCTATCTCTCTATGCATCTATTTCTAACATATACACGTAAATACATCTTGCCTTTCCCAATGCTGGCCATGCCAGGGGACCCAGAAAATATTTGCTGAATAAAAGGCTGAATGAAAAGTGCTATGAGCAGAGAATCCCTGGGTGCTTGGGCCTTGGGGGGGTGAAGAAATCAAGCACAGCTTCTCTGCTAGATTTATTACACTCCCTCTCACTGCATCCCACCGCCCACACTCCCAAGGCCTTTGTAAATCATTTGGTGCCATTCTTTCACGTACACATTTTTTATGACTGTCCTTTTAGGGCCACATAAATCAGATGTCAAATCAGGTTATTAGCAGGAGCTATTTTTTTCTCTCCTGTCAACAACCTGGTATTTTAATTCACTTTGGACTTCTCTATTTCTATTTGTAACCCTTCTCTGGGATGTTGGATGCTGGCAGAAAGGTTTGCTTCAAAGGGAAAATAAATGTTAGGCCACAGATTAAAAAATGCATACTTTTGTAATGATGAGGGGGAAAATGAACCTTCCACCTTTGTCACTGAAGGATGACCATTAAGGTGATCTCAGAGTTAACCTTGAGAATCAGGAGGTTTTCCTTATAAACTGAGGAAAAACTAAGGATTCTTCCCCAGCCCATAGCATGGGAGAAGCATCAACTTTAGAATAGAGATTAAAGTCATTCCTTATTCAAACATATTTGAGTGGACTCATGAAGAAATGTGGAGATGGAGGAAGTTACTTGTTTAAGTTAACAGCAGAGTTAACAGCAGAGATGAGTTATAAACCTAGGCCTCTTGGCATTAGAGATTTAAAAAATTTTATGTCAAAAATTCTGTAAAATATAATTTTTTAAAAATTCTCCATATTTCTGCCATCAACAATTAAGAGTGTAACATTTTGACATACTTTTTATTTCCTTTACATGTAGATCCCTTTTAATTCTGAGCCCCTCACCCTCTCCACAGATGTAATACTATTGTGATTTTATGTTTTATTTTTAGCCTTTTAAAACATACACTTTTACATTTTTATGTGCATCCGCAGAACTCTATAGTATTATTTGGTATGTGCTTTTAATGTTTAAAATGTGATCAGGTTTATAGCAATTTGCAGTTTGCTTTTTTAACTCAACAGTGTTTTTTCTGTTTGTTGGGTTTTTTTTTTTTTTGTATTTTTTGTTTTTAGATCTCTTTGCACTGATATGCATTGACCTAAACGTTTCTTTTGATTGCAGTATGGTTACCATGTACCCACATTTATTTTTTCATTTTTTGATTCACATTTGAATTGTTTCTAAAGTTTCCAATTACCAAGTAATAGTTTTATGAAAATACAGGTAAAGGTCTCAGTGCTTATTACTCCAATTATGTGACATTCTGGAAAACGAAAAACTATAGCATTGATCAAAAGTTCCATTTGCCAGGGGGAGGTGTAAAGGGGTAGGCCTAAATAAATAACTGGGGAAGAAGTTGCTGGGTCAAAGAGTATGCACACTTTTTTGTTTTAATAGAAAGAGTCGGAACTTCTCCAGAGTGACTATACACATTTACATTCCTATTAGAAATGAACAGCAACTACTCTTTTAAAAAAGCCCTTGCAAACAATATTATCAGAGTATTTTGAAGTTCTTCAATTTGGCAAATAAAAAATCTCATTTGTGTTTTAATTTCACTGAGCTTGAGTATCTGAAGGTTTTTGATAATCTTTAAATTATTTTATTTATATCATTTGTCGTATTCATATCACTTGTGTCATGTTTTTATCTTTTTATTATTGCTTTGTAGGAATTCTGGATCTTGAAACTTGGTTGGGTATTAGGCATTACAAATAACTCCTCCCATTCTATGACTTATTTTTTCCCTTTGTTTATAGGATATTTTATTACATGTATATTTCCCATTTTTAATGTAGTCAAATGTATCATTTTTTTCTTTATTATTTAGCACTGTACTCTCCACTCATCTGTGCTCAGTGGCCTAGGATCTATAAAAAGCAATGGGTATAATGCAGTGATGTCAACAAGATGATGCCATAGAGGTTTCAGAGCTCATCTTATCACAGAAACATCTATTTGAACAATTATCCATGCACAAAATTACCTTCCCAAGAGCTAAAGAGTCTAGGTGAAAGATTGTAGTACCTGTGTGGAGCAAAGAAATAAGAAAATATATATTTTAAGCATGTAGGAAGGATAGTTTCATATTACCCATGTCTTACTCCCCTCAAGCCCACACAGCACATCATGAAGAGAGATACCTTCTGTGTGGGGGAAGGACAGTGAAGTGAGCACTCCACTTTAGCATGAACCCTAGCACCAGGCCTACTCCAGTGAACCTTGGCACTATGCCAGTCTCCACAGACCTAGGCTCCAGGCCAGCACCTGTAACTCCAGGCTCCAAGTTGGCACCCACAACTATATGCACCAGATCAGTACCCAGAGACCCAGGCCGCCATCTGGGAATCTATGACCCAGTCCTGCCCACCACCAAGTTGGCCCCTGAAATTTAGCTTCCAGGCCCACACTTAAGGATTTAGGCTCCAGGTCTGCTTCAGTACCAGGCCCACTCCCATGGATTCATGCTTAAGGCCCATCCCAGGTCCAAGGCATACCCTATCTACCAAGGTTTTAGGCTCATCCCCATGGACCTCGGCACCAGGCCTACCCGAGTAGACCAATGCACTAAGCTAGCTCCTACAGCCCTACGGTCTGCACTATGGACCTAGATTGCAGGACCACTCTTTCAGATCCAAGCCCCAATTCAGCCCCTGTGGACTCTGGCACTAGGCCTGTTTGCTGGCCCAGATACCAGGCCAGCCTGCCCAAGAACTCTAGCAATAAGCTTGCCCACACACCTCACAGGCAGCCTAACCAATATCTCTGTAAACACTGAAGCCAGAAGCCAGTCTTTATCGACTGGAAAAGGTGCTTACGTCTTCAGATGAGCAAATACCAATATGAATCCACAAGGATCACAAATAGTCAAGGAAGCACAACAGACCAATAACTGAGCCTAAGGAAATGGAGATCTACAAAGTGCATGACAAAGAATTCAAAATAATTATGTTAAAGAATATCTGTGAGCTACAAGAGAACACATAGACAACTGAATGAAAACAGAAAAATAATATATGAACAAAATAAAAATTCAACAAAGAGATAGTAACCATAAAAAAAGAACCAAAAAGAAATTTTGGAGCTGAAGAACACAAATGAACTGAAAAACCCCATAGATAGCTTCAACAGAAGACTCAAATATGCAGAAGAAAGAATTAGCAAGCTTGAGTATAGATCATTTGAAATTACCCATTCAGAGAAACAAAAAGAACATAGAATAAAAAATAGTGAAGAAAGCCTACAGGACTTATGGGACATCATGCAGTGTAACATATAAATATCATAGGAGTCTCAGAAGGAGCAGAGAAAGAAGAAGGAATGAAAGCTTATTTAAATAAATAATGACAGAAAATTTTTCAAATCTGAAGAGGGAAATAAACATCCAGACCCATGATTCCCAAAGAACTCCAGGCAGGTTAAACATAAAAAGATCTTCTCCAAGATCATAATCAAATTCTCAAAAGTCAAGACAGAGGTTTTTGAAAGCAGTGAGACAAAATTGACTCATTACATACAAGGAAACTCCATTAAGACTATCAGTGGATTTCTCAGCAGAAACCTTGCAGGCCGAGAGAGTAGGATAATATTCAAAGTACTGAAAGAAACAAAACAAAACAAAAATAAACAAACAAAAAACCCTGCTAACCATGGATACTGTACCTAGTAAAGCTGTTTTTCAGAAATGAAGGAAAAATAAAGATGTTTCCCCCAACCAGATAAATAAAGCTGAGGGAGTTTATCACTGTTAGACCTGCTTTATAAGAAATGCTAATGAGGGTACATCAAGTTAAATTTAAAGGACATTAACAACATAACCTATAAAAGTATAAAACTCCTGTAAAGGTAAGAATATTGTCCAATTCAAATACCATAATACTGTAATGTTGATGCATAAATCATTTTAGCTTTAGTATAAAAGATAAAATCCAAAGAATTAAAAATCAATATAGTGGCCAGGCATGGTGGCTCATGCCTGTAATCCCAGCACTTTGGGAGGCCAAGGTGGGTGGGTCACTTGAGGCCAGGAATTTGAGACCAGCCTGCCAACATGGTGAAACACCATCTCTACTAAAAATACAAAAATTGGCCAGACACAGTGGCTCACACCTGTAATCCCAGCACTTTGGGAGACCAAGGCAGGCAGACCACCTGAGGGGTTAGGAGTTAAAGACCAGCCTAGCCAACATGGCGAAACCCTGTCTCTACTGAAAATGCAAAAAATTAGCTGGGCATGGTGGTGGGTGCCTGTAATGCCAGCTACTCAGGAGGCTGTGGCAGGAGAATCACTTGAACCCAGTGAGCAGAGGTTCCAGTGAGCTGAGACTGCACCATTGCACTCCAGCCTGGGCAACAAGAGCGCAACTCCATCTAAAAAAAAAAAAAAAATTAGCCAGATGTAGTGGTGTGTGCCTGTACTCCCAGCTACTCAGGAGGTTGAGGCAGGAGAATAACTTGAACCCAGGAGGTGGAGGTTGCAGTGAGCCAAGGTCATGCCACTGCACTCCAGCCTGGGTGACAAAGTGAGACCCTGTCTTAAAAAAAAATCAATATAGCTACAATAATTTATTCATGGGTATACAATATACAAAGATATAAATTGTGACATCAATAGCATAAAATGTAGAAGTTAGTGTAGAGTGTTTGCATGCAGTTGAAATTAAGTTGTTATCAACTTAAAATAGACTGCTGCAACTGTAAGATGTTTTCTGTAAGCCTCATGGTAATCACAAATAAAAAAACTGTAGTAGATACACAGACAATAAAGAAAAAAAAATCCAAGCATATCACTACAAAAAAAAAATTGTCAAATCACAAAGAAAGAAAGGAAGAAAAAAGCAAAGAAACTACAACTAAAAAATAGTCAATATAATTGCAAAAAGCAGTGATATTAAGTTCTTAAGTATCAATAATTACCTTAAATGTAAATGAATAAAATTCTCCAATCAAAAGACATGGCATGGTTAAATGGATTAAAGAAATAAAATTTAATTATATGCTAATAAAAGAGACTCCCTTTAGATTTAAGAAAACACATAGCCTAAAAGCAAAGAGATGCAAAAATATATTCTGTGCACACGGTAACCAAAAGAAAGAAGAGGTGGCTATGCTTACATTAAAGTAGACTGTAAGTCAAAAACTGTCACAAGAGACAAAGAAAGTCATTAGATAATGACAAAGGGATCAATTTATCAAGAGGACATAAAGATTGTAAATATATATGCATCAATATTGGAGCACCACAATATATAAAGGAAGTATTTACAGAACTGAAGGAAAAAATAGATAGCAATACAATAATAGGAGGGGACTTTAATGCCCCACTTTCAACAATGAATAGACAGTCCAGAAAGAAAAAGAGTAAGAAAACAGTGGACTTGAACACTACAGACCAAATGGACCTAATACACGTAAACAATATTATTCACACAATAGCAGAATACACATTCCTTTCAAGCGCACATGGAACATTCGTCAGTATAGAGCAAAAATGTTACACCATAAAGCATATCTTAACAAATTTAAAAAGATTGAAATCATATCAAATATATTTTCTGATGACAATGATATACAACTAGAAATCTGTAACAGAAGGAAAATTTGAAAATTCACAAATACTCCTGGACAACCAATGAGTCAAAGAAGCAACATACTCCTGAACAACCAATGGGTCAAAGAAGAAATCGAAAGGGAAATAAAAAAAAAAATCTTGGGACAAGAAAACATGGAAACACAACATACCAAAACTTATGAAATTATGTTAAGGCAAATAAGCCAGGCAAAGGAAGATAAATACTGTTTGTTCTCACTTACACATAGAAGCTTTAAAAAATTAATTTCATAAAAGTAGAGAGAATAGTGGTTACTAGACAATGGAAAAGGTAGGAGGGTTGGTTGGGGGGATAGGGAGAGGTTTGTTAATAGATACCAATTACAGCTAGATAGAAATAATAAGTTCTAGTGTTCTATAGCACTGCAGGGTAACTATAGTTAACAATAATTTATGATATATTTTCAAATAAGTAGAAGAGAGGATTCTGAATGTTTTCAACAAAAATAAATAATAGGCCAGGTGCAGTGGCTCATGCCTGTAATCCCAGTACTTTGGGAAGCAGAAGCGAGTGGATCACTTGAGGTCAGAAGTTCGAAGCCAGCCTAGCCAACATGATGAAACGCTTTCTCTACCAAAAACACAAAAATTGGGCCAGGTGCGGTTCTCACACCTCTAATCCCAGCACGTTGGGAGGCTGAGGCGGGTGGATCACATGAGGTCAGGAGTTTGAGACCAGCCTGGCCAACATAGTAAAACCCTGCTTCTACTAAAAATACAAAAAATTAGCTGGGCATGGTGGCGAGCACCTGTAATCCCAGCTATTTGGGAGGCTGAGGCAAGAGAATGGCTTGAACCCGGGAGGCAGAGGTTGCAGTGAGCCGAAATGGCACCATTGCACTCCAGCCTGGGCAACAAGAGCGAAACTCCATCTCAAAAAAAAAAAAAAAATTAACCAGGAGTGGTGGGGCATGCCTGTGATTCCAGCTATTCGGGATGCTGAGGTAAAGGTATGAGAATTGCTTGAATCTGGGAAGTTGCAGTGAGCCAAGATGGTGCCACTGGACTCTAGCTTGGGTGACAAAGTGAGATTCTGTCTCAAAAACAAACAAACAAAAGAAATAATAAGTGTTTGAGATGATGGTTATGCTAGTTCCCTTGATTTGATCATTACCCATTTTATGCATGTATCAAGATATCACTCTGTACCCCATAAATATGTATAACGATTATGTATCAATTAAGACTAAAAATGATATTCAAACTAAAATAAAACTTATGAGATGTAGCAAAAGCATTTCTAAGTGGGAAGTTTATAGTGATAAACATCCACATTAAGAAAAAGCAATGATCTCAAATAAAAAGCTTAATGTTACACCTCAAATAACTTAAAAAGAAGAACAAACTAAGCTGGAGTTAGCAGAAGGAAGGAAATAATAAAGATCAGAATAGAAATAAATGAAGTTGAAACTAAGAAAGATACAGAAGATCAATGAAATTGGAGTTGGTTATTTGAAAAGATAAACACGATTGACAAATCTTCAGCTAGACTAATCAAGAAAAAAAGAGAGAAGGCTCAAATAAATTAAATTATAAATAAAAAAGAAGAAACTACAACTTATACTCTTATGATATATAAATAATCAAAAGAGACTGCTTTGTACAGTTACATATCAACAAATGGGATAACCTAGAATGAATAGATAAATTCTTAGAAACATACAGCCTACCAAAATTGAATCAGGAAAACATAGAAAATCTGAGCAGACCAATAATGAGCAAAGAGATTGAATCAGTATAATCAAAAATCTCCCTACAGGCCAGGTGTGGTGGCTCATGCCTGTAATCCTAGCATTTTGGGAGGCCAAGGCGGGTGAATCACTTGAGGTCAGGGGTTCGAAACCAGCCTGGCAAACATGATGAAACCCCATCTCTACTAAAAATACAAAAAATTAGTGGGGCGTGGTGGCAGGCACCTGTAATCCCAGCTACTCAGGAGCCTGAGGCAGGAGAATCACTTGAACCCAGGAGGTGAGGCTTGCAGCGAGCTGAGATCACACCACTGCACTCCAGCCTGGGCTATAGAGTAAGACTCTGTCTCAAAAAAAAAATCTCCCTACAAAGAAAAATCTAGGACTTGATGGCTTTACTGTAAATTCTACCAAACTTTTAAAAAACAAATAAATACCAATCCTTCTTAAACTCTTTCAAAAATTGTAGAGGAAGAAATACGTTCAAGTGC
This sequence comes from Nomascus leucogenys, assembly GCF_006542625.1. Lineage (NCBI taxonomy): Eukaryota > Metazoa > Chordata > Mammalia > Primates > Hylobatidae > Nomascus > Nomascus leucogenys. The sequence continues at coordinate 76,469,131 of NC_044395.1, forward strand.
ACTTTCGAAGGCTGGCATTTCCCTGATATCAAAGCCAGACAAGGACACTGCAAGAAAAGAAAATTATAGGCCAATATCCCTGAATAACATAGATGCAAAAATCCTCAACAAAGTATTGGCAAACCTAATTCAACACAGCACTACATAATCAAGTGGGATTTATCCCTGGGATAGAAGAATAGTCAGCATATGCAAATCAATCAATGTGATACACCACATTAAGAGAATAAAGAATAAAAATCATATAATCATCTCAATAGATGCAGAAGAAGCATTTGAACCTCCTTTCATAATAAAAACAGTCAACAAATTAGGTATATAAGGAATGTCTCAACATATAAAGGCCATATATGAAAAATCCACAGCTAACATTATATTCAATGGTAAAAAGCTGAAACTTTTTTCTCTATGATAAGAAACAAGACAAAGATGCCCATTCTCACCACTTCTATTCAATATAGTACTGAAAGTCCTAACCAAATCAATGAGGCAAAAAAAAAAGAGAAAGAAATAAAAGACATCCAAATCAGAAAGAAATATGTTAAATTGTCTCTGTTTGCAGATAGAATCTTATATACAGAAACTCTAAAGACTGCACCAACAAAAACCCTGTTAGAACTAATAAACAAGTTTAGTAAAGTTGCAAGATATAAAATTAATATACAAAAATCAATTGTTTCAATATATTAACAACAAACTACTTGAAAAAATTAAGGAAAACGTTCCATTTACAATACCATCAAAAATAAATAAAATACTTATGAATTAATAAAGGGAAAAAATCTGTATGCTGAAAACTATGAAAAATTGATGAAAGAAATTGAAGAAGAAACAAAAGGAAAGTGATCCAGTGTTGGTGGTTTGGAAAAATTAATATCATTGAAATGTTCATGATACCCAAAGTATTCCATAAATTCAGTTTAATCCCTATCAAAATTCCAATGACATTTTTCACAGAAATAGAAAAAGGAATTCTAAAATTCATGTGGAACTACAAAAGATCCCAAATAATCAAAGCAATCTTGAGCAAGAAGAACAAAACTGGAGACATCACACTATCCAATTTCAAAACATACTACAAAGCCATAGGAATCAGAACAGTATGTTAATGACATAAAAACAGACATGTAGGCCAATAGAACAGAATAGAGAACCCAGAAATAAATCCACACATTTACAATCAATTGATCTTTGATAAAGCTGCCAAGAATACACAATGGGGAACAAACAGTCTCTTCAATAAATGGTGCTGGGAGAACTGGCTATCCACAAGCAGGATAATGAAATTAGACCCTTAGCTTATGTCATTTATAAAAATCTATTAAAAATGGATTAAGGGCTTAAATATGTGACCTGAAACTGTAAAATTATTACAAGAAAAACATAGGTAAAAAGCTCCATGACATTGGTCTGGGCAATGATTATTTTGTATATGTTCCAAAAGCACAGGCAATAAAAGAAAATATAAACAAATAGGATTACATTAAACTAAAAAGCTTCTGCACAGCAAAAGAAACAATTAACATAGTGAGCAGACAACCTGTGAAATTAGAGAAAATATTTATAAACCATACAGCTGATAAGGAGTTAATATCCAAAATATAAAAGGAGCTCAATATTAACACCAAATATCAAAACAATACTCAATGCCAAAAATAATGACCCACTTAAAAAATGGGAATGAACCTTAATAGACATTTCTTTAAAAAAGATATATGAATGGCCAACAGGTATATGAAAAAATGTTCAACATTACTAGTCATCAGGAAAATGTAAATAAATACCACAATGAGATATGACCTCACACTTGTTAGAATGACTATGATAAAAAGGACAACAGATAAGTGTTGGCAAGAATGAGAATAAAAGGGAACACTTATACACTATTGTGTGAATGAGATTTGATACAAACGTTGTGAAAAAAAGTATAGAAGTTTCTGAAAAGGTTAAAAATAGAACTATCATATGACCCAGCAATCCTACTTCTGCATATATATCCAAAGGGAATAAAATCAGTATCTCGAAGAGATATCTGCTTTCCCATGTTTATTACAGTGTTATTCACAGTAGACAAGATATGGATTTAACTTAAGTGTACACCGATAAATACACGGATAAAGAAAATATGAGATATATATGTATTTATATGTGTATATGTGTGTGTTTGTGTATATATATATGTGGCGTATGTGTGTATATATATATATAGTATAATACTATTCAGCTTTCAAAAGAAAGAAATCCTACTATTTACAACAACATGAATGAACCTAGAGGATACTATGCTAAATGAAATAAACTAGTCACCGAAAGACAAAAACTACATGATCCCACTTATACATGGAATCTAAAAAAGTTGAGCCAGAGAAGCACAGAATAGAATGGTGGTTGGCAAGAGCTGGAGGGTGGGTAAAATGGAGAGATATTTGTCAAAAAGGCCAAAAATAATTTAAAAAAAAAGAAAAAGGGAAGGTATCCACCCATATGAATAGACTTTAAATAAACAAATGCACACATTTTAAAAAATAATTCATGAGTCAGAAAATAAATTATAATAATTAGAAAATATTTAGAACTAAATGGTTCTAAGTAAGCTACATGTCAAAATCTGTGAGATGTAGCTAAATTATAGAATAAATAAAACCCAAACATTAGTAATAAAAACTTTTCTGACAAGATAGAACAAGGAAAAAAATGAGAATGAGAAAGTATGAATGTAAAATGCCACAAATGAAAATGCAGACTAAACAATAAATCCAATAGAGATATAGGAAATTATTAAAAAATACAAACCCCACTATGACTGTCTGCATGGCAAAACATTGGAACACTAGGTCAGTGGTTCTCAACCCTGCTACATTAGATGTATTGGAGGCTTTTAAAATTAGTGATTCCTAGACCTCTCCTAAATGAAATAAATGAGAATCTCTGAAGGCAGGTCATCAGTGCCAGTAGGGAGTTATAATGGGCAGCCAGGGTCAAGAATCACGCTGCTCTTAGTTGTTATGGGCTCATTAGACAAGCTCCTCCCCTGCTGAGATGTTAGCCCGTGGAAGTATAAAAGTCATGGAAGGGCCTCTTTCCACCCTCCAACAAGAGATGTGCAGCAGACTTCACAGAACTCTAAAATCTGTCATGTGTCCTCCCCTCATCTCCACTATGGTTCAATCCAATGTCACCATGATGCTTAAACAACAGGAGGCTTCTCTTCTATGGCCAAGGTTACACCCACACAAGTGAACATCTTTTGCCTGCTAGTGGTCATAGGACTGTTTTCTCTTGAGTCAATAATAATTTATTTTATCTGTGTGATTCTAACCTCTTTTCAGAATCAGAATCGAGAAGACAAATAGTGCTTTCTTCAAAATAAGTTTAATGATAGTTGCTAAGACAGGCAAATTCCAAGGACCTTACAGACTAATTGAGTACAAGGGATTCACATGCACACAAGTATTAAGTAAGACAGTCTTTGACTAAATCTGACTCTGAGTAGTGGAATCAGTCAAGGTTTGGGGGCAGAAAACAGAAACCATTCTAGCTATTTTAATTTGTGGGGTTTTGTTTTGTTTTGATTTTTGCTTTTTGCTATAGAGACAGGATCTCACTATGTTACCCAGGCTGGTCTCGAACTCCTGGGCTGAAGTGATCCTACCCTCCTCAGCTTCCCAAAGTGCCGGAATTACAGATGTGAGCCACTACCCCCAACCCCATTCTAGCTATTTTAAAGAGAGAAATTTAATAAAGGAAATTGAGTGTTTACAAAATCAATGGAAGGGCTACAGGAGTAGGCTCCAGGTGGGCCTCCAAAGATGATTCTAGAGTGACAATGCCAAAGTGATCCACTGAGAGAACTGTTCTGTCTGCTGTGTCATTCAGCAAGAAGAAACATCAGGAAATTATTGGGCCAGTTGCCTGCCCTAGGCTCATACCCATAGAGCAGCGATTGTAGGGCATAAGCCTTGGCCAGGAGTGTTGGCTCCAAAGCCATGCTGTGGCATCTAGTTCCATTCCAGAAGAAAATGGATGCTTCCCTGCCATACCTTTCCCTCACTTCCAACTTCTAGTCTTGCATAAGTGCATTCTGCTGCTGGAAAACTTAGCTTCAAGATAGTCTGGGACATGCAGTTGTTAGTTCTCCAGGCCTCTGAAATACAGGAAGATACACGGGAAGGAGGCTGAGCCAGACAAGCTCCCTTAGGGGTGTCAGATAAAGAAGAGAACATGTGAACTAAAACACTTCATCAGCCTTTACACCTTCCTCTCTTGCTTCCCCTCAGGAGAGATCATGCACCAAACGGCTCATCAAGGCCTGTGGATTTTTACTGTATAAAAATATTTCACATGTGTCTCCTCTTTTCATTTTCTTCTGCCAGCACTTTAGATCAAGTCTTCATCGTATTTCAACCTGGGCCACTGCAGGTGCCTTCTGACAAGTCTTTCTGTTTCCAGTTTTGTTACCTATAAACCATTTCTTATAGTATTTCTACATGAATCTTTAAAAATATAGTCCCTTTATTATTATACTCATCTAACTGTATTGTAATTTCATAATGGTATAAAAATCATCTTCGTAGTCCCTAATGCTATTTTATCATCTCTTGGCATATAGTAGATACTCAAAATTGTTGTTAGGTGAATGAATGGATGAATTAATGAATGAACAGTAACAGCATTTCCCCAGAGTGCTATGTATAGGCAAAGTGAGTTAAGGTGTTACATGAGCAAATTATCTTTATTTTAATAGGTATATTATTATAGCAAATATATTGAAAGGTATAACTGGCCTATTAAGTCTATGATATTTTATTGTTTATGATCAAGTTAAATATACAGTATTTAAATTTAAAAGACTGAGTTCATGGGTAAAAAAGGAAATGTGGGCTACAAATATAAAAATTCATGATAACACAATGTGAATAACCAACATAGGAAACAACTACCAGGGTCCCTCTTCTGCTAAAAGATGTTCTTTACCTTGAAGATAACATTCAAGCTCCTAAGTGAAACTTGTAAGTCCTCTCTTCTTACCTGATTCCAACTAGCTATCTTTTGCTATTCCCATTCCATTCCCCAAAACGTACAGCCTACACAGCCACATGAAGCTCCTTACCCCTCTCCACAGTGTCCCTTGAATAAAGCCTTTTGTCTCTGCAAATGCAATTCTCTGCCAGAAATGACTGCTCCCCAGTGCTTCTCTGTTGAACAGTAGAACTCCTAGTCACCCTTCAACACCCAAATCAAACGTCAACATTGCAACTGCAGTGAGCTAAAATAGAGATGTCATAGATGGGTACAAGCTGGTATCCCAGAGAGTCCCACGGTGTCAGGTAATATCTAAATAAGTTCACCAAGACCTGATGAAAGCTCTTCCCTCTTACAGATCCCTGAACTCAATTTTTGTAGATCTAGTAGAGCTGATTGCATTCAGATAGAATGCCCAAAAGAATTCAACAGAATCGAATGCTAACCAGAATTAGAGATCATATCCATATATGTTATAATTAAGGTTATTTCCTTCTCAGTATCTTTAGTGCTGCTCATTATGAGGATGAAGCACTGGTAACTCCCTAAAAACTCTAAACTGCATATCACAGCATGGGTTCAAACAGGCCCTCGCCCTTTCTGCACTGAACCAATGGCTCAAATACTCCACAAGTATCAGAGCTAAGAATCTGAATTGGCATTTCAGAGCTAGAATAACAGTAATTTTCTTTTGTTATTTTTTTCAGATTGTGCAGGATACTTAATTGTAGAAAAATGTTAGTATAAAAAAAATAAGAAGCAGAAAAAGAGATCACTCATAATCCCATTACCTACAGGCAAAAATATCTTAATGTTTTGGCACGTTTCCCCTCAGCCTTTTTGCCACTCCTCCCCACACCCTAACCTTATATACTGTCCTTGTATTCTACTTTGCTCACTTACCATTACTCTTCCATGTTATTAAAAATTCTTTTCAAACATTAATTGCATTAATTAACCATACCTTAACCACCGGGTATTTTGACTGTTTCCAGGTTTTTTGTTGCACATAATGCTGTAATAAACATTTTTGTGCATAAATCCCTGTCTGCATTTTAGCTTCCTTCCATAGGACAGATACCTAGCTATGAAATCGTTGGTTCATAAGTTATGGCTATTTTAAGGCCAAACTAGGAATACTCCTGCCTCTGGACTTCTATTTCAGGGCTCTTTCCACTTCAGCAAATTATTACTCTCCTTTGTCAAAATCCATGTGAAAAAAAATCACGGGAAGTTTCCTTCCCTGGCCTGTCACAATATCCTCAGAAGCACACAGTTGAAGCCACAGACACTCTATAAAAGTCTCTTTAGAATTTCTCATAACGTACCTACTGAGACTCACATGTGCTGATTTGGAAAACACAGGTGTCCATGCTATACCTAGATTGTACCTGCCTCACCCCTTTGCATTAATACCTTGGTGAAACTGCTTATTTTTTTCAGGTAAAATCCTGCAGGAAGCCTTGCAGTCAGGGCAGGGCTTGTGATGTTTTAATGTCTGTGAGAATATTTTCAGAACTTCATTCCCTGATTTCCACTGACCTCATTGGAAAGAGCTCATTGCTAATAGCTGGTTACCCTAAGAACCTGGGTCATAAGGTGGTGTAAGCATGCAGCTGATACAGCACCAACTTTATGCAAATTACAACAAACACCTCCTCTGTCTGGACACAGGCTTGATGAGTGGACAGCACCTTTTGAGAAAAAGCAGTGCACACCTTTTTACAAGAAGATGCAGCCCTGCAACACAGCATGCATTGGAGCTTTGCCGTCACCAGCTTCTCAGCTGGGCACCTCAGAGCTGGGGCAATCTACACAGGTAGATGGGAACCTTGACACTGTCTTCCCAGCCAGACACTTTTCGTGGATTTTCAATATGAATCTACATTTAAGAACCTCCTCTCAATAGTCCATTGATGCAAGTGATGGTATGCTTCTCAGAGGGTATCTCTGAACAGCAAAGAACAACTGGTTAAGAAAGAAGGAAGTAAGTTGGCAAATGTAGAGAAATAAAGTTCTTCCCCCTGTTTGTCTGCCAAAGAGAATTCTGCTGGGATTATGAGAGTAGGTTTATCAGTGCTTCCCCTCATTCCCCTGGGCTTTACATTATCGTACCTGACAGCCAACAACCAGCAAAATGCATCTCTTTGCCCGAGGGTTTTCCTTGGTGACTACACTCTAGTACGCCCATGTGCTCATTGGGTCAGAAGTGCTGGAGAACTAATGCTCCTTCTCCAGCAGTCCTTAACTAATGAGTAATGAGGATTGTTGTAAAAGTAGCGCAGGCGGTTGGCCTCTCAGGTGGGATAACTCTGCAGCAGGTGTTCTACACGGGCTCCCAGAGTTCCCCAGCAGGAATAATTTCAGTTATCTACAGTGGTTATCTACTCGGTAACACACCTTTTATTAGCCTCTTCCTTTCCTTGTCTTACTTCCTCAGTCCTTTATTAGTGTTTCCTGGGATTACTTCCCAAATAAACTACTCGTTCTAAATTTTTGTCCCAAAATATGATGCAGATGAAATAGCCACTCTAAATCAGTGGATAGAAGAGACTTTAAATTAGAGAGGAGTGGGGAGGGGCCAAAGCATCTTGTTGGAAAAAGGGAGGACCAGGAGGAGGCCCATGTGTTAAAAACGTCTCACAATGTCTGATATTCTAAAGAAGGCTGAGATGAGTAGAGAATTTACCAGCTTTATACACTGAGGAATATTGTGCATTTTGATTAAATATTTGATTACTGCAAAATATTGTGCATTTTGATTACAAATCTTTCTAACATAATTCTATTGCAGGAGTTCTTGCAAGATATGTGCTGGGCAAAAATCACCACCTGGTTTAGTGTAACGTATGTTTCCAGGTAAAAACTGTATCCTCCACAAAGCAGTAACTTCTTCATCTAAGCTCCTTGGAGACCAGCAACAGATGACACAGACAGGACAGGTAGATGGTATTCTTGTGATTTTAACAATGTTTAAAATTAGGATAAGCTCAACCAATAAATAAAGTTGGGGGTCTCCTGAAAGATCCAAGCCTTGCTGCCCTTGCAGTAGTAAAAATGCTGTGGACCCTGGGCAAATCCTCACAAATGGCAGAAATATACAAAAACGAAGATGGACCAGAATTCTGGAGCCAAAGGGGCATATACAGGCAGCAAGCAGGTAAGCAGAATTGGTGGCTGTGGCTGGTCAGATGCCCCTCCTGTCTCACTGGTCCCTGACCCTGTCTTCCATGTGTAAAGGCTGAGTCCTGAAGGCCAGGCCGATGTGCCATCCTTGCAATCAGCGAGCTCATTACCTTGGGAAATGGTTTCTTCTCCTTTCAGCTCCTTTACAGATTTCATTTGCATTTCCTCAGACCTGTTTTCATTTCCATCAGCCTGGGCTGGCAGTCGGTGTGGGCTGGGGCTGGAGCTGCCTCAGAGTCAAGTTCCCTCCGCTTGATGTTGCCTTTGGTTGGGCCTGTTTGGGCTTGCTTTGGCAGCACAATCCTGAGTGTCATTCAGGCAATTAAATAAGGTATTTTATTTTATTCAAGGGGGCTGTATCATGCCTATTTCAGGAGCTATTTGATGGGAACTGGGGCAAAAAAATGTCCCTTGAAAATGGCATCCCATCTGTAGCCCGATGTGAAAGGATCACAGAATTAGCTTTTCTTTAACACTATTATATTCTTTCAATAGGGTGTAAAGTTTTAGGAGATGAACTTTCATGCTCCATGTCACGGGAGCAGATTGGTTTTGCATGTGTGACAGAGCAGGCCCTGAGACTCCAGCCGTGGGGGGACGATGCAGAAACACAGAATTCTTAAGTGAGTCAAATGTCTTTCCAAGGCCTGTGTCTGCTTAAAAAGTTTTCCTGTCTTCCCTGTATTTGTTTTCCCTAACTTGTTCACTTTCTTTTCACACCAACCTGTGGAGTAACATTGAGCAACTGTTCCCTGTTCTTGTCTAGAAATTCACTTCTTCATTAAAATCCAGGTAGGACTGTAAGTCTGTGTATGTTGTGGGTCAACTCCATATGTGGGTCATTCTAAGGCATTTTGTCTTGCCTTGAGTTTCTTTAGAAATGATTCTTGTGTTGGCTTAGGCCCATTTACTGTGAGACTAAGGTCCCAGGCCTCCCTGTGCTTAATTTCACCATGACCAATCTGTGAGTTCATGGTCCCAGCAACTACGAGGTCATGGTTAGAACACAAGAGGCATTTATATTTCTTTCTGGCTCCCCTTCAACTTTCATCTTTCCTGGGATACTAAATTAATTTTTAAACTACAACTGAAGGAGTTTTGATAGAGTTGGTAGTTGAGAACATGGAAAAAGCCAGTGTATAATATCTGGAATGGTTATTTGTTCAACCTTCTGAAAAGTGGAACATCAAACAATAATTTATTCATAAAACAAAACCATAAAATTTTCTTTCAAAACCAAATATCAGACAAAAAGCCAATCAAACAAAAAATTTCATCAGTATACAGGGTGAACAATATTAAACTATCATCTTAGTATCAAGAGTGACAAAGAGAAAATATTCTAACCAATCTTAAAAACAGAAATTCTGGTACTATTTGAAATCACTTTAGTTATCATGCATAAAAAAAGTAGAAAGGGCTTGTTTTCTTTCTTTTCCAAAAAATTACATAGCATATCCTGTTATGGCTAACATTTTGTTGGCCTTTAAGTTCTAATGGATTCATATTTGCATGAAGCAAACCTCTCAAACAAGCAATTCATGGTGAAACACAGTCTAGATATGAGTGTAGCCCTACTATTCTGCAAGCCTTTACTCTAGAGAGGAGCATTGTTGGAGAACCTCCGGGCACCCAGAATTCAGCAGGATAAATGGGGAAGTGAAAAGACCGCAGACAAGATCTAAAAAGATTTTTAAACATAGGAAAAGGCCAGAAAATAGTAAACTAAGACAATAATTTCTTTTTCCTTTATGCTTTTCTTTAGTTTTTCTTAGTGTAGCAAGAGTGTAATTGAATTATTGGACATTTCAATGCGTGCATCCAATTAACTCCACTACTTCACTGTCTCTGGTGGGTTGAAGCTCTCTGGGGACTGGTTTGTGTGTTCTAGTCACCTGCGAGTCCTTCCCTTCCCCTGATGCCTTGGATACACCACCAAAACTGACCACACTGATCACACTTAGGAACTGTCAATCCATCAGTAAGAAATATTGTTGAGATTTCATTCAAGGTAAAGCATTGCTAGGGATAGAAAGACAATGTTACTGTGTTCTAAGGGATCATAATCAACTTGAGGAGATGAGACATCGCCATTTGGAAAGTTAAACAAGAAAAAAATAATCATAATGAGTTACACAATAAAGTACCAGAGAGGGGTGGATAGAACATTCCCCCTCTCCACATCAGCCAAAGTGACCAACCATAGGAATCAATGTTGCAATGTCAAAGGTGTGAAAGCCAGATGGCCCACATCCTTCAGAAGGCCCGTCTTCAAGTCCAGATTTGCTGCTGCCCCATCACTTATTGGCAGCTAGCTAATTGTCTCTTCTGGGGTAGGTTTATTAATATTTTTGAGCTTGTGTTTCTTTAGGTACAGAATGAATTTATTTTACCCATCACCTAGAAATATTGAAAATTACTAAAATAATATATGTAAAATCCCTAGTATTAAGTATGACATATAATACATATTCAAGCAGTGTCATTCACTTTCTTCCATCTGTGCATATGTTGTCTTCCAAGCTTCAGGACCACAGAGACTTTATGTAGAATTAAAAGTCCTAAGAAACAACAGGCCAGAATCCAGCTACCAGAAATTTTGTAATTCCTCCCAGTCCTGAGATGGAAAATTCTGACTTTTAAAAAATCCACATTCCATCCAACTCTAAGTAAAACTAACCTTCACCGACTCCTACCTTACACTCACTATTTTCACACCTTTAGCTGAGTTCAGGCCAAGAAGAAGTTCATGTGACCTGACAATTGAAGTAGGCACTATCCCAGGTATCTACCCCAATAGACCATAGGATAGAGCAGCTCTGGGAAATGTGCTGCTCCCAGTAAGAGGACGGTAATCTGCTCTTAGTTCTTGCCAGAGAAGTAGGCTCACTATAACACCTCCCTGGCCTGTCTCAGCCTCCAGCATTGGATTTGCCTGGATTTGCCTCCTGGACAATTCTAGCTTGACCTTTGCAAACTAGTACTGCCCACAGACCTATCCATGACCTTCTTCTATAGCCACCCTCTTCCCTGCATTCCAGTCAGCAGCCTTCCTTAGTTTCGACTCTCCTGTCTGACTACATTCCTCTCTGAAGATTTTCTGAGCTCCAACTGAACCCAGCTAATGGACCACAGTCACCACCACCGACCGAAGTGCCATGGTGACAGCATTGTAATTGTATAGGCTGGAATGAGTCACCAGCCCTCCTTGATGATACCTTTATTTACTCCTGTCCATATATGAAAACAAACCACTGTCATAGGTTGAGTGCAGGGCATTGGAAATGATGGTACCCTACAGGCTGAATGGGGAAAAGAAGTCAGTAAGTAGCTGGTGAATCAGATGCACCACTTTTCTGTGTGGAAACTCCCCCAAACGTTTCCCATGGCATTTGAGAGAAAAACCAAATTTCTTCCCATGGCCTGCATGACCTGCCTTAGCTGACCCCTCCAAACGGATCTAATACACTTTTTTCTACACTCCATTGGCTTCAGCCATGCTGCCCTTCTTTCTGTCCCTCTAACTGCTTTTGTCTCATTTGCAGATCAGGGCTTTCACTTCTTGCTTGCTCTCCCTGAAATTCGCTTCTCCTAGGCCCCCTCATAGTTGAGTTGTTCTTGTCACTCAAGTTTTGGCTCAAATGTCTTGCCTCTTCAAATGGCCAGAGAACTTTCCTGATCATTTTATTAAATGTTACCTACCTACCCCCTCACTTTCTAAACCCTTGACCAGTTCTGTTTTCATCATAGCACTTATCCCTCTGATGTGATCTGATTTACAGTGATATACTTATTTCATATTTGTGTCCTCCACTAGAATGTCATGACAATGAAGGCTGGAACTTGTGTGTATTATTTACTTTTGTGGTGCCAGGGACTGGACAAGTGAATGGCACATAGAGGGTCGCCACAACATTATCTGGATAGACAATTCACACTTTGAGAAGCACAGCTGGCCCCTTTAGGTACTGGCTGACACTAAAGGGTGAATCGAACAACTAAAATAGCAGCAAAGATTTCAAATGAAGTGATGGAGAGTTAGACAGGCAAAGGTTATCCAACGAATTTTGTCCTTTGGCAACAAGATTTCAGTGCCTTGGATTACTCTTGGGGTCTTGAATGGACCATGCAGGGCAACAAGACTCTCACTATGAAATAAGGATGACAGTGGTCTCAGCCCACAGGAAGACTGGTATTTAGCAAGGGAGTCAATCAGAACAAAGATGAAAGAACCAAAGTTGAATCATGGAATAGACAGGGCTACCTAAAAGAGGAAAAGAAAGATTTGTCTTAGGCAAGACAACTAACCAACAACCAATGTGAAAGTACAGGTTTCCAGATTTGGTGGCAAGTGGCAATGGTATGAGGGTGAGCAAATCTCATCAGTCTTAACTCAGAAAAGAGAGTGACTTAATTCTCAACTCTATCCAAAGGGGTTCTGGGTTAAAGTTGGGTATGAGGGATCAGGAAACCTCATGCTAATGAGAAGCTAGGGAGAACAGAGCCACACAGAGATAGGAGCTGACAGTTTCTCCCAGCAGCCAGCCTTTGCAAGAGTTAATTAGCTCCCTCACAGCTCTCAGAGGCAGCCGAAGATGAATAGTGTGCGCTGTGATTACTCTGCCTTTTAAACCATCCTGTGTCTCCACGTTACAGGCAACACTTTCAGGAGTAAGTAAATCATGCCCAGCATTCATCTCACACATACAGACAAATATGAAATCAACATTTCTCCACGGTAAACAAGATCCTGCTGTTCATCTGCTGCTGGTGGGCATCCAGAATGTCACTACTTTTCTCTAAGAGAATGAATGTCTCAGAAGAAGAACCTGTTTTCTGGGGACTCAGTTTAGAAATGGTTAGGGGCAACCATCTAAAACAGAAACAGACCATTGTGAAATTGGATCAGCTATGCCAATTTTGCATAGTTGTAACTAGTTCAGGTGCAAGTCTCTCCATAACAGTACCTGCAGTGAATCTTTATTCAAGCTTTACTAGAACAGTTTTAACCTAATAGGCTTAAAAAGATGACAAATATTGAAATAATAACCAGTGTTGGTTAGGCATGAGTAAACAGGCATTCTCATGCACTTTGGTACCAAATTCAACCTGGTACAACAAACTTTCTAGAAAGTAGTTTGCTAGAATAATCCTCATAACAAAATGTCATCTCATTGATGTTTTAATTATGTTTCCTTGATAGCTAGTGAGGTTTAGCATGTTTTAACTGCTAAAACCTTATATATAGTAGTCTATGAATTGCCTGATCTATCCTTGGATCATTTCCTATTGGAATATCCTTTTTATCTTACTGGTTTGTATGAGCCCTTAAAAGATTAAGAAAACTAAACCTTTGTTTGTAATATTTCTTGCAAAAAATTTTTATAGTTTGCCTTTTAATGTTGTTTATGGTATTCAGATGGATAAGTGAATCAAGGCTTGTTTTTGCCATTCACAAATTATAGGATTTTATATAGTCAAAGGCATTATTAATCTTTTCCTTTAAGCCATTGGGTCTGTACATTTTAAGTTCTTCACCATCACAGGATTACATAAATACTTAATTATATTTTCTGGCATTGTAATAGTTTCTTTTTCTGGTTCAAAACTTTGAGATATCCAAAATTTATTTTTGTAGCTGTTATGGGTACAAAGCTTGAATGTGTTTCTTTTTTAAAGGCCTGTACACTTGCTACCAGTCATATTTTATTGAATAATCCACTTAATAAATAGGTGATTATTTCCCTAATATTTTAACTGCCACAATTAATGTATACCAAATTATTACACATACTTGGCTCAGTTTCTGGACTATTTTTTAGCTTTATAAATCTGACTACTTTGGTGCTACACCACAGTGATAATTTAATTTCAAATAGGAAAAGTCAATCTCGTTACTCATTTTTCTTAGTCTTTTCATGACTATTCTAACACAATTATTCTTCTAAATGAACTTTGGAGTCATTTGGTCAAGTTCCAAACAAAAATCTCATCAAATTTTAATTGGGATTGTATTAAATGTATAAATTAATTTGAGGAGAAATGACATCTTTAAAATATTGAAGCCTGTAATCTAGAGACTTGTAATGCCTCCTGATTTATTAACATCTTTTATGTCCCTAAGTCAAGTTTGTGATATTTCTAAGTTAGATAGTTATATTTTTTGTTAAGACTAGTTCTTATTATACTTTCATTGCTATTGTTAATGTGATTATATTTTCTTTATGTATTTTTTATTATTATTTTGCCTCCTCCCCCCCTTTATATAATTCTAAGTAGCTATCTCTACTGTATAGAGAAGCTACTGATTTTTATATTAATTTGATTACTGGATACTTTAGTAAATTCCTTCATTAGTTTTATTGTTTTTCGAATGATTCTCCTGTTTTTTCTAGATAGACAATCTTAATCCTTACTAAACAATGTTAATTTTATCTCCTTCATAATACTTGTAGGACTTATTTTACTTAAATAATTGTTTTGACACATATGTCTAATATAGGAAACCTTTAGGAGCAGGATAATTTTTGAAAAACTCATATTAAAGTGGTTCTAATAAAATGTAAAATCATTGCTTTTTTTTTTTTTTTTTTTTTTTTTGAGACAGAGTCTTGCTCTGTCGCCCAGGCTGGAGTGCAGTGGCGAGATCTCCGCTCACTGCAAACTCCGCCTCCTGGGTTCGCGCCATTCTCCTGCCTCAGCTTCCGGAGTAGCTGGGACCACAGGCGCCTGCCACCACGCTCGGCTAATTTTTTGTGTTTTTGGTAGAGACGGGGTTTCACCGTGTTAGCCAGGATGGTCTCGATCTCCTGACCTCGTGATCTGCCCGCCTCGACCTCCTAAAGTGCTGGGATTACAGGCGTGAGCCACCACGCCCGGCCTAAATGATTGAATACTTAAAAATTGTGGTTCATATATGAAGTCAATAGACCAATAATCTCAGTTATGCTAGGACTACATTCTCTTCTTGATTGCATGGTTTTTTGTTTTGTTTTTTTCTGTTTTTGTTTTTGTATTGAGACAGTCTTGCTTATATCTCCCAGGCTGGAGTGCAGTGGCATGATCTCAGCTCACTGCAACCACTGCCTTCTGGGTTCAAGTGATTCTCCCACCTCAGCCTCCTGAGCAGCTGGGATTACAGGTGTGCGCCACCATGCCTGGCTAATTTTTGTATTTTTAGTAGAGATAAGGTTTTATCATGTTGGCCAGGCTTGTCTCAAACCCCTGACCTTAAGTGATCTGCTCGCCTTGGCCTCCTAAACTGCTGGGATTACAGGCATGAACCACCATGTCCGGCCTTGATTGCGTGGTTTCTGACAAGAACTTTATGATCATTCTTACCTTGTTCTTCCATAGGTAAGTTAGGTTTTTTTCCCCTCTGGTTTCTTATAAATATTTTTTTCTTGTCTTTGATTTTGTGTAGGTTGAATATAGTATGTCCTGGTGTCAATTTGGGGGTTTTAGCCTGTTTGGTGTTCCCTGAGCTTTCTATATTTGTAGTTTTGTTTATTGATTAATTTTTGAAACTACCAAGTCATTACTTTAAGTATATCTTCTTTGATTTCTCTCTTTTTTTTTTCTGGTATTCCATTTATGTGCATGTTACCCTTTTTGAAATTGTCACGCAGTTCTTGGATATTCTCTTCTTTTTCATTCTTTTTTCTCTTTGTACTTTAGTTTAGGAAGTTTCTATTGACATATCTTCAAGATCACTGGTTCTTTCAACAATGTCCAGTCTACTGATGAAGTACGACAATGTATTGATGATCAAAGGCAGCATTCTTCATTTCCATTACAGTGTTTTTTATTCCTACAAATTTTTAAAATTCTTCCTTAGAATTTTTATTTCTCTGCTTACATTATCCATCTGTTTTGTATGTTGTCTGCTTTTTCCATTATGGTCCTAATGCATTTATCATAGTTATTTTACATTTCCTGTCTGATAATTCCAACATCTGTGTTATATCTGAATCTGGTTGATGATGCTTGCTTTATCTCTTAGACTGTGATTTTTCTTGCTTTTTGGCTCGTTTTGTAATTTTTTTACTGAAAGTCAGGCATATTATATGTTAGAAGCTGAGGTAAATCGGCCTCAGTTTAAGCATTTGCACTAATCTGGCTAGGAATTAGACTGTGTTTAATGTAGTTACTAGAGGCTTCAAATTTCTTTTATGTCCTTGTTTATGTCTCTCCCATTGTCTTTGGGTTTCCCTGTGAACACTTCCTCAATTGAGTCAGTTATGTACAACCCTTTCAGCTATAATCCATTGTTATTACCCTGGAACCTTGTTGGAGTGCTCATACAGTTTAGGGGGAAGGGGAAGGTTTCTATAATTTATTGTTAAATCTCAGTATGTTGGTGGACCTGTGTTCCTAGCAGTGACCTTCATAAGTGTTTCTTAGATTTTTCTCCCCACTTATGTGAGACAGGAAGCCTAGAAGTGGGAGAAATGCCTTTCCCCAGGTTTGATAAAAGGTAAATTCCTTCCCCCTGGAGAGGAGGACTTTGTTAAGGAGAATTCACTGTGTGTTTCACAGTGGTTACTCTTCCCTCCCTGTGCCAGAGCCAGGAGATCTTTTGGTTCATCCTGAGAATCTTGTGGAGTTGCTGGAAGTAAGACTCAGAAGTACATCAGGACCCCTAGGACTGTGACCCCCCCAGGAGTTTCTCACTCTCTAGTTAGTTCACATTCACCTCCAGAAACTCATCAAAATTATCATTTTACTGTTTTTACCAGTTGTTGACTCCAGCAGCTTCTGCTTCAGGTAAGCTGATCTCAGCTTTGATTCTCTGGATTTACCTGTCTCTCCAAATTTTGAGGCAGCAGTTTCCCCTGCAACTTTATTCCCTGATTTATCTGAGAAAAGCTGTTGATTTTCAGTTTGTTCAACTTTTTTCTCATAAGGGTGGAGGGTACCATCTTCCAAGCTCTTTATACCTTAGAGCTAAAACCAAAGTCTCTATTCTGTTTTTTTAAATTCTTCTTGGTTCAATCTTATATCTCAATGTTTTGTGTCTAAATGTTTTTCCATGGAGATGTACAGGGTATTATTATTTCTTTAAACCTCTTTTGTATATTTAGTTTTACCCCCTTTTCTCATGCCCACTGTTGCACATTTTTATTCTCTATCTTTTTTCCTCCTGATTTGCATTGCCAGAAGGATGTCAATATTACTGAATGAAAAAAAAATCTGTTAAGTTTGTCAACTCTGTTTTATCTCCTATTTATTTGATTTCTTATTTTCTATACCTTCAGCTTTTCTTAGGTTTTATTTGCTACTTATATGTTTTCTCTCCTTAAATTGCATGCGTAGCTTGTTTGATTTCTTCCACCATTATTTAACAATATACTTATAATACTCCTCTCTCTATTACCACTCTTCCTATTTTCATACCTTTGCTGTAGTTTTATTGTTTTTCAAATAGTTTGTAATTTCAGTTTTAACTAACTCTTTGACATAGAAGTTACATTGGAGAGGAGGTTTTTGTTTTCCATTTTCAAGTGAATTTAAGTTTTTCCTCTTTGCCTTTTATGTTAATGTCTACTTTTATTGCACTACATTGTTAGAATGTAGAATGTATGGTTTCAAATGTGAAGAATTTGTTCACTTTTTTTATGGCCTAGGATATAAATATTTTTGTGAAAATGTCATGAACTTTGGAAAGCAATGTGTTTTCTGTTTGTAGTGTATGCAATTCTCCATTTGATCATTTAAGGCAAATTTTCAACTGATTTTTCACTTTTTTCACTTGCTATTTGTGCCGTGAAAAATAAGATGTGTCTTTAAATCTGTCAATACAATTGTACTTTCATCAATTTCTCTTACAGCTTTTTAAAGTATTTTAATGTTTTGTTATTTAGTAGATTAGCATTAGTAATTATAACTTTATTTTAGGTAATCTTGTCTAATCAATATTAAGTAACATTCCACTTCCTTTGTGTGCTGTTCCATGAATTTTAATTTGAGTTCTGATAGTACTATAGGCATTTCTGCCTTTCTTTTTTTGGCATTTCCTTAATAAATCTGTACTCCTGTGTACCTTTCTAGATCAACTTAGTTTTAAAACATTTACTATAAACGGTATGCAGATAACTTTATGTCTTGCATATATATGCTTTTTAAAAATGTTATATTAATTAGAAAAATATCTACTCTCTTTTATACTGATGATTACATGGTTTGTTCTTAAAACATATTAAACTTTAATTTCTCTGTTACAGTGAAACACATAAGCATTATCTATCGAGTCCCCTACCCCATCCTCACCCAGAAACCCTAGTAACTATGAGGAGAGGGATCGACACATAAGTAAAGAACTATTTGTTTAACCATTGAAACATACATGTCTTTTCTTGCTATTTCTCCTTTATACCACACGTTTGTGGCAGATTATGGGTTTTTTAATTTAGATGCTAAAATTGTAATCCATAATACATTATACTTCTGCCCCTTTAAGAATTTTTTTAATTAGCATTAGGCTTTATATTTACCTTTTACAAATATTAAGATGCTAACATTTATATTTGAAACACTACCATCTTTATCATTCATTTCCTTCTTGTTACATTTTTCCCATAAATAAGAGCTTCATTTTTCTTAATTTCTCAGACAGGCAGAGAATTGCTTGAGGTTTAGTTCTTTTAGTTTTTTTGTTTTTGTTTTTTTCTTAATAAAGACAGGCAGTAAGTTTACTTTCTAAGTCATTTTTCCAGCCCCTTTATATTGACAGTTTTTCCAGGTTCAGAAATTTTTTATCACAATAATTTCCTTTGAAAATTCTATAGACATTGCTCCATTGTCTTCTGGCATTTAGAATTGCAGAACAAGAGACCGTTGCCAGCTTAATTATTTTTATTTTTACATAAAAATTTTATTTTCCCCTCCTTAATTATTTAAAGAACTTTTCAATTAGATTTTTATTTTCTTCACCTTATGCATAATGATAATTTGGAAAGCCAAGTAGTTCTAGACTTGTAACTTAATATAAACCCTCTCCCATTTACTGCTCCACAAAGGCAACTACTTTCAAATTTTTTAGCTGATTTTGAAAAACGTACTTCTGTAACTCTAAATAGCAGGCTTATACTGCTATTTGAATTCTCAACACAATTTAACCAGTCCTTACTTTAGCTTCTTAACACCATCCACCCAGCCCCCATCAGTGTGGGAGCTACTGATTCCTGAGAGTTTGAGCTCTGTGAGGGGAATGTGTTCTTCTTGGCTTTTCCTGCCGGCAGCTTAGAATCCTGCTTTTGTCAGTCAGCTGTGTCAGGTCAGTTACACTTCATCTACTGCTCAGCTTCTCAGTTTTTTTTGTTTTTTTTTTTGCCTACTGACGTTCTATTTTTCTTTGCCATTTTCAATTATTGTCTTTAAACATTTTTTTTTTACTATCATTTTATTGAGATTTTAAGGGGAAGGGAAACTAAAAGCATGTGTTCAATTGCCCATTTTTAGCCAGAAATTCTCAGATGTTTTTGATCCTTGAAATTCAAATATGTTACTAGGTATATCTAGGAGCATATTTTCTTTTATCAGCTTTACCTCGCTGCTCAATCAGGGATTTGGTTCTACAAATCTTAATTTTTCCTTTGTACAGGGAAGTTTGTTTATATTTTGTATTATTCTTCCATATGCTTCATTTCACTTTCTGAAATTCTATTATAAATGGATTATATCTTCTGGATCTATTCTTCACTTTTATCATATTTTTATTCATCATTTTCATCTATACAAATTTCCTCTGAATTCTGGGATAATTTATCTAAGTCAACTATTCACTACTTCGTTATGTTTTCTGTAAATATTTCATAACCATATTTTTTATCTAGAATTTTTTTCTGATCTCAGAAGTTCTTTTATTATTATTATTATTTTATTTTTTGAGACAGTCTTGCTCTGTCACCTAGGCTCGAGTACAGTGGTGCAATCATATAGCTCACTGCGGCCTTGATATCCTGAGCATAAACAATCCTCCTGCCTCAGCCCCCTGAGTAACTGGGACCACACAGGCATTCACTACCAGGCCTGAGTAATTAAAAAACATTTTTTTTTAGTAATGCATCTCACTTTGTTGCCCAGGCTGGTCTCAATTTCCTGGGCTCAAGTGATCCTCCTGCCCTGGCCTTTCAAAGTGCTGGGATTACAGGTGTAAGCCACTCCACCAGTCCAGATGTGCCATTTTGATGGATGCATTGTCCTTTTAAACCTTAATAAGAGCATGGATTATAACATTTTCAAATTCCTTCTTTGTTAACAAAAATGTATCTATGTAATAGGGAAATATTAATTCTAATTCTTAGGAACAATCTCCTTATATTTGGACCAGTAAATTTTTATACGCATTTGATATTTCTTTAATTTATTAATTTTTGAAGAATTGAGGTGTATTTGGGAAGAGTACACTACCTGGAAGTCACTTGGAATGAGTAAAATGCACAGAATCTTGGGGCACTACATTATAGCTGAGCGCAAAGCCATGATGGGGGAACAGGATGGAAGAATAAAAGTGGCCAAAATTATACTACACCTTTCAGCAGAAAACCACTCTAGCCTAGCCCCAGACCTGGCTGCTCTTGAACATGGCTGGTCATTATGGTCTACTTATTTGAATCCCTTCCCTCCTTCATGGCTTAGCTCTAGGTCCTGTCCTTTGACATGTTCTCTAAAAGTTTGACTCTTTCCAGGATTAATGCAAATTCTCAGTTTTTCTGTTAGTTTGTACAAGACAACTGCTATAGTTTGAATGTGTCTCAAAATTCTGATGTTGACAATGCAATGGGACTAAGAGGTGGGGCATTTAAGAGGTCATTAGACCATGAAGGCTTCTCCCTTCTGAATGGGATTTAGGCCCTTACAGAAGAGGTTTTACAAAGCCAGTGTTAGGCTATTGCCCTTCCACCTTCCACCATGTGAGAACAAAATGTTTCTCCCCTCCAAAGAAGTCATCATCAGAGTGCCATTTTGGAAGTTGAGAGCTTCCCTCACCAGACACTGAAGCTGCCCACCCTTTTATCTTGGACTTCCCAGCCTCCTCAGCTGTGAAAAATACATTTCTATTCTTTGTAAATTATCTTGTCTCAGGTATTTTTTTATACCAGCGTGAATAGACTATGACCACAACTCAAGGCAACAACTGTCTCCAATGTCATTACTGACACTTGCATTGCTATTAGTTCTAACAAATACTACAGCATTTTAATTAGCATATGTGTAGGCCAGTTCAATCTTCCAGTTTAATTCCAGAGACAGAATATCTTGTCATCTGAAGTAGATGGTTGTTGACCTTCCTAAAAACAAAAATGTTAAACGTAAAAAAGGCTTATTAGTCTAAAGATTCTTTAATGAAAGTAATACTGAGACTTGTTGTTGTTTACTGTTGTTCAGAAACTCACCAACTTTGTGTCTCTCTCTGAAGATCACATAGCCCAAATCCACAAACTCTTTTCTTAAACACTTGGGACTAGATGTATTCAGAATTACACTTTTAAAAAAAATTATCTTAGAACATTGATAAAGGACATGTAGTATGTGTTACATGATCAAATGCATAAAAATGTATGAGTGCTGACTAAATGGAATAAAGATGATCAGCCTCTCCCAGGTCATGTAATTGCTCAATATGTTCACCTTGCCCACTGCCTAGACGGACCCAATTTATTGAGACAGGAAAATTGCAACAGAGAAAAAGTAATTCACACAGAGCTGGCTGTGCAGGAGCCTGAGATTTTATTATTACTCAAATCAGTCTCTGTGAGCATTATGTGATAGGAGTTTTTAAGAACAATTTGGTAGGTTGGGAGCAGCCAGTGAGTCAGGAGTGCTGATTGGTCAGGTTGGAGATGAAATCATAGGGAGTCGAAGCTGTCTTGTGCTGAGTCAGTTCCTGGGCGAAGGCCACAAGATCAGATGAGCCAGTTTATTGATCTGGGTGGTGCCAGTTGATCCATCAAGTGCAGGGTCTGCAAAATATCTCAAGCAGTGATCTTAGACTTTACAATAGTGATGTTATTTCCCAGAGAAATCTGGGAAGGGTCAGAACCTTGTAGCCTCCAAGTGTATGACTCTTAAATCATAATTTCTA
This sequence comes from Nomascus leucogenys, assembly GCF_006542625.1. NCBI lineage: Eukaryota > Metazoa > Chordata > Mammalia > Primates > Hylobatidae > Nomascus > Nomascus leucogenys. The sequence goes on from NC_044395.1 coordinate 76,491,425, forward strand.
ATCTTTTCAATAATCTGTTAGTCCTACAAAGGCAGTCTAGTCCCTAGGCAAGAAGTGGGTTTGCTTGGGAAAGGCCTTTGTTTTAAATTATAAACTAAGCTCCTCCCAAAGTTAGTTCAGCCTACACCCAGGAATAAACAAGGACAGCTTAGAGGTTAGAAGCAAGATGGAGTTGGTTAGGTCAGATCTCTTTCACTGTTTCAGTTACAATTTTACAACAGTGGCTTCAGTCAGGTCAGGTTTTGCATCAAAGGAGCTATGAAAAAACTTGGTCAAGAGAATATGGGCCTTCCCTTACTTTGTTCAGTTTTTTTCCATTAGTTAAAATATGGTAACAAAATCTGACACAGGTGGTAGAAATTTCAGAAAGGAGATAGCAGAGTCTCTTAACAAAAAGTTGAGGTTAAAATTATACTTCCTAAAAGATAATATAGGAGAAAATAGAGATGATGTTGGACTTAGCGATGACTTTTTAGATACAATACCAAAGACAGGATCAATGAAAATAACGCATAAGCTGAACTTTATAAAAGTAAAACCTTCTGGTTTGTAAAAGATACTGTCAAGAGGATGAGAAGACAAGCCACAAACTGGAAGAAAATATTTGCAATAAACATATCTGATAAAGGAGTGCTATCCAAAATATATAGAAGAACTCTTAAAACTCAACAATAAAAAAATCAACAACCCGATTAAAAACTGGGCCAAAGACCTCAATAGATCCCTCACCAACAAAGATGCCCAGATGGCAAATAAGCATGTGACAACATGCTCCATGTCATATGTTATTAGGTAAATGAAATTAGAACAACAATGAAATACTGCTACACACCAAGGAGAATGGCCATAATCCAGAACACTGACAACATCAAACGCTGGCAGGAATGTGGAGCAACAAGAACTCTAATTTATTGTTGCTGGGATTGCATAACTGTACAGCCACTTTGAAAAATAATTAGGCAGTTTCTTATAAAACAAAACATATTTTGACCATATGATCCAGCAATTGCTGTCCTTGGTAGTTAGCCAAAAAGGGAAAAATTTATATTCTACATAAAATCCATACATGCATGTTTAGAGTAGCTTTATTCATAATTGCCAAAACTTGGAAGTAACCAAGCTGTCCTTCAGTAGGTGAATGGATGAACTGTAGTATACCTAGATGATGGACTATTATTCAGTATTAAAAAGAAATAAGCTATAAAACTACGCAAAGACATGGAGGAAATTGAAATGCGTATTAGTAAGTGAAAAAAGTCAATCTGAAAAGACTATATATTGTGTGAATCCAACTATAGGACGTTCTGAAAAAGGCACAACTATAGAGACAGTAAAAAGATCAGTGGTTGCCAAGAGTTAGGAGGAAGGAAAAGATTAAGTAGGTGGATCACAGAATTTTTAGGAAAGTGAAACTATTTTGTATGATATTATAATGGTGAATACATATCATTATACATTTGCCAAAACCCATCGAATGTCCAACAACAAAAGTGAACCTTAATGTCAACTGTGAACTCTGGATGACACTGACGTGTCAATGTAGATTCATCAATTGTAACAAATCTACCATTCTGGTGGGAGATGTTGGTAGTGGGGAGGATATGCATATGTGACAGCAGGAGGTATACAGGAACTACGAACTTTCTGCTCAATTTTGCTGTGAACTTAGAATTGCCCTAACAAAAATTAATCAAAAAACTCATATCTATAGATTAAGAAACATATATATATGTTTTTATATATATTATGTTTCCTAATATGTATCTATTAGAAAACATTGTCCTATTTGTTTGAATTGACTGTTTATTTCCAGAAACAGTTTGGAATGATATTGTCCATTATATTGCAAGGATATGGGACATCCGGATTGTGTTATTGGAAGGGCTTTCATCTTTTTGGATTAACAAATGTGTTACTAAATAAGATGGGGCATGGAGGAGGCTATGGTTTGAGTCTGCAGAGACTTTTTACTGCTTTACCTTGTCTCTTCTTCAACACTTCCAAAATAATCCTCATTGTTAACAGTTCTAGCTGTTAGGCCTGCATGAAAGCTTGGTTCAATTTGCATTATAATTCATTGTCATCCCTGGGGAATGTTTTCTAACGATCCTCATTAAAGCTGTTATTTACAGGTCAGATGGTGGAGAAATGATTACACATATTTAAGAACCCCAAATGCAGATTGTCAAATTATCCCTGTAGCTGGAGGAGGAGGAAAGTTGGGAACAAAGGAAGAAGGAAAGAAAGAGAGAGAGAAAGAGAAAGAAAGAAAGAAAGAGAAAGAAAGAAAGGGAGAGAGAGGAAAGAAAGAAAGAAACAAGAAAGAGGGAGAGAAAGAGAGAAAGAAAATAAAGAAAGTGAAAGAAAGAAAGAGAAAGAAAGAAAGAAGAAAGAGAAAGAAAGAAAGAAAGAGAAAGAGGAAGGAAGGAAGGAAGGAAGGAAGGAAAGAAGGAAGGAAGGAAAGAGAAGGAAGAAAGGGAGGGAGAGAAGAAGAGAGGGAGAATTCACAATCTCATTTATTCCTTTCTACAAACAAGTAAACAGAGTCCTGGAAAGTTGAAGATTAAGTTCTGTGGTTTGGGTTGTGAGCCCAGGGACCAAGTCTTGAGCCTATAACTTGCTCTCTATTTCTACTCTCTCTTTACAGATATTTCTTTGTTTTCTTCTGAGAGGTTAGCAGAGGTAGGGCAATGGAGGGACTTTCTCTTGAGATGTCTCACTGACTCCTGTTCAAATAAAGTTTCAGGAAACAGAGGAGTGGCTTGGGGCTTCAGCTTGCATAAATGAGTTGTTTGAATCTCAGCTCTAACATTTCAATCATGTCACCTGACTGCAGGGATCTTCAATAGTTCCTACCGTGTCCAATACTAACACCTCAGAATTAGGAGTCCTCAGGAACCATTCCTGCAGGAAGAGACAAGAAGGAGGACCTTGGCATTCATCTATGTCCTCTTGCAGTCCATCTTGGTCCAAGGGACAGCAAAAAACTCTGGCCATAGGGCTGGGCTGGGCATGTCCCACGGCTGTGTGGCTGTGTGCAACAACCAGTCTTTGCTCAGTTTTCTTATTCCTGTCCTGTGCTTGCTCCTGTCTCAAGTTCAAACCCCAGCCCCTGGACCTCTGGACACAGACCCTGCACACAGACCCTGGTTTGTGGTGTTTGGTTTCAGCTCTTCCCTGTAGGCTCTGCCTTAGAACATCGAACTCCTCCCTCTCAGGAAGTCCTTTGCACCTCAGTCCTGCCTATGGGAGCCAGAGGCAGAGCTGGCAAGGAGCAGAAAAGACAAGTGCTTCCTGGAGCACATTTTCCAAAGGCAGAATCTCAGAAGACCTCATGGTTGAGGAAAAGTGTTAAGAGGCCTGCCCCTCCCCTCACGGCACCCACCAGGATGGAAAGCCTGATGATGCTTCCCACCTGGAGCCTGGTGCTCCTGTGACCTGCCTCTGCCAGTGACAGGGAAATCCAGATCTTTTCCTCCAAGTCGCACCTGCTGTCAGAAGCGGGAGGGGAGGGCAGAGGACAGGACGCTCTTCCTTCTATGGCTACAAAACAGAGTCGGATGGCTTCCCCCTTCCCCTAGAGAGAGCACAACTCTAAGTGGCACCCTCACACCTGCCTGCATTTTAATGAATATTATCCCACCATCTATCAACAGCAAGTCAACATGCTTCACACCAGGGAAGAAAAACAATCCTCGCCTTGTCAGCCCTCCCTCTCCAGGAGCAGCTGAGGGTCTCAACGCCCCCTGACTCTCTGCCACCTCTTTTTCCCTGGGGGCTGTTGACAGGGTGCAGTGCAGCATGCCACGGAAATGGCTTTGGCATCAGAAGGTGGCAGAATGAGAACGTGGCAGAATGGCTTGGGATTGACCATGGGCAGGCACAGGCACTCTGTCCCGACTGTCTCAGGACTTTCCAGTCCTCAGAGCAATGCTCTGTGATGGGTATTTCTATCCCCATCTTAACGGAAGGGCCACTGGGGGTTGGAGACATGCAGGGACTCCCTGAGGCCACACTGCTAACATGGGGCAAGGTTAGGCATATGAATGCAGATCTGACCCATGGATCCCTCAGGGTCTTTCTGCCTTGCTTTCCGACAGCCTCTCCCTGAGGATGCTGCTCAGCCCACTGGACTTTAGATGTTGAGAGGTGACAGCATGCTGGCAGCCCTCCCAGCCCTCGCTCACTCTCAGTGCCTCCTCGGCCTGGGCGCCCATTCTGGCCACACTTGAGGAGCCCTTCAGCCCGCCACTGCGCTGTGGGGGCCCCCTCTCTGGGCTGGTTGAGGCCGGAGCCTGCTCCCTCAGCTTGCCGGGAGGTGTGGAGAGAGAAGTGTGGGCGGGAAGCCCGGCTGCCGGCGGCGCTTGCGGGCCAGCTAGAGTTCCGGATGGGCCTGGGGTTGGCGGGCCCCACACTCGGAGCGGAGTGGCCCCGGGCAGTGAGGGGCTTAGCACCCGGGCCAGCAGCTGCAGAGGGTGTGCCTGGTCCCCCAGCAGTACCAGCCCACCGGCGCTGCACTCAATTTCTCGCCCGGCCTTAGCTGCCTCCCCGCAGGGCAGGGGTGTGGACCTGCAACCCGCCATGCCTGAGCCTCCCTCCACCAACCCCCCCCACCCCACCCCCACCTGGCTCCTGAGCGGCCTGAGCCTCTCCGACGAGCGCCACCCCCTGCTCCATGGTGCCCGGTCCCATTGACTGCCCAAGGGCTGATGAGTGCGGGTGCATGGCACCAGACTGGCAGGCAGCTCCACCTGCAGCCCTGGTGCGGAATCCACTGGTTGAAGCCAGCTAGGCCCCTGAGTCTAGTGGGGAGTTGGAGAACCTTTATTTCTAGCTAAAGTATTGTAAACACACCAATCAGCATCCTGTGTCTAGCTCTGGGTTTGTGGATGCACCAACCGGCACTCTGTATCTAGCTAATTTGGTGGGGAGCTGGAGAATCTTTAAAATGTCTAGCTAAGGGATTGTGAATACACCAATCAGCACTCTGTATCTAGCTCAAGGTTTGTAAATGCACTAATCAGCACTCTGTGTCTAGCTCAGGGTTTGTAAATACACCAATCAGCACTCTGTATCTAGCTAATCTAGTGGGGACATGGAGAACTTTTGTGTCTAGCTCAGGGATTGTAAATGCACCAATCAGCACCCAGTCAAAAAAGGACCAATAAGCTCTCTGTAAAACAGACCAATTGGCTCTCTGTAAAATGGACCAATCAGCAGGATGTGGGTGGGGCCAGCTAAGAGAATAAAAGCAGGCTGCCCGAGCCAGCAGTGGCAACCCCTTCGGGTGCACTTTCACAGTGTGGCGGTTTTTGTTCTTTCTCCCTTTGCAGTAAATGTTACTGCTGATCACTGTTTGGGTCCACACTGCCTTTATGAGCTGTAACGCTCACCACTAAGGTCTGCAGCTTCACTCCTGAAGCCAGCGAGACCACGAACCCCCCGAGAGAAACGAACAACTCCAGACGCACCGCCTTAAGAGCTGTAACACTCACCGCGAAGGTCTGCAGCTTCACTCCTGAAGCCAGCGAGACCACGAACCCACCAGAAGGAAGAAACTCCGAACACATCCGAACATCAGAAGGAACAAACTCCGGACACGCCGCCTTTAAGAACTGTAACACTCACCGCGAGGGTCTGCGGCTTCATTCTTTAAGTCAGTGAGACCAAGGACCCACCAATTCCGGACACAATGTTACCCCAGATAATCAGCACCATTTTCTGAAGCTTGAGATGCAGGAAAAGAGGCGTGCTATCCATGAGATGGAGACAGGAGGTAGAAAAAGGTAAGACCTCTGAGAGGTATCCCTGGTGTGGGAGCATGTTCGTACCTATAAGGCTGTGTGTGCTCACACACCCATGGCATCTGTGGGAGTCGGAGCTCTATGTGACTGCAACCGAGAGCGTGTTGATTGGTGTTTGTGCACGATGGAACAGTGTGCCTTGTGAGCATACATGGGCATGCTTCATTCTAGCCTGCAGACAAGTGCTATAGAGAGATGGCAGAGATGCTCCCAGGCTCCCCTGGTGCCTTGTGAGCATACATGGGCATGCTCCATTCTAGCGTGTAGACAGGTGCTATAGAGAGGTGGCAGATATGCTTCCAGGCTCCCCTAGGCCTAAATGTGTCAACCTCTCTGAGCCACTTTCCTCATCTGTTAAAGGGGAATGAGGTGATTCAGTGATACGATGTGTGAAAAATCCAGTATGGTGCTTGGCAAATGGTAGGCACACAATCAATTGTAGATACAAACCAACTCCAAATTCACTTAATTATCTTGTCACCTATCTTTTCCACGAGAATAAAGACTTTGTCAAATGCTTGAAGTCCAGATTTGCTTGCTTTCCAGTGTTTCCACAGTCTCCCAGCCTAGAAGCAGTGAAAGAAGTGTTTGGTCCTTTGTAGCTAATTCTTGGCAAACCCTCGCCAAGTCTTAGGGATCACTTTCTCCCTCCCAGGTGCTCACAAAGACTGTGCCTTTAAAAGGAGAGCAGGAAATAAATACTGACACATGTGAAATGCTTCCTATCCCTGTAAGAAAGAACCCCACTCCTTCTGGCTCCTCACAAGGATGTTAAAAGATGCCCTTTCCTGGGCCTAGCTCTCTCCCCTGCTTCTCTTGATGAGCCCTTAGGTTCTGGAAAATCTCCATCTGCCTTTAAAGCTGGTTTCTATCATCTCTATTAAAGAAAACCCCACTCAGCTGGGTCCTCAGCTACTTAGTAACAATTGTCCAATTTCCAACCTCGCTTCCTTTTATCATAGAATTGCCTGAGCAGGTGGTCCTCCTCAGCTCCTCTCCTCCTCACAGGATAATGCCTTCCTTTGTGCTCTGCCTGGCAGGAGAGGCCCTTCTGGGGATGCTGCTGCCTGAGGACTCCAGGGATTGAGTCTTTGCCAGCCCTCGGATTTCTCTCCTGGGTGATTCCAGTGGAGGTGCTGGGCTCTTCCCAAAGGACATAAGCCAGGGAAGTGGATCTAAATGCAGCACCAGACGAGACAGAAGCCAGAGATGGCAACAGGGAGGGTAGGGGGAGAACCTGATGATAAGCCAGGACATCAAGAGTCAGGGAAAGGGGGATTCAGCTGTGTCCTGGAGAATATTCCCTAGGTTTCCTGATCTAGGTAACAGTGGGCATCTCCCCCTTCAGACTTCTTGAACTGTCCCCTTCAAAGAATTAGATCGTAACTCTTATTGCCCATTACCTTTGTAGACAGAATTCTGGCTTCCTAAATTTTACAATACTCTCCCTTTTCGTCTTTTATTTTTTCTTTCCTGTATTCCTATTGATCTAGCTTCCTTGGAAATAGCTTTTCAGTTCAAGGGAATAAAAATTCTTCCTTGAGTGGGGAGATTATCACAATGCCCCTTGGCAGTGCTAAGGCAGCTCTGTGCTAGAGCCCAGGATCTGAAAGGCCAGAGGCCGTCTAAATGGTGTAGGAAAATGGAATAGAACAGGGGCAGAAATTTCATTACAGATAATGGAAACAAGAACAAACCACCTTTTCTCTCCACTCAAAGAGGCTTCTCTGATATGGATCGTGGTGGTGTGAATGATGGCGGGAGTGGGGCTGGAACAGTGGCTGTCAGGGGGATACTGACAATGGTGGAGACAATGCAGGTGGTGTCAATGGTGGTACTGGGGAGAGGAGTGGTGGCAATAGTGATGATACTGTGGTTCCTGGGGTTACTGAGGATAGTGAGGGTGCTGTAGAGCTATCATCTGGAATATTCTCCACACTTTATTTCTAGTCAAGTCCTACCCATCTCTCTGCATCATGGAAAGAAGCAGGATTTGGAAGCCAGAGTTCCTACTGCTCTTGCAACCTTGTAAATCTTACCTTTTTTGGTCTTCAATTTTCTTATCTATAAAATGTGGGGATTGGAGAAGGTGAATTCAAACAGTCCTGCTACTTCTTAAATTATAGCATTTCAGGATTTCAGGCTTAGCTCTAGTCCTACTTTCTCCCAGACACTCTAGGCCACAAATTTCCTGTTTTCTCTGTGTTTGGAGGATGCTTGATGTCTAAACCATCCTCTTGGTCATTAGCATTGACTATTATGCTTATTGTAGTGTCTTGGACTTGGGATTCGGTTCCCATATGAACTATTTTTGGTTCAGCACCTGGAACAATATCACACATTATAGACATTCAATACATGGTTGATGTTTCCTAGGAATGAAGAATTATTCAACTGACAATTGCTGAACATTTCTACATTCCGAGCTCTGAGCCAGGTCCTGATATAAAGGCACATTTTCTGACTGTGAGGCCTTGCTAGTGGAAGCAGTTTATCTCCCAGTGTGAACCATTAAGTAAAGGACAATATGACAAGTTTTCATAATGTACATATGAAAGAAGTGAAGTTGCTGAGGAGCGGACCTGCGTAAAGTATAAGATAGGATGCACTGTTTTAAAGGGAATCTTGAAAGATGATTCTTGTCTTTCCATTGACAAGAAGAAAAAGGCATTCAGGCAAAGAGAATTGAAACACCATGTGTAAAGGGTGAAAGTACATACCTAGGGAATAGTGGTTTGTCATGAAGGCTGATGCCTGACTGTGAAGTGAGATGAGCTTTATCATCTGGCCTCTATGGAAAGGTTTTAGGCAGGAGTTTCCAGCATTTTCAGAAAAGCCTTATGCTGGCAGGGTAGGAAATGGACTGCAATCCAGAAAGATGCAGGCAGGAAGGTGTGGCAGGAAAATCTTACAGACTTCGGCTTTATAATGAGACCTGACAGAGGTAGGACATAAGACTGATGGGGCAGAGAGCAGTACTCATGGGGGCCTCAGGAGGAGGCTTCTATAACTTGCAATGACTTACTGGATCTACAGGGTGAGAGATAGGGAGAAATCTAGAATGGTTTTAAAATTTCTTGCTAGGGTAACAGGTCCTATTAGAAAGGACGTAGGGAGGAGGGTTGATGATGATGAGTGGACGAAGATGAGACCATTGTCTTTGCGTCTTAGGTGTTAGTGTGGTGCATAAGTGAAGTGGACTTTTGGAAAATGAACCTCTGTCTCTCCCTGTCCCTCCCTTGCCCACATCTCAGTGGCTCATAAGATTCTACTGACCAGAGCTCTGCAGAGTCCACGATGCAGGCTGGGAAGGAGAAAGCAAAGGGGACCTCACAAGTCAGAGTCATTGGTTTCATTTCCCAATATCCAAATGCCTCTGTCCAATAAGACCTATAACCAATTTCCCAGGGAAGGCCCCCGAAGAGGCCTGAGCTTGATGGAGTTGGGTAGTGGGCTTTTTTTTTTTTTTTGGCCTTTTTTTTTTTTTTTTGGACTAAAAGCAATTTCCATTTTATGCCTTTTGTCTCTTCATCCAAGCAAATGCCGGTGGGATCTGGCAACCTGAGTTCAATAGCCAGTCCTTTTGGTCTTTCAAAGGCTATGAATGTAATAAGAGCACTCAACCCTTCTGAAGATATGCAAATCCGTGCATTTAAAAGATTTACATTCATCCTTCACAGGCCCTGAAATATAAATATGAAATACCCAGAACCTTGTCACTTCAGTAATAATTAAGCTGATGGCCTATTATGTTCGATTGCAAATCAATATAGTATCTTTTGGTGCCACTTGAGTTCTTGAGGGTTGGCGCCGGGCCAGCTCCAGTTATACAATTGAATTGCTGCAGCTGCCTGGGAAACTTCGCTGCCGTTCCCATTCAGGAAGAATAGGCGGGTAACAATGGTGACCAGCCTCCCTACAGTAATTGTGTACGAGGACACATTTCCAATGGGGTTTTTGTTCAGCAGGTGCTGTTATTTTAGTTTAATTTGAATTCTGAAATATGGAGGAGAGAAGGAGACCAATCTTAACAGCATCTAACCTACAGCTGTTCGAAAGAGGCCAGCAAACAGCATATGTTGCTTAGATGGAAATCATAATTGCTCATTCTCCCTGGGATGTTGGCCCACCAACGTGGAGCCTCTGAAATTAGCCGGCATTTTTCCGGCATTTTCCTCAGTGGTGAGGCCTCTGCAGAGCTCAGGAGGAACTATTCTAGAGTGGCTTGCTCCCTGGGAGGCTTTGGTGGTGGCGGCTGCTGCGTCTCCTTTTTCTTCTCCTTCCCTCTTTCTCCGTGGTAGGCTGAGGTGAATTCCAAACACTACACAAAACACATCCGGGGTTGGCTTCCTCATTGAAGGCCGCTATGGGGGACGCACAAGGAAACAGGCAGTGGTGAGGCCTGGTGGAGCCCCAGGGCCAGACTCTCTGAGAGCAACAACCAACACCCCTGGGTCAGGGTCAGGGCAAGAGGAAAAGTCAAATAGTAAGGAGAATAGCATCAACACAGACACCCTGATCTGGGTAAGAAATAACATCCACAAGGCACGCTCCCATCCACAAAACACTTTCACATGCTCTGTGTTTTTCTTTACATCCTCACAACACTCCCTGGAAGGAGGTGATAGTGTTCAGTTTCATAGAGAAGGAAGCTGCGGTGCAGAGTTGTCAGAAGACATACCCAAAGCTAAAGTCTGCTGGGATGGAGTAAGTCCTTGAATGTAAAATTCCATGCCCTTCCCTATACCACTGTCTCCTTTTTTCTTCCGGGGACTTCCATCAGCTCCCAGATTGGCAGGAGGTCCTGAGAGATCTACTTCCATCAGCCTCTAAGTCTATGGTAATGAACTAAGCCCATGACAAAGACCAAATTCTTGTGGTCTCTGTATTGGAAGCCCATGTTTACATGATTTGGGGCTGGACTTAGGAAAACTCAGAGGTGTGGCATACTGAATGCCTAGCTTCCGTGCTTTTCTTCCTCCCTTTCTTTCTTTGTTTTTTCCTTCCCTTTCTCCCTCCTTCCTTCCCTTTCCTTCTCTTTCTTTCCTTCCTTCCTCCCTTTCTCCCTTTCTTTCTTCCTTCCTCCCACATTTACAGAGCTCCTACTATTAGGCAGGCATTGGACTAGATGCTGTGGGGCATGCAAATATGAATAAGGTAAGTTACTGGTCTTCAACAAGCCTAGTCCAGAAGAGATACACCCTCAAAAATAGAAGAAACAACTTGATTGTTGCCATATGATTGGGATTTACAAAGTGCTTGGGTCCTGGCATAGACAATGGCTTCACGGGGAGGTGCATATGGAGGTAGATCATGAAGGATGTGTAAAATGCTTGTAGGCAGAGAAAAGCGGACAAGGATCCAGACCTGGCTTGAGTCACTGGTCTCACCCTGTCATGGGCCCTTTTTTTTTTTTTTTTTTTTTTGAGACAGAGTCTCGCACTGTCGCCCAGGCTGGAGTGCAGTGGCGTGCTCTCGGCTCACTGCAAGCTCCACCTCCCGGGTTCATGCCATTCTCCTGCCTCAGCCTCCTGAGTAGCTGGGACTACAGGCGCCTACCACCATGCCCAGCTGATTTTTTTGTATTTTTAGTAGAGACAGGGCTTCACCATGTTTAGCCAGGATGGTCTCGATCTCCTGACCTCGTGATCCGCCCGCCTCAGCCTCACAAAGTGCTGAGATTACAGGCGTGAGCCACCGTGCCTGGCCTGTCATGGGCCCATTGTTAAGAGGAAATGGGGGTTACAGGATTGGGGAGAGGACTGATGTAGCTTGGCGCCCTCAGTAGCATTATGTTAAGGAGTAGCAGTGCTGGAATGGACATTTGATGTGAGACATGGCATTAAGAAGATGAAGGGGGTATGTGGCAGGAGTCTGGCCTGAATGTCTGTTGTTAGTCCCTCCTGGCCTGAGATGCCAAAAACTTGCTGGCTTCTCCTGATGTGGCTAGAGCAGTGCCTTAGCTCAGATGCTGCTGCCATTAGAACTCTGGGCACCTCCTAGAACTCAGTGATCTGAGGTTCATAGTGGGCCTCTGCTCTCTGTCAGAAATCTTTGCCCTGCCTTTTTTGTCAGAGGCTGTTACTTCCTCAACCTAACCTTTGTGTTCCCTGTTGGGGAATGTTCCTGCTGAGAGGTATAGAGTAAGGATGTCCAATCTTTTGGCTTCCTTGGATCACATTGAAAGAAGAAAAATTGTCTTGGGCCACACATAAAATACACTAACACTAATGATAGTTGATGAGCTAAAAAAAACAATCACAAAAAAGTCTCATAATGCATTAAGAAAGTTTACCAATTTGTGTTGGGCCGCATTCAAAGCTGTCCTGGGCCGCCTGTCCTGGGTCCACAGGCTGCAGGTTGGACAAGCTTGGCGTAGAGTCATCCTTGAAGCCTTGAAGCTATACAAGGGTAAGAGTCAGCTCACAACACCTGCATGTCTCATAAACCTGCCTCGCTGGATTTCAGAGTGTTTACCAATCCCATGGTTAGGAGCATGGCTTTGGAATCACACACGTTTGGGTGCTAGAAATGGATCTAGAGGGGAAGTATAAGATGGTGGTAATGGTCATGGACTTGGAAGTCAGACTGCCGGTTGTTGGAGCCTAATTTTGTCACTTCTAGATGTTTAACTGTCACTTTATTGTCTCATCTGTAAATGGGAGACAATAATCTCTAATTGAAAGGGTTAGTGTGATGTTTAAATCAATTAATGCATTTAAAATATTAGTAGAGGGCTTGACACTTACAGCCCACTAAGTTTTAGCTGCTCGTAGAAGTAGCAGTAGTAGCAGTAGTAGTATGACAGTAGTAATGATGATGTAGTAATCACAGTGGCAATGGTAGTGTAGTAATAATAGTGATACTGGTAATATAGGATAGGGTGTGATGGTGGTAGTGATAGTATTAGCAGTGGTAATGGTAGTAATGGAAGTAACATTGAAATGCTCCACCACTTATATACCTTGGGAAAGTTTCTATACCTCATCTTACCCAAAAACTGAGGCAAATGGTATTTCTTTCACAGCAGTGATGATGTTAACAAACAATCAAATTGCACAGATATTTACTGAGCACTTGAAACACATGAGAAATTACCTATAGCTGAGTCTGTCACGTGGAACTTCACCAAAAATTAGATAAGTTGAAATTTGAAACCCTCATGGGTTAGGTAACCAAGTGTTTTTCTTCATGGTTCTTTCTTAGCCGACAAAGCGATGACCTTGTAGAGGAAGAAAGTGAGACTATAGTGTTAACTGTACAGGGTAAACCAATGGCCAGGACCACTTGATCTCTTTTGCCATTGGCTCCCTGTGGCCTAGCACCATGCCCAGCATAATAAGTGTTTAAGTAAGTAATATGTTTACTTATTGAATATTTGTTGGATGCAGAATAAAGGAGTGATGTAAGTAAAAACTATGGGGATCCAGAAGGCTGTCCCCCACAAAAGAAGGTGTTGACACTTTGGCTTTTAGTCAAAAATGTCCTTTTGGTTAGGACAGGAAGGAAAGAAACTCCACTCTGGGAGGGGCCGGAGGGTTGCTTTGGATGGAATTGCTTTGTGGCTTCCTTTGTGAATGTGGGGGAATCTGCTATGTAACAGCTCCTCTGTCTCCATGCTTTTACTCTAACCAAGCCAGACAAACTCAGGATATCCGTGGGTGGGAATTTATTTTGGCAGCTCAAGTGGTGTAGGAAAGCCAAGAGCCTGGGGCTATTCAGTTGAACAACACATGTTAATCTCACTCTATTTTGCATAATCTCAGCAAACATTTTGATGTCAGGAAAGTGTAATCCAAGAACAAGCAGCTTCTGTGAGAGGCTTGTTCTTGGCATGGCCCAGTAAAACAGGAGGATAGAAGTGAGGTCTGCGAACGAAACCGTTTGTCCAGTACAGGCATGATCACATGCAGAAGCCCACTCTATCCACCAAATTATGACGTTATGGTATGGAGGATGGGACCCCCAACCTACTAGTGACTGGGGTACAGAGTGACTGCTTTGCCTCTGTAGATTTGAGAACATGGTTGCTATAGTCGGAATATGTCTTCCAAAATTCATGTGTTGGATGTTTAATCCCAAATGCAACTGTGTTGTGAGGTAGGGCCTAACGGGAGGCATTTAGGTCACAAGGGCACAGCCCTTCATGAACAGATTAATGCCACTATAAAAAAGGCTTCTGGAAGTGGGTTTGCTCTCTTCTGCTCTTCTGCCATGTGAGGATGCAGCAAGCAGGCCAACACCAGATGCTGGCACCCTGACCTTGAACTTCCCAGCCTCCAGGGATGTGAGAAATAAATTTCTGGTCTTTATAAATTATCCAGTCTCAGGTATTCTGTTACAGCAGCACAAAATGGATAGTGGGCATTGGAACTCGTTGCAAAAAGAAAAAAAGGAAAAAGCTGATGTGACCGGTAAGAAAATGGTGAAGATGTCCTAGAGGAATACATTCCCTGCTATGCCCTGATGGAGTGGGGTCATAAAGATGTGGTTTCTGAGAGCAAACTCTCTACAGTGGGAACAAACAGCCAACTCAAGTCCCTGGCCATAGCTCAAAGACCTCAAGGTGACAAAGGTGGATCTTAGGAGGTGTTGGACCTCTGCTGATTGCTGTCTCTTGTGCATTCCCATCCTCTACACCATCATCTCCTCTTCACAGGTAACAAATCATGAAAGAATCTGTAATTCTGGTCGAGGTGGGTTTACTGGCCAGTAGACATATATGTGTATATATCTCCCAGTTATGGCATTTTCACATTAAAATGATTTTGAGTGTCACCAAACAACTCCCTTTATTCCAGTCCTCCCCCACCCCCACACACACAAATCCCATTGCCCCCACCAGATACTCATTCCATTTGATAGGTGGGAAAACCCAGTTGCATGGAGGGGGAGTGCTTTTTCAATGGATTCACAGCAACTTAGCATTAGACAGTGCTGGGCTATGACTTACATCTGTCCGCTCCAGATTCTCTGCTCTTTATGCTCTACACGCTGCCTCCCACACTCAGACTCTCTTATTTCTTGATATTTAGGAAGCATGGCACTTCCAAATCATCTGTATTTTCTCCTGGATGATTTTTACTTGTATCTAGTGGGCTGAGAGTAATGTTAGCCTAGGAGAGAAATCATCACAGGCCCAAGATAAAGGGGATGTTGTTACCATGGACTCCAAGGAAATTAGGCAATAGGATTAAAAAGTGTGTGTGTGTGTGTGTGTGTGTGTGTGTGTGTGTGTGTAGACATACATATAAGGAATAAGTATATATAAATATATATGTAAAAGTACATATAAATATATAAAATGTATGTAAGAAATTAAATATAATACAGATATGATATATAATATCTTAATATATGTAATATATTAACTTCTTATTTGGTATGGGTTTGTGAGTGTAGCATGAAAAGCTTGAAATCAAATCCCGATTCTACCACTCATACGATTAATGACTTTTGTATAGTCAGTTTCTCCCAACTTTAATTTCCTCATGTTTAAATGAAGGATAATAATACCTATTTACCAGGGTTGTGGTAAGGGTCATATAGAATCGTGCACTGTTTCATGAATGCTTTTGACTTTAGTGACAGAAATATTCACCCATACTGATTTAGACACATACAGATTTAATGTTCTCACACACAAAGATATCTGGAAGCAAGTAACTGCTACTGTTAACTTAGAAGTTCAACTCAATGTGGGTTGATGCCTTGCAATTCTCTTCTCCTCTCCTTTATGGTTGCATTATGGCCGCTGCAGCTCTTTCCATCCTATCTGTAATCCAGTAGGAAGTGGTAAGGGGAAGCAAAAATGTCTCTGTCAGAAAATAAAAAGCTTTCTCAGAAATCCCACAACAGACTTCCAATTATCCTGTCCAGGGCTGTGTCATATGGATACCTTTGGCTGGAAGTTGGCAAAGAAAAAGAAGTTGGGAAATGGTCCATCTACTATGTCTTCCAGCAAAAAGCCTTTCTGTAGGGCACCATTGTATTAGTATGGAATGAATGCTCTATTTCTTTTCTTTCAAGAGATTCATGTAAGTGCGCCAGGAGCTCTAGAATAAAGGAAAGATGATGGGGCTGGTGAAATAACAAAAAGCAGGCTGAGTTTCTGGTCATTTCCTGGAAAACGATTATTTGTTGCCAGACTTATGCAGGTGATCTCAGTGGTCTGGAAGTCAGCACTACCTGGTGAGTAAGAGGAGAGAGGACTATTGAGGACTAGACAGGAGAAAGACATCCCAGCCCATCTTACCCCCACCCACCCTGGCTGGGCTGCTGGACATTTCCATCTGGATATCAGCCCTCAGTCTGGTCGCATTCAACATGTCCACAAGCAAATAGGCATTTGGGGGACATTAAACCATCTTTACCATTGGATTTTACTGTCCATCAGGGGCTGCAACAGCTTTCTTGTTGAGGCTCTAAGGTTCAGAGCCCTCTTTTGACTGTGAGGACTGGATCTTAGCAGGCAACTGGCTGTATCACCCAGAAACGAGGCAGTGCTGGTGACAGGGACAGTCAGACAAGATGAAGGGCAGAAAACTGGAGTGGAGCCCTCTCACTTCAGAGGAGGCAGAGTAGAACACAGAACCTCTGTCATGGGGATATCATCTGGATAAAAGCAAAATGGGCTCTCATCTCTGTTGCCTCCCCTTTCTACTCCATTTCTGGTCAGGCCAAAGATTATTGCTTGATCTTCTCCAGTCTCTCTCTTTTTCTCAGCCCTTGCCCCTCTCACATGGATTATAGGATGATATGGTTTGGATTTGTGTCCCTGCCCACATCTCATGTTGAACTGTAATCCCCAGTGTTGGAGGAGGGCCCTGGTGGGAGGTGATTAGATCATGGAGGCATATTTCTCCCTTGCTGTTCTCAGGATGGTGAGTTTTCATGACATCTGGTTGTTTAAAAGTGTGTAGCACCTCCTGCTTTGTGCTCTTCTTCCTCCTCTGGCCATGTAAGATGTGCCTCCCTCCTCTTTGTCTTCTGCCACGAGTGTAAGTTTCCTGAGACCTCCCCAGCCATGCTTCCTGTATAGCCTATAGAACCGTGAGCCAATTAAACCCCTTTTCTTTATAAATTACCCAGTCTCAGGTAGTTCTTTGTAGCAGTGCAAGAACGGACTAATACACAGGCATAGCCAGACTGGGGATCATTGACCACAGTCTATCCTCTTCCAACCAGGTGATATCCTGATGGCGTAGAAGGAGCACTCACCTTGTTGTAGTCAGGATAGCTGAGTTCTAAGCCTGACTTCTCTCCACTTCCCAGCCATGTGACTATACTGCTTTCATTCTCACTTAACACATTGGTAAATAAGATCATCATTAGAGAGTTGCTGCCAGGGCTGAGATAGGCAATGTTTGTGAAAAGGGCCACATGGGCTTCAAGGACTAATTTGATGAGAATTTGAGTAAGGAAGGGACAAAAGGAATAGGTGGGCTTCAGGTGTCTCACCTAAGTTTCGGCAAGAGCAGCTCTTCCCTTTTTTACATGTTGGGCTTCTGGAGAAATATCATATGCAAAAAAGTTTTTCTGAATAAATAAATCAGGAAACCACCAATTTATGTTAAGTGCATAGCATATATTAGGCTCTTAATAAATACTGCTCACTTCCTTTCCCCAACCTCTTCTTCGAAAAATGGCAATTGCCATTTCCAATGGCTTTTGCTCCATGCACTTTTAAAAGTTAAAAAAAAAAAACACTAAATGCTTGCCACTTGCATCTAATTATGAGAATGACTGGTCCAGTGATTCTGTGTGTTGAGATCACAACTCCGGTGCTTATCTCTTAATCCATCAGTTCCAGATCACCATCCAGGGATTCATTTTTCTTTGGTGTGACTTCATTCTGCAGCCAGAATTTCCTGGACCTGCCTGAACTCCCGTCTCCACGCAGCTCCCCTTTCACTTAGCTGACCTGATAAATGGCCAACAAGGTCTGGTTTCAGCAATGGGCACGTTTCACTAGAAAACAATTAAAGTGACCGAAACCTGCTGAGATCTAATAAATACGCACTCATCCGCCTGAACAGATGCCAGTTACAGCAGAAGAAAAATACAGTGTGTGGAGTCAGGGAATTCACTGTGGTCTGGAGCTCCTAGCACAGGTGTCAAAAGAAATACGATGAAATGAAGATAATCTTGCTATAGAAAGGGCATCAGGGAACAGAGAAAGATGGGGTGCAGGAAGGTAGGTGTCTATGTGAAAGTGATACCCAGAGATCCTATGAGGATTTGTCTCCTTTTAGCAGAGATGGTGACTTCAATATGGCTCCTTAATAAGGTTTGTGTAGTAAATCTTTGGGCCCCTTTGTAGTCCTCAGAAAAGGGCCCTAAGATTCAGTGATACTTATAGAGCAAGGCTTAGAGTGCTCAGGCTATAGGAGATATGGGAATGCATGACTCACACTTATGTGATTAGAGACTTTAGTTCCCGTAGGAGGAATGGCAACTCTAGGTGAAGTTCAGGAAGATCTACATGGGCTAGTGGGTCTAAAGATTCTGTAATTTCAAAGGGGAAATCACCTCTGCCTGGAGGGGATTGAGGAAGCTTCATGGACAAAGTGGCATTTAAGATGCATCCTGGAATATGGAGGTGGGATAAGGCCATTTGAGGAAGAGTGGATTCTGTGAGCAAAGGCTCGGGGAGAGAAGGAGTAGATTGTGCTCAGGGTCAGCCTGAGGTCCTGTAAAATTCTGTGGTTTGGAGACAAGACCAGGTTCTGATCCAAGCTTCCATCTGTTCATAAGGAAACTCAACTTTTGAGAAAAGAGTTGTGTGTCTTTTTAAAGCCAATTAAAGTCTTCTTATGAAGTTCCAGAGTGACAGCTTACCAACAATTGAAGCATCAGTGGACAATACGAGAAGTGCTTTGGTTAATTACTAACTGTGAAAGAAATTTTTGAGTTCAGAGGAGATAGAGTGCTGTAGGTGACAGAAGAAGCCTTCCTGGAGAAGGCACAAAGAAAGTTTCTCAGAGAATAGGGTAGAAGAGAAGAATGAGGGACAAGGAACTTCTAACTGTGGAACCCAGGCACTGGGTCAGGTACAATATACATCTAATTGATAAAAAGGCTAATTGCAGTTACTATTTTTGGTGACCAATTATGTGTTAGACATTTTATTTACATCATCTCTAAAATGTAAAAAGATCCTGCCAGATATGAAAAATTATTCCATTTTGCAAATTAGAAAACAGAAGGTCAAAAGAATTACCCAATCCACCCTGCTGTCAGGAATCACAGCCAAGAAATAAAAAGTGATCTGCTTCCTATATCACATTGACGCCAAGATTGTTTTTGATTGTTTATTTACCTAACAATTACAAAATAATCACTATCCCACTTTACATATGAGAAAACAGGTTCAGAGTGGCTAAGTAATTTAACCAAGGCCACACAGCAAGGATGTGGCAGGTTCTGTCTAAGGGCAGAGCTGATGCTTTTTGCCAGATAACACATTCTTTACCATTGTGGATTTAGATGGGTCTAAAGGGAATGGACAAAGTGAGAGTATAAAGGTGTGGAGGCTGGAACAAGCACAGGAGCCTGTAGAATGTTGAGGCCACCTGCCTCCTGTCCATCTGAATCTGTGCGAAATCTGAAGGGCACAATGTCTTGATCTTGGCCCCACCTTCTGTTCTCAGTTCAAAGACTTCTCAAGCCAGAGTATTCTTTACTGTAGCTACATTGTGCTTTAGGTAATAAAAGGTTGGAATTTTGAAATTCTCTAGTTTCACTCTCTCTGCTGACTATATAGACAAACCTTCTGGGTCCCTAATTTCTGGGCAAGTTATTTCTTCTGTTTGAGCCTCAGTTTCCTCCTCTGTTAAATGGGAGCATCAGCCTTCAAGGATTGTGTAAGTAATAAATTAAACAGTGTTGATTAAGAGTTTATAACAGGCTGGGCATGGTGGCTCATGCCTGTAGTCCCAGCACTTTGGGAAGCCGAGGAGGGCAGATCACTTGAGTTCAAGAGATCGAGACCAGCCTGGCTAGCATGCTGAAACCCCATATCTACTAAAAATACAAAAATTAGCTGGGCATGGTGGCACACACCTGTAATCCCAGCTATTCAGGAGGCGGAAGCAAGAGAATTGTTTGAACCCAGGAGGCAGAGGTAAGCTGAGATTGCGCCACTGCATTCCAGCCTGGGTGACAGAGCGAAACTCCGTCTCAAAAAAAAAAAAAAAAGTTTAGAACAACGTCTGGCACACATTTGGCATTTCATACACAGCTGTGGTAGCAATACTATTATCAGTAGATGGTGTATTGTTAATATGACCACTTTGATCTGCCCCAGCCACTCAGTCCTCAGCCCCCAAGATCCATCAGACCCAAGCCAGCCAGCCAGTATCCCTGCTGTTCTCTTCCAGCTGATATGGGCTTTCAGCAAGACTCCTTTTTGCTATATGGCAGGAAGAACTGAGCTAGAAGAATAGGGGTGGTGTGGGGTATAACTGGGCAGGGCAGCCAGAAGTTTTTTAAAAATAATTCATGGAAGGATGGGGAGTCCCAGGGTAGGGGACAGCACATAAAGCAGGCATTGCCCCATGGCTAACCAAGATTCCCTAGGGGAACCCATTTCTGAGAAGAAAATGAAGTCTCTCCTCTCTAGTCTCTCCTCATTCCTACTTCACCCTCCTTTGCCAACTCTGGGCTCCAGCTGGTCTGGGAGGCAGCTCACCTCTGCCTGGTCATTAACAGTTCATTTGCTTAAATACCCATCATCATTACTGCCAATGGCTCCTCAGGGCACCATTGCATCTCAGGAACGGCAGCAGACATTCTCCTCTGACTGATGGCCCCACGCTCAGCCCTGCTACCTGCTAATGACTCCTGGGCTGACAGCCCAGTTTGGGGGCAGCAGGATGTGGAACACTGAAGGAGGTCTGTGCTTCTCCTGTGAGTTCCTCTGACCCTGGAAAAGGCTTGGAAAAGACTTGGCCTGGAAAAGGCCAGTCCTGGAAAAGACTTGGCCCTGAGAATGATGATGCCCCAAATCCTCAAGGAAGAGGGTACAGGAGGCAACCTCAGTGATCACTGTCTAAAATTTCACTTCCTGAGAGCTCATCTCTGCTCATGTCACAGGATATTTCTGTCTTCCTTTCGCTTGGAGGATGTTTCTCCTGAGTATGTCAGGACATGAGATCCAAGAGGAAGGAGACTCCCCTGACTTGACTACCACATCAGGCCAGCCTATTTAGAAAGACTCTCTCACCTCTGCATTTCCAGGCAGGTGGGATTGTGCCCACTTGACAGATGAGGAATCTGAGGCTCATGGAATTTGAGTGAGCTTCCCAAGATCACACAGCCAGGGTGTGGCAGTGTCATTTTCTAAATTCAGTTTGGTCCGAACCCAAAGGCCAAACTTCTTCCTCTGCCCCAGATATTCAATGTGAGGGAAGCCCGAGGATTCTGCAAAATTGAGAAGCCAATAGGCATGGATAAATTGAGCAGCTGCCTACCTTACGGAAGCATTTTCTGTTAAAAAATGTTACTTAGTTATGAAGACATTTTGTGGTTTTGTTTGAGGGGAACACCACTAATTTTCCCCTTCCCTGACTCACTGACCCCTCCCCTTTTCTGCTCTCTGCATTATCTCATAGGATGCTGTTTCTGTTTATTTCAGGCACAGGAGACTGCTCTTAGTAACAACAGTGTCTAACAATTTGCCAAGGGCTTTTTAAAGCTTGACATGTGTTAAGTCATTGAATCTTTACAATAAACCCATGCGGTGGGTCTTGTTCCTATAAGCATTCACAGATGAGGGAATTGAGGGCAGAGAGGCTAAAAAAACTTGCTCAAGGTCGTCATACCTAAGTTAGAATCCTTAAAGGGTGTGGTGAGAGGTGTATCTCTTTAAGGGCATCAATCATTCCTGTGCTCCTATCATTGTCTGACCCTCTTTTTTTTTTTTTTTTTTTTTTTTTTTTTTTTTTTTTTTTTTTTTTTTTTGAGACAGAGTCTCGCTCTGTCACCAGACTGGAGTGCAGTGGCACGATCTCAGCTCACTGCAACCTCTGCCTACATGGGTTCAAGCGATTCTCTTGCCTCAGCCTCCCGAGTAGCTGGGACTACAGGCATCCATGCCCAGCTAATTTTTTTATTTTTATTTTTTTTTTATTTTTTTGTGTGTGTGTACTTTAGTAGAGACGGAGTTTCACCATGTTGGCCAGGATGGTCTCAATCTCCTGACCTGGTGATCTGCCCGCCTAGGCCTCCCAAAGTGCTGGGATTATGGGCGTGAGCCACCATGCCCAGCCATGGTCTGATCTTAAATCACCTACAGTTTAAGCTATGATATCAGGAGTTGAGGAACAGCTTGCTGTGGAGTGAAGCAGGTTTAGAAGGGCCTGAAGCCTGGACGTGCTTTGTGGTGGGGTTGGGCATGGGGGCTGACCTGGTGCTGGCAGGGAGAGTACATCTCGCTTAACGGGAGAGAACAATGTCCAAGCCCCTTGTCAGCAGCAGGAGGTATCAGGGCAGGGACCAGGTTCTATAACAGGTCTGGAAGCTGCTAGAAAGCTCAGCCAGGAGCTGGAGGGTAGGCTTGAGGGAGGCATTGATTGCGGGACCAGAATCAGGAATGTATTCAGAAGAAGGGCCTTGGGCCCTGAGGATGAATTTCTGGTGTGGCTCTCAAACCAGACAGAATGAATCACCCCCTCCTCTGGCTCCCTAGCATTCGACCACATCCCTGTTGTCACACTTCTTTGTCTAAGTTGCAAAGCTAACTATGTCATTCCTCAGCTTAAAAAATTTTTAATGGCTCTGTAAGGCTACAGGATAAATTCCAAACACCTAAAAATAATTTCCAAGGACTCCCCCAACAATGCAGTCCTGGATGACAACTTTGGCATCATCCATCATCTCCCTTGTGAGCTTTGTTTTCATCAGAACAACACAACTGTCAGTCCACATCACAATAGGTTTCCTCTCATCCTCTTCTATCACGTACCTGTGATTCCCTTTGCTGGGAAACTATCTCCACCTTCCTGACCACAGCTACACCACATACATTTACACCTATGCCCTGTTGCCTGGAGAATTATTCATTTTTGGCCTCAGATATCGGTGCTGCTGGGAGCCCTTCTTAGCCAACCCCACCCCAATCCTAATGGCCAGGCCACGTTTCAATGCCCTTGCTGTATTTCCTCTTAGCAACCAGTATTTTCCTCTATCATGCACTTGTCCTCTGGACTGTGATGGCTTTTTGGTCTGTGATGGACCTTTGCTCTCAGCCCCTTGAGGGCAGGCACTCTGTCATTTTCATCATTGTATACCAGCGTCTGACGCACAGTAAGTGGTTAATCCACATTGCTGAATGATTGAGTGGCCTCCATGTTTTTGCCCCGAGACTAGTTCTTTTCCAGAGTGACTCGGACACTGTATCTGGGTTATCATTAGGACTCAAGAGCCTCCCTCAAGATGGGCGCAGAGCAGACAGAAGTAGAATCTGACTTGACTGAAAACAACCTAGGAAATTGTGCAGTGGGACCGGCACCTGTTCCCAGACTTCAGTGAAATGGTCAGTCAGTCAGGCCCAGGTCATGAGAATGGGAACCAGTGGGTGCTGGGCCCTGAGGTTAATGTCAGTTTGCAGCCAGGATGGCCATGCCAAGTCACCCTGTGTCCCCAATAATAGATACTTAAAGTACCACAAGCTGGTGACAGGACTGGTCCCTGAGGCTTGTTTGAAGCTGACCTCTAATTAGTGTCATGTGGAAAAGCTGGGACTATGGGAGCGGAGAAAAGGCAGTGTGTGCAATGAGTCCCCATGCATGAGCAAGAGAGGGCAGTTGGAGAAAGGAGAGACTGAAATGTCCCCTCGCAGGCTGAGTTAGTGGGAGACTAAGAGCCCCTCTTCCTCTTGGCTTTCTCAGGCTGAGGTGGGATTGGAGGGACCCTCAGCAGGAGAGGTCCCCCAGGGAGGCCCAGTCCTAGGAGAGGTTCACCTTGCAATGTGGCCCCAAAATGGGCAGGGACCCTGACTGAGGCAAGTCCAAGGAGCTGACTCAGGTGAACAAAGGTCCAAGGTCAAGTTCTGGCTCAATTAATTGGCCTGTGTGAACCTGATAAGTCACTTCCCATCTATGAACTTCAATTTCCTTCTCAACAGAATGCAGAAGTTGAGCCTAAGGTCTGCAATTACCTAACCCACTTAGTCTAGCATCTAAAACCTAGCTGTGTATGTGCCAGCTTTATCCAGTTTAATCCACTCAACCTCAGTAAATGCTTATCTACGTAATATAACAGCATAGTCCCTGGAGTCAGATTAGTGGGGTCTGAACTCTGATCTTGCAACTTGCTAGATGTGGGACTTTGGAAAATATTCTTGACTTCTCCATGACTAGCTTTCTTCATCTCTAAAAAGAGAATAGCATTTGTATCCAATGGGAATAGCATTTGTCATCAGACTCTTAGGAGGGTTACATGAGACAGTACAGGTAAAGCAGAGGCTGGCTCATGATACGAGCTTGATAAACATTGGCTAATATTGTCAGTTAGCATCCTCCAGTTTTTGTCAACACACCCAATTAATTTTCACTCACTTTCATTTGCCCTTTTCTCCCCAATTCCTCTCTACTTCTATCCAAACCTAACCTATCCTTCAAAGGTGGTATATTAGTCAGACTTCTCCAGAGAAACAGAACCAATAGGATTAATTAATTAATTAATTCCTTATAAGAAAGTGACTCACATGATTACAGGGCTGGCAAGTCCCAAGATCTGCAGGGTAAGTTAGGCAGGCTGAACACCCAAGAGAGTTAATGGTTTGGTTCTAGTTTAAAGGCCAGCAAACTTGAGACCCAGGAAGAGCTGATGTTTCGATTCAAGTCCTAATGCAGGAAAACGTCAGCGTCCCAGTTTGAGGGCAGTAAGGAGAGAGGAATTCTGTGACACCCAGAGGGTCAGCCTCTATGTTCTATTCGAGCCTTCAACTAACTGGATGGTGCCCAACCACATTAGGGAGGGCAATCAGCTTTCCTCAGTCAAATGCGATTCTCCCCCAAAAACACCTTCACAGAAACATCCAGAATAATGTCTGACGAAACGTCTGGGCATGCTGTGACCCAGTCAAGTTGACACATACAATTAACCATCACAGGTGGCTCAAGGACCCCTCCTCCTGAGAGATCCACTCACGTCTTCCATTGCCTGGGATCTTGAACTCTTCTTTTTCTGAACTACTAGAGGATTATTTCTGGTTGTCCTATTTTTTTTTTTTTTTTTTTTTTTTTTTTTTTGCCAATCGGTTGCATTATGATCTTCATTATAAAAGAAGAACAATTAAGGCTGGGCACGGTGGCTCATGCCTGTAATCCCAGCACTTTTGGAGGCTGAGGCAGGGGGGAGCACCTGAGGTCAGGAGTTTGAGACCAGCCTGGCCAACATGGCAAAACCCTGTCTCAACTAAAAATATAAAACTTAGCCGGGCATGGTGGCACACACCTATAGTCCTAGCTACTTGGGAGGCTGAGGCAGGAGAATCGCTTGAACCCAGGAGGCAGAGGTTGCAATGAGCCGAGATTGCACCACTGCACTCCAGCCTGGGTAACAGAGTGAGATTCCATCTCAAAAAAAAAAAAAAACAATTTATTCAACACCTACTGTCTGCCAGCTACAGGGTGGTAGCAATTACTATTCCCATTTTTAAAGATGAGGAAACCGAGGCTTTGAGGGTTTAAGAAACTTACTTAAGGGACATTTTGTAATTGAGGGAACCAGGGTCCAAATCTAGATCTTCTTGACCCCAAACTCATGCTTTTTCCAATACACCAAGCTGTCTCTCTCACTGTTATTTAAGTAATCCACCAACAGGTGTTTTCCCTTTTTCATTGGATTGTAAGCTGCTAAAAGGAAATAATTTGTGCTTCTCTGGATCTTTCACTGAGTTTAACATGGTAACTAATGCTTGGTAAAATGGAGACGTATCTGGTTGTGATTTTTTTAAAACAAAAGCATGGCTGTGGCAAAGGACCAAGTGTCATTTGAGCTTGAGGTAGGGAATTTTGAGGGGGTCTCAAGGTGTATTACTTTCATTTCGCAGTTACCATGCACCATGTCTTTGCTTTTCATCTGGAGTGGGCCCATTTCCCAAGAAGAGGAGAAGTCATCAGCCCTGCAATCCCCACCCTGCAGTCATTCTTTCACTTCTCCAGTTTCTATCTTCTCCAGCTCCTCAGACCCCTGGATATTTTCTTTCAGGCTCATTCGTGTCCTCTATATGTGTCTCCATCTTTACCCCTTCCAATGTCATCCTAATTGGGGCAAGAAAGACTTAACCTGTACTTTCCCTGTTCATCCCCAATCCAAATGCCTAGCTGCTGTGGTCTAGATTTCTCTCAGCTCGTGGGTTCAGTTCACCATAGGTTTGGAAGCACTTTATATCTTCATAGTCCATTAAACGGCTTTGCCTTCTTATTTTAAGATCTTCTTTTTCTGCTAGGTCCTAATTTGAGTGAGATTCTGTTACTGCAACTAAGAGATCCCTGTCTGAAACATCTCAGTGACTCAAAAGGTTATTCTAAATTCTACTTCAGTTCTAAGGTAACTTTTGAAAGTAATCATAAGAGTAAGAAGAAAGCTTCTTTATTTTCTTTATTAAAAGCATCACAAATGATTTAAAGATTTTTTTTTTCAAATAAAATGGCCTCATTGTGTCCAAAGACATTGCAAATCACATTGCAAATAGGTCAGTGGGACTGGATGGAGTAAGCAAGGTGAACTCATTGATAATTCAGGGAGAGGGACAACAAGGTAACTGTGGAAGGGGGTGGCTTGAGGAAGGGAGAGATTATGTAGGACTTTGTAATTAGTAAGTTTTGCCTTTGTTTTTTATTGTGGGTTTTTAAAAAGATACCTATTTATTGTTTATTTTGAATAAGATAGAAAGTCATTATGGCAGTCTGAGCAGCAGAGTGACATGATCTGAGTATACTTTTAACAAAACCTATCTGGCTGCTGTATGGGGAATTGACAGTTGGGGGCAAGGCAGGAGCAGGGAATACTGCAGTAACCCAGGTGAGGGGTGGTGGCAGCCCGAGTGGTAGACATGGATATGGGGAAAGTGAATGGACTTGGCAATGATGATAGCATCTAATGGATTAAACCATATCTGCTTTGTGAGGGCAGAAGAGTAAACTGTGATATCCTAAAGGCCTGTCCCAAACAAAAACCACTACAACTTTATAAATCCGGCAACTCATAACAGGGGGTTTTACTGGAGGTTGAACTTAAGTATGTGTGTGTGAAAAGGGTTGACAATTTTCATGAGGACTCTAACCACCTTCTTGGGAAGAAAGGATTCAGAGCTAAGCCTCTGGATGTGGGAGATCATGGAAAGAGTACAGTGGATACATAAACGTGAGGGTGGCCACTACACCCAGAACCAGCCTGGCTATCTATTCGGTGGCAGGCTTGTGCCCTAGAGAAGTGGCTAAGTCAGTGAATGTAAAGAGGGGAGCCCAGTCTAGGGGAATGGGCTGAGCAGATCTTAGCAATTAGAAAGTCATCTTCCCTGGCCCCTTGAAGAACCTCTATGGCTTGGACAGGGCCTGCTCTGGCATCCATGACAGACCTTGGAGTGGGCTGCTAGGCCTCAAGACTTTCTGCTCACCAGGCAGTGAGAATGCAGCTCAGCCAGGAAGGAATGGTCAGCAGCAGAGAGCGGTGTCTGTTTGGATTGCCCACATGTCTGCCTGGGCAGCAGGTCTCCAGGTTTACACTTCCCTTAATGTCGAAAGGCTAATGCAGATCATGAAACAAATCTCACTCTCTATCCTCCTGAGCACAGTATAATGGCAGAGCTGTCAGAGAAGACACTTGGCAGAATGTATCCTACTTGGCGTGATATAATTTGCACCACCTCTACAAACTTTTCCTAACTCTTTCCTAAAAATGGTGCTTCAATTAGAATGTGACACAACTTCTGTTGGGGAAAGTGTGAACAGCCACAAAATGCTCCATAAAGGAAGGAACAGGTGAGACCCCAGTAGATCATCAAATGCCAAATGATATACTATAATGTACGGTAATTGGTTATTATTAAAATAGTTTATTGCTTATCACACAGTAGCTAAATGGCCTTTCAGTTGCTCTATAATTACCCAGTGGTGGGTGATCTGTTTTCTTCTTTGAGAGCTGGGTACCAAGGATATCAGAGCAGCATCTGTCACAACACAGGAAGAGAGCACAGAGAGGGGAGGGTTTCTGCCAAGGTGGGGTTGTGCCGGGTTCTTTCAGAAATCCCCCACAGGACCAAATGCTCTTAGGAGTTTTCACAGGGCCAGGGAGCAGAGAATGAGGCTCCGTCTCTGCAGGCCTTCCTCTGCCTTGTATCACTTCTTCCTGTCCTTGAAGCTACCTCTTTAGAAGTTTTCTAAAAGTTTTTGCTGCTGGTGGAGAAAAGACACATTTGTGTAGGGTGAGGCGGGGCTGGGAGATGCCATTCCCTGATTCTGCTCCTTCAGTGAAGCCATAGGGAAGCCTGGACCTCACGGGACATTGCTAATGCTGAGGATCTGAGGCTAAGACATGAGATTCAGTGATCTCAGGGAGACCTAGATCAGATCCCTACGGAGTTGGAGAGAACAGCGGTATCTCAGATGAAGACTCAGCCCAGGAAAACATGAGGGAGAAGAAAGCAGGGCCAAAGGGATCCAAGAACTGGAAGGCACATAGCAATCCGTGGGGGGCTGACCTTCCATTCCTCAGATGGGGAAGAAGGACTTAGAGAGGGAGCGGCCCCTCCAGAGCCACACGCTGTGATGACAGCCAGAGCTTGGGTGAGAGGTCTGGTCTTCTGAATTCATCCAGCAGGCCCTGAACTGGGTGCGCTGCTGAGGCCAGTTGTGCTGAGGCTAGGAAAACAGGAAGACAGGGAAACGCAGGGCCCCAATTCCTCTTCTCCATCCCCTCACTGTGCTTCAACAGGCCTCGCTCTGGCCCTGGGGCAAGATGAGAGGAGGGGGCAGTTTTATAGAAAGACGAGGTACTCCAAAGTCCAGCTGGTTACAGGATACAAAAGGAATACCTGTGACTTCTGGGCTGGTTTGTTTGCTCCTGAGTCG
Source organism: Nomascus leucogenys (assembly GCF_006542625.1). Taxonomy (NCBI): domain Eukaryota; kingdom Metazoa; phylum Chordata; class Mammalia; order Primates; family Hylobatidae; genus Nomascus; species Nomascus leucogenys. The sequence goes on from NC_044395.1 coordinate 76,520,310, forward strand.
GTAACAGGAGCTAAGGTTGGAGTGAAGTCTGACCTTAGCAAACGAGAAATACATGAATCAGGAGGGAATGTCTCAGGAAAAGCCTCTGTCACCTCTTACTTATGGTTCTTTTTTTTTTTTTCTTTTTTTTTTAAAGAGAAGGGGTCTTGCTACTGCCCAGGCCAGAGTATAGTGACACAAACATTGCTCACGACAGCCTCGAATTCCTGGGCTCAAGTGATCCTCTCATCTCAGCCTCCCAAAGTGCTAGGATTACCAGCATGAGCTACCACACCCAATGACTGTCTTTTATGTCAATGGTATTAATAGTTATTTTTTTCAACCCAACTAAACCCAAAGCTTCGTACACTCTAGGGTAGCTAATTAATGAGTGTGTGTTGAATGAATTTATGAATGAATGGGAAGATGTATGAATACTTAACATTACAAACAATCCATTTCTATTTCCATTTTTTTAGAGCTTAAAGTTTTGGCTTGTGTTACTTCCTTGGGGAAATCTTGCTGGACCATATTAGGAAGAGGAGGGGTGTGTCCCCACAGCACTGTGTACACGGTACATTGCCATAGTGTATTGTAGGTATCTATCGGGGAGTCTCTCTACCCCACTACACAGTTATTTTAACCATTGTATCCCCAGTAGTTAGCACAAGCCTGTCATAGAGATGTTCAGAAATGTTTGTTGAATGATTGAGTATTCAAACACACACATACTCACACATCTGTTCTAAATTATGGAAACATAGATAGAGGATTTTTTTTTGTCTGCAAAGCTTTTATTTTCCGTTTCAACCAGATCTGAATTTTTTTGGAGAAATTAATTTTCCCCTGTTATTTGCAATCTTGGTTGAATGGTAAATCCAGATACCTGCTCTCCCACCATAGAAGTCAAAGGGGTCACTGAGGGCTTATCTGCCAGAACCAGGGGCCAGCTTGTGCTCTCTCTGAGGAGTCTGATTTCTGAGCAAATAATACAAAGATGAATAATACAAAGAGGTGGTCAGAGTTCATTTAGTCCCACAGCTCCATGAGCTGACTACTCCTGCTATAAAAATATACCTGTAGCTCCTCATTCTGCATTATTTGGTTCCAGCCCACTTCCAAGCCTGGTTCTCCAACTTTTCCAATGATTCATTAAGCTCCTGTTATCCTTCCAATAAATTCCCTTATACTTACATCAGCCAGAGTTAATTTTGCTGCTCACAATGAAAAACTTCTTACTGACACAGTCACAAATTAATTTCTGAGCATGAATACACGCTAAGCTGAGGGCCTGGCCCTTCTGTGGAATAAATGAATTATGTCTAGTAGATCCTAACTTATGGCTGCCCCTCAGAAATGTTCACTGAAAATACTTATTTTTCACAAATATCATAGAAGCTCAAGGGTTTGAAAGTAAATCCAGATTTCTCTCTTGGCATCTCCCAGATTAGAGGAATGAAATATAAGTTCTGCAACTTGCCAGAGACATTTGAGTGGACATTTCAACTCTGGGGTGCCTAGGCCCTGCCAACTTTGATGGCCTCTTCTGCCTTTGCTAAGGGAAGGATGCCAGGCTGCTCAAACAGACCTGTCTGTGATCAGCACCTCTTCCCCAGCATGGGTCTTGGTGACAGGGAAGGTGATGAGTCAGGAGGTGCTCACCTCTGTACATACCCAGGAAAAGAAAAGGAACCGGAGCATAGAAATTTTCCTTAAGCCAGACACACTTAATTTTCCAGCCAAGCACTAACAATAAAGGAGCTTGGAAACGTATCTCTTCCAAGAGAGAATCTGTCCTGGCCTCCACTGTGGGTGTGGTATGGTGGCTGTTATCAGCACTAATGGAATATCAAGGGAAACACATTTCTTTGTTTGTTTTTTAAAATATTAAATATGTTAGACAGAAGCATGCCATCATTTCTGTGAAAAAGACGAGACCCAAATCAGATGAGTGTAGAGACAACATTGCTGAAGGGGCCAGCGTGGTCTTTGTACCACGTGCTGTAACCCACAGGGCTGATGCTGAGATTTGGGTTTCAAGTGCTGGATGATCACCAGGGCTCTGGGTGGAGGTTGGCTGTCAGTGCCCCCTCAAAGGCATTACTGGAAGCCAATTGTTCAGGGAAAAGCAAGTTAGCTTGGAACAGTGAAAGGAAATTATCTCATCTGCTATACCACAACCCTATGGAGTAATAACAATGGTTATCCCGCTCTGTGCCATAAAATCTCTATGTCAGCTCATTAAATGTAACAGTCTGCAAGACATGTGTTCTTATATTCATTCAACAGAAGTAGAAGCCAAGGTCCAGAGAGCTTAAGTGATTTGCCCAAAGTCATAACTGGTTAGTAGGGTAGCTTAAATTTGAGGATTTCTTCTCTGAGTCCAAATCCTGTGCTCTTTAAGACCTGTTGATTCCCTGTGCTTTTGTAATTTTGGGGAAATTGTTTTTGTTTCTGGACCTCCATGGCCTCCTCAGTACAATGGAGAGATTGGTTCAATCATCTCTGTTATCCCTCTCACTAAAGTTACATCTATTTGGGACCGAAGATCCAGGACCGCTGTACCCATAAAATACAAAGCAATCACCTCTGATTTGACTCAGGCACCACAGGAAAAGCCAGCCTTTGACTTACAAATGGACAAAAGAGGGTCTGTCTTACTCCTCCAAGAAGTAGAAAGGTACACAGATACTAGTCCAAAAGGCCCAGCAGTCTCTGATAGATATTGCCACAAGGAATTTATGGGAGAAAGAAGATTCATTCTGGGAAGGTTGCACGCGGGATAGAAATGAAATGTAGAATTTTAGCTGGCTCTTAAATGATGGGTAGAAATTAGAAAAGGAAATCAAATTTAGCATTTCAGGCATTGATAGATAATAATAACTAAAATTGAACAAACAATCATCTAAGACTTTTCAGTATGTTAATAACATTTAATTATCACAGCAGTCCTCTAAAAGACATAATACTATTGGCCGGGCGCAGTGGCTCACGCCTGTAATCCCAACACTTTGGGAGGCTGAGGCGGACAGATCACAAGTTCAGGAGATCAAGACCATCCTGGCTAACACGGTGAAACCCTGTCTCTACTAAAAATAAAAAAAATTAGCCGAGCATGGTGGCACGCGCCTGTAGTCCCAGCTATAGGAGGGTGAGACGGGAGAATCGCTTGAACACAGGAGGCGGAGGTTGCAATGAGTCGACATGGCACCACTGCACTCCAGCCTGAGTGACAGAGTGAGACTCCATCTCAAAAAAAAAAAAAGATATAATACTATTATTTCCATTTTACAGATGGAGAAACCAAGTCTTTGAAATCTTGAGAAACTTGCTCACAGTATATATAGATGTTAAGTGGCAAGTTTGGTGAATGAATCCACAATGATGTTCCAAGCTTATGCTCAATATTTGAATGAAACAGGGGACAAGTGAAGAGGAGGGAGGCAGGTCATACACCCCAGGCCATAAAGGAGGGGAGTGGAATCGAGGAAGATGCAACAGAAAAGAAGACTTTGAAGACACTTAAAAGAAGACTTTGAAGGATCTTAGGGAGCTTGGATGGTGGAACCATGAGAAGAACACAGAGAAGTTGGTGAGGATAGTTCCGCCCCTTCTCCATATTCTAGAGCTGACAACTCCAGCTTGTGTCAGGGTAATCAAAAGAAGAGACAATTTAGTGCAGCTCCTACCATGTGCCAAGCAGGCACCTACCTAATACCGTAGGGGCATTAACTTTTTTAACCCTTGCAACAGCCCTGTGAGGTAGCTACAGTTACAAGCCCCAGTTTAGAGGAAGAAACTGAGGAACATAAAGGGTAAGTAGCTTACGCAAGGTCTTCAAGCCAATTGAGCGTGTATCCAGCTCCAGGGTTTGTGGCATGAGCATGCTATAAACTTCATGGGCAGGCTGAGGAAGTGAAAGGAACATGATCTTGGGTCCAAATTCAAGCTTCATTACTTCCTCCATGGGGGTCCTCTTTGAGTCTCAATTTCCTTATCTGCAAAGCAGGGATGATACCATCTGTCAAGGGTTTATGTGAGGATTACGTGAGATGACTAAAGGAAACACCAATCATGGCGGATTTGAGGTAAAAGGTCTCCCAGCCTTCAGTACCTTCCTCTTACTCCCCAGATGGTCTCCTCCCTGTGGAATCTTTGGATTTCAAGTCTCCTTTCCCGGAAAGGAAACACCTTTCTTTCTTGGACTGTTGATACAGAGCTATGTGAGGCATTCCAGCCTAAATTTCTCTTCCCCAAACAGGCCTGATTGACATTTTCTTTCCCCACTCAGCTCAAAGACACTCAGAGCATTGAGCAAACATCTGGGATTTTTGCATGTTGCCATGTCTTTTAAAGAACATCCCTAAAATGTACTGGAGACTCCAAGGCTTAAAATAGGTCCCTGCGAATTCACCCATGCCTATAATTGAATAGCAGTTGGAGAGAAAAATAGCTTCAATAATGTTGCATTTTAAAATTATGGTACTTATTAATTGCGCCCGAGCCTCCATTTTCATTTAAGAAAGTGGTCTCCTCATAAGTAAAGTGGGAAAGATACAAAAAAGAAAACCAAAAATAAGTCAGTTTTTTTTTTTCCCCAAACCACTGAAGTGTAAGGCACAGTCTGTTTCCAGGCAGAGTGTCTGAGGGAGGGACACTTTCCCCCCTTTTGCCTAGGGAGATGAAGAGATCTTATTGCAATTATTTTTATTTTGTGTAGAACTGAGACACAGAGAAAAATAAAGACCCTTCCAAGACCATAAGTATAGCCAATTGTGCAATGAGACTCTCCAGACCACTGATTTTAATTGTTCCAGTTCAGGTATCTCCTATTTTACAGATGAGGAAATTGAGGCTGAGGAAAGGAGTCACCCAGGATCCTCCTAACCATATAAACTTGAGTTTGAGTTTGGGGGAATTAAGGTGATACGGGCTTGAAACTCTGCCTGTTGACCAAGGTCACTCTGGAAAATGGCCACAGGCTATCCTGAAGGCCACCTGTAGTCACCATCTGTTGCTAGTACTTAGGACCTCCCATTTCTCCTGCTTGTCTACAGTATGTTCACAGATATCTGGCTGACTGTCAAGTCCATGGTTAGACATGTGGGTAGCAGATGTGCACAGCATTGCATCCAGCTGTGCTTTTGCCAGCTGCAAGATACTGTATGCCAATTTCTTACCCATCAGACATCTGGAGAATAGGGCCTACATGAGAAGAAGCTCCTAGACATGGTGTCCCTCTGGGTGAGAGTCATAATGCCTTCAACACTCATCATGAGCCTAAGAAAAAGCTTGAAACGGAATTCTGCCCAACACATTCAGGAAATAATTATTGAGTGCTAACTCTGTGAGAGGCACCATCCTAGATGCGAGAGAACTGGTGGAAACAAGACAGAAGAAAGGACTTCACTATGGAGGAAGGGGGAAACTGTGATTCCCAAAGCAGTCAGGATGATCCTTTAGGAAACTCAGTAGGGTCATGGAATTGCTCAAAAGTAAAAGCCACAGTCTCTACCATGGCTTTATGTGAACTGTCTTCCTCTTCCTTTTTAACCTCAACTCCTAACACTCTTCCTCTTGCCCTACCCACTCCAGCCACAGTGGCCATTTTGCATTCCTAGAACACACTAAGCATGTTTCTACCTCAGGGTCTTTGCACTTGCTGTTTTTCTTTACTGTTGGGCACACTACAGGGATTCATAGTTCTTGGTTCCCTTTCTTTTCCTATTGTTCCCTTCCCTTCCTACCCCCACCAAATATTTTAAAAATTCAGAAGCTAGTCATCACAGGCGGTTAAAGAAGAAACCATGTTCTTCCACAGATTGTCCTGGAATGCCCCACCAACATCAATGACTAGGTCCTCTTCCCTGGCCCTGAAGGAGTGGGCCACTTTCCAGACACATCCCAGGCAGCAGGCCTGCTCCGTGACACTGTCAAGAAGCGAGGAGCCTCAGGAAAAGTCACAGACATAAACAAGATAAAGCCTGTGACTTCTAGGACACTTTGGCCTGTGGACCACAGAACTGTCAATGGCCCAGCCCTTGCTCTGATAAGGGAGGGCAGGAACATTCCAGGAGATGCATTTGTCTCAAGCCCTCAAAGGCTGAGCATCCCCAAGAATCTGGCAGAGAGAGAGAGAGGGCGGGGGAGGCTGGTGGGAGGATCTCTCCAGGGCATGGAGCCAGCCCCACTGCCCTTGCTATCCCTTCAGCCCAGATATGGGGCAAGAAATTCAGGCCAACTCAGCAAACATGTACCTGGCAGCTCCTTCCTGCCTGGCACTGCTAGGGGCAGAGTGCTGGAGAAGATGGGAGGGCAAGGATCCCAGGTTGCAGGGGCTCAGAAAGGTGGAGAGAGATGTGGATATCAATTGCCTGCATGGAAAATGAGAGGGGACAAAGGACAGGCTTTGGTGCTCTGAAGAAGGAGGCAGTCATTCTGTCTGAGGTTGTGGGAGTCTAGGAATATTTATTTCCTAGAGAACGAGGCCCCTAAGTAGGCCGTAAAGTCAACCATGACTTTGACAGGTGGAGGGGTCTGAGGAGAGCATTCCTGGCACAGAGTGGTGTGTTCAAAAGCATGGAGGAAGGCAATTGCAGATGTGTTTCAGTTCATGCAAAGGCCACTGGAGGGTTGCAATGGAAGATGAAGCTAGAAAGATCAGGGCTGCAGTAGGAGGGGCCTTGACTCTCTGGGAAAGGGTGTGAAACTATCCTATAGGAATAGGAGCCAGGGCTGCCTCTCCGGTAGGGCAGAAACAGTACCAGCTGGGCTTCACATGGAGGAAGGAGGGGTGGAAGGGGAGCAGACAGGGCCAGTGGAGGGGATGTAATATTCCAAGTAAGAGGTGGTGAGGCCTGAATTCCAGTAGCAGCCATGGGATTTCTGGAAAAAGTTGCAGATTGTTTTCTTGCTCCTCTTTTAATACAGTTATTAGCAGCTGTGGGGCCACCTGAGTGTGTACTGAGCACTTGGGAAACAGGTCCTGAACCAGAAAGAGTGTCCAGGTACAAGTCTACAACCCATATCTTGTCAGGCAGAAGTTAGTAGGAAACCCTGCAGCCCAGCCAGATAAAGGCCTGGCTTCCAGAATGCCCTGGAACTGCCTGGGTGATCCTTTTAAAACATGAATATAAACACGTCCTCATCCTCCTTAAAACCCTTTGCTGTTTCCACGTCACTCTCAGAATGAAGTCCAAGCTCATTGGCTTGGTGTTTAAAGCTTCATCAAGCCTGTGCTTATACCTCTGTCATCCCATCTCTATAGTCTAGGGCAGGGGTCCAAAAACTTGTCTGCACGTTCAAATTCACGTGGAGATCTTTGAGAATGTCTAAAGCACAGCCCAGCACCCAGACCAATTAAATCACCATTTCTGGGATGGGACCTAGTTGCTCAGGTGACCCCAGAGAAACTAGAAACCCAGGTATAGGGCCTACATCCTAAGCTCTAGTCATACCAGATGTATTAGCTAGCTGTTTCCATCACAGACCACTTCAAATTCTTGGTGGCTTACAAAAAATATTGATTACCATGCTCACAGAAATGCAGATCAACTGTGATTTGGCAGGTAAATGCTGGTGGCAGCTCTGCTTCAGGCTTCAGGGTCAGCTGGGTTTGACTCTAGGCTGACTCTAGACATTGCATTCTAGACATTGCATTGAGGGAATTCTACAGTTCTCTCATATTTCTGGGAGCTACATCTTTCCCTGCAGCAAATTTTCAAGGTATTGATAGAAGTGCAAGTGCCCCTTAAGATCTTAGATTTTAGCTGGCAACCCCTCTCTTAACTCACATCCCATTGGTCAAAACAAGTCCCATGGTCAAGGCCAACAATGATGGGGCAGGAAAACAGACTCTGCTCACTCTTCTGTTCTGCAAGTCACATGGCAGGAAGGAGTGAGGAACTAGAATAATCCACTTCGTCTCACAGGAAATCTTGTGACCTTGAATGCGTCGTGTCTGTGAACCCCAGTTTCCTTACCTGGAGAATGAGATAGTTGCCCTGGATGCCCACATACATGACCGCCCCTCCCAGCTCTTCTCATCCACGAAGACCTTTGCACATGTATGCACAGCCACCTACTTGTGCCCATACTACACATTTAAATCATGACTATTATTTTTAAATACTTGATGATTTTCAAAATGCTTCACATACTCACATAGGCTATATACTTATCTTCAGATACACATCCTTGCATTCTCAGTCCTACACATACGTATATACTTACTTTTCAAACACACGCTCTTGTGTGCACGTTCCCACATTTATACAAATACACACAGAGGCACCTATGTGCCTGTGTGCACTCGCTCAGCCATACTCACACATGCCACATGGATTCTCAGACATGTTTAGTTACAAACAGTCTCCCCCACCCTGCTCACCCTCACACACTGGCTCACTCACACATATATTCTATACCTCTCCGCACAGCTGTTTAATCAGAATCAGGGCCTGCTGATGAGGCTGTTGTCTGGCGCTCAGGGAGCAGCTTTAACTCTTTGCTGCCCGCATAAAGGCTGGCTGTACTGTGTGCTCTCCATCTGCAGACCCCGGGGAACAAAAGGGCCACAGAGGAGTCAGGCGGAGACGCTTTATCTGCAGGACTGGAGCTTATCTGGTGCCACAGGGCCAGAGAGAGGGTGCAGAAGGCACAGGCACAGCACTCTGGACCCTCTGAATTCACTCCGTGCTTTCTCCTCCTGGCTGCATCTCCCTCCTCATGTCCCAGGTATCTTCAGTAGGATAACCAAAAAAAAATGAATCATCCAAACCAAGACAGTGTTGAGAGTGAAAGAGACACTAACAACAATTACACTGAATTACCTGGGATCGTCACAGGCAAGCAGCAATGCCTGGTCCCTACTCATGAGAGACCAGATATTGTGGACTTGCCCTGAGCTCCTGTTTCAGCCCAACTGAAGGACAGTCCCAGTTGAAAGGAACTTTCAGGTAGAATCGCCTCATTTTGCAGTTGAAGGCCCAGAGAGAAGCTGGGACTTGCCTGAGGTCACACAACAAGTTAGTAACAAAACTGTATAGAACAAAGTTTTTCAATCTTCCAGGCCAGAGTTCTCCCTGGTCTTAGGTGCAGCTCCTGGGAAGCTGGCCGAGACTGTGGGATTAGCATGCAAGGGTTCATTGAGGAGTACTTGAGGAAAGAAAGCAGGACAGAGCAGAGGGACAGTGGCCTCTGCTGAGGTCATGGGGAGCTCTGGAGCTGAGAGGGTTCTTCAAGCTTGTCCCAAATGAATATATGGGCCGAGGCTTTGTGCCTCCAGCGAGAGGACGTGATGTTGGGTGGGGCAGTACCCTGCAGCTAAGAGCAACTCCCAGGGAGGGATGCAACAGCCTGTCAACTAAGGGAGACAGTGCCTTGGTCCTCCAGGGGAGGTGGACAGCACACCATGGCATCCATCACATCCTGCTGTTAGCTTGTGTTAAGCTACCTGCAGCCCCAGCCCCCCGGAGGCCTGCTTGTACCTGGGCAGCAGTTGTATTGGCATTCATTTCACTGGCCCCACAGGAGGTCCTGGAAAGAAATTGCCGGGGAGGAGGCCACCTGGCTGAGGCTGCTCCTGAGACTGACCAGTGCATTCCTTGTGGAGCCCGAGCTTCCTGCCAGCCCCAGCACGGCCATCTCTACAGCTTTGCAGCTGCATTCTTCACACCCATCAGAAGTCACTGTTGCTTACTTTATTTTTCCACTTCTTTGATCCTTCTACATGTGGTCCAAGGGAGTTTCCTGTCTAACTCAGCCAGGGAACAGGGGCAGCTAGCAGAGAGCCAAAAGGGGGCACCTGGGCATGAGTTAAGAGGGCATCTGTGGCAAGCCCATTACACAGCTAAAGAGAACAATCTCAATGAGAAGTCTCAGGCTTCTTTATGAAGGAGGGGCACATTTCCCATGGGCTGTGGAGTCCAGCAATCCTAACTTCCAGTCTTAGCTCTGCCGCCTACCTACAGAGGCACTTTACACACACTTCCAGGCGTGAAAAAAAATTTTCAGCAAATTAAATTTAACAAAGTTTAGTTGAGCGAAGAACTATTTGCAAATCGAGCCCCCTCAGAACCAGGAAAGGGAAGTGAGGCACAGCAACAGCTTCACTGGTTACAACTCAGCGTTGGTCGTATTTGGATGTGGTGTGATGAGTTGACTGCCCGTGATTGGCTGAACCTCAGCGTCTGTTATTGGCTGAGACACAGCTACTTGTCACAAAAAATACATACTCCTAAATTAGGCTTTCATTCTGTTTAGGTACTAAGTTAGGTGCAGTTTGTTATGTAAATACTCAAGGTACGGAGGCATCTTCAGGCCAAGCTTAGTTAAATTTAACACAAGCTACCTAGAACTTAGGGTTGGCTCTCTGTATACAGTAGAGCATTGTGAGAATGTAATGAGGTAACCTGGGAATAGGAAAAGGATCTGCAACGTGCCAGCACTGTGCTAAGCACGCAGCACCCACAGCCTCCCCTATCCCTATCACAAGCCTGCAAGGTGAGTACCCAGGATCCCATTTTACAGATAAACAAGCTTGCCGCAGGGCCCAGATCCAACCTCAACCTGACGTTGTATGATTGGTTGCCAGCATTCTCTGCAGATTAGTCTTGACAAGGTCCAGTTTCTTACTCCAGTAAAGCAGGAATTAAAAAGAAAATAAAAAAAGAAAACATTGGAGCAGTACTTGACATTTCACTGTGTTTCCATCATATTTGGTGCAGGCATCAAGAAGAGCAAAAATCCTCCTCCTTAAAAACCCAAGAATTTCAGTGCCAAAAAAATGACTGTGGAGTTTTTCCATAAACACACACACGCACACTGTGTTAGAGTTTTTTCCTGAGGATCCTGCAGACTTGCTTTTCACAAAAGAGGGCTAACAGCACAGGGCTCTTCTGGAGAGCAGATTAAATGAATTGTCCAGTTTTTGGAAAGAGGGCTGTCCGACTTTCCCAATCATCAGTGGAATGCTGGCTGGGTTGATGTAGGCGTTACTTGGGGGTTATTGACAACTCCCCAGATGAGTCTAGCAAACTCGTTTGTGCCAGGCTCCAACTAGGGAGCTCACAGTCTCCTGGGGAAAATGGACATAAAAACAGGAAATTACAATATGTAAGTAATATTATAACAAGAAGTAATAGAATCAAATACAAAGTCCCCAGATAACTTGGAGGTGGTGTCAGCTCTGTTGTGGAGGCTCAAGGAAGATTTGCTGAAAGAAGTATCACAAATCCAGGTTTTGAAGGATGAACAGGAGTTTTTAGGAGCTACCACCTACTTTTAATGATTTCTTTTTCTATTTAGAGAGTGGAGAAAAGAAAGAAGAGGAAGGGTGCTTATATGTACTACATGCTATTTGCCAGACTGCATTTGACACTTTGCACATTTGCACATTTAATTCTCATGATAACCCTGTCAGATGGGGTTTTCACAGGGAAGAAACTTAGGATCAAAAAGGGTAAGCTGAGCAATTTCCTCGAGGTCACACAGCTACCAAGTGTTGGGGCCAAAAATCTATCCCAGTTCTTTTGGCTCCAACTCCCTGGCTCTTTCCCTGCTGCTGGCTTCTATAGCCCATGGGAGCTGTACATTCATGTAGTTTATTTGTGGCATACTGTGCAGTTTTTGAGTTGGTTAGAATAATGTAAAATCATTAGAAACTGATTTAGCAATTGGTCTTATCTACAGTCAACCCTACAAAATTCCCTCATCTGTCCACAGAAACTACAAGTCTTCAAAGTACTATCCCATCTACCCATTCCTCAGCCCAGCCCTGCAACTTGAGCAGGAAGGTCCGTTGCCTGGTAAGTCAAGGGCAGAGCCAGGGGGACTAGAATCTCACTATTTCTTGGTTCCCACTGCAGGGCTCTATGAGTGACACTATGTTATACATATCTTGTCCCTTTCATATCTCTGGTGCTGTAAGAAAGTACCTTGAGGTACTCCATATCCTGGGTACCTTCTGCATCCTCCTTAACATAAAATGTCACTTAACATAGGACTGAGATTGAGTGTATTTATTTCCATAAAGAGGTGTGGCTTGAATCCTGGGTACCTTCTGCATTCTCCTTAACATAAAATATCACTTAACATAGGACTGAGATTGAGTGTATTTCTTTCCATAAAGAGGTGTGGCTTGAATTCCTGTGCTGACCACTCCTGACTTGTGTGACCTTGAGCCAAGTTACCTAACCCTTTAGACTTTAAATCATCTGAGAAATAGGGGCATAAGTTTGGAGAAGTCCTACCTTTGTACAAAATAGTTGGGGCGATGTTTCGGCACTTACCAGGTACACAAAATACCTGGTACTTACTAGGTGCACAAAATACCTGGTACTTACTAGGTGCTCAGTAGATGTGAGTTTACTTTCCTTTATCCTTTGAAGAGCTGTACCTGTGTCCAGGGTTAACCTCACTCTATCAGGACCTAGACATCCCTACAAAATTAGGGATTTTACTTCCCTGTGTGGTAATTAACTATTGTACATTCTATATCCAAAGTCACGGAGCAGATCCACAGTTTTCAAACTGGGTTCGAAGAAGCCCTGAGGTCCTGCGAGGCGGTTCAAGGGTGATGGATGTCAGTGGTCAGGCCTTCAGACCACCCCCTCCCAATTCAACAAAAACAGAATCTCTTTTATATCTTTCATATGTTGGGCTTTCAAGTAGAATTTCATTTTAAGAATGAAATTGAGTGTTGAAAATAGAAAATCGCAAACCTCCATTGGAGAGTAATAGAAAGTTTAATGTGAGATCTTTGCATTGCAAACCAGGTTGCTTTCTCTCTTATGTCTCTTCCCTCCTAGTCTTTTTTTTTTTTTTTTTTTTTTTTTTTTTTTTTTTCAACAGAGTCTTGATCTGTCCAGCAGTGGTGCCATCTTGGCTCACTGCAACCTCCACCTCCTGGGTTCAAGCAATTCTCCTGCCTCAGCCTCCTGAGTAGCTGAGATTACAGGCACATGCCACCACCCTTGACTAATTCCTGTATTTTTAGTAGAGATGGGGTTTCACCATGTTGGTCAGGCTGATCTCGAACTCCTGACCTTGTGATCTGCCTGCCTCGGCCTCCCAAAGTGCTGGGATTACAGGTGTGAGCCACCACGCCCAGCCCCTCCTGGTCTCCTTAATGACGAAAGCCCAGCTTCTACCCTGCTCACTGCCCCACCCCCAACATGCCCACCCAACATGCAGACCAGTCACAAGAAGGAAAACCAGTTAACAAGGGCCTGGAGAAGCTACAAGGTACTTGGACTTCCAGTCTTTAAATGGACCGTTTTTGCCTCAACCTGGCTATGAAGTCTTGGCTGATGTGGGCTAGAGATAGGAAAGCAAGGTCATCTGGGGCCTAAAATGACAAAATGAGGGCAGAGAAAAGTGTTGAAAATGAATGACTGCGGAAAGGAAAGAAATCTTCTGAGATGCTCCTCTTCCTATCTGATACCTAGTGAGATGGAGAACACGTTGACTTTGGAGCCAAGAAAGCTGAGTTCAAATTCTGAGCCTGCCTAATGTGTAACTATGTGATCTTGAACAAGCCATTAACTCCTTCCAGTCTTATTTCCTCATCTACAGAATGGGAATAGTATTGCTGTCACAGGACTAATATGAGTGTATATCACATGTATGTAAAAAGCGTATGTGAGAAATTGAATGAAAAACAATTGGTGCCTGCTAGCTGTCACTGAATAAACATCAGTCCCCCTTCTCCATCCAGCTACCATATTTTCCAGCCCATACATTGAGACACTGGGTTATGGTAAAGATTGAATTAAATGATGTAGATCAAATTCCGAATGCAACTCCTGGTACACAGTAGGTGTTTAATAAGTGCTATCTTCTCCACAAGCTTCCTTCCTTCTGCACAGCATATTTGCAGCAACTGCCATCCTGATCACCTCATGCTTGGGTTACTAACTCAGCCCCCCTAGTGGGGTCCCCTGTCCCAGAGCACTGTTCCTGTCTCCCTGGCATGTGCAGTCACCCTAATCTTCCCCTAAACAAATGAACAAAGCAAGACAAATGGCAAAGCTCCACTAACAACAAGTTATTCAGTTCCAGCATTATCTGATTTAATTCTCCATTTTCGTTTCAGACCAATCTGTAAGGTCAGTGTTAATAGCTCTCCCTCCCTCTTGTAATGATAATCTCAGGCTTAAAGAAATAAGCAATTTCAGCTCCTCACCTTGGTGGGGGCATAGCTGAGGTGTGAGATCCCATCAGATCTGTCTGCAACCAAGGACTCTTCTGCAACATTAACGGTTCTTTGAAGTGGTCTGGCTGGGCACTGAGAGTGGAGAGACCTGGATTCTAGCACTGGCTCACCATTGGTTCATGGCGCATGAGCCCATTTCTTCCTCTGAAAATGAGGAGAGTCCCTTCCTTTCTTACCCCATATGTCTGCACTCAGGTTTCAGGGCCAATTCCAGAAGGACCATATGCTCTCTGTCCTCTGTAGCTTTGCCCAAGCTGTCCCCTCCTACTCAATCACCTCCCTCATCACCCTGTGTCTACCTGGTTAAGAATTAAGCTCTAAGATTCTACTCTATCATCCCTCACCTCCTTCAGAAAGCCTTCCTAGACGACCCCAGGCAGAATCAGGTGCTCCCTCCTCTAGGCTTTCATAGCCCTGCATCTAAATCACAACTTACCTTTTTTTCTGGTATATACATTTGATTATAGGACTGTCTCCTAGTAGATAGGCTGGGAGCTCTCATGTATCTCATTTATCTTTATACCCATGTCTGTCACAGAATAATTGCTCAGACAATACTTATGGAATGAATGCATTAATGAATGAATGAAGAGAGAGAGCAAGGGAGATCGAAAGAGCATCATTGAATGAGTTCAGGGTTTTGTTCAGTCCCAGCTTCAGAGTCCATGACTTAAGAATAATTCATTCTTGCAGTTCTTCCACTGCTGACTTTGTGCCTCCATGAGGGTCAATGGCCTTATGCCCTAGCATCTTATCCCTATACCATGTAATCTGGGTCTGATGCTGGAATTTGGGCTTAGAGCTTGGCTCCAAGTCTCTGTAACAGGGGTCTGCCCTGCCTCCAGCCCCCATCCAGGACATGGGCCCTCTCTTACCCTGGCCAGCCTGTTCCAGGCCAAGGAACTCCATTCCTCTCCCCAGTTCCTGTTCTCTCCCTCTCACCTGCTTCCCTGGCTGGTGATAGGGCCTGCCTCCTGCCCATCAGGGCTTCTTAGATTACAACTATCAGCCTAATTTCCCCACTTCCGTGTCCCACCCACTTACTAGGTCAGCCTTCCCACTGTAGCTTGGAGATGGTGACATCCTCATGTGTCAGGCTTTTCCTGATATCAGGAGCACCTCGTGTCAGCTCCTATCCCTGGGTCAGATGCCCTGACATAATGCCCAGCCCTTCAGACAGCTCCAGGCCAGTGTCCAATCCCTTTCTGCCTGCCAGGGAGTATCTGGACATGCCTAGCCAAATCCTGAGATGGGCTGGGAGAAGGCAGTCGGCCCTAGAGATCGTTTCTAGTGAAGGCCCAGCCTGCAGATGGGCACACGTGGTGGGTGTTCAGGTTTGACGAGGCCTTGGAAAATGAAAGATCGCATGTGGTGCAAACCTCAGGCTATGTGCCTTTGGACAACTCATTTTATCCCTCTGTGCCAAAGAGTTTTCATTTGCAAATTGGAGATAAGAACACATAATAGCTACCTCAGAGGACTGTTGTGAAGAATAAATAGGATAATGCATATCAACCTCAGGGCCTGGTACATGATGAGCCCTCAGTAACCATGAGCCTTTTTCCATGTCGCTATAGCTGTTGTCATTATTGCTGTTGTTGCTGCTATTGTCATTAAGAAGAGTGAGCTGCATCCTCAGGTACATCTCCTGTGCCGTTTCTTTTCCTCAAACCACTCATTAATATTCTGAAGACTAAGTCAGGGAGGCAGTAGCAACACACCAGGCTTAAAATTAATCAAGTTCCCTTCACTCCAAATGAACTTTTCTCACCGATTCTCAGATCTTCGGCATCTTGCTACTGGGTGCATTTTTTCTACATAATGAAGTTTGGGCAGTGCTGGCTGGCCACTGCCAGCTCCTGCCTAGTCCCTGACTGACCTCCATGAAGTCACAGCTGTTCTCAGGCGCTGTGCTTCAAGTCCCCCACCCCCCCATCGTCTGGCTGCCTTCTCATCTGGGGTGATGCGACCCCAGCAGATTAACATGATGTCCTTGTAATTCTGCATCCAAGACACATGTCACTTTCCTTCAACACATTTGGAAGGAGGGCAAGTTCTACTTTGTAAAGACCGTCACTTATTTTGAACTGGAAGAAAATAATTTATTTGGTCAAAAGTTGTTGTGCTTTTCCATTAAGGGCACATATTACCCTTTTGTAATGGGAAATGGGGCCTTTTAGATCCCACATAGTCTAATCTCCAAAGTCACTCCAGCACAGGGCTTTCTTCCTCATTTGATTTCAGTCAATCAGTGAATCCAACAACTAAGGAAATGCATTCAAAAATTAACCATACCAAGTGAAAGCAGAGGAAGGTATGTTAGCAGGAGTCTCCCATCTCAGGTGTTTCTGTAAGAACCATTAAAATACCCCTTATCTGAGTGGAAATTCATTTTTTTCTACTATGGGAAGACTCCAAGACACTCATTCTAAGATTTGGGCCTTATTGTATTTGCAGAAACCCTGCTGAACTTTGCAGTGTCACCCGCCACCCAACTACAAGGGTCTCCCAGGATTGTTTTCTAGTTCCCAGCCTGGGCTGTCTGACATGGCACCCCAACCTGGGTACACATCTTAGAGGCTCAGCTTTTTGTCAGTGGCAAACTGGAAATTTCACCACTTAAATGGAACCACAAAATCTTAGGCCTTGGGAGAGTATGTCTGCAGAGTCATCTTGGTGTGCACCTCTCACTAACCATTTTCAACAGATGCCAAATTCTCGGATCTGGGAGGGGTGGCCCTAGTCCCCATCTTCAGGCTGTGTAAATGGTGAGCTTGAAGGCCAAAGAAAACTGCTTCAGACTTTGATACCTTATCATTATGACTCAAAGAGAAGAGAGAGGTTAAGTAACTTGCTCAGAATCACAAAGGTAGTAACTAGCAAAATTGGACTTTGAATCCAGGTTTGCATGACTTTATATTATGCCTTTCTGCAATGCTGCTGCCTGGAAGGCAGGCTTAGTGCTGCTGAGATCCTGGTAGATATCTGCTTTCCCCAAAGTGGTGAACTTTGCAGGCTACCGCCAGATCTATGCCATCTGCTCACTTCTGAGGGGCTTCTTCAAATCCCACCAGGTGACCTTAATGTCCCAAAATATTCTTGACACTGAAAAGCTGGACCCCAACCCCTGTATTGGACAGACCCTATAGGAAGTTTCCTTAATAGCCTAAGGAGCAGAGACAGAAAATGAAAAATCACTAAGGTAGTGGTAGGCTTACATCCCAGGGAGGGAGCGCCATGGCGCACACCTCTTGCATGGGCTGGGGTTTGCATTTGTGTTTAATAACAACTTTGATCTCTCTGCCAGCAGCAGCGGTCATTGAGAAATCCTGACATAAAGAAGGTATCTGGGAGATAAAGTTCTGCAAGCGATGATTACTAGCACTTAAGTTCTCTTTTTGTTGAAAGGAAGAATCCCAGATTGAACAGTGCATTGAATGATATGACAAGCAAGTACTTGATCCCTGTCCAGCTGGAGGGGGGATTGTACCCATCAGCAGCTTTTTAGCTAAGGACGTCTTTATATTTCCCTTCTTTGTCTGGGCCTCTCTCGTTCCTCCTTTTACTTCATGTCAGCACTATATAGTAGGTATGCCAAGTGGTTTTGAAATTTAAATTACAGTCTCTTTTTCAGATGTTATTGGAAAGAACATGTAATTTATAACCACGTGTTAGGAGTACAGGATGTTCATGGTCCACTGCCAATTTTTCTTTTGTAAAGTTAATAAAACTTTCATAAAACACTTATACACTTGTATATTTCATGGTAAAGATTTTTTTTATCTCATAGGCTAATGTAAAGATTTATTAAAACCATTTTTTTGTTAAGAGGAGTGTCAATAGTTTGCAGCTGAGTGTAATTTTGAATCCGTGGAAGATGACGGTCTGATGGAAAATGACAGTAACAGCTTTGTTGATTTAGCACTAAAAATAAAGGAGCCTTTCAAATGAGAGAATGCTCTAATATCCAGAGTGGGCTAGGACACACTCAGGCCAATGGAGGCAAGCTGGAGGAGCCGGCCACCAGCACTCCAGCCCCTGGCAAGAGCAGAGCAGGATTGGATGGAGCCCAGGTGGGAGGGTGAGCAGAGCCCCAGGGGTTAGTGGGAAGGAAGGCTCTTTTTGCAGGGGAGGGAGGGAGGGGCCAGGAGTAGTGTCTGAATTTACTTCTTGTGGCAGAAAACTCTGGAATCTGCCTGCCCCCACAGACACTCTTAGCCCTTTCTAGGCTTTAGTGGATTCAGTTTTTCCTGAATATAATGAGCGGGTAAGATCTGGCACACCTTCCTTGCCCCACTCTCTGTCACCTTTACCAATCCACATCTACCCCAAACTGGTTCCCACTGAAGAATCCTTTCAAGGAAACTCACTTAACTTTTTTTCTGAGTGTAAACCCCAGCTTTTATTTATTTATTTTTTTTGTAGCTGGTAAATTGGTGTGCTCCCCTGCGTAGAGGTGAAGAGTTAGATGGGTTATAGGTTCCATGATTTGGAGGAGTAAATAGACCTTTTTAAGCTTCTGTTTTCTTCTCCAGGAAATGCAGATGATAACTCCTGCCTCCAGGCCCCTTTCTGAGATGATTCTGAGATGATGCATATAAATGGGCTTTGCAAACTCTGGGTAGTAGATGTGAGAACTCTTCCTCTTCCAGACAGGATCCAAGGTCCTTTGGAAGGGACAGTGAGCGTACTGCATCCTGCTTGCATGAAGACCCTGATTCCCTCAAATGTTGAAAGAGGTTGAATTTACAAATAAATTAAGAAATTAAGAGCAAATGAAGAGGAAGGAATGGTTATTAACTGTGTGCCATAGATCTTTGCATTAGTAAGCCTTATGGTCCTTGTTTTATAGATGATGAAACTGGGACTAAGAGAAGTGAAGTAATCAACTCAAGATCATGAAATGAACGGGACGACCAGGTTTCAAACTTAGGTTTATTCTGACACCAAAGCTTCCATATTTTTTTCCATTCTAGAATGTTAGAAGCAGTGGACACTCTGGAGTGTTCCCACATGCTAAGCACTGTGCTCGGTGCTCTACAAACATTCTCTCTCTCAATCCTCACACCACACTTGGACAATCACGATTACCTTCATGCAAGGTGAGAAGTGCTGAAAGTTATAACTCCCTGCAGAGGAGGGATTGAATGTGCTTCCCGTGGAAGGCTGCAGTCTAGCAGTGCCTTTGGTGGGAGGGAGCAGGAAGCTTCAAGCTCTGGCTGGGACCACTTCTCCCGCAGTTGAGAATTGAGGGTTAGCTCCTGGAATTTGACTTAGAAATGGGATTGGTAATTGTCTCATTCCTCTCTACAGAGGTCATCCCCATCTCCCTCACTCTGCCCTCTACTCCAGCCCTGCTCTCTTTGGCCCCCCTTCCAGTTGTTCTTTCCTCTCTCCGTCTGCCATTCTCTTCTACATTCCTTTTTCAACCAAGTGGTCACTCTTCATAGCAGCATTTCTCCTAGTGACCCTCCCTGGCGCCACTGAGGTGAGGACCAGCCACATGCCTGGCTTAGGGTCACTGTTTTCTTTGTAGGAATCCTCTCCAGCCACCTCCTCCACCCACTTTCTGGCTAACTCCTATTCTTCGCTGAGGTTTCTGATTAAATGTCACTTCTTCAGACCATGCCTGACACATCTGACTGGATCAGGCCATCTGTGTGTACACTCTGTAATCATTTTGCGTTTCCCCATTACTTTTCAAAATTATAATTGATTGTTTGTAAAACTTATTTGTTTGCTATCTATGTTGCCTGCTAGACTACAAGCTCCAGGAGGGGAGGAGCCGCATCTGCCTTACTCATTGCTGCATCTTCCATTCCCAGTAGAGCGCAGGGTCAGTCCTCTCAACAGCCTCACACCATAGCAGTGTTCCTCCCCTTCTAGGTAAAAGGCCAGACAGCCTCCTGACTTCACACCCTAGTCCCATTTGCAACTGTGCCAAGTATCACCAAGTGTCATATAAGTGTCACAGAGTCTAGTTAGGAGGGATTCTGGTGGCAGACTTCCCCTTTGCCCTTTGGAGAGTGAAGATGCACATTCCCACATTGTGAGAGGTGAAGAAGGAGCCAACAGCCTAGCCTGCTTCCACGTCTCGACAACTCTGAGATATGGAGGCATAGGAAGCTCTGGGATCCTGGAAGAAAATGTAAAAGAGAAATTGGGACCCCAGGACAAGAAGTCCAAGAGAAATGGCAGAAGACCTCTACACAATCTCTGTCACTGCTGTAGGGGCAAAGGCACAGCAATTGGGACCAATGACCCCAACTAGGAACATAGCCTGGAGTGAGTGAATATGTGAGTGTGTGTGTGTATAAGTACATACGTCTCCTTTTCATCGGGTGTGGGAGAGGGCTGTGGTCCAACTGAGCAAGCCATTTCCAAATATGCAGGTTTGTTCATTGCTGTTGCTGTTGCATTTGTAGCTACTGTTGTTGCTTTTGTAGCTATTGTTGTTTTTAGATGAAGCAACTGTGGTTCAGCAGAAGTTCCTGCCGCTAGAGTCAGAGGGTGCAGGCTTGGGTGCTGAGCACCAGGGGCTGGAGCCCAGGCTATTCACTGAGCCTCCCGAGTGGTGGACAGAGCTCAACCAGGCTGAGGCCCCTTAAGTGGGATCATCTGGCTCCTCCCAGTTTTGCCTATTCAAGAGAATGTGGGCAGGGCTTGAGGATTCACCCATTATCCAGCTATCTAGCTTGAGACAATTCTGCAGAGTGGTTAAGAGTTCAGGTTCTGCAGCCAGACCCTCAGCTTATTAACTTTGTCATCTTGGGGAAATTATTTTATATCTCTACGTCTCAGTTAAAATTATAAGCAGAGCCCGTTTCATGGGCATTTGACCTGTGTGTTCCCCCAGGGCCCCATCCTCATAAAGGCCCTGCACTTGGTTTAACACTCTGTTCTTACCGTCTTGAAATTCCCAATTTTTTTTTTAAGTAGCTCTGTATTTTCATTTTGCACTGGACCTTGCAAATTAAGTAGGTGGTTCTTATTATCAAATACCAAATAAATATTTATTACCAGAACATATACTCATGGAGAGGAACAGTGAGATAAGACACGTCTGTACTTGGCACACATTCAGGGCCTGACATTAAGGGACATTATTATTATTGCCTCTTGGGTTACCTACCAAGAACTAGACACCTCCCCAGCATTCCAGCAGCTAGTTGGTTAGAAAGGACAGTACTAGTCTTCCACGACAGTCAAAAACAAGGCCCCTTTAATGCTTGAATAAGACTTAGACTGAATAAAGAATCAAGATCTTGGATGACTTCATGGCACATTTTTTCAGAAAGCCTATGGGGTGTGAAGTAGGATCTACATGTGGTAGGCTGCAGAGAGATGACCAGGGGTGACCGGCTGCCCTACAGGCAAGTTCACCTTCTCCTCTCCTTGGTGACCCAATAGCAATGCCACTCTGCTATCCCAAAGAGTTTACCATTTCTGATGCTGGTCTGATTTGGTCAGGCCAGTTGCTCATTAGTGGTCTCCCATGTTCCAACCAGTGACTAGTTATGCTTCCAAGCTAGGCACATGCAAGGTACCAGACACAGGCAACAGAAAAGTTGGCTGCACTCTTCATTCACCTGATGAATACACTAGATAGGCTCTATCTCTGTCCAGACCTCTTCGATCACCTCTGGCCCTTCTAACACATATAGCCATGGCCAGTGCTGACACCTTCCTTTGCTCTCCCCATCTCTTCTCAACTCATTCCTTCACCTCTGTCTTCATCCAAGTGCTGGAATACCTTTGTCCATCTGGTTATAAAAATATTATCACCATCCCATTCCTTTGACGTGTCCTCTAGAGAACAAAACCCCCTTGCTAAAAGGAAGCATTTTCTATTATATTTGACCAAAATCTATTTTTGAACCTTTATTTGCAATAGCTGGCAGCATAGTGCAGCTCCTAAAGCTTCTCATACACTCCAGATATTATGTAATGGGGGGATGGGCCAGGAGAAGCAGGAGGTCTCCTTAACCCTGGGGTATCTGAGGAGCCAGGGAGGCATAGCAGGTATTCGCAAAGTGAAGCTTTGAAATAGTGTCTCTGAAATTCAGCCCAGCGCTCTTTCTTCCTGCTGTGTGATGTTGTCTCTATTGAAAGATTCTCTTTCCCCAAACATAGAGTACAATAATCCCATTGAATGCATTGCCAATGATAAACTACGTATGGACAAATAACAACAGTGACAAAACCGCGTACAGAGACAAGGCAGTCTGTGTCGGGGAAGAAAGAAAAAAAATAAATGAAATTAACAGTGGGAGACAAAAACAGAGGAAAACCCAGCAATTAGATTAATCATAGACTTCCAGGAAATTGGCCCAAATTTCTTTAAAATCTTGTTGATTGTTATTCAGATTGAAGGGTTCCCTGCAAGATTAGCCAGAGCCCACTAAGCTTGCATACCAATCTGCTACATCCCGCATGTGAGCTGCTCAGATCCCAGGGCTGTGCTCCCGCTACAGTGGATCACCTGTGTAGCAGTGAGGTCCGGTAGACAGAGCCCAGGACTGGGGGTCAGGGAGTGGCATTTCTAGTCCAGCCTGTCAGTCAACTCACTTTGGGACTTTGAACAGATCATGTAACTTTCTGGACCTCAGTTTCCTCATCTGTTAAATAGGCAATTCCGCCGGCCTTTCTTAAGGCAGTGGGTTTTGACAGGTTGAAGAGAAAATATAGATGTGGAAATCCTTGGACAGGCTGAAAATGCGATGCAAGCATAACATAACTTTTTGAGTATTTTCACGGTCAGAAACGAAGTAGGCTATTGCTCAAGGTTCACATATCCCACCTCCAAACACCGGAGTAGAGAAAATGCAGTGGAGCCCTAGTCATTGTTTACAAAAATGTTCCAAAGCCTTCAGATTCAGAAAAATGTTCAGTACATCTTTACCCAAATATTCCTCCCTCTTTTATGATCTGCATTTAAAAGAAAATTGAATGACCTATCTCTGGATTTATTAATGCTTAAATCATTAGTATCTTGGCTTCAGAATGCTCCTGGGTTGCCAGCAGGATGTCAGAGCTTTCAAATGCCTGGAAGTTGCCCCTC
This sequence comes from Nomascus leucogenys, assembly GCF_006542625.1. Lineage (NCBI taxonomy): Eukaryota > Metazoa > Chordata > Mammalia > Primates > Hylobatidae > Nomascus > Nomascus leucogenys. Next base: position 76,543,565 of record NC_044395.1, read on the forward strand.
ACCCAGGGTGAAATAATCCAAGCATAAAATGGTTTGGGTTTGGTTTGAAGGATTGAATGCCTGAGTTCCTCTTAGAACTGAACTTTTCAAATATGACCATTTTTGGCTCAAGGTTAAACAAAGTTACTGGCTGACTACTAGGTGCTAGGCTCTATGCTAAGAGCTTTACATGCATTATTTAGCTTAATCCCTACAACAACCTAGTGTGGGAAGTTCTATTAACGTTCCTATTTTAGGGATGTAAAAAGCAGGACCCCCCCTTCAAGTATTATGGAAGAGATTTTGACCAATTTTTCTCTTGGCTTCTGTCTTTGAGTCTGTGAATCATATGAAAAGAATAAATCATCTGAGAGCTGAAGTAAGCCACAACAACCATCTAGTATTACATTTCCCAAAACATGTCTCTGCTAGATTTGCTAGGTGTTAGCATTTGGGCATCAACTAAGCTTGAGGACAAGAATCAAGGAGGCTTCTTTGCTGCAAGACTTCTCAGGGCCTTTGAAATGGATGTTCATTGTGACTCTCAAAGGAGAGGATGATGCAGGCAGCATTTTCCAAACTTACTTGGTGACAAATCTTTTTCTATAGGATCCTAATATTCTTCAGAAAATTATTTTAAAAGATGAGATAGATTGTCATATTATAAAGGAAGACACCAAGGCCCAGTCAGGTGCAGTGGCTTGCTCCCAAGTCCCAGGATGTTAATAGCAGAGACAACAACCCAGTTGTGCTGAGTTCAGACCTAGGCCAGGTTCCATGTTTCACTACAACAAAGGAAGGTATGGTAAGAGGGCCAGTGTGGGCTTTCCACAGATTCACGCCACAGGGACCACACCTGGGATCACAGATCACAAATCACACATTTGCAGAATCAAATGGTCATGGGTGCTTCAAGCTAGAAGAGAAGGTTTTATTTTAGTCAACTCTTTTATGCTTGAAGGAGCTGTATTAGTCAGGATTCTCCAAAGAAACAGAGCCAATAGGATGTGAAAGGAGAGCGAGAAAGTGATTTAAGGAATTGGCTTATGAGATTGTGGGAGCTGGCAAGACCAAAATGTTCAGGGTAGACCAGCAGGCTGGAAACCTAGGGAAGAGTTGATATTGCAGTATTGAGTCCAAGCAGTCTGGATACATAATTCCTTTTTCCTCAGGGGACCTCAGTTTGTTTTCTCTTAATGCCTTCAACTGATTGAACAAGGCCCTCCCATATCATAGAAGGTAATCTGCTTTATGCAAAGTCCATTGATTTAATGTTAATCTCATCTTTAATGCTCTGAGTTTCAACCTGCACCTTCTGTGGTACCACAGAAGTGCCTTGTGAATTCCCTCATCAGTGAATGAGGCTAGAAGCAGGGGCGAGGGAGGAGGGCTGAGCTGGATAGATTTAAGGTTCTACCACACTCCCCTCCTTCATCCAAAACAATTCAATTTCTATCTGTTACATATGAGACTTCCCTTTAAACTGATGTTAAAATCTGCTGGAAATTCCTCTGGTCTACACAAGAACACTAGCCCTTCCAACACTTTTCTACTCAAAGTGCATTCTCCAGACCGACAGCATCAGCACCACACAGGACCTGGTTAAAAACGCAGAATCTCAGGTCCCACTCTTGACATATTGAATCAGAGTCTGTATTTTCACAAGATCCTTAGATGATTGGTAAACATTTTCAGGACTGAAGAGCAGTGCTCTGGAGCTCAAGCTTCTAGAGCACTGACCAGCACGTTGCCAGACACATCATAGAAAGTTAAGAATTGATTTTTTTCCTGAATGATGGCTTGACTTAAAAAACTGAGGCCCAGAGGGAGAAAAGATGACACAATTAATTGCTAGAGTATTAGTTAAATCTTATTAACAGAAAATAAGATTCTCTGATCATATATGTGTTCTTTGTACAAGAATATGCCTCTTTTCTGGAAAGCCCAAGTCATCATTGAAAATTCTTAAGTTTCCAGTCTGAGCATTTCAGAATTCAAGAAGTTCCATAGAACCATCTAAGTTATTTGTGTTTATAGGACAATTTCTTACAAGGAGTTTTGTTCAGCAAACAAAATCACTTCACCAGAATGAGCAAGCTCTCTTGAGAGGTCCCACTGGAGTGGATGAAAACTGAACTATGTGTTTACCTGAAGGTACATTCAAGCTGAAATAAAAATCTCCTCCTATGCAATCTAGGTTCATTTCAGCTGCCTTTTCTGAAAGGACTTGAAAAATTCTGAGCAAATGATCAGTCAAGGAGTTAATCTGCTGTTGTGCTAAACTGCTAGCACTGAGGCTGTCATAGGGGAGAAAGAGAAGCAAGTGGAGAAATCTTTGATCCTCAGTTCAGCCAACTTCTTCCAGAAAGTGGAATGAGAGATCAAACATGAAGAGCAGTGTGGGCTCTGGGCTCTGTCCAGAGCTATAGGAATCCAATATTACAATAATCATCCAACTTCGACAGAAGTCATCCCAGGAAGCTTGCCAAGAAAAAAGCTTGACGAAGAAGACGGCTGAAACTATGACAAATGTGGGAGAGGGAGTGAAGGTTGCAGATGTCTTTGGGTTGTCTTCATTGGAAAACTGTGCATCTCCTCCCTTATGCAGCCTTTCTTACAGAACCCAAAACAAACAAAGATGAAGCTGAATAATCATCTGCATTTCTATACTCACCTAAAAGTTCAAGGGTTTGGTCTTGGTTTTTCTGGGCTAAAGATTCACACAATCTCAGCCCACCAGAGGAGCTTACTGTTCAAATAGCACTGTGTACCAAGGGTCTCACCAGCACTTCTGTTCAGATCCTGTGTGATATTCGCCATAAAGGCCCTCACATCTGTGTAACACCTTGTTACAGAGTGTTACAAAGCACTGTCACATTCAACTCATTTGTCCCAAGGTGGGGTCTGTGTGCTCTGGGATGCAGAACTGATTGCTGGCTGCCTCCTCATCCCATTTTCTCTCCAAGAATCCTGGTCATAAGTGATGCACAGGACAACTTGACCAAAGTCCAGCAAATCCTACAAGTATAGTCACTTGCAGCTACTACAAATGCAAAATCTCATTACAGTCACTGGACTATAGCCCGTTACACTGATATTTGGCAGAAGGCTTGGCAGATAGTCAGAGCAGCACCCCTCATAATTTTCTGAGTGCCCAGACTGTTACCACTTTACCTTGACTTGTGGCATGGAGCAGATACTATGTAAAAGCTGTACCTTAGGACATAATCTCTACTCACAGGCTTGGTCTTGAACCATGCCCTTCAGCTCACCTAGCTTTCAAATACTGTGGCCACCTGCTGCAACACTGATTTCCCCTTTCCTTCCTCCCCCCAAAATGCTCCCCCTCACCCTGCCAAGATATGCCTTTAGAACCCTGACCTCTTAACATCAACCACAACCTCACTACCCCGTACTTCAGTGGTATTGTCTTCTTATTCAACCTAGCCCAAAGGACACTGTGTACCAAAGGATAAGCAAATCAGTTTTTTGGGGGAAAAAAACCAAAAATCTGAGAAAACCTTCATAAATTCACACTGTGCTATAGTTCACTGCAGAGCCACCCAGTAAAGGATGCTGCAATCTGGAGAAGAGAAACTAGCAGAACCCAGTGGATTCTAGAGCTGTTAAGCGTGGTAGGCTACAGTTCGCCCATCATCAAGTGAGTTGATAGAACTAATACTTATGGGTAATAAAACATAGTCCCTTCCCTCAAGAGGTTAAGAATTCATCGAGGAAGACAGACAAGAAACATGCAATTACAATCCTGGGGGATGTTGTTGTGATCCAGATTTCCCAAATGCTATCGAGAGTACTGGTAACTGCTGCATCCAACAATTTCAGGGGGGTATATTCACGTTAGGGATAGCTAAGAAAATCCACTGATCTGGAGAAGCTTTTGGCATTAATTCTATAGAAGCTAACCATATTATTAATGTTTATAACACATGATTGCCTCTGACAAAGATTGAGATTTTATCCTTTCATAATGAGCTTTCAGCCAGAGGCCCCAAGTCCCACCCAGGTAGCTGCAGGTGACTCATAGAAACAATGTCAACATCTGAAGAATGTTTGCACCAGCACAGCTTGAATGATCTGATATCATCATCAATCATTCAAATAATATGAGCAACTATATTATCTGCTAAATTAATCATTCTAATATAGATGAGTATAATGTTTTCTCACCCATGAAACAAGGATAATAATTCTAACCCTAGAGAATGAGTGTGAGGTTTAAATTAGACACTATAGGTAAAGTATCAACAGTTCTGTTATGTTTTAAGCCTTGTTTAAGGTTTCAGCTGCCTTGAACAAGAGAAGGAAAAAAAATAAATTGCATTGTTCTATCTAGTATTTGAAAACTCCAGATTATTTAGACTGGATAGCCTGAAAGTGTTCAGAAGTCTTGCTAGAATCCTTTTAGAATAGCTAAAGACATCAGAGATAGGGAAAGCTTTCCTTTTGCACCAGGTGGTGAGGGGCTAGATGTCTCAGAACTAAGATGCAGGCCACTGGATATCTATTCCATCTTTCCCTGCCCACCCTAATAGGAAGAGGACAACTCAGGGGTCTATTCAGAAGAGACAGAACTGATGGGAGGGGGCCAGAATGTTCAGTTTATGAAAATTTTGCCTTCTGAGTCAAGTTTAAACCGGAGCTTTATCTGAGTCCCATGGCAAGAACCTCTTGAGATCCTATCTGTTAACAGTTTACATTTCACTTTAACTTCCTCCAGGGGGGTAGAGCCATAAATACTAGTGAGATGGTTTTGTATGATAGCCTGGAATTCTTATAATTATTATTGTTGGCAACAGTGTTTGGTTTCATGGCAGTAGGCTTTGCTGGTTGCCTGATATCAGTAGAGAAAAAGATGTCTTTAACTTCAACATGTTAATGTTATGATTATTTAGTTCTTTCTGCATATCAAGTGTAACCCACACCTTAACAAACATCCCAGAAAGGAACTAGAGGTCCAGAAAGACAGCTTTGAATTAAAATCCTGTAGTTGCCACTCACAAGCCATGTAACCTTGGCCAGTCTATTTGGGCTTCTGTTTTATCTGTTGAATGAGAGGCAAAATTTCAGAAGATTCTTCAAAGGTTTAAATGAGAAAATGTTTCTGGCACATTATGGGACTAGAAATACATCTTATCCATCCCATTGTCAAAAGCAGACACTCTGGGGTGAGTCTGGTTTATATCCCAGCTTTTTGACTATCTAAATATAGAATCTCAAGTGCCTTTCCACTTTGTAAAACAGGACAACAATAGTATTTACTTCACGGGGTTGGCTAAGCCCCATAAGATAAATTGGATGAATAAGTACAAGTTATTAATATATGTAAAGCACTTAGAATAGCACCTGGCATATAGTAAGTTCTGTTGTAAGAGTTAGCTATTTTCATGATTTCTTTCCTTCCTCCTTCTCTCTCTCTAGTTTCTTCTCTTCCACTGTGCTAATATGACAGAAGAGCTCTTCCTGACAACACAATCCATTTGGAATCATCAAGGAGACTACTGATCTCCTTTCAGCATCAAAAGAGTTAAGATTCTTTCAGAACCAGATGCCTGAGCCACATACTGCTCCCTCTCCTTTATAGAGGCTAAGGCCTTGATCATTTCTTAATGTAACTATTTCAGGAAATTTGTTGCGCTAATAATGTTAATATGCCTTATTTCTACACTGCTCACGCCCTGAGCTCTCAATCACTTCAAAACACAGTGATTGAAATTTTTCAAAAGTCTTTGATTTCAAAGTTGTTATGTAGAACACTAGTCAAGTATAAATATGGCAGAGTGATTTAAGGCGGTTGGAGCAATCCAAATGTTTAAGCTTGTTTCAAATAATTATCAATCTTTCTGCTCTGCATTTTCAATACCTCCCTTCATTTCAAGGAGTGGCCCTCAGTGAGGCCTGGAGCATGCTGTTGAGGCTGCTGAGTGCCTCTCTTGTTTCCCACACTATGTCACCTTGTCATAATCATGTTATTAAACCCTTAATGGCTTGTGCCGCTCCTGGTGTCTGATTCGGGTCACAGAGAGAACTGGTCACCTTGGAATCAAACACTCACTCCATGACTGGATTCATCCAAGCATAGTCCTTTTAGGCCACAGCTTTGAGGATGTGCAGCCTAAGGGATAGTGCCTTCTGATAGCCTTATATCAGTCAGTTCAGATGCCCACAGGGAAGCAGGCTCTGGTGAACATTTACCTTGAAGTCATGAGCTCCAGATGGACCAGATGATGCTCTTATGGCCGGGGACATCTCCTGTGCACCACTGCTTATCTGCTCAGTCCCACTTCTTATTCTACTCCAGCCCCTCCCACCTCTACCAGTTCTGCTTGGATCTTGACCAGATTCTCTCCAGGATTACCTGACAGTGCTTTTTTCACCTGGGTGCACATCATGTACTCCCTCTCCTGCCTTGGGGCTTCTCTGATTGAAGGGGAGAAGTAACTATGGGCCCTGCTTAGCCATATGCATGTGCAACTGTAAATGCAGGCAAGTAAATTACCCAAGGGCTACCCTTGACCAAAGGAAGTGATAGACAGATATGTTCTCCCTTCGTACTCCTAGTTGACAGTTTCAAGACACATTTCATGCACCTTCTCCAAAGGCCCTGTGAGATGAGCATCAGTTGCTCACAGCAGCAGCCAATTCCCCAGCAAATACTTGCACTAGCCTTCTCTCCTTTGCTATTCTACTCTGTCACCTCTCTTTCAAGTGTCCTCCATTCCAAAATAAAATGCAATTGCATTTGCTTCAGACTGTTTCCAGGGAAACTCAGGAATTGCCTGCATCCAGGAGCAATGGGCTCAGAAACATTCCAGGCCCAGAAACACTGACTTAGAAGACCAGAGCACATGAATTCCTGAGAACAAAGGGAACGAAGCCAGGGATGCCTTTGTGCAGAAGGACAAGGTGACCCAGTTACCCAAGCACAGACTAACCAGGGGGAAGAGCTATCTCAGCACAAACTGTTTGCTGGACACATTATTTTTTCAGTGCCAAAGAACCAGTGGACAGGATTACTTTAGTAAAATTAGTACAGATGACAGTTACCACAGCACAAAGGACTAGGGGCCTGGGCACAATAAGACCAATGAACACAATTACTTAAGATAGAAGCTTCAGGTATAGCAGTTGCCTCCGTGTAACTGGACGAAGGCCTGGGGTTTGCTTGGCACAGAGTAACAGAGCCCAACGTGGCTGGGGTGGAGACTGGCCAGCCTTTTCCCTTCTGCCTTCTGCACCCCCACACACAGCAGCACCAACCATTGCTTCCACTGTTACTTGTGGAGTGCACATGAAGAAGAGCATGAGATTTAGGCTCAGAGGATGGGAGTTAAGGCCCCTCTCTGCCCCTTCACTGCTTGTGTGACTTGGGTGATTCACTAAAACTGTCCAAGAAACACTTTCCTCCTTTATAGATGGGAAATAATAAATATGAGAGGATAGCTATTGAAGTCCTCTGCAAAACTGTAAAATATACACTTGAGGTTGATAATACCATTCAGTATGAAATAGCTGTTTTATGGAGGCTAAGAGGAACGTAAATTGATGATTATCATTATTATTAAATAATATTTGCTTTTGCATATCTCTGCTTTACAAAGTGTTTTCACTTGATCCTGTCCAAAACCTGCCTGGCAAGTTGTGTCATTACACCTCATTCTACAGAGAAGGAAACTGCCACTCAGAAAGCTCGACTCTCCCAAAACAGTCAGGCAATGAGTGGCAGACCTGGGGAACAAAGCAGGACTTCTGGGCCCACGTCCCTTGCTGTGTTTCTACCCTGACATGCCAGAAAGGAGAGTTGGGCACCATGGTTCCATGTTTTCCAGCTTTAATTGGAATGATGCCGGGAGATAACTCCGCTTAAGAACGCTGAGATGATAGTGTTCTGTCTCCCTCTTCCCCGGGGCCATTCCTGGGTAGCACTCACATCACGCTGTCATATAGAGAAGCTTCTCAGGCCTATATTTAAGTAATAAGACATGACAGGCTGTGTATTTCTGGGACATTATTACATGCCTGGGGTGGTGGTGGGAGGCTGAGGCTAAGGAAATTTCTTTGAGTGTTGCTTTGGCTATTATAAAATATCATGTATAAATCAAGATGGGGTGAAGGCTAGTCAAAGAGGCAGACAGTCACTTACAGGCAGTGCTGGCATGGCTGTTACATCACTGCCAGCCAATCCCACTGCTCCTCTTTCTTGCCAAATCCCCCCAAGCAATTTGATAATATGAGACTTACAAAGCATTCAGTTTCAAAGCCATCCTCAGGATTCTGAGATTGTCAGGGTTTGTGGAGCTGAAGGGTCAATCATCCCATGGGTGTCCATCTCCATTCAGTGGAGGGTGATCCAAGTAGATCTAGATGTAGAGGTTCTGTAAGAGACGGCCCTTCAGCAAACCCATACTTGCCATTGGGTAATTGCTGGATTTGCACGTCTCAACGTCTTATGGGTTGTGGTTGTGGTTTTACACTCTATTTGGGGGATAGGCCTTTACTCTCTGCCAGTCTAAATGACTAGCAGGCATTAAAGATGGCTGCCAGGCTGATCAGAAACAGACTTCTAGGCTGTTTTGCAACTAGATCCCTGAGCTCTGATGTTTCAGCCAAGGTTAGGCAAATCCAGGCCGCAAGCCTGGTTTCTGTGGGGCGTTCTCATGTGCGGTGACCAGGCTGTGATTAGGAACAGCAATATTTTCCAGAGATTTTGCCCTCAGGGAACTGACAATATGGAAGAAGGTATAAAACAAATATACTCAGATAAATCCAGTATGGGTAATAAAAAAATTACTGAGACGAAGTCACATTTAGCTATATCCTTAGTGCATGACACAACATTGAAGATAACAGTTTCTCAGGCAATGCTTGTTGAAGGGATGAAAGTGCCCTAAGAACCCAAAGTGCTAAAGATGTCCAGCTGCTCTAAGCTTCAATTTTTTAGGCTGAATATAAAGAAAAGTGGGGCTTTCTTTCCCAGCCTTGCTTGCAGGGTTAGAGTGAGAATTAAAATAAGAGGCTTTTATTGTAAGCTTTAAAGCACTACCCAGTTTTAAGTGAATACAGTGTAGGATGTGATCACACATCTGTCTAGCAGTAAGAGAGACAACTCAAAGAAAGAACTCTGGATAGTCTGGGGGTACATAAACATATCCAGCCTCTTTCTCCTATTCCCTCTCTATCAGTGACTTGGACTAGACTTATGCTGCAAAGAGGCTTCATCTATTGATCTTTTGGAAATGTCTGCCTCATATACTAAGTTGGGTAGGATGGTGAGATTTCACCTGGATCCACATGGATCCATGATCCAGTGAGGCAGTGCCATGATCAATTAACAATGTCTACCATGGACTTTGTTCAAGAAATAGCAGCATGTGTGCATTTGTTTTGCCATTTTTCACCTGGACCCTCATTTTCTCATTCCAGGTAACAGCCTCCTAGTTAGTCTTCATCTTCCATTGTCACACATTTCAATCCATTGTTACTTCTGCCACTGAAGTGGTCTCCTTCCAAAACATAAATCTGACCATGATATTCCTCTACTGAAATCACTCAGGGATTTTCTCCTTGTTCCACAGAATGTAGCCGAACTCCTCAGCAAAGCCAGTAAAGCCCATAGTAACTTGATCCCTACCCTGCTAAATCATCTCTGGCCTGGAAGCCCAAACCTTACCCTCTAACCATACCAGGAAAGCATAGCTAGCTTTCTCGCCAGCACACTCTGAGCAATTTAACCAGCCTGAAATCTTCTACTCAACCTTACTCTTTAGTGCATTTATTTTCACCTCTGTGAAATCTTCCGTTATCACCTTCGAGTAGAATTGATCTCTTCTCTTTCATCCCTGTAGCACACTATACAGATATCTATTACAGCATTTATCCTGTGTAAAAAGTATTTATTTGCTTGTTACCTCCCTCACTAGACTGTGAACTTTGTAATACAGGAGATTATGTCTTGTGTATACATCTTTGTATTTATTCTAGGTACTGTGCTTGGCATAAATATATGCTCAATAAATATTTGAAGAACAAATAAATGAGATGAGGAATGTACTGAACTGGACTGCCATATATAGAGCCCTTTCTATGGGCTCCTTCCTTGTAAGTCACCAGCCTTGGATCTAATTGAATCTAGGGAGGACACAGACCCAAGACAGCCATTCTGGAACCTGGATTGTACCTTGTGAACTGCATATGAGGAGAACTTTGATAAACAGAGTTCACTAGCATGTTAGTCATGAGCAAACAAATATGTGAACTTGAGATATGGAAAGTCAGTTAATAGCAAAAGATAAAAGACACAAGGAGAAGGCCAACTTGGTCACCATGAGACATTAGAAGCTATGAGTAAACAGAAATGAGCAAGACAAAGATGAAATTTGCATGGAGTGTAAATAGGGTGATTAGATGGCAGCAGCAAGAGGGTAGAAGCAATCAACTCTGGTCTCTGAAGGACAGTCTCTAGAGCCATCTTGGATCCCGAACAACTTTCTGGTTTCACATTTATTGCATTGTTCGTTATACCAAAACAACAGAATATGTTTCTGCTAAATCTAGAGGGTCTATTTGGGATGGTCTAATTTAAACTACAAAGTACATTATTCAATCAATGGTGCAGATAGGATTCAAATGCCAGAGCTCTTTCTTTTCAACAGTTGGACCTCAGAACTAACCAACATTGGTCAAGAATGAAGCCCACTGGCTTTGGTCCGAAGTAAGGCCCACAGCAGCAGAAGCAGTGGTCAAATATTGGTAGAGAGAACTACTGCCCAGTCTGTAATACCAGCTTCTCCAAGTGCTGGGCCCAAGCCTCACTCATGCAGAACTCCTCCAATATGCAGACATTGCTTCCTACCTGGAGGTTCCACCTCATCACCAAACTGGCCTGGAGAAGAAAAGATTAACCTCAAAAAGCTGAGTAGCTATTCAAATAACTGAAAAGCTGCTCTTTATGAAATGAAGAGCAGACATACACTCCATAAGTACTTCTGAAACTTAAATGGGCACACAAATCACCTGCAAATCTTACTGAACTTCAGATTCTAATTGAGGGAAAATGGGATGGGCCCTGAGATTCTTTAGTTCTAACAAGCCTCCAGGTGATGTGATATGCTGGTCTGAGGACCACACTTTGTGTAGCTAGGCTCTAAGTAGCCCCTGAGGGAAGAAAGAGAGCCCTTTGGCGGACGCTAAAGTACAGGATTCCTAGCTAAAGAACTTTCCACCTGTTCAGAGTTCTGTGGAAAACAATGGAATGGTTCAGTATCATGACAGACCAAGCAAAAATTAGGCAACAATTTGGCAATTGCACATTATAGAGGAAATTTTTGCTCTGCATGGCAGATAGACTATCACAGTAAACTTCAAACTTTTTCGTTTATGTATGCCCTAAAATATTTTGACAACTATGTACCTACTTGACCATTTCTACATCACATGTTTAAAGGTATTTATTTATTAATAAAAAATAGAAAATGTTAAACAGTGTATTTAAAATGAAATGAAGATTGACTAATTTAAACAAATGCTGCATTAGCACCAGCAGGTAAGCTCCAGAAGGCAGGGAATTATTTTGCCTGTATTGTTCACTGGCATGTACCCAACAGGTAATAGGTACTTGATCAATGTTTGTTGAATGAATGAAGGTACCCCAAATCTGAAAGCAGACATGTGAAAATTTTATCCATGAGACTTATCTATAGTATCTCAAAATTTGGTAGCCCCACAAAATATTCCAGTTACATTTAAAAAGTGATTTTCTAAAAAATGTATCTTGACCTACACTGTTCAGGCTCTTCTAAATTCAGGGCATCCCAATCTTGGACAAAATACCAATGTTTTAATGTTAAGTTTCATATAATACCTAACAGAATGACGATCAAGGCAAAAAAAGATTTTTAAAAACCTAGAAATGTATATTGTTTTCCTTACTTCCTTTTTTAAATAACAACTTTTATTTAAACAGCATCAGACATCTCAGGGCTGCCTCCCTGATCAAAATCTGTCTGAACCTCCATCATCTTGTTCCATTTACACATCAGAACATTCTGGGGTCTGGGTTAGGACCTCAAAGGTCAACTACATCTCTGAAATACCATAGAGTGCCTATTTTCATACTTTCTGGATGCCACATTCTGCCCACCCATGGAATTTCTCCTGGTGTCCAGTCTACCTACAGTGGACAGACCAATCCCAGCTCTGATAACAACCAGCACTTTTCTTCTAGGATGGGCAGGCCTTTGAGCAGTGGCTGGTATCAACATGAGGCAGTGTCACCTGGCCCTTCAAACACAGCAGATTTTACTACCCTCTGACATCTCTCAGGCTCTTAACCTCCCTTTTTAGGCCATCACTCTTACCTTTGATAATCACACTGGCTTTCTGAACCCTGACCCTTTGGCCAATAGACCTACAGGTGGGATCTGCCCAAGTGGTCCTCTTCCTGCCTCCACCTGGACCCACTTCCAGCTCCTGTCCTATTTACGTTACAGTGCAAACCCACAGCTCCAGAGCTTCCTTCACACTTTCCTCCCCTCTCATCCTAATGGAGACCCCGCCTTTGTCCTCTCTCTCCCCAGTCTTCCCTAAAGACAGAGTTCCAGAAAAGCATCAGGAGCTTCCTGGACCCAGCCTGCTCATTGCAGTGTTGTTAGAGGGGAGATCCAGCCAGCGCATCACTGCCTTTCTTTTCCTCATTTATAGCCCATTTCTCTAGGCAACAGGTCAGACTAAGACCCTGATGGAGTGTTCCTCTGATAGACAGAAATGGGACTGAGACTGAACCTTGGCCAAACAAAAAATATTTTTGACTGTGCTTTAAAATTTTTTTTTTGATACACGCCATAACTCATCAGCCTAAGGGAAAGTGGTGATATTCCAGTGTCCGATAAGCACATTAGACCAGCCCACAGATCATGGGAACCAAGAGAAAATGGCACTGCAGGGTTACATGAGCCTCGGACATGTTCCCGGACAGAACAAGTGTTATTGTGGGATGACACAGACCAGACCTCAAAGCAGATGCTAGTTAGTCCTGTTCTCAGAGGAAAAGCCGACTGGAAATGGAGCTTTGAGACAGGGTCAAAAGCAGCAATGCTCTTTCTGGCTGGCAGCCCTCATCCCAGCCTTGTCTCCACAGAATCTCACTGGGAAAAAGAGAGAACCCAGAAACATCTATGTGACTGTTTTAGATTTAATCATGATTGATATTTGTCCAAGGAAGTGAATGGATCCAGGATGGGGAGAGAGATGTCTGATCAGAAGGTTGAGTAGGATGTTTCCCAAATTTGCTTTCTGGCCCATTAAAATCTCATCAGGATAAATCTTTTGGGAGAACTAAGACAGTAAGCATTTGGAACAGCAGATAGCTGGGCAAGAAAGAGGGTGTCAATTTAGATGTCTTCCATTGGATGGGGATAGTGGCAAAAACAAGACAAACAATCATCAGAGCTGATAAGAACCAAGAGGTCATCAAATTCAGCTTCTTGATTTTGGCGAGAAGGGGAGTGGGGCAAAGAGAGAAAGGGGGGCATGCCAAGGTCACACTGCCACAAGGCATGGAGGAAGGTGAACAAGGACCAGCACTCAGCTCTCCTGATGTCCAACCCAGGTGTTTTTCCTTGCACTGAGCCTTGAAGGCCAGCCCAGGTATTGGCGAGGACGCTGCTTCCCTTTGCTGCTGCTCTGGAGCTGGGGAGAAATGGGCCAGGTCCTAAATGCAGCTTTTAGGGAAGTCTCTAGCAGGTTGTCAAGTGCTCCTGCCAGTGCTGAGCTGGCAAAGGAGGGTGGGGAGAAGTGCTTAGAAATCCTGAGCACTGAAAGGTGGCCTGTAATTGTAAAATTCCATTTCCTTTCAATTAGCAGCTGATTGCATTTGATGAGCTGCAACATTGTTTCCTCCGTGTAGATTAGGAGTCAGAGCAGTCAACGAGCTGTGAAATTCTCTCCCTGCTGAAACAATAGACAGTGATTAAAGCGCAGCTAATCCGATCATTATAGCCAGAGCCCACTGATCATTAGCTGCTAACCAGATCCCAGAGAGCAGCTCCAGCCCAGCCAAGGCGGACTGGATGTAGCAGGTAAACACTACCAATATGCTGCCTCCCTCCTCCCCATGCCCAGAAGTCCCTGGTGGACCCAAGGTTTGGGGCGAAAAACTGGATGCCACAGTGGATACAGGAAATGAGACTGCCAAGGGCAGCTTGATATCAGAGAGACAGCCAGGACTTCAGAGGTAGAGGTAACAGATTTGGGATCATGTCCCAGCCCACCCCTCACCCCCACCCCCCAGTTTGTGTTTTAACCCTGCAGCTGGCATCAGTTATTTACCCCAAATCCTTTATAATGCCTTCCTTGTGTGGCTGTTCTGAGGATTAATACCACAGCCTAGGCAAGATCACTGGCATAATGCTTAAAGTCGGTAATAACACTAACTAACATTTTCAAGTGTTTGCTACGTGCCCAGCACTGTTCTAAGGGCTTTGTATAGATTAACTTGTCTAATCCTCATAACAGCCCTGATATAGTAGATGCTATTATTATCCCTGTTTTTTCAATGAGGAACACATAAGTTCAATAACTTGCACAAGATCACTTAGCCATAGGAGACAGAGCTGGGATTTAAACCAGGCAAGCCAGCTCAGAGGCCCTGCTATAAACCACCCCACTTGGCTGCTTTAAAAAAAAAAAAAAATGCTAACACTCATTGTCTCCCTTTGCTAGCCCTGTAGTTTTCAAACTTTACTGTGCGGAATAATTAGCCAGGGAGATTGCTAAAAATGCAGATCACCTGGCCTAAGCCCCAGAGATTTGGATTCAGTAGGTTAAGGAAAGCACCTAGGAAGCTGTGTGTTAATCAGCACCACGTGCAGTGCTGATATGGTGATCCAGGACTTACCTGGAGAAGTGCTCTAGGTTCTGGGGAGCAGCCGTTTATCGTCCAGGACCCACATCCTCCTACCTCACCCAGGGCTACTGCCCAACGCCTGATGACGAAAGCCACAGTTGCACTCACAGAGGATGAGAAAGAGGCAAAAAGCAGAGATTCTGGAACCACATGAAGCAGGATTTGAAAATCTGTTCCTTTTCTTACAGAAGTGGCCATATAAATCATCATCCAAAGCAGGACACTTCTGAGAGTAAAAGGGAAATTAATAATTATTCCCAGACAATAGACATAAACTGAAACTGTCCCAGGCAAACTGGATGTGAGATCATTGTAGCAGATGCTGATGGTGACCTTGGTTCTCTGGTGCTGAGAGCTGCTTACAACAAGCACCTGTGGAGCATGAGCAGCCTGAGCACAGGACAAGCAGGAAGGGCGGAGGGTTAATGTCCCTGAAGCCACATCAACCAATGGCAGATAAGGGATCTATAGATGAACACCATAGTGTTCTTGCCTCTAGGATGGAATAATAACTCTTAAGAGTGTTCTGCTCTATCTCCGAGAGTTCCCCAGCAAGACAGAGCCCCAGTCACTCATCATGGTAAGTAGCTGGATAACTCAACGTTTATCTTCTTTCCATTCTGTATTTCATGTTTCTCATCTTTACTGGTTATTTCATGGAGTCACCTCGCAAATGAATTGACACCCTGATCCTTTGCTCAGAGTCTTCTTCTGCACTCAGAACAGTCGTCTTACCACTTAGGAGACATGTGACCTTGGGCAAGTACTTAGATTTCAGCTTTCTTAACAGTAAAATGGAAATAACAGTAGAGAATGCGTGTAAAGCATGGCATATGGCAAACACTTGATAAATGTCCAGTTCCAGTGTTATTATTATTGAATTGTTATTGCTCTGACTCGCGTCGGAAGCATTTTTTCTCTGCTATCTTGCTGTCGCCTCTTCATCTCTCCTCCAGATTGTTGCAATCCTCTCTCATCCAAGGTGGCTTCTGCACCATGGCCAGGGTGCTGACCCCTTATTTCACTGCTACCATTGGCCCGCTGTATATCAGGCAAGTGCCAGGCTTTGAGAAATGGTAATATTGTGTTTTTTTTAATTTGTCTTGAAAAACGATTCAGGGTGGTTTCTTCTAAAAGAGAACAAATAACTTATTTACCAAATGCAGAAGTCCAACACTTATATTGAAGAGCAATACACACTTAAAGAGTCCTGAGCTGATCATCACTTCTTTCAAATACCTTCCTTTGCCTGACACTGAACAAAGTCCAAACGTAGCATTCAAGGACACGTCATAACCTTTAGCCTCCTGACAGGTAGGCTGACACTGCTTGTGCTCAGAGGCCTGTCCCTACAGGGAAAATGCCATGGAAACCCCTTCTGCCTAAGTCCCCCTTCTTCCTGCTTTTCTTTCAAATAAAACAAATGTGAGGTGTGATTACCTACTCCTTTTAATTTTTTGCCAAGCACAGTTGAACAGCTGATTTTAGTCATTTCTACCTATGGTTTCCTCCTTAGAGTTAATTAGTTTCTTTTCAAGTAATTGCAAATAGTACATTTTCCAGGCCCTTGGAGTAGAGGCTGACAACTAGCTCGCTGGAGTGGGCTCTTATCAATAGCTCACGGAAATTAGACACACAAACATCACACTGGGGCCCCGAGGGTTGCTCTAAGTTGTTTAGAAGAAATAGCTCATGAAAGTCCCACGGTTCCTTTATGAATGGACTCGCTGATACAAAATCTCTGGGATGTGGTGGGCAACAGGATAGTCGGAAGCTTTCCTAAGCATCAAAATGGGCTCAGCTCTACACGAGATCACGATTCACTGTGCTTCAGGTACTGTGCTTGGTGCTGTGAGTGAGTCAGGAACAAGGGTTGAGGCTAGAGACAAGGGGGAGAGAAGAGAGTGGGAAGGGCTCTCTCTGCAGGTTTAAAAAACTGGACAGTGATGTTCACTGGAGGGGGAGACACGCACAGGCTTCATGGGATTATCATCATTATTAGCAATCATTCCCCTGCACCAGAAAGCCAGTCGCAGTACCCTGTCCTCCAAGAACCAACAAAGAGGTCATGCTTATGAGGTTCTTACTTTGCTCTTTAGAACACAATGAATGCTTACTTTCAGGTCCGTGGTTTTCCATGGAATCTGGTTTTATATTTTGAGAGTGTTTCTTTTCTTGTTCTCTCCCTTCAATTTGAACATTGTTGTTGCTGCTGCTGCTACTGTTGTTGTTTTGAACCTTAGATGAGGAGAGCTGAGTCATTCAGATTCCTCGGTTCATGGCATGTTGGTTACCCCCATCAGTCCATGTGACTCTCTCTACCCTTGTATGAGTTTCCTGTTGCTTCTGTAACAAATTGCCACAAACTGAGTGGCTCAAAGCAACACAAACGTATTACTTTACAGTTTTATAGATGGGAAGTCCAACTCAAATCTCACTGGGATAAGATGAAGGTATTGGCAGGGTGTACTCCTCTGCGGAGGCTCTAGGAGATGATCTGGGGTAAGGTGAAGGTATTGGCAAGGTGCATTCCTTTGGTGGAGGCTGTAGGAGACGATCTGTTTCTTTGCCTTTTCCAGATTCTAGAAACTTCCCACTT
The DNA here is from genome assembly GCF_006542625.1 of Nomascus leucogenys. Lineage (NCBI taxonomy): Eukaryota > Metazoa > Chordata > Mammalia > Primates > Hylobatidae > Nomascus > Nomascus leucogenys. The sequence continues at coordinate 76,561,063 of NC_044395.1, forward strand.
TCTTTAGCTCATGGCTCCTTCCTCCAACTTCAAAGCCAGCAACTTCGGGCCTAGTCCCTCTTACACTGTCTTCTCTTAGTCACACCTTCCTTTGACTCCTGTTTCCCTCTTCAATTTTTAAGGACCTTTGTGATTACATGGAACTCATCTGAATAACCCAGGATATGCTCTCTGTCTGCTGATTAGCAACTTTAATTCCATCTGTAACCTTAATTCCCACTCGTCATGTAACAAAACAGATTCACAGGTTCTGGGAATTCAGACGTGGACATCTTTGGAGGAGGGATGTTATTCTCCTTACCATAATCCCTAATCCTACACCTATTCCCTGTCCTCATTGACATCTACTCTAACATGCTTGACATATGCCCTGAAATTTGCATGTTTCCTTGTAAATATGCCATTAGTGTATATGTTTTTAATTGACATATTGGTATTATTCTATGTTTAATCTATGGTGTTCTTATATGTTTTTCATTCAACACTATGTTTTTAAAGTCTTCCATGCCATTCTGTACACACGGAGTTTGATGCTCCTAACAACTGCATATTATTTCGTAACATCTACTTCATTTTACGTATCCAGTTTTCCACTGATGGACTCTTATATTGCCTTCATTCTACTCTGAGCTTTATCATGACAGACATCCTTGTTCAGGGTCCCAGTTGGACCCACATAGGAATTTTTCTAAAAACTGAACTAAGGCTAGGATTTCTGGGTAACAGGGTAAAGACTAGGACTGCTGGATCACAGGATATATCCCTACTTAGTTTCATTAAGCTCTCTTGACTGGTTGTACTAGTTATACTTGGACTAGTAGAGTTGTTAAATCTCATTACTGTGATGGTGATGCAGTGTCTTCTTCTGTCAAACCGCTTGCCTGGGAGCAGAGCTGAAAGCCTTTTCTGGATCTCTCTCCTGTATATTTTTGCTTCCTAGACAAGCTTCAGAGGTACTAAATACACTTTCCTCCAGCTAGCACTTGCATCCCCCTCCACTCCTCTTTTCTATGTGTTAGCACCATGCTGGGCACAGGCCTCCATCAGAGGAGTCTGTTCTTTGGCTATGCAGGCTCAGAGTTTTATTTCCATTCCTTCTCCTCCATCCTCATACCTCTGGACTCTGGTTTTATTAATTTAACAAGGATTTCTGGAGCACTTACTGGATCAAATACATTACCCCTTTCTCCCCACCCTAGATATTGGGGATGTCAAAAGAACAACTAAGGGGCTTACATTCTGGTGTCCTGTCAACTCAACTGCAAAAACTTAGCCAGGATCCATTCACTTCTCCCCAAAACCTACCTAGTACAAGCAAACAGCATTTTTCACCTGGACATTTGCATTTGTCTCCTACTTGTTGGTCCACCTGCTTCCACTCTTACCCCATCTAGTCCTTTTTCCACACAGCAGCCAGAATAAAGATTTTAAAATATAAATCAAATCCCATCCCTCCTTCATATCTGCTAATAGTCCATTGCCTGGAGAATGAAATCCACATCCCTCAGCCTGGCTTACTAAGCCCCATGGCAGCTGGCTACTCTCGGTCTCTCTGACCTCACCCCATGTCACTCTTTCCTTCATTCACCATATTTCAGCCACATTGGCCTTTTTCCATTCCTGGTATAGGTCAAGCCTGTTTCTGCCTCTCAGCCTTTACAGTAGTTGTTCCCTCTGCCCGGAATGCTCTTCCCTCCAAGTTGCTCAGGACTAGCTCTGTCCCATCATGCATACATTGATCCTGTTTTAATTCTCTGGATGGCACTTTTTATTTGCTAGCACTATTTATTAATGAGTACATTGCCTGTGTTCCCCTGTAGTGTGTGAACTTCATGAGAATGATTTTCTCTCTCTTGTTCACTGCTCTATCAGTACCTTGTATACTGCCTAGCACAGGGGTGGAGTTCAAAAATGTGTGGGGTTTTTTTTGAGGAATAAGTGAACAAATGAGTCTAAAGCAGTGGTTCTTGATCTTGACGACCCATTAGAATCATTTGCACAAAGCCAAGCTCCACGTAGACCAATTGAATCAGAATCTCTGGGCACAGGGCTCAGATATTGGCACTTTTTAAAGCATCCAGATAAATATTCACCTAAGGCTCTGAAGCAACCCTTTGAAGATGAGAGCCCATCTCAAGCAGGGCAATTTAGAAAACTTCCTTGGGATTTTGTATGCAAACTTTAGAAAGAAAAATTTTCTTTTTCTTTCTGGTGTTAGCCTAGGTGCTGTAAGCATCCGACACCACCACCATTCCTGGGTGCACGGGGGAAGCCAAGCTGTAGGAGGAAAGAATAGGACCAACTCAACAGAGGAGCTGAGCCAATTCAAAGGGGAGGGACGGCATGGCAGGGAGGGGGAGGAAAAGTGCTGATGGTGTTGTGGGAGACCCTGGAGTCTCTGAGTCTAGCCCCACTTAAATTCTCTTCTCGGCTCAAGTTGGCAGCGGTTAGGTTTCTGTCATTTGCAACTAAAAGGATCCTGACCAATACTTGATCAAAGCAAATAATTGTGGGTCAAGAAAAGATGATTTAAATGGAATCCAGAAGACAGAATATTAAGGCAGTGCCTTTATCAATAAATCCATAATTCCAAATATAGCCGCTCGCTAAACTAGAAGGAATCCTTTGCTTCTCTTATTTCAACCAGTTAGTCTGTTTACAAAGTGTCACAGTTAAGCACTTCCACAGCCACATGAAAAGTATTAGATCACTTACTCTTCTCAATAAAGGGAACAAATTTGTGATGGACTGCACTGTGCATTCATCACGGGACACTGTGTATGCCAAGCTTTTGGTCCTGAGGGGCTCCTCTCCCAGCCGGGATACTGAGAGAACTCAGCAAAGGTGATTGAATGCTGAGACCTCTATGATTTCCCTGTCCACCCCAATTCTAATCACAGGGCTCCTTTTGAGTCTTCACAGGGATGCTGAAAGGGTAGAAACTTTGGCTACGGAGGCCCTGACAACCCTGTAAGGTTCCTTCCACCTTGAGCAATGGAGAAATAGATCAGTAAGAAGTTGCCCAAGATGCCAGTCTTCAAGGGGAACCAAACGGAATGCTAAAAGGTCTTGAGAAATGGAGGGAAATCAAGAAAATTGTATTGGAGAGAAGTCCTCTCAAAGAGAATACTGTGTATGATTAAAAGGCACAAAGCTATACAGAGAAGATACGAGGCCTGGCACATGCTCTTGCAAGTGCGTGCCTAAACTCTTTAAGCCTTCAAGACTGACAAGCTCTGCTCCACAAAATCCCACATGCCAAGATGCTTTATTTCTGCAATCTTTCTGCATTTCCCCAAAGATAAGCTATATAAAAAAGAGAAATAAATGGTAACATTCCCAGGAAGATTTCCTGCTGGCTTTGACTTTGCATGGAGGCACTGAACAGGAATGGGGCACATAGAATCACACAGGGAAAGTATGTAAACTGGGTCTCTAAGCTGGAGGAAACACCCAGATATTCTATTACCATTTGGTTAGGCTCCTGCCACAGACAGCCACTGTGTTGTTTAATAGAGTAAGCCCTAGCATTAGCCCAAGTTAGAAGGCAACTGTAGCTGATTTCTCAGATTTCTGAGGCTTCCATCTCTCTAGGGCAATAGGTCAGTGGCTGTGTTGTACTATAGAGAGCTGTTGAATTGGATAGCAATCTGCAGGGGGCAGCAGATGTACCTTAGGATATCTCCAAAACAAAAGAATATTTGATAAGCCTCTCAGTAAAGCGTAGGACCTTTCCCAAAGCCCTGTGCTGAACAGCATCCTGAGAATAGTGGGTTTGGTTAGCTGGGGGGCTTCATTTTGCTAAGGGAGGTATGCACGTTTGGGGCTAGGCGAAATAGTTCAGTGTGGTAGAGGAGAAGCAGAGCCCCAACCCTGGTAGTCTGCACTCTTCACTCTTTACCCTGTAGTGATCAGCTTCCCCAGTAAGTAAGTGTTGAACGAATATTTCAAGTCTGTGGGTTTGAAGGAAAGTCAGAATCTTACCTGCCTGAGGAGCCCCATAATTTCTTCTATCCTGCTCGCAGACATCCAACAGCCTCCTCACACCCGAAGCCTGGTGTAGAAGGGAAGGGAAGGTGCATTGTCATTCTTTCCAGGACAGACACAATGAAAAAAACTGCACCTCAGCATATCTGATTGTCTCTTTTTTGCTTTTTTATTTCTTATATTTGAACCTGAAATTATCCCTTGTCTATTACCACTGCCTTCCTGTAGGTTTTCTATTAAAAAAAAAAGTGGTTGTATTTTGTCAGGGCTAAAACCTGGGTAAGATTGTCCACCATTAACCAAAGCCCTAAAACTAATCTAATATAGGCCTCTTAATTTGATAAGCTCTCCCAGACCTAAACCCACATCATATATTCTATGATCAATGAACTGTAATGAAATTCCAAATAAGCCCCTCCCCATGGAGCACCAGCTTTCCAGTTTGGAAAGTAGTGATCTGGTGGTTTCATCATTCTCCATCGTTAGCAGAGGATGCTGTAGCTCACTTCCCACATCCTGATATCATATCTTATGCTCACTCCCTTGTTTAACACTAGATCTCTAATGTGCACATATACACACACACTTGCATATATAAATCAGCACAGATAAGATCTATACAAAACAAAACTATAAAACAACTAAAGAATATGAAATTATTGTTTAAAAATCATGGACATGCGATATTTATTTCCCTCTTTTTCCCAGTGGGATCTAAATATCCTCTGCCCCAGGTCTCTGGGGGTGGCCCTGCTACTTGCTTTCCAGTAGAATGTTAGTAGACACAACATGAGCAAATACATAAAGTATTTTGTGCATCAGCAATCACCATGAAGATAACATGCCCAGCTAGTTCACTGAATCCCAGGAGGACAAGGGCCACCTAGAGCAGAACTGATCCCAAGCTACAGCTTAAAGCAAAGCCCAGCCAAGCCCAAGTTGTATCAGCTAAAACTCAATCCTCAGACATATGAATGAGAATAAATGATTGCGTTTTAAAGCCACTACACTTTTGGGTGGTTTGTTATGCAGATTTATTGTGACTATAGCTAAATAAGACAGAATGATATTTTCTGAAGCAAGCTATGAAAGTTCAAAGTCAGAAGAGAAAATGCTGACAGAGGTGACCATGTCTATTTTTAAAGCTGTATATGAATGTTTAAGAAAACAGCACCATAAATAAGCTTAAAAATTAATCTGAGCCAATAATTTAAAAAGTATCTTTAGCAGATGAAGGTGAGATGGAGGAATGGGCAAAGAACAGGATGCGTAAAATATATCTGTAGTAATGAACTTTGTCCCTTTCATTTGTGGAACATCGTGTCGCTGGTAAAAGGAATGAAGTCAGTCATTCAGGACTCACCATGGAAAGATGTTCATGCTGAATAGAGATTTCAGGATATGTGATTAGTAAGACAGTATGTTGAAAAGGGATTTGGAGGGAAGTCCACTATATTTGTTGCCCCTAGGGACTGGAATTGGGGGAAAGACAGTGAGAATGGGGACTTTCAATTTGGCTATGTCTATATCTTTGCATTCCATTCTAATGACCATGTATTAGGTGGGTGTTTGGTCTCAGATATCCTTTTGCCTAAAAGCTCAATATTGTAATAGCACCATTATTATATGGCAATCCAGCCATGTATATAGGATCTCCGACAGGGACAAGAAGCCTACTACCTTCTGACATAGACCTTTGGATGGATTTATTTTTTAGAAAGCACCTCCAAGTATTCTCATATATTTACATAAAATCTGCTCTTTCTCCTAACTTAACTTTAACTTTCCTAAGATAGAGACTACATCTTATTTTTTCTTTATTTTCGACAAGTCAGGTATAGTTGAGTATATTTACTGGAGCACACAGATATGAGGGTGCATACCTTCACTCTATAATTCTTGACTCTCAGAGGTTCAGGGGAGATCATAGACCATCCCATTAAATCCGTAATGCCAACTATTTCACAGAAAAGGAAAATGAAGCCCCAGAGGGACAGGTCTCTGAGCTGTGAGATCATAACCAGGACTCAGAAAAACTGAGCCAAATTGCAGCCCAGTCTTCTTTTCTTTCTTCTACCAGCTAGCTCCATAGTCCAGTTTCTTTGTTTGTTTGTTTGTTTTTTTGAGACAGAGTCTCACTCTGTTGCCCAGGCTGCAGTGCACAGACATGATCTTGGCTCACTGCAACCTCTGTCCCCCGGGTGCAAGTGATTCTCCTGCCTCAGCCTCCCAAGTAGCTGGGACTACAGGCACATGCCACCATGCCTGGTTAATTTTGGTATTTCTAGTAGGGTTTCACCATGTTGGCCAGCATGGCTGGTCTCAAACTCCTGACCTCAGGTGATCCGCCTGCCTCAGCCTCACAAAGTGCTGGGATTACTGGCATGAGCCAACGTGCCCAGCCACAATAGTCCAGTTCTAAAGACTGGTTGGTCTAGGGTCTGAGAAGGCAGCAAGATAGCAGGATATGATGACAAGAGCATGAGCTTTGGAATTAGACAAACGTGAGTTCAAATCTCAGTTCTGGGATTTGCACAAACTGTGCCATTGGCCAGGTTGCTTAACATCTCGGAGTCTCTATGCTTTCGCTTATAAAGTGGGAGGGTAATAGCTATTAAACAGAGTTATTGTGAAAAAAATGACATAAGATTTATAAAGCACTCAGCTCAGTGCCTGGCAGAGAGTAGGAGCTAATTAAATGTGAATGCCATTCCCTTCTCTGTGGAATATCTCAGTAGCTAAAACACTTCTTTATGCATCAAGGAATTAACACCACTGTTAAGAGATTAATTCACAGCAATGCACATGAAAACAGTGATTCAGATCATGGCAAAAAACTATAATTAAAGTATCTGGTATTGTTTGATTACAGGGTTGGCTTCACTGACTTTAGCACTTTGTGGGCAGAGAGCAGGCAACTGAGAGGCAATGCATGGCTTTATTTTCTGGGAGGTTTCTGACCACTTCCCAGGTCAGGGTGGGGATTACTCTTCTGATCCTTGTTTTGCACTGAAGAGTCTAAGCCTTAATGGGTTGACATAGAGAGGAGAACTTACATTTACTAAACATCTACTATGTGCCAGGCCCTTTAAATACTCATTCTCACTTTATTTTCCCAGAAATCCCAAAAGGCCAATATGTACAACTACATTTGATAACCGAGAATGCTGAGGCTCATCGGTAAATTCAATAAGTTGCTTCGATGTCATCCACAGTTAAGGATGGAGGTAGGGTTTAATCCAAGTCTGCTCAACTCCAAAGGCTATGTTCAATTCAATACAGAGGCTACCTCCTATTTCGGGCACAAATTTACAGCTAAGTATGTAACAGGCACTGTTGTAAGTACTTTGAGTGGTACAGCTATGACTGCTAGTTAACTATCCACTTCCATTCTCCCCTTCTTTACTAACAAAATCCCAAGTTTTTATTGTGAGTAGCGAATGTCTAACCACAGATCAGCATTTCCCAGTTTCCTTGGCAGTTAAGGAGGACCCAAAAGATCTAAGGAAGTGTTGGTTGGAACTACCAGGAAAAGTCCTGAAATAACCCATGTGAGAGGTATGACTTCATGTCCTCTGTCCCTCCACCTTTCTTTTTTTTTTCTTTTGGAGACAGAGTTTCACTCTTGTTGCCCAGACTGGAGTGCAGTGGCGCGATCTCGGCTCACTGCAACCTCCGCTTCCTGGGTTCAAGCGATTCTACTGTCTCAGCCTTCCTAGTAGCTGGGATTACAGGTGCATGCCACCACACCCGGCTAATTTTTGTATTTTTAGTAGAGGCGGGGTTTTCATATCGGCCCTCCACCTTTCTTTCTGCTTCTGGTCTAGAATGTGGACTGAGAGTTGGTACCTGGCAGCCATTTTGAACCATGAGGTGCATAAGGCGACCTTGAGAATGAAAGTCAGTGCTAAAAATGGTGGAGTAGAAAAGTAGAGGTAGCCTTAGGCTCCTGACAACTGTGGAACTGCCTTGTCAATCCTGGATTGCCAATCTTTAAAACTGTTTTAAATGAGGGAGGAATAAGCCTCTACTAATTTAAGTTACTCTTCTGTTGCTTTTGTGATTATACTTGAATATAATCTTAAGTGCTACACCTATAATTTCTTATTTAATCCTCCAATAGTTTTATGTGGTAAGTATTTTTATTCCTAAGTTTTTCAGGTGAGATAATTGAAACACAGAGAGGTTAAGCAACATGCCCTAGATCACTGAGCTAGTATATAAAAGAGAGTGGGTTTGAACCCATTCCAACTTCTGCAACACTCATGCCCTTAATAATGGTATTAGACTGCCGAGTCAGACTAGACATCAAAGACTGTTTTCCCCAAGCTGAAGAACTTTCATGTCTCAGTGGAATTTTCCTTCAGAATCAAACTTTATTTCTGATGGCTTGAGCCCTATTTGCATCTGGCATGAGGTTAGTTTTTCACTTTGTAAGAAATAACATTCTAATGGGTTTTTAAGGGCCCAGAAGACTTGTTAGCCATTCCCTGGCTGCCGCAGGACAAACTCATTAAAAACATCTGAACAAAACCAACAGAACTTGAAGGGCAACAAGAAAATGAAGACACTCTGGGGGTGGGGTTAGAGAATCCATATGGTAAATCACAGATATTAAAGGGTCCACTCACTCAGCTGGAGGCGGAACTCTGTGACCAAGACATTTCACCTGTTTGCATTACAAGGTGTCATAGGTTGGTAACAAGAATTGCCGTCACTTACTCATCTTATCAGAATTTCTGTCAAGAAAACAATTTGGATATCCCTAGAGTTTTCTCTTAATGGGATTTTACCTCTGTGGAAAAGGGTTTGATAAGTAAATGAATGATGCAAACAAAATTGGAGGAAAAATGTTTACTGAGCTAAATTATTTTGCAACCCTGGAAAAGTACCAATTATGGGAAAATACGGTTTATCCAGAGTTCTATCAATTGGGGCTTACTATTAATTTGATCTGTAAAATGGGGATAATCACACTGATGTCTCAAGGTGGTGGCAAGGAACATGCTAAATACACCATATGGAGGTGACCTAGCACAGCGACTACCACAGTGATAAAAATACGTTGAGATATGTTTGTATTCTTTTATGGGGCTCTGAGGACTGGCCACTGTGTTTTCTCTTCTGGCCTTTGGGGAGCAGTCTTTAGAGACCATTTAAAAAACGATGAACAGAAAAAAGCATTAACTCTCCAATGCCCTAAACAACCCAGGCGCAGAGCAGGAAGCATTGGCTTTAGTATCTGCAAATAACCTTGCAGATTTTCCGACTGCCTGGTTTTCAGAAGCCCACCTAAGTAAATCACCTAATCCCCGGATCATGTCAAGAGGCAGCACAGCACAGCGGTGAACATCTTGGCTCCAATACCAGTTGACCTGGGTTTAAATTCTTGCTCTTTACTTACTTGGCCATTTTAGTTAAATATTTGTAAAATGGAGTTAGTAATACCTATAGTTCACTGTGGTGAGGGTTCAATCAGATAATACACATAGGGGGCTAGAAGAATGTCTAGCACATAGTTAGTGGTTAATAATTACAGGTCAGTGTTAGTGATTATAATTATTAGTGCAGAGTATGGTATAATTTCCTTCTTCCCCTTCCTTCTGTGACAGCTCCATCATGGTGGGTCCCAGTCTTGTGTGGTGGTAGCAAAGTAGGCTTCATAAGAAAGTCAGGAGCCTAGCCCATAGGCTCTATGGAGATAAAGGCCCTGAAGAAAGATCTGGTAGGCTTCCTAGAAAAGATTAGGGCATAAACTTTGGAACCAGGCCTACTTGGGTTTAAATTCTGATTTCTCTGATGACCAGCTGGCTCTGCGACCTTCAGCAAGGTCTCAGGACCTTAGAATGGACATGTACTGTCATGTATTGCATAACCGTGTTTTGGTCAATGATGGATCACATATACAATGGTGGTCCCATAAGATTATAGTACTGTATTTTTTACTATACCTTTTCTATGTTTAGATATATTTAGATATACAAAACTTACCATTGTGTTACAATTGCCTACAGTATTCAGTATAGTAACATGCTCTACAGGTTTGTAGCCCAGGAGCATAGGCCATACTGTATAGTCTAGGTGTGTAGTAGGCTATACCATTTAGGTTTGCCTAAGTACATTGTATGATATTCCTACCATGACAAAATCACCTACTGATGCATTTCTCGGAATATATCCTTGTTGTTAAGTGATGCATTTAACATGGTTGTTAAATTTTTACTAATTGAAGAGTAAAATCTCAAGTAAAAGAACTCTTCCTTGTTTAGCTTTAAACTTTGTAACCAGTGGTCTTGTCAATTGCAAGGTTGCTCTGAGCTGACAGGCTAGTTAGAGAAATGGTCCGTATGCTTTTATTTGGAGGAGGACTGCATAAAAAACCATCCCAAACTTTAGTGGCTTAAACCAACAACCATTTATTTAGCTGATGACTCTGAGGGTTGCTAATTTGGTCTGGGCTCAGCTGGGCAGTTCTTCTCCTAGTCTCAAATGGGTTCACTTACGTGTCTGCAGTTAACTGCCAGTCAGTGAGGTGACTCTGTTTCTGAGGATTAGCTGGCTATTGGTGGGGCCATGGAGTAACATTCATCAAGCTAGAGCAGGCAGTCGTGGGGTTATGGGAGATGCAAGAAAGGATGTCTCCATACACAAACACTTTTCAAGTTTCCTCTTGCATCACAATGGCCGAAGCAAGTCACACAGCCACAACAGTAGTATAAAGGGAACTTCTCAAGGGTGTAGGATGATGTGAACAATTTGAATCCATTACTGCAACAATCTACCACAATCACCATAGAACATGTTTTGGGAGAAATAATTCATTTCTGAAATAGGCATCTTGTACGTGCACATGAAGCCAAAGTGCCTTTCCTCTTAATATATTCCAAAGAGAAATTAGTCACTACGACCCTCTGGACAAAGGCCGAATAAAGAATTTTCAGCGTACCAACCAATTGAAATGCTGTCTCTGGCATACAGATTTCCTGATTTCCTGTGAATTAAAGCTCCAGAATAGGGGGTTTCTAAGTCTCTTTAAACTCTGACATTCTATGAATCTATACTTTTCAATTACAATTTGAGAAGAGCTGAAGCCCAGGACAAGAAAGCCCTGTTTCTTGTCCACTGAGGCAGTCAGGAAATTTCAGCCCAATGCAAAGAGCAAGTCGTCAACCATGAAGACTGTGTGATATGACCATGGATTAAAATGTCTCAAGAAGTAGTGAGCTCCCTGTTACTGAAGGTGATCAAGCACAGACTGGACAGCCATTTTTAAAAATAATCAAAAGCTGTGGTTATAATTCTATTTGTGTAAGGAGACATCAGAATGTTTATAGTGCTTCCAGGAATTCTGATGCCCTCCCCAAGACAGGCCATGCAGAAAAGTGGAATCTGTCCCTGTATTAGGTAAAAAAAAAAAAAAAAAAAAAAATATATATATATATATATATATATATATATGTATTTAACAACAAGTGAGCACTTACTATAAACAAATTACTTTCACATCTTATACCTTCCTTTACTCTAGTGCCAATAACTCCTTTTTACGAAGGGAAAACAAAGGCTTACAGATTTTGCTCAAAGTCACCCTCAACTAGTAAGTATCTGAGTGGTTCCTTCACTTTCAACTCAGTGGTTCTTTTCATGTTCTTGGCGACCTTCTTTCTTTCCTTCCATCATTCATTCATTTGTTCAGTCTGTCTGTCTGTCATTTGATCTTCATCCTTAATGAAATCTCTGTTAAATGTGGGGAAGGATAGGCATGTACTAGCATCTCAACTTACAGACCTTAAGATTGGGTGAGAATTAAACTAGATACTATATGTAAAATTCTTAGAGCAGCATCAGGTACCTGAAAAACACTCCATGAAGGCTAGTTAATATTATTATATGGGGAGAAAAGGCATGAAGCTTTTGAAATTGAGCCTGAGTTCAGAGAATCTGAGATGTCTGGTCAGAAAGAAACATGTAAAAAGGGTGAGAGGGCAATGACCCAGCCCCACATCCTTGAATCCTGTGGTTGTTTCAGGAACCCTGAGGAGCATGAGGACATCCTGAGCAGAGGCCACCTCAGGGGAGCTGAAGGAGCAGGAGAGCAGCCCTGGCACACCCTGCCCAGGCTCACCTCCTCCCCCAGAACTAAGCCAGGGCTGAGAAGTTCCTTGAAAGAGGCTGCTCTTTGGAAGCCTTGCACATTTCTGAAGGCTGCCAAGAGAGTGTGCGGCTGAAACGAGAGTGAGGACCCGTGCTTCCTTGAGGTGGAGCCCAGGGTAGGCATGAGATAGAGAAGTTAATCCTTTCTTCCTGCTTTGTGCTCCCACACCCACTCCTGATGGCCCTCTTGGGCAAGAGCTAAAACAGCCCAACACAAACTGTCTCTCATGAGTGGCTGACATCTGGTCTCTAGAAAATACTCAAGTAATACTTGTCTGGCAAACTCCTGGAGTACAGGTCACACCCGGCAGCTGACCACTTTCTCCTTGGCTCTGAGGCCATGACAGCTAGCCAGTCTAGTGTGGGCCCATTTGAATTCTAAAGTGTGTCAGCCCTGGCCACCGTACAGCAGGGGATGGAGAGCAGGCTCTTGGCATGGTCTTCCTCAGACCCTTCTCCCTTGCCTTGCATGCATGTCCTCATGGAAAGATGTGCTCTGTGAGCAGGTTGCAGGGGGGTGGGGTGGGAGAAAATGCAATATTTTCTGAAAGAAGATCCTTTTCAGCAATTGTTTTAAAGTTGAGCCAGGCGTGGTGGCTCACATCTGTAGTCCCAGCACTTTGGGAGCAGGAAGATCGCTTGAGGTCAAGAGTTTGACACCAGCCTGGGAAACATAGCAAGATCCTGTTTCTAAAAAAAAAAGAAGAAGAAGAAGAAAGAAAGAAAACTTAGGTGAGCATGGTGGTATGTGCCTATAGTCTCTGCTACTTGGGAGGCTGAGGCAGGAATATCACTTAAGTCCAGGAGTTCCAGGCTGCAGTGAGCCATGATCACAACATTGCGCTCCAGCCTGGGTGACAGAGCGAGACTCTGTCTCTAAAGATAAATAAATTAGGTAATTAAAGTGCTATGTGGATAAGGTAATTCTTAAGACAATATTAAACAGAGATTAGAGGTAGTGAAATGAAATGTATCATCGAAGCATCCAACAAAAACCAAGAGACAAGGGGAACAGGTGGTCTGCCTTTGAATGTGCTTGCACTTGGAATAATCCACAGTACTGGCACCCGCTGATGCTGAAGGCTGGCTCTTCCTGGGCCTGGACCCACATATCCAGGCCCAGGTCAGGAGAGAAGCATCTGCTGGAGTTTCCCCTGAACCTCTGCACTTGGCCGCCTTGGAGCCACTGCTTTTACAGAGGCAGTTTTAAGGACCCCAGATAAAATATTTGACAGAAAGGGAAGAAGCATCAGCATCCACAGTTGAGCCTGTGCTTCCCAGGGTGCCAAGGGCTTTTTATACAGAATTTCTTTTCAATAGGAAGGCAAAAAAGACAATTTCATGCCACCCTCAGTGCAGCTTGATGTCTTACTTCACCAGATAATATTTTTTGCTCTTCTCTCTTCATTGTTCTCTCTGCCTTGAATGTCCTTTTCCTGGATCTCCATGTTTCAAACCCCACTGTCTATGCAGACTCAATCCAAACCCCTACCCTTTCCATAAAGCCTTCTGTGGTTCCTCCTCCACCACTACTATGAGCCACAGTCAGAAATAACTTCATCACATACTTATTCATTCTGTGCCATAGCTTCCTCATCTGTAAGATGGGCATAATAATAATAATACCTATTCCATAAGATTATTGTGGGAATTAGGAAGAGCACTTAGAATTAAGCTTAGCATATAAACAAAGTTTAATAGAATAATAATTGTAGTTGTTGTCAATGGATATAATTTATCTCCTTTGCTGCACTGTGGGATTTTGGAGGCAGGGCATGAATGAGGTCTTATTCATCTCTGAATCCAGAGGCTAGCAGTCAGCCTTGATGCCCAACAGATACTCAGGCTCAGTAGAATGTTTGATGAATGAGAGTGGAGGAGTGTCAGAGGCCAGCGACAAGAGCGATCTTTGAGCCAACAGACTCCCCACTCATTAACCCTCCATCTGCCTGGCCATCTTTATGGGTCACCTATCACTACGTGGCTATTGTTTAAAGCCGGCCAAACTATCCTGGTGCTGGCTGCTGGCAGCCTCGGCTTCAAGCAGCCGCCAGAGAGGCTGCTGCGTAGGCTTACGGCATCATTGAAGCTGCCTTTGGGGCTCTGCTTCTCAGGGGCTGGTACAGATGAAACCTGTGCCCCTGGCAAAGTGGGGGCCTGGTCTTTCTGCAATCCCAGCCCTGCTTGGACACCCATTACAGCAATGAGCACAGTGCATTTGACTTTTTGCCTTATCTCTCACGCTTCTCAACACGGACGGTTCGTAATGGATGTCAGACTTTGAATTTCTTATCATGTTGTTTATATCTAATAAGTGAATTGCCCTGTTTTTTTAAAAGTCAGCTTTTAAAAATACTGTGTTTGAACATCTGTCAAGGGCTGGGGATTAGCTGAATAGGCACTGGATGCCAGGATATTATATTCTCTCTTATCCTTTATACTGTAATTATCTTGATCCTCAAACAACTCAGCGCCAGTTACAACCACTTTCGCAGACTTGTTGTTGCTGCAAATTCAAAAAATTATTTTATTTGAATCTAAATTAAACTGATATGTAACAAGGTTTTTTTTTTCATGCTAAGTCTCAAAAAACAGTATCTGCAGATGATTAAAAAACAGTAAAACACGGACAATTTCAAAGTTTATTTCAAGAATAAACTCATGAAAATTCATCTAATTATGCAGCAGTGTACCAAAAATAATCTTTTCCAAACCTAAATTTGTTTAACAAAACACACAGTCAGCTAAGCCAAATGAAAGCAAACGTGTGTTTATGCCATAGTCACCCCCTCCCCCTGGCTGCTCGAGTGGGCACGAGGGCTTGGCAGGGTCCTGAAGCCTGTTGGCGGCTTCTGAGTCCTAACACTTTGCTTGCTGGTGTTTCCAACGAGCGGGCCATTGGCTCCACTGATCACAGAAATGGACCCTGTTGCTGCTTGTGTAAGTGGTCTCTGTTTCTGGAATGTGGAAAGCTGAAGCGGGGAGGACAGAGTATTTTACTCTCAACAACTCAAGGGGAAAAAGAAACTAGTAAAGCATCATGCACATAAGTGCAGGCAGAGTGGTGCTGTGTCTGCCAATGATTAATAGTAATAGTGAGAATAGCTACTGTTTATTGAGCCCTTGCGCCGCACCAGGTATTCATTTAAGAGTCTCACATTCTTCATTTTTTCAACTGACCCATGTAACAAAATAACTGGGAGCCAGTTGTCATGACCCCTACTTTACAGATGTAGAAACTGAGGTTTAAAGGGAAACAGCCTGTCTAAGATCACACAAGTAATTGGCTGAGCTGAGATTTAAATCTGTCTGACTTCAAAAGCCATGTGTTTAAACTGCCATAGCATACTGTGTTGGCTTAGCCCTGGGCCAGCTTCTGGGAAGGAGAAATCCAGGAATCCATGGGAATCCCAGCTCTCCCCTTCTAGACAATTTCCTGGTTACTTTCTGGATCTCAATGTACTCATCTGTAAAGTGGAGAATGCAATACTTATAGTAAAAATTTAAAAAGTCATAAAATATGATTATTCAGTTAGATGATACACCCTCAGAGGACAGGAAGTATGTTTATTTTGTTCGTAATTGTAACCCTAGTACCCCCCGTAATAATACCTCACAGTGTTTGGCATATAAGAGAGTAGGAGTGAAATCATAGCTTCCTTCCTATAACTTGTTTACAGCTTATTTGGAAAGAAAAAAATGACAAGTGTGAGCAGATGAGAGAATAACATGTGAACATGTCATCACAGAGATGTTAATTAACTGCCAGATTGGTGACCTAGCAATAATGTCATATTGGAATTGTCCCCACCAGGCATTAGAAAATCGGGTTCTGGCCCCAGTGCCACAACTTCCTAACTGTGCAGGTTTTTGAACTTCTCTGAACTTGTGTAGGAGAGGAATCGTAATGATCTAACTTTTCTTTTCTCCTGTACTATTGTCAAGTCCAGAAAATACTGTCACATGCTTTATGAAATGTCATGACCATCATCATTTTTGGCAAGGAGAGCAGGGAAATGAGGCTGAACTCACTGGAGGAAATGGCTGAAGGTCCCAGCCATGAACGAGGAGCCACATTTTGCTATAGATTAGAATGTATTCCAGAAGGAAAACTAAAATCAAGGATCTATGTCAAGTTCAACTCCTGTTTCCAGAGGCCTACAGCATCCTGGGGATTCTCACTATCACTTGCCAGTAGCAATATTAGGCACTCACTAAATATTTTTAAAGTCAAGTTCATTTGTCCTAATTGGAATAATAGAATTGAATTGTATTGAATGCAATGGCTTCAAAAAGCCCTATTAAAATCCACCTGCCACCCAGTCACATAAAATCACCAAACAACTTTCTTCACTAAGTTCCATGGTCTGTGCTTCTGCTGTATCTTTTCTCTAACTGAGGCAGAGTGCATGAGGAAGGCATGGCTTCTGGAAGGGAATGGTAGGAGGGCACATGCGTGGATATTAGGAAGAATTTTTCTCCCCCAGGAGCAAGAACCTGGGATTTCTAGGGAAACAGAAAGGAGGCCTCACGTCCCTCAAATTTATTGGCACGTGCTTCCCTAAATTGCCTTAACAAGTGAAGCTCGTTTAACCTCAGCATTCATCTCTTAATTCACCGGACATTTTTGGTCCTTGCTGTGTGCCTGGCACCATTCTAGTCTATGGGTCTTAAGGCTTTTCAGATTTTCTATTTCTGTTACCTTGAGCAAGTCCCTTAAACTTTCCTATCCTTAGTTTACATATCTGTAAAATAGACATCATTTGTTATGCCTCCCAGAGTTTGTAGGAGGAACAAATAAGATTAAAATACTTCACAGGCTATCTGACATTTAACAATGATTTTAAAAGAAATAGTCATTACAGAACTAAAGATGTTTTTAAAAAAGAAATAAAGGTCTCTGGATCTAATAATGCGATGTCATGGAAAGAACGAGTTATAGCTAGAAGTTGAAAGTAATGAATGCGCATGTAGTAAAAGGACCTGATTGTGCTAGTCCCCTGCCTGAAAACCATCCCCTGCCCACCATCCACTCTCAAAGATCCCCAAGTCCTGAGAGCCTAGCCACCTCTCCAGACCCATCCCTCACAGCCCTGCCCCCTGCCGCCAAAATATGCCCTGCTCTTCTGCCACACGTGGATTTGATTGGCTAGTTCTTGAAGAGAACATATTCTCTCAGGCCTCCCTGCCTTTGCACAGGCTATTTCCTCTGCTTGGAGAAGCCCCAGTAATTTGGCAAGAGCTCGCTCGATGTCAGCCCCTCTGGGAGACTTCCTAGTCTTGTCTTTTTATCAGGACTGAGTTTTCTTCTCTGATCCCTGCAGCACTTGGGCAAACAGCTGATAGGAGTTCATTTTGTGAAGCTGTGACCAGTTTTCCAGTAGACCATGAACTTGCTGAGGGTAGAAGCCTGCCTGTCTTTGATCCTTGTTTCCGTGGGGTTCATCCCAGTGCCTGGCACAGTGGCTTTGGAGATGGAAGGAATAGAGGGAGGTAAGTGGATGGGCAGGAGTTCAAGTGCTGTATTCCTTGAGAAGGCATGGGAGTGGGTCTAGGATTGGTCACTATGAATAACCTGGAGAAATTCTGAAAACAAAACAAAACACACATATAGTTCCTGCCTCCCAAGATTCTGCTGTCGAATGGGCCCCAGGCAAAAATGGATTTACCTTGCAGCTAGTGGAGTTTATACTTCAAGACTTCACTTGCACAGCTCGTTCCAGGGACTTGGGAGAAGCTCCAGCAATTCCCTTTTTTTTAAAGACAGGGTCTTGCTCTCTTGCCCAGCCTGGAGGGCAGTGGTGCCATCTCAGCTCACTGCAACCTCCACCTCCCAGGCTCAAGTGGTCCTCCCACCTCAGCTTCCCAAGTAGTTGGGACCACAGGTGGCAATTTCTTATTCATAACTTTATATGTATACTTTAAAAAGGACTCTCTATATGGAAAGAGTTCAGGCCCCACAAAACCTGGATCAACCTCTGGCCCCAGGATCCACAGTTTCAATAAGCTTGTCAAGTGATTCTGATACACAGCCAGATTGGGCGATGACTTGCTACTCAATGGGTAATTCACAGACCAGAAGCATCAGCAAACATCATGGGTGGGCAAGTTGGAAATGCAGAATCTCAGACACCTTCCTCGACCTACTCTCTGTGAATCTGCATTTTAACAAAATCTCTGGGCTGATTCATGTGCAAAAATTCATATTCAAAGTTGTGAACCATTGCTGTAATGATTTCTCTGAGAGAAAAACTATTTCCAGCTGTAAAATCACAGAGGCCTTCTTGGAGGAGGTGATCTCTGAACTGAGACCTAAAGTAGAGGCAGTATTTGGGGATGTGAAGTATTCCAGCAGAAGCAGCAAGCAGCATCAGTAGAATCCAGGAGATGGGGAGTATGATGAGGGGTTAAGTAGACCAGGGTCTTCGGGCTGGAATCAGAGAAGACAACCACAGGCAAGTTGACTCAGGTAGGAGGGAGAGAGGGAGGCAGGCTGGGGAAGAGCCCACATGCTGGGTTAAGGCCTTTGGATTCTAATTAGGAAAGAATGTGGAGCCTTGGAGTTTGGATCCAGAAGATATGAGAGATCCAGCTGCAAAAGCAAAACATCCCCTGAGAGAGGGAAGCCAGTCATAGTGTTTATTCATGCTCAGGTACAGATTATTTATGCCCAAGCCTTGCCTGGAAGAAGTCAAAGAAGGGAAGGGGCAGGAAGTCAGAAGCGAGGACTGAGAATTCATGAGGGAGGTACTCATATTTTTTCCCACTCTGCAGGGTTGGTGAAAGTCTCAGCAGCACTCCCATCCTTGGCGCTGTGCAATCAGGATATTTGCTGACTGTGGCTTACAGAGGGGAAGGAGCTGGGTGTGGTCCAGGTTGAGTCCTGTGAATTCCCATCACTCCTGCTCCCTGCAGGCTCTACTTCTGCAGCTTCCTGTGTTCAATTCATTCCTGCAGCCACAACAAAACCTACCTACAGGGTTGTTAGAAGGACTAAAGGGCATAATATAGCAAAGTACCAGAAATATATTGGGACCTGAAAAAATGCATGTAATCCTTTGAACCTTGAGTCAGAACTGATAGTTCATACACTTCCCTATGCTATCATGAGGTTCAATTTGTAACAGATGAATGCTTAATCATAAAATGCCCCAAATACCAGCTAATAGGAAATTCATCATTTGGCCTTAGAGTGGGTTTTGTCAAGGCTTGAGGTCATATACACACTTTAATAACACACATCAATTATAATTTAATGAACATTTACTACATGTTGATCACTGTGCTAAGCATCTCATTTATTCCCATCATAAGATGAGGACAGGGAAGCTTGGAGATGTTGAGTGTCTTGCTCAAAGTCCCATTGCTATTAAGAGGCAGAGTAGGAGATAGAAGTCAGCACCAGGGTGAGATCAAAGCAAGTACTAACCTGCAAAGCCTTGTATGGGTACCACAGGTGAAACAGGTTTCATTTGGGAATGTACATTTGGCTTCTTCCATCCCCTTTTCAAATGCTAGGAAAAGTCAACATCACATTTCATATAGATGGAATTGTAGACTCAGAGACAGAGAAAACATAAGGACAATCTAGTTCAATGCTGCTACCTTACAGATGCAGAAATGGAGGCACAGAGAGGTTGCTTGACTTTCCCATGGTAAAACAGGATGAGAGTGTCTTACCTCTTATAGCTCATACATTAAGATAAAAACAAACATATAAAAACACAAGATTATCTTGTTTTGTTCTATCCTCACTTCTTCACATCCTGTGCCAGGCATCAGCTCCCTCCTTCTCTTTCCTTTTTCTTTACTCATCTATGTATTGGTTCAACAAATATTTATTGATGCACTATTGTGAAGTTACATTCAGGGAAGAGACAGGAATTTAGGCAGAATAAGTAATATAGAGCAAGAGAGAAAAAAGAAAAGAGAAGAACAAAAAAAGTAACAAAGAAGTAGAGAGAGAAATAAATACAGAAAGAGAAGGAAGAAAGGAAGGAGGGAAGGAAGGAAGGAAGAAGGGAGGAAGAAGAGGAAGGGAGGGAGGGAGGGGTGGAAAGAGGGAGGGAAGGAAGGAAGGATGACATCAATTGGCTACTTTCTATTGGATAGGCACTTTTCCAAGCATTTTACATGTATTAACTCATTTAATTCACCCAGAAACCCTATATGGTAGTCACTATTCTTATCACCAATTTAGGATGAGGAGCCTGTAGCACAGAGACCTGAAATAAATCACCCAAGGTTGGAGGGCTGGAAGGTAGCAAGGCCAATATGCAAACCTGGCAGATCTGGCTCTAGAGGCCTTACTTGGGATCTATGCATGTAATCATGTCATAATGTCCTCCATTTGCCCTGATGGCCACTGGAAGTGGATTAGATACTTACAGGAAGAGCGTATTGCTCCTGAGAGTCCTTATCATCTTTTCTCAGTGGAGAACCCTCATCACGATTTGTCATGGACCATCAGTGCCTAAGATGTGAAGGGAGAAATGCATTGCACATAGAACCATCAGGCAGAGGAGCCTGTAAGGGAAAAGGATCGTGGAATTTAGAACCATGGAACCCAGGGTTTAGCTGTGTCCATGCCACTCCCTAGCTATGCCATAGGATGAGTCAATCCATCTCTTCAGCTGTTTGGCTCCTCATGTGGAAAATGGGAATTATAGTTGATTTGACCCTATCTACTTAAGAAAATCAAATTAAGGTGAAAGTAGTTTACAATATCAAAGGTCAAAACCAGTGTGAAATCAAACACAACCACCAGTCTTCTCTCCCTAATTTTGTGTAGATGTTTATTAAAATAGAAAGAAAGAAACTCTGTGGGGTTGGGCAGTGCTGAATTTAGAATGAGGATGATGGAGAAAACCCAAAAAGTCAGGCTTAGGTGATGAGCTTCCAGTGGGTAAGGGGAAGAAGGTGGATTTTTGGGGAAGAAGCAGAAAGGGCCCTGTGGATAGTTAATTGTCTTTGGATAAATGGATGGTTATAGTCATTCATTCATTCATTCAATTAGTATTTATTGAGTGCCTCCTATGTACCAATGACAGTGCTAGATACTGGGGTACAGTGGTTTAGAGAAGAGACACAGTTCTGGTCCTTATGGAGCTTGCAGTCTGCAGAAAGTCAGACACTGAACAAAGATGCACAGAATTTAAATGTATAATAATAAACTGTGACATATGCTATGAGACCAAGGAAAATAAGAATTTTCTATAAGAGAGAAAAAAACAGTATTGGGTAGGTGAGGACACACTGAAGGACTCAATGCCCTAATTAGTCAATGCCATAATTATGAGAATAATTCCCATTCTTCCTCCCCACCACTCACCAACTGCTATTTGAAAGGTCATAGGTCTCTGCTCCATACAGGCATGTACTATTTTAATTCAATGAGCAATCTTTTGAGTGCCCAATAAAAATATGTGGGTATATCCCCAGGCATCAGGTGTCAACCTGCCTTCATAGTCAGCCCTGGCTGCAGCCCCCTTCGATGGGATCCCTGCATATCATTTTTATTCCTATTTTACAGATTTAAAAAATGTTCACAATAGTTCAATGATTCATCCAAGACAACACAGCTAGAAAGTCCAGATCAGGGTTTAGGACTTTTGATAGCAAATCAAGGGCTTTTTCTGTTCACACAGAATAAAATCCTAACCCCACCAGGTCCAGGATGAGGCTTTGCCTCATCTCTTACTACCTTCCCTCTTCTTTACCCTGTTTCATCCACACAGGCTTTCCCAGGATGCAAAAAGATTTTTCCTGCTTCAGAGGCTACACATCAGCTCTTCTTTCCTATGTCTGGAATGCTCTTCCTTGAATTTTTACTTGGCTACCCTCTTTTATTTTTAAATCAGCTTTATTGAAGCATAATTATGATAATAATAACTATTATTATTATTATTATTGAGATGGAGTTTCACTCTTGTTGCCCAGGCTGGAGTGTAATGGCATGATCTCAGCTCACTGTAACCTCTGCCTGTCGGGTTCAAGCAATTCTCCTGCCTCAGCCTCCCAAGTAGCTGGGATTACAGTTGCATGCCACCAGGCCCAGCTACTTTTTGTATTTTTCGTAGAGACGGAATTTCACCATGTTAATCAGGCTGCTCTTGAATGCCTGACATCAGGTGATCCACCCACTTCGGCCTCCCAAAGTGCTGGGATTACAGGCGTGGGCCACTGTGCCCAACCTGAAGCATAATTTGTATGAATAAAATTCACTCCTTTTCAGGGTTCAGTTTGATGAGTTTTGACAACTTTATACATATACTTAGGCAACCGCCGTTACATTTCCATCACCTTAGGAAGTTTCCTCCTGCTCCTTTGCAGTCCATCTTTTGCCTATATCCCAGGCATCCACCAGCTTCCTCCTTTTCATCTAAGTTTCAGCTTAATTATCGCCTCTTCAGAGGCCTTTAGAAGCAATGCCTTCCCTGACCATCCAAAAGCTCTCTTCCATGCTCCTCCTCCTTCATTCTCTTTCAAAGAGTCTGGCTGTTCTCTTTCTAGCACTTACAAAATGTACCCATTTTATCGACTTACTCGTTTGCTCTATTTCTGTCTTCTCCAAACAATATAAGCTCCATAAGGGAAGGGTCGTTGTCTTTATTAATACTTGTGACCCCAGGGCACAGTGCTTGGCACATAGTAGAATAAATATTTATTAAATGCATGAATGAATGCATGGATAAGTGGTACTGCATCCTTCTGTGTGCACGTAGCTGAGGATTCATGGCTGAATCAGAGATGATTTCTACGCTAACGGAGTTCACAATCAAATGAAAGTCTTGTGACAGGCACACAGATAACACTGACACAGATAATCCCTAATGCTTGGATAATGCACTACTATGCACGTATAAGGCATTTACTGTGTGCCAGGCCTTGTTCTAATTCCTTTGTATATATATATATTCACTCATTTTATCCTCATGACAACCCTATATGGAAGTTACTACTGATACTGCTGGTTTAAAGATGAGGAAAACGAGGCATAAGAAGGCTGAGTCACTTACCCCGGATCAGCCAGCTTGTGAGTGGAGAAGTCAAGACTTGGGACCGTGCTTTTTTGCAGGGCTGCCTGATCCATGCCCCAAGAGAGGGTCACATAAGGGATCCAGAGAATACAGAGAAAGCCGAAGGCAGGCCCAGCTCAGACTTAGGTCAGACTTGCAGGGCAGGCGAAGTTCTAACTCTGGAAACTGGAAACAGGGACAATTGTCTCTGGAAGCCCTACATCAGGTCCAGTTCAAGCAGCCAGACACAGCCCTCCAAACCCAGGGGCAGGATTTTTCAGGCCTCTAAAGGGAACTATAGCCGGATGGGGAGGGAGGGGCTTGCCCTAGTACGCCTGTGTCCCCAGGGGTCCAGTTACCCCAGTGACAGTGCAAGCCAGAGCATCAGGGCTTCAGGTGGCCAGCTGAGTTGTTCCCACAGGGCTGCAACACGTATCCGGAACACATTGGGAACTGGGGCTCCAGGCCGAGGGGCCTGAGCGCCGCCTGGGGATCTGGTCCCTCCGGGTGGCAGCTTCCCAGAGGCCTGCCGCGCTCGGCCTGCAGTTCTCCGCTGCGGACGGTAGGTGGCAGTGGGTCTTGAGAAATGGCCCTCGCCTGGCCCTGGCTGCGGAGACCCAGCCTGGAGAAAAACGTGGCTGGGCTTCGGCCGCTGAGCGAGGGAGAACCGCGCCCCCGGGGTGGGGCTTGGGGGCCGCCATGGGACTCGGTGGCTTCTGCTAGAGCGGAGGTCAGCGAGGACCGGGGAGGCAGTGCCTGGATGGAGCTGGACGGGGAGGGCTCTGCTGGGGCTCCTGGTCCCCATGCCGCTGTGCTGTCATGGGGAGCCTTGGGGACCCTGGCACCCTCGTGAGGGCCCAGCCCGCCGCCTCCGTAGCCAGAACTTGTGCCCAGCTTGGGAATTTTCTTCCTGAGCAAACAACTTTTTTTTTTTTAACTGAGGAAGAAACTGCCCTTCAGAGAGGTTAAGGGACTTGGCTGTGGCCACATGGCTCGTGCGTGGCTGTGCAAGGATTAAAACCTGGTCCTTTCTGATGAGAATCGTGCTTTTTTCCACTGTGCCAATACCCAGTGGGGGATTCCCTGGTGTCAGCGCCTGGGGATAACGGGGGGGGGGGAGGGGGGGGGCGGTGTCTTCTAGTCTGCATTTACAGTGAGGAACTCGGCTCCGCCAGAGTGTGGCCATGGGCCCCCGCTCCCAGGCACCGTGCAGTGAGGGGGTGGCTGAGACGACCGCTGGATGGCCTTGGAGAGCCCTAATTCCCTCCCCAAGCCCTAACTCTCCAGGCCCCCGCTCCTGGCAGTCTCTGAGCATTAAGTCTGACCAGAGCTGCCCCTGCAGGGTCTGAACTCTGGACGCCCCCCACCTCTGTCTACCTCCTCTTATTGTACTTGATCTCAACCCGCCTCCCCACCTCTGACATTTGAAAGCACTTTTACTCTCGGGAATTCGTTAGCTCTTTACAACCACCCCGTAAGGCAAAAAAAAAAGAAGGGATGTTTACATTTACAGAAGAGGAAACCGAGGCCTCAGAGAAGTGATTTGCCAAAGGGTACCAAGCAAGTTCGCGGCTGAGCCGGGTCTTGAACCTCAGGTCTTCATAGCTGCCTCCTGCGACAAGGCGAGAGCAGCGCTGGTGCAGAGCTCTGCAGCGGCCGGCAAGCCGAGCAGCGGAGGCCCTTCCATGCCTCTTCCTCTCCCGGAGGCAGACGGGGAGCGGCCGACAAATTAATTCACGCTATCTTTACATTATGTATAATGCGGCATGATTTTATTTTGCTTCATTCCCGAAATCTTTTACAGTAATTAGTAGCCGAGTAAAATATAAAAATTAATGCAATATAACACTTTAATGGTAATAATACACTATCCTGTCTAATTAATAAAATCTGTTGTTTCCAAGCACGATTATTTATTTGACAAATTGATAGCACACATCCTGTTCATACCCTCTTTCCTAGCTCCCATCCTTTCAGTTTATCGAATACAACTGTAGCAGGAAAATAAACAGATTGTCTTCTGACCTGACAAGCAAGTGAGAAATAAACCTCTCACTCATACGTCCCTAATTGTTCTCAGCAATATCCTCTAACACATGTCCAGATTGGTTAAAAATGAATCTTGATTCCTCCCCAGTTTCTTTCTTTTTTTTTTTAATTGAGTCTCCTTATTTTAGAGAAAAGAGACCTTTCCTCTCTTTCCTCTGGGTACTGTTTATATCGGGGCAGTTGGAGGGATATACATTTTGTGACTGTGTTCAGAAATTCTGATGGTCTTGCTAACAGAGTGAAGTGATTGTTCAGGCCATGCCAGAGAGAGAGCGAGAGAGAGAGAAAGAGAAAGAGGGAGAGGAGGTCCGGGCTGCTCTGAGCCGCCGCCGAAGAACACTGAACCCATCGCGAAGGCTGCAGGAGAGGATCAGCAAGGGAGCAGGGTGCAGTGAGGTTGCAGGATTGTCATTGGGAGTTGGCAAAAACGAAACTGGGAAAGGGGTTAGGGCAGGATACCCAGACCTGGCAGTATTTGCAGGTAGTACTAGGGAATAAGGAACAAGGTCCAGCATCATTATGTGTGGAACTTGGGATGAAACAATGATCTAATTACAAACCCGAATGCATGCTATTTTATGTAATACGGGGGCATTTTACATGCCAAGTGTGAAAATGCGAAAGCATTTTAAGCTACAAATAGGGCCTCAGAGACAGAGATACAGAGAGACATGGAGACAGATGGAGAAAAAGAGAGTCAGACAGAGACAGAGCACGCAAGAGCAGGACAGAAAGAGAGAGAGACTTACCATCTGCAGGTTATTTTGCAGCACTTTTCTCTGAAAGAAAAATTATGTGATGTGATCTGTGTTCGGGGAAAAGCTGTGCTATCCCCAGCTTTCAAGCTACATTTACTATAATAAAAAAGGAAAAAAAATCTCCAAGTGCACACAGGTGAGAAAAGTCACTCTCTCATGGAAACTGGCCTCAATACACAAAAAGAGATAGACACACACACACACACACCCCTGCTTGCACAACCCATGGATGAGTCTCCAGAGTCCTTTCCTTTGTAGAAAAGTTCTACGATCTTATGTGCATTAGGTTCAACACACATACACACACACATACACATATATACACACACAGGCACAATGCAGATATGTGCACATACCACCACTACACACACACCCTGCTGAGCCCAGGCCCTTGAATCAGTGCAGTCATGCCCCATTGGTGAGACTCCCCAGGCCACTTCCTGGGCCACCACAGTAATCCCTACCTTCCACTGGAGTCTGAATACTCTGATTTTATTACCCACCCCCACTTTTTTCTCTTGATCCACCTCCCCATCCCCACCACCATTGTGCTAGTGCATTATTTTAATAATAAAAATAATAATTCAAATAAAATTCTTCCAGGCTGGGCTCAGTGGCTCACGCCTGTTATTCCAGCACTTTTGGAAGCTGAGGCAGGTGCATTGCTTGAGCTCAGGAGTTCAAGAACACCCTGGGAAACACGGTGAAACCCCATCTCTACCAAAAATAGAAAAGATTAGTCAGATTTGGTGGCGTGTGCCTGTGGTCGCAGCTACTCGGGAGGCTGGGGTGGGAGGATGGCTTGAGCCCAGGAAGCAGAGTTTGCAGTAAGCTGAGATCGCACCACTGCACTCCAGCCTGGGCAACAGAAAAAAACAAAAACAACAACAACAAAAAAATTCCATAAAATAGGTGCTGACTCCAGTTTTTGCCAGCACACAGGTATACAGAAGGTGACCAACCAGTTTGAATACTTCACCTTTTTTAAAGTGCTCCCCTATGAATTGTTTAAGGGTAAGGATTACTACACTCACTTTATAGATAAGGAAACAGGTCATTTCTTTCCGAGGGGAAACAATTGGGATGTTCGGTGAAAAATCTTTACTGAACACTTTGAGTGGGTCAGGTACTATTTAAATGCTTGATAGGCATTATTTCACTGAATCCTCAAAATAACTGTATGAGATGGGTCCAGTTATTACCCTCAGTATTATGGATGCAGAGTCTGATATTCAGAAGGTTTATGTAATTTGAGAAATTACACAATTATACAGTGCATATATAATAGCACTGGAGTTTGAACCCACACCTCTCTGGATTTGAGGTTCCTGAAGCCATGTTT
Source organism: Nomascus leucogenys (assembly GCF_006542625.1). NCBI lineage: Eukaryota > Metazoa > Chordata > Mammalia > Primates > Hylobatidae > Nomascus > Nomascus leucogenys. The sequence goes on from NC_044395.1 coordinate 76,588,371, forward strand.
TAATTCCAGCTCTGATATTCACTGGTTGTATTATTTTGAGCAAGTAACACTTCTGAGACTCGGTTCTCTTAACTATAAAATGAAGATGAAAATTCTCACCATTGATATGAAGGTTAAATGTGACATATATATAGTGCCCAGCAGAGAGTCTCGGCAGGGATTAGGAGTTTAATCAAGTCTACTCTTCCCTTCATTTTTACTTTTGTCCATCTTGCATTATCCACTCCCCAGAAGTTACCTGAAAGATAACTCAGTTTGTTGGGGCTACACCCAATTGACAGCTTGGGGCTTCAAGCCTTTGTTTCACCATTTGCAAAATAAGGAAATAATAGCTCTTCATGAGGATAAACTGAGTTAAAGCATAAGCAGCCAGCACAGTGCCTGGCACACAGATGGTGCTAAAATAAATATTTGTGAAAGAAAAGAAGGGAGGGAGGAAAGAACCAGGATAATGGTGCCCAGGTATTCAAAAAGAACGTGCACCCAGCAGCTCTTAGGGCCTGGGGACTTGTCCTACCAGGCTCTACCAAAGGGTGAGTAGGAATGTTCCAGCAGACAGTGAATGTCCTGTGGACCTGCTCAGTGCCATTGATCAATATGTTTTATGATGGATCTAATTAAGCTCTCTAACGAGGGATCACAAGATAACAATTTATCCCAGAACCATCACTCATTAAAATGCCATTTCAGGAGATGACATCGTTCCAACCTTAATTGGCAGAGTTTGCGTGACTGGAATCCCTTGGGAGCAGAGATGCCCCTTGTCATTTACTTGTCACCTCTGTGGTGAGGGGGCTTAGAAGGGCCCTGAGAGGCACATGAATTTGTCAGGCATTGCCATAGGCCAGGCTCCACCTACCCTGCTGCAGGTGGCTTTCTGGAGCGGGTGACTCAGCAGGTCGCTGACAGGAGCCTGCGGCTGTGCAGAGGCCCGGTTTTGGAATCAGAAACCCAGAACTTTAGTCAGCTCCCGGAATAACGAGGCAGGAAGCCTTAGGAAGTGACCATTCCTGTCAGCCTCAGTTTCCTCTTCTATAAACAGGCCTTCCCCGCCTGCCTCCTGGGTTGGTGGAAGATTTAAGGAGATCATGGAAAGGCTTATAGAGCAGTGGAAAGAGCACAGACTTGTAAGTGAGATTCTCCAGGTTCAAATCCTTGTTCTACACCCACTGGCTGTGTGACTATAGACAAGCTACTTAGTGCCTCTGAACCTTGGTTTCTTCAATAATAGTGCCTAACTCAATAGGATTCTTGGGAGGATTTTAAGAGCTTTGTAATCAGCCTGGTTTCTGAGGATCCCAGGGACACAGAGATGAAAAGTCCTGGGGGTTTTCTGAGGGAGCCTGTAATGCCTTAGTATGAGAATAATATCTGTGTCAGGACAGATTACAAACCCAAAGAGGACCAGAAAAAGCTATGGTGGCTATACCCACAAGGGAAGAGGAGGCATTTGAGCTAGATCTTGAAATAGAAGACCTTTCCTAGTTGCAGAATAGAGGAAAGGGCATCCCAGGATGAGTGAGCCCTCAGCATAAATAAGCAAAGCACCGGGGGTTGGAGAGAATTCGTGCGTTCAGAATGCAGTAGTGCTCCCTTCTCCATGGAGAATGCCTGAAACCATGGGTAGTACCAAACCCTGTATAAAAGACATTTTTCCTATACATATTCCTATGATAAAGTTTAATTTATATATTAGACACAGTAAGAGTTTAAAACAACAACTAATAATAAAATAGAATGATTATAACAATATTATAAAAATTAGGTGAATGTCATCACTCTTTCTCAAAATATCTTATTGCACTGCACTGTAAGTTAAACAAGGGTTACTTCCACACAAGCACTGTGACAGTTGGTGTGATAACCCAGAGGGCTACTAAGTGACTATTGGGCAGGTAGCATATGCACTGCACAGAGGATGGTTCATGACCTGGGCGGGGCCAAGATTTCATCACGCTGCTCAGAATGGCATGCAATTTAAAACTTGGGAATTATTTATCTCTGGAATTTTCCATTTAATATTTTCGGACCACAGTTTACCACGGGTAACTCAACTGTGGAAAGCTGCTGCGTCATCCCATTGTGGAAAGGCAGAAGGGCAAGCAAGCAGGTGCGGAAGGTGTAGCAGTGCTCCAGAGCTCCCTTTTTCCAGCAGCCCGCACTTCACTCCCGTGGTAATGGCGTGAATCCATTCAGAAGGGCACCACCCTCATGACCCAATGACCATCTAAAGGCCCTACCTCGCAGCACTGCTGCATTAAGAATTAAGGTTCCAACACATGAGCTTTTGGGGGACGTATTCAAATCGGAGTACCTTGCAAAGTATTTGGATTTCATTATGAAGGTCACTGAAACCTCACATCAGGTGAGTTTAATGAAGTCTCATTATAGAGCTTGGACCTCAGAGGAGGAGAAGGGTGGAAGATACAGGTGCTTCTGCCAACAAAGGTGGCTTGGAGCCTTCAGAGCAGACCACATGTTTCCCAAGACCAGGAAGAACAGGGCCCCCATGGCCTAAGTGCAATAGACTTGTCAGGAGCATTTGCGGAAACCAAGATGGCAATGGTGCCTTGAATTTTGGACTGCTTTCCTCCCAGAGAAGGAGACTGGGTGTGAGGTGGAGGGAATTAAAACTTGCAGAGCTGCTATCATGCATTAGGGAATGTAGCATTTGATTCTCACAACACTCACCATCAGGTGTGATTGTCCCCATTTACTAAATGATGTGTTTGAGTCTCAGAAAGGGTTAGTGACTTCTCCAAGGTAACCCGCTAATAAGAGCAAAGTCAGGATTTGAGCTGTGGTCAGTTGGTGCCAAACCAGTGCTTCTATCACTTCATGCTGTCTCACTAAACATTGTCACATTTAGGACCTCCATTCCTCAGGTTTGAGATGTGGGTGATTTAGCTCCATCTTTCAGAAGGGGAGCTTGAGACCCAAAGAATTCTTCAAGAAGCACCTTGCCCATGGACACTCTACATGAGATAACTTTCTGATAGAAAACAGAGATGCAGTTTTGATCCGACAGCAATGGTATTGAGGAATGTGTTTTTCCTGGAACTCTGGGATGGATTTTATGGCCTGATTCCAATTTACCTTTCCAGAGGCCATTAGCCTCTGCTCATTCTTGACTCCTGGGGCAGATGTGAACACTCCTGGATCTTTAATTTTCGAGAGGATGTAGGAGGGGGCTGATGCCATTTTTCTATTGCATAATAAAATTATTTCCTTAACAGAAAGGGGGATCCACAGTTTCCAATTCAAATGCTTTTTTAAAAAACGGGGAAAAAGTAGCAAAAAATAGTTGAAAGAATGCACCCCTAAATGTGAAATTGTTCAGAAATACATATTTGTAATGGGATTCAAAGTGTTCATGACAGCTACTACTTACAGTGTTTAAAAAGTTGCAATTAGTACCAAAAGGCTTGGATGAAGAAAACATCCTATCATAGGCATATTTATAAAACAACTTCCATCAGCCAAAGGAAAAATGGACAGAACTCTATTACAAGCTTTTTATATTTGAAGAGCAATTTCTAATAATATATCTAGAAGCCATTTCTGAAATTGACTTAGTGTGCATGATCTGGGATTAATGTTTGCTGCAAAATCACATGCTCGTTTGAACGTAAACATTTTGCACTTCCGTTCCACCTCCTGGTTCAGAAGAATGCACCTCCAATGTGTAAAATGATCTATCAAAATTAATTGTGAATGCCCTAATCCAATCAAGTCCACCTCATTAGGCAAACATTTAAATTATTAAGTTAAATAGTGGGATATTTCAATATAATCTTGTTATGCTATTTTTATGGCAGTACAAATGCTGTCTACAGATGGGCTCTGCTTCCCAGCCTCCTTGCTATTGTTGATGAGCTCACCACCTCTGTTGCTGGATTTCACACATGTGTGATATTGGTCCAGTAACAATCCTGCATTCCCTCACTACCTCAGCAATTACTGATGGAGCTCCTACTGTGTGTTAAAATTTGAAGGCTAAAAAAGACCTTCAGGATAATCTAGTCATCAATTTTGCAGATACAGGAACTGAGATTCTGAGAGGTTGGGTGCTTTTTTATGGACCATGGAGCAAATTTGTGGCAGAGCTACTGGTAGAACCCTCTCTTCTTGATTCTGCATCCAACCATCTGCTTTTTTCTTCTTTCCTTGTCCATTTCTCTCTCTAATTCAAACATAAAGCTGTAAATAAAATAGATCAGATTCATGCTGTTCATATTTTATATCATTAGTATTTTGCAAAATTATTCTTTTTCCCCCCATTTAATAAAAGATATATTCCCAACTTGGTTGCTCTTCACAGAGCTTTAAATAGCTTGTCCTTTCTAAATTCCTCCAGCCAGCAAACAGCTATTCATCATTCTATAGTTCCTTGAAGGCCAGCCCAACAGAGACATGTTTGGAAGAAATAAGATCTTGATGTCTCAGCCTCTAGCCCCTAAATTAGTCTCTGGGTATGTGCATGTTAGGAGGAGGAAGAACAAAGGAGTAAACAAACAGGAATAAAGCAGGCTTGAGGTCTAGCCATGACCAGGGTCCAGAAGCCCATACTGGGATCCTCTTGGGAGCTGGAGAACACAGTCCTGTCCTCAGCATACCCCTTGCCCTACACCCCAAGAGAGTTATGTCTATGCTGTCTAAAGATTCAGATTTCACACTGGCTCTGAAGGTAGGTCTAAGAAATCTTTAGAGTTTACCCTACTTTTGGGAACAAGGTGAAATGAAGAACTTCCCAGTGTTCCCCTTTTACTCTCTGGTTCAAATGTAGACAGGATTATTTATACCCCGAGGCATGGCTGAGACAGGGATAGAACTATCAAAAAGATATTCCAAAGGGGAACTAAACTCAGAAAGTGCCATGAATTCGAATTATCCACTCTGCAGGTGGCTTAGGCCCCAGGGACACGGTATGACCTTAGTGGGCCCTAGGTACTCTTATTTTCATGGGCTCTTTCTTCCATTTAGATAAGTAAATAAACAAATTATATTTTATGACTACATTAATATAAAGAAGAAAATATTAATAGTATAAATTAAAGCATTTTCTTTGACCTAAAATGTCCTAAAATTCTCTGATTTTAAGAGAATTAAAACATTTTTGTGGGCCCCCTAAATGTTTGTAGCACTAGGCACTCAGCCTACTGTGACAAATGGATAGAGCAGCCATGCCAGGCCCAAGGAGAAACAGCCTCCCATTCTGCCTCCATTTGGCAGATGGATTCTGATCAACACCAACACCCTGGAAATATCTAGCTTCCTCGGATCTGGGCAAGACAGAAAAGCCTTAGCTCCTGTCCTCTTACTTTCCATAGCCTGTCTAGGGACAGATTGAAACCCATTGGTGTAAGGAGAAGTCATCCTCCTTAATACCATTCAAACTCAGGTGCTTCAAGGTTATCACTGGAGGGGAATGAGCTTTGTTCTTTGTTCTCACAGTTTTATTCCTTCTGCCGGCATTACACTTGTCCTATGTGGAACCACATTCTTCATACACTAAAACATGGCTCAAAGACCTTCCCAAAGGGGAACTGTCAAAAAGACCTTCCCAAGGGGAAAGTAAATACAGAGAACACTGCAAATTCATGATGCAAAAGGGCCCTTCAGAACAGAGGAAGTGGGTACATGAGGCTCTGCAGAAGAACCTGAGTACCCCTTGTTTAAAAGACTGTAGAAATTGAAACTCTTACATACTACTGGTAGGAGTGTCCATTGGTACAACCACTTTGGGAAACTGTTTGTCAGTATCTATGAAAGTTGAATATATTATACATGTCTCATGGCCCAACATTTTTACTCCAAAGTATTAGATTGAGTTGTATGAAATTATCAGTGTTTAACTTTTTCATCTACAAAAATGTCAACTTAATTTGGTTCAATTTAATCTATAGCCAACAGAAAAACCTACATATGCTCATCGAAAGTCATGTATAAGAATGGTCTAGCAGCACTATTCAAAAGCTGGACACTACCCAAAAGCCCATCAACCATAAAATGCATAAATAAATTGTGGTTTGTTCCTATAATAGAATAGTACATGCAATGAAAATAAAGAAATTACAACTCCATACAACAACTTGCCTGGATCTCACAAACACAATGCTAATTGAAAGAAGCCAAACACAAAAGGATATATATTGTATGATCCCATTTATATAAATTTCCAAGAGCAAACAGTACTAATCCATGATGCTAGGAGTCAGAAAGGATAATAGATATGGCCCTAAAAGGCCCATGAGGGGCATTTTCTTGATCTGAGAGCCAGTTTTATGGGTGTGTTCACTTTAGTAAACTCATCAAACTATAACTTACGATTCACACACTTTTCTATATGTATGTTTTCCTTTCTTAAAAAGTTTACTTAAAAAAACAAGAAGGCTGCAGAAGAATGCAGGGAACTGTTTGAGCAAAGACAATAGCAGGTGGCTTCAGGAGGGTCTACCCTCCTGCCCTCCAGTTTTTGTTGTGGATTTTTTGAGCGCTCACTAATACGGGCTCTCCTTGATCTCATTTACTCTCCAGCCCAACATCAAGGTGGAGCCTATTATTGCTCATATCCGGTGGATGGAGAAACAAAGGAAACAGATGCTTTGAGAGTCTAACTTTCCCAAATGCACACAGCCATTGTGTAAGAAGCCAGCACCTGACTCCAGAACAGTGTCTCTCCCAAGCTCTCACTCTGTAGGTCTACGATCCAGACTCAAAGTAATTGGGATCACATGGGACACCTGGAAGTCACAACTCCCTATGATTTGGATGAAGATCCCACTTCTCTGGATCCTGCCCATCTGTAGATAGCAATTGTACTTCTCTGGAAGAAGGTTCCAGTTCTTGTCCCTGCCCACCAGCATGGCCACCCATGAACCTGTGAAAACTCTTGGTGGGGGCCACGGCCTGGCGACTGCAAGTTGCTCACTCAGTCTGGCAAAGACATGATTTTTTCTGTGTTCTCTGACAAGTCCAGGCCCAGCCAGCCTGCCTGGGCCTTGCCATCCCTGTGGCATCTGCTGGGGACATCCCAGTTCTATCTTCTTGTGCTTACTGCTCTTTCTGACTTTGGTTCTGAATGACCCTGTAAAGGTGTCTGTGTGGGTTTATGTGGAGATAGAATATATGGAAAAGGATGCAGCCCTAGGCCACAACAAAGGCAAAACTCAGCCTTTGCCTTCATCTCTGACCATTAACTCGACCTTCCCTAGCCCCAGCTCTTCCCATAGCACTTTTAAGGTGAGTGTGGGAAGAAGTGCCAAGAAGAAAAGCAGGAAAGAATGTTTTCTGAGGGGCAGTGGGAGTCTGTTCACGTGCTCTTCCCCTTTCATGTATGCAACACCCCTGGGAACTGGTTATCATCATCCTTGTGGTACTGCAAAGGCATATGGGGGCCTAGGAAAAATAAATGCATGGGCTGCTGTTTTCCCTACATGGGATGGTGATGCAGGCAGAGAAAACTGGTGAGCACCTAGGGGCAGCCAACCTCTCCTCTGTCATGGTTTGCATTCAATACTCTTGGGTGTGGACACACTCATAGATGGAGCTTGCTGTCTACTGATCTTGGTTCAGGTCATGGCTGCAATCAGTACCATTAATAAGGCACATGCTGCTTTTCTAGAAGAATGAAGAAGGGAGCCATTACCTTCTGTGAGGGGCAAAAGACATTGTATTAGCAGGTGAGAGTTCTGGTTCCAGCTCACCCGGTTACTCTGTGTGGCTCTGGAAAAATTTCTTCCCCTCTCTATTCCTTAACTTTCTTATCTGTGCAATGAGGGAATGAGATTTGTTGATGTCTGAGGGTCCTCCCACCTCTAGTACTCTGGTGTCTTATAAGGAGGTGCTCTTTTATCTGTACTATGAGGTATTGACGCCACTCTGGTGTCTTATAAGGAGGTGCTCTTTTATCTGTATTATGAGGTATTGACGCCACTGAGGAATACTCTAACTTTCCCCCAGGACTGAAAAGACAGGAAGGAACTTGTCTCCTTGGCCTCTGGCTCTGGTGGGCATCTGAGTGATGGAGACAGGCACAAGCCTGGTCTAGAAGGAATGAGGGACAGCCAAGTTCATGGGTAGCCGAAAGGTTCTGTGGACCAGGAGCCACCCAAGTTTTGGTGTGTGGACAGTTAGAAGAACCAGAGAAGGTGGGTTCTGAAAGGGGAACTAGAATAGCACCGGATTCATGTCCAAACCATTGCTGCAGCCTCTTACTTTATGTGTACACCTCCTGGCCCCCACTCACCCCAACTGTTTGCTATAACTCAGGGGTTCTTAATCTGGAATTCGTGCCCTTTGAAGTTGCTTGCAAAACAATATGTGTAGGCGAGTATGAGCATTTTCCTGGGTGCAGAAGCATCCATTTTATTCTCAAAAAGCTTAGACACACACATATACACACAAAGCTAAGAGCCACTCTTCCAATTTTTTTCATTTTTATTTTTTATTATTATACTTTAAGTTTTAGGGTACATGTGCACAACGTGCAGGTTTGTTACATATGTATACATGTGCCATGTTGGTGTGCTGTACCCATTAACTCATCATTTAGCATTAGGTATATCTCCTAATGCTATCCCTCCCCCCTCCCCCCACCCCACAGCAGTCCCCAGTGTGTGATGTTCCCCTTCCTGTGTCCATGTGTTCTCATTGTTCAATTCCTGCCTATGAGTGAGAGCATGAGGTGTTTGGTTTTTTTGTCCTTGCGATAGTTTGCTGAGAATAATGGTTTCCAGCTTCATCCATGTCCCTACAAAGGACATGAACTCATCATTTTTTATGGCTGCATAGTATTCCATGGTGTATATATGCCACATTTTCTTAATCCAGTCTATCATTGTTGGACATTTGGGTTGGTTCCAAGTCTTTGCTATTGTGAATAGTGCCGCAATAAACATACGTGTGCATGTGTCTTTATAGTAGCATGATTTATAATCCTTTGGGTATATACCCAGTAATGGGATGGCTGGGTCAAATGGTATTTCTAGTTCTAGATCCCTGAGGAATAGCCACACTGACTTCCACAATGGTTGAACTAGTTTACAGTCCCACCAACAGTGTAAAAGCGTTCCTATTTCTCCACATCCTCTCCAGCACCTGTTGTTGCTTGACTTTTTAATGATCGCCATTCTAACTGGTGTGAGATGGTATCTCATTGTGGTTTTGATTTGCATTTCTCTGATGGCCAGTGATGATGAGCATTTTTTCATGTGTTTTTTGGCTGTATAAATGTCTTCTTTTGAGAAGTGTCTGTTCATATCCTTTGCCCACTTTTTGATGGGGTTGTTTGTTTTTTTTCTTGTAAATTTCTTTGCGTTCATTGTAGATTCTGGATATTAGCCCTTTGTCAGATGAGTAGGTAGCAAAAATTTTCTCCCATTCTGTAGGTTGCCTGTTTACTCTGATGGTGGTTTCTTTTGCTGTGCAGAAGCTCTTTAGTTTAATTAGATCCCATTTGTCAATTTTGGCTTTTGTTGCCATTGCTTTTGGTGTTTTAGACATGAAGTCCTTGCCCATGCCTATGTCCTGAATGGTATTGCCTAGGTTTTCTTCTAGGGGGTTTTAGGTCTAACATGTAAGTCTTTAATCCATCTTGAATTAATTTTTGTATAAGGAAGGGATCCAGATTTGTGTAAGGAAGCGATCCAGTTTCAGCTTTCTAGATATGGCTAGCCAGTTTTCCCAGCACCATTTATTAAATAGGGAATCCTTTACCCCATTTCTTCTTTTTGTCAGGTTGTCAAAGATCAGATAGTTGTAGATATGCGGCATTATTTCTGAGAGCTCTGTTCTGTTCCATTGGTCTATATCTCTGTTTTGGTACCAGTATCATGCTGTTTTGATTACTGTAGCCTTGTAGTATAGTTTGAAGTCAGGTAGCGTGATGCCTCCAGCTTTGTTCTTTTGGCTTAGGACTGACTTGGAAATGCAGGCTCTTTTTTGGTTCCATGTGAACTTTAAAGTAGTTTTTTCAATTCTGTGAAGAAAGTCATTGGTAGCTTGATGGGGATGGCATTGGGATGTGAAGGACCTCTTCAAGGAGAACTGCAAACCACTGCTCAATGAAATAAAAGAGGATACAAACAAATGGAAGAACATTCCATGCTCATGGGTAGGAAGAATCAATATCATGAAAATGGCCATACTGCCCAAGGTAATTTATAGACTCAATGCCACTCTTCCAATTTAAACACATCCTTGCTCCATCCCCACACTGATCCAGGCCCTTGTCATGAGTGTTTTGGGCTATTGCAATCACTTCCTAACTGGTGTCTGTGCCCCCAGCTTCATATTCCTCCAATCCAGCTTCCACATAGCCCTCAACATCACTTTCTTCAAACTTTGTTTTTATCAGCTGTAGATAAAGTTCTGAGTGTGTAGCCCAGTTGTAAGGTACTTTGAAATGTGGTCTCTAATTCCTTCTCCAGTCTCACCTCCTGACAACCCCCTTCCTTGTGCAACTTTAACTGTAGCTTCACCCCAGGACATCATGGTTCTATGACTTGCATGTTCTATTCTCTCTGAGAGGAATGACCTTCCCTCCTTTCATTTGCTAAACTTTTAGGATATAAACACTAAGAGAAAAAGACTTTGTTTTGTTTATTGTACTATCCAGATACACAAAGTGTGTCTGGTATGTGTAGGTACTCAGTAAATATTTGCTGTGAATGAGTAATTGGATAAATGACTCCTTTGGGATTTATACCAAAAGTCTTCACCACTTGAAGAATTCTCTGATGTCCCCAGTGGAGGTTGTCATTCTATTGGATCCATATCTCACTGTATTGCAACTATTTTTTATATTCTATGTGAAATTATTAGGTAATGTTATATGTGTCATTATTATTAATATATGTCACTGAACTGTAAACTCTAAGTTCGCAGACCCAGGATTTTTTGAATTAAAAGATAAATCCCCAGCATCTAGATCAGGCTGGCTAGCATCTAGACCAGGCTGGCTGGCAACTACCAGTTGCACCAAGTAAATGTATCTTAAATGGATGAAAAAGCAAATGAATGCCTGCTCAAAACTCAAATGCCAAGGCCATCTTTGCCCCATCAAAATCCTATCCATTCTTCAAGCTCTGACTCAAATTTGACTTCCTTTCATGAATCACTCCCTTCCCTTGTCCCCAATTTAGTGTGGTTTCTAGCTTCTCCAAGCCACCCCTAGCATTTTGTTGTACTCTTTTTTGTGGACTAATTTCACTCTTCCCTGAGCTAAGAACTTAGCACGATGCTCTCTCCTATTAGTCTTGCATACTCCTGGAACCCTGTAGACACATCTATTCTGTTCTGTGGCCAGTCCCACCCTTGCCTGCTGACCCAGCCCTAGCACACTGCTCAAAACTGTGATACATGACATGAGATTTTTGTTCAATTGAATGACTTCCCCACCTGTCAATTTTTGACTAGATCTACAATTTTCTTTCATTAGACATGTTTTAGCTTCAGTTCTTCTTAAAATCTTCCTTTACAAAGAAGAAAGAGAAAGACCCACTGGCCAGTATGGGAGCTACTGTGGAAGCATTCAGCTCCTTGCATTCTTTCTGTGCACATACCTCAAACCAAGACTGCTCAGAGGAGGGCCAGCCAACCCCCGCAGGAAACCCAGCACACTCAGGCATTCACACTTCAGAAAAACTAAAGATGCAGAGCAGCAAAAAAAAATCATTATGGGCTGCATCCATCGCACAGTAAGAAGCACTAATTATTCTGTGTAGCCTGAGTTTTTCTTGGTAGGCAAACTCTTTTGAATATTAACAAATATTTATTTAGGAATTAATAATTGACATCTATTAAAGCATAATTTATGGAGAGTGAATTCCTCTTGGTTTGGGTTCCCACTGCTCTGCTACATCTGGCTGCTCCAGAAGTGACTCTTTCTTTTGTTAGAAGCAAGACGCAGGGGCAGAGCACAAGCCAGGGCCAGGGACGCGCTTCAGTGACTGCACAGAACAAAGCACAGTGGGAGGGCGTCGGGTTAGGATTCAATTGGAAAACTGGCTGTGGGCCTGACTCCGCCACTCCTGTTCCTGTGGCCTTGGGAGAGTTTCTTACCCTTCAGAGCCTCCTTTCCAAGGCTAAGAAACAGACGTCTTCGTGTCTACCAGTATTTAGTTGGACATGCCTGGTTGCAAGTAAATAAACTATTTTGAGTTGGCTTGAGCAATAAAGGGGAATTTGGGGAAGGAGGCCAGGTCATCTTCTGGAGCACTGACAGGGACAGGGCTAGGCCTCAGACACCCCTGGGATCCAGGGCTGCTAAGCCCTCTGCACCCTCTCTGCTTCTCATCTCCACTCCTCTCTGTGCACCTGCTGTTCTTTTCCTCTGTTTTCAGATTTCCCCTACTTCTTTGGTCCCCTGGCAAAAGCACAACCTCCTCATAGTTCCTGAGCTTTTCTGACACAGGTTCAATCATAGAAGGCAGTGGGAATATCTTTTGTCTCCATTTCCATCTTGCTCCTGTGTGATGCTGACTGTTTAGTGGAGGGATACCAAACAACCATGGACAGGGTTTCAGGGTCACAGTTAATAAAATGCCTTCTAGGCACCACCATCAATTTATGTACTCATTCATTGAAGGACCACTGACTGAGAGCTCACTGTGTGTCAGGCAAGGTTCTGGGTGCTGGATATATGGCAGTGAGTGAGGGAGAAAGGCGTGTGGATCAGAGAGGCCACTCTTAGGACAGGTTGTTCCAAGAGAAGCAGCAATGCCAGAGAATCAACAGAAAACCACTGCAAGGCTATGTGAAAAGCACAAGTAAAGTTCAAAGCCTTGGCAAAGTGTACAAGGTTATTATGGTATTATACATTTTTAGGGAAAACTATAAGAAGTTTAAAATGGAAGAAAAGGAGGGAGGGAGAGAAGAAGGAAGAGAAGCAGGTAAGTCCACAGAAACAGAAACAAATGGAAACAACAGGGAGGTCAATGCTGAACCAATATAAGAATTATTTTCACACTTGGAGGCTTTGAAAAATAAAATGTACAGTGGTGAGCCTTCTATCATTGGAGAGTATTCAAGCCAAAGCTAGATGACCTCCACTCGGGGCTGATGTACCCATAAACCAGGCAAGAGATAGATGTGCCTTCCCATTTCACAGTTCTGAAAATCTATTTTCATAGTCAAATTCAAAGGTTTCAGTTGATTCCACACTTTTGGCCTTCAAGAGGAGAGGCAGCTTGTCACCTTTCCTGGCCTCCCAAGACAAGAGCTTATACCTCATTTTAACATTAAATAAAGAACAGCATTTCAACTCCTCTGGAATGCAAAACTGTGAATTTGAGTGAAATATGCAGTTTTCATTATGTTAAAAGATCTAGTCATTACAATCAGGATAAGAGGATATGAATAAGACAAATTGATCACCACTTTAAATGTATTAATCAGCTTGCAACTCTTGTCACCAGTCAAAACAGAGCAGTCAGACATTTATTCTGTCTCAGTTGTACTGTAGAGCCCATCGAGGAGGTCATAGAGTCAGAGTGCCTCCCTGTGCCATTTACAGGAAAACAATCACAACAAATTGCAAAAGTTCTTGCGTGCTTAGAATTGGACTAAGCAGACACAATTAAATATTATTACTCGTGCCACAAATATTTATTGAGCACGTACTATGTGCCAGGCATTGTGTAAGGCACTGGAGATAACAAAGATAAGTCAAAGCTGGCCTTTGCTCTTCACATTCCCATATGGTTTAGTCAGGAAGCAGATGTACAAACAAACAGTGACAATAAAGTATAACTGGAGATAAGTCAGTGGTTTTCATGCAGTGCTATAAGACTAGGGACCAATCTGGAGATTGTGGTTGCAGTTGGATGGCTGGGCACGGAGGATACTTCATCCAGATGCTATCTAAGCTTAAAGTCTAGGAGAGAACAAAGACTATTGTGAGAAGAGAGGCCTGCCCATCTCCACAGTCAGGACAGTGGGTACAGAGGGCACAAACACTATGCTCAGGAAGAACGTGTCTTCCTCTAGCCTGGTGGGGGAACTTGGTCTGACATCTATGTTGGCTGAACTACCACACTCAGCTCAAAGGAAAGCCATGAAACTAGACCCAAAACCCTCCTTCCTCACTGTCTCTGCCATAATAGGGGCTCAGAGTTTTGTAGGGTGAGGGGCACCAAACTAGTTCGGGTCGGGGCTTAGGATAAGTATAGAGAGGATGGTTGATGGAAGGATTTATTCAAACATCAGGAATAGACCAGGAGTGGTGGTTCATGCCTGTAATCCCAGCACTTTGGGAGGCTGAGGAAGGTGGATCACCTGAGGCCGGGGTTTGAGGACAACATGGCAAAACTCTGTCTCTGCTAAAAATACAAGAATTAGCCAGATGTTGTGGTGTGCGCCTGTAGTCTCAGCTACTCGGGAGGCTGAGGCACAAGAATCACTTGAACCCAGGAGGTGGAGGCTGCAGTAAGCCGTGATCATGGCACTGCACTCCAGCCTGGGTGACAGGGTAAGACTCTGTCTCAAAAACAAACAAACAAACAAACAAACAAACACCAGGGATAAGCAACTCTCTTCTTGAAAGTGAGCTTTCACAGGAAAGGAGGGCTTGGATGGAAGTCCCAGTAGTTGGGCTGGTTAAGCCCAGGCAGAATTCCCATCCCTGGGACAGTCTCCATTCTCAGAGGGCACAGTTTTAATTCAATGACTTGGGTGCAGCTGGAGCAGAGTCACTTGTCAAGCTTGGGACACAGAAATAATGAGGTTCATTGTTCAAAACCAGCACCTTCAATCCTCCCTGAGAACAGAAAGGGAAGGATGAGCTGAAATGGGTGGGACGGGGACAGAGAACCTGCTGTATGATTGTCAGCTCTCCCTTCTTTCAGTCAAAGACAAGTCCCAGGAAAATGTCTAAATCGCGGAGGTAGATTCATAGCAAGCCTGATAACTAACTGAATCAAAACACTTCAGCTTGGGGCTGGGGACTCAGGTGTCAGTGGGCAGAAGGGCAGGGTAGACGGACCACCTAGAAAGAGAAAAGAACCCAGATTTCTTTCTATACCTTTTGTCCAAACCTCATGGAAAACATGGAGCAGCTCTTTGGGGTCAAGGAAAGGCAGGTGTCTCTGGCACAATCTGCTTTTTTTCCAGGAAACTCATGAGGCCAAACAATCAATCCACTGAGTTGAACTTTACAAGTTACTGATTTTTTTTTAACTTCAATTATCTGCTGTTGATGATTCCATTGTGGGGAGGGAGAGAGGTGTAAACTCGATCTAGGGTTCTCTGGAGCAGAGCATTTATCTGGTTTTATGAAGTTACGAGAGCCCATAATGCATGTTTTATGGGCCCATTCTCATTTTTAATTTGCTTTGATAAGATCGCTATGCTGGAAGGATATAGAAACTCATCACCAGGCCCAACCCAAGACAGAAACAATGATATCGGCTTGGGAAGATTTTGCTCCTTTAGGTGATGCCCCTGGGCAGTTTCCTGGATGTGGGCTCCTTAGGATCCGGCTTAGTGAGGGAACGGTCTTGTCCCACAGTCTCTCAGACATCCTTTCCTTATGGATCGTGGGCAGCAAAAGTCACTGGAGGGCACAGACCTCAGACTGTGACAGTAAATTACTTTAACCTCCCCTTTATTTTCCAGTATTTTCCAATGAGAATGCTGAGAGAGACAAACATAGAGAATAGGAGAAAATGCATTTTTTATGCTTAGAAACAGACTAAGTTCCAGGCACAGATTTCTGATCCTAGCTCTTAGAGTCAAAGATCTGAGTAGGGTCTAGGGTCCCTGCTCCAACCCCATCATCCTCAGCCTGACCACCTCATCTCCCACTTGGATCTTCCAGTCCTCTTCCTTGCTTCATCCTTTCACCAGAAGGAGACGGCATGAGCATTTGCTGAGTAGGCACAGAAAATGAAGCCTCACGGAATCTCTACATGCTCCCCTAGCCCTAGCCCTTGCCTGGCCTCCTTTGCAGCTATGTTGGGATGCTTTCCAGATCAACAAGCTGGGAGTAGAAGTCATTTGTGTTGCCCCAGTTGGAAGCTGGTAAGAACAGGTGTGAATTCCCCAGTTTCTTGCCAGTGGGAGAAGTGAAGACAGTTGAGATAACCAGGGTTGAAAGATGAAAATAGCCCTGATCCCTGAGTCACTGTTGGAAAAGTGCCTTCAGGAACACTGTCTGACTCATATGGACTCTGTTAAGTCACTGAGATTTTGGGATTGTTTGTTCTTGCGATCTAGTGTAGCCCAGCCTGACAACTGAGCATCTTCTATGTGCCCAGCACTGTATTAGTTTCTTTCCAATAAATTATCTCAAAACAATCTTATGAGTGTCTACTCTAGGAGAGTTTTGGCTTAGTAAAGTTTGAGGGTGTGAAGGATCCCTACATCCCCCAAGACTTAGCTTCTTCCTATGCATCTCCAGAAATTATGCCAGAACCCCTGGCCTTTGGGACTCTCAGATTCTGCCTGTTCTCAAGAATTCTTCTGAGAATCTAGCCTTCTCTCTGGACTTAGCATTCATCACATTTCCCCCTGGACTTGACAGTCTCTGGATACTGGAAAAGTCACAATTTTAATTGAATTCAGTTGACTGGAAGGTGATTGGATAGTGCATAAAATATTAACTTCTAAGTCAGGCAAATCTGAGTTCAAATCTCAGCATGATCACTTTGTTCATTCAGTCTTTCATTCACAGTGCATAAAATGTAATTAATACCAAAATGTACATTTCCAGCCTGGACTGCTACTCTGAGCTCCAGATTCAAGAATCCCACTGCCTACTTGGCATCTCAAATACAGCTAGAGCCCTTGATCCCCAGATCTTCCTCTAGGTTTCCCCTTTTCTGTAGGTGGAGGCTCCATGAGTCCAGATGCTCATCTCAGAAGCATCCTTAACTCATCCCTCTCTCTTCCCCACCATAGTCTAATCATTACCAAGTTTTATAGATTCTACTCAAAATATCCCTGGAGTTTTTGTCTCTATTTCCATATCCATCATGCCAGTCCAAGCTCCTCTTCTCTCTAACCTGGACTAGATCTAGAGCTTCTTTCTTGCACTCCTAATTGCCTTGCTCTATCCATTCTCTAACTCACCAGCCAAGGTCTACTCAGAAACTGTTAAAGTATTTGTACTGACTTTAAAGGGGGAAATTCCAAAATCATTTTCAGCCTTGAGTGATTGGTGTACCCTCGGTGGACCTCTCGGCCTTCCTGCTTTTCTCTGTGTCCCCCTTACGCCAGCCTTCCTTTCATCCCTGGTCAGGTCCTCAGGTGGTCCCACCTGCCTCTGCCTGGGTGCTCTTTGGCTATTGACTTGGCCACCTTCTGTCATTCTTTTAAACCTCAACTTAAATTTCACTCTCTTACGGATGCCTTCCTTAAACTCTCAACTTAGAATTGGTCCCCTAATGTAACTTCTAATCACATTCTGTACTTTTCCTTCATGTCACAGTTTGTACTTGCATATTTATCAGTGTGGTTGTTTGTTTAATGTTATCTCTTGCACCTGACCACAGGGGCAAGGAGTACGCACAGTGACTAGTACAGAGTGTGTGTTCCACATACACCGTTAAACAGATAAATACATGTTTATTGGATGAAAGGCAAGTGCCTATGTTGCAAGGGTGAGCAGGAGCCCTAGCATTGGAATCAACTAGAGTGTGCATATACAAGAACTCTACTGTATGAAAAGCTCTGAGAAGTCCGTATTTATAAGATAACAAGATGGGTGTATGGTTGATATAAAAATGGATTTTAACACAAGCTTTTCTCCTGGGAACTCTTCAATAGTTAAAACTTATACAGTGTGGCCTGGCGCAGTGGCTCACGCCTGTAATCCCAGCACTTCAGGACGCTGAGGTGGGTCAAGCACTTGAGGTCGGGAGTTTAAGACCAGCCTGGACAACATGGAGAAACCCCATCTCTACTAAAAATACAAAATTAGCTGGGCTTTGTGGCACATGCCTGTAATCCCAGCTGTTTGGGAAGCTGAGGCAAGAGAATCACTTGAACCTGGGAGGTGGAGGTTGTGGTGAGCTGAGGTGGCACCAATGCACTCCAGTCTGGGCAACAAGAGTGAAACTCTGTCTCAAAAAAAAAAAAATTGTATAGGGGGTGTGCTATATGCCAGGCACTATATATAATTGAAAGCACTTAATTCTCAAAGACTCTAGGAGGCAAGTTCTACTTGTGCAAATAAAGAATGTGGGACACAGCTGGGTTTAGTGACTTACCCAGGGTCACACAGTTAATAAATGGCAGAGCCAAGATTCTAGCCTGGGTTTTCCATATGCAAAGTCTGGGCTCTTAGCCACTTTGTGCTATGCTAGGAAATGCTCCTTAGTGGTCCCTAAGGTGGGACAAATGAATGACTTTTAAGTCCCCATCTCAGATAGACACCTATAATGCGAATGTATCACAAAGACTCTCAGAGAGCTCTTGAGACACAGCTAGGGCACAGCATTTCCTGGCAATGATCAGGAAGCTGGGTAGACCTGGTTTCCAGTCCTGGCAATCACCAAGTCACTGTAGGGTGTTGAACCAGTCACTTCACTCTCAGAGCGTCTGCTGCCTCTTCCTCCATAAAAATAAAGGCTTTGACTAGTTCACCTCTGAAGCTTCTCATATATAATAGTCCAGAATCATGTGCATCTTATCTTTGATAAGATCACTATGCTAGAAGGATATAGAAATTCACTGACAGGCCCAGCCCAAGAGAGACAATGATACTGGCTTGGGAAGGTTTTTCTCCTTCAGGTGCTGCCCCTGGGAAGCCTCCCTCAGTGTAGGCTCCTTATGGCAATAGGAATAAAGTCCTCTCTCCCCTCTCATTCATTCTGAGAAATTAACCAGAAGTGCCCTCTTCTACTTGATCATTTAGGTAAGGAGTGAGAGTTCACAAATGGATTAGAGAGGGAAAGACTGAGACAGAATGGAAGAAAGAGAAAAAGTTTTAAAAAAATGTGAGGAAGAGAAGAGGGGTAAAAAAGGACAAAGTGAACTTGGTGAACAAGACTCTCCACTGTGAGTCCCCAAGGAACAAGAAGGCACATCAAAGTTTGCAAATTGACTCAGTTGCCTTTCCCAGTGACTACGGCCGTTAGAGGCTTTTGACTTGTTCTGAGTCAACAGAGAGGAATGAAAAGGATGATTTAAAAGACACAAACACGCAGAGCAGAGATTGCAGATACAGAACAATAAATGTCCTCTTCAAATTGCCGATTGGAGTATCTGTATTAGGCCGTGTTTGTAGTCTCTGCGTGTCGAGCGATGGAGAGCCCAGATTGTGGTCAGGGAAGTCACACAACAATGGGGCTTGATGTTTTGTTTCCACTTTTCAAAGGCGCTCCTTTTTTTCCTCCCAGTGATAAGGCCTAGGAAATGGTTAGTGACATGCTCGTGGGAACCTATGGAAAAGAATATACACCATATCAATGGAGCAGCCGCCGGCCCAGGAGCAGAGAGGGTGGGTGGGGGAGCCGCAGACTCCCGGCGTGGGCTGTGGTGGTGAGATAGCATTGAGAGGCCGCCCGAAGCCGTGTGCCCCCAGTCTGGGGACCGGGCCTCTTTATCCAGCCAGAATGGGTGGAAGGCCAGACAATGTAGTGCTATATTTGGTTTCACAACAAAGGGCCCTAGAAAGATTTGATAGTGCAGGGATGGTCGGGAAGGCGGCGCAGGATGCAGCACAATACAAGCTTTGCAAAGGTATTTAGCCAGGCCCTTTATGCCAGGGACATGGCAAGGTATGGATGTCATCGTGATTTCTAATGGCTTTTGTCTGAGCCAGGGTTCTATTTGCTAGGGAGGTCCCTAGGCAGGGCTGAGAGCAGTGCCAGGGTGCTCCTGGTGCCACTATACTTCAGGGCCACCTGAAGTCACACTCCGTGACTGTCAATCCACTCCTTCTGCTAAGCCCAGGCTTCAGCAGGCCCAGAGAGCCCCAGGTCAAGGGGAAGGTGTGCAGGAAGAACTGGAGCAGGACCTTTTCAGGGAGTAAGCAATCACAGGAGGTGTCCTAACCAGAAAGAAGCAGCTCTAATTCTATTTGGGGCCAGGCATCCCAGCAGGAAGCCACCAGGATGAGGGATGAGGGTGCAGCTTCAGAAGGGTAGAGTAGAGAGCATTGAATGGCATTGGGTACCAAGCCTGGTGTTTCTGGGAATTTCAGCCAGAAGGAAGGCAACAGGCATGAAAGAAGTCCAGGCCTTCTGTGATAAGGCTGGCAAGAGTCTAAGAAAACTAGCCCCATGATGTGGTGGGCTACACACAGGACTTCTGTCCTAGGTCCTGGGACCTTCTGGGGAGGAGGCAAAGTGAGGAGAGCAACCCCAGAAATGTAGGGGAGTAGAGCCATTGGGTCCACTGGGTAGCCTGGCTATACCAGAGAAGTGTTCTGGACGAGGGGTGTGGGAAAGGTGGCCACCACTCAGTAACAATCCTCACACAGTTAGGGCTTCATTCCAAGGGGAGAAGCATCAGTGACTATTTTCAACCTTTTTTCTGGTTTTTAAAATGTAAAAACCCTTGTTAGGCTGCCCCCATACTGGTTCCAGGAAAGGAACGTGGCAACAGGCAGGCTAGGGCTGGGACAGGATGAGAGATATTCTGGCAGGTGACCTCAGCAGTCATGGACCCATCAGACCAATCCTCCTGTTGAAGCTAGAGAAGTCCAGAACAATGCAACCTCAATTGGTGGTGTTATCTCTGGTTTGGGGACACTTTTTTCTTATTGACTGCTTTGCGCATCAGGATTAACTTTGTGGACCGATTCTGGTGCAGGGCATCTCTCTGAGAAGGCCTGTCAAACTGTTCTCTCTGTTGCCCCCTTATTCTCATCACTGGTTCCATGGAATCCTCCAGAAGTATTCCCTGGGTATTGTCTTTCCTTTTTCAACTTTTATCAGTTCCATCCGTCTATCTATGCACCCGTACAACAGAGCTCTCCTTTACTCCTAGATGCCAAGTTTACCCCAGGTATTAGGAACAGAGTATTGAGCTCCCGCAGCCTCCTTGGAAGTTCTTGGACTAGTAAGGAAGGTACTTGTCTAAACACATAACTACTACTACAAATTCAGAAAAGCAGTTGTCCAAGCAGTAGCTCCAAGGAGAGAATATCAAATTCTATCTAAGAAAGCTCAGAAGTCTTCATGAAGAAAGTGATGTTTAGTAGACATGAGCACATGAAATGTATCTCTCATAATATAGGCCTGGGCTATATTATGGGCTGAACTGTGTCCCCCTCTCAAATTCCTATGTTGAAGTCCCCAGACTTGGGGACACTCTCTTTAAGAGATAATTAAGTTAAAATGAGGTCATTAGGCTCGGTCCTAATCCAATCTGACAGATGTTTTTATAAGAAGAGGAAATTTAAACACAGACAGGCACAGAAGATGCTGTGGAGTCACAGGGAGAAGACCCCATCTTCAAATCAAGGAGAGAGGCCTGGAGCAGACACTTTCCTCAGGGCCTTCGGTATAAACCAATCCTACTGTCACCTTAATCTCAACCTTCCAGCCTCAAGAACTGTGAGAAAATACACTTCTGTTGTGTAAGCCATCGACTCTGGGGTGCTTTGCTAGGCATCACTCCATCCCCAAACACTGTGACATTCTTTGCGGGGGGAGGACTCCTTCTTGAGTATCTGGCACAGTGTTTGTCACATAAAAGGTGGTTAATCAAGGCTAAACTGAATGAAACAGCAGGTCATATTTAAATCCAACTCTGTCAGCTTCAAGTAGAACATGCACATCAGAAAACAGCCCCTGTTCCTAAATGTTGCCACATCTTTTATCTCAGCTTATGTTATCTATCTATTTTCAGCAAGTCACTCAGTAATTTATGGCATATATATTGAGAACTATGTATTAGGCACTGGAAATCATAGTGGGAGGAAAGGCCCTTTGGATGAAGAAATTCCTCCTTAGCTGCTCCAATGCAAGAAATGCCTATCACCAGGGTCACATCTGTGTCTGCAATGGGGCCCAGGATCCAGGACAAGTTTGGCACATGCTGGCCTGACATCCATGGCTCAGCCTCTCCTTAGTACAGGCTCACTGTAGGGCTGAGATAGGCACAGGAGTCTGATGCCTAAGGTGCCAAATAAAGGGCCCAGCTGAAGAGGCACTTAAGATGTGGAGTGACTGAACTCTGTGAATTCCCTCCTGCTGACCCTGGGAGGATTCCTGGCTCTCCACGTGGCTGACAGGGACAGACATGTGGATCCCCAGGATAGTGTCAGGAGTTTCAGCTTCTAATTGGCAGGCATCCAGATACTGGGAAAGCCTAGTGATAGGAAGAATGTAGAGCAATTGTGGGTGTTAATGAGGGCTGGGGAATCAGCCAAAAAGCAACGTGGTGGCATCTCTCACAACACTTCCTATAACCATAGCTTTGGAGACAAGCACTGTGGGTCAAATCCACATATTCTCACATGCATATGTGTGTAGACACCAGCATATGTGCTCTCATATGCTGCTGGAGGTATTCACATAGACCACCATGTAAAATATGCATGTTGACGTGATACCTGCACATGTCACACTGGGCAAGAGTCATGGATCTGACACACATACAAAGCCATGCACGCTCATGGGCACACACATGCACTTATTTCTAAGTATGCACTGACGCATAAAAAATTAAGTCCAATATGGGTGGTGAAAGTTATATAAGCACATGAAATGTATCTCTCATTGAAGAGGGTTTGTATCTTCTTCAATGCTTCAGAAAGTCTTCCAGGGACCAAAAGCCATCATAAGTGTTTCCACCATTTGGATTAGAGCTTCCTTATCTTCCCTGCACATCTCTGATAAAAAATAGATGGAAACTGTCCTCAATTCCTTTGGAAGCTGTAAAGCGCTTACCAACATGTGGGATTAGAACCATTATTTATGAGTTTTAGAAACAGAAAGACAATGTGATGAAAGTAAAAGAGCAAAGAACTAGGGATTAGAAGATTTAGATTCTCATCCCAATTTTGCCTCTCTCTTGCTAAAGTATTGGTCTGGATCCAGGAAGACAACTTTCTTCTCAGCTTCATCTCTGACAGTTCTGTTGAGGAGGGTTGGGAGGCTATGAATAGGCTCAAAAGGGAAGACTGTCATGTTTGGATAATAATATCTGACTTAAGCCCAGAATAAGGATGTTTCTGACCCTTCTGTTTCCAATAATCTCTAAGTGTGTATCATTATCCAGAAACTAGAGGAATAGTGCTCAGTCTTCATCAAGTTACTTTTCTATGGTCCAGTTAACTTATTAGTCAATACAGGGACCACACATACACATGTTTCTCCTCCTCATCCTACCCCTTCAGCTCTTATTTAGCCATAAAATACCCTGGGGTCATTGATAATATTTTTTGGTGTTGTGACCCTCATGATTCCCGTTAAGACTTTACTTATAGGGCTGAGTTCATCATCTTTATCTCAAATGGAAAGATGCCTTCAAGGACTCCCCAGAGCTGTGTATTAAGGCTCCAGCCTGTGGTTACCCAAAGAGGTTGAAAGCTGCCTGGTATGCCTTTTGCACAGTGTGGCTCCCACTGCAACTCTTTGAAGCAACAGATGTGCAGTGGTTATGATTCAGACTGATGCAAGGAGGGGGAGTAGAAAGACTAGGAACTCTTTACCATTCTAACAATACCCACAGAAAAGTGGGAGAAATTCATTGGAGCAATTCAGCACTAGTTCTTAAATTCTGCCTACTGACATACCAGCTCTCCTTCACTAGGTCAGATGAATTTTCGACAGTAACTGAGATCTTCCAATGTGTCAGACACTAGACTAGGCACTTTACATCATGTATCCCATTTAATATGTTCCACATACCTATTAGATAAATAATACCTGCATTTTCAAAGTGCAAAAGCTGAGGAGGGAGTCTGAATTAGACAGCTAAGAAAAAGTAAACTTGGAATCAGTACCACATTAGCTAGGTCCCACCATGCCACCTGGGCAATACCACTGTAGACTCACAAATGGTTTACCATTTTCCAGTGCAGAACATACAGGCATCCTCCATAGTCATCCTGGAAGTGGACTCCATCAATCAAAATTCTCCTTGAGGCAGTTCATCTGACTCTAAACAGAATACCAAAGACTTTAAGAACTGAACTATAGGATAGCCCACCATCCAGATCCAGGTAGGCTACTGGGTGGTGCTGCACACACAGGAGAGATCCAAATATCATTGCAAGGTCTTTAAAAAAAGAACTCATGTTAAAACAAAAACTCATAAAATCCTGTTTGGAACTTGTGGCCTGAACCCAACCAAACTGATTGATAAACCTAAAATAAACACTTTCTGCATAGTCTTATTCAAGACCTAGAGTCTCATAACATAATATTCAAAATGAGCAGGATACAATCCAAAATGTTCAATGTATGAATAACTAGGAAAATCTGAAGTCACAAGGGAATAGACAAACAATCCCTTGCTGAGATAGCATGGATGTTGAAATAATCAAAGTCTATAAAGCAGCCATTACAAAAATATTCCAAGAATTAAGGGTGCATACTCTTGAACCAAGTAGAAAGACAAAAGTTCTCAGAGAAAAAATAGAAGTCACAAAGAACTGGAAGTTTCAGAACTGAAAAATATACTAAACAAAATTTGAAAACTCACTAGATGGCATCAAAAGCTTGAAGAAAAAAGTCAGTGAGCTTGAAGATGGATTGATTAAAAATTACCCAACTTGAAAAACAGAGCTGGAAAAGAATGAATTAATTAAAATAAATAGATCTCTAGGGACATGTAAGATTAAAAACAAAGGTTCTGACATTTGTATCATAGCAGAAGGAAGTAGTACAACACTTACAAATTGCTGAGAGAAAGGAACTGTAAACATAGAGTTCTACATCTAGTGAGAATGTCCATTAGGAATAAAGGAGGAATAATGACATCTTTAGATGAAAGAAAACTGAGAGAATTTGTTGCCACCTGACTTGCCCTAAAATAATTGATATAAATAGTTCTTTGGACAGAGGATATTGATACCAGAAGGAAACCCGGAACATCCCAAACAAAGGAAGAGCAACAGTAATGGTAAGTAGATTGTCCTCCTCTTGAATTATTTAAAATATATGATGGTTGAAAACAAAGATCATAAAATTGTCTGATGGGGCTTTCAATGCATGTAGATATAACACATAACAACTAAAACATAAGTGAAAAGGGTCAGGAACTTATATGGTGTCAAAATTTCTACATTTCGTTTATAGTAGAAAACATTCAAAGTAGTCTATGGAAAGGTAAGTATGCATATTTAAATCTCTTATAACTACTGAATAAAAATAGGCAAATGTATGTAGTCAAAAACACAATAAATGAGTTAAATTGGAATAATGAAAAAAAGTTTCAAATGATTCAAAAGAAGGAGAAAAGGAGAAAGAAAGAAAATAAATCAGAAGGAACAAATAGAAAACAAATAATAATATGTTAGGCCTAAATCCAAACATATCAATAATTATATCAAATGCAAATTTTCTAAACACACCAATTAAAAGTCAGGGATTGTCAGAATGGATTTTTCAAAAATCTACTTTTATGAAAGAGCTGCTCATATATAGTAATATAGAAAGGTTAAATGTAAAAAAGATAGGAAAAGATATACCACACGAATACTTGTCAAAAGGCAGCTGGAGTGGCTAAAACAATATCAGATAAAATAGATTTCAAAGCAAAGAAAATTTTAAGAGATACAGAAAGATATTATGCTATGATAAAAGAGTCATTTCACTGAGAAGTTATAATAATCCCCAAAGTGTACACACCTGACAACAGAGCTTTAAAATATATGAAACAACAATGAACTAAACTGAAAATATAGACAAATTCACAATTATAGTTAGAGACATCGATACTTTTCTCCCAATAATTGATAGAGCAAGTAGACGGAAGATCAGCAAGGCTATGTAAGTACTAAATAACACCATTGACTAGCTTGATCTAATTGACATTTAGAGAACATTCCACCCAACAGCACAAGTGCACAAGGATCACTTACCAAGATAGACCATATTCTGTGTCATAAAGCAAACCTTCACAAATTTAAAAGCACTAAAATCATACAAAGTGTATTTTCTGACCAAAATTGAATTAAACTTGAAATTAATAATGGAAAGATAACAAGAGGGTCTCTAAACACTCAGAAATTAAATAATACACTTCTAAAAGAAACCATGGGTCAAAAAGGAAGTCTTAAGAAAAAATAAAAAATATTTTGAGCCAGTTGAAAATGAAAATACAACATATCAAAATTTGTGAGATACAGCTAAAGCATTGCTTAGAGGGTTATCTAGAGCATTGGATGCTTATATTAGCAAAGAAGAAAGATCTTAAGTCAATAATCTAAGCTTCCACTTTAAGAAGCTAGTAAAAGAGCAAAAAAAGAAAAAAGAAATCCCCAAGACAAGCAGAAGAACAAAATAAAAGATAAGAACATAAATAAATAAAATTCACACCAGAAAAACAACAGAGGATTTGAAATAAAAACCTTGTTTTTTGGAAAGAGTAATAAAATTAATACACCTCTACTAACATTGACAAAAACGTTAAAAAACTACAAGTTATCAACATTAGAAGTAAAAGAGAGGATATCACAACAGACCCTACAGACATTGAAAGGCTAATAAGTGTATTGTAAAAACAACTACTCTATCCATATAAATTTGACAACTTAGATAAAATGGACTGATTTCTTGAAAACCATAAATTACCAAAGCTCACCCAAGATGAAATAGATCACTTAAGTAGTCCTGTAACTATTAAAAAATATGAATTTATACTAAAATCTTTGAAAAAAGAAATCTCCAGGCATGTATGATTTCAATAACAAATCTAGCAAATATTTAAAGAAAAAATAGTACCAATTCTACATGCTTTTTTCCTCAAACACAGAAGAGGGTGGATTTACAACTCATTTTATAAGGCCCACATTGCCTGGACACCAAAACCAAAGACATTACAAGAAAAGAAACTCAAAACTCAAAACTCAAAAACCCCTCATGAACAAAAATGCAAACATTTTCAACATAAAATTGCCAAATTGAATTCAAATAAATTATTAAATGACCAATGGGGGCTTATCCTGGGAATTCAAGACTGGCCCAATATCCAAAACTCAAATAACATAATTCACCATATTAATATTCTAAATTAAAAACCTATATGATCTATACATTTGACAACATTCAACATCAAGTTATGATAAAATCTCTCAACTAACTAGGAATAAAAGAAAACTCCCTCAACAATATAAAGGACATTTACAAAGAACCTACAGCTACCATCATACTTGATAGTAAAAGACTAAACACTTTTCCTCAAAGATTGAGAACAGAGGAAGGATGTATACTGTCACCACTCTTATTCAGTATCACCTTGGAAGACTTAACCAGTGAAATGAGGCAATAAAAATAAATAAAAGGCATACAGTTTGGAAAGGAAGAAATAAAGCTATCCTTATTCACAGGTGACATTATCATCTATGTTGGAGATGCATAAGCACATCTCCCCCAAAAAGGAAGAAAGAAAGTAAAAGAAAAAGATCTTCTAGTACCCTAGAACTAATAAAAGAGTTTAACAATCCACAATATACAAGGCAAACAAAAATCAATCAAATTTTTATACACTGGCAATAAGCAATGAACAATTATAAATCAAAGTGATAAGGATAATAGCATTTACAATAGCTCAAAAAAAAGAAAAATTAGGTATAAATTGAACGATGTATATAATATCTGTGTGTTTAAAATTATTAAACACTGATGACAGAAATAGAAGAAAACAAATAAGTAGGAAGGCACACCAAGGTCATGGATTGGGAGAACTCAACATAGTAAGATGTCAATTGTCTCAAAATGGATAAATAGATTTAATGCAATTCCAATAAAAATTCCAACAGGATTTTTTGTAACTATAAGCAAGTGAAGTCTAAAATGTATACATGATGCAAAAGACCTAGAACTGCCAGAACAATTTTGAAATGGAAGTGTTGGAGAAATCACACTATCTCTTTTTAAGATTTACTATGAAGCTACAGTAATTAAGATAATGTAGTATAGGAACTGACACAAAGATAATTAAGTTGCATAGAGAGTCTAGAGGTAGACCCACATAAATGTGGTGATTTATTTTTGACAAAGTTGTAAAAGGTACAATGGAAAAAAGATAGTTTTTTCAACAAATTGCATTGAAACAACTTCAAGTCATTTGCAAATAAATAAACTTAAACTTAAACCTCACATCTTACAGAACAATTGCCTAAAATTGAATCACAGATCTAAATGTAAAAAATAAAACTACACGATTTTAGAAGAAAATGTCAGGGAAAATCTGTGTGATTTTGGTTTTGGTGATGAGCTTTTAGATATGACTCCAAACATTCATTATATAAAATAAAGATTGTTAATTGAATTTCACCAATTTAAATACTTTTTCTCTGTTAAAGATACTGTAAAACCACAGACCGGGAAAAAAATATTTGCAAATCACATGTCTGACAAAGGCATTGTATGTAGATTTTGTAAAGAATACTCGAAACTTAAAAGAAAACAAAAGATGAAAAACAAAATATAAAGAAAACAAAAGGTGAAAAATAAATGATAAAGAAAACAAAAAACATAATTCAAAAATAGGTAAAAAACCTACACAGGCACTTGATGAGATTACAAATGACATGAAAAATATTCAATATCATTAACTATCAGGAAAATGAAAAATTAAAATGATGATGAATTACCACTGGTAAACCTAATAGAATAGCTCAAATAAAAAATCCTGTCAATGCAAAGTGTTTGTGAAGATTCAGTGCAACTGGAATTGTCATATATATTTGGTGGGAATCCAAAATGCCACAGCCACCCTGGCAAGGTTTGGCAGTTTCTCATAAAGTTAAACATGCACTTACCTTATGACCCAGGAGTCCCACTCCTAGCTATTTACCATGCGTAAAATTATATTCACACACAAATTTATATGTTTGTGTTTATAGCAGCTCTAGTTATAATCACCAAATCCCCATCCAAATATCCTTCAAGAGGTGACTGGATAAGCAAATTGTGGTACATCACTCAGCAATATAAAGAAATGAACTATTGATACATGAAAAAACTGAGATAAATCTTAAAATTATTATGTTGAGTAAAAGAAGTCAGTTTTAGTAGGTTATGGACTGCATGATATTATTTACATGATAGTCTCTAAAATACAAAAGTATAGTGATGGAGTACAGATCAGTGGTTGTCAGGAGTTGGAAGTCGTAGGAGGGTGACTACAAAAAGGAAGCATGAAGGAATTTGGGGGGGGTGTGATGGGACTGTTTAGTGTCTGATGGTGTGGTGGTTATACAAATCTGTGCATGTATTAAAACTCATAGAAATGTACACCAAAAGCATGTTCAATTTTACTATATGTTAATTTTAAAAGAAAAAAATTAAAGTCTCTATTAAGAATAAAGAAAGATGTAAAAATAATGATCTAAGCTTCCTCCTTGAGTATCTAGATAAAGAAGAGCAAATTAAACCCAAAATAAATAGAAGAAAAGAAGTAAAACAATAGAATAAGTTGATAAAATAGATAATGTTCAAACAGTAGGAAAATCAACAGTCAAACTCTGGTTCTTTGATATAATTGATCATTCCTTAACAAGACTACTAAAGAAAAGGTGAAAAAAATCACAATCAATTTCCTCAATGAGAGGGGAGATATCCCTACAAATCCTAGAGATATTAAAGGATAATAAAGGAGGGTTCTGAAAAACTTTATGCCAGTAAATTCAAAATAACACAAACAGAAATGGACACAAGATGAAATAGAAAAATATAAATTGCCCTATATCTATCAAAGTAATTGCTTTCACAAAACAAAACAAAAACCAAAAAACAAAGCAAAACAAAAAAACTTTTCACAAAGTAAACATCAACTCCAGAGGGCTTTACTGGTGAATTCTATGAAACATTTAAGGAATGCAGAAAAACTATTTTGCAAAAATTCTTCCAGAGAAGTGAACATTATCAGCTTCTTTTATGAGGCCAACATTACATAGATACCCAAACCAAACAAAGATATTACAAGAAAATTTTTTTAAAAAGTTCCTCATAAACATAAACACAAACATTTTTAATAAAATACTACAAATCCAATCCAGCAATATGTGAAAGGCACACTGCACTATGATCAAGTGGGATTTATCCTAGGAATTCAAAGTAGGGGTAAAATCCAAAAATAAATTAATATAATTTACCACATAAACAGACTAAAGAAGAAAAACCATATGTTGTCTCAATAGACACAGAAAAACATTTGACAAAATTCAACACACATTCATGAAAAAATTCCCAGCAAATTAGAAACAGAAGACAACCTCTTCAATGATAAAATCAGTCTATAAAACACCTATGGATAGCATCTTAATGGTGAAGCATTGCCCACTTTTGCCCTAATATCAGAATCAGAGCAATGTTATATGTCTGCTCTCACTACTTCAATTAATATTATCCTGGAAGCCTAACTGATGTCATAAGGCAAGAAGTAAAATAAAAAGTGTAAAGTTTAAAAATAAAAAAGTAAACTTATTTTTATTTGCATGTGCAATAATTGTACACATAGAAAACATGATGAAATCTACAAACAAAACTACCAGAACTAATAAACCAATTTAGCAGGATTACAGGATAAAAAGTTAATATACAAAAATCAATTTTATTTCTATGTATGAGAAATAAACAATGGAATATAATTTTTAAGGTTTACTGTAGCATGACAAGACATCAAACTTATAGTGATAAATTCAACAAAAGGCATACAAGACCTCTACACTAAAAACTACAAATAATTTTGGACAGCTATTTGGCAATAAAATTATAAAAATCTAAATAAATACAGATATATACCATGTTCATAGATTGAAAGATACAATATTGTTAAAGTGCTTAAAGTCCTCATGTTGATCTTTTGATTCAATGTAATCTCATTTGAAGTATGAGCAGCCTTTTTAAAGGAATTAACAAGGAGACTCTAGCATTCATATGGAAATTCAAAGGCTCTAAAATAGCCAAAAAAGCTTTTAAAAGGAAAAACAAAATTGGGGGACTTAGAGTAGCTGATTTTTAGACTTACAGTAACCCTACAGTAGTTAAGACAGTATGGCCTGGGCAAAATAATAATTTATTTCAGCAAATAGGCCAATGAAACAAAATATATAATTCAGAAATAAACCCATATTTATATTGTTAATCAATTTTCAACCAAACTACCAAGTAAATTCAATGGGGGAAAGAAAAGTGTCTTTTTGTCTCTTTGTTTACAAATGATGTTGGAACAACTAGATATCAATATGGAAAAAAATGAATCTCAACTCCCACTTCAATCCATACACAAAGGCTAACTCTAAATTAATCAGTGACCTAAACTTAAAAGTGAAAATTATAAACATTTTAGAAGAAATTTTAGGAGAAAAATATTTAAAACCTTGGGGTTAACAACATTTCTTTGATAAGACACGAAGTGTATGAACTTCAGAAGGAAAATATAATCCAGACTTCATCAATATTAAACGTCTGTTCTTTAAAAAACACTATGAAGAAAATGAAAAGGCAAGACATAGACTAGGAGAAAATATTTCTAATACATATATCTAACAAAGGATAGGTATCCAGGATATATAAAGAACTCCTACAATGCAAATAATAAAAAATAAATAAACCAGTAAAAATATGGCAAAATATTTAAACATACCTTCACAAAAGATCAATATGGATGGCAAATAAACATACAAAAAGATATTCAAAAAATGGAATTGACAAGGCAAACCATAATGTGATTTCACTACATACTCATTAGAATAAATAAAATTTAAAAGACTGACTATGCCAAGCCTTGCTGAGGGTGTGGAGCATCTAGAGTTCTCATACTTTGTTGGTGGGAGTATAACATGGTACCACATTGGAGAATTGTTTTACAGTCTCTACTGATATTCTCAACGTAAATGACTCTCAGAAACGTGTTGTGTGAAAGAAGCTAAATGTAAAAAATACATATTGTATTATTCCACTGATAAGACATCTAAAATAAAACGAATCTATAGTGATAGAAGTTGGAGCAGTGGTTGTCTCTAGTGGAGGCAAGAATTGCCTGGAAAGAACCATGAAGAAACTTTCTCAGATGATCTAATGTTCTATATTTCGCTTTGGGTAGTGGTTACTAACATACACAATTGCCAAAACTTGTCAAACTAAATACTTAAGACTTGTATATTTTATGGTAAATAATTTATAATTGATTACATAAATTATACCTCATAAAATACTTTTTTAATTTAAAAAATGCTGATGAGGCATAGATCCTGATATAAATATATATGTACTTTGAGATAAATCTATTTCTGACTGTGCTTCACAACTAATGTGAAATGCTTGAACTATTCTTGCTTTTGCAACTTCCCTGAATAATTAAAGCGTATACATTCTGAAAATGGAATGTGATTGATCTTCACCCAAGCAGTGTTGCTACTGGGTAGGGCTGTGTCCAGCAAACATACTATTTTTTGAGTTGGACAAGACTGCCCTTTTCTTGATCTGTCAGATTCTCATGCCAGGCTGCAGAAGCACCCTGGGGTGAAGGAGCATGTAGTATTTTAAAGTGAACACACACATATGCATGCACACACACCCCAATGCACATTGGTGTGTTTACCTTGTATGCCTCTATGTACTCAAACTCAGTGCATTGGAATTCTGCTGAATCCTATTTCTGTAATGTGAATAAGTGGTTTCCCAAGGGTGCTTCCAACTCTGCAATTTGTTGGCTGGGTAAGAGCTGAGGTAGGAGTGGGAATGCTCAGGCACTAGATGGGGCTATGCTTACACCCTTGTACACATACAGTCTTCTCTCCTACTGATATGGTTTGGCTGTGTCCCTACCCAAATCTCATCTTGAATTGTAGTTCCCAAAACACCCACGTGTTGT
This sequence comes from Nomascus leucogenys, assembly GCF_006542625.1. Classification (NCBI taxonomy): domain Eukaryota; kingdom Metazoa; phylum Chordata; class Mammalia; order Primates; family Hylobatidae; genus Nomascus; species Nomascus leucogenys. Next base: position 76,621,314 of record NC_044395.1, read on the forward strand.
GGGAGGGACCAGGTGGAGATAATTGAATAATAGGGATGGTTTCCTCCATCCTGTTCTTGTGATAGTGAGTTAGTTCTCATGAGATCTGATGGTTTCAAAAGGGGCTTCCCACTTTGCTGGGCACTCATTTCTCTCTCCTGCTGCCATGTGAAGAAGGATATGTTGGCTTCCCTTTCCACCATGATTATAAGTTTCCTGCGGGCCTCTCCAACCTTGCAGAACTGTGAGTCAATTAAACCTCTTTCCTTTAAAAATTACCCAGTGTCAGGCAGTTCTTTACAGCAGTGTGAGAACAGACTAATACACCCACACATCTCCCTTTCACATCTTAGGAATGACAGCTAGACATCTACCATCCTCTCCCCAACCCCCATTTCCCAGCCTCAGCATCGAAGCTCTCTCCCAGTGCAGATGGGAATCAGAGCACTGCTGAGATGATTCTGAGTGAAAGTGACAGTTAATCCAATGAAGACACTCCAACTACATTTACTCTGTATTGGGGACCTTGCTTATCTCTTCAGTGTTTTATTGACTCCTCACAATAAATACTGTAATTTAGCTGTAATAACTACTACAAACATCATATTTTATGAATAAAAAAAGACTGGAGCCCCAAGAGTTTACTTACCATTTTACCCCAGTTTACTCTGGAAAATAGAGAAGCCCAGTTTTGAATGCAGATTGCCTGTGTTTGCCTGTGTTTATAACTGCCATGAAAGTCAGCTTCCTACCTGAAAATTAATTGCTCTTTTTTATCCAGATAAGCAGCTTGTCTTTTAATGTTCATTGATTAGGCCAAGCAGAAGAATATTCATTTAGTGCCTAGTATGTGCTAAGTGCTGTGCCAAATATTTCACATCTAATCATGGCAATATCATCTCAATTAGGTATTTCTTCTAACTTTAGTGATCAATAAACTGAAGTTCAAAGAAGTTGAGAAACTTGCATGAAAGTTTCAGGCAGCAAGAAAATTTCAACCTAGGCCTGGCCCTGCTACTAAATCAGCTGCTATCCTAGAATATTTTGCTGCCAATTGGCTGGAGAGTAATTCAAAGCATCTGTGGAATCCTTGCCTGCAACCTGCGAAATTCATTAACTTTCTCCCACATGCTCCCCCATTGTCACTAACTCCCTGTCATCTCTACAGCTTTGCTCACAGTGGCTTCCCGAGCACAAAACTGCTTCCCTCTGCCACGCTCCTCTTACTACCACCAATGTCCTCCCTATTTTTGTTAGCCTGTTTTGCATTGCTACAGAGAAATACCTGAGACTGGGTAATTTATAAAGAAGAGGTTTATTTGGCTCACAGTTCTGCAGGCTATACAAGCATGGCACCAGCATCTGAGGCTTCTATTGAGGCCTCAGGAAGCTTTTATTCATGGCTAAAGGAAAGGGGAGCAGATGTGTCAAACAGTCAGAGAGGAGGCAAGAGAGAGGCTAGGCCTTTTTAAACCATCAGATCTCAAGGCAACTAATAGAGTGAGAACACTCTCATTACCACAAGCAGGGCAATAAGCTATTTATGAGGGATTTGTCCCCAGGACCAAAACACCTCCCACTAGGTCCCACCTCCAACACTGGGGATCATGTTTCAACATGAGATTTGGAGGGGACAAACATCCAAACTCTATCACTACTTCTTTCTGTATAGTCAATGACCTTATCCATCAAGGAACTATAAAGCACTGTCTCCTCCAGGAAGCCTTCCCTGACCTGTCTAAGGTAATTACTTCTCCTTTGAGCTCTAAGTTCTTAAAGGATGCCTGCCTCATTCTCTCAACTTGTGAAAAATCCCCTTTGAATTGATTGTTTTTTTTGAGACATAGTCTTGCTCTGTTGCCCAGGCTGGAGTCCCGTGGCATGATCTTGGCTCACTGCAACCTCCCAGGGTGAAGCAATTCTCCTGCCTCAGTCTCCCGAGTAGCTGGGACTTCAGGCATGCACAACTATGCCTGGCTCATTTTTGTATTTTTAGTAGAGACGGGGTTTCACCATGCTGGGCAGGCTGGTCTCGAACTCCTCACCTTGTGATCTCCCTGCCTCAGCCTCCGAAGTGTTCAGATTACAGGCATGAGCCATTGCCCTGGGCCTTGAATTGTTAATTAACCTTTGTATTTTCATTTTTAAAAAATGTAATACCTTGTTCCCAAAAGTATTGAAATTTCCAAATGACAGAGACAGTGTATGCACCACATGCTACTGCAATCCTATGTGCATGTATGTGATGACTCAGTATGCCACCTCCTCAGAGAGGACTTTCCTGGTAATCCCATCTAACATAGCAGCTTCCATTACTCTTTGCCTTCTTGTGCCGCCTCGTTTTCCTAGCTGGCATTCTCTAATATCACTCTTTGTAAATTTGTTTATTGTCAGTTTTCCTCACTAGAACATAAGCACCTTGAGAGCAGGCACTTGGTTCTATTCACCACTGGATCCCAAGAATCTAAAATAGGGCCTGGCTAACAATTGGTGCTCAAATTTTTTTTGAACAAATGACTAAATGGATGAGTAAGCAACAATCCCTAGAGTAGCGGCCAAAGAACCACAGCTACTGTTACAGAAGTGGGTAACCCCAGGAGATTTTGGTAATAGTGTGAGTTGATGGGAGAAGGTTCCTTAGAAGCATCAAGACTAGAAACCAAGAACAGCATATATCCTGGGTAGTTTTGTCCCTCTTCACCCTTTTCTAACCTGCTCTACATTCTGAAAAGATGGGCTTTATAGATGCATTATTCAGATTATTTTTTCCTTTGGCTTCTGGTCAAGTTCAGCCAGTGGGGGGCTTCATCAGTAGATTAGAGGTGGAAAGGTAGAAGCCTGAATACTTACTCTTCCAGCTCCCTCCTTGCCATGTTTCTTTACTGATGCCATCACCCCTATCAGCAAATGCTCTCCTACAGCCATAGCTCAGCCCAGGACTGGTAAGTGCACCTGTCCTTTACCCCTTCAGACCCAGGGGTAGTGGCAGGATCCCATAGCTGCCAGCCTCAGGGTGCTCATCATCTCTTGTGAGTTGCCTCAATCCTGCTCACTCCTTTGTAAATAGTCCCTTCATTAAATTCTTTCAATCATTCTTAGACAGGAAAAACCCTGCCAGACACAGCTCAAAAAATTATTGGACTAGCATCAATAATAAGAGATCAAGGAATTAGAGTCAGAAAGAAAGGAAATTATGGTATAGTGATGCTTCTGCCTCTAAATCCATTATGAAAAGGGGTCAGGCCAGTTTCACATGAAGGGGCAGGGCCAAAGAGAACCTCTTTGAGCAACAACACTGCCAAATCCGATTCCCAAAGAAGATTCCAACTCCATCTTTGAGCTCTTTCCCACCTCCTGCATGTTGGGAAGGATGCACACCCCAGTGAAAATGCAGATTGGCAGAGGCAGCCTTGGGAGAATGTGTCATGCGCTGCTTCCTCCTTGGACCTTTCAGCCAAGCCCACCCACGCTACAGCAACACAAAGGCTTCTTTGTGGTCAGCGTCCAGCATTGACCAGCTCCTCTTTGCTGCCAACCATATTCCCCTTTCAGTTTGTCCTGTTCTTGACCCTTGGTTTTTAGTTGTTTTTTTGTTTTTTCTTTTTTTTCCTTCTTGGCCTCGATCCTGCCTTTTGGATTTAGTGGCTAAACATAGTTTCCCTGTTTGACCTTTGATTCTCTCTAGGGACTTTGGCTCACACTCACCACTCTATTTTCACTCCTGGATGTGTATACAGAATGCATTGACCCAACAGCATCTGGCCACTTACACAGTACCCTGGGATATGAGTGCGCATATGAGTGCATGTGTTTAAATGTGTGTATATATGAATGCACATATGTGAGTGCACATGGCAGGAAAATATCAAACTGCCTGAGTCTCAATCTTGGCTCCACCACTTACTAGATGCATGGTCTAGGACAAGTTAATAGCCTCTCTGTTCCTCAGTTTCCTCATCTGTAAATCTATTAGCAATGTTTTAAAAGTACCTACTTTATAAGTTTTATAACATAGTAGGGTTATACCTACTATGTTAAGGAGAGGGTGACCCCTTTGTGAGCAGGAAGGGGTCATGCGATTATTTCTGGCCAGAAAGTTGTGAGCAGAAGTATCTGTGCCACTTACCTGCTGATATGAGGTCCTCTAGGACTTTCCTTTCCTCTGCCACTAAGGCCATCCATGTTCCAGGTATTGGCTGCCTGAGTCCCAGATCGAGAACTCTGGAACAGAGACCCCACCAATCCACCATGAACAGGGAACAAAAGAGAGAAATTAGTCTTGTCATTGTAAACCCCTGATATGTTGAAATTGTTTGTTAACACAGCCTAACCCAACCTGTACTGATTGAAACAGCTGTTGTAAGGACTGAGATAATTCATATGAAAAGCTCTTAGTACAGTGTCCAACACATCAAAAATACTCAATAAACATTAGTTATTATCATTTGTATGACTGGAACTATTTTTATCATTATAGTTCACCCTTGAACAACATAGGGTTGAACTGCCCAGGTCCTCTGATAGGTAGATTTTCTTCCATCTCTGCTACCCTGAGAGAGCAAGACCAATTCCTTCTCTTCCTCCTCTTCCTCAGCCTACTCAACATGAAGATGACAAGGATTAAGACTTTTATGATGACGCACTTCCAGTTAATTAATAGTAAATAGATTTTCTCTTCCTTATGATCTTCTTAAAGGCATTTCTTTTTCTCTAGCTTACCTTATTGTAAGAACACAGTTTAATATATAAAATATGTCTTAATCAACTATTTATCTTATCAGTAAGGCTTCCAGTCAACAGTAGACTATTAGTATTGAGGTTTTGGGGAATCAAAAGTTATACACAGATTTTTGACTGTATGGGGGTCAGCACTCCCAACTCCTTCACTGTTTGAGGGGCAACTGTATTTGTGTGGGTAGGGATGTGTGTATATAAGAGTGTTTCCTTTGTTAGATGAAACAGTTTCAACAACCTTCCATTCTCAGCACTTGAGAAGTCAGGTGGGCCATAATCCAAACTCTCAGTACAGTTTAAAGGTAGAGTTTCCTGACCTGAGGGATTCCCAAGAGGGTGTTCTGACATCAGCATCACACACAGACAGTGAACATGCCCTCAAAACTGTAGTAGGCAAGTCATATTATGGATTTAACTTCCTCGATGTAGGCTAAAGTGGTAGCAAAGCCAGAGATGGTTCCTTTGGCCGTGGATTAGAGACAGGAGAGAGGCTGTGTTGGATCGCCTTTCTGTACAGTCTGAATGATTGTTGGTCTGCGGGGACCACAGAAGACCTCCAATTAATTATTACTGGAGAACATGAAATCATAAACAAAATTCCTTGTAATAAATTTTTCAAATGAGATTGCATGTTTTATTTACAGTACTGGCCCATTTTGGGCTTTAAATCTATGAACAAAAACAAACATGCTTTTTTATCAAACAGACGGGGAATAAAAGTATTCAATATCCTTTCTTTCTCTCCTTGCCAAGGAGGACATGCGCTCTGTGCTACAGAGGAAGGCAGGCCCAGGCTCTGTCGGCTGGTAGAAATAAATGGACTCATTTTGCTTTGCAGAGGAAGGTTTAAGCTATAAAGATCCTTCCACATGGTGGGGGTTGGGGGGATGGGGGATGGGTAGTAGGGAAGAAAGGAAAAGCGAAAACAAAGGGTCTTGCTGAGGTTCAGACGTTTTACTTCTTAATTCAGCATGGTATCTGAGTTTAAAATAGAACATATGCAAAGTGTAAACTTCTAAAACTGAAACAGCTATCATCAGGCATGTTTCTATAGCTAAAAAATCAGAAACCCACTTGATCTGAGCATTCTGCAGAGAAAGTGAACCAAGTAGAAAATAGATTCTGGCCCAAGGTCTCATTTGCCCTTTGTCTACCTGTAGCCTAGCAAGGTCATTCTGAACCTTGGGGGAGAGTCATCTTATATAAATTCATCTGAGTCCTCATAGCCTCAGATCTGGTGGGCTCAGAAATGTTGTTGCCAAAATGTCTATAAAGATGTATTTTCTCATAAATATTGGTGATGAATCAGTGAATACAGGTCTACCAGAATAATGGGCTGTTGCACATTAAACACTCAGCTAGGCACCAGTTTGGAGCAAAACCTTGAGGGGCAAGGTTGTTGTTTTCCAGTATGTGATATAAGCATAAATCAAACAGCAATATATTGTACTGGGTTTCTGTATTAGTTTTCCGCAGCTGCTGTGAAAACTTGCCATAAACTTGGTGACTTAGAATTTATTCTCTCACAGTTCTGGAGGCCAGAAGTCTGAAATCAGTATCTATGAATCAAAGTCAAGGTGTTGGCAGGACCACACCTCTTCCAGAAGCTCTAGAAGCAAATCCATTTCCTGCCTGTCTCACCTTTCTGGTTCCTGCCAGCATTTCTTGGTTTATGGCCACATCTTTCCAACGTTCGCCACAAGCTTCTCATTGCCTTCTCTTCCGTCTGCATCTCTGCTCTCGCTGCCTCTCTAAGGATGCTTTGATTACATTTAGAACCCACTAGATAATCCACGGTAATCTCTCCATCTCAAAATCCTTAACTTATTCCACATCTACAAAGACAATTTTTCCATATAAGATTACATTTTCTGATTCCAGAGATGAAAACTTGATATCTTTTAGGGCCATGACTGAGCCCACTATTGGCTCCAGTAGTCCAGGAACCAAATGTGAAAGTAGAATTGCCCTCTCTCACTCTCATGACCCACCTGCAGAGTTTGTGTTTCCCATCCCCACAACCTTAATTTCTGCTGGATTAATAGTTCTGTTTCCCAGGGAAAGAGCATTTTCACCAGGGGACACAATAAGTATTCCACTAAAGTTGAAACTATGATTCCCACCAGGTCACTTTGGGCTCCTCCTCAGGTAGAGCAGGAGGTAAAGGAATGGGACCTGCTGGAGGCACTTAGGTTACTGCTATAAAGTGAGGGCAAAGAGGAATGTGGCCAGAACTCAGAAAGTTCAAAGGGAGTCTTTTGGTTCTTCTACAACCAGTGGAAATCATGAATCAATAACATCAGCATTCAAGGCCTAACCAGAGCAAGGCTACTAAGACTCAGACTCCTCTGAGATGAAAGTCTAGATCTCCAAAATCACTCAGTCTAGATCACTCAGGGCAAACAACCTGAAGTGTTTCCCAAGGGTGAGGGAAATCTAGAATGGGTGGAAGAAGAGAGAGATGATAACAGCTATTTAAAAATCCCCAATGAGTTTATTCAACCAAGCCTCCTGTATTGAGTCTGGAGATGCCTTTTGTGTCTGCAGTGGATTCTGTAGGCACCAAATGGGTCCCTGCTTCATGACTAAAGCTCTTATTTCTCCAGCTGCTGAGTGTGTCACATGCTGATGGCTTCTGCTGAGTCTCTTTCCTTGGAATTGCTGTTTGTAGAAGGGAAAATCTAGTTTATGCCCCCTCCCTAGGGCAAGACACATTCAGTGACTGGCTGGTGTGAGGGTACCAAAGTGAAGGCACTTTTTCTTGCCTTGGAACATCTCTGAAGGACCATCTCAGCTCCAGGGATCCTTCTGGAATTGGCAGATCCCCTGTTGCAAGTACATTACCATTTAATTTCTGCCTCTGTCCAACTCTGCCTTCCTTATCCTCTGAGTTATTCTTCACAACGCTGCCCAATTAACCAATGCACTTTCACCTAGAGTCTGTTTCCAGGAATCTTGACCTAAGACAGGGCTCCACATCATCTCCTCTGAGCTCACCTCTGAGTTTAGTGACAGCTTCAGCTGATACTACCATGCAAGCTCAGACTTACCTCACACCGGCCAGGCCCCATCTCAACCATGGGCTGCACATCTATTCACTTTCATGAGGACCTAGGGCCCTCATCCGCTCCGTGAGAAGCCACTTGATCTTTACATATGCAGAGCCTGGAAACGCAGACGAACTATTGACCTCAAGTGAACAAACCTAAACTGAGGGGGTATGGGAACTGAGAGGTAAATCATCCAGCTTCCTGTCCCTCAGATGAGTCATGCTGGGATGTGGTCTAGACACCACTCAGAAGGCTGCAGCAGAATATAGCCCCTGAGGCCCAAAGCAGCAACATCAATAATATACCTTTATATTGACTTTTCCTCCCCAATCTCTGCTTACTGGGATTATCTCCTTATAACTAAGTCCGTCTCTCAGGCTCTGCTTGAGGAGAGACCAGACTTCCAGGCACCACCATTAGCTAGGTGGCTGTTGCTATTTCCTACAGCTTTATCTTTCTCAAAGCAGAGAAATTTGGGGGAAGTGGGCAGCTCACAAATTCTCTTTGATGGGTATATAATGAAAAGGAAAATGTCATATGTCAAAACCTACTATGTGCTGGGACCTATGTCAGGGATATAGCAATGAGTAAGCTGAAACCTTTTCCCAGAGGAACCTTGCATTCAGTAAGTGTGCATGGCCAGGGTAAGATGTAGGAATGAGATATACATTGAAAGGTGAAGTGGGAAGAGACCAAGGAAAGAATGGTTCTCTCTCATTAGAAAATCAATAGGGGGGCCGGGCATGGTGGCTCACGCCTGTAATCCTATCACTTTGGGAGGCCAAGGTGGGTGGATCATCTGAGGTCAGGAGTTCGAGACCAGCCTGGCCAACATGGTGAAAACCCATCTCTACTAAAAATACAAAAATTAGCTGGGCGTGGTGGTGGGCACCTGTAGTGCCAGCTAGTTGGGAGGCTGAGGCAGGAGAATTGCTTGAACCAGGAGGTGGAGGTTGCAGTGAGCCAAAATCGCACCATTGCACTCCAGCCTGGGCAACAGAGTGAGTCTCCATCAAAAAAAAAAAAAAGTGAAAAAGAAAAATCAACAGGGGCTTCATAGAAGAGGTGGAATTTGAGAAAAGCAAAGTGAGGTGACATGAGGAGAGCCCAGAGACAAGAAAGGGCAGGGCTGGCTAGGATCATTGGGAAAAGCCCAGTTGGGATGAGGTGTCAGGTGTGGGAATGAAGGTTATTGAAGATACAGCTGCAGGTGAGGACTGTGTTGGGAACTCTTGGGTGCCAGAAAGTGGATCCTGGGCATTGTTCTTCTTTCAGACATGGTCTATTGAGGTGCTGGAAGTTATATAGCCTTCAGGATGTACACTATGACCCACTTAACAAGAAGTGGGGAGAAGTATCTTGACATATGAACCAGCAGGTTTTTCGTTGGTTCCAGGAGAAAGTGTGTGGTAGCTGGCAGGCAACTAATCAAAAGAGCTAGCATTTATTGAACAGTTATTATATACCAAACAGTGATCTTTATATGCGTTATATAATGTAATCCTCACAGCAACCTTATGAAATTGGTCCTTATAATATCTCTACTTTACAGGGAAGCAAACAGAGATTGCAAAAGGCTAAGTAACTCCCCCCACTCACCCTGGGTCTTAGCCTTATAGCTGTTAATGTGATCCATGCAGACTGACACGTCCATGCCCAGAATTTAACCATGATGCTGGCTGGGTGAGGTGAGGGCTAGGCAAGACTAGCATCAGCCAGAGCTTTTGAGCACGGTCCAACACCCAGAGGCCCTTTGTTCATCACAGGGTGTTGTGGTGGGGGAGGGGTTAGGAATGGGAAGTGGAAGTGAGGTCTGACCCCTAATTTCAGGATTAGGGAGGGGGGTAGCACTATTTTAGCATTACTAAAAAAGTCTTCCTAACCTTCTCTAGGTTTGAGCTACTTGATGGCTACATATTTCACCCCTCTGTTTTCAAGCCTGCAGGCAGGGTAGGAATTCTCCATTCTTAGCTGGAATTTCATGGCTCACCTTTATAGCTCCTTGCAATCATTGCTGCCACTGGCTTTGAATCTCTCAGTTTCCATCTCTTCAAATACCTGTATCTTTAGCCCCTTTAAGATGCTAATAATTTATTTATGAAGCATTATTCAAGCATAGATCCATCTGCTCCATGATGTTCACTCATTAATAACAATAGCTAACACAAATACCTACATGCATCTTATTTAATTCTCATAACAAACTTCCTTGTGAGATAAGTATAGTATTACTATCTCCATATTTCAAACAAGGAAGCTGAGATACAAAGAGGCAAGATAATGAGTGCAAAGTCACTCAGTTGTAGAGAGTTGAAGAAATTGATGGAGCCATTTCACTAAGTCTACTTGAAAGTACCATTAAGCTGCTGAAAAGTCAGCTGGGGTGATTGGGTGCTCTCTGGGCTCTCATCTCTGGAACTCTCTCACAACAGGCATTGTTCCTGCCAGCAAGATCATACAGATATGCTTGTTTACTGAGTGCCTTTTATGAGCCCAGACCCTTGTCACACATTGTGTCATTTCACCCTTACAATGCCCTGCCAAGAAGGTATGGCTAACATTATCCCCATTTGATAGATTAAGAACCTGAGAGTCAGACAGTATTATTAACTTAAGTTCACACAATTGTTCTCAAAGGGCTCATAGTCTAGACAGGGGATAAACACATTCTTTAAAATAAGTGGATACAATACAGCATGGTCAGCTGATCATTAAGAGCTGTGAGAGCACCCAGGAGGGAACAATGGTCTCAGCATGGCCGTAGCAGGAAAAGGCGGGAGGATATAGAAGAAGAGTCTGGAAAGCTGTACTGAGGTGGCATTTTTGCTGAGTTTCTAGGGAGAGGAAGCATATTCTAGGGGAGGAAGTGGGAGAACGGCATTCCAAGGAGTCCAGGGAACAACTGTCCAGTGAGCTAGTGGTAGGTAAAAGTTGGCATATTCTGGAAGGATGAGTTTTCAGGCATAACAAGAGCACTGGATGCAACGAGGAGTTGTAACTGTGGAGAGTAAAGCTGGAGTAAGATCCTGGAGGACCCTACAAGTGCCACCAAGGAGTTTGGATGGTATCCTGGAAATTACGGGAAACTTTTCAAGTCCTGGAGGAATGTGAGAAGATTTCCATAGGCATCATCCAGAGTGGAAGTGGGGATGCAAATGGAGAAGAAGGAAAAACAGAAGAAACATTTAAGGGCGCTTTTGGTGTCCCAAGACATCAAAATGGCTTGGGATGGGTATGTAATGACTATGAGCAAGGACTTCAACAATGACCCTCCAGTTTCCATATCTGGAGACTGGATGGATGGATGGTGCCATTCATTGAATTAAGAAGGAACAGCATGAGGGAGAGTGATATTGAAATGGCATGTATCAGCTGAACTTGAGGAGCCATGAGATTCCAAGGGGAAGCTGTCCAGGAGGTCAGTGGACCTGAGAAGTGGGAGAGATAGATTGAGTTAATCTGCTCAGCAGATGATTATGGAGTGTTTACTAGGTGACAAGCACTGTGCTTAATGCTATTGATTGAGTCTGATGGTTCAGGATCCCACTCTGGAAGCTCATAGTCTATAAGGAAAGTGGACCAGCAAGTGTCCTGCCATGTCACAGAAGCCAAGGCATGTCCTGAGTCTAAGACAGAAGCATAAAATAAGTAATGCCTAACTCTACTTTGCAGGGAATAGTTAAAAAAAAAAAAGGCTTTGTGCTTTATATGGGAAGGACCTGAGATCTGAGTCTTGAAGGAACAGAAATAGTTCACAGCCAGACAATGGAGGAAAGGACATTCTAGGTAGAGGGCACAAGCACATAAAGGTACATGGAGTCTGCATTCTCAGTATGCTTGGCAGTGGATGTGGGAGGTAGGAACAGGAAGGGTTATGAGTTACAATGCTGAGGAGATCAGCAAAGGACAGATGGCAGACAGTCTCAAATGCTGTGTTAAGTGGTTTGGAATATTCTCAGGAAAGTGGAATCCACTAGAGGAATTTAAGCAGGAAAATGACATGGTTGAATTTGGAATTTGGGAGTCAGAGAATAGCATTCAAAATTATAGGAGTAGATCTGATCTTTCAGAAAAATAAATAAATAAATTGAAGATTGAAGATTTATTCCAGAGATAGTCAAAGAACTTCATACCCTCTGACCCAGGCTGGCCTTGTTTCAAGTCATTATCATTATCAAAAACTAACTTCTATGAAGCTCTTATTCAGTGCCAGACACTATTCTAAGCACTTTATATATATTTGCTCATTTACTCCTCATAATAACCCCATGAGATAAGTTAACTGGAAAATGATGGGGCCAGGACCTGGAGCTGGGATTTGAACCCAAGTCATAGGGCTTCAGAGCTGATAAGACTCCTCCACTCAAACATACAGTCCCCTGCAATAATAATATATAACATTTGTGAAGTCTTAATAGGTTTCAGGCGCCTTATTTGCACTATCTAATTTGGTCTTCATAACAACCTCATAACAGATGAGAAAATGGAGACACAGAGGGACACATGCAAGTTATTTAACTCGCCTAAGTTGGAACAACTAATAAGTGGCCAAATTTAATCCAAGCATTCTGACTCGAAAGGCTGTGCATGTAATAACTTTGCTCTGCTGACTCTGTAAGTTTTCCATAAATACTAGCTGAATTGATAGATGGGTAGTTGCAAGAACAATATTTCTAAGAATTGGCTTCTGCAGCCCTGAGATCCAAGCATCACCAGGCCAAACACCCAGATGGTGATTTTCCACCGAAGCTGAGGAGCAGAGTGTAGTGCTGCGGCTGGCTTCTACTCCAAGTAGCCTGCTTCTGTAGCCTGATCCTTGCAGGGCAGGTGGGCATCAAAGGCTGTGGGGACTGGGTGGGACCAGCCTACAGCCCCCTCATTGGCCTGGCCCCATCAAAGTCACCTGTGCCAGACTCTGCTCCATTCCAAGCCTGGGCAGATCAAAGGGCCCTGCACAGAAGTTGGGTTTCTGGGCAGCTCCAGTTCTGATCATCATTTGTCACTTTGGCAGTGACAGCAGAGTCCAACATGACAAGACTGCCACAGCTAAGGCTCCTGGGGCAGACATCAGAGCACAGCTCCAAAGGCCAGGAAGCTGTCTGAGGCCACTCTGGGCCTGCACCCCTGGTGGGAAGAGAGGGAGGAACTAGAGAGGCCCCCTAAAATGTTTGGAGCAAGATCACTAGAGTAAAGTTGATGCAGGCCAAGAAACCTGACCTTGGCATTTATATTCTTGCCATGGCACCATGAGATCTGATTACTTCATGTGGCTGGGAACAACTGTTGACCTGCCCACATGTGTTTATTCTCATGCACACACATGCACAAACCTAAATATATACACACACTTGAATCACTTGCCCAGACATACATACATTATAAACATATCCCTACACATGAAGATTCTCACACAAACACAAACAAAAATATTCATACACACATTCTCCTAATACCCATCATACTTGCTTACATATGTGTGTGTATATATACACATAGCACTATACATACTTACAGATGCAAATACATAGCCACACACATATACATGCCTGCTGATTCATGGGGCATACATTTTATAATATATTCTTCCAGTTGCCAGTCTCTATCACTAACATTTTTCTCTCAAAACGATGAGAATCATCCTCATAAACAGGCTTTAAGTGCAGGAATAGCCTATGGCATAGATCCGGCTGCCAGCCATTCTCCAACTCCTCTGCAGAAAAATCTAGAGGAAATGTCCCAAATTGTACCAAACAGGATTTATGTTAGCTCTTGGAAGGGATTTCCTGCCAATAAGAGCTAATAAAAATATCAGCATGTTAGAATTCTGTTTATTGAGGAATATTTGGTTGCCAGCAATTTGAACAATTGGAATATCAATTTTGCCTCAGTTGTATGCTCTGAATCAATAGATTTTAAAAATAGTTATATATTCTGAATCAATCGATTTTTTAAAAAATATAATGGCGTAGCTGTAAATCAGAGGGATTTATTATAATTTGGGGAGCTGAAAATGCTTTAGTTTAAAAGGCAATTAACATCAGAGTTCAGTTTCATTGAAGATTTAACAAATGAGCATAATTAGGGTATTTGAGTTAGGATAGTGTTTAAGCACCTTCTTGCTCATAATAAAATCACATAACTGAGAAAAGTAGCATGGGGTGCTTTGAAACCAGCCTAGGTATCATCTCCTCCAGGAAGTCCTCCCTGACTCTTCCCTGCCTAGACTGGAGTGGGCATTTGCAGTTGACAGTGTGTGTGCTGTGCCACCCAGGCACCCTTCAGGACACAGGCTCTCACCCCCTGGGCTGCTGATAGTATTGGGTGCTAATAAGTCACAGAAGAATCTCTCTCCAGGACTTGCTCTCAGCAAAAAGAAGCCACTTCACCCATGGTTATGCCCCATCCCCGGGGCAGTGTGCCACTGTAATGACTGGTTGATGTGGAGCTACAAAGATCTGGACCTTTTGCTTAAATAAGACAATAAGAAAGGGTTGTCCCAGTTCCCAAGCTTCCTGTGGGATCAGCTGTAGCCTCTGTTGTGACTGCATCACAGCACAACTTCTCCCTCTCCAGGCTGCATTCGCTCCTTCAAAGGTGTTTCTGAGAATGCACCCCAATAAACCTCCTGCACCCAAACCTTAAAAGACTTAGAAACTGTCTCCCAGCAAACTTGACCAATGGCAGTGTCTTTTCTCAGTGCGCCCACGTTTTTGTGTATTCCTCTCCTTTTCTCACAGCCAATACCCAAATGTCAGCAAATGTATTAAAGAAATATCCCCAACCTCATCTCTCATTGCCTCCTTGGCTATGGCTCCAGTACCAGGCACCATGACCTGTCCCCTGGCCCGTTTGCAATAATCTCCAGACTGACTGCTCTACTTCTGCTCTTGACCTTCACAGTCTATTCACAGCAAGTTATGGGGTAACCCTGTCAAAACATCATTTAATCACGTCAATTCTTTGCACAAAATCTTTTCGTGGCTTCCTGTCTTTTTTAAAAAACATCCAACGTCTTTACCATGCCTGCTGGACCTCCATCCTCCATGGCCTGGCCCTCTTCTCCCTCTATGCCTTCATCTGCTCCTTCGTCCTCCTTCATTCGTTCCCTTCCAGTCCCACTGCCTTTCCTGCTGTTCCTTCAACACACAAGGCCCACTCCTGCCTCAGGATCTTTGCACTTGATGTTCCCCCTCCCTGGACTCCTGGGACTTATTCCTTCGGTGCATTTAATTATCTCCCAAATGCCACCTTATCTGAGAGGTCTTCTTGAACTTATCTAAAATGCCACAGTTCCACACTTGCTACACTCTGTCCCCTTTCCTTCCTGACATTTCTTCATAGGACTTATCACCACCTAACATATTATATACTCATTTATTATCTGTGTCTACCAAAACTGAGAGCATGGACTTTGACCTACTTGTTGCTATGTTCCCAGTACCAGACATCGAGTAAGATCTCAATAAATATTTGTTGAATAAATTAATTGGTTTATAATGTTCTTTTGTGTGTCTGTCTCCTTCACTAGACTGTGAGCAACTGGGCTCAATACTGGATCTTGTTTCCTTCAGCATAGTAAGTACCAAGCCCAGAGCCTGGAACGTGCTAGGTTAGGCAAGCAATAATGTTTGAGATGAATGTATGAACAAATGGATGAGACCAATGTTGCAGCAAGCAACTTTAGTCCTCTTTGGACCTCACTGTTTTATGTTAAATAAAAATGATACTACCATATACCCTATCTACCTCAAGAGGTTTTTGTTAAAAGTTATTAATACACTACACCAACCTCAAGGGCACTTCTGAATAGCCAGGGGTTCCATATCCACGCAAAAGTTTCTAATTAGTCTTTGTGTAATGGCATCCATGGGAAATTGGTTCCAGGCCCTCCCGCGGATACTGAAATTTGTTCATGCTCAAGTTCCTTATATAAAATGGTATAGTATTTGCATTTAAGTCCCACACATTCTCTCATATACTTTAAATCATCTCTAGATTACTTATAATACCTAATACAATGTAAATGCTATGTAAATAGTTGTATTATTTTCTAATGTATATTATTATTTATTGTTGTATTATTATTTTTTCAAATGTTTTCGATCCAAGGTTGATTGTGGAACTTATAGATGTGGAAAGCCAACTTATAGGGCCTGAAGGAAGATAAATCAGTAATTCAAACAGGGCTTCCAGATCCCATGAAGACTCCATGATGGAAGATTTAGCCAACATCTCCAGGCTACTTTGAACCATAGACATTAGGCCTTTAAGACATTATCTTTATAAAGCAATGGCTTTGTATGCTTGCTGCCTAATAATTTCAGATCTTCTCTTCAATCAGCCTATGAATGTTTTCACTGTAGGAGATAATATACCAATGACAGTAAAAACAAGTAATAAAATGGGAAGAAAAAGCTGTCTAATAAATTACAGAACCAAAGCAGATTTCAGAAACTAGCATTTATCAGTCAAGTACTATAGACAAAGAACTGACATAGAAATCCAGGCTTGGAACAATTCAACAGTGCTCTGAAACAGGGATAGTGGTGGTGGTACAAATCATGCCTTGTACAAAGCAGAGTCCCTTGAGCTCTCTGCCCATTTAGGCCAGTGCTCCAAAGATCTCCTACATTGTGGCATGTTGGCTTGTTCCTAAGAAGAGTGCTTTATGGGATTTCATACATACATGCATATACTCAACACAACCAAATAAAGTTTTATAAGCAAGAAAGAAGCCCCTCCTCCCAATTTCTGCCTTTCACTTTACTAGTCCTGGTTGATGGAATCTGTAGTTAGTTACTGAATCCAGTTCTATGTGTCACTGTTGCAGCCTGGGATCATCATCAAAGGTATGAAGGCTGACATGATCCTCATCTCACTGTTGATGATTTAAGATAAACATGGCTCCCATGAATGGACTGCAGTTGTTACCCTGCATCTCAGTCTTCTCCCCATCTTGGGGACTGTGATGTGCCTGATGTTCACTGCCTTAGCCTCTGTGGCAAGTCCCACCGGCACTTGTTCTTCTGAGACTCCAGTGGAGGTCCAAATGTGGGGATCTAGATTCCCCTAAGCAGAACCAATCACTTTACTATGTCCACCATTTTAACATTTGGGTCTTTTCCATAATAGCTTCTTTGCTATGCTTAGAGCTGCCTTTTCCTCTTCCAGGCTCTCATGAGTCCCAACTGAGCAGCAGTCCTACTGCAGGATTGATCATGCAAGGGCTTGGATGTGAGCTGATCTGTTTCACTGCCGTACTCCTTTGTTGGTGTCCTCTAGCATCCTAACCTTGAAATGGACTCTGGGTTGAGTCATCTTGATTTCCATGAAATTCTCCAGCAGGCTTTAGTGTCTATTCATTTCAGAAAAAGTCAGGAGCCTAAGTGAATAACAAAAAGAGGCCAGATATCGGGTAAGTCCACAATAATTTGGTACCCTTGATTTGGTTCTATATGACATGGACCAGCCACAGCTTACCCTGGCAGATGGTGGCTGATTCTAGGCAAGGTGATAAAATTCATGTGAAGCTAAATGATACCTGAAAGAGACACAGAAAACATCTCTCTTCCTTATCCTCCAGATTTTACCATTTGCCAAAACATTTGAATTCTGATCCTTGAAGCTCTCTCTAATCAACTCCCTCATTGCCTCCCCTACTGCCACTGTCATGATCCAGACCTTCAGATAGCCTGTATGTAAAACATAATAGTAATTTGAAATATTAACTCCAGTGCTTTTGTTCTCATTATTATTTCTACACATCCATGGTCTTTCCTCCATTAAAACTAGAACATAAAGCCTGAGCATCCATTGCCTCAGAGAAAGGTAGCTATAACAGAAATACAAAGAGAAACAAGCAAATTAATTATTGAGTCAACAGCCAAAATCCTAGCCTAAACAGTAGACTAGAAAGGATACTTACAGAAAGCATAAAGTTTAAAGATCTGGTAGAATTGGCAGATAGTCAGAAAATTAATCAAGTGAACACCTGTCTGGACCCCTGAGAGGGGTCTCTGTGACCTGCATGCCTGGTCTGAGCCCAAGAGTGGGAAGTGGGGGATAGTTCTCCCCTTTGTTTCCAGGATCTGAGGACAAAGAGAGCCTGTGCTCCCCTTCCCATTTTCTGCCTGGAAAGATGGCAACCTCCAGAATTCTCCCATTAGCTACCAGGGAACAGAACAGGAAGGTTAGGTGTAGTTGCTTCAGACATCTAGGCTTAGGACCTAATTCAGCCCTTTTGCATTCCCCACAAAGCATGGGCTGGGGAAATGGTAGAGCCTAGACCTCCCTGTCTAGAAAATGAAAAGGCCACATGATGGTCTTACTGAAAAAGTGACCAGGAAGGCCCTGGATGTCAAAGTGTGAATAGATGATAGCCCTTGCCAGCCTCCACCTCTAACTCTCATTCCGTGACTTGATGCTATACAATCCCTTCCTCATGTAGAACTTAGATGCTACCATGGGGAGAAGGAAGAGGTGGAGAAATCCCTGAACTAAGATTAAATATCTGCCAACAATGGACTTGGGTTCAAGTTTATGGAAAATTCGCTTCATTTCTGCACACCTGATCTTGTGGGTTAGGAAACTATACCGGCTACCTGAAACTATTGCAATACAGTCCTAACTGGTTCCCCAGACACTACTTCTAGCTCCTCCAGTCTACCCCCAGCAACCAGAGGGAACTTTTGAAAACATGGATATAACCACACCTTTACGGGTGAGAAGCCAGATTTTCAAGTAGGGAGATCTGTGTTCACATCCCGGCTCTGCCATATGTCAACAGTGTGACCTCAGGCAAGTTATCCAACCTTTGTGAGCCTCATTTCTCTCATTCCATTATGAAATGGAAGAATCCCAAGGCTGCTTCATTGAATGCCATTGGGATTCCATGAGATGATGGAGGTCCTGGCACAGATTAGAAATTCGGTTAATATTGGCTGGTCCTTACTGTATCATGTTGTTAATCACCTCCTTAGCTTTGTTCATATGCACCTCCTTTCCTTCCTCCCAAAAGAAAACCAGAAACCATCTCCTCTATCAATTTATTCCTTGAGGCATAAGCTGGGCTGCCTTCCTCTGTGCCCTACAGGGTAGGTTTAGGTATTTCTTAGTGAGTGGTATACCTTCAGTCTTCCAAGCCCAGCTTAATCATAGCATTCATCACATATCATCTGGTGACTCCCTGTGTTCTTCAAAGGCCAGAAATAATTCTTGATCTCTGGGCCCCCTTATAACCTTGAGCACCCCTTACCCCAGAGAGTGCCCAAGGGACAAAAGAAAGCTCTTCTTAAAGGCCATGGGTAAGGGAGGGGTCAGGGGTCAGGCTGAGGAAGAAGTGAGCTTGCAGTCTTGCCTGTGGTTCCTGTAAGAGTCCTCCAGCCTGAGCCATGGGCCTAAGGCAGACTGGATCCCAGCAGGCTAGGACACAGGGTTTCCAGGTCAACTTTTATCTTCCTACATGGTATTTGTTCCTTTGATCCTTGAGCAGATCAAACAAAGCTCACTAATCAATGGCTTCCCTCCCTGCCTTTCAGAGCAGATCCTCAAACACAGCCTGCATCTCTCCCTGCTCCCCTCCCACCCTCCAGTTTTCCAGCCAGGGGCATTTTCTCTAAGGCCCAGGCTGTGGCCCACCTATCACTGCTACCCAAGTAGTACAGGTATGATTGTCTGTTTAATTTCTTTAATTCAAATCGCACGAGAGAAATTTCAGGACTCACTCACTGATAAATCATGGTTACTTACCTCTTGTCTAGGCCCTTGGGCAAGGGTGCATTGATGAATCTACTATGATTGCCTGGTTATCTTGGTCTTGGAAGCACCTAATAATGAAAGAACCCAGAGAAAGAGAAACAGAGCCAAGGGAGCCAAGATGAATCTTTCTGAGCCTATTTCTTCCTTTAGGTAACTGGAATATTGTTTCCTTCCCCACCTACTTCACAAGGCTGAAATGAGGATTAAGCAAGTTAATGGCTGTCAAAGTTCACTGGGAAGGATGGAGTTCTAGATGCACATTGGGTTCCTCTAGTCCTTACATATTGCAAAAGACTTGAGTAAAGCTTCTGGAAGAGCTAGGCTGACCAATCTTCCTAACTTACCCAGGACTGAGGGATTCCTTGGGATGCCGGAATTTCTGTACTAAAACCAGGAAAATCCAAGGCAAACCTGGTGGAGGTTGAGTCGGTCACTCTACACAGAGGTAGCACTTAACCAGTGTCTGTCCTGGGCTATAATGGTGTCCCTCCAAAACTCATATGTTGAAACTCCAGTACTTTAGAATGTGACTGGATTCGAAGATGCGGCCTTGAAAAGAGGTGATTAAGTTAAAAGGAGGCCATCAGGGTGGGCTCTATTCCAATCTGACTGGTGTCCTTACAGGAAGAGGAAATTTGAAGAGGAAAAGAGGCACCAGGGATGAGGACACACCGAGAAAAGACCATGTGAAGACATGGCGAGAAGACAGCCAGCTGCAAGCCAAGGAGTGAGGCCTCAGAAGAAACCAACCCTGCCGACACCTTTACCTTGGAATTCTAGTCTCCAGAATTATGCAAAAATAAATTCCTGTTGTTTAAGCCACCCAGTCTGTAGTATTTTGTTATGGCAGCCCCAAGCAAACCAATACAGTATCCTTGAAGAAAGAAGAATTATAAAACCTAACATTTATGGGGCAGTTAATTGACATTGATAACTCATTTAGTCTTCTCTTCACAGAAACTCTCTATGGGAGTTATTATCATTTATCACCATTTTACAGAGGAGAAAACTGAGGCACAAGAGGTCAAGTAACCTGCTTCAGAGTCATAACTAGTAAGTGACAGAGGCAGTTTCTTCACTCTCAGTCCTCTAGAAAGCAAAGCCCAAGGTTAAAGTGCTGACATTTAGTAGAAGCAAAATCAGGGCCTTGAGGGTGAGGCCTAGGGGGTGGTGAGAATGAGTCAAAAAGGGAAATGAGGCAAGAAAATTTGCAATGTCTCCTCCCTGAGACACAGCAGCTTGCTGGGCAGGTAAGCTGCAGCACTTGGAATTCCTCTAGATCATTTGCAAGGAGAAACCACCTCTAAGGGTAATGGAGAAAGGAAGGGGAGAGAAGGGAAGGAGTTGTTGAATTAAGTTTGCTTACAATTGCCTCCATACATATTATAAGTTTGGCCTAAATGTTTCTCCATACATAGTGAACCATAAACCAACTTTATATGTAAACAGACTGTAACCTACTCTTGTAACAAGTACCAGAGTCTCAGCCAACTGCAGGCAGCTGACTGTTCAAAGCAGGTTCAAATAAGGCAAAGACCCAGCTGTAACCAATCCAGCTGTTTCTGTACCTCACTTCTGGTTTTGCTAGGTCACTTTCCTTTTTCTGTCCATAAATATTCGACCATGTGGAGTAGCTCTGAACCTATTCTGGTTCTGGGGGCTGGCCGATTCGCAAATCGTTCTTTGCCCAATTAAACTGTGTAAAGTTTAATTTGTCTAAAGTTTTTTCTTTTAACTGGGTATTTATGTATTTGGCTCCTTCTTTTTTCCTTTCCCTTTTCTCACTGGTCCAAGGGATCCCCACCATGGGAAGCTAACTCCCCTACACTTCCATCATCCAAGGCCCATCACTAACATTTGTGGCACCTAGAGCAGGGATACCAAGGCAGGCTGCTGCAGACTAAGCTGTGTTCCCCAGAAGTCATATGTTTATGCTTTAACCCCTAATATGATGGTATTTGGAAGCAGGGCTTTTGGGAGGTAATTAGGTCATGAGGATGGATCCCTCATGTTGGGGGATGTCTCTTTATAAAAAGAGACTCCCCTCGTGCCCCCTGCCATGTGAGGACACTGCAAAAATGTGGCCACAGCGACAGCTCTCACCAAAAACCAAATTAGTCAGCACCTTGATCTAGAACTTCACAGCCTCCAGAACCATGAGGAATAAACCTCTATTGTTTATAAATTACTCCATCTGTAATATTTTGTTGTGGCAGCCAAAACTTAACTAAAACGCAGCCCAAGCTAACTACAGACTCAAACACCATACATCTAAATATTTAAATGTTACACATCAAGAAAGCAAACTTGAAGAATAGAATGTTTTCACTCTTTCATATTATCAAATGCATCTTTATAATGACCTAAAAGGCCATATTACCTGGTGGAAACCTGGAGATGGGCACCCTGGGGGTGTCCATGAGGGGCATTTCTGAAGACTTTGAACCTAGCCATCCCTCCTGCCTGCTGGATTGTGTCTTCACTCCTCAGAGCAGGGCCTTGTCTTTTTCTTAGGAGGATAATCATAAAAGTAATAAATAAATGCTCCATGTTTATCACATTAAAGAAAGGTGAACAAGTACCAAAGAAAGTATTTTCATATAAGACATACTTAGAAATATTATCAGATTAAGCTGAAGAAAAAGAAAACTGATGCTCAGAGAAGGAAATGATAAGGTGGAGGTGACAGAGCTCAGAGTTTGACTCCAGAATCCAAGTGTATTTTAATTATGGCACATTGAGGCTATCCATAGTGGCACTAAATTATGTCCATTCAATTGGACAGGCATTTATTAAGAGTGTTTCTGTGCCAGGCATCGATTAGCTGCCAGGATACAGATGTGGACAAGATCCATCTCTGCTGGAGTTGCTCACAGGCCACAGGGGAGATGGGCAGGTGAAAGTTGCAGTTGAGCAGTGCCAGCAATAAAGGCTGCAGGGCATGTAGTGAGGACCCAGAGGATGGTCACCAGGAGATGATGACACTTGACTTTCAAGGCTGAGTGGGAAGCAACAAAGAACAGAAGAAAGAAGGCCCTAACAAGCAGGAGAAACAGAGTGTGAGCAGGTCAGGAGATGTGAGGGGCAGCATGATCGTGGAGCTGCTTGAATTCCCCTGAACTTGGAGCATGGGTGAAGGTTTAAGGGTGTGATTAGATATAAGGGGAGCCCCTGTCGAATTTTGAGCCAGGAAATGACCAGATCAGAGCTGTGCTGTAAATCTGTATTATGCACCTTTCACTTTGTACTAGAATGACCTCTTCCCTTGTCTCTGTTCCCAGACCCTGTCTTGGAGCTCCTTGGGGAAACATATTCACGTTATTGCCCCAGTGCCTTGCATAGTGCCTGGTATTAATTTGCTAAATGAGTGAATGAATAAATTAATGAATGAATGAACAAACTCTGCTACCTGGTTGTATTCTGCTATTTTGGCTTCCTTCTTTTTCCCTGCGCTGTTCCTGATTTTAGTTGAGGATTAAACATGGGCTCTGCAAACAGGCCCTAAGGCTGTGAGTCTGTGTGTGTATGTTTTACATCAGCCAAACCAAATAAACAAACACATGGCAGAACCCCAGGCATGTGGCTCCCTCACTTGGCACAGCCAGCTGGCACGTGGCTGCCCCTCCCCAGCTTCCCAGCACCTCCCCCTGGAGTCAGGATGCTGCCTAGAGGCTTGGCTGTGGATTTGAGAACCCCTCCTTACTTCCTCTGCAGCAGCAGCAGGACTTCAGGCACATGCTGATAGCCTTCATTTTAATTAGTGAGAATTTGAAATCACTTCTGTCTTCAAACTCTTCTGAGAATGGGTTGGTAGCCCCTAGGACAATGGGGGCCCTTCTAACAGGGCAATGACCATAGTACCGGGGAGAAGACAGGAAGATGAGCCTACCCTCACCCTCCAACTGTGTTTCCTGCTCCACTATACTCATTCCAACTGGACAACTGTCCATTCTTACTGACTGATCCAAGTAATCCCTAGAGTTTCTTCTGGGGGTGCACTCTGGGAAACTCTAGGGGTTACCTAGATCTCTAGGGGTTACCTGAATCAGTCAGTGCTCAGCTCTTTAAGGGTCCCAAATCAAAATCAGCGCTCTCAGTACTCATCTCTACCTCACCTGCTGAGGTCTTCCTGAAGTTCCCCAAATCAATCAGTGACAGCTCCATTTCCAAGGGCACCAATCACAAAGGGAGCCTAATTCTAGATTCCTTCTTTTTCCTCACCCCAGCGATATTCACACGGCATTGACTAGTTCACTACCAAACTGCTTTAGCAATCTGCATCTACCCTTCCAACCTATCTGCTACTGTCCTATTTCATCTCATCTATCTAGACTTTTGTGAAACTGCCTCCTACTGGTCTCCTTGACTCCAGTATCTTCTTTGTTTAATGTCTTATTCCTTCCAGCCACCATATTGATCTTTCTATACTATTGGTTTCATCCATCCACTCTCTTGCCAAAAAACAAAGAAAAAAACCATAAATGGTTACTATAGCAGACATTGTGTGTTGTTCTTCAATCACCATTCTTCAATGGTAATATAGCTCCCACATTTTCGGTGGCTATTAACAACCAAAACCATATCTTCCAACCTCCTCTGAGCAAGGGGTGACAATGTGACTTAATCCTGTTACAATCAATGGAATTTACATAGAAATGGAGTGTGCAACTTTAACCAGTGTCCTTAAAGAGTCATAATGTGCTCTTTACCTTCTTTCTTCCTTTCTGCAGGATGGAATACAGATGTGATGGCTGGAGCTGGAGTAATCATCTTGGGCCATAAATGGCCTTAGCAGTGGAGGTCATGCACAGCAAGATAGAAACAAACCATGGAACACCATGCAAACCCTGGCTGTTTCTTTCAAACTTTCAATGAGAAAGAAAGAAACCTCGATTCTTATTAAGCCACTGCTATTTCAGGATTTTCTAACACTCCAGCTGATCCTAATTTTAATTAATTATCACCTACAGCAGGGGCTAGAACACAAATGCCACCAGGAGCCAGATAGGCAACATAATTTAGTGATGCCTACAGAGAGCCAGAGTCTAGGAATTCGTTTATTTATTCATTCATTTTTACTTATTTAGCCATTCATTTTTTCATTTAACAAGTATTTACAAAGTTGCATTATGTACCAGGCACTCTTAGGCATCGAGAAGGAAAAGATAAATGGACTCAGTCCTTTCTTAGAGAAGATCTGGGTCTGGTTGGGGAAGACAACATTTTAAATAGATAAATATAGTAAAGTGCTGTGAGACTGTAGTAGCTGACCTTACAAATAGCAATAGAAGCGAAAAAGAGAGTGAAGTCCCTTCTAAAATCTGAAAACAAAAACTTCATGGAAGAGGTAATCTCCTTCTCAGAAAATAGGTAAAGAAGGAAATTCGGATAAGCAAAGGTTAGGAGGATTTGATTCCCTGCTATTGCAATTCCTTTCCCTTTCAGATAATTGCAAATAATTATTTAGAATAAAGCCCAAGTGGGCTTCTCCTCCATTCTCCCTCCTGCCCAATACCTCCTGCCCTCCAGAAGACAATAGGGAGGTGGCATTATTGCAGCCTAAGGAGCACTAGGATTTGGTTGCGGTTAGTTCTCCAGCGTTTATTCTCACTGAGTTCTTTACTGGATCTGATAATACTGGGAAATCATAATTCCTTCTGGACAGCACCACACCTAGCAGACCTGATGTTTGGGGACTGCAGGCATGTCTAAGAGTCTGACACATAGTAGGTGCTTAGTTGAATTTTGATGAAAAGAAGTCTTCCTGAGGGTTTTTGTCTCTCTGCTCCAATACCCCAAGTAAAAAGTCCTAGAGTTTTGAGTGGTATTCAAAATACTTAACAATCCAGTATTGCACAGGACTGACTAATCAGGTCAGAAACGGGGTAAACAATCCATTTGGTATGTGGACCCACCATACATCAGTCTTGCCTGGAGGAGGGTCTTGGAAATGACAGCATAAAAGTGACTTACTTACCTGCGTTTTTTTATTACCATTAAAAGGGAAAGGTTCAAAGCAGGAATTACAAAAGCAAAAGGCACAGGTGGTACCCTCTCATTATCTTTCACTTTGCACTCTTTGCTACTTAAATCTTGGAATGCATCCCTACTCAAATTTTACTGGACTCCAAGGGTGTCAGAATTCCCAGGGGCCAGGCATGGAGTGAATTTGAGCCTGCAGCAGATCAAGCCACCATGGACCTCCCTGGATTCCCAACAGGGCTCAGAGCCCAACTCCTGGCACAGTGGCCCTTTACATTCTTCAAAAGGAGCAGCAAATCCCTGCTGCAGACTCAGCATGAGTCTTCTGTCCTCATTCCCTTTCCATCTTTTACAATGTCTTACACTCCTAACTGTCCTAAACATGTGTTCCACTAGGAACACGTACCTGGTGTATTTTCTCCTCTGAAGCACTTTCCTCGGGGGAAAACTCTCTTCAAAGAATGTCTTAAGAGAATAGAAAACAACAAGACTGAGCGGCATTTGTCAGCCGATAAGGGCCTTAGAAATAACTCCTCCAGCTGTTCATTTCTAAAAGTGGAAAGCTGAGACCCAGAAAACTGGAGTGGTTTGCCTAAAAACACACAGAACACTTTCACAAAATTCTTCAGCAGTTTGAAATGTGTGTACTTGCCAATCCTTTTCTCTGCCTATACCTTGTAAACATATTTTGAACAGATGGAACAGTTATCCACCACAGTTAACCCCAGGCGCACAGGTAGTCATCATGGTACAGGGACTATTTAGGGGCCAGGCCTTCTGGGAGCCTCTTCGGACCAAGTGTGTCAGGAGGCCTGAGTAGCTCTAGAAAGCCATGTGGAAGGGGGAGCTGGAGAGTGGTCCTAGAAGCTGCAGAGAGCCCAGGTGATAGGAGGGGGCTGGGCTTTTCCTCCCCGGTTTGAAGCTTTGAACCTCTTGGGCCCAGTAGGTGGTCAGCAGGGTTGGGAGCATTAGCATTTGTTTTTTCACTTTGATCCTTTGTCTTTTAAGTGTTGTGGAAGATCTGGCTGGCAGGAGCCTGACTCCTCCAAGAAGAAGGAGGGGGACACCTTGATTGATCTGAAG
The DNA here is from genome assembly GCF_006542625.1 of Nomascus leucogenys. Lineage (NCBI taxonomy): Eukaryota > Metazoa > Chordata > Mammalia > Primates > Hylobatidae > Nomascus > Nomascus leucogenys. The sequence continues at coordinate 76,647,899 of NC_044395.1, forward strand.
AAGAAAATGAGCATGAAAATGTGTCTTCAATAATAGGAAGTCCAGTCTCTTCTTAAAGCCCATTAATTGACTCATTCTTGACCCCACGCAAGTCATTTCCTTGCTCTTCCTGCCTCTAAATTTTCTTCATCTACAAAGTGGGAGGGTTGGTCCAGTCCAGTGATTTTTCAAACTTCGCCTTTTAGCATCAGAACCTCAACTTTTTTCTTAATTCATACGCAGATGCCAATACTCAAAGCAAAGCACAGCTGCTCTGACTGACGCTGGAGACAAGGGTCTCAGCCTATTTGGCCCCTATCCTGAGGGCAGTTGAACCCCCAGACTCCAAGGAAGCCCTGGCAACACAGTTTAAAAACCTGTGGACTAGATTATATTTAACAGCCCATTTTGTTCGCGTTTATAATTCTAGATTTATCACACAGAAAATTGATCCATGTGTAGCTGTTTATTCCATGTATCTGTAGGAAGAGAGAAAATACGGAGCCTCCTATTCCACCATCTGGCTGATATTGTCTCTCTTTATAATTCTAAAGTTGCCAGGCAAGGTGGCTCATGCCAGAAACCCCAGTGCTTTGGGAGGCCAAGGCGGGAGGATCACTGAAGGCCAGGAGTTTGAGACCAGCCTGGGCAACATAGTGAGACTTTGTCTCTAAAAAAATTAAAATAAATTCTGAAGCTAAGCCCTAGGAATTAGGGAGGGCAGGAACTCTAGTCCAGCTATATAAATGAACTAATTAAAAGTCAGAAATGGAAAATGATTTACCCAGGATGTAGGGCAGACTCTGTTTAAATATTTCAAGTCTTGTCTCCTGGCTGGGTGCGGTGGCTCACGCCTGTAATCCCAGCACTTTGGGAGGCCGAGGCTGGTGAATCACCTGAGGTCAGGAGTTCGAGACCAGCCTGGCCAATATGGCGAAACCCTGTCTCTACTAAAAATACAGAAACAATTATCTGGGCATGGTGGCACATGCCTGTAATCCCAGCTACTTGGGAGGCTGAGGCAGGAGAATTGCTTAAATCCGGGAGGCAGAGGTTGCAGTGAGCCGAGATCATGCCACTGCACTCCAGCCTGGGTAACAGAGTGAGACTCCATCTCAAAAAAAAAAAAAAAAAAAAAAAATTCTTGTCTCCTGTTGTGCCTTCACGTGGAGATCATGCACTCTAGCCAAATAGAAATACTTCAAGCTCCCTAAATGCGCCATTTTCTATTATTTCTCCATGCCCATGTAAGTACTCTTCCTTCTACCTGCCATTTTGTAATTTATATTCTCATCAGATTATTGAAAATGGACATTTATTTTTAAACTTGGCTCAAGGGCACCTCTTCTGTGAAGACTGTCCATAATTCTACACCCTTTTTTTTCTGCCTATATAATGCTGTAGAGATGCTTGCATCATCATCCATCACCCAGAGGGCCATAGTCCATTTTGGCTGCTACAATAAAATACCTTAAGCTGGGTAATTTATAAACAACAGAATTTTTTGCTCACAGTTCTGGATGCTGGGAAATCCAAGATCAAGGTGCCAGCCAATTCGGAGTCTGGTAAAGGCCTGTTCCTCATACATAGTGCCTGCTATGTGCCTCTCATGGTGGAAGGGGCAAACAAGGGATCCTGGGCCTCTTTTATGAGGGCACTAATCCCATGATGTGCTTCAGATATCAAATCTCAGTTTGAAATATGGTCCCCAATGTTGGAGGTGGAGTCTGGTGGGAGGTGTTTGGGTCATGGAGGCAAATCCCTCGTGAAATGCACCCTGCCTGTAGTAATGAGTTCTCACTTTAATAGTTCACGTGAGAGCGGGTTGGACACACTTGCTCCCCCTTGACCTTCCACCATGACTAAAAGCTTCCTGAGGTCTCACCAGAGGCAGATGCTAGTGCTGTGTTTGTACAGCGTGTAGAATTGCAAGCCAAATAAGCGCCCCCTTTCTTTAGAAATTACTCAGTCTAGTAGCCAATTTCTATTATATATATGTTATAGGAATTGGGTTAGAGAGATAGGAAAAGTTTTCCCTTTCCTCCCCATTCAAGGTGAACTTGATAGAATTAGAAGATCTAAGACGGAAATTTTTTTTTTAAATGGAGGGTTTTTTGTTTGTTTGTTTGTTTTGCACCATCTTTTGTATTCCAGATGGCTTGGGAGTGATGCACACTCTTTTTTTTTTTTTAGATGGAGTCTTACTCTGTTGCCCAGGCTGGAGTGCAGTGGCGCAATCTCGGCTCACTGCAACCTCGCCTCCCAGGTTCTAACGATTCTCCTGCCTCGGCCTCCTGAGTAGCTGGGACTACATGCGCTCGGCACCACCCCCAGCTAATTTTTTGTATTTTTAGTAGAGATGAGGTTTCACCGTGTTAGCCAGGATGGTCTCCATTTCCTGATCTTGTGATCCGCCCGCCTTGGCCTCCCAAAGTGCTGGGATTACAGGTGTAAGCCACTGCACCCAGCCCCAATGCATACTCTTTCTGGTAATGAATTGAAAGCTCACACCATTCACCAGTCCCAGCCTCACATAATGTCTATGACAGCCTTCAAAGCCACATCCCCACAATTTAGCACTACTCAGAGCACAGGAGGCCTTTGTTCAATGCCTGTTGATATCTGCCTGCTTCCTGCAGACCAAGATCTTGGGCCAAATGTGAGGGGCAGGTACAGGGATAGGGAAAAGGTTATATTCAGATATTAAAGGAGAGAACTGAAGAGTAGTTACTTACCCTAAGTCTCCTTGGGATGACGGTGCTTCCACCACTGAGATCTCTAACAGAGAGGAATGGAAAGAGGCATTGTCTATGGAAACTTGGTCAAGAGGTTGGTAAATTTCCTCAAGCTTCTTTTCACCCTATGATAGGCCAGATTTCAGGTCTTTAAAGAATGTTGAGTTTGCACTATTTGCCAAGCACCGTGCTAAGCTCTGGGGCATCAAAAGTGAACAACCACATGCCTGTTCTCAAGGGTCTGCAGGCCCAGATATACTGCACAGGATCCCTGAGATCTAAATGCTTCCTCACCAGAATTATCGATGGAATTCTGAACCAAAAGTGGCAGAGAGGGAATCAGTTTTTCTGGCTCCTTCATTCTTTTGTCCACATTCTTTGTTGTTCACTGATCTGGTCATGTTTTTATTTGAGAACTGAAACTATTTGCAGTGCATTCTCAGTCTTTCATCGGCAATTGCTCAGTTTTACTGACTTCATCAGCTGTGCTTACAATACTCAATTGTATTTACATTGCTTTAGCCCCTTCTGTCCTCGTTTGCCACTGAACCAGCACATAAAAATGCAACTCTAGTACAATGGAAACAGACTATGCTTCTCTTCAATAATGTATCTCATTAATAACTGTGGCCCAAAGGAAGAATTAATTAAATGAAATAATATATACAACATATTAAGATTGTGTCAGGCATATAGGAGGCAGCCAATATGTATTAGCCATTGTCATTAGAAATATATACATATCTTTCAAATCAACGGTTACCTGGAAGAAGTCCCATTATTCAAAGTCCTTCTTGGCTCTCAACATCAAGTGGCCTCTTGACTATAGCAGCTGGGGTTTGGGCCACCTGCTTCCGACTGCTGCTGGTTTCTCTGATTAGCATTTTCATTCCCACCTCGAGTGGGTCATGTCTGCTCTTCACTCATTACCCCACCCTTACCTTGAACTGTCAATGGAGGTATAGAAATGTGCATTACCCATTACATTTTAATCATACATTGAGGACAATGTAAGGCCATTCCATTCAACAAATGTTACGAGCACTTGCTATGTGCTGTAAGCTGTGCTCAGTGTTGAAGCTATAGAGATAAATGAATCACAGTGCCTGTCTTTCAGACACTCCAATATGTAACAAAGTAAAGAATATTAACTACATTCAGGTGTGAATAAAATGTCCCTTTGCATTATGGTGAGTGTTTCTGGACACTCCTGTTTAAATGGAACCATCTCAACTACAAAGAAGACCTAGCAACATCCCCGATTTTTTCCACAATCAAAACAAAATAGTATTGCATAGTATTTAAGGCAGATAAGAGAATTGTTAAACAACTATTTTAACTCACTCCCCTATCACTTCCTATGGGAAAAGTGCTCTTTTGCCCCCATTCATCTTGGGCGTGGGGCATGATTCTGTACTGGTAGAAGAAACAGTGTCTAAGTTCTGAGCCTAGGATTTCAGTAACATTATAAGTTTCCACTTACTCCTCTAAGAGCTTCTAACCTCCTCCATGAGAAGAACATACCCCAGAAAACTGCTACTGGATAGCCTGGGCTCACAGTAAGATGTGTGGGGACAGAGCTGAACTTGACCTCAGGCCTGAAACACCCATCCCAGCCCCTTGTGAATGCATGTGCTAGACATCAATGCTAGCTTTTTTTGTGTCCTGAAATCCTGTGGTTGTTTGCTACACAGCAAAAGCTGCCTAATTCTGTGTTCAAGATCCTTTGCACTTTGCCTGCTATCTCTAGCCTCATCTCTTTTTAGCCACACCAAACAACTCACCTCTTCCCAAGCCCACTGTGTTCTTCCAAATTTCCATGATATTTCTTGTGGAGTTTCCTCTGTCTGGAACTGTCTTCTTCATCTACTCAATCTACTCAAGCCAGGATAAAATTCACACATTTCACCTTTTGTAATGATGCTTTTCTCTATCCATCCTTCTCTGAACCAAAACACACACAAAAAAGAAAAAACTAATAACAGTTTGTTAATTCATTCACTGAGCATATGGTCAGGGGCCTGCTCTACAGCATGTTTATGGGCTTCCTCCTCTAGGTGAATCCCAAGCTCTTTATCCAAATCCATTATAAGCCCTTGTCACTTTGCACTGCAATTGGCTGTTTAGAAGGCCTGCTCCCACTCGCCATTGTCTCTGTTAGTGCAGAGGCTCTCTCTTTTATCTCTAGGTCTGGCTGTGAGGACACACACAAAGTAAATGTCACTTGAATTCAGTCTCTCTAAAAACTTACCAGTTGACAGGTAAAAATGGCCAGTTCTCTGGTAGAGAGAAAAAGAGGTCAGAAGGACCCACAGCTGGGGCTGATGTTGCTTCCACCTGCAGGCCTGGCCCTGCCCCAGTTCCAAACCAAATCTGACTAAGGCAGGAAGTCCTCAAGCATCTTCAGAATCCAGTCCAATGGGGCTTAATGTTGATTCTCTCTGTTTATTAGCCTCATCTGTGAGTCATTTCCCAGGCACTGAGTTCAGGATTCCACTGTTTTTCCCAAGTTTCCTCTCCATTGGTCTGGTGTGGCGGTGGTTTGTGTTAACCACCAAGCTTCTGTGCTGCCCTCTCGTCACCTCCAATTAGCTAGGGTACCTCTAGAGAACTCAGGTTTTCAGCCAAGACTTTTTACTAGGTGCTTTCTGGTGTAAGACTAGCCTATTTGGTCCCAAGTTCAGGTAGCTTCTCTGGCCACCAATTTCCTCTAAGGGGCAAGAGGGACCTGCTTTGCTCCTGCCAACCCCTCTCCAGTTAGTGAGGTTCTGCTCCTGATCCTCAGCTGGTCTCTGGGACTTGCTCTCTATACCAGCTACCTTGAACTTTGACAATTGAGTGTAAAATCTTCAATAGAGTTTGGTGACTGCAATTACCACTAAATATTCAGCTCTTTGAGAGTAGGGACCTTATTCCAATATATGGATGGGGCCTGTTTTCAATATGCCACTGAAAAAACACTGAATGAATAAATGAAACAATGAATACCCAGCCTCAGAGCTCCCCTTCCATAGGATAAGGGAAAAATAGAGTGAAAACAGCCATTTGAAATAGTCTTAAATCTCATGTCTGTCTCCCTCATCATCTTCTTGTCTTGCTGATCCTAGCAATTCCCATCTCAGCCTAAGCTCCTGCATCTCCATCACACTACCCCCAACTCCTAACCCCCAACCAGTTTCCCATCTTAACTATTTTGGCCACTCCCTTTTGGCATAAAGATGAATGTTCCTTGTGGAGTGAACATGTGTGAATCACCTGTGAGGTATGTTCCCATCTGCTGAGGTCTGGAACCCTTGTCCTTAAGTCCTGCTCTCAATGGAAGCCCTAGAAAGATACGTCAACCATTTACATTCTGTCTCCAGGGCCAACTTTGAGTCTGAACACTCAACCATAAATAGAAAGGGCTTCACCATGGGCATTTTGCCTGTTTTGACAGGAGAACCTCTGCTTCTGCCTTTAGCCCTTGCATCTAATTCAGCTGCATCCCTTGCTCCACCCCAAACACACACCACACCATCATACTGAGGTGGTTGAGTCAAGGGAACCAACTGGAGGAGGCTTTGGCAGAACTCAGAACTTCCCCATTGCCCTCTAATGCCAAGGTGATCAGCCCAGCCTCACTGTTAAATTCCAATATGGGATAGAGAAAGGGAGACAGCCTAGGAATCTTGCTCCCTCCCCTGGACTGCCGGTTTCTGTTCTCACAGCCCCTGAAGCAAATGATTCTACTAGGAGCCCCCCATATAAGATCTCACTCCATCTAGAAAAGGGGAGAGAAGTCTAAGACCACACCCCAAGTCAAGCAAGAGCAAGGCCCCATCATGAGGAATGTAGAATTTTAGAAATGGGACCAATGAGAGCTTCAGAGAGATACCAAGGAGCAGATGGCACAGGCAGCATTTATCCTTCACTCAAGAAACAGCTCTGAATTTTTCAGTGCAGATTCAATCAGCTGCTGAGGAGTCCCCAGCTCCAGGAGCTACAAGGCTGGCAGTATGTCCCTAGGAAACAAAATCGTGGAAGAAGAGTGTCGTTGGAACTCTTGTGAATCACCTAATCTCAGAATCATGAGGACTAAAAGGGCCAGAGAAAAACTGCAATCTAGCTAATCCCCTAAAACATCTCTGATAGGAGGTCTTTTTATTTTAGAACACCTCAGTCAACAGAGACCTCGCTACTTCCCAAAACCCTACACAGTGTCTTCACACATTGTATTCTTTCTTAAATTGAGCTGAAGCCTGCTTGCATGTCAGATAAAATGTTAAATGATATCTCAACTCCTCTGTCTAAGCTCCCATGATGCCCCGGCTCTGGGGGACCCAGAGCATCCCCAGATAGTCTAATAATCCCCAGTTTACTACATTTTCCTAAAATGATCAGGATCCTATTTCTCTTTAAATGTCCCTCTGGGGCTAAGAAGAGTGTCTAATAAGAAGATAAAGTTGTGAGTTCAGAAGCCCATTTTAGGTCATTAAAACACTCTGATGTCTTCAAGGAATTTATTTATACCCCAGCCAAAGGGGAAACATCACCCCAGCTTAAGTTTGCCAGTTCCCCCCAATTCTGGGTCAGTGCAAAGGACGGCCCCCACCCCACAATGCTCCCTTCTCCCCCTCCTCCACAACTTCACGCCTGCACACACTTCTCATCTCTAACACCCCTTTGCCACTGGGGCTGTCTTTTGTTACATGCAAATTTCACATAAAATCCTTCAAATGAAAACAGGTACTTTTCATTTTGCTCCCATAAACAGACACTTTCTAAATATTTAGACATCTGTATATAATGCCCTTAAACTGTTTGTTCTGAAGCATAAATAGGTATCTCGGTGTTTGAGTTAGTGTCTGATATGTTTCTCATTTAAGGAGAAAACATAAAAAATAATTGGAATAACTACAGCCAGGAACAATGCTTACACAGCATGTCAGTGTCTTTTATTGTATCTTAAAGTAAAAGCTTCAGTTGTAAGAGTCTTTCTCCCCCATCAAACAGAAGCACAGCTCTTGTCTGCTAACCCTCCACAGGACTCAGCCATCTCCAGGCAATGGGGGCCAGCAAGCAGCCCCCACTTTAGAGCCTGATGTGCTGTCTCGTCGCATTTGCGGTGCCTAGAACAGTACACTGACTCCCCATTCCCCATCCTCAACTGTTCATTGCATGGAACAAATTTCTATTTTAGTTTCAAGGTGGGGAAATTGTGACCCCTTCCTCAGCCCATGAATTGCTCACAAAGCAGATGAGATGAGGAAGAAGGACACCAGCCCGTGTAGATCTGCCCTTTTTCTCTCATTAGAGTCTTTACCAGAAAGGTCTGGGACTGCCCATCCATCACAAATGGGTCAAGAAGTTCGGTTGGTGGGGACTGGAATTAGGGAGCCACCTGGGATAGAGATCCAAGCCATTTTCTCCCATCAGCTTTTTACAAAATGTTTTTTTTCTTTTTACGAATTTTTATCTCCACCTCTCTGACACCAGCAGCTTTCTCAAATGGTCTGACCTACAGTATGAAGAGGTGTGGGATAAGTGTATTACCCTCAAGACCTTACTACCAAACAGGACATTCCCAATCCCTGAAGCTCACCTCTGAACACACAGATGAAATGTTATATTTTTACTGTAGCCTTAAAATGAAGCTTACGCAGATCCTCATTAATGAATGCTGCTCCAGGAGACCTAATTCAACACTCCCTGTATCATCTTTAATAGCCCTGCCAAATTGTTGCCTAGCTTCTGCTTGGACTGTCTGATGATGGGGAGTTCTCTACCTTAGAAGGCAACCTCTTCCATTGTTGGACAGCTCTGGCTGTTAAGAATTTTTTCCCAATAGGCTCAAATGTCCTGTAATGTTTGCCCATTGGCTCTATACATCCATTAATTCACTTATCAAGCACATAATGAAACCCTAGTTGCATAAGACACTTTGTGCTTGAAATTAAAGTAACAATAAGGAAGCTTCTATTTCTGAGATCAGTTGGGAAGACAGACAGAAATGCCAGTTATTTCAGTTTAGTGTGTAGATTACTGTGATAAAGACAGCAAGAATCCAGCAGAGGTATCCGCTGGAGTCTGAGAAAGGGCCAGCAGCTGAGTCTGCAGCGAACAAGGGCAAACTATGCAATGTGGCTTCCATAGCTAGGGAGCAGGACAGACCATCCCTGCAGATGCAGTCTGGCCCCAGGGACCCCAAGCTTGAGGAAAGCCCAGAACTCCATGAGAGTCCAAAAGCTTGCAGAGAAGGAGTGGACCCTCCTCTCTGATTGGGGAACATCTCCAGGATGGACAATGATGCCTGTTACTCATGCACTTCTGCCATCTGTCTCAACACAGCAGCTGGAGGTTACTTCTAAAACACTAGATCATGTCACTCCCCATACCCTCCACAGGCTCCAGAGCACACAGAGGAAAAGCCAAAGAGCTTACAGAGCCCAGTGTGGGCTACACAATCCTGCCGTTGTTACCTTTCTGCTTGTTCTCTTAATCTGTTTGGCCCCTCTTCTCAGCCAGGCTAGCTTCCTTACTAGAATGCTCCCAACATGCTCCCACCTTAGGGCCTTGACACTGGCTGTTCCTGCTGCCTGAGACACTTTTCCCTGGATATCTGTGTGGTGCACACCCTCCCCTCCTTCAAGTCTCTGCTTAATGTCATCTTAATGAGCCCTCCCTGACCATGCCTTTTAATACAAAAATATTCCCACACCATATCCCTGATTCCCAGCTCTATTTTTGTGTTCTCTTGACAGTTCTTATTTTCTAAAATATCTTATTTGATTTGTTTATTATGTCTATTTTTAATGTTGCCTCTCTACCCTGCTCCATGGATACACACCAGAATGTAAGTTCCTGAGTGTGGAGACTTATTTTTTGTTTTATTCACTGATATATTTCATTCATCTAGAGCTGCACCTGACACAGAGTAGGTACTTTAATAAAAATTTTGTCAAATGAATGAATATTATCAGGGGGAGAGCTCAAACCAAATACTGCTTTGATATTAAATTTGTCCTTGGTTTATCTTACAGTTTGTGGAGAACCAGAGTTTGGCCAATAATTCACACACATCCACATATATAGCAAACCTCTCTGACTCATTTAAACTCAAGTAGATTTATCCATTGATTCAGTATTTTATTTAAAAATTATTTATTTCATTCTAATAGATAAGCCTACTAATCTTGCCCCAACTTGGTTTCCTTTTTATACACTTATTGCCTCTTATAAGGGCTTTGACTTATGCTACTATGATGTAGAAGGAACCAATGCAATCTCTTTCTGGACAGGCAGGATGACAACTATTGGGTCCAAAAACCAAGGAAGCCCATGTCTCTATTACCCAGGGTGGCCTGATGCCTGTAATAACTCCAATAGCCATTTCCAAGGCATAAAGGCAAAAAAGAAACCTCTCATGAAGATACAATATGTGAAGTTGAAGGGTCTCATGGGACAAGTCCTGTATAAGCAAAAGAGTACTTGAGTGTGAGTCCTTCTTTTTCTTCTCTGAACTTCATGTTTTTCATCTGTTATCTTAGTCAATTTCTGCTGCTCTAACAAAATGCCTGAGACAAAATACTCGAGGTAGTTTATAAACAACAGAATTGCTTTTTCTTTTCTCACAGTTCTAGAGGCTGGGAAGCCCAAGATCAAGGCAGGTGTCCGAAGAGGGCTTGTGTTCTGCTTCTGAAATGGCACTTTATTGCCACATCCTCTGGACGGAACAGATGCAGTGTCCTCACAGGTAGGAAGGGACAGAAGAGCTGACTAGTCCATTTGAGCCTTATAAAAAAGGGCACCAATCTCATTCATAATCAACTCCAATGGGCCCCACCTCTTCATACCATCACCTTGGAGGTTAAGCTCCAACAAATGAATTCTGTAGAGACACAGGCATTCAAATCATAGCATCCATATAGTGGAAACAAGAAGCATATCTACCCCATAGAGTTGTTGTGAACATTAAATGAGATCATCTATGGTGTGTGCTTAGCAGAGTGTCTGGCTGATAATAAGGCTACTTGTTAGTAGCTCTGATCAGAAGGAGTCAATATGGCACCTGGAGATAGCTTAGTTCCATCAATTCAAAGTTTAGTCCACCTACATCCTGGCAGTTCAGAAGGAATATTTGCAACATATACCCCTCTGAGCCCAGAAGCCCTGGCCTTCAGTAGTTAGCACTTTGAAACATAGTCTCCAGGCCTGGACTTACATGGCTTCTATGCATGAAACTCTGAGCAGTGTGAGATTGTGAATCTGTGTGCATTTGCTCCTTTCTATTTCTGTCTTCTGAACCTTGCTCATATACATTTACTGAGAATTCCACTACACACCCAATGTTGCCCAGGTGTCTATTTTTAATGTTGCCTCTCTACCCTGCTCCATGGATACCACTAGAATATACATTCCTGAGTGTAGAGACTTTTTTTTTTGTTTTATTCACTGATATATTTCATTCCAGCCTCTTGGGCTTGGAATGAGTTGTGCCATCATAGACTTGGTATCCTCTCTTTCTGAGAGGAACCCTGGCTCTACTTTCCCACCAACCTGTACATATATTTAAACCCCAATGGGTATTTGTTGTAGGTTGAATTCCCAAGAAAGCAGACTCTAAGAGTCTAGGACATAGGGTGTTTATTGAGAAGTGGCCTTGGGGTCCACACCTGTGAAAGCAAGGGGCAGAGGGAGAAGTCTAGCTGTGATGCAGTCCCAAGACAGCCTCAGACCACCCTCTGGAAGCTATGGAGATAGGAGGGCCCTTTAGGGTTGTCCTAGTTGGGTCAAGATAGCCAGGACTTTATATTCCTGCACTGATCAATCACTGAATGTGGGATCCAGGGGCAGGGTGTGATCCTAGGTACCTTGGGCAGTCTATGAGAGGACCAACAACTGAAGACCCTTCTGCCAGCAAAACTTTCAGCAGCTGAGGCAACAAGTTCTTCACCTAGAGGAAACTATCTACCCAGTATGCTGTCAATCTTACTGGGCTTTGGCCTCAGTTTTTTATTCAGTGTACTAGTGATTTAAGCCTACCTCAAACACTAGCTTATTTGGCTATGGCCCAACAACTGTCCAGTTCTTTCTGACCTCTCTCTTTGAGAAACAGAATCACCATCCTGGCTCATTGACTGGTGTCAGGCTCTGACTGGAATCATCACTTCAGACCTCAATGCCAGTACCTGTTGGATTTTCGTCATCACTGGCTGCTTAGAAAGTACAGCTCGCTTTGTCAGCTGGGACCTCCTTGGACACTGACCCTAGCTAGGATAAAGCTTAATTTCCATACTCATGGACTCCATGCACTGGGCCCCACTCAGGTCGCAGGACTCCATAACCAAGTCAAAATCTTGAACCTTATCTCTGGTCAAAGGGACTGAGTTTAGGTTCCTTTCACCCTCAATATTTTTACAAAGTAACAATATAAATTATAATAATATCAACCCCTCTCATTTTTATGATACCTTATAATTTGCAGAGTGCTTTTAAATCCGTGCTTTCAGTTTTGTACAGAACACTCCTGGAAGATAGGCATTATTCCTGTTCCCCTTCTCCAGCTGAAGTTCAGGGTGACTGAGTGACTTGGAGCATTGCCCCATAAGTGAAGTTGGGGACTAAATTCAAGGGCTTTGAATCCCAATTCTTCATGCCCTGCCTACTTCCTGCTGCTTCAGTCACCTCAGCTTTGTGTCCTACCCACTCTTTCCTCTCCTTTACTCTTTCATTTCCTCTGCTCAGTCTCCTTTCTTCCTGGTCTAGCTGCAGGCAGAAACTCTTCTGAAGATGCCAGGTTAAATAAAAGAACAGCTTTATTTATTAAGTTCAGCAAAGAGGAGTGGAGGGGAGGGATGTCAATGGTCATGTGCATTTAACAAGAAAGCCTACAGAGGGGCTTGTTTAGCACAAAGACTTCACAGTTGTAAGATAAAGGCCAAGAAGCCCCTCCACATCCCCTCAAGCAAGTGACCAGGCAGCATGACTAGGCAGGGTCAGGCTGGGCATTCCAGTCCAGGAAGACTTAGGTTCAAATACAATCCACTCTTCCTACTTAAGCTTTGTGACTTCTCTGAAGCTCAGTTTTCTCATCTGTTAAGTGAGGTTAATATTCCAGATAATGTATGCGAAGCACCGAGCACATTGCCTCCTATGCATCTGTAGCTTAGAAAATGGAAGTTCCTCCCCTTTCTTCCTCTGCCTCCCCTTCCTGCAGCCCTAACAGGGAGTGATGAGAAGATGGCTTGAACTAGGTAGAAAGAGGAGAACATTCTCAGACCTTGGCGTGCTTGTTAGGCTTGTGAGAGGAGCAGAAACGGGAGAAGGGGGCATGTGGTGTGAGGAGAGGTGGGGAATACAAACCTAGTTAGCCATTAGGCAGATGCTGGGTCACACTATCTTTGTAGGACACAGCTCGGTTTTTATTTTAAGTATAAGGAGAAGCCAATAGAGGTTTGAGAACAGGGAAGCAATGTGATCCAGCTGTCGCTATAAGATCATTCTGACTAATGGTGGAAATGTTTACAAGTCAAGCCTCCCCTCCTATTATATCAGCTCTTCCAGGGCAGGAAATAGGATTTTAACTTTTTTTTCTTAGATAGTTTATTAGCATATTAGTTTTCAAGAATTGCTGTACTAAAATACCCTAGGCTGGGTAGCTTAATTAATAGAAATTTATTTTCTCATAATTCTAGAGACTAGAAATTCAAGATCAAGGTGTTGGCAGGCTTGGTTTCTTCTGAAACCCCTCTCCTTGACTTGGCAATAGCCACCTTCTTGCTATATCCTCACATGGTCATCCCTCTGTCCTAACATCCTCTTCCTATAAGGACACCAGTTATATTGGATTAGGGCCCACCCTGAGGACTCCATTTTAACTTAATTACTATTTTAAAGGCCCTATTTCCAAATACAGTCACATTCTGAGGTCATAGAGGTTAGGACTTAAACATGGGAATTTTGGAGGTCATATAATTCAGCTCATAACAATTACTGAGTTAGTTAGCTGATTATTCAGTCATTTAGTAGACTGAATAACAAAGCTAAAATAAGCTAAGTTTGTGAATATTGGCTGGTGTCAGGCTCTGACTGGAATGATCACTTCCATATTGTGTAATGCAGTGTTAGGCACACATCAGGAACTCACTAAAGGTTTGTTGAATAGATTCAGGTGTTTGGCATAGCCATATAAAAAATACATAAAGGAAAGCTCCTTTTGATCCATATACTTTGGTGCTGTATGCATAATGACTGTGTCCTGAGACCAAGGATAGACTTTCATCCAAAGAGTTTCAGGTACCTACAAAACTTCAAGCTCAGTCAAAAATTCTTACCTGGTATAAGAGGCTCGTTCACTGCATCCCTGACTGGAAGCCCATAGCCATTGCTTGAATAGCACCAGGGATGAAGTCCGTCACCTCAATGGGGAGCCCATTCCCTCCTGCTCTGGGTACAAAAAGAGAAGGGATATCAAACGTAAACGCCCAAGACTCAGGGAAGAAAAATTACTTGAGTAAAAGGATTGAGGCAGTGGGGTAACAGAAGGGAAAGACATCTATAGTTCTTTAAGGGTAGCAGGGATCACTCATCTCTAGCTAATATTCTCCATGAAGAAACATGTGGCCCTGTAATCAGACTTCCCAATTTATCCAAAGGACCCAGAAATCTAGGTTCTAATGTGAAATATCCTGAACTTTATCAAATCTGACTTGTTTAAACTAAAAACAAAAACAACAATGATAAAAAAAAATAGACCAACAAAGATTATCTAGGGCCCAGATATTTTCATGGGTCACCATTTGGAGATTTCAATTCAGAACCATTTCTAGACTATACGGTACTTCTGTGCAAATCTAAAATAAACGTGTCACCTCTAAGCAGATGCATGGTTTCAGGAATAAAATAAGGCTGAGATTCTAATCCTCAATCATCCCTCAGTTGGAACTTTGTGAAGCACATAAACTGTCCAATAATATGATTCTCTTTGGGTTATGATGTTGAAACCAACATCCCTATAATTCCTATCTATTGGTCCTAATTCTGACAGATTATAAAACCACACAGTGCCCTTGCCTCTCCCCTTTTTATTACCAGTTACACTTCAAATTGCTCATTCAAAGTTCATCTTTCTAATTAGATCATAAGCTCAAGGCAGGTAGGAAATCTCTGGTTCCCTAGTTCATCCTCAGTAATAAACACAGCATCTGGCACAGCAAAGGCATCAAACAAATATTTATTCAGTAACTAAGAAAAAATAAACACAGAACAAGTCATCCCCCTTTTCAGATTTGAGTGAATCACAGATTTGAAGTCAGTTATTATAGCACCCTCGTCTTCTCTATACCAAATGTGCCCAGTTCTTTTACTTATTCTTTTTTTTTTTTTTTTTTTTTTTTAGACAGAGTCTCGCTCTACCACCCAGGCTTCAGGCTGGAGTGCAGTGGCATGATCTCAGCTCACTGCAAGCTATGCTTCCCGAGTTCACGCCATTCTCCTGCCTCAACCTCCTGAGTAGCTGGGACTACAGGCACCTGCCACCACACCCGGCTAATTTTTTTGTATTTTGTTTAGTAGAGACGGGGTTTCACCATGTTAGCCAGGCTGGTCTCAAACTCCTGACCTCGTGATACGCCCACCTCGGCCTCCCAAAGTGCTGGGATTACAGGCGTGAGCCACCACGCTCGGCCTCTTTTACTTATTCTTTATAGGGCCTGGGTTCCAGATGTCTCACCATCCTGGCTAGTTTCTTCAGGACACAGTCTAGTTCCTCAACGGTATTTCAAAAATGTGGCTCAACACTTCTGTCTGTGACTCTAGTTACCAAAGGAATGGGAACTCAGGTTTACTCTATTAGGCATCTGATACTTTCTTCAATCTACGAAAAAACCCTCAGGTAGAAATCATTATACCATTTTCTCAAGAAGAAGTGAAGCTCTTCTGGAAGTTAAGTAACTTGTCTAACCAAAGTCACATTGTTTGTAAGCAGAGGGACTGGGATTCAAACTTAGATTGTCTGACTCCCCAAAGCCATGGTCTTTCTACTATGCCAGCCTTCACTGTTCCATCAAATTATGTTTAACTGCCAAGTGAGAGACTGTCTTGGGTCCAAATATCTCAAGCATGAATGAGCTGAAATTTTCCAGGCATGAAGGGTCAGACCAGGTAGCTGGGCCCATTGAGAGCACTGCAGCAGGCCACTCCATTGAGAACCAGGTGTCAGCCTCAGAAAGGGAAAGATGTCTTGGGCCAGGACAGCTGAAAGGATGTTTATGGGAAGAAAACCTGGCGGAGATTAAATCCTGTGCACCCACAACCCCTGTGATCTCAGACTGCTGTTTATGGCCAGAACAGCAAAAAGCCAAACAGAAACTTTTTTTCTTTTTCCTGGTAATAGCTTTTGGGATTTATCTTAGGACAAAGAATAAAGGTTCCTGACCTGGGCTAACTGCCACCCTCCTACCCCTCATCCTCTCAAAAAATAAATAAAAAATCAACTTAACCCCCAAATGAGGGCAGACAAAGGCCAAACATGTCAACTTTTCAACCTCAGCTTAGTTTCCACCCTGGGTTCTTCAGGGGTTGTCAATGACTTAATGAAGTATTTAAATTTGGGGGTGATTGTTGTCATTCTATCTTGTTATGAAGGACATTTCAAAACAGCTTGGAAATAAGAGGGAGGCCAGAATTATTCTTTTATGTAGTTCAGTCATCTTTGAACAAGGTCCCAAAACCTCAGCTGGAAAAAAATCAAGATAATGTTTGCAAAGCCAAAGAACATATCTTCTCTCATTTCCAGTCTTATTTTTATCTATGAAAAATTTACAGTTAAGACAAGCACATTAAAGACAGACAAATTTTGCAGGAGCAAATTAAAAAACAGAATAGACAAACTACTTCTGATCCCATTTTCCTTACCCAAATACTCTGCCTCTGTGTTTATTTCCTTCCCATCTTTCTTCTTCTGCATGTAACCAGGTTGTGATTATTCTGTCTATATAATACTAGTTTGAGTCTGTATATTTTCAATGAACATTATATCATAAACTTTTAAAAAGTTACAATCTCTATCATAATTGATAGCTATATAATATAGTTTGCTTCTTGACTCTAGCATTTAAACTGCATTTTATTAATGCATTAGACTGCTATTGTTAATGTAATAGATTGCTGGCAAACTAGTTATTGCTTAAATTTAGTTGTTCTTAAAAACCAGACATTTAACCAAATAGGCTTTATTTTATAGGGATCTGTAAATTATACAGAATGCTGATTAAAGAAGAATTAAATTATAGATTACTTTCGTTGGAAGAGGATGTCAAAGTCATTTAAGTCAAAATTTCAATTGAAGATGTTCTCTTTTGTGTTTATGGTAAAAGTGCTCAATTATGAGATACTCTTTCCTACAGAGGCAGCCAGTTCTGTCTTGAACAACTCTGATGTCTTCCTATCTGTAACTTCCTCACTGGGACAAGAAAAAATAAGTTTCCCATAAGAGATCATCACTCTTAAAGGATTGAGGCAGTGGGGTAATAGAAGAGGAAGACATCTATAGTTCGTTAAGGATATTCCCTTTAAGAGAGCAGTCCCAAAAGTCACTTGATTTGTATCCAATCATTCAATACATATTAATCGAGGGCCTCCTATGTCTCACACTTTCCTAGGCACTAGAGATAGAATGGAGAACACAAGATGCATGGCCCCAGCCTTCACAGAGCTTTGATTCCCGTGTAGACTTGGTTTGGAAAGTAAAAGATACATCAACGGATACCTATCCCAGACCTGAGTGACAAAGAAGGAAGTCCAGAGAAAATACCACTGAAGCTGAGATGAGAAGTTTGAGTTAGCTAGTTAAAAAATGTGGTAGGTGTTTTAGGCAGAGGAAAGAGTGCATGCAGAGCCCATAGATAGAGAGGCTAATCAGAGATGCAATCCAGGGATGCAGGCAGCGTGGGTCTTGCACATGCACATTTTGATAAAGCTTTTCATTGGTGATTCTCTGGCTAATTAGAGCGGCAAATAATGTCCTAAGACTATGGAGCCATAGGGGTTAGAAAAACTATCTAGAGATGATCTAGATCGCTATTTCCCAGAGTGTATGCTGAGGAGCATTGGTTACTTGGGTGATAAAGGTATGTACTGGGATAAAAGACTTGTGTTCAAATGTATTCCAGAAAAACAAGGTTAAGTAAAGACAAACAGATGTATTCACTGAAGAAGTTTTTGGAACTTTTCACAGGCACATCAGCATTGTCATTCTTTAAGGGGCATTGTTACATGCAGGGTTTCTAAACATATTATACCATAATATAATTTCATGTTAAGTATCTAATGGGACTTAGTTTCCCTTGAACTTTCTTTGGGGACTGCAGATATAGACCAATCCTAGATTTTTACAAATGAGGCAACTGAAACCTAGAATGGGAAAATAACTTCTCCAAAAGGACACAGAGAAAAAGAATGGCAACCAAGTTCTCCTGACTCTCAGATCCTTGGATGCTCCAGTATAATTTAATGTGTCACAGTCATCAAATTAATGTCAGTATAAGCTGGTTTTCAGCATGTACTGGAAGCCTACAATGTGCCTACTGCATTTTACGTGTCATATTGTGAAATGTTCACCACTGCCCTGAGAAGTTCTCTTCTGGCTGCAAAGAATTTGATTAGACATGTCTACCTGGATTACAGCTATCCTCTGCGATGAGGGCTTCTTCCCACCCATTCCTGATGGCTGTACTTAGGCCCTATAACCCATCAGATCTTTCCTCGATGGACCTGCTGTTCAGACACCATTGTAAGACTAGTGACAAATGGGCTCTGGATTCAGGATACTCCAAATAGAAGTGGACATAGTAGTCATTTAGTCTAATTCCTCAGATAATAGAGGAGCAGCCATCCTCTTTGTAAATATTTCCAGGAATGGGGAGCTCATTACCTCTACTCATTCTGGGTCTGGATGGCTTCCAGAAGGAACAATTGTATAAGCCCTGTACAGAGCCCAGTCAGAAACCAAGTGTGGAGCTCCTTCCCCTTAAACATCAGAGGAATATGGCTGTTGGGTGGAAATGTGCAGCTTCAAACACCACCACCTGCTTTTCTCCTTTCCGCTGACTGCACTGCAGAGAAGACGATGGGAACCTACACTGGGAGTTTAGTGTTGGCAGCAAACAATCATCATATTTCACTTGAGGAGCAAAGAGTTTCAGGATGATTTCTTTAAAGAGAAGCAGCCATGGATTTGGCTTTGATTGCTCTTAATTCTCTTAATGAGAAAATCTATAAAGAGCACCAGGAGGAGGAGAGATTTTTATTGTCTTTCTTTTTTTAATGGCAAAAAGAGACATCATGAACAGTGAAGGGGGCTTTCTTGTGGGTGCCAGGGTCTATTTCCCATAAGAAGAGGCTAGCTAAGCCCCAGCTCCCTAGGAAGGAACTCATGAGAAAACAATGCAGTGGGGGAGCAATAAAACTTCCAGGGAAGGGTGTGTGTATTCAGAGGGAAAAAAGGAGCAGCTGAGGGAACAAAGAGCTCCTGATGAAATCAAGATTTGTGTGTGGCTTAAGCATGGGGCCTCAGGACAGGCGAGACTGTTTGGTGAAGGAATCTTCTTCAGGAAAATATGGGGAGCTTGCAGACACCGTAAATTTACACTATAGCTCATTCTAAACCTAATCATCACACTGTAAGAGGTGGCAGTAGCTCCCTCAAGGGAAGGTCCAAGAGGCAAGGTTGATTTATGTCCCTGTGTTTGTCTGTTTGTCAGCAGCCAAGGTGGCCACACCCTTCCTGGGCCCTGATTTTGTGGACAACTGTTTGCTTCTCTAGTGCCTGTGGATTCTCACCTCCCTGGCTGCCTTCTAGTTCAATCCCAGAACAAGGTCATGTCCATTAATCAGCTGTCATAGGCCCAGGAGAGAGCTTACAGTTTCCAGGCCTGGCTTAGTCCTTGCTGATCTTGTCCTAGGCCCAGCCTAAAGGGACATTTTGAGCCAAGGAAATCAGCTTGCTCTCAGTGAACTTGCAGAATGTTAGGGCCAAAGGCACCTCTGGAACAATTACGTTGCTGGACCAATTAACAGATGAGTAGATGGAAGCACACCTGGGGAAAGTGACTTGCTCAGGTCCACATTGTTGCCAAGAGCCAAAGCCAGGTGTTCTGAATCTCATGCCGGCTCTTTCCTGGGCTTGTGACAGACCAGGGCCAAGTGTGAACAAAGAATGCTGTGCTGCCTTCTTGTTTTGCACCCCATGTCCACATAATGCAAATACTGAGACAAACTCAGCTAGAGCTGGGGGAGGATCATGACACCAAAGCCAGCCTCTGCGTCAGATGATCAGACCACCCCAGGGACATCTTCAGAGCAGGATCACACAGAAAATGAAGTAGTTATCAACAACACCAGCTGGATAGGCTCCTGGCTTCCCGATAGGCAGTTTTCTTTAAATATTCCTTTTATGACGTGACTTTTCTAGTCAAGAAATTTCAGAAGCTCTTCATTGCCCAGAATATTAAGCTCCTCTATCAGCCTAGGTTTAGTCAGGAAGACAGCGCCTCTGGGACATTATGGGAATATGGGATTTAAAACAGGAATTAGGATTCACATCCCAAATCCTCAGTAACAGAAAGGAAGATTCTGGAAGTCAGTAGGTGCCCACTCTAAGTAGACAACATGGGCCTCAGAGTGGATGCTCTTAGATTGTTTGGCCTCAGCCAATAAATAGCCAACAGGCATGCGGACCATGAATCTAGCTGGTCTTGTTCATAACCTGGAAGTCAACACCTAAAAATGAATTGGTACAAAATCAACTACATCTATAAATTCTTGTTATGTGCCAAGACCTTTGTCAGGGGCTTAGGAAGGTACAAAGATGAATGAATCATGGACTTAATAACATTCTTTTATTCTTGAAACATATTTTCTTTGATGACCCTGAGTTGTATAACACTTGCTTTACTCAGTTACATCAGGCACATTTCACTAAAAGTCATCACATATTTTTTTGATATATCTTGAAGCATAACTTTGCCAAGGAGGGAGGGAATTATGAAAGGCATAATTGGACACTTTAAGTATGTGAAGTTTATTGTATGTCAATTGTACCCCCAGGAAAGTTGTGGTAAAAAATAATTAGTTGCTTTCTAAATTTACTCCATGAACTTAGCTTGTTCATTGTGACACATGTGGAATTCCTTCCCTTTCATCTTCTTTTTGCCTAAATCATTGTTTCTTATGTGGGCTTCTGTGATATTTCCATTAAGTGTGGGTAGAAATAACTATCCACATATTTTTTTTGGCCAGGTGCAGTGGCTCACCCTTGTAACCCCAGCACTTTGGGAGGCTGAGGTGGGTGGATCACGAGGTCAGGAGATCGAGACCACAGTGAAACACCGTCTCTACTAAAAATACAAAAAAAAATTAGCCAGGCATGGTGGCGGGCGCCTGTAGTCCCAGCTACTCGGAAAGGCTGAGGCAGGAGAATGGCGTGAACCTGGGAGGCGGAGCTTGCAGTGAGCGGGCTACAGAGCAAGACTCCATCTCAAAAAAAAAAAAAAAAAAAAAGAAATAACTATCCACATATTTTTATGTAGTACACACTAAGTATTGTTTGAGGTCTTTCAGGTCAATGGATAAAAAATATAGATAGTAAAGTTCTGGAAAGTCTTAATTTCCCTTCATAAGTCTTTTCACCATATTTTCACTTGTATTGCCTAGAGCTTAACCTTGATTATAATATGGAATCTCTGTAGACAAATGAATGTGCACACGTACACATTTTTTTAGTTTTTAATTTCTGTGAATATTATATCCTTAATATTAGCCACGTGGAAACCCAAAATTCAAAGAGAATTATACTGTTCTGAACAGCAAAGGATAAAATCTATTTACTCCCCTTCTTTCTTACTCTACCAACGAGGGATATGGCTTTATTTCCTTAAATTCTGTTTCTCCTGCTAATTGTTTTAGAATGCTTCTATGATAGCCTCTGTTTTTCTCATGAGTAATATTTTGTCACCCCCTGAGGAACCTGTTTTACATTCTCCAATAGGTAGTCTGGAAAGATTAGAAATATTTTCAATCAAAATGGCTTAATTGGTAGGGTAGTACCTTAAATGTCAGAAGAAAATATCAGAAGTCATTCCACTTACCTTCTAATTTTTATGGGAGTTGTCATGGAATTGGGAACGAGATATAATTGGAAAGGCATTAGAGAAGCTACTGGACTATTTTGTGGGATCTCATCTATAAAATCTCTGTTAACGTTCTTTCTCTGGGATTGTTTTATAACCAGGTGCCAGTTATAGTTTACTCTCATGATATCAGCGAAAGTTTCAAGGCAAACTCTTCCCTAAGGTTTAGAAAGATAGACCAGTCTCTGTTTTCCTTAATTTACTCTGGGACCCAGTGAGGAAATAATGACAGGGGAAGATGGTCATAGTCATACTCCCTGTGCCTATGGGGACAAAACCCTTTTCCATGTGGTCACCACATTCCTGGGTTGGTATTCATGCATCCAAGCAACACCTATCAGCACCTGTTATGTCCACGGCACTTTCTTAGTTGCAGTAAGGATGGCTGGAGGTTCTTGTAGCTGACTAGGGAGGGCAAGGTGCTGCTTTAGATTGGATAGCCCAAGAATTAGATCTTGAGAAATGGAGATGAGGAATGGGCAGGTAAGACAGAGAAGGGAAGGATGCCAATGTCAGTTATTAAGTGGGTCACTGCTCTAGGTCTCGGCCAATCAGCACAGTTCCACCTCCTTGCTGTTGTGATTGTTCAGAGATGGGCACTTGGCTTGACTTGGTCTAATTTGTAACCCCAATTGTTTGTTAGTCGGGGAAGTGAGTCTCTGGACATTGAGCAAGGAAGAACATAGACCCAAGTGCAATTGGTAGACAGCTCGTGACCATGGAGTCAGCCTTAAGATGAAGCTGAACTGTGGATGGTAGAACAAAAAGGTAGAAATAAATTGAATTTTGGTGATTTCTTGAACAAACCTACCTTAGGACTCCTCCTTTACAGGAGCCAAAGTACTGCCTTGTTGCTAAGCTAATTTGAGTTGACTTTTCTGGTACTTCCTACATAAAGACTCTTAACGGAGATATTGATAGTGTATACAGAGTATTTAGTGTAGAAACTGACATATAATAAGTGAAACATAAATGGTGCCTATAATTACACAAAATGAAGTGATGAACAGGAAAATTCAATCTTACGTCAACCTCTCAAAATTGTGTGTTTTCATTTGTATATACATGAGAATAGGAAGAGGGTATGTAAAGACATGTAGAGGAGAGTATATGATAAACATTACCAGCACTGTCCAACTCAACCAGCCAAGCTGCAGAGAATGAAATTCTTCGACATACCACTAAGTCAATAAGGACCCATCTGGTAGAACATCAGGCTCCCATCTCTCCCATTAGGTGTAATTAATCTTGCAACCGAGGACATGGTGGAAGCTCCTGCCCACCTAATCCCACTGCAAAGGCCCATGTCACAGGTCTACTTCTGTCAGTTCCTGCTTGGCCTTCTGTTGCCTGTTGTCTGAAGCTCCAGCCTGAATCCAGCACAGTTGATTACGGCTCTGGCAACTATATCATACTTTTCTAGTTGTTTTAGCCATGAAACCAGTTAGGATCATTTTTTTCATGCATGCACATCCTTTTCCCATGGTGTGTCCACTATGCCAGGTTGGCTGGGGTTAGGGGTAACATTGTGCTAAGAAGTAGCAATCTTCCATAATTGTGGGGGTAGTATCTGCTCTTCCTGAGTCCTCAAATAGTTTTCAGTTCTCTGAATTGCTGCTTGTCAAGATGGTTTAAAAATAAAGCATTCCCCACAGCTATTGTCCCTGGCACTACCAACAATGCCCCAAGTAGAAAGGAAGACCTGAGGTTCAGAGGTTCTTCTCACCTGGCTTGTCTCCATGAAGCAGAGACAGTTGGCACCTACCACCAGGATTGTTCTGCAGTCTCCCCCTGGCATCCCCATCGGGCCCCCAGGCCCAGAAAAAATCTCTCCCTTCTCTATATCCAAGATCTTCCCTATTTCCCAGTGCAGAACAATCGGCAACTCAAATTCTCATGGTATTCTCCATTGCTTCTAATAGAAAATTAGAAAAAAAAAAAAGTCTGAAATTGTTACATTTCCTCCATGGTTTAAGAGAGCTACCATGACAACTTTATTGTATAATTATATATAAGTGTGTCTGCCCCTTTCTCTGGACAGAAGGACTTTGGCAGCAGGAATTGTAGTCTCTCTTGTTTACACCTATACTCCTAGCTCCTGATTTGGTATGTGCTACATAGCAGAAACTCAATCAACATTTTTCAGATAAATAGCAAAATAGGTAGATGGACGGGTGGATGGACGGATGGATGAATGGTTAGATGGATAGGTGAACGGATGATAAATTAATAAATCCATAACTGCCCCAGGAGTCAAAAATAATGCCTCATGGGGCAAGCCCTTTGAGCTAGAAAAGAATAACAAACATTGGTATTATTTACTAGAGCCTAAAAGATCTTCTCATAGCTTTGATCTTATTGATCATCCCAACAATGGTAATGGTGATGTTATTATCTAGTTTACAGATGAGGAAACCAAAGTCCAAAGAGGTTAAAGAAGTTGCCTGAGTCACCAACTAGCTACTGTTCCTCCCTAGGTCTAAAATCAAGTCCTATGTATCAGAGCCCAGACTGTTTCCACCACTGAGCTGCCTCTTACAAGAGAGAGTGGAAAACCTCTAAATTCTTGAAATAACATTAAACATTTCATAGAAATAAATGTTTAGTGTGTAGATTAAGTATTTGATGGTAACATGAAAGAGTACAGAGAAAAATGAACATAGGAATAGAATGGGTTATTGCAGAAGAAATACACATTTGTATTTAATGTGATTTTACTTTCTTTTCTTTCATTCGTAAACCACCAACTTGCAACAATTAGGTTGTAGTTACAGGCAGCTTAGAGAAGGATGTTTTGAATTAACAACTAAATTGTCAGGTTTCTTTGTGAAGCATTTTATTGTCGAGTACACTTGGAGGGAATCATTCCCAGGGGAAACCTATTTGCCATTCATTTCACTCTGTTGAACAGATGACTTGCCCACAAAACATTCCTTCCTTTATTCTCTCCAGCTCTCGACACTCCAGCCACTTTCTTGGGCCGCCAGGACCGTGCACAATGTTCTCAGAATGGGAAGGGACCTTAGGAAATGGCTACTGTGAGTCCTTATCCATGCAGGAATCCTTCTTCAATCTCCTAAAATGAGGTCACACAAATTCTGCTTGATCACTGAGCATAATAGGGTGATTGTGGAGAAGTGGTAGAAATTCAAATTCAAGCTCTTCCCTAGCTCATCACTAGCTCTTGGATCTCAGATAAGTTCCATAACCTCTCTCACTTTTCATTCTCTCATCATGTCAATATTCAGGACTAGGGTGAAGACTTTATGATCAAAAACATACAAAGAGCCTTGTACAGACCCTGGCTCATGGTCAGTGCTCAATAAATGGTGGTATTCCATTTCTCCCTGCCTTTATTGTTAGAACCCTTAAAATGTTGTGGGAATGTTATCCTTTGTAGCTTTCTAGTTCTGGTTTCTCTGACCATGAGGAGCAAGTCTTCCTCATGTTCACCTTTCAAATATTGGCAAATAGTTCTCACTGCCCTCCCATGCCACCTTTTCTTCCACACAAAACAGCCTTGGGCTCTTCAGCTCTTTCTCACCTGGTGTGGTTTGTCATCCCCGCTGTATCCTGGGCTCCTTGATCTGCATGCATCCTGCTTTGCCAGTGATCCTCTCCCAATGTCCCAATTCCAATCAGAAGCTATGAGGGTGGGGAAGTGTGTCCTTCATGTCTCTTCTTCTTCTCTTCTTCTACCCCAACTTCAGATTCTTTGCACCTTTGTATGTTCTTGACTCACCTACTCACTGATGGCCCAGGGTAGGAAAGGCTGCGTTGTTGGATTCAGGCCAGATACAAGAGAAGATATCGAGAGGAAGGTAGGCCTTCAGATGTCCTTGATGTGACCTCACATGTATACCTTCCTCTGTGTCCCCACAGCATCCACTCTCCCTCCCATGTTTACTAGAGAGGGACTCATATTCCCTTGTTCTCTTGTCTTCTGATGACGATGATGTTAAGGGTAATTTTACTTCTCCAGGGGCTTCTGAGTTCCCAGGACACATGAACACAATCTGTGGATAAGCAAGGACCTGTGTTCACACATGTAAATGACCCTTGATTCCTCATAAACATCAGAAGTTATTGCCAAGAAAGGCCAGTAGTTGGGATATCAGGCAAAGTGGGTCCTGCTCCATTCCCATGCCAATTATTGATGCATTTGTCAAAAGCTAAGGCAATGATCAAAATCATAAATATTGGGCTGAACTCTTTAATGCGTATCCAAAGCATCTGAATACCTAAAAATATTTGTGATAAACTGTGGGCAGATTTCTGAGATTTCAACAGCTTTTACTCTAACGTCTGATTTATTTATTATTAGAAAATCAAAGAACTCAAATACTTTATGCTAATGAAATCTCCAGGCCAAGGCTTTAAATGTGTAAACTTAAAAGAGAGTTAAAGGGAGCGGCATCTAATTTGGCAGCAACTCAAATATGTAAGTTCAGAACCAGGCCCAGAAAAGCATGGGCTAAGTGTTAGGAGGCAGCTTGTTTCAAAGCTGAGTCACCCATGGTGCATAGTCAGAGGTGAATGGGGACAGAGGAGAAACATCAGGCAGGTGCACACTGCCATAGTTCCCTTTGCATTCTTTCCCCCAAGAGCCAGGGTTTGGAGATTAGCTTGTTTCTTCATGCAGGTTATTTAGAAGGGAGCAGACTGGAGACCTGTACTCAAAAATATTGTTTTGCAAACCCAGGGGATTGAAAATCCAACTTTTCTTCAAAATCATTTTGGGTCATTTGGGAAGTGAAAACTCTGAATTAAAGACTGAGTTTTGGAAGTACTCTAGTAGTACATAAAACTCTGTCTCAGGATAGAAGAGAAAGCAATGCTTTCACTGACTCTGAGCACAGCCTGAACCTCAGGCTGAAGGTAGAGAGGGTGTGGAGGGCTAAAACACAGTGGGATATGACAGGTTATTCCAAGGCCATTGGAGCCAAAGTACCCCCCATGGCCTGTGCCAGCATGTCATATGGAAGTTGTCTTTTAAAGTATCATTTTAAAACATTTTTTACCTTTTCATGGGAGGTAAGGCACCATATTCTAGAATGAGCTAACAAATGCTTCATTAGGAGACTAACTTTTTTGGATCCCTTACTTTTTAATGCATATTTCATATATGTTCTAACAATCCTTACAAAATCCAACCCACTAGATCAAATTTATTGCTCCTCTTTTTCCCCAATGAGAATACCAAGATGCAAAATGTCTCAGAGCGACCTTCTCAAGATCACAGGGATTGGTCACTGAATCCCGAATCATTTCCTTCTAGACAATGCCACTTGGCAGTGCCCTACAAACGCCTGAGTCCCAAGAAGAGAAAACTTGGAGTAGGGAAAAGAACTTTAGACAGATCTACATTCAAAATATAAAGTTTGTTAAACTCATCAGCTATGAGAACTGGGGCAAGTCACTTCACCCTATATCTCAGTTTTCTCATCTGGAGAATAGAATGAATCATCCCTTACTTTATGGAGTTGTTGTGATGATCAAATGAGGTGGCCACAAGAGAATGTTCTGCACATGCTTAGTGTATATGGTTGGTGCTTAATATAAATACACTGAATCTCATTCAGGCTCCAGGCACTAATTTCAATAAGGAAGCTAAGAGAGAGGTGCAGGAAAGGGATATGAGGCATAGCAATGGGAGGGGGGCTCTGCCCTGGAGGGAACTGAAGTATCTGTGAATGCAGATCAGAAGGATGTTTTGCCACTTTTCCAGCTTGGTAGAGATCAAATATCCCACTGTGCGTGATGTCCGAGGGAGAACAAATATAGATGCCCTCATCTTTCCTGAATCATTGATTGCATTTGTCTTGTGAAAAATTCTATTGCTGTCTTTATGGCAAACCGAAAAAAAGTATTTTTGCTCCTCGTTTATCCAAGCATAACACAATCCCCCCGCAAATAGCTATTTTATTATGACCACAATCAAAGCTGAAAACAATTTCATTTTCCTCCTTTGAGGTCTTTGGAAACAATTTTAATTTCATAATAAAGTGAGGCCGCACAGGGTTTGTTTCTTAGAGACAGCAGACAGGGGATATGAAGCCAGAGATCCAGGAGTTAGAGCTGGGCCTGTATTGGGGTGGGGGGCTTTTCTCCAACCTGTGCTCCAGATGGCTTGGAAAGCATTTCGGAAGCCATTTGCAGTGCTTTTTCGCAGCAGGCTTTGACCAAACAGGAAGGCAGAGCAGGGATTCACTTCACTTGAAAGCAGGAAAAGGAAAAATATTCATTCATGCAGGAGAAATCTTGAGCTTCAGCAGGCCATGGTGGGGCTGAAGGGCTTCCAAGAGAGGGAAATGGGCACCTCTCGGTGCTGGCAGCTCAGTTGCAAGGCTCTGCCTGTGGCCTTCAGCCTGGAAAACAACATTGCCACTTCCACTGCCCTAAACCAGACACCTGAGTCATCCTAGAGGTTCCCATATCCCCACATGTCTTTAGATGTTATGTCTTTTTATTTCTCTCTTGAGAGTTTCTTGAATTCACCTGTGTCCTTTCACCCACTGCTGCTCCCTTTGCTCAGACACTATTATCTTGCTGTCACCTGAACTATTACAACAGCCCCTGACTGATCTCTGCTTCCACCTTATCCCCATCCACTCTTCCTCCACATCACCAGGTCTCCCTTACATTTTATTTATGTAATTAAATAATTATTAATAGAGACAGGGTCTGGGTGTGTCATCCAGACTGGCTTGAAGTGGCACAATCTTGGCTCACTGCAGCCTCAAACTCCTGGGCTCAAGCAGCCTTCCCACCTCAGACTTCTGAAAACAGGACTACAAGTGGATGCCACCATGCCAGGCTAATTTTATTGTTTATTTTTTTAGAGACAGGGTCTCACTTTGTGGTCCAGGCTAATCTAGAACTCCTTGTCCTAAGTGATCTTCCTGCCTCCACCTCCCAAAGCTCTGAAATTGCAGGCACGAGCCACTGCACCCAGTCTCTACCTTGTATTTTAGTTCCCTACTTAAATCCTCCAATGTCATTCAGTTACCTTGAACATTAAGTTCCAATTTCTTAGCCTGGTACATAAGGCTCTCCATTATTTGGCCTCTGCTCACCTCTTGAGCCTCATCTTCCATCATCCCTCTACCCTTGGCAACCTAAACTCCAGTCTTTCTCAGCTATTGACACTCGAAGCATGCCTCTACTTACTGGCACTTGGTGCTTTACCTGAAATTTTCTCCTTCCCTTGGCAGCCAGAGGAATCCTTACTCTCAAAATCCAGCATCTCCTACTTTGAGAAACTATCCTGGGTCCTCCTCTGTATACACCCTTCAGACTGTTCTATTTTTATTTGCTTATATACTAGTATTATCTATTTGATTAGTACCTCCTTGAGTCAGGCACTTTCATATCTGACTGGTCTTTGTGGTCCCTTGTGACTGACACACTCCTGGAATGTTATGGGAGGGAGGTAATGAAGGAAGGAATGACAAAAGAAAAGGAGAGAGGAAGGGACAGGACAAGAGAAAGAAGAAAGAAGGAAACAGGCAGGCAGGCAAGAAAGGAGGGAGGGAGGGAGAGGAAGGAAGGAAGGAAGGAAGAAATGAAGGAAGGGAGGGAGGGAGGGAGGGAGGAATGGAGGGAAAAACTGCTTAACCTACCAAGATATCTCTTCTTGGTTTCCCAGAGATCTTTCCACTTGGAGATATAAAACATAAATTTATATGGAACTCTGGGCTGTTAATAAAACAGCAAAGGAAAGTGTGCACGTGTGTGTGATGTGTGTGTATGTGTGTGCATGTGTGTGTGCATTCCCAAGTGCTTGCACATGTGGGCTATGTGATTTGAGGAATGGTGGAGCTGGTACTAACAAAAAGCCTAAATACTGATACTTAGAAGGAATTATTCTTTTCTAGGATTCTTTTATAAAAATGGGTCTAGATTCTTATTGACATATTTTCCAGCATTTTGTGATGAAAGTTCACAGTGTAGAAAAGTTGGAAAATTGTACAGTGAACACTTACATACCCACAACCTAGATTCTACAATTATAATTTTACAATATTTGCTTTATTATACCCTTATTGATCCATTCATCCATTTCTCATCCATGCATAAATTTAACTTTCACATGCATTTCAGAATAAGTTCTAGACACCAGTAGTTTACATTCCTTAGCCTTCAGCATGCATGCCATATGACCATTAGATTTGTTTGTAATCCCCTCTTCCTCCAAAATGGTTCTTGATCAAATCATTAATATATTAAGACCCTTCCCCCAAAATTGCAAAAGACAAAAGTTAAGCACTAAAAAATAAAGGGATAATAATGGGAGAGGAAAAAATTTTTTCCAAAATTTCTGGTGAAGAAAATAACAGCAAGTAAATGCAAAAAAATACCTCTTAGTTCCTAGAAACCAAAAATTATGTTAAGTATTGGCTTTAATATTCTTGTAGCTGCTCTAGTAGGGACAAATTTTTCCAAATCTTGATACGTAGGAATTGGTCAGAGGAACATAGGTAGAAAGGGTGCTTAGTAATATTGAAAACAAAGCCAATATGATGTACCGATTAAGGACCTAGACTCACACCAGAGGTTTGAGTTCAAATCTACTTGTTACCACTTACTAGTTGTATGAGCTTGAGCAAAGGCATTTAACCATGTGAAGATTCCATTCCCTTATCTACAAAATGAGGGTCTCCCAGTACCAGCTTCATCTTGTTTGTTTTGTGACTTTAATCAGATAATTCCCATCATTCACTTAATACAATGCTGGATACATAGTAAGCACTCAGTAAGTGTAATTATTAAAGGAGGAAAAAGAAGTTCTTCAGGGGAGGGTGAAATTATAACGTTAAAGCATAGTTTTATGCAAGCTTTCTTTAGGGTAGATGTAAGTGTTAATATTCAGTAATACTATTTTCTTTTAATCTAGTTAAATATAATGAAAAAGCTAGAAACTCCTGAGCAGTGTGAGAGATACCACTGATTGCTTATCCAAACATGATCTCTACTTCTTTCTAGGCTTGAGTAAAAGCCACATAGGCCACTCCATGCTCTTTCTGTTTTTGGTATTTGGGGCAGACCAGGATGGCATCCTACAAGATAATGGAGTCTCAATATGGAAGGAGGTTGGATCCCTGAATTGCTGCATGGAAGAGAGCTGCCTACCACCCTGAACATCTACTTTGGATTACTACAGTAGTAAGAAATAAAATTACATTGTGTTTGGGCCATTATACATTGTTTGGCTGTATTCAATACAGCAGTTTAGCATATACTAAGGAATACAATTTATTTATTAAATGCAACATGTGGATATTTTGCCTTGCTGGAGTCCCATATCTACTGGAGAATAGTATTACATATGAACACACACAACAAGATAAATATAAGTATATTCTCTTAGTCTCTAGTAAAGTTATATGTCCCTAGAAACTCATCTTTGTTTTTTAAAAAAAATATAAAAAAATGAATGCTTGAAAGGCCTGCTAGGGCCAGAGGTTGGCTTTCCAGGGCTTTTGGTTCTGTGGCCCTGCCGTGCTGTGAGACAAGAAGAGTATTATGTTCCCTTCCAAGGGCCCAAAAGTAGAAAAAAGCAAACTAAATGGGCGAACACAGCTACTGAATAATGGGATCCCTTCCTTACTCACAAAGTCTGCAGTGCTCACTGATGCTTTTGTTTGTATAGTGCATCCATAAGGAAAATTATTTCTAGGGGGCATCCAAAAAGAACTTTTGAGGTCTGCACTCATTTAGGTATGGAGAAAGGGGAGGCATTTCAGATACCTTCATGATTAGAGCTCTTCTAGAAAATGTGCAAGGAACGAGCTTGGAGAGCACAAAAGAGGAAATGTTTTTCCTAGACAAGTCAGAGAAAGCTTCAAAGAGGAACTGACTCATCTTGAAAGATAAGTCAGAATCCACCAGTCTAGAAAAGGAGCAAGGGCATTCTGATCAGAGAATAATAAATGGATTTCAGCCTTGTTAGGCCATGGCCTTCACGCATTTCCCGATTACTGGGGCTTGGTGCCTGACCCTGTCGCACCACCATAGCAAATGTGTTTAGAATCACCCTTATCGCAGCCGCTTGTATTTCTGCCGGGTTACCTAAGGACAGGGACATAAAATTCACTCCGATAAGGGCTTGTGTGCATCCCAGCAATCTTGTCAATTATCCACTGGCTGATTTGCATGCCTGCTCCTTCTCAGCTCCAACACTGGCTGGCAAAGAGGCCACTTCATTTTATCGGTGTCTATTGTGCTGTCAGGCTTGGTTTACAACACAATAAGCTTACAGACACTTACAATTAATGAACTTCTCATGAGTGTTCACAAACACATTAAAAATGAGCAGGTAGCAAATTATCTATGGGTCCCAATAATCTGCACTTACATAAATATCCAGTTTTCAGTAGACTGGAATTGTCTAAAAGTCCCTCATCATTTGTCAGGTGGGATGTCAGTTTAATGGACCCCTGAGCATGTTTATGGGTCACCCTATCCCACTAAACTGTCTAAATTATCTGCCTGCTCCCTCTGCTTCTAGAAACCCACTCATGCCTGAAAAGGTGGCTCCAGAATATAACCTTGGCCAAACTTGAAATCTGGGTATTTGAACTCCTGGTTCTTGGGGAATCCACTATGAAATTCTGCAAAGAATTCCGTTTTTTTTCCAACACACATATCCACAAGAGAGCTGCAAATATGGACAATAAAGAAGAAAGCAATTATGGATTTGGTTGGAGTCTGTCTGCCACTTGCTAGCTGTGGATTTTGAGGCAAGTTATTTAATGTTTCTGAGCCTCAGTTTCTTTATCTGCAAATAGGGATAAAAATAACAGATTTGACATAAAGATTAAATGAAACCAAGAGTATAAGTAATAGCAAAGTGACGCGCACTCTGCACCAATGGTTGTAAGTGTTTTTACATTAGCTCAATTTATCCTCACCACAATCTTAGAGGAAAGCACTATTGTGTAACCCCATTTTGCAGATGAGAAAACTGAGGTCCTGAAAGGCTAAAGCTTTTATTTAAAGTCATATAGCTGGTCAGTGATTGACCTGGGATTCAAACACAGATGCTCTGACTCCAAACATCTTGCTTATGTAAGTACTGTGCTACACTATGTGGAACAGTACCTGGAAAATACTTGGTTTTCTGTGAGCGTAAGGAAGCTAGAGAGATGAACACAATTTGTGTTCTGAATTTAAGAAAATACAAATCTGTTAGAGTGTATTAGTCTGTTCTCACACTGCGAATAAAGACATATCTGGGAGTGGACAATTTATACAGGAATGAAATTTAATGGACTCACAGTTCCACCTGGCTGGGGAGGCCTCACAATCATGGAAGAAGGTGAAGAAAGAGCAAAGGGACATTGTATTAGTCCGTTTTCACACTGCTGATAAAGACATACCTGAGACTGGGAAGAAAAAGAGGTTCTACGTGGCTAGGGAGGCCTCACAATCATGGCAGAGGGCAAGGAGGAGCAAGTCATGTCTCACATGGATGACAGCAGGCAAACAGAGAGAGAACTT
This sequence comes from Nomascus leucogenys, assembly GCF_006542625.1. NCBI lineage: Eukaryota > Metazoa > Chordata > Mammalia > Primates > Hylobatidae > Nomascus > Nomascus leucogenys. Next base: position 76,681,281 of record NC_044395.1, read on the forward strand.
GTGAAGGGAAACTCCCATTTTTAAAACCATTAGATCTTGTGAACAGCTATTTACGATTATGTGAACAGCTATTATTTGGAGACCCACGCTTATAGGTCTTTGATTCAATTACCTCCCACGAATCCCTCCCATAACACGTGGGAACTATGGGAGCTACAAGATGAGATGTGGATGGGGACACAGAGCCAAACCGTATCAAATGTCTTACATGTCTTACATGGCAGCAGGCAAAAAGAGCTTGTGCAAGGGAACTCCCATCTATAAAACCATCAGATTTCGTGAGACTTATTCACTACTATGAGAACAGTAGGGCGGCAACCACCCCCATGATTCAATTGTCTCTACCTGGCCCTTCCCTTGACATGTGGGGATTATTAAAATTCAAGGTGAGATATGGGTGGGCACACAGCCAAACCATATCACAGAGAGATAAGACCATTTGAACTCTTGGATAGGACTATCACTAAGGTAGCCATGTTATTAATTTTTATTGTTGCATAACAAATTACCAAAAATTTAATGGCTTAAAACAGCATCTGTTTATTATCTTACAGTGTCCATGGGTCAGGAGAGCAGGCATAGCTCAGCTGGGCCCTCTGCTCAGGGACTCGCAAGGCTGCAATCAAGGTGTCCGCTGGGATACATTCTTTTCGGAGTTCAGGGTCCTCTTCCTGCTCACAAGATGGCTGGCAGAATTCAGTTCCTTGCTTCTGGAAGACTAAGGCCCTCAGCTCTAGAGCCTGCCTGCAGTTCCTGAGGCCCTTTCCATAGTCAGTTCACATCTTGACAGCTTGCACCTTAACAGGCCCTCAGGATAATCTCTCTCCCTTTAGTCTGCTAAGACAGTCTTACATATAAGGTAACATAATCCAGGGATTACTATCCTGTCACCTTTACCATATTCTGTGGGTCAGAAACAAGTCATAGGTTCTGTCTGCATTTAAGAGGATATGACTACAAAAGGACATGGCTCACGGGTCAGCACAGCATGTGTCTGCCATACCATACAACCTGGTGATCAACTGGGACACTTTGGAGAGTGAAAAGATGCTATTCATAATGATTCTGAGACCACAGACATAAACCAGGACTGTCCCGAGAAACCAGGGAATATGATCATCCTAGCTACAAACAACACGGGCAGTTTACTATGAGACTAGTGGAGACAAAGTGTAATTCTGATCAGGTGGATCTGAGAATACAGTTGACCATTGATCAACATGGATTTGAGCTGTGCAGATCTACTTATATGCAGATTTTTCTCAACCAAACTCAAATAGAAAATATAGTATCCTGGGATGTGAAACCTGCATATAGCATATAGGGAGGGCTGACTTTTTGTATATATGGGTTGTGCAATTTTAGTGTGGGGGGTGGTCCTGGAACCAATCTCCAAGTATACTGAAGGATAACTGCACTTTATTGAGCAAATTATTAATTTTTAATCAGGTTATGAAGGATGGGTTTAATTTCTACAAGCAGAAATAGGATGAGAGCAGAGTATCCAGGCAGAAAGAGAAGTTTGGGCAGAGACATAGCAGTGAGGAGGAACAGGTCAGTTTCTCTGAATGAGGGAAGCGAGGCAGAGAACTGCAAAATGTGTATAAAGGTCTTCATTCCCAGAAAGTGGGCATAGGGATTTACCTTGCTCTATGTTCTTTGGCTGAAGTTTTTGGGGAGAGGGCACCTCTCTAATCCTTAGTGCCTCTTAGATCTTCTAGAAGACCTGCAGAAGAGAGGAGAGAGGCCTTCAGATTTCTGCATCCCAGGAGGGTTTCTCTTGGACACATACGTCTATCGGGTACCCCTCATTTCATTATTCCTATAAAGAAAATCCTAGAGGAAGGAGCAAAAAGAGATCAGTTAAATCCATAAATTTGATTAATGATTTGTTAGAAATGAAATTATATAACCACATCAGCCCACAGATCAGCTCTGCAACTGTCTTATTCAGAGTTGTAATGGGTGTGCATAATTCATTCTGTGATTGTTCCTTGAGAGCACTCTTCCATGGAGTACTATGTGCTTAGCTAACCTCTCTTCCTGCTTCTGGGGTGGTCTTGTTAGTTTTCCATCCATCCATCCCCTTGTCTGACTCAGTGACTACTCTGACCTCACACACTTCATCCCTCACATAGGCAAATAGGACCGATCCTTGAGATGGCCACAAATGGGCCCTAATATGGTTTGGATGTTTGCCCCAAAACATCCAAATCTCATGTTGAAATGTAGTCCCCACGGTTGGAGTTGGGATCTAGTGGGAGGTGTTTGAGTCATGGAGGCAGATCATTCATGAAAGGCTTGATGCCTGCCCCATGTTCATGAGGGAGTTCTCCCTCCATTAGTTCATGTGAGAGCTGGTTGTTTAAAGAGCCTGGCATCTCTCTGCTGCTCCCTCTCTTGCCAGGTAACAGAACTGCTCTCCTGTCTTTCTGCTATGACTGTAAGCTTTCTAAAGCCCTCGCCAGAGGCAGATGCTGGTGCCATGCTTTTGTACAGTCTGCAGAACCATGAGCCAAATAACCTCTTTTCTTTATAAATTAGTCAGCCTTAAGTATTCCTTTATAGCAACACAAATGGAATAATATATACGCCCTCTGCTGCCACTAGTCCACTGGTTAGGTGACACTTGCTGGCATCATATGGAACCACTTCTGGGAAAGGGTCAAGGAAGGTACCCTGGAGGATGAGCCATTTGGTTCAGTTGGAGTGTGTTGCCAGCTCAGGCTCCAGCTGCGAAAGCTGAGATGGAGACACTGAGCCATAGCCATGCCAAGCTCTGATGGCTCCTCAACTTCCTACTTAGGAGAAGAGGATGAGTCTGTGTTGTGTGCCCCTGGGGAGGAGGAGGCAGGTCCACTTCACTGGAGCAAGGAAAGAAAAGAGGGAGCCAGGCAAATCCGAAGATCTGGAGCAAGTCTGTTCCTCTCCACTACAAAGCAAAAGACAAAATGTCCCTGATATTCATTCATTCCTTTTTTCAACAGCTATTTATTGATCTTCACTTATGTGCCAGGCATTGGACTTGGTACTGAAAGCTTAGTGTCAACCAAAACAAAATTTCTACCTTCACAGATCTGACAGTATCGGGTGAACATTGAGAGTGGAGAGGTAGCAAGGAAGAAAACAAATAAATACGAAATAGAATAAACGAAGTGGGGCGGTGGAAGGGCATACGTGATTAAACACAGGGAAAGGAAGTTAGCTCTAAGAAAGTGACATTTTATTTGAGATGTGAAAGTTGAGAAGGGGCCAGTAATACCCAAAGCATCTCAGACAGAGGAAAGAATGTATACAAATGTCCTAAAGTGGGAAAGAGAAGTTGGAAAATCCCTGTGTGGTTGAAGTTTCTGAGTGAGCAAGGGGCTGGCTCAGAGTGAGACAGAAGTGTGATCGGAACTAGTTCACAATAGACTTGTAGGCCAAAAAAAGTTGGATTTTCTTCTAAGTCCAATGGGAACCTCTTGGAGGGTTCTGAAAGTATCACGTTGGTCTATTTTGAGGCTGTCAGGTCTGAGTCTTGGAGATGTTCAAGGAGATTTCTCCAAGAGGGAGAAGTGAACTGGAGAAGAGTCCTCATCATAAGGTACTTAAGGCCATGAAGTTAAAATCAGAATACAGGGCTGCCTTCTTGCCACTAGGGTTTGTGTTATCTCATAAGCATAGAAAATGCAGCTGAATTTCTAGTTATTCAAAATTTTGTAACAAAATCTTCTGCCTGAGGAGAGGAGAGATCAGCTATAGAACTGGAGAATATAAACATTTCCTCCAGAAATAAGAATGCTTCTGTGCTGTGTCCAACAATGTGGCATGATGCAGGAACCAGAGGCCAGATGATGGGAGTATTTCCATGCTGAAAGCTATCTTGAATTTAAAAGAAACATGGAGAGCTGGGATCACTGGAGCCCAGTTATGGCTTCATGGAGATTTTTTTTTTTTGCTCATAATTCTATTTTAGTGCATATTTGAAAATTTTCAGAATAAAAAGTTAAGTACAGGGACAAAGAAGAGAACTTTCAAGTTAAACATGTATTAAATATAATCTCTGATAAAAGCAAAGATTTATTTAGCACCCACCATGTGCTAAGTACTGTACCTAGTACTTTACTCAGAGCAAGTCTGGGAAGGAGATATCATTATCCTCATTTTACAGATGAGAATGCTGAAGCTAAAATAAATTAGTGGCAAAGTCTGCCTAATTCTACTTCTGCATAGGATGTCATAGGTATAGTCCATGAATATAGGCATGTGCTGAAAAAAAGTATTCAAACGTTCATGGCAATGATAAAAACCAGATACAGAAGGGTGGTCCCCTCTGGGAAAAGTGGAATCAGACATGGATCAAAGATGAATACACAGGGGCAGACACTGTACCCGAAGCAAAAGACTGGAAGCAAACTACACAATGTAAAATCTGATAAAGCTGGTGGTGGGAATGCTGGTATTAGTTATAGTGTTTGCTATACATTTCAGAATGTTTGAAATATTCATAATAAAGAATAAAATTAAACAGATGAAATGTGCACAGGCCTTGGAGACAAGTCATGATTTTGATCACCAACATTAATTCTGCCCAGGAAATGTCAGTGGGTGAATCTCTACACATTGCAGCCACAGCATGAACATTAAGAACATGAGGACTGAAATACCTTCATCCTGTCTCTAGGAAACTGGGCACTGGCTGATAAATTTACATCTAAACAGAAGGAAGTTTACAGCTCACAAATACAAGTCATGCTGAAGTTATGGTCATGAGAAGCAGTGTGGGGCAGGGCCCAAAGAACTACAGTACAGGAAGGAGAAAAATATCCCCCGTTTGAAAGAGCCTGGTCTCTGGACCCACACAGGCCTGGAAGGTGAGCTCAAGAAGGAAGGTCTTCTGGGGATAAAAAATATATATGTTAAATGCTCCCTGCCTAACAAGAACTCTGTTAGGTGCTCTGCACACATTATTCCATTTAATCTTCAAAACAACCTAGGAGATAGCTATAACTGTACCCATTTTAGATATGAGAAAAACTGAAGCTCATTAATGACAGATTAAATGACCTGCCCAAGATGCACAGCAGTAACTTGAGGCATCCAGATTCCCGCCCAGATCTGTCTGATTTTAGTGCCACTGCTCCTTCCATTCCATCAGGATGCCACTCTGCAAATTCATTTCACCTGAGTCCCCTGCTGCCTGCTGAGATGGTCTCCCTCTCTCTCTACCTGCACCAGCTCAGCAGGAGCAAGGTCTGTTGCCTAGAAGACCAAGGAAAAAGAAGGTAGCCAGATGGCAGAAGACAAGTCAAGAGGCAGTGGGAGTCAGGACTCCTTTCAAAGGCAGCATGCTGGATGATTTAGATCACGCTGTCTGGCTTTGACAGTCTGGCCAGGAAGAGTATTCCCAGTCATTACCAGGGAGACTAAGAGAATGGCAAGACAAATATCCCAATAGTCAGGTGCAATGGCCACGGGATTCTCCTGAGAAGGCAAGTGAGGATGATGAGGGTGATTCCACTGCTGGAGCAACTTCTATAGTCAGCAAGTATCCCTGGTTTTCAGGGCAATGTGTCAACTGGGCCCGCAGAAGAAAACAGAGAAAAGGAAAATATATCTAAAGGGGAGAAGGGCATAGGAAAGGGGTAACGCAGTCCACGGTTGGGGATGGTACTGAGAACAGTTCCAGAGGTGACGCTCACTAAGAAAGGGATTTCTAGGTGCCTAGGGCAAGTGGCCTCCCCAGCAGGGAGCACCTGCGGAGATGGAAGGGAACTGCTTGCTTCATGCCTCAAACATGTTTAAGAATGGCGACATTCACAATTCTTTTCCTTGAACAGCAGACTTTTTAATACAAAGGGACTATTACTTTTACCTTTTTCTCAGAAGGAATTTCCCAGTGGAAAAACAAAGACCAATGGTGTGGCAGACACTTAAGCATGTAAATTCACCCCAAAGAAAGAGTTAAAGTGCTTTCTAATATAAATTGGTTTTCGGTATTTCAGTGCCAATATAATTAGATTGTAACAAGCAAAGCCCTGCAACATAACACAGCGAAAATTTGAAAATTTGATTCTGCCTGGCAAACAACCAAGTCCCTGCGTGTGCGCAAACCTGACATTAATAAGCTACAAGAGATTACATGATTTAGAAAAGAAGCACTTGGTGTTACCAAATCAAATAATAGATCTCTAGGCTATAATTAGGCGAATTGGGACTCAACAATGAAGTCATAATACTGTAATTTAGCTGTGAGTAACAGAGCCACGGAGTCACATTAGGAGGTGGGATAGTGTCTCAGTGGTGTGCAGCTCCCAGTGGGGCGGCAGCTCCAGCATCCCCGCACGCAACCACCTGTTGGCGCCATGAAGTCACATGATGAACCTTGGCCCTCTGTGGCTGCGTGGGACCCTAGTGCTTCAGACATACAACTTTAAAGATGAAGCTCCCCAGGGACAGCTGAGGGGGCAGAGCTGCTGCCAGGGCCATGTGGGCAAATTGCTGCCCCACAGTGCTTTGGGAGCTAACAAAAGACACATTAAAAAAGCAGAAACATAAACAAAGCAAAACAAACACTGTACAAAAAAAAAAAATAGAAAGAGAATGAGAGAGCCCAGCAGCATCATTCATAGTCCCTGAGCTGCAGGAGATTGTCAGGTTGGGCAAGTGCATTTTTCCTCTGAAATAGTTTCTATGTAGAATAGGCAGAGCTTTACTCCACCACCTCCTGGCAGAGTAACACAATCCGTGCTGTTAGGTCATAAAACCAAATAATTTCACATGGAAAAGAAATCCTAGCAGAGTTTCTTAACCTGGAGTCCCCCAAGGGGGTCTGTGGATAGAACTGAATTTCAATATAATTGGTTTTCTTTGTAATCCTAAGTATTTTATTTTATGCCTTTTAAAACATTATTCAGGTAAGCGGGTCTGTAGCAGATGCTGGAAGTGCCCCCTTGCATAGCTCTCCAACCTTTCTATATGCCTCAGGTGGCTTCCAACTGTCAGTGTCTGATCTCTGGGTCTAAGGACTCTCTACCTCACCAACTATGCAAGGAACCACTGCCTGGATGCCCACACATGGCAGGCTGGAGGTGCCAGGGTATTAACACCCTCAGGAGTAGGTGTATAATTACCCCAGCTCCCTCACTCTTCAGGTAGAAAAATTCTGAGAAATGGTTTCACGCCTTTTCCAGAGTATCCTGCAGGATTAAGCTCCAGTTTCCCAATTTATTGGCTTTCTTTCCTTTTATACTTCTCTATAGATATTTTCTGTAACTCTCAAATACATTGCTTGCACTTAGAATCTGCTTCTGTGAAAATCCAAACAAAGATAGGGTTCACAGCTCAGCAGACTGCCAAAAGGATTCATGGTAATTAAAAAAAAAAATTAAGAAGCCTTGCCAGGTATATCTCAGCTCCTCCCCTTACTCTAATCACCATTTCACAGATTAAGAAACTGGGGCAGAGAGAGCTAAACACCTTGTCTTACAAAAGGGAGTTATAAAGCATGACATTAGCTTCTTTTTGGCTACTGTTGCTCTTATGATCATATCTTGCTTACTGATTCATTTTCCACATTTAACTTTTTCAACCTGATTTCTCTTCTTTCCTTATTCTTTCCCAAATTCTCTCCATCAGCAGCCATGGGTCCAGTACTGCAGGCCCTTTGACTGGATGCTCTTTTCTGTTCTGGCCTGAGTGCATTTGGCAGGGGCCTTGCTACGCATGACCCTATTACTGCAGCAGCTGCTCCTAGGACTGAGCCACAGCAAAGTGTGGGAGAAGAGTCTCTCCTACCACATTCAACATAAGTACCATCTCCAAACATTTAGTTACCCTTGAAGCCTGATGGCACCTGAGTATAAGCTTTTGCTCTTCCAGGATTCCACAATAGGATTTAGCACTGGGATGAAAAGTAGTGTGCTTATTTTATTTACATTTATATCATTTCCCTATAAAGGACATTGTTCTAATTATGATTTTAAACAACTTATGGAAATATTACACTATAATAAAGAGAACATATTAGTATGTCAGGTAGAAAAATATAGAGATACAATTATATTAGAAAGCCAGGAGTAAAGTTACACAGAAATAACATATAGCCATTTGAATAATAATAATAACAGTAATAATTATGCTATTTACAATTATTTTATGTAATCTTCACCACTTCCTCAGGATATTGGTATTATTGTTTATAGATGAGGAAACTTCCTTGGGTGAGGAAAGTTCCAGAAAGTAGCTTAATATATTGACATTAATTCCTCAATTTAAAAAGTTAACTTCTTCCTTCTATACTTCCCCTTCTTATAAGAAATTCCAGCATTAGGAGATATACCTAATGCTAAATGACGAGTTAATGGGTACAGCAAAACAATATGGCACATGGATACATATGTAACAAACCTGCACATTGTGCACATGTACCCTAAAACCTAAAGTATAATAATAAAAAATAAATAAATAAAAATAATAAAAAAAGAGAAATTCCCCCTTCCCCTTCTTCCCTCCAAATGGGAGAATTAATCTTGGCTTGCTGTGAGGACAACAATCTGACTAAATTCTTTCTTATCTCATTTTGAATGACTTGTCAGGTCTTTCTATGACTGTCTCCCAGTCAGTTACTATGAATCTCTAAGTTTTATATGTTTTGACATAGCAAATAAAACAGAAAAATCTTTTCAGGTATTGCGGATAAGTTGTCTTCAGGCAAGGTGGCTTTTCAAGAATTCCCAAAAGCTACATCCAAGATGGTCAGGATGTCCAGGCAGGAAGCAAGTATCAGGCAAGGAAACAAAGAAAGAAAACCTAGGCCAGACTGACTTTATTTGTGGGCCCTAAAAGACAATTTCTTTAATACAACAGCCTTACCCTTTATTGCCTATTTCTCAGCACTGCAACATGATAATTAAGAAAAAGAAGAAGAAATCTGTGTGATTTCCCTATTCTAAAACTTTTGTTAGATCACCATTATTGAGTATTAAGATTTAGTTGCCCTGAAGTTTTTAATATATATTTTAAGTAATATAATTCCACCTTAAAATAATAATATACTACTTTACAGTTATACGTGAAGATACCATATAATAGATTATCCCCAATTCCTCCTTCCCTTTCCTTTATGCATTGCTGTCATTCATTTCACTTATCCACATGCTTATCCAATATATTGCTACTACTATTACTTTAAACAGTTATCAATTCAAAGTAAGAAAAACGAAGAATTTTTCTTACCTTCATTTACTCTTTCTCTGATATTCTTCCTTTCATTTTGTAGACCCAAGTTCTGACTTAAATAATTTTCTTTCTGTCTGAAAAACTTTTTATATTTCTTATGAGGAAGATGTACTGGTGATGAATTCTCAGTTTTTCTTTATCAGAGAATCTCTTTGTTTCTCTTTCACTTTTGAAAGATAATTTTACTGGGTATAGAATTCTAGGTTGCTATTTATTTCTTTTAACACTGTAATTACTAATTCTACTCTCTTTCTACTTGCATGGTTTCTGATAAGAAGTCTGCTGTAATTCTTATCTTGTTCCTCCATGGGCAAGGTTCTCCCCAACATCATCCCCTACCCAGGCTTCTTTCAATAATTCCTATTTTTTTTCATTTTTTGTTTTTTAGTGGTTTGACTACAATATGCCTAGGGATAGACCTTTTGTATTCAATGAAACTCTTTGAGCTTTCTGAATCTGTGGTTTGGTCTATAATTCATTTCTGAAAATTATCAGCCACTATTACTTCCAATATTTCTTCTGCTCCATTCTTTCTTCTTCTGGTATTCCAACTATACATATGTTATACCTTTTCAAATTATCCCATAGTTCTCGGATGTTCCATTGGGTTTTTACCCACTTATTTTTCTCTTTGCATTTCATTTTCAGAAGTTTCTATTGACCTATTTGAAAGTTCACTGATTATTTCCTTTCTCATGTCTACTGATAAGCTCATCAAAGGCATTCTTTATTTCTGTTACAGTGTTGTTGATTTCTAGCATTTCCTTTTGATTCTTTCTTAGAATTTCCATCTCCCTGTTTACATTACTTATCCATTCTTGTATGTCGTCTGCTTTTTCCATTAGGGCCTTTAACATATTAATCATAGTTATTTTAAATGCCATGTCTGATAATTACAACATCTGTGTCATATCTTAGTCTGGCTCTCTTGCCTGCTTTGTCTCTTCAGACTGTGTGTTTTTTCTTGACTTTTAGAATGCCTTGTAATTTTTGTTTGTTGAAAGACTGACATGTGCTGAGTTGTAGGAACTGAAGTAAATAGGGCTTTACTGTGAGGATTCATGTTAAGCTGGCTAGCACTGAGGCTCTGTTAATATTTCTGTAGCTGGTGCTAGAGATTTCAAATTCCTCTAACATCCTTGTTTTTGTTTTCCTTGTTGTCTTTGGGCTTTACTAAGTATTATTCCTTGGAGACAGTCAGTGACCTAATGGTTCTATTGGCTGTGATCCACTGTTATTATGCTGGAGTCCTGTTGGTGTAGTGGTAAAGTTTGTTAGGATAGAAATATTCTATAACTTATTAAATCCTGGTATTTAGTAGGTGATATTTTAGTCTGTGGGCTGTAACCCTCAAAGTGTTTCTCTATTGGTATGGCACTTTTCCTTCTTAGATGACACAGGAAGTCTAGACAGGTCTGTTGTGGGAGGAATGAATGATCTTCCTCTGGGTAGAATGAGGCTCTGATGAAGTCTTTCTCCTCCCTCCCCCCGGAGGTTTGCACTCTGTTATGAAGAATGCTCTGGATATATCTCAAGGTGGTTATTCTTCCCCTTCTTTCGCCAGAGCCATTAGGGAATTTTTCTTGGCCCTTCACCATGAGAGACTGATGAGATTCCCAGAGGCAAAACCCATGAGTGTGGTGCTTCCTCAGACTGCAGCCCCCAGGAGTTTCCTGCTCCCATATTATAATGCCCACACTCAGCCTCAAACAATTAATCAATATTACCATTTTACTGTTCCTGCCAGTTCATGGCCCCAGCAGCTTCTGTTCCAGATAAGCTGATCTCAGCTCTGTCTCCCTGGATCTACCTGTTTCCCCATATTTTGGGGTATTGGTTTACTTTGTCATCTCACTTTGCAGATGAATCAAGAAAAGTGACTGACTTTTAGTTTTCTCAGTTTTTTCTTATGGAAAGGATGGAAGTGATGAATTCTAAACTTTTTTACATGTCAGAGCTGAAACTGGAAGTCCAACATTGAGATTTCTTACTCTAGAGTAGAAGAAGGTGTTGACATGGAAAGAGAATACTATCCCTTTCTACCTGAGGGATTTGGAGAGAAAAAATAGAAACAATGGGAGAGGAAAAGAGGATCTGATGCCAGGGTTTTTATTTTTCCTCCTGCTCATCTCAAGGCTAAACTTTAAAGGGGAGTGACTTAGAAACATTCAGGTGAGGGGAGGGAGAGCCTGGGCAGAGGAAGAGTATGAAGCAGTATTCTGCCCTGCTTCAGTTATAGGACTCTGGGGAAAGAGTACCTGCTGGCAGCTGCCCCCCTCCTCTGATACTCTCTGGCAGTACAAGAGAGTTAGTAGGAACTGCTGGCTTACTGCTTTCCTGAGTTTCTCTTGGTTTCCATGCAGTATGTACAAGACTCAGAAGTTCCTGAAAAGTGATTTAAAAGGCAGCAGATTTGGGATGCAATGGACTTGTCGTAGAGTCTGCCATAACAAAAGTAGAGACGACTCCCAGCAGAAGATAAAGAATGGATGCCAAGGCTGGTGGTATCCTGGCAGAGGCAGAACTGCAGATGAGTCAACAGTGCCAAGGAGAGCTGAGATGAAGATCAGTTAGCCAGGGAGGGCTACCAGGTTTAGATTAAACTGAAAGAGTGAAGCAAGGCAAATGAAGGCACTTGCCATGGGCTCAGCTGCAATGGGACAGGTGCCATCAGGCAGAATAACACATTACTTCTTAGACCAGATAAACTAGAGGACAGTACAATAATGCCTCATGGATCTTGAGGGTCCTTCTTCCCGAATAGCACAAGGTCCCAAATAAGAACCTCTCCTCCACATATACCCAGATGCCATCTTGATTTTTATCCAAAGGTAGGAAAACAAACTCCTAAAGAGACTCTTTAGATTATTCTGTCAGATTACAATTACAGATTGAACTAATTACTTTTTATGCTAACCATTAGGCAACACATGAAGAATGTCAGAGAAGTTTAGAAATTTAAATAAAATGCATGTTCTCTGTGTCCATCTGAGTTTATTTGGGGGTTTGTGACTCCACTACATTCTCCTGTCCATTACTCTGACTTATCTTCTTTATAACACATCATGATCTTAAGGTTTCTTATTTATTTGTTTGATTTGTATGTCTACCTCAGTAGAAAGAGAGCTTCAAGGAAACAGTAGCCTGGAAGACTTTGTCTCATTTGTCACTGGGAAGCTGACCCTGAGAACAGGGTCTGGTTCACAGAAGGTGCTCAATCAATACTTTTTGAATGAATGGTGCTTTGTAAAGCCTCTTTGTCAGGTGAGACATATGGGTGTAAGGACTGTGAACCTCAAATAATTCAAATAATTATTTTAATTATTTAAACCTCATAAATTATTTTAATTAATGTTTATTAAGTGCCAAAAGCACTTTACATATGTAGACTCTTTTAAATACTTACAACACCACCATGAAGTCAGTAATATCATTATCCAATTTCTAAATGAGAAAATGAAGGCACAGAAAGGTTAGGTAAATTGTGTAGGTCACAGAGCCCATGAGAGTTAGGGCCAGGGTTTCAAACAAAGCATTATGGTTCCAAAGCCTGTACTCCCATCCACCATGCCACACTGCCTCAAAATCTCATGTGTGGCCTCAGCTCACCGCCTCCTTCCCCTCCTCCCTCACACCAGATGAGCCACAGACGGTTAAGTAGGCAGCGAACACTTCTCAAGATGTTTTCATCGATTTTGCCAACACTCAGCTGCTTTATCGGCTCTGATGAAACATTTGTGACAACCACAGCAATTGCAATGATCATTTCCATGCTGAAAACATTTGCCTACAAAGCAGACATTTTCTCTTCAAAGTAAACACTGGTGCTGCTGAGAGGCGGCTGCCCATACCCACGCCGTGCATACTGCTTCCTCTAAATGCCTCGAAGGCAAAATCCCCCCAAGCAATGATGACAACAGAGAACAGGATGTGGGCTTCTCCTCCAGGAGACCTCGTCTGACATTCTCAGGCCAGTCATGAAGTGTCTCCCCTCACCCTCACCTGTGAACCCGAAACCCAGCCCTTACTCCACACATACTAACAACACTAGGCACAGAGCAGTCACCCTTCCTGATTATGTGTCTGGTCTCCGTCTTGACTGCATCATGAGGGTATGGATGACGCTTTATTGATCTTAAGCCCAGCACTCAGTGCATTTGCTTCATTAATTAGTTAATTGTAAGCAGAAGAAGATGTTGAAACCCCCTGAAGCTGGTCCTATTGAGTTCAGAGGAAAATAAGATAGAAGCCAATAGTGTTGGGTAGAGAGAGGAAGAACCACCTTAGAGTAGGATTTCCCTAAGTATATTTCAGTAAGTCCTACTCCAAAAGATATTAATAGGGCATTTGGTGTGAGGGTGGGGTGGGGAGGCTCTCATTTCCAAATAAGATGAATACATGCAGAATTAAGTTGAATTAAAGCAAAAAAAAGTCTGTGTCTGCAGGACTTCTCAGAGCCTTTGGCATGTCAGAATGCCTGGTGAATCCCCAAAATGGGCATAAGTGTATAGCATTTTGCAAATGCATTTGACCATAGGCCTGTTTCTTTTCCGGGCGTTTCAGCATCCTAGTGGACTATAAAAACCAACGTGAAGAAATGCTGTCTGCACAGGAGAGGACAGAAACTCCTCAGTCAATGTTTTACATGGGCATGGATGGACTGATCACACAAAGCTGATCATTAGCATGGCTGAAGTCTTCTTGAGAATTGAGAGGTCCAGATGGCATCTCTGCAGGAACAGCCTCTCAGACACATGGAAGAATGTACTGCAGACATAACAAAATGGAACACTACATGCTAAGTCCCGTGCTGGGTCTTCTCAGGAAACTAATTCAGCCTCCGACAGCCCTGGGAGGTCAGTGTTAATATCCATTAATGAGGAACTCCAGGACTGTGGAGGCTGGCCAGTGGACTTTTGTGGACAAGATGGGAGTCTTCCAAACACAAATCCAGTGGCTTCTCTACATTACCTAGCTGCTTAAATAAAGACGAAAACCCAAAATGTGTGAGCAGTTCACTTCTCTTTCAAGGCTCTGGGGTCTGAAAGACCATCTTCTCCTTGAAGAATCTGACCAGAAACGAGCTTCACCTGGGGCAAGATGGAGACCGCCCCCCCCCCCGACCCCACAAGTCAGAAAGAAGCTCTTCTCGTACCTCATCTACACACCAAATCACGAACTTTGCCAGCGTTCTTAAGTGATTGTGACTGTTTCGTTTTCGAAATATCAGTTGGCCTGTTCGAGTAATTTTATACTTAAATTATTTAAATGCAATCTATCCATTGAAGCAATTTCCCCTGCACAGGAGAAGTGTTTTCTTTTTTAGGGAACTGAAGCATGATAAATAAATGAATAAAGACTTGTAGCTGTGTCTCTCTCTCTCCTGAAGAAAGCACTTCAGTGGCGAGTCCCTCTTGTCAGAAATCTTGGAACTCATAATATTCCCTGTGGTTCTGCTGCTCAGCATTAAAAATAACCAAAGACTCGAGTCACAGTTGTGTTTTTTTTCTAGACACGAAGCACATTTTACGCCACAATGCCCGGGATGACACAGGGACAGTGCAGAGCTTGCTAATATTCTCTACTGCCTCTCTCCCCAGGCCTGCAAGCAGTTAGAATGGCTTAGTGGTGATCACAAATGCTGTCCCATTTGGAAAGCACTTCTTTAAGGCAGCACCGATTAAAATTCATGAAAGGCGGCTTGCTTGCATAAATAAATTAAAAGATGCAAAACTAAAGTTTAAACACCCATACACAACTAGCATTTTGCAAACACCATATGCACCGCAGTTCTCAATTCTGGGCTGTCATGCAAGAAGTAGGGAAAGAGGCCTCATTGGGTTTGAATGCATAAAACTGGGAGCACCTTTATCATCTTTGGCACAAAGGAGTCTCAGCAGCAAAGTGTGAACTAATTGATTTGCACCTTGTCTAAATGCATATGGATTTTAGGGAAGCATGCCAATATCTGGAGAGTATTGTTAAAAAAAACTAAAAACAGAATGAGCACAGTTTTTGCAATCATAACAATGCCAGGTCCTAGCTCTTAAAACTACTATGCTATTTTGGGTAAATCATGGACAGTCTCTGATGCCCAGTTTTCTCATCTGTAAAATAAGCGTAAGACAACTAACCTCTAACCTTAGATTATGGTATGGAGAGTAAGTGATATGCCATACTTAGGTCAGCTGGCAGAGAGGAGGTGCTCGCAAACGTTTAATTCCCCTCTTCCTGTCTTTATCTTACATTTCTACAATGGTGGCATTGTGAAAAAGGAATGAGCTCTGGGGTTACAAGCTTTAGAGCTGAGCCCCAGCTCTGCCATTCACTGGCTGTGTGACCTCAGAGAACTGATTTCATCTCTCTGAGCCTCAGTTTCTTCCTTCATAAAGTGAAGATGTTAACGTCACCTCTCTCCCAAATGTACATAACATCTATGAGGTATCTGGTCCTTTCAACATTATAAGGTAGACATGACCAGCAACCTTATCACCATTTCCTTAGTGAAGAAATCTTAGAGAAGATTTTATTTTCCCTCCAGAACTCTAAGGTAGAGAGTGTGTAGTGCATACATTCTCTCTCTAAGATAGAGAGTTCTGGAGGAAAAATAAAATCTTCTCTAAGAATACATAACTGTAATGACATACCTCACACAGGTTTGGAGTTCAAATTTACACTATCCATGTTGTTTGGTGACCCTGCCCACCCCCCCACCACCCCGCCTGACCTCGCAACATAGGAAATTAACAAAAAATAAATAGGTCTCACCACTGCCTTAGGATCATCAGGAAAACGATGCTAAGAGATGAGAAAGAGTGAGCCCAAAGTGACTTAGCAGATGTGCGACAGAGCCAGGACAAAAAAGCAAATGAGCCTAGCTCCCCCAATTCTACTGCATGTGAGGTATTGGCCCTCCTCCCACTCCAGGGCCTTTTTGCTGACTCTGAGGCAGCTCAGGACCTGCCTGGGAGAAACCTGGTCCAGGTTTCCTTCAGCTGTGGGCATTTAGAGGCCCGCCCCACCATGATGGAATGAATATGATTTCATCCCTAAGCTCCAAAGCTTTGCTGCCATATTCTGATTATTCAGTGCAGTTGGCATCAATGGGATACATTTCAATCTATCTAAGGAAGAAGTATGCTCTTTTCTGAACACCCTGAGCTGCTCTTCTCAGAGCGGGAGAGGCTGGAGCTGGAGTTCCACAAAACCTTCACATGGGAGAGGTGAGTTCATGGGAGAACAGCTTAAGTAGGCTTGAAATACATTCCCCTTCATGAGTTGGTTGGGTGGGGGAATCACATGAGAAGCCTGGGAACATCCATCTGGCATTCTCTATCTGGAGCTCTCTAGCAACATATTAAACCTCTGGGATCACTAGGAATCAGGGCCAGACCCAAGGGGGAAAATTCTAAAACACATTGTATCTGTCAGTAGTCTTGGAGGGAGGCAAAGGAAATAAATTCTGGCTAATAGAAGCAAATTAAAAGTGTGAGAGGAATTATAAAGAAGATATCAGGGAAAATAGTCTTCAATAGGTAGAATGGTAATCTGAAATTCTCCTTCAAAAAATACCTAGAAATACTAGAAAGATATGATAAACAAACTATGTATTTTAGCTCTTTTTTTTCTTTTCTTTTTTTTTTTTTTTTTGTAGAGATGGGTTCTTGCTATGTTGCCTAGGCTGGTCTTGAACTCTTGCTCTCAAACAATCCGCCTGCCTCAGCCTCTGGAATAGCTGGGGTTGCAGGCATGGGCCACCATGCCGGGCTATATTTTAACTTTTAAGAGCTTGTAAGAAAGTAAAAGAAATCCCTGGGGCAATTAAAATAAAGAGGAAACTAGACCCTTGTGAGCTGATCCTGAACCGCCCTGGTAAGTAGGTAGGGAGGTGTGAAAGAGCATGGGAGGTGCCAATATCATTGACCTAAAAGCTTGGCTTTTTGTGCCTACCTTGGAACAAAAGACCAAATCTTAACACCTGAACAAAGACATCTGCATAAAGCCAGAACACTCAAGGGGTTACACCATGTATAAAAGAAAAGACTTGAAAATCCACTCAAGCTAGTCTCTGTGCACAAGGATGCTTGTCTATACTGATTGAGCTCTGGAGGGAAAATAAAATCTTCTCTAAGAATACGTAACTGTAATGACATACCTCATACAAGTTTGAAGTTCAAATTTACACTATCCATGTACATTTTTGGCGACCCTCCCCACCCCTACCCCTGCCCTGCAACACAAGAAATTAACAACAACAACAAAAATAGGTCTCAAACAAGAAATACTTTGGGGCACCTGGCAGATGCAAGGTTTATGTCATTATTTTCTATATTTACGTAATTCACAGTGAAACACTTAACTAATACAATGAGGAAAAAATCTGAGTCAAGACAGTAGGAAAAATAACAGGGCCATGTTTTCAAGAAAATTAGATAATATAAATACTGGAAAATTGTAAAATAATAGTCTAACTCATTAAAAGCAAAAAGAAACAGAACATGAGAAATGAGCAAGACATTAAGGAAAAGAGTCAGGCAGATTTTTTAAAGATCCAAAAAACAGTGATAAAAGTAAAAATTGTTGCCATTGAAATTTAAAAGAAAAAAAAACCGTCAATGAATGGGTTGAAAACCCACTATAAAGAGGGAAAAGAGAATTAGTGAAATGGGAGATACGCATTATAATGAAAATGTGGAAGTCCAAAGAAAATGCTTCAGACCAGTAAGAAAAGAAATGAGTTAACTGACTGACAGAATACTTCTCAACAGAAATAGGAGAAAACAGAATATAGTGGACTAATAGTTTCTTTTCTTTTTTTAGAGACATGGTCTTGCTCTGTCACCCAGGCTGGAGCGCAGTGGCACCATCACAGCCCGCTGCAAATGTGAACTCTTGGCCTTAGGTGATCCTCCCATCTCAGCCTCCCAAAGTACTAGGATTACAGGCATGAGCCTCCATGCCCAGCCCGAATAATATTTTCAAAGTACTGAGATAAAACCACTGTCAACCTCAAATTCTACATCAATCTAAATATTTTTCTTCAATCATAAGATTAAGGATGAAGACATTTCTGGACACATGAAGACTAAAGATGAATACCACCAATAGACCTTCATTTAAAAAAATTACTGGTGAGCTGTGGTGGCTCACACCTATAATCCCAGCACTTTGGGAGGCCAAGGCGGGCGGATCACCTGAGGTCAGGAGTTCGAGACCAGCCTGGCCAACATGGCGAAACCCTGTCTCTACTAAAAATAAAAAAATTAGCCGGGCATAGTGGTGGGCACCTGTAATCCCAGCTATATGGGAGGCTGAGGCAGGAGAATCACTTGAACCCAGGAGGTGGAGGTTGCAGTGAGCCAAGATCATACCACTGCACCCCAGCCTGGGGACAGAGCAAGACTCCATCTCAAAAAAAAAATAAAAATATTACTAAACACTATATTTCACGAAGAATATTGAAAGAGAAGAAAAGGTTGAGCTGCAAGAGTGAAAGGTAAGCAAAGAAACTGGCAAATAAGTGGGTAAATCTAAATAAATGTTAACTTAGTAAGTAATTATAATAACAACTAATTTCAGGGTATAAAAACAAGGTGGAACTAAAATAGAGGGCAATAATGTAAAGTGCGAGAAGTGAGATTGGTGTTAAAACAGTCAAGGTCCTTTTGTTGTATATTTTATATAAAAATGTATATTTTATACATGTAGTATATATAACATATATATGATATATACATGTTCTACATATATATACATATATACGTAATCCCCCCAAAATAAACATACAAATCCATAAACTAAAAGGTAGAGAATCTCAAATTGGATTTAACATAAAGCATATTGGGAAATTAAATTACTTCTGATAAATTTAGATTTGTAAGTTCAAGTTTTGATGAAATCCTTCTACTCTAAACACTTGGGCAATGTTAGGAATTTTAGGGGACAAAGACATCATTCTCTTTACTCTCCTCACCTAAATTCAGTAAAAGTTGAGATACAGACACAGCAGTTAGACATACAGAGATCAAAGTATCATTTTATTACTGATCACAACTCTGTCTTTTCTTTAGGTGTACAATGACATACTACATGCTGAACCCTGGAAGGTGGACTGAGTTGCTCACCCAGTGACAGATAGCGCTAGGCAACCTTAGGCCTTCCCCTTAGGGGACAGAGTCTTCTCCTGTAAACGTTATGACATGAGGAGGGAAAGAAGAATCCATGCTTTCTACAAGATGTAGATAAGAAGAGAGAGAAGGAGGGAAGAAGGAACTGGGCTGACCACAGTCAGCCCATGCAATAGAAGCACTGAAGTATTGCCATGGGACAGACGACTTGATTTTTGACTGGGAACATGAGGGTCAGTAAAGGCAACTGTGAAAACTATCAGATAGGGAGAGGCAAGCACCAAGAAATAGAAAATAATATATAGCTAAAAATAAAACCTGCAACTTGAGATTATCCTATTGACCAAAATTATAAAGCACATAAAGAAATCCAAAGCTAATAAAGATAGCCAACAAAAAGAAAAATCAGGGCATGTGTTCTGTCCACATAAAATTGATGTTATTAAAGCAGTTTTCCAAAGATATTAAAACACAAGCATTTAAAAATTCTCAAAGAGAACAACAAAGAAATAAATTCTATTAAATAAAGAGCAAAAAGTGATGAAATAAAAAAGTTGGGAAATGAATAGGTATATGTAAAAAGGAACCGATTCACAATTTACATTCTAAGAGATGAACAGTGGAGTCATTGAAATAAATTATTAAATGAATAAACGCCGAATCAGACACAGTTGAAATGAGAATTAGCAAACTAGAGGATAACAACAAGGAATTCAGCCAGACCTCAGCAGAAAGAGAAAAAGGGATGATTTTTTAAAAAATTATAGCAAAGAACAGTTTAGGGAAGTAGAGAATAGACTGAGAGTCTCCAACATACATCTGAGTTCCTGATAAAAATAATAGAGGAAGTGAAAGGGAAGTAATGTGATAAAACAATATAATTCTCCAGGACTGAAAAAAGATATGAGGATTCTTGGTTAAAAGTAGAGGACTGGGAGCATTCACTACACTTTTATCCCTTCCTAAATTTCACTAAAATGACAGTGAAGGGATTTTAAAAGTCATACATTAACAAAGCAAAAAAGAACAAGAGAGAAGGCAATAGCAACAAAATTTTGGAAGTTAGAAATAAAATAAGACAAAAATCTGTCTTAGCAAATTTTAGAATGCTGAATCCTAAACCAGCAGTGGGAAAAGTCAAGAGGCAACCCAGTTTCTATCACAGAACTAGCTAAAGGCTCGGGATTTTACAACAGCTGAGAACTTATGGAAACTGGGGTAAAGATGGGGCTAAACACAGGTGAATTGGGTAAGAAATCTGTGTGAAAATCTATCAGATCCCACACCACTCCTCACTATAGGGCAACTGCCCCTGTTCACCCAGCCAAGACTGGAGTCCTTTTCTCGCAAGCAGTGCTTCTCCTGGTGTGGACCCAGGAGCAGCAGCTTCAGCACCACCTGGGAACCTGTTTGACATGCAAATTATTGGACCGCAACTCAGACTTAACTGAGCAGAAATTTAAGGGGTGGCACCCAGCAATCTGTGATTTAACAAGCTCTTGAAATGTGAGAGCCACTGTTCTAAAACAAAGGGTGTTTGTTTGTTTATTTGTTTGAAACAGAGTCTTGCTCTGCCACTTAGTCTGGACTGCAATGGCATGATCTTGGCTCACTGCAACCTTCACCTCCTGGATTCAAGCAATTCTAGCACCTCAGTCTCTGAGTAGGTGAGATTACAGGCACATGCCACCACACCCAGCTAATTTTTGTATTTTTAGTGGAGATGAGGTTTCACCAAGTTGGCCAGGCTGGTCTTGAACTCCTGACCTCAAGTGATCCACCTGCCGCAGCCTCCCAAAGAGCTGGGATTACAAGTGAAGGATTTTAAATGGCAGGGCTGTAAGCATAATGGAGATGGATACATTATATTGAATATAGTAACATTTGGTAAAAGTGTCCTTACTGAATGTTGAGGCTCAGCATTATTTTCTTCTTGACTCTAGAATGCTGGCAGATAGAATACAATATCATCTCCAGGAAAGAGACCAAAAGGGACTTCTCTGGGGAGTGTGACAAAATGCAACCAAACAAAAAGTGAAAGACCTTCAGGTACAGACAAGGAAGGCTCTCTGAGTAAAAGCCCAGCCACCCTACCTTTAAGCTCACAGTTGGCAAACCTTATAAGGTGTCTAAAGCCTCTATTCAGGTTTGAAGTCCTGCATTCTGAAATATGGTCAGACAACCAAGGGCTGTCAGACACCCAGATATCTAAGGAAAGCTTCTGACATCATAGATTTCTTTTTAATGGTACACCATGGAGAACTAGTGAGAAGAAAACTATAAAAACACCTATCAGTCATATCCTTAGAAAATTAATACTGCAATCATTCCTAAAAAAAAAACTGAAAACTGAGAATATTCAGAGAACAAAAGGGAGATCAGGGAAATTAAAAATATCACAAAAATGAGAAACACAATAGGAAGTTTTAAATTAGAAAATTTCCAGGAAAAAAAAATAAAGATGAAGAGAAGAATACCCAGAAAGTAAAATATAAATAAATTAAAAACATACGTCAGGAGATCTAATAACCAAATAATAGGATTTCTAGGCAATTTGAGGAAATGAAACAAATTATCAAAAGTATAATTCAAGGAAAGTCCCCAGGACAAAAGAACCTGAGTTTCCTGATAAAATAGTTTATCAGGGCAATGGATTAAAAAGAAAATTTTAAGGACTTATGGCAAGACATAGCATTATAAAATTTCCAAATAATGGGGACCAAGAGAAAGTTCCACAAGTTTCCAGAGAAAAAACACACCCCAAAGGCTCAGGAATCAGATTGACTTCAGACTGATATCAAACTGGAGGTTGGAAAACGATGGAGCAATGCCTTAAAAATTCATTCTATTCTCAAACTATTAACAAGGTGTGAAAGTAAAATAAAAATATTTTTAGATCACAAAAGATTACTTTCCATTCAACTTTCCCAGAAAGCCACTAGAGGATACACTCCAAGAAAAAGAGAGAATAATGGGATAGAAGATGGTGAAGGTAGATCCCGGGAAGAATGCTGTGCACAGACAGGGAGAGATCATAAGAAGTCAGGAGCCTCCTGGAGAGAAATTGCTGGAAAACCTCATGTAAATAAGTCTTGAGAGATACACATATTGGACAAAGGGTTTGCAATTTAGTTACTGATTTCTACATGTAATTCTAAGCAAGTCGGGGAAAAATGATAAATATTAACCCCAGAAAAAAACTAAATGTTG
Source organism: Nomascus leucogenys (assembly GCF_006542625.1). Lineage (NCBI taxonomy): Eukaryota > Metazoa > Chordata > Mammalia > Primates > Hylobatidae > Nomascus > Nomascus leucogenys. The sequence goes on from NC_044395.1 coordinate 76,703,840, forward strand.
CCAAGGAAAGGAAAAATCAGTTTGCTACATGAATCATTTGTAAAGGTCATTACCTGAAAATAATAATATAAACACTAAATATTTATCTCTTAAAATGACAACATTATCATATTATAATTAGAAGGATGTGGGGTTTGGGAAGAAGATGAGTTGGGTCAGGAGAGCAAGGAGCTAAATTCTCATCTTCCCTCATGGGAAGTCCATAGGTAATGCCTAAACTGAACACTGATTAAGTAGCAATTTGAGTATATTACTGTTAATAAGGGCATGGAAGTAAATAACAAATCTATTAGCTTTTTTGGGTGAAGTGGTTGTCTCTGAGAAAGAACAAATGAGGAGATGGGGGACAGCGAGCTTCTATTTGGTATAATTGACTCTGCAACGCTGTTTGATTCTTCAAATTTTATTCCATAACTAATATGGCATAATTTTTGTAATTTGACTGTCATATCTCAAGCCCTGTGAGACCAGGAGTTATATCTTGGCAGCCACTATCACTGGAAGAAGAATGACCTTGAGCCAGAGATTTCTAAAGCTATTTGATTCTTCAAATTTTATCCATAATTAACTTTAAAAAAATAAAAAATTCAAAGAGAAAAACATAGAATTAGATAATAGGCCTTTGAGTTGGGTTTCAGCTTTACTTAAAGTATGGTCATCTCTTGGGGGCAATGTATCTAAAGAAGTGTGTTAATTTTTCCCTCTTAAATTAGTTCATTTTAGAAAATATATTTTTAGAAAGAAAAGAAAGATCATTTTACAGGTGAAGTAAAATGTTCCAAGGAGATCTCGGTCTTTTTACTGCTCTCGGAAGACAACACAGAGGAAATGAATAGGAACCATTTTTCTCGGTTGCTCGGAGACCTTGTTGAAGTAACGTGAGAACTACTGAGGGCATATGAGACATGCCTGACAATGTCAAAACAGCAAGCAGCCTCATCTTCCATTTTATATTTTGAAATAGGAAAGAAAGCAGATGAAATAGCTTTTTCATTATTTTCCACAGCCCAAAAGGAAATTCACTTCAATTTTAATAACATTTCTATTTCTTATTTATCATCATGCAAACCTTACAAAAATTGCAAACTCTAAATTTAAGGGACAGGGTGGAGGGATGAAAAAGAAAATGTTTCTGTCATCTAGTCTTTTTTTATTGAACTAAAAATAAAACCTATGTTGCTTTTGATGTAGTAAACAGATGGATAATAGTTAGTTCAGCAAATGGCCGTGAAGTCTCAGGAAACCGGCTCAAGGCTATGCAGCCAAGAACACCCAAGGTCACACCACAAAACTGGTCAAGTGCAGATGCAAATCCTGCCTTAACTAGCCTTGACGCCATAGATTCCACTCATGACATAGCCAGCGTGAACAATGTTCAGCACCACTCCCACCACAGCCAAGAATGATCCACTGCTCTTCAACCACCAGGTCTCCAAGAAACTCTTCCTCCTGGTCCCCATTCTTTGCATCAGTAACTCCTGATTTGTATCCTAGGTTGTGTTTTCATTGGTTATACCTGAGGCCTACAACCATTCTACAGTTATAGGAGCTGTAAAATGCTAGGTAAAAGAGCCTCTGGCATTTTCAACTACCCACCAAGACTCATAAAGGGGAAGGGCATTTAACATCAAGCCAGGGAAAGCGACAGAACAATGACTATCATAACTTGAACCCGATCAGATGCCAGTGAAGTACATGGACTCTGCAGTCAAACTGACTAGGTTCAAATCCCAGCCCTTTTCCTTGAGCTACTGAACCAAGTACACTGCCAGCCTAGGGCCTTTGTCCTGCTCTTTCCTCTTCCCGAGATTCGTTCCCCTCTGATATGGGATTATTCACCTGATTCATCTTGGTGAGCCATATTGTTTGAAGCCATATCCTCCTTGCTTTCTTTATGTTCGTTCCATGATTTATATGTATCCCTAAAACTTATGACCATGGGATAAACTGTATCACATACCTGTTGATCTTCTTCCTTACTGTTTGTGCCCTACTCTACCTACCCCACTTGGTTGTAGGCCCCACGAAGACAAGAGTACTGTTTGTTTTGTGCACTGCTGTATTCTCCAAAACCCAGAACAGCACCTGGTGCATAGTGGACACTCTATCAATATTTTGTGATTGAGTGAATGGAATCAGCCAGCCAAGTCATTTCTTTGAGCCTTAGCTTATCATCTGTAAAATGAGTTTCATAATAGAAACTGCATCATAAGATTATTTGAAAGATTAAATAAGATTAGCATCTTCAGTGAGATGGTGATAGTCTCCTTACCCATCCACCTTGCATTTCCTATTTCCATCTCAACCTACCCGCACTGGGGCAGTTAGACTAAAGCCCCTACTACTTTAGGAAAGCTGTCATGGTAGGACCAGAGAACAAAGGGATCACATTCTTGGTTTTGAAGTTCAATGCTCTCAGTCCAGAAGTAAGAGAGAAACTATTTAGAAGAATATGTGATCAAGTATAACCAGTTTTTCCAGTCTCACTACCCATACCCATAAAACTTTCCAAGGTAGGGAGGAGGGGAGAGAGTGCCAGAGAAAAAGCAAAGGACTGTGGCCCTTGCCGTGGGCCCCACCTCCCCTCCACAGGTGTCAGCTGCAGAGACAGAAAAGCGGTCAGGAGAGCTGTGGATACAGAGGAAAGGGTCCATTACTGTGCTCCCATCTGGCCTTCTGTTGGATGGCAACTCATGGGGGCCCAGGAACAGATAGCAGAGATAGTTCCATGGGGCTCCAGAGGCAGGGGTCCTGGACACCCATAAGTCTCCAGTGTTCCCAGCACAGCACCGGAAAATAGCCAGCTCCCCCTGTGTGGCATGGGATGGCATTAGAATTAGGAGAGAAAGATGCCACATCAGAGAAGAGCAGAGACTATGAAGCCAGGACTAGGTGGGACAGCAATGCCCAAACACCTGGGAGAGGGTGCCAGTGACCAAGACCAGAAGTCACATCTTGGCAGCCACTATAATTGGAAAAAGAATGATTGTGGGCCAGAACCTCAGCCTTTTCTCAACTCATACCCATACCAGGATACATCTCAACACCAGAATGCATATGCCACACCAAGGGGAAAAAGAGAAAGGGAACAAGTTTGAATGTATTGAGCTTACTTACTGAGCAACTTAGAAAACCCTGAGGGGACCCAGATTCCTCAATACTAGAATTGGATATCTATCATGCAGAATGGGGGCTTATAAAAACATATAATTAACAAAAATGAAGTCACAGAACAAAAGAGTTACATCTATTTAATTCAATGATTACATGGCTTATGAAAACCGGTCTTGCCAAAATATGTAAAGAACTTATTACAGTGTCTGGCTTTTAGTGAACAACTAAACAGATGGAAGCTGCTGTTATCACTGTGATGACCTGCTGGGCACCAGGCCATTCACTTCAAGCGCGTCACCTCTAACTCCCACAACAACCCTATAAGGAAGGTATTTTATTATTTCTCTTTCACAATCATGAAAAATGGGACTTGGAAGGATTCAATGATTTGGCCAAAGTCACACTCTTAGGAGAGGCCAGAGCTTTGAACCTAGGTCGCCTGATTCCATTCCAGGTTTCCACATCTCACACTCCCTCTTAGGGGATGGGAGTCCTGCTTAGGTCAGGGGACACTTGCTCTGGTGAGACAGCTGGATGGAGCTGTCCTGGGCTGGTGGGCACTGCCAGCCCTTGAGAATGCTCCCATCAGTTGTGGCAGGGACCCCAGGCTGTGAAAAACAGTCCAAATCCAAATTGGCCTCTCCAGGGTTACCTACGTAGGCAGGGCTTGCTTTGTGATGTAGAGAGAATCCAGGGGCCTGTGGACTTTGAACTGAGACAGTGGTTGATTTCCCTCATAGGTCTTCTAATCACTCAGCCCCGAGACCCTCAAGTCACAAAAGTGTGTATGAAAAGAGCAAAGTCCTCCTCTGAGAAGCCTAAAATAACGAGTTGAGATACCAGAGGGAGGAAAGCCCTACCCACTTCAGCTGGGGCAGTATCTGGGCACTGCAGTCTAATTCCAGCTGCAATGATACCTCATGCCTTCTTCATGAGAGCAAGAGAGGCCCAAACACTGGGTCAATGTCCCAGGTGGAGCCACAGAACCCAAATGTCCACCAGGGAGCACCAGTGAGTCATATGGGTCTTTGGCAGAGTGGTGAGGGAACTGGTGGGGGATTCAGGGTCATTTCCAGGTTCATAACCAAATATCTTCGAATTTTCCTCACTTGGGTGCAGGTGAGCTAGAGAAACAAGGGACAGGTGATTATGCAGTGACTTCAGGGTCATTTTGCTGTGTTTCATTCTCTCCTCCCACAAGTAACACATACACACACACAGACACACACACACACAGGCACACACACACAGGTACATGTGTACATGCCATGCGGAGCCCTGAATCCAATCTGCTCTAGCAAAGCCTGCTTTTTCTGGAGTAAAAATGGTCCTACACTTCCAATAATTTGTTTGAGCTGTTATTTAACAGATTTCTTTTGCCTAATCCTCTCTTGTATCTCCTGATTCTCCACACCACCTGAACAGTCACTGCACGTCATCTCCTGGTCCCTTCAGGCCCCCGCTCTTTCCGATGCTTCTCTCTGAATAACAGGCCTGAGTACAAACACGTCAGAGGTGAATGTGCCCTGCTTTGGTCAAATAGTCTCCCGGGACAGTGCTGTCCAGGAATCTCCTTGGCTGCCACCTCCAACCAGGAAGGACCCAATCCAATCACAGCAAGAGACTACCTGAGCTGTGAATCCCAGGCCTCCCTTGACCAAGTACAAGTGACCCATGGCATGAGGAGAGTGAGGGTTTAGGAAATAAAGCTGCAGACTCTGGAGAGGTTTCTATTTTTCAAGAGGGCTGATTACCAAGGTTACAAAAGCAGGTACCAGAGTTGAGGCCAATTAAAACTGCCTGATAAAGTTTCATCTGTCCCTGTTGTATAAGATCTCAATGTTCAAACATGACAAAGGAGTGGAGGGTGTTCTTTGAATGGACTTTTTTTGGACAGAAGCCTAGGAGAGCAGAAGCAGACCCTTAGCACTAGGAAATGTAAAGAGGTTCAGCAAAATCCTCTGGCCAATGGTGTGCCCTATCCACACCTGTATTCACGACACAGGCGGGAATGGTTTATGTTCTAAAAGAGGAGTGGTCTCTGAGCTTAAAGTGCATCACTAAACAGACAGCTGAGAAGCCTCCTGCCTCCAGTGATGGCTTCTCTGAACCATGATGTCTTTATTCTCATAGAAGCTCACCTTTCTGGCAGAGAAATTGCCCAAAGCCAAAGCATCAATCAGATCTCCAAAAGCTCCACGATAGTAAGTAACCATGACTGAGCTCTTTCAAACAGTCAGACCCTGTCCTGGGTGTGACTTGGTTCTCAAGCTTTGTAACCCTTACATCTATCTTCTGAAATAGTTACCATTTACTGTCCCCAATTTATAGGTGAAGAAACTGAAGCACAGAGAGGTGAAGTAATTGCCTAAGGTCACACAGTTAGGAAGTGACTAGGCTGGGATTCGAACAGAGTGAAGCCACCTCACCACACTGCCTTTCCTGGGATCACTTCTATTATACCCCTTAACCCAATGTGTTGCCACTGTTTGCTCATTTATCACCTCTACCCTTGATCATGAGCTCCTCGAGGGAAGGCACTATGTGTTATTTATTTCTGTATGTCCTCAGACCCAGCATAGGATGTGATTCGAATAGATGTTAAAAAATGTTGAGTTGAATGATGGGCCTATCCTTTAAAAGCTTGCACTACTGCAGAAGAGAAATGTAACTAAAAAAAAATTCTGTTGAATTCTTGCCATGCAAAAAGCACTACACTGAGTACATTGCACATATTGTCCCCTTGAATTCCCTGAAATTCTCTGAGAGGTAAATGCTATTTTTAGCTCAGTTTCACAGAAGGAAACCTGTGTCACAGAGAATTTAAGTGGCATATACATGACCCCACAGCTGGGACTCTCCTTTAGACATTCGACTTCATTGCTGTACATTTTATTTATGATCTATGTTGCTGCCCTTGTGCTATAAGAACAATGAGGAGCCTAAGGAGGAAGGACCTCCTTCCACCCAGAGGATCAAGAAAGTCTTCCTGGAAGAGGTAGCACCTGGCATAGATTTTTAAGGATGAGTAGGATCTGGAACTGCACAGATGGGCAGGCAAGGCAGGACACCCATGCAGAAGAAACCATGTGAGCAAACACACAGAGGCAGACAACTGCCTGCAGCATGTGCAAGAAAACCAGAACCACTTGCACTTGGCTGCAGCTCCGTATGAATGAAGAGGAACATGTGAGATTGAGTTAGAAAGGAAGCCTGGAGCCAAATTGTAGAGAATTTTGAATGATAAGCCCTGGGGTTTGAATTTTAGTTACTGGGCAATGGGGAGCCATTGAGTGCTTTTGAGCAGGAAGTGATATATTCAAATTGTGCTTAGGATGATTTAGTAACCAGAAAGAGGACAGCTTAAAGCAGAGAGATATAGGCAGGATAAAGAGCAATTAGGATTACTAGAAAGATGGGATCAGTGTCTTAACCAGACCTGGAGAGGAGAGAATTGAAGCAATAGATAATTTGATGCCAGATCCAATTATTTAGCAACTAGTAAGGTGTAAGGGCTATGATGGAGGAAAGAGTTAAGAGAGATGTTAAGGTTTCCTCCTGGCTCAGAGGATGACAGTTCCCTTAGCAGAGTGCATGTTCATAGGAGACAGACCTTGTCAGGGCCGGTGGATGAAGCTAATGAGCCATTTCCCCCACACTGGGAGCATTTTCTAAAGGGTCAAATCTAAATTCCAGGTCATCTGCCCTCTCAGCCGGGAGAACTCCAGTTGGTAACACAGGACTCAATTTCCATTTCTTAGACAAATTTTCTTTCTAGATTTGATTTACACAGAGTGATGTATATTTCAGATCAGTGTCAGGCATCAATAGCCACCACACACACACACACACACACACACACACAGACACATGCCCACCACCACTAATGACCAAGAGCTTAATGAAACCTCCTCCTCTGTGTGAGCCACATTAGTGACTTGATCCAGTAATAGAAGACAAGCCATACAAATTGAAAACTAAAAACTTCCAGATTCCATCCTGCTTTTCCTTATGTCACTTATTTTATGCTGCATGAATTGGATATTAGTTTCTCCGTTTCGCTGAAATGTCGGATCACTAGGGTAGCTTCAGCAGACTCAATTTCGCTTAGAGTAATAGAGTGAGATTATTCAAAATTATTTCCAGTGGGCTGAGCCTGCCTGTTCCTTCTGTTATGAGAATAGAAGTAAACAACTCGCCACCATCCTTGCGAGCTGACATCCTTGACACAGCGCCCCTGTTCCTAGCTCCTTAATCGCGAGAGCATTTTGGTTTTAGCTACGCTCAATTAATTCATCCAGGAAAGGGTCCAGTCTGAAAGAGTTGATTTAAAGTGAGATAAACTGGGTATCTGCTTGGAAAACCAGATGATCCCAAATATGTCTTTCATAGTGAGAAAATGAAGAGCTCTCTCCACATTTAAAGCAGTAACTTCTCAGCGGCAGTTTTTTGTTTTTTGTTTTTTTTTCCCTTCAGAGTTTAAGCAGGAGCAGGAGCAGGAGCAGAGGTAATCAATGGGATGCCCCTCCTGGGGTATGAGAGGGCCGTGCTGTTGGGGATGAAGACACCTCCAAGCCCCCCACAATCCCTGCTGTGCCCCTGGGTCTGCTGAGACCAGGTATAAAGGGCTGGGGAGTCCGAGTTGAGTTTTTAATCCTCTGCTAGACACAGCTGGTTCCTCTCTTGCAGTGGAACACAAAAAAGCTGAGCTAGCACTTGGGAAAGTGGGATGTCAACATTTTTTGCTCAAATTTGATAAGCAGCAGAAGATTAGCACCTTCCTCAAATCTCGATTTCAAACAATGTTCCTTTCAAGTCATCCAAATTGGCAAGAAAATCTAGGCCCTGCAGAAAGCCCTGAGGCTTGTGGGGAGAGGACAGAGAAGGGAAGATTGGAGCAAGGGAAGGAAGATGTGTTGTGACCAACCCCAAACCCACAGATTTTAATGCAGCAACATTCACGTTGGGGGAAAAGGAACCCCCACCTCATGACTTTTCCACTGTAGGATCCCTCCCTGGGAGGATAGACAGTGAAGCATCTGTCTAGTGGACAGGGGGACCCAGGCCCTCGGTGGCCTCAAATCACCCCAGGCATCTGGCTTCAACTGTGCCGAAAGCATTACATGGCACAAACAAGCTGGGGAAATCAAGGACCAATCAGAGCATTAAAAACAGGCTTTTCTAGCCTCCCAGGGAAGGCTAAGGTTTCGGCCCTGCTGCCATCTCCTCACATTTTCCACTGATGTCACCCCAGGCAAATAATTGGTGGAGAGAAGACTTAAAGGGGAAGAGAGGGGCTATGTGAACAGAGCAGTGGAACAGGGAGAAAAATAGGGCTGGGGCTGGCCCCAGCTGTGACCACGGGGCTCTCACTGTCACTTGGTGAGCAGGGCTGCGGGCCAGCCATTCGCTGCAGAATGAAACCTTCTTCTTGTTCTTTGATGGAACACATGCTAGCAAAGGTGTGCTTCTACTCCACGGAGGAGAGACCTCTGTTTCACACCAGACCTGGTTGCTTAATCCCAGCCGGGAAGCAGCCTGGCAAAGCAGGCAAACTGAAGCTGTTGGGAGTCCTGGCCCTGCTTCTATGGTGCTGTGTGACACTGGAAGATCCACAGCCCTTCTCTGAGCCCAGCTGTACCTGATGCTTGGCCAGCGACTCTGTATAATGGGGCTGTTCAGTGCCTGTGTTACCAACAGCTCAATTTGAAGGTCTCTGCAAGTAAGCTTCTTCAAACCATCAGAATTCAAGAAATATTAATTAAATGCCTCTTATGTGCCAGGCATTGTGCTAGGCAGTTTGCCTAGCACATAATTATTTAACTTATGTCCTTAAAAACAGTGATCAGTTACCTGTTCTGTGTGATCACTTTGCTAGGCACTGGGCATAAAATAGTGCCTAGCAAAGTGCTAAAAAGCAAAACAGAGCCCTTATATTCTCAGAACTGATATTTGAGCTTCGTCATTGGTACCTGGCAACACTATGATACAGTATTATCAGCTGCATTGTATAAATGAGGAGACAGCAGCTTAGAGAGGTGGAGTGATTTGCCCAAGGTCACACAGCAGTCAAGAACAGAGTCAAAAGAGGAACCTTGGTCTTCTGGCTTAAATCCATGTCTCTTCCCATCACTCAACCCTGAATCCCATGCACAGATTAGCAGGGGATACTGAAGCAATCTTCCCAGCCTATTGGGAAGAAAGAAAAGAGGGGAGGTAAATCCTTGCTCTGAAATTCTCACAACAAACACATTTTTGTAAATGTCATCACCAGCCATCACTCTCCAGGAGGCCAAAGCGCTGACCTGCCCAAATTCTATTCCTCTGCTCCGAATATTTCTTATACCAACCAGGCAAGAAATGCTGAAGGGGCCGACTAAAAAAATAAGGCTCTAATAATAATAGGCTTACATTAAACCAAATAAAGTCATTCTGAAATGACTAAAGAGAAATAGCAGAGGAGAAATGCCCCTGGGCTCACACTCTGTTTATGCATTGCACATTATACCTTTTCATCACAATTACCTAAAGTGGTACATTTGTACTTCCATAATGTATGGAATTCATTACATAGTTTTGCAATGAAATTATCACACTGTGCCTGGGACATCTGCACCATGTCATACATCATTCTATTCATTTCTAGTTAATTTAATCCCAATATCTGCCCACATGATAAGACAGATGTTCAGCTATGCTGCAGCTTCAATGGTTTTCTGCCTTGAAGAAAGTTGAAGCCGTTGAAAGAAATGACATCTTTTAGACAGAAAGCTTACAGTATTAAAAAGTTGGGAGGCTTTGCCACTTCACTATTATTAGCTTTATTATTTGTTGGTCTGTCGTAGTAACCTCTGCTGTGAGGATCAACATGTGAGATTAACAGAGGCACGAGCTAATGGGGAGTATTTCTATGGCCACTGAAAATGAATCCCCATCAAAACTGACTCAGAAATATCTGTATGTCACTCAAAAAGAAAAATAAATCTTGACATTTCACACTATTAGTTACATTTGCTGCTTCAAGGGGGAGGAAAGGAGACTGTTGTTCATGAGGGTTTCTCAGTGGCCTACGCCAGTCTAGACATCGACTCACATAATCTCCTCCACTCCTCACTGCCACCATGAGAAGTGGCCACCCTGGTGATCTCCCCACCAGGATGCATGACTTGCGTCCCCCCTGTTTTCCACCACTTCTCTGATCCAGGATCCCATTCTAAAAAATGCAGGGGTTCTTGAAGACTGTTTGCCTAGCGTGTGAATTCTGGCTGCTACACAGTGTGTGGGTAACTTGGGGCAAATTACTCACCCTCTTGGATCATCAATTTCACCACCTGCATAAAGTAAATAACAGCAACCATTTCACAGAAATGTGAAAATTAGATGAGATAATACATATAAAGTATTGTGCACCTGTTTGGCTCAATCATGTAAGTAATAATATTCATAATACTTTTAACAATAAGAATAGCACTTTTCAGATATGCAAAGTGTCTAGCATAGTTCCCACCTCATGGTAGGCTCTAAGGACACAACAGACATTATTATTATTAATACTACCACTATAATTGTTATTATTCCACAATGAATCCTGCTACGCCAAAAACAAGTTTTGCCCCAGCAGCCACAAGTTAAAGTCATTTCTGATTTTTCAAGTGGTCAACTATGTCCTTATTAGATCACATAATATCTGCAGTGGACCCTGGAATGCTATGTGCTAATGGCTACAGGTAAGGGAGTCACAAGTGAAATAAAAACATTATTTGGAGCTGGGACAGAAGGGTATGAATGTATTATTTGTATCACCTTCAAGTAGGCTGCCCTTAGAGTACAGGAGGAAACACTGCACAACAGATAAAGAATCTAATTGTTCCCTGTTCCATTCATTTGAGAAACATTTTGTGAGCCCCAACTAAGTGCCAGGCTGTTATGCTGTGCTGGACTATTATGTGGGACAGGACCGCTAAAGACATATTTTATATTAATATGAACATGTACATATACATACATATATACACACGCATATGTACATATGCACACACGCATAAACATAAATACACACATACATATACACATGTACATACACACATACATATTCATATATACACACATATATGTACACATATACATATGCACCTGTTTATATGCTATTGTTTTAATATAGAGATATATTTTAGCACAAAATAATTGACTAGACCATGGGTCTTGATGGGGCTATTCATATTCTGGGGTGCCCTACTACTTTAGCATGCCCATTGCAAAATTGCAGGCATGTTGTTAGGAGGTACATCCCAGCACCAAGTGAAACTTGCAAATTCAATCCTATTGAATTTTGTCAGCAGAAAAGTCTCAATGTCCTTTTCCAACCATCTAGAGATAGTTCAGTACACACTCTCCATCCTCTTTTCTTATTTCTTTTCTATTCTATTCTGATTTCTCTTGTTTATATATTCATGCCATCATGGTATTTACTTTTCACCTTGTAATTTATCCCTGTGCCACCTTCTAAATACACACACCCACATGCAGTGTCTTTCTTGTTTTTCTGCCTTCTAACTTGATCATAGCCACAGCAAGTAGTTTTTTGATAGTTTCACTGAAGTATTGCCTAAAGTCTGGCTCTATACCCATATCTGCCACCCTTTCCCACCACTGAAAGTTCCCCCGGCTTGAGTCACTCTTTCTGGTATAACTTTGAAGGGAATGGAGTACTCAGCAGAAACCTACAGGTGACCTGGAGTAAGGGAAAGGACAAGGAGGACACAATGGCTCTGTGTCCTCTCATCTAATAAGAAGCCTAAAGATGTAGGATTCCAGATGGGCCAGCAGTAGACAATAGATTCAAGGATTAAGCCCAAACAGAGTAAGTAAGTACCCTCACAGTACTCAGGGTACTGAGCAATGCTGTAAGCGATGGAGAGCAGGAATGGCACTCAGGCAAGCCATTCCTGATCACCAGGCCTCCCCAACTCTGCAATATCAATGCAAAACCAGGATAGAGAACAACCTGGTTTGATGGCCAGCACTGGGAAGTCATGTTTCTGAGATGACCACCTCAAGTGGTATGGAAAAATCCGACATAAAAATGGCCTTAGGGATCACTTAGTCCAACTCTCTTTTATGGAAGAGAAATGTGAGACTGAGAAAATATGCCACAGCCCACCACCTCTTCTCACTGTGAGCATCCATCCTTTTGACTTGTGTCCCAAATGCCTCTCCCAGTGGTCAGCCCATGGTGGATGTTCAATAACAGTTCAATGACTTAAAGTGAGCAGAGGCCAAGAGCTCTGAGGGTATACCAAAGTAGGGCGGAGTGCTCAGTGGAACTCAGATTCCCTGGCCCTGATGACTTTAATTCTGGTCACCAGACAGATTAGTCTTTCAGAGTCATGGACCCAGTGGGCTCATAGTCAGGAATAACCTGCTGGAGGGCCAATCCCATCACTTTCATCACTCACAACATTGCCCAATATCCCAGTCCTGTGACATTTGCCCCTCTTGGCTTAAATTCAGAAATCTAAGGTCAAATCCCTTTACTGTTTCACTGTCTTTAACTTGAGTGACTGGTCTACATCACTCCAATATATATTCCAAGATTATATGTTTCTGTTCACTGCTGAATTCCCAGTGCTTAAAACAGTCTCCTGACATAGTAGGTCCTTCACAAATATGTAATAAATAAACAAGTGAATGAATAGCCCAGGCATTCAGTTAGGTTCCAGCTCATGGGCCAACAACCATTTGAAGTAAATTCCTAGATTTCTGCTTTAAGGAGAAATCTAAGGCAGTTCCTGGGCTTCCTGGGAAAGAATGTTATGATTAATTAGTAATGCCTACCACGGGCCCAGGAGCGTGGTGTGTAGCCTGGGTATTTGCTATCACCAGACAGGATAATTAAATGGTGGGAGGAAAAGAGAGGGAGAAAAGCATGCATTTTGGCTTTGTGGAGGGGACAAAGAATGGGAAGTAAAAATCAAAGGTGGGATGAAATATAAAAGTCACTACCTTCCAGCTCCAAATTACTCTGATGAAGACGCTGACATCATAAAAGAAGACATGTTCATGGTATCCACACAAGGCTTCCACTTGAGGCCTAGCTAAGTGCTTCTGCCAGTCCCCAGGGATGTCTGCTTCAGGCGGCCTCCCTCTTCCCTCCTGGAGCGGGGTCCGCTTTCTAAGTAGCAGAATCTGAATGAGCTGGCAGCACTTTTCCAAACTAGAGTACAGCCCTGCCTGGAGGCTGGTTCTGATTAGTAGGGGGAACATAGCTCAGGTTCTGGGGTCAAACAGATCTGGCTTCCTCAACAAGTTCTGAAAACCATGGCTTTGTCTGACATAGAAAAAATTATATATCTTACCGATATAAAATGGGAATGATAAAATGACCCAACCACAGGAGTGGGCAAAATGAAATAATCTCTATAAAGGGATTAATTCACTTCATATCTTTGTATTAGGATATTTTGTTTTTAGTTTTACTTTGCTTTAGACCAGCCAATTATAGGCAGCACCAATATTGTTCCCAAAGACCCACCATTGCTTAAGTGGATGGAAAAAAAGGGGCCTCCCCTCTGTGGTTTGCTGCAATAGTAGCTGCTTTTCCTAGATCCTGGAAGCCAGCTTAATATTGAGTTCCCTGGCTGGGAGCCTCCAAATAAGCCCTGAGCATATTGAACTCCAGCTGTTGAGCTGAGGAACAGCTGGAAATTACACAATTGACACCTAAATGGAGGCGATGATCCCTGCACAATCACCTTCTATAACCTGCACGTTGCTTTCTGCCTCAGCCTTGCTGATTTTCCTGTGGTCACCCAGGACCTTGCTGACTTCTGAAGCTGGCCTGAGCTTGAACAATGTCTGTATGGTGGTGGTGGTGATGGTGGGGCTGTGTGTGTGCATGCATGTGTGTGTACAACCGATTCTCATAGCCAAATTCACGCAGAGCCTGGGAAGTACACATTGACTTCTATTATCTGTGCCTCTGTTTCCTAATGTATCAAGAAACCTGAAGCATTCCTTCAAACACATTGGGCAGAACAAAACCATTCTTGGCTGCTTTTCAGCCCTGGAGCTGAGGCAACAATGTTCCTGAGAGACTACGTAAGGAAGGCAGAACGGTGCGGTAGGAAAAGTATAAACTTTGTCTATTGCAAAGGCTAATTCCCAACTCTACCATGTTCAGCTGTCTGACCTTGGGCAAGTTTTTTATTTTTTCTGTCTCACAGATACTTTACCCAAGATCACATTTGGGGTTACTAACTCTAACGTCCATTTGCCTAACCACTAGGTAATCCTTTGCCTTCCTCATTTTCTGCACCAATGCAGTCTAATCCCATACAGGTGTCAGTCAGTGCCTGTAGGCCTTGCCTAGATCCTCTCACCACACCTCTCTACCATTCCCTCCAACACAAACTGGGGAGGTCTTCATGGTCCAGAAAGAGGTAGGAGCCTCCCTGCATCCCTCTTGGTCTCTCTTTTCCTTATAAACAGCAAAGAACAGAAATAAGCATTTATGGTATAACTAAACTATCTACCAGGGGCTATAATTGCTGATAAATCCATCAAGTGTCATTCCTGATTTATGGATGAGGTTTCTGAAAATCACAGAAGTAAAGTGAGTTATCTGCACTCACACAGGTAGTGAATGAAATGGCAGCTGGCTTTGGTGGCCAGCCAGGAGTGAAGAAGCAGGATCTCCACCAGATGGCAAGATCACAGGCCCCTGGCCTGAAGCTCACCTGCTAATTTTGTGGCAGTGGTATGGGAGGAAACCTGTGGGGATGACAATAGACACCAGGTGACTGCAGGAGCAGTACTTCAGGCTGGCAAGGAAGGAACCACATGGCAGGGCCCAGGACAGCTGGTTAAGGAATGGCTCTGAGTGCTCATGCAGCTCTGCCAAGGAGAGGAGGGAGTGGGGAGGTAGTGGAAAGTGAGGTGCCCCAGGGATGAGGCTGAAGACCTTTCTTGTTATTTTTTCATTGTTATTGAAGTGCATATCGTGTGACTTTCCCTTCTTCAGCTGGAGCAGCCTGAAGGGAAACATCCAAAACACATTTCCAGAAACAGCATCTTGATCTTCTTTGTGCATTCAGAGAATATATGTCGAGTGTCTGCTTGGGGCCAGGCGTTGTTTGAGACTCCGCAAATACAGGAGAGAGCAAGACAGTCGAGTTCCCTGCTCTCATGAAGTTTTCTTTCCTGTTAAAGGAGACAGATGATAAAAACAAAGCATGTTAGCTGGGGGCTCTGACCCTGAGCCCGTACTGTCTGCCAAGTGGGGGCACTGGATATCTGTGGGAGATAAGAGGAATTTCTTTGATTGTCATAAAGATTCTCTCTGTCCCTCTCCTCCCCACCCTGGTATGGAGGTTGAAAAGCTAAATACTCTGCAAGGAGAAGCTCATTTCTATATAGTGAATATTTGCCCTGCTCAAAATGCCAGATGCACCCTGGTTGAGGACACTGTGGAAAATGCATAAAGGAATTAGAAAGCTCTGGATAGTGACAGATGCTGGACAGGAAAGAATACAGAGTAATGGGATAGAGGCAGGCAATGAGACCTGTTCTAGACTTGGGGGTGGAACAGGTTGAATGGTGGACCCAAAAAAGATATATCCATGTCCTGATTCCTAAAACCTGTGAACGTTACCTTCTTTGGAAAAAGAATCTTTGCGGATGTGGTAAGTTGAGGATCCTGAATGAAGAGATCATTCTGGGTGGTCCAAGTGGGCCTTAAATCCAACAACAAATGTCCTTATAAAAGAAAGGCAGATGGAGATTTGAGACAGACATGAGAGAAGACTCACAGAGGAGACAGTGATGTGTTGATGAAGGCAAAGATTGGAGTGATGTGTCTACAGGTCAAGGAAGGCCAGAGATTGCTGGCAGTCACTGGAAGTTGAGAGAGACATTGAATGGATTTTCCCCCCGAACCTCTGGAAGATGTGTGGCCCTGTCAGCACCTTGATTTCAGACTTGCAGCTTCCAAAACTGTAAGAGAATATATTTGTGTCAGCAAATTAATTCAGGTGGTCCAAGAAGGCTTCTCTGAGGTCACATATATGCAGAGAGCTGACTTCCCAGTGGGACCAGCCATACAGCGAGATGAAACACCCCAAAGATGGTTTTTCTTGGTTTGAGGAGAGATGAAGTCCTCAGGCCAAAAGATTCAGGCAAGAGGCAGAATAAACTCATTAAACCTGGTAGGCAAGGATTCAACTCCTGGGGCTCAAATTCTGATTCTGTTGCTAATTAGTAGCTGTGTTACCCAACAAGCTGTGATCTATGCCTCTTTTTCTCACCTAAAAAGGGGCTCAATCATAGTGCTCCTCCCAAGTTGAAAGGACTGAGTTAATCAATGAAGTGGTTGGCCTGGAGTGAGCTCTCAGTAAATGTTAGCTATAATCACTATTATTATTATTATTTGAAGTCACAAATGGCCTGAATTATCTTTCCTGATTACCAAGACTTAAGCAGAAAGGCTGAGGCTGTTTGCAAAACCATGAGAGAGTCGCTTTTTGTTAGCTGAGTCTTCAGGGTTGAGACTTCCCATTTCCAGACAGTGGCCTTGGTGGGGCGGGAAGAAAGCCCCCAGCTTGCTAGAGGACTGGGCTGCACATCTTGCAGATTTCCGCCTTTCAGAGACCCACGTACACGCCACTCAGCTCGCCTTAAAGGCACAAAGCCGCCTGATAAGCAGATGACTGTCAGCTCCTCTTATTCTGCACCTGAGGGCCTGAGGGAAAGGAGAGGCCCGCTGGAGCTCTGCAAGCACAGTCCTGCACTGCACACCTCCCTGGGCTCCAGGAAAAAAGAAATAAAAATAAAAATAAAAAGTCCTGATGCAGATGAAATGATTCCAAGAGGAGGGGCCAAAGACCTCTATAAGGCCCCTCCCAGAGAGGTCTGACACTGATGCCCGGCCCCTGCACAATGACCTTCCCTACCCCTAAGGAGGGGCAGGGCAAGGGAGAGGTGGGTCCCTGCAGGGTAAGTGTGGATCAGCAGGGAAAGAATGCAGGCTCAGGCAGAAGAGGCCACTGGGACAGGTTGAAGGCTGAGCAAAGGTTGAGGTGAGGACATGCTTAGGAAACAGATTCATTTATTTAGTATATGAGTAGTTATGGTGAGCCTACTGCATCCCAGGCAAGAGCTTGGTTCTGGGGATGTAAAGACAAACTAAATCAGATAGTCCTGCCCTCTTTGTTCTTACAGTCCAGTGAGGAATCAGTATCTAACCCAATAAACCCACAAACAAGTGTATAATTAATTACAAAGTCAGATAAACTTGTTCAAGACACCCGAGTTTCCCCAGCTGTCTCCCCTGGGGCTTCTTGGCAGACTCCAGAGCTCTCCAGACTTAGCACTCAGTCCTTAACTCCAGTTCTGGTCCCTACCAGCAAAATACATGACTCCATTCCCTTTGTCTGCCCTAGGCCCATAAAGGGGCTTCCCCTCCTAACTCTCATTCAGCTGCCAGTGGCATACTAGGTCCCAGCCTTAGCCTCTGAACTATTTTCATCCTCCAGGCATTGCAGATTTACTCTTCCTTTTTATGGGTTTTCGAAAAGAGAAAAAGTAACAATTACCTAAAGAAAAAGAGAGAGATCACTTTTAACCCAAAGGATATTGTTGCAACAAAAATCCTGTGCTTATCAAGTACAGATAAATTTCCAGGTGTGGGCTGGGTGTAACACCAAGTTTTGCACAAACATTCCACCCTTTCTTTTGCTTCTCACAGTTTTAAGTTTGTCAGGTGCTGGGCTTCTGTTCCCCAGAGTGCAGCCAAAAAAGATAACTCAAAGGCTGGTATCTGCTGTTAAGATGAAATACCACTCCCCAGTGCTAGACTCCACCCCCTGAAACTCCAGTGTTTTCTTTGCTTGCATTAATTTTACTATTTCTACAGAATAGAAAGAGTCATCATTTTTTAAAGTGGCTATTTATCCTCCGGACATTTCAACCATGGAGGTGGGTATACTCTGACAAAGGCTGGCAAGCAGGACAAGGCCTAGGTGGGGGCTATGAAACAAGTAATTATCAGGATTGGAGGCAACAGGGTCATTCTGGAATTGACTGCTGCCTTTGACACTGGATGGCATCACCACTGGACCTGGGAGTTAATATGGATCTAGGATTAAAATGTCATATGAAGTATACAAGTTTGTAGGTAAAAAATGTATCTCTATTCTCTGTTGTTTGCCAGCACATCTCTTAATATCTGTTAAGGCTGAACACTAAGGCTGATTTCCTGATTACAGAGGTCCTCTGATAGATATTCCATCCTAGGTATTTTAAATGTCATGCTTGTGTATATGAGTGTGTAAATGGCATGAGACAGACAGACAGAGAGAGAGAGAGAGAGAGAAAGAGAGGATGTGCATTAAGCATTAGAAATGGGTTTTGTAGACCCATCTATCTATCTGGCAAAGATTTCAAGGCCCAGTACATGCAGATATAAATCAGACACAAAGAGTTCAAAACTAGTGGGGACACTCAGTGTGTATGCAAATGATAATGGCACGAGGCATAACACAAGTGCTATGAACAAGGTCCAAACAGAACATCACAGAAGTCTGGAGGGAGGGAGAAAAATTACCTCTGGTTAAACTCATAGGCATCACAAATTTCATGTGTCCTTGAGGGTTTCACTGAACAGGTAAGGCCTTTTTAGACAGCCTGCACAGCATCCACAAAGCCACGGAGGGGTAAAGGAGGAGAAAGTTCAGAGAGTGAGCCAGGAAATCAGAAAACCCCTGCCAGTAACAAGTGTTCCACGCAAGATGGGTCTCCTGGAGACTTTACAAGAAAGTATCCTTCCATCCTTCCACCTGTCACTTCCCACCCTCCTAAACCCTCACCAACTAAAACTCCTCTTCATCCTCCTTCTCAACTGCAATGACTATACCACTATCTTCACCTGGACTTCCCACAGGTGCTTTACCTGTCCTGAAGACGGCCAGGCCACTGCTTGAGACTACCTCCCTGAGGTGGCAACAAGATCCTAATCACCATAAGTATTGAAACCAAGGCAGAACGTCTCCTTGTTTGAGACATTATAGATAATGTAAGTGTCTGAGTGTTCTAAGCCAAAACCAGTAAACGAATAATAGTTAGTGATGTTGGGGTGATGGTGAGCATGTTGAGGATGACCACAAGAGAACATGCACATCAGGTGAGAGGAGTAGGCTAGAGACCTGGGAACCTGAGAGAGGCAAGCAAGGATCCAGGGGAAGAACGTGCACATCAGATGAGACCTGGGAACCTGAGAGAGGCAAGCTAGGATCCAGGGGAATAAGAGACTGGCTCAAAATCATCCAGCTAATGAATGATGGGACCCAAGTCTCTTGAGTCCTTTTCACAGCACTGTGATGCCTAAATAGCGCTTAACATTCAAACCTGGGAACAATATCCATCTCCATCTGCCTAAATAAATTGCCGGTTGCTAAAAATGGCACCACTGGTTGTTAGCATTTATGTAAGAAATCCCGAAGTTAAAAATAGTTTTTCAACATTATGGATTTTTTTTCTTCAAAAGTTATGTTCAGATGATTCTATAATTTTGGCAATTAAATGCACTCTCATTATGTGTCCATTAGTACTGACTTCCTGTCCATGTGGAGAAGTGCTGTATAAAAATTAAGAACTCAGACTCTGGAACAAGGCTGCCTGGTTTTGATTCACACACTAAGGTGCAGAAACCTAAACAGGATTCCTAACTTCTGTGTATCTTGGTTCAGTCACCTACAAAACAATAATAAAAAATAGTGGCCGGGTGTGATGGCCCATGCCTGTAATCCCAGCACTTTGGAAGGCCAAGACGAGTGAATCACCCGAGGTTAGGTGTTTGAGACCAGTCTGGCCAACATGGCAAAACCCCATCCCTACTAAAAATACAAAAAATTAGCAGGGCATGGTGGTGTGTGCCTGTAATCCCAACTACTCGGGAGACTGAGGCAGGAGAATCGCTTGAACCCAGGAGACGGAGGTTGCAGTGAGCCAAGATCGCACCACCATTGCACTCCAGCCTGGGCAACAAAGCAAGACTCCGTCTCAAAAAAAGAAAGTACTTGTCTTACAAGATGTTGTATGGTGAAAATGAGTTAATACATGGTAAATTGTTAGCATAGTGTCTGGCACATGGTAGGAGTACCATAGAAGTTTGGTCCTATTATTATCATCAGTGATACTGTTATTTTACAGAGCTGAAGCTCTCAGTCCTTATATTAAGAGCCCAGGATCTGATGAGAATCGAGCATGCTACAAATAATACTTGTCCATGCATTTCTACTCCATGTGACCAGATCAGAGTTACTTACTCAACCCCTAAATCAATTACAGTCCTGGCAGGAAAGAGATGGCATATCCAAACACATAGGAAAAGAGAATTTCATAGAAGGAGTATTTGTAGAGGTGTGGAAAGGAATACAGAAAACCAACAAGGGGTGATACAGCACCCAGGGCTAGAAACAGTGGGAGTTGCAAGCACTCTGCCCTGAAGGAGCAAGTAGAGGGACTAGCTATGGGAGCCTAAGGTGCTAGGGTGTCAACGAGGCTCATTAATAGGAGCTGTAGCCTCCAGAAAGGGATATCACCAACCCCAGTGCTCTGGCTGAGAAGGAGCCAGGTGCCATATTCCATTTTCCTTCTGCAGCTTCCCATTGGTCAAACTCAACCACAGCAAGAGGTCAAGGAAGAGTAAAGCTGTCCAAAGAGGCCATCCTCCTGGGGCACAGAGTGGAATCGAGAAGGGTAAAAGGCTTAGGGGGGCCAGTGGAAAGGATTCAGCACAATCCCCCATTCACCTTGCTATGATGCTCTACAGAAAATTTACCAATGATCGCAATATGACCCTAACCATAATTAGGACAGGAGTTCTTCCTTAAGCCTGCCCAACTGAAATGTAGCTTATGAAAAACTTTTAGTCTCAGTATTTTCTGTACAATTTTAAATCCTACTAAAACTTCACTGCAATCAGACTAATGAACTAAGTCAAAATAAAACGCACACCAGCCTTCAAAAGATATAAACCCTGGTACCTAAATTCTGGGTTCCATTACTAGTTCTACTTCTTGTCACATAAATGATCCTCGGGACTAAGTGAACTAAATTCAATGGCAGTGAAGACAGAAAAAATAAGGTGTGAGAAACACTTAAACAGCACAAACAGGCCTTAATGAGTCCTTAGATGTTGGAGGTATGAATGCTGAAGAGCAAAGTGGAAGAAGCCAGGATTGTGTGAAACCATCCACTACGTTAGGGGATGCAGGAGAGGAGATGGCTTCTCTTTCTCTGCAGAAGCACTTATTATTTCTACTCCTTCTTCAAAGCTCTAAGGTCTTTGCTTTCCTGGTAAATGGCCTCAGAAGGAAAAATTTATGCTGATGGCCCCTTGGCAGCTGAGGTCTATACTGGCCCACGTCCCCAGCACAAAGCTGCCACCTTGGAAACTCAGCAAGTAGTTTGGACTAACTCCCGATTAACTAGGAACTTTGCAATCTCAGGAGAGGGATAATTAGCACAAGTGGTACAATTTGGCTGGGTCCTCAACTGAAAGCTGCAAGGAGACAATCAACATCAAAAACCTCCTGGTCCGGAAGTCTGCAAGGAAGTGGTTAAGGATACAGAGATTTTGATTTTGTGCTTTTAATTTCCAGCTGAACCAGGCCCTAACTGGAACAATATCATTTATTACAAATTTGTCCCCATGTGTTCTCTGGGTTCATAATGTGCTACAGATAAAGATCCCTACCTTGGAGTAGTTTATGACTGTGTCCTCTGTCTTGTGTTGCAGTTACAAGGCAGTGTGGAATGGCTTGTTTTGCTGCTAAGATATCAAGTGCAGCTGGCAAATTTATTGGGTTTGCCCATCCGTATCCAAACAGATTATTCTTCTCTTTCTCCCTTGCTAATGGCACTCCCTGCAAAGAATAGCAATAATTAAGAAGTCTGGTCACCATTGTCCTCAAGAGAGAGAGATGTTCTTTTAGAACTGACTCCCAGTGAAGAAGCTTCCCAAGGATTTACCTGGGCTGAAGACTTTGTTGACACTTTCCAGAACCAAGTGGTAAACATCTATTAAGCAGCTATGGTATACTGGAATTGTGAGGACACCAATGCACATTAAAACATGGCCTCTGCCATTAAGTAACTCAGAATTAAGCTAGGAAGACAAATGTATACGCTCAAGCAGATGACCAACAACGTGAGTCCACCAGAGGACCTGGGCTTCATTCTGACTTCACCAAGTTGAGGCTCATCATAGAACATCTCTGAGCCAAGCAGACCCAGGGTCTTCCTCTGTAAAAAGGCACCAAAATGTCTAGCTCATAGGATTGCTGTAGGAATTAAAGTGAAGGCTGCTTGTGAAAGTACTTTAAAAACAAAAGTATTTGTTATTACTTATTGCAAATTATAAAAAAGTAAGCTAGAAATAATATCAATAATGCAAAATGCAAAAAATAATTTTTGGCATTATCCACGGATGAAAATTATCTAATTATCTAGAAAGTTGCTTGGGATAACCAGGAAAATACCTATATTATGCTCTTAAATAAAAAATCAAGAATAAAATTTCAGCATGGTACAATTTTAAGTTTGTAAAAACAAAGTATGGGAAAAATGCAAAGAGAAACACCAAAGTGTTAAATAGTAAATGTTAAAATGATGACTTCTTTGGTAGCAATAACAACACCTAGCATTCAGATCTTGATTTCTAAATATCATGACCCACTAAAAGTAACCAGGAATCTTCGATGAAAGCGCTAATTTCAGGGCTGTAACTGCATGAGTATAATTTGTGTTTGGAACATTGTCTTGTCTCAAACAGTGTGGAAGTGCTCTAAAAGTAATAGGCAGATATCAAAAGGACATAGAAATCAACTTGAAAGAACTCTCATTGGCCAAATCTAGGACTGTTTGAGGATCTGAATAAATAATAGAAATAAATCATAACTCATGAAATAAAATAAGAATCCATTAGCCCATAATGAAAAAACATAAATAAGTAAATAAATAAATAAATACAATTGGAGAGAATGGGAAGATTCTTCCCTACGGTAGGAAGA
The DNA here is from genome assembly GCF_006542625.1 of Nomascus leucogenys. Taxonomy (NCBI): domain Eukaryota; kingdom Metazoa; phylum Chordata; class Mammalia; order Primates; family Hylobatidae; genus Nomascus; species Nomascus leucogenys. The sequence continues at coordinate 76,727,020 of NC_044395.1, forward strand.
ACTTTTGTTGCCAGCTAAGAAATATATGCAAAATTATAAAATTAGAAAACCACTATTCGGCCACCATAGTAATAGGTGATTCAAGCAAGAATTATCAATATATATTAAAACTAGCAGGTAAAATTTCGATGAGAAACAGGATATGAACTTAGTTTCAAAGTATCTTCGCAAAAATACTTAATAATTTCAAAGCGGAAAATAGTAACTGTACATGAATAAGCCTATAGATACCACCTTAGCTAAGTAATTAAAGTTAACGTCCTTAGTAATGGGACAAATCCATATCCTGTGGCTGATATAATGCAATGAGAAAGATGCAATTTTACTTCTGTAATGTTCATGCCAAAACTGCATAGTTTGAATCCACATATGAAAAACAAAGTCACACCCAAATGGAGGGGCAGTGTACAAATACGGATCAGTGCTCTTCAACAATGTCAAAGTCATGACAGAAATAAACCAGGAAGAACAAGGAGCTAACCATCCTAATTGAAAGGAAATTAAACAGATATGATAACTAAATCCAATGCATGATTCTAGATTAGATCTTGGAGTAGATTTTTATTCTTTTGCCATAAAGACATTATTGGGACAACTAGAGATATTTGATTAAGATCCATGGATCAGGCAATAGCATTGAACTAATGTTAATTTCTTAATTTTGATAAAGTTTAGGTATGTAAGAGTTTATCTTTTTTTAAAGGAAATACATCCTTAAGTATTTAGGAATAAAGAGGTATTATGCCTCCAACTCATTCTTAATTGATTCAGAGAAAAATTAATAATAGGTGCCATATATATATATATGTACACACATATATACACACATACACAAAGATATTTTTAGTGAGAATGATAAAAATATATGTGGTGAAATGTAAATGTTTATGGAATCTGAAAGAACAGCATACAGAATAGGTTGTGTTATTTTTGTAACTTTTCTGTGTTATTTTTGTAATTTTTCTGTAACTTGTAGTTAATTATTTAAAAATAAGGTTAAAATATAACGGTGTTGGGCAGTGGGACCATTCTTCTTCTTTATACTGTACTTTCCTCTATTTCTTAATTTTTTAGAGTTAATATGTAAGGCAGGTAGAAAGATCTGGATACATATACACATGTGAAATATAGTTTTAATGTCACCCATTAGCACTACTCCCATTGTACTTTATGTATTCCTCTAGTGTAAAACATTGTCTATAGTCAAATTATCCCTATTTCTTTCTGAAAAAGAGTACTTTTCACTTCCTTCAGCTTCTGAAGGACAGAAGGTAAATTCTGATAAATAAGAAAATTAGGTAGAAATTATTCAGTAAAACTCTAGAGATATAATTCAGGGGACCTGAGACAAGACCCTTCTGTGTCCCAAGAGACTACTAGTCCAAAACCTAGATGTATCAGTCAAGTATATGACTGAAGCAAGACTGCAGTAACAAAAATTCCCAAATTTCAGAGCCTTTTATCAATAAAGACTTATTTCTTATTCACATTACCTGTTGACTGAAGATGAGCTACATTCTGGTCTCAGTTGTACATTACTTCCTCAAACTGGAATCAAACCGGGAAAGTATCCTCCATCTTGATTTCATGGCAAAGGAGAAAGAGCAAGACAACTAATGGAAACATTCAAGGGGACTTAAAGCTTTTCTTCACAAAGGACATATGAGAATTTTACTCACATTTCACTGATCAGAACCTATGCTACCCTTCCTATGGGGATGCTCTGCAAATTACATGGCAAGAGGCAGGGATATCAAATCTTCTTGGAAAGGAGGAAACAAAAGTTGGAAGCAATGATATATAGTTAAACAGTATGTATTTTTCTCATAAGTCTTTGCTTTCCTCTCTTCTGCACATAAAATTTACCTACTCTCCAAAGGAGAAGGCCAGAAGGCTAAAGGAATAAATCAAAAGCCCAGGTTCTTATAACAATGTATATACCAAATGTGATAAAAATGTGGCTCCTCTTGATCCAGAGACCTATGTACCAAAACTAAAAACAGTTAACTTTTCTTTCTCAAACTCAACATACATTTGTGGAACAAGGCCAAGAAAGCTGCAATAAACTCTCCCATTCGTAAAGGAGAAGAATGAAAAGATGGAAGACATCAAGTGGTCACTGGCCTATAGCTATTCCGAAATCTGGCTGGGCAAATATTGTAAACCCATACCCTGGGGTAGGGAATATTCTTTGTTTAGAAATCAGGTCTGCTTCATGGGTGAAGGCATTTCTCTTCATGGCTCTTGGATTTACACTTTGGTAATTCCTTTTTTTTCCATTATTCTCTTTAAGCACATGTATAGAAAATATTAGAAAATATCTTCTCCTTGAGAGCTGGGTGGCAGAAACTTAGGAGCCCTAAAGTTATTTTCTGTGTTTAACAGCCATAGTCTCATAATTCAGGCTAATGGCCCTTTGGAAACAAAACTATCTCAAAAACATTATTGTCCTTTTCACCAACCAACTTTTTATGCCAACTGCCACATTTGGAATTCTTTTCTGGGCATGCATTTCTTTCTGTAACTAATTGGAAGGACTTTACAGTTATTATACTTTAATAAGATAGAAAATCTTTCTTTCCTTTCCTTGAACTATTTTATCCAATTTAAATCATGTACTAGGGGTCACCTTAATTAATTAGAGGCTTTAAGAAAGAACATGGAGATCACATCCTTGATTTGAACTTTGCCTTGAGACCATAATATAATAAGCTTTTGTTGCTTGACATGTTTCCAGTTTAACTTTTATATATTAAATACAAGAATCAGTTACATCCTACAGATTCTGAAAGTTCGAGACTCTCTCTTTTTCTTTTTATTCTTGCTTTAAAACTAGCCATGTCCTTCTGAATTCATCTCTTCTTTATAGTATCTTGTCATATCCTTCTGTGAACAACTAAGTCACACAGGTCTCATCCCATTGGCCAACCTTATCACCTAAAGCCACTGCTTCATTAGATAAATTATCTGTCTTGCAAGTTATCTTATGGTTTTACAAATGTTTAGTTATTTCTTAATGTGAGTCATAATGTTATCAGATTCAATAATAGTTTCCTCACTACCCACTGCTTGACTCTGAAGCTAATTCTACATAATTTTGTTGTTTTTGTTTTGTTTTGTTATGGTAACACCCCACTTCTGGTACTGACTTCTACATTAGTCAGCTTTCACTGAGTACAATGATAGTAACTGCCTAAATTCTCAGTGGCTCCTAAACATAAAATTTAATTTTGCTCACATGTAATGTGAGCCTTACCTAATGACAGCTGACTTATACACTAACACACTGGGACTGTGAGTTCCAAAGGAAGGCCTCAGTGCTTCAGATGGTATTATAGTAACCAGGAAATCCGACAAGAGGGAAGAAACTTTCTCCTTCTGCTGTTTTTCTTAATACAGTGAATGACTTCACCATCTATCTAGCTTCCCAAAGCTACAAATAGATAGATGAGTAATCCTCTATTTCTTCCTCTCCTTCACCCCCTACACTCTCCAGTCATCAAGTAAAAACATTCCTGGCAACTAGAACATTACCTGACTCATTGTGTAGTCCCTCTAAACGTTTGCTGTTTCTTATGTTAATGCACAAAAATATATGATCAAAAAAATATATAAAGTTTACGAAATCCCTATTCTGAAGCAGGGACTATTTTTATTTTTATTTTATTTTTAGAGAAAGGCTCTTGCTCTGTTGCCCAAGCTGGAGTGTAGTGCCACAACCATAGCTCACTGTAAGCTCAAACTCCTGGGCTCAAGTGATCCTCCCACCTCAACCTCCTGAGTAGCTACCACTATAGGCACGTGCCACCATACCTGGCTAATTATTTTATTTATTTTTTTGTACAGATGGCATCTTGCTATGTTGTCTAATCTGTTCTCAAACTCCTGGCCTCAAGTGATCCTCCCGCCTTGGCTTCCCAAAGCACTGGGATTATATGCATGAACAACCACAGCCAGCCTGAAGCAGAGACTATAGCCCCCACAACTGTTAAGTGATAATACAAGGAACCAAACACAGGTCTGCATCACTGAAATGCTCCTGTTCTTCATATACCATCTGCCTCTATTAGTCACTGCTTTGGGACTAACTGGAAGACCATAAGAATAGGCCTAGGCAGACCCTAGTCTGCTACTAACTCATCTCTACTTGTGCATTTAAATATGCTATGTATAGGGGGCCATGTGGCCTACTTATTTGGTAGGCCCAGGGTCATTTTCATCTTCATTTGAAGGACGCCAGAGCATCACCTTCATTTAACAGAATCCTTCTGAGAAGTATTGGCCCCTCTCTCTAAATTCTTGGATGACCCAGGATGAAGATCTTATGTTGTTGATTTTTTCATCTGGCCATTATTCTCATCAGCCAGGAAATTATGAGAGTAGCCACAGCACTGAGAGCCTTGTTCCCAAGAAATTGATCACAAATTGTAGTAGGTGGTGTTCAAAGATCAGATGATCTCAATGAATCACATCTTTCAGTATTTATGTCCTGATATAGTCTCCTCCCACATTGAAACTGAGTTGGCCTGTGACTCACTTTAACCAACAGAGTACAGCATTATATTGTGCCAAATCTGGGCCTAAGCTTTAAGACTATCTGACCATATTTGCCCTTTTAGGAGCCTTGAGTTGCCATTTAAGAAGTCTTGCTGCCTGCTGGAAAGTCTACTTGGAGAAAGCAAGTGGAGAGGCCACACGAAGAGAGTAGTCATAGACTACATGAAGACAGAGAGAAAGATCGGCCATCTCAGGATCCCAGCTGAGTTCAATTTTCAGCCAACCTTTCTTGATTCTCCTGGCTATAGTGAAAGGTCAAATGAAGTAAGGTTTGAAAAGGCGATGTGTAAGCTGGACAAGCACACAGGTTTGTGTTACATTCAATCAATCATAAGCGTGCGTTGAGTATTGAGCCCAGCCAGGCTGTGGTAGATAGTACAGGGAAGAGGATACCAACCCTATTCTGAAGGATTTCCCACTGGGGAACAAAATGAATTTCTGTGCAGAGACACTGCATGCACGGACATTCTCCCACTCAACTCTTGTCAGAACCAGAAGGATGGAGGGAAGAAAAGAAGGTCAGGACTGGGGAGTGGGGTTGGGGATGGTGTGTGCCACAGAAGGTCAGAACACATAATGAGGTGGTCACACCACCTCTCCTAGGGGAGGCAGATTTGTTATGGCACTTTCTGGGGAAATCAACTAACTTGTCATGGGCTCCGTGAGTGAAACCCCATTTCAAGGGAGCAGGGTCTTAGAGGACAGAAAGGAAGGCGAGGTGGCATTAAACCCAAGGTGCTAGAATTCTGACCAACCTTTCTCCAGGGGACACAGGGAAATTTTGAAGCCAATTACCCTCCTCTGCAATAGCCCTCTATTCCTAGAAATGCATTCTCATCCTTGGAGAAGGATCAAAAGTTCCTGGAAAAGAGCCACAACAGGAGCAAGACTGGAGAGATACTAATAGAGAGAGAGAGTGCCATGGATTAACAGTGTGTGATGCCAAGAACTAAACAGAAAATAAATGAAGGAAAGTCAAATTCCCTCGTGGCCACGGCGGCCTTCAGGAGGCAGAGCCACTCACAGGCTGCTGGAACCACTAAACTGATGTCCTGAACAACCAGTCAAGGCTGCAACTGAGCTCCGTTCTCAGCGACACTCCACGTGGCTGGTTCTGCCTTGTAAAAGAGCCCTTCTCTAGACTAAAAGAATTCTAGAATGGGCACAGCTTTAAGAGCCCAGCCAAAACTGTGCTGCTTTCTGAGCATCTCAGTATGCTCAGAAAGTTATAAATTGGACAGACTTATCCCAAGGCCTGCTAGGACCTCAGCAGTACAGACTATGAGATGAAAAAAGAAAGAAAGAAAGAAAGAAAGAAGAAGAGAGAGAGAGAGAGAGAGAAAGAAAGAAAGAAAGAAAGAAAGAAAGAAAAAGAAAGAAAGAAAGAAAGAAAGAAAGAAAGAAAGAAAGAAAGAAAGAAAGAAGAAAGAAAGAAAGGAAAGAAAAAAAAAACTGACCCTGCTGTAAGGGTCTAAGGGGGAAAGCCAAAGGCCCTTTTCACACGTACAAGTGGTGAGACCAAGCTTGAATTAGGCTGGAGTTTTTGTGAAAGGAAATCTATTCAGGTGGCCAGTATAGCAATAAGAAATCTGGTTTGCATGGATCCGTGTATCAGGAATACTGGGAAATCAGCAATTCAGAGAGTACCTGGGGCCACAGATAACCTCCAGGCCCACGAACTAATGGGCTGAATGCAACAAGGCAAATATTAGACTCCTTTAAATACAAGGATAAACCTAACAAATATTCTACGAGTCTTGGTCACAATTTCCTTAGGGAACACACCACTGCCTACAATTTAAGAAGTCAAGAACTGATCATCCCAGTGATGGAGCGCTCTCCTTTCCCTCCAGTTTTCTGGAACTTTCCCACTTAGATCCATTCAATCCCTGCATACACATAGCCATATGAAAGCTTGGCTCATGTTCTAGGGGACCAGCTCTCAATATATGACTCTGTTTGTATTTGATGAATTTTAAAGTTTTTCTTTTTCTTTTTTCCTTTTTTTCAGAGACAAGATCTCACTTTGTCACTCAGGCTGGAGTGCAATGGTGCAATCAGAGCTCAAAATCCTGGGCTGAAGTTATCCTCCTGCATTAGTCTCCCCAGTAGCTGGGACTACAGATACATATCACCATGCCTGGCTAACTTTTTATTTTTATAGAGACAGGGTCTTGCTATGTTGCCCAGGCTAGTCTCGAACTCCTGGCCTCAAGCAATCCTCCTGCCTCAACCTCCCAAAATGTTGAAATTACAGGCATGAGCCACTGTGCCTGGCCTAAAGTCCATTTTAGTGCAGTAACTAATGACTCAACACTTCTTTCTTCCTACCGATGCTTAGAACTAAAGATGCCTCCCCAGGTTGAAATCTTACCTTGACCATGTTGATCCTTCCCTTGAAGGTCTAACAGTTTGTTGATGATTACCTCATGTCTCTACCCCAGCCTGACAATGTTCCTAACCACTGCCTCCTTCTCTCCAGCAGGTTATACTGAAAATTTTCTGATTCTATTCATCCCTGATATACATGCCTAAGCCTCTTCTCTCCTCAGGTAAACTCTATATGCCTCACAGAAATATTTAAATGAAGAAATAAAGTGGAAATCTAGATCCAACTTGCCCAAAAAATTCCATAAAACTATTGTAGTTCTAGAACCTGTTTTCTCCAAACAATATTTTACATAGTGATCTGGTGTGTGTAAGTAACAGATAAATGCTTATCTACTAAAGTAAGGATAGGGAGAAAGTTTGCCAAGGGAGATCCTTAGGCCTCTAAAGGACTCCCAGACTCCACAGGAAAAAGAGAAAGCACCACTGACCTAGGCAAGTCACTCAACCTAGACTAAGTCACCTAATTTACAAAGGAGAAAATTAAGGCCCAGAGAGTGGAATTAGTTTTCTCAGAGTCACAGAATAAATTGGTGTCAGAGTCTAATCCAGAAATAATGTCTGTTCTGATACCATACTGTTGTCTCTAAAATTTATCCAGGATATCCATGGAATCAGATAATCAAGTTTATCAACTACATCAGTTGGACTTGGTTCATCTAATTTGGGAAATGTGTAAAATAACAAATCCAACATAATGTCAAATCAGATTTTATTAATTTCATTGATCCCTATTAGAGTCATCACAAACCTTTTATTTTAGGAGAATCAGAAAATGCTCAAATTGAATAAAAATAAGTTGATTGTGTTAGATAAATAATTCAAATGTGCTTTGAAAAATGCATTTTTTCTAATAAGTCATTGAAATTATCTTTCTATGGAAGACCACATTAATAATTTAAATAGACTTGTTAGTGTATCTGTTCATGATCAATGCAAAGGGCTGCAATCAGCACTTGTTTGAAGCACATGTAGAAAATCTAGCAGAATATGAGATTTGGCAATACCTGCACGGAAAGGTGAAGTTAGTCTAGGGACTCAAGTTTTATAACATGCATATGGTGACCATATTTTCTAAATGAGAAATCAGGACACATGGTTGACAAGTAAGAATATCCTTATGGGGACAATGGAATAGATACAGCAACCAGGTCTGTTGCAGAGAACCTGGAACATATGGTCCAGAAGGACAGTCTGCAGAGGCAGTTTTGTGAGGCTTGTCTCCTTCACAATTAATCGTCTTATTTCAGGGTTGGGAAATTGATGTGTATTCCCAGTAATCGGGTCCTTAACTTTCACTTTGTCCTCCTAAGGCAAACTTTACTGAAAAAGAAAGGTCTTTGGAAAGTTAAAGTGCTCTAAAAATATGAATGAGCATAACTATTAAGATTATAAATATAAAATTAATTTATTTATATGTTGGACAAAATATTTATTCATTAATCAACTTAACATACATTTATATGCCTATTTTGTATTATGCTTTGTATTGGACATTGAGGACATAGTGATGAGCCAAGCTTGATCCTGTTCTCATGAAGTTTACGGTCCAAAAGATGGTATACAAATACAATAATAATCACAGTATGGTGGTCATATAGTCATAATGAACAGTCTAATTGCCATCCTTTCAACCATTTTTATGTGATATGGTAGAACAAATACACCTATTAATAGCTAGATACTAAGTATGTAAGTTTAGATACTTAGTAACTGTGTAAATTACAACAACTGACTTAATTGCTTTGAGTCTCACTTCCTGTGTTAGGCAGTTTTTCCATTGTTATAAAAAAAAAACCTAAGACTAGGTAATTTATTAAGAAAAGAGGCTTTATTTTGGCTTCTGGTTCTGCAGGTTGTACAGGAAGCATGGTGCCAGCATCTGCTTCTGGTGAGGCCTCAGGAAGCTTGCAATCATGATGGAAGTTGACAGGGAGCCAGCATGTCACATGGGAAGAGAGAGGGAGCAAAAGAGAGAGGGAAGAGGGGCCAGCCTCTTCTAAGCAACCAGATCTCACATGAACTCAAGGAGAGAACTCCCTGATTTATTGTGAGGACAGCACCAAATTATTCATGAGAGATCCACCCCCATAACACAAACACCTCCCACCAGGCCCCACCTCTAACACTGGGAATCACACTCCAACATGAGATTTGGAGGGGACAAACATCAAAACCATATCAGTTCCCTAATATGCTATGTAGGGATAATTAATAGCTTCTCTTCATAGAAGAATAAAATGAAATTGTGCATGTAAGATGCTTTTTACTGAGACAGCCCTACAGTTTGCTTCTTAATAGTAAAGGTATACAAGTGAAATGCAAAAATAACGTCAGTTTATTAAGGCATTTCGATAAATAATCTTTGCAGAATACTTCAGTAGTGAAGGAACAAAAGTCATTCTGCACGACACATGCAATTCTGAAGAAACCATGGCTGAGTCATGAAGAAAATGGTACAGGTTGCCAGAGGAGGAAGCAGGAGGCACAGGGCTTGGTGTGCATCTTAGAGGCAGCGCCTCAGTCTGTGGTTCTCTGCTGGCTGTATTCCAGAGGGCCAGACTTCAGACATGTAGGCAGTGGAGACAGAAAAGGAATTAATTCTCTGGATGCCAGAAAAGCCAAACGGCTACCTGAGAGCTTAGCCACCACTGACACGGACAGCATTCTCACCGTAACAACTGGTTAAAGGTAGTAAAGCCTCTCTTATTTAACTGGCAAGTGATTAAGACTGTTCATTTTTGCTTTCCACAGAATATAAAATGAAACAAATTTCCAGAAAAGAGAAGTAACCCTAACTCACTCCCTGAGTGAAGCAAGAATTAGATGAGACATCCTATGTTTAAATGGAGCCCAGCGATAAGTTGCCACATGAGTCCTTTCACTTTCATTATTCCCACACATCTAAATCCCTTTCTTCCCTTCTTATGTCAAAACTCTTGATAAGCAAGTTTTCTTTCTGTGGGGAGGGAAGATAATATAAATTATTATTGCCGTGATATCCCAATGTTTACATCAATGGGCTCAAACTAGCCATGCCAACTCTTTTGGGGGGTGTGTGAATTCATGTACTCAAACAGTAGACATGCTCGCTCAGAAGTGACACCTGCTACCTGCATGATGCTACCTGAGCCTGGTACCCACAGGTAAGTGGACAACCACATGAGTAAAATGATGAGCAAAAGTTCTACTTCCTTTGGAAATGTCTCTTCAGAAAGTTCTTGTCTTCTTCCTCCTTCCTCACAAAAGTTTCTCTTCCTTGACATTTTTCTTTAGCAGATCTTATGCTATAATAGAACCACAGCTCCTCGGCCTTTGCTGAGTGTAGCCACATCTAAAACTCTGAGACCAGTTATGTAACCAAAGTTTTAGCTTTCAGGTAGACTGCTTTATGCCAGTAGACTTTTGTATTTGTTGTCCGTAGTTTCCAAGTCACTTTCAGCCACCTTCAGGAATTTATTCCTGGTATCTGTCTCTCACACACACACACGTACACACACACAGGTGCAGGCCCACACACTCCAATACTTACACTGTGAGTGCTACTGGTTGATTGACTCATACTTTATAATTTTCTTAGAACAGGGGCCTGTACATCAGCCTCAGCTCTCTTCCTGAAGAAGAGCCAGTCCCTCCTGCCTCTTGGCCTGAGTGAGCCCACCTGCATTTCCAAGAGTTACCACATCATTTGCCCTGGAAAATTCTGCTGACTTCGAACAGATATTCAGAGTGTTTAGGGGAAAAATAAGACACCTTAACAGCATTGCCAAATAACTTGTGGGGAGGGAGCCTCAGAAATCACCACAGGCCTGAGTGGGAAGTCTATGAATCTTTGCAAAGTAAAATCCTTTTAGCACAGGATTCCTCCAGGCAATGGAAAGTGCCCTTGAGTATATAAAGATGGATGCCGGTCTGCTGTCCACACCTCAGGCTGTGGGAGAACGTGTGTATTTTTTAAAATGATGTTTATCGGGTCTAGGTTGTTTTTCCAGCTCAAAACTGAGACATGAAAATGGAATTTTTAGCCAGTAACTCATACATTTAGATTCCTGGTTTTTAGGTTTTGGAAAAAATGCACCTAGTTGTTTTCTTATTACAATACTGCTGGTTTTGTTCACCGGTCCGTGTTTTTCTTGGACTGTGGTAGAGTGGAATGTTTTAAATTATGGGCTTTTGCTTTTTACCCTCCGATGTCTACTAAATAAGTCCATCGTCTAATTCTAAAATTGTGAAGCAGCAAACATGCACTTGTAGCCAACAAAGCTACATTTTTATTCCAGAAAGGGTATTTCTGTTCTAAATTTACAGCAAAATAGCTCTGGAGACAAAGGCAGGATTTGGGCCAAACCAGACATGATCTTTTATATGGCATGTCGCTTCCAATGCCCTTGCTAAGTACTCTACGTTGCCGAAGGCTTCTTTTCACTATTAAAATCTATAGTAAGTGTTTTGAAGTATCAGCTGACGTTAAAAAAATAAGAAAGAAAATTTGCTATGTTTTGATTTAGCCATTAAAACAAAGCTCAATGACAACAAAAAATAAACCCACTACTCTGTGGGATGAAGAAACTTGATATTTGGAATCAAAGACTAAGTCATATTTTAGGCTTTTGTTACCAACAATGTTACCAATCCAAAGCAGTTGTAAATTAAATTTAAGTGAAATGGATTAAACCCCTCTTGGTGGAGCTACTGCAATTTGGCTAGACTCCTTGTCCCTCTCTTTTCTGCTATAATCTTTTTTTTATGCCAGGGGCTGGGTCTGTATACTGGCTGACCTTTAATGCCTCTTCCCAATCTGAGATTCCAGAAGTTTATAACACTGAAACCACAAGGTACTCTGAATCAGTAATTCCAAGAATCTCTGATTTTCTGCCTAGGTGTATCTCAGACATCATCACAGGCCATAAGGTGGTCCCGTAGTCTTTTTTTATTATTATTATTTATTATACTTTAAGTTCTAGGATACATGTGCAGAACATGCAGGTTTGTTACATACATGTGCCATGGTGGTTTGCTGCACCCATCAACACGTCATCTACATTAGGTATTTCTCCTAATGCTATCCCTACCCTTGTCCCCCACCCCCTGACAGGCCCCAGTGTGTGATGTTCCCCTCCCTGTGTCCATGTGTTCTCATTGTTCAACTCCCACTTAGGAGTGAGAACATGCAGTGTTTGGTTTTCTGTTCTTGTGTTAGTTTGCTAAAAATGATGGTTTCCAGCTTTATCCATGTTCCTGCAAAGGACATGAACTCATCTTTTTTAATGGCTGCATAGTATTCCATGGTGTGTATGTGCCACGTTTTCTTTATTCAGTCTATTATTGATGGGCATTTGGGTTGGTTCCAAGTCTTTGCTATTGTGAACAGTGCTGCAATAAACATACGTGTGCATGGGTCTTTATAGTAGAATGATTTATAATCCTTTGGGAATTTACCCAATAATGGTAAATAAGGGATTGCTGGGTCAAATGGTATTTCTAGTTCTAGATCCTTGAGGAATCACCACACTGTCTTCCACAATGGTTGAACGAATTTATACTCTCACCAACAGTGTGAAAGTGTTCCTATTTCTCCACATCCTCCCCAGCATCTGTTGTTTCTTGACTTTTAATGATCACCACTCAAGTTGGATTAAAGACTTAAACATAAGACCTAAAACCTTAAAAACCCTAGAAGAAAACCTAGGCAATACCATTCAGGACATAGGCATGGGCAAAGACTTCATAACTAAAACACCAAAAGCAAAGGCAACAAAAGCTAAAATTGACAAATGGGATCTAATTAAACTAAACAGCTTCTGCACAGTGAAAGAAACTATCATCAGGCTGAACAGGCAACCTACAAAATGGTCTCCTAGTCTTTAAAAGGAGCCATGGGTGATTGTGAAGTAGAAAACCAGGGTAATTACCACCTTGTCTTCTAAGTAGGCATCCAATTATTGATCCTGATCCTGCCAACAGCTGGAAAATCAAATGTAAAACAAGAGTCACTTGTTAGAACTTTTGACTCCAAGTTGCTTGTAAGTAGACAACAACAAAGCCACGAATATGCTGCGTAATGGTTTAGATTCTAAGAAGAGTTTCAGAGTTAGTATTTCTATTCAACACTTGAAAGAAAAAAATTCAAATGCAGACTAAAAAGATTCTGGCAAGCTTTCCTTCTCTTAACATTCTTTTTTCCTTTTTTTTTTTTTGAGTTTGAATTAGTCAGCTTAACTACTATTTGAAAGTTGTGAGTTGGGAAGAAGATGATGGCATTGCTGTTCCCATGTTGACACTGGTATGTCTTGGAGGAAGAGAAGAGATGACTTTATTCACTGTCCACCACCTCCCTGCACCCAGATTAGCTTCAGTTAATCAAAGGCAAGACTTTTACTGGTGTGTAAGTCAATGGGGCGAGAACACATTTTCCTGTGTCATTAGAATGCCATATGAAACTAATACCACTTACAAGGACTCCTTTCTTCAATCCTTGCTCTAAATCACTCTTCCCTTTTTATATCTACTATTTACAGATTAGTACTAGAATTTGGGATCTGGATGGAAAGTTCTACTACAGGAAGAGAGGGGGAAAAATACTGTTACGTTAGCAAAACATATTCTGCAGAAATCTAATTGGTCTACCCTGATGTCCTCATCAAATACTTGTTTTCTGTCACCTCTTTAGTGCCTGCTAGTTTTTGACCTTGGTGTTTACTCAAATACTAACTCTGGTATTCACCTTTCAGGCCCTTAAGTTTGTCCACTGGACACAGCTTCTCCTGTTGCCTTCCCAGCCCCTCCTGATGGCCACAGTGTTTGCCTGCTATAACCTTAGGACCCATACTCCCTCTTATACTAGGCTTAGCCCTAGTTTGGGTAAGACGTCATGGAATTCTCAGTCTTTGGATGCTAAGAGGTAGGGGAGCAGTTTTTGCTTAAGCAAAGATGCTGTCAAACACTAAATGATCTCTAGCCTATCAGCAGTATTTAGCAGTGGTTTAGATCTGCTTTTAATACAGCTAGTATAAGCTTACTCAATACAGATAACAAAGCATTACCTCCTTAGATCTGAGCAATATACTTCTATAAATATAAACTTTCAGCTTTTTTAGCAATCACAACACTATTGATTTCCTTTGACTTTTTTACTTATCAAAAATGCATAGGACCCCATCCCCCAACACACACATGCACATACACAAACAAGCTTTTTACAGTCTTAAAATTAGACAATTGGTTTTTCAAAGCTAAATACAAGATTTTGCATTCATTTGTTACATTGAATCTTGTACATTGCATCAATTATTTTAGTTCTCCAATATTATTTTGACCCCGATCCTACCATCTAAATTTCAGCAATTACTCTGAGCTTTGTGTCATCTGTGAACATGATGCTCATGAACTGAACAAGCCTAAGATGTCTCATGAGACTCACCACTGAAGGGACCAGCCTCCAAGCTAATACAAGTGACTCCTAACATGCTAGAAAGAGCACTGGAGAGAAGATGCAAATTGGCTTATACAAGTCTCAGTTTTCTCATGTGCTGATTTTTCATGTCTTCTTCTCAGGATTGTTTGAGGATTAAATAATTTTAAGATAGGGCTTAGAAAAAAATGTGCGTCATATAAAGAGTGTGCTTTAATATTAGTTTCATTTACTACTTGGGTAAAACTTTTCAAATAGCCAGGAACCAATATAACTATACTACAATCTATCCCACCCTTGACTAAAGGCCTTGCAGAAAGCCATCTGTGTCTTGACCATGGTAATATTGCTCGAAGTCTGCCAAAATACCAAATAACAGGGTTGCCCTTCAAAGATGCACTTGAAACAATAAAGTGAAACATCACTTTATTGTCTTTCTCTTTTTCACAATGGCCTTGTATCAACTGTCACAATGATATGAACTCAGAAATGTAATTATTTATAATAATAATGGAATCCCATATTTATGCAGACTTTTAGGGTTTTTAGGATACTTTCACATGTATAATCAAGTCGTCTGTTACTCATAGCAACTCTATGCACTTAGGATTCCCAACCCCATATTACAGATTAGCAACCTGATATCTGAAGAGTTTCAATGGCTTGCGCATAGTCATAAAAGCAGTGATTGAGCTGGTACAAAACCCTGCTCTTGTGATGGTTGGTTTGGCACTCTTTCACTCCACCCAAGTTTATTTTGGTTGTCAGAATGACTAAAAGTCCCAAGGGTTACCTCTGAGTAGAACCCTATAAGAGGACTTGGCTTAATACCAATAACACCCATTTCTTTATGAATTGCACAGATTCACTTATCAGATTAGCCCAAACAAATAGCAAAAGTCTAAGGAACAGGTGAGTTTTCATGAAGGGAGAGCAAGGAGGACAAGTCAAAGGCACAAGAAGTCGGTCTAGGCTGGGGTACAGCAGCGAGAAACCCAGAAGGTGAAGGTCGGCAAAGTGCTAAGTAAGGGCCAAGAACCACTGGGGATGATCTGTGTCAACTTCACACCTGCTTCCCAAAGCCAGCTATATGTATGACTTTTTGATCTACATGCTTCTGACCAAAATTTTAAACAGTGCCTTTCAGCTCTCCAGCACTCTCCATGAGCTTTGGCACACTCCTCCAAGGGTCTGTATCACTCACCCGCATGCATTTGCAAAGTAACTGCTCATGGACCGTGCCAAGGAAAATATATCCACAACGTGGCCATGGTCAGAGGCTAGAAGACTTGAATTAATACAGCAGTGCTCAGCTTTTCATGTTTTCCTCTACGGACCTCAGAAAGTCCTACAATGGCAACAGCAGACAATCAGAGATTCTGATCTGCATGAGATAACCAGGATCACCAGGCACAAAGAAATTCCATCCCAAAGTACAGAATCTTGAAATATTTGTAGGCTTCTTGGTCTTATTTTGGGCAAATGTGCATTTTCTATTAGGCTTATTTATTTATCTGAATATTTGTTTGTATGTGTTCGTGCCCCGTTTCTTTCCACTACGTGTTTGAAGTGATCACATATCATAAATGCAAACACTGAAACAAAAATAAGTGAAATGAAAAAGTTGGGACATAGAAGTATAATGGAAAATCAAGACCAATATAAGAAAGTCCCTAAATATGCCCACCTTTAGGATCAGCATACATGCCATGAAAGGACATCTTATTTCACTGAGACTGTCCTGTAACATGAGGGAAAAAAATGGAAATAAAATCAGTTCTTTAGTTTTCATTACTGAAAAGGGGGACTTATGTTGGACTTTTTGCAACACTGAAAGTAAGACTTCTGCTTTAACCTAATATTTTCAGACCTCAGAGCTTCTACACAATAAAGCCAAAGATTCATTCTTCTCTGGGCACCTGCTTCCCAACCCTAACAAGTCCTTAATGAGTCCACCAGTAGTAATGGCAAAGAAAACAGACCTCTGGACCACACAGCTCTCCTGTTTTCTCCCCAGAACTGGAATTTGTAGGGAGAAAGCAGGACACCACCCCTCCTCCACAGCCACAGGCAAACCTTATAAAAAGGGTGTGAAACCCAAGAAATCATTCCATCGCTATGGTATACACACATAGAGGCTCACATGTGCTAGCAACTGTGCCAGAATATTTACGTCTACAAATAACCAACTTGCCAAAAGTTTAAAAAAACCAACGATAGAATTAATATTCAACTCTAGGTTTTGAGAAAGTGGCAAATTTCAATAAAAGTGCTGAAGTGAGCTGAAATATACAATAAACCAGGGGCTGGCAAACGTTTTCTATAAAGTCTTGCAGATAGTTAATATTACAGATAGTAAATATTTTAGGCTTTGGAGATCATGTATTTCCATCATGATCATAAAATTCTGTCATTGTAGTATTGTAGTTTGAAAGTACTCATATGCAAATGAATGAACGTGGCTGCACCCTTTATTTACAACAACAACAACAAAAAGGACAAGGGCTGGGTTTGGCCCACAGACTATAGTTTGCTGACCCCAGATAAAAATAAAAACAGAAATGACAAGCTCTAGTTTTGAACAATGACCCTAAAGACCAGCTTTAAGAGCTGGCATGAATTAAAGATGCTATCTCTGAGACTCCTGGAGTTCCCAGAACTTCCAACCAGAGTGTGCATCTCCACCTTTGCTTCTCTTCAAGCCTCTTCCAGAAGGCGCTGGCCCTGATAGTTTCTATGCTGCAGATGAATGGAGGATGATGAAACATGAATTCCAGTCAACACACGGATGACATATGCGGCTTGATACACAGTAGGTGCTTTATCTATAAACCTCTCACAGTCCTTTTTTTAAAGTACTGATGGCATGCAGGGGAGGGAGGATGTGATTATCTTCACCAGGCCATCAGCCCAGCAGGAAATCCTAGGCAAGTCACTTAATCTGCCCCAGCTCCATTTGTTTTCATTAATAAAATGGCAGCATACTACTACCTCATGGAATTATGAGAATCAAACTGGAGGAAACATGGGAAGGGCCTAAAAGCAGTGTGAATGAACCAAAATAAGAGGCTGAGAACTGGTGGCCCAGGGGACACATCTAGCCTGCACATATTCTGTTTTGTTGTTGGTTTGGGCTGAGCAACAGCAGCTCTCTATCATGGAGTACATCTTCTCCAGTTCATCCCAACACCCACCACTTCCTATCCTGCTACCTTGAGTGCACTTCTCTAGTCAATGTTACTTGCCTGGACTGTGTAGATATTTGAGATTTGGACTTCTGGACTAAATTCTCCTTTGATGCTTCTGACATTTTATAGGACAGTATGAGGCTTTGATGCGTTCCCTTCACTGTGCTCTGTGCTGTGGAGCCTCACAATGATTTCAGTATAAGAAACTTGAGTCTGGGTAACCTTTGATTGTAGATCAAAAATCAAATGAACCAGGATCTAAGCTACGCCATTTCTACTCTGTAAGTTTCAGGAATTTCACTTTACTTTCCTGAGTCTCAGTTTTCCTATATATCAAATGGGGATAGAAATATAGGAGGTTATTATGGACTGAATGTCTGCGTCCCCCAGAAAATTGATGTCTTGAAATTATAACTCCCAATGTGATGGTATTAGGAAGGGGGGCCTTTGAGAGGTGATTAGGTTAATAGTGTGAAGCTCTCTTGAGTGGTGTTAGTGCCCTTATGAAAGAGACTTAGACCCCTCATTCTTTCTGCCACATGAGAACACAGCAAGAGGATGACCATCTATGAGCCAGAAGTGTGCCCTCACCAGACACTGAATCTGCTGACGCCTTGATCTTGGACTTCCCAGCCTCCAGAACTTTAAAAAACAAATATTTGTTGTTTAACTCACCCTGTCTATGGTATTTTTTTAAATAGTCACCTGAAAGGACTAAGACACAGGTTAAATGAGAGGACATACCTACTATCTTAGTTCATTCAAGGTATCACAGACTGGGTGTCTTAAACAAGAAACATTTATTTCTCACAGTTCTAGAGGCTGGAAGTCTGAGATCAAGGAGCCAACATGGTCGAGTTCTTGTGAGGGCCCTCTTCTGGTTTACAGACTGTCATCTCTCACTGTGTCCTTATACAGCAGAAAGAGTGAGAGAGCTCTCTGTAGTTTCTTTAATGAGGGCATGAATCCCACTCATGAAGGTTCCATCTACATGACGTAATCACCTCCCAAAGGCCCCACCCCCTAATATCATCACCTTGGGGGTTGGGACTTCAACATATGAATTAGTGGGGGACACATTTAGTCCATTGCACGTATTAATAATATAGTACCCAGCATATAATCAAGGCTCAATAATTGTAAATCCTGCCTTCTATATGTCCATCTTCACCAATTTGCAAAATACATATGATGGCTGCCTTCCTTATGGGCAATTTTTAAGAGGTCTAGAGATGCCTTTTGTGAGTAGTGGGGAGATGATGAGCTGGACTGAAGCCACCCTGGTTGTCATAGTCCCCTCACCATGCATTTCTCTGATTCTCTGCCTTTTCAGAAGACCTTTCTTCCCTGCCTACTTAGGTCTATAACTCCACCACCAGCCTGGGGTCTTACTATCAAACAAGGGGCTTTGGCATGAGTCTACCCACCAGGCAATAGTTGCAAAGCCCTTGAAAGTCTTCTTTCGATCAATCCAATACCTTCGGTTACAATATCTTATTGACGCTCTTCCTCTCGGTTCCTTGTTGAGGAACAAGGAAGAACATCTTATATTAACAAAGAATCCATTAATCCTAATTCTTAAAGGGAATTGTGCATACTAGACTAGGTTATCAGTTAGGAAAGACAGTAGACATTGCAGAATTTCTTCTGCACCCCTTACAAGTGACAAATAGCATCTGATTTAGTGCTTCCAGTAATGAGAACTTTGCTACCTTCCAAAGCAGCATTTTTGGACAACATTGCAGAGAGAGTAGTTCATGCCCTTTATCCATATTGTTCGAATCCTTCAGATTCTTGCTTCTTGTTAAAGCAAGGTAGTCACTATCACTTTCAGCTTTAAGGTACCCACAAATTGAGCAGCATGACATCCATGACTTCATCAATGACCTCAACAAAAATATGAGCCACAGCAGTAACTTTGTACAGGTTCTGTTGCCTGCACTAATTCTCTCAGCTGCTTTGAGTATAGTCATTTGCTCAGGTATAAAACACATGTATATCCACAAGGTATACTTTCTAAAGGTCTCTGAGCAGAACCATATCCAGACGTGGAATCTCCTCAATAATTAGAAAAGACTAACAGGGACATTTAATCACCTCGTCACAGCCAGTGGTCTTAGGCTGGATTTAGAGAAACTCAGGCTGTGGACAAATGGTGACAATAAATCTCAGTGCCCTGGGCTGGATCACCAGGTGGGTTGGTTTATATTCATCAGGCAAATTGCAGAGGAGGAATATCATGACCTAGTAGACTGATTTTCAAACACTGCTAGAAGCCTCATATATCAAATAGACTAAGACAGAGCTTCTCTGGCTGAATCATCTACATGGACCCATCTCTACCCATGAGGCCCCTTAAGCAACCCCACAGACACTGTGGGAGAAACACATTAGAGAAAAACTAGCCAATCATCAGTGCTGGACAGATCTCAAGGCTGTCATTGACTTGCTGTTTGATTCTGCTCAAGTTGCTTCTGCACATGATTTTCTGTAGCTATAAAATGAAGTTAATGGAAATAACTTTTGTTTCACTTCAGTAATACTATAGCTCTTTATATTACATTTTTAAATCTACTAACTCTGTTATTATGCCTGGGCCATCAGAGAAAGTGATCTCTCTAACCATGGTACCAATGGAAATATTTGGTGGAGAGAGGGGGGATGTTTCTAAATCATGTAGCAGTCTTGACAGCCCAAAGTATAATTCTTTGTACAACTCATAACTTGAAGCAATTGTTTCCACTTTATAATTTGTGTGTAACAAGAAATCTGTTGGGAGAAAATTAAACATTTTTCCTGTTAAGATAGTTCCTAGTAAATGAAATGTTTTGTTCTGAAAATTATTTTAACAGAATCATTGCTTTGCAATGAGGCATCTGATTTTTTTCTTTTTAAAATGTTCACCAACTTTACTAAACTTGACATTTATTTCTATACAAAAATAATAAGTGCACTTTCACTGTAGAAAATGCAAAATTACAAAAAGATATACAAAATAAAGTAAAAAACTGAAGAACAAACAACAACAAAACCCACCATCAAGATACTGGTAAATATTTTTCTAGACTTCTCAATATCAGATTCTTGTTTTCTACTCAACAATATATAGATAGTTGCATGTTTTTAAGGGTAAGATAGGTTTTAATGAAATTTGAGAAACTGTTATATAAAGTTGGTATTATTATATTCCATCTATACTCCAGTGCATAGATGCACCACCATATACTTCTGTTTTCCCCTTGCTGTGGATGTTCACATTGTTTCCACTAATTCACTGCTAGGCACAACTCTTTAACAAACATACCTGTATACTTACATTCTATTCCAATTATCTCTATAGAATAAATTTGTATTCATGAGATCACAGGACACGTACATTTTAAATCTTTACACATCGTGCCATCCAGGTAGATTATACTTTCATAACTATCAACTTATATTTGAATGTTCTCATTTCCCTACATCTTTGCCAACTCTGGATATTATCTCTATTTTCCCTCTTACCAATCAGATGTGGTACAATGAAATCATTTCATAGGTTTTGTGAGCATTTATTTTGCTGGAGTTAAGTTGAATGATCTCTTCAGATGTTGATGGGCATTCGTATCTGGCATTTTCTCAATGGCTGCCTGTAATTTTTACCCAAGTTACCATTAGATTATTTGGTATTTTTCTTGCTTGAGAATGTTTTACAGTTTACTTTTAGAATTATAACTTTAAATACTTTTTTGTATCAAGAAATGTTTACCATAGTCATTCTCATCCTTTATAGTTTATGAGTTTTGTGCTGTGGCCTCCTAAGCATAAGAAAATAATAATGTGCTTCACTATTTTTTAATAATCATGACTTTAATTTTTGCATTTAAATATTTGAGCTATTTGAAATTAATTTTATATAAGACATAAAATATTAATTCATCTTCACTCTTTTCCCAAATGGTCAATAAATTATTCTAATACTACTTGTTAGTCCTTGTTTCTCATCACTGATCTGAAATACCATTTTATCATATAAATATGTTCCCATATTTATTTGAATCTACTTCTGAACTAATCTATTATAATCAATTAAACTATTTTCTAGCCCTAAAGTAATACCATACTATTTTAATTAATATAGCTTTTTAGATTTTTTTTTAAAAAAACAAATACATGGTATTGTTCTTTCTAGTTAATCTTGCATACTTATCTTCCAGAGATGAATTTTAGAATAATTTTGACAAGTTTTCATTACCAAGATATGGATATATTGCTTGGGATTTTATTAAATTTAATTCTTTAAGAGACTCTTTATAATATTAAGACTGTTATTGTCAGAACAAAGGAAATACCTTTTTTTTGTATGTATCAGTTTTCTTCAAACACACCTTGGAAATTTCTTATTGAATTTACTTTATATATTTTATGGCTTTTTGCTACAACAAATGGGATTTTATTGTATTAATGCGTAGTTTATTGTTGACATGTAAGAAAGCTATTTTTACATTAATAAATGATCCTCCTGACTGAACACTTCATATTTTCTAATAGTTTTTTGATTATTTTGAGTTTTCCAGCTATACAACCATATCATTTGCAAGTAATTATTGTTGTTTTCTTTCCAATATTAATATTCACAGCAGTCCATAATAATAGTGGAGATAACGGGTGTATTCATTTCTACGACTGCCATAACCATCTATCACAACCTTAAACCATACAGAATTACGATCTTACAGATCTGGAGGTTACAAGTCCAACACATGTTTCACTGGGCTAAAATCAAGGTGTCAACAAGACTGTATTCCTTTCTGGAGACTCTGGGAGAGAGTATGTTTCCTTGTTCTTTCCAGTTTCTAGACACCATGCACATTCCTTAGCTGTGGCCCCTTCCTCCATCTTCAAAGCCAGCAACATTTCATCTCTTTATGCCTTTCTTCTGTGGTCACCTCTGCCTCTGTCTTCCTCTTCCACTTTTAAGAACCCTTGTAATTACATTGGGCCCACTTGGATAATACAGGAAAAGCTCTTTATTTTAAGGTCAGCTGATGGGCAATCTTAATTCCATGTGGAAACTTAATTATTTGCTACATAACCTAACATATTTACAAATTCTGGGAATTAGGGCATTAGGACGTAGACTTCTTTGGGGGAGACTAGTGATTCTGTGTATCACAACAGGTAGCTTTGTTTTATTCCCAGCTTGGCTTTGTTTTATTCTCAACTTTAATCAGAATGCTTTTATTCATTCTCAATCAAGCACTTTTCAACATATGCATATGTAAGAAATTGGCATATCCTTTCTGCCTACTTCACTAAGGATGTTGTTATTGTTGTTTTGTTTTATAATCAAGAATAAAATTTGAGTTTTATCAAGTTTTCAACAACCAACCAAAATAATAGTATTTTTTTCACTCTTGATAAGATTCTAAATTATATTCATAGATGCCATAGTACTAACCCATGTGTGTTTTCTTAGTGTAAATCACTATTGATCATGGTGTAAAATCTAAGTTCCATAAGAGACAGAAATTTTGTCTGTTAATTTATTGTTATAAACCTAGATCCTAAAACATAATAGAAGCTCAATAAATATTTGATAAATTAATCTGCTAATCAAACTGCTAATATTTAATTTCTTCTGGATTTTTACATCAATATTTATAAATGAGATCAAATTGTATTTTTCAAAACCAAATCTGTTGATAATAATCAATTCCACTCCCCCCACCATGTTAAAATGAGATACTCTGGGAATTTTTCCCCAATCTATGACAGTTTTGAGATCTTGTTATTGTCATTTTGTTTTTATTTTGACATTTTTTAAAAAACTATAACCTTTACAAAGGATTTTTTAACTATAATCACTCCAGTTTTTAGATATAATTATGTTTATCATACTTAATGCCCAATTCAGCCCTTTTGTGCTCAGATTTTCTCATTCTTGAACACTTTTACTTTCACTATTCTTAAAAATCTTAGGATTGTCTGAGCTATATCTTTAAGTAGATTTTTCCGGAAACTCACATGGCTAAAATTTATCCCAAGACTTACATATTTCAGAATAACTTTCTATTAGTTTTACACATTGGTGGTAACTTAACTGGTTATAGAATTTCTGTTTCTTGTTCAATTTTTTTTTGACATCCTGAAGTCAACCTGACTTACTTTTCCCTTTAAGTAATGTAACTTTCCTGAAGTTTAAGAAGAGATATTTTTCCTTTTTCTTTGAAATCTAATAGCTTCATTAGGCTATATTTGGTGGGATTTTGTTCTCTTTTAAGTTTCCTTATATAAGGAAAGCCCTTCAAACTAGAGTGTCAGTTATTCCTTCAAATCTGAAAAGTTTTCTTCTCTTAGGTCTTAGATTATATTTCTATTCCACTTGAAGTGCTCCTTTTCTTTAAATACCATGTTTTGCTCTCCCTATCATATTATAATATTGGTGGATATGTTTGTCTTTTCTTATTTGTTCTTCATCCTGTTATTTTTCAATCCTGTCTCCACACCATTGACTTAATATTTTCAGGTGTTAATTCTGGCATTTGGGAGCTAATACTTTATTTTAAAATTTACAGAATATTATTTTTACTCTTCTTATCTTTCCTCATTTCTACTAGCTTTCTGTTTTAATCAGTTGTGTAATATCTCTCATTCCATAAAATCCATGTTTTTCTTTAGGGTGTGAGTTAGTTGCAACTAATATGTTTTTCTATATCCTTGACTATATCTTCCTTCAAATTTTGCTCTATTTGTATTTTGCACGTAACGTTCCATCTATTTGTGCATGTGTTTATTTTTTCAAATTCTTATTGTGGTTTCCTACTGCAGGAATTTCTTTTCATTTGTCTTTGAACAGAGCCATTGTATCTGAAGCTGCTCCTTTCTTGAGTCAGTGTGGATTTCCTGTTGTCTTGAGCAATATTTGAATCTTTTCCTTGGAATATGAGCTGGAACATCAGAATTTTTTTTCTTCGGCCTAGTCATTGAAGTGCCCAAAGGGTGTGGACAAGGAGCTGGGGTTTTGTATAACCACAATTAAAGAATTTTGTCTTTGCTTTCTTTCTCTGTAATTTTTAGAAGTAACTGAGGATAGCACCACTCTGTTGGTGACTCAGTTCCCCTGTCTCATGGAGGAATGAAGCTGAGCTTTGAATCTGGATTTGCTCCTCTCTCAGGGTGACTGGTTATAAAAGATGCTGTCCTTGTTGCTGTCCCTATTTCTCACATGCTTTTGAATCGGTTTAGTTATGCATTGATTTCCACACCATACTAAGCCTGTGTTTGCTGCTGCTGGATGAGCCCAGGCAGTGAATCCTAAGAAATTACCCCTCAATGCCTCTCATGCCGTCTCTCCTGCTAAAGGTCAGAGGAAACATTGGCAGCAATTCCAGCCAAGATTTTATAGTGCATTTTTATCAACACTGGAGAAAATGTTCTTTATAGGAGGTAGTTCCCTGGAACAACCTGCATCTTAACCCCTGTGCTTCTAAATCTGGACTATGAGCAAAGTTCAGCTTTTCTTTCCCTTTTTTCCTGCTCTACTGCAATGTTGTTGCTAAGGGGAGTCAGGCATTTGTGCTAGGCGTCTACTTTCAGTACTGTCCAAATTGTTCTGAATCTGAAAAGCATTTTTCACAACTCTCAGAATATGACTTCCCTAATTTTGGCAAATGGCTTAGTCTGCTATATTTTCTTCAATATTTTTCATTTTTGTTTATTTGAGAAGAAGGGAGTTTCATGAATCTTCTTTTTAGGATATCTTTTATTGATTTCTTTTTAATATTCTAATTCCAAACTCCTTTTTAAAATTTTTTATTCTTCACTTCAACTTGTACTGTTTTACAATGTACAACTTGTACTGTTTTACAATATACTGCAATTTTAAATAAAATTACAGTATATTAAAAACATCCTACTATTTTTCACTTTCTGTTTATGACTCAGATTTGCTGTATAACTTTCTTCATATTGCTTCACCTCTGTGGGCATTATTTTGCCCAGCTGCTAAGCAACCAGTTTACATCAGGCGGTCAGTCTCTCAGTACCCTCCCAGTGCTTGAAGTTCATTAAATGGAAAATACTAACCCTGGGTTTCTGAGAATTGCCCCTGTCCTTGGTTTAGGAGCTGCCTAGGGAGGGAATGGAGGGGCAGGAAGGTGTTGGGTTCTAATCTGTAACTAAATCACCCTGGATCTGAGAGCACACAAACTGTGAACAGCATAGGAGACACATCTGGAATCCCCTGCCCCAAGACTTTAAGAGTCTGACAAACAATCTCAAAGGAAAACAATGGTTCAGATTTCAGCCACTGGTCTGGAAAGTTAACACATCCACCTGGCAAGACTCCCAAAATCGTAGCAAAAGGAGACTCTGAATCTGAAATTCACATCTAAAAATATGTATTCTTTGAGAGCTGAGGTGAAACTTGATCCAACAGAAATCATTCCACTGCCCATTGGCACTGATTCATCAGGAGTTAATCATGGCCAATTCAACCTTCTCTAAATGCAGTTTGAGAAAATAGACAAGTACCTATCCCAGGAATTTCATAGAACCCAATTTTATTTCACAAGCAGGTCCATTCCCAAAGACGACAGATAGGCTGCCCTGCTCCACAAAGATCTCATCTTATTTTGCTTATCTGGAGCCAAACGCTAACCCCATCACTAAAGGATGCAGGGCCTCTGGATTTCTTGACAGGAAAGATTCCCTAGAGCATGGCATTCTTGTGGTCTAGATGGTCTTGAAAAATCAGAGAAAGACAGAGAGAATGGTGGCAAATGGGGGCCAGGCTGAGAGTCAGGCAAGGCCCTCAGGGAGGTTTATGCTTCGGCGTCGTCGAGATTGCCAGTTTGTTTTGAGACCTTCAGTCCCAATAACCCTGAGATCAGCTGGAGTCTCTCTGCTCCCTTAGTGTCCAGACAAAAATGAGTCAAAATCTCATTTTACTTCTTGTATGAGTCTATGGCAAATTCTCAGGGGACTTAGGTACTTTAGGCATGTCCATACCAAAAATGACCTTTACCATTCCACCATTAGGGGTGTCCTCTGACCACTTTCTGTATCATTTTCTGCTTCCCATAGTCTTTTAGGCAGAGGAGGCTAAACGTTATAACAAACAACCTCAAAATCCCAGTGGCAGTCCAGTTGGGTATTTAGAGGAAAGTCTTATGCAGTGTTCCAGGAATCCAGTCTCCTCTCTAGTGGTTCTATACCGGAGTTCACCTCTGAATCTTCTGCATCCAGTTGTGAGACAAGGAAACAAGCATGGAGAATTGGGTATGGAGAATCACACAGGATGTTTCAGGGGCCAATCCACAAAGTGGCACACATAATTTCTACCCAACTCTATTGGCCAGACTTGGTCACATGGCCCCATCCAACTGTAGAGGAAGCTGGGAAATGTAGCTATAAGTGGTCCCAGAAGGAAAACTATATTTGATGAGAATACAGCATTGTTTCTGCCATACCGTCTTTTAGGGTCCTCTGTCATGCTTCTCCCTTTTCCATCTTCTTCCCATCGCTACCTCTCAGGGTCTCATGTTGAAGAATTTAAACATTCTCTTGTGCTCTCATAATACTCTTTCCCACCAAACATCAACATGACCTCATGATGCTACTCAATACAGCAGCCACTGCTTCCAGAGTTGGACTAAGAATTCAAATCTATTTACCTTCGAATCTAATTATCTGTTACTTGAATTTGAATCGGTATCTTAAGTTCATCACTTTTTCTCCTACATCATAATGCCTCATCTCTTTAGTTAGAATGTAGGCTCAACATTAGAAGAAAGCTCCTACTGTAGCCAACCCAACCAGCCCAGCACCTGGCACAGAGAAAGACATTTGTCAGGTGACAGGATGCTCAGCAACTGTTGAGTGGAGCAATATTCTCAACAGGACAACAGGAGGGGTGTTCTACTTTGGTGGCCATGAAATACCTCCCAAGGCAATACAACTTCATTTACCTTGGTTTAATTGAGGCCAGTTGGAAACAATAGGGCATCTTTTGATGCAATTAAAAACATTGCCCATAAACTGTGAAAGTTTTCTGGCATTCTGTAGACCAGAGCACTATTTTATAGCCAAGTTTCTGAACACATTTTTTTCAAAGGAGATGTTATCGTGGAAAATGTGACAACAACAGAACTCCAGGGGCGTGAACATGCTGTTGTAATTACTCCTCCAGACACAATGAAATCAACCCAAGTTAATTATTTATCAAAACCAACCCACTCTCTGGAAACATCTTTGTTTTGGCAGAAGGTTTCTTTTCTCCAGAAAATAGGTCAATGGTTTTTTCCTCCCACGTTTCTTTATCATAGTATCTGACTTTCAGAATTAGCTATTTCAAGTATTGAGACATCCGCCAAGCACCCAGGTGGGCTGGCAAGAGTGCAACTGCAGTCCTGGGGTTTCTGATTCCTGGATTCTTCCTGTTTCAGCACTTCTCTTCAGTAAGGGTAACCCTGAAAAAGGAGAAAGAAACCAAGGATTATTTAAGTTTCTACTATATGTCAGGCCCTGTAAGAGGTACAACTATTATATTGTTTTGCTTACTCTCATGAGACAGTATATCCATTTTATAGATAATAGAATTAGGCCCACAGGGGTGAAATAATTTCACATGCCATTCACATCTAACTCCATGTACACAGTTTCCCATGTCTGAAAAGGAGAAGTATGAACTGTGTAAACAAACTGGTATTGAACCAAGAATTGACTAGGATGATTTAAGTAAGCCTGTGGGGCCAGACTTGAGTAGTGGCCTTGGATATACCAAATGAGTTCTTCTACATCAGTTTGGCACCTTTGACATCATTGCTTTACTTTTGCCCTACAGACTTCCCTAGATTGCCCTGGTATACTCTTTACCTTTCTCCTGCCCATCTCTATTCCTGTCCAGATCCAGGGTAGCCTACTTGAATTAGATGCAACAAAACAAAGGGGAGGAAGGTAGAAAGAGAAGCAAGATGATCGAGGTATTGGGGAAGAAAAGAGGAAAACAATTCTATTTTGAGACTTTCCAGACCTTTGAGATTTTGCAGTGAGCATCTTATGTTTCCACAGGAAGAGCACTGAACTAGGAGTAAGGAAATTTGAGTATGAAGCTATCTCTGCCACTCTTCACTGTCTTAACTTAGGAAAGTCTTCTACTTGGGCCTCAACTTTCCCATCTGGACATAACAGTATAAACTTTTCCACAACAACTCTTAGTGCAGGGTCTGTTGATATATGTCTTTTATTTCTCCAAACTTCATTTCAAATAGTCTAGAGCTTCTAGCAACTAAACAGGTAACTCATCCAGCATCATACCCTCGAGCACTCCACTCTCTATTTTTCCAAGAATCTTGAAGATTTGTACAATCAAAAAGGAGCCTACAGGATCACTTCTGAGCAAGAGCGCTGCTGTCTGCTCTTCAGCTTCTGACCTTGCTGGCAAAGCTTTTCCCTGCCACACGGTGCCGCTGTAGAGCACTGGCCCACTTCCCTGCTGCTGGCAGGGCTGGTGCACGCAGAACAATGTCTGGCTTGTCTCAGTCTCTGGCACAGGCCAATATGATCCTCTGAGGGAGGGTGAACCCTGCTTGACTCCACACCCACAGGGCCACACTTGATCTAGGGGTTTGCTCCTTACTGAATCCTCAAACTCAGTCTGCAATCACACATAGACGTTTCCACCTTACTCCTGCCCAGCCCCAGAGATGTGCCCATGAATGAACCATAATATTCAGATTAATAATCAAGTTTGTCTGGGCCTGATCTCAAAGCAAGACTAAGTATTGCTAATGATTTCTAGGTTCTCTTTCACAGATTCAGAACAGCTAAGATAAGGATATGTGAAAATATGTGTATTTTCAATGTGTCATATATGATTCTGGTACAACATGTGTCAGATCCAAAATTGGAAAGTTAGTGTTTTAGAATATAAGAGGGCTACCGACCCTCAGAATTCATGTATGGGGGATAGTATCTTCCATAAGCCAATCATCTGTGCTCTAACCCACTCCAAGCCTAGCACTCATAGAAGCTTTCTTGTCACTCTCTTGTTAAAGCAGCAAGAGTCAAAACAAAATTGTATGCTTTAGTGGGTCCCTTACCAATTTGGGATATGGAACTTCCATACAAAGGTTGACCTGGAAGGTCTCTCAAACAGACTTCCTACTATTAGAGTAATTTACTGAAAGGAGTGTGGGAGATCTTTCATGATGAGTGACTCTGAAGCAGAGAATTGTGATGAGAACTAACACGAGGAAGAACAAATTCATTTGTCAAGGATAACTTGACACTTAAACCAAAGGAAAATACGCTTTATTTTTTACATTTTTTACAATTTTTATAGGTTATAGCTAGTGTAGCAGAGCAAACGGTGCTCACCAAATATCCCATGCGCTCTTATATTTCTCAGGCTTTCTTGCAAGGCTTGGGCCATGTATGTAGTTTAGAACTAGTGACCATGAGTGGAAGTGACAGGTGTCACTTCTGATTCAAGGCCATTAAACTCCTGTGTACCTTCTCTGTCTCTCTTCCTTTTCTGCACAGCCCTTGGAGACCTTGCATTTCAGATTGTGCAGTTACAAGATAGTGTGGTCTTTGTCAGCTTGGATCCCTGAGAGACTACGTGAAGTAAAACCCCCTCTGATGACTGATGTTGATATTGTAAAATAAACTTTCATGTTATTAAGCTATTAAGATTCCAGAGTTAATTTGTTACCACAGCATATCTTAGTCTATTCTGACTAATATAGCTAAAGTAGTAGAAAAAATTAATAAACTTAATCAATCAATTTAGTTAACTAATAGACTAAAAAACGTTATGGAGTCAAAGGCTAAATATTTCTATTGAATCTTGAAAATTGTCAGTATGCGGCAGGTCCTATAAGTGATCTGTGGCCACCAGTTTTTCATTTCTTAGCATGAAGGAGGGAAGATGGGAATTACTATTTACTGAATTTTTTGTTTTTTTGCCAGACACTATATACAAGTTACTACACTTAATCCTCCCAATATCCTATGAATTAGATCTTATTACTAGTATGTATGTGAGAAAAGTGAGGTTTATTAATCACACATTGATAGTAAATGGTAGAGCCAGGATTTGAAGACAGGAGCATCTAATGCCAAAGCTCTCTTTATTAATATTACATAACCTCTCCAACCATAGCCATAACTCTAGAAAAGTAGAACTCCATTAGGACTAGTTTCTAATGACTAATGGGGTAGGGGATGGATGGCTCAATTCTCTTTATTTTTCTGCCTACAGTTTACAAAGGCATCCCCCAACAAGTTTCTGTACATCTGATCTCTCCCTTTTAAATATCCCCTGCTGCCTACAAGATAATTCTAAAGCACATATACACAAATATAGACATGTTGCCTCTAGGCTGGAAAACCTCAGTTGGTTCCCCTTGCCTGCAAGGTCAAGTTCAAACTCCTTAGCTTGACAAATATAGCCTTTCTCATCATCCTTTTCCCTGCTGCTGCCCCACTGAACTGGATTCTTCAGATATTCCAAAAGTGGAGGGGATCTCCAGGAACAGTCACCATGGTCATTCATCTTCACATCTTTGCTGAAGCTCTTCTCTCTGATAGGAATATACTTCCTTCTCAAAACCTGTTATTTTTCTCCATATTTTACAAGATCCAGCTCAAATGACAATTTTTCTTCCAAACATTTGCTAACAGAATCAATAACCACAGTCTCAATTTCCCCCACGCCATATATCCCTCACAAGATCCCTTGGGAATTTAACACATTATTTGGGCTTCTGTCTTCCCCTTGGCATGGGGGTTAATTAAGTGTATGTAAGCTCTTGGTTTGAATGCTGGTTCCACTTCTTGGAGGCTGTGTGACCTTGGGCAAATGACCTAACTAAGCTTCAGTTTCCTCATCTGTAAAATTGGAATAAATAATAGTGCTGAGCTATAGGTTTGTTTCAGTTGATGAAATGCAATGGATAATACAATGCAAGTGCTCACTGTGGTGGTGGCATATAAGGAGGATTAAATAAATACATATATTTCATTTATTATTTTATTTATTCTTATATTCCCCATCCCTAACACCATGCATGGCCCATAATTGGTCCCAAATAAACATTTATTAAACAAATAAATGATTGAATGAATAGTTGCATCCATTCAGGTGACTGAGTAGAGTAAGAAGTTCTACCAAGGGGAAAGAGATCTCCTTGAAACCATAGTATTACATACAAAAGTCACTGTTTTGTTATTATTTGTGTCTGTGCATGCACACATACACTCCAACTCTTCAGCAAAAGCTGGGCAGCAACTTGTATTTAATTTCAAAGTGAAAATTGCTTAGTTGAGCTGAGGATTTTCTTTTTCAAATCCAAAGCCAGCGACTACCTAGACTGTGCAGAACTTCCCCTGCTTTCATCCCTAACTGGTAGCTCTTTTTTGGAGTTAGCAATCAGTAGAGCATGGACCATTGACCATGTATAAGGTATGATGTGTTTGGTGGGTATCTAGATGGCCAGTGGAGTGTGTCCCAATTCCCAGAAATGATCTAGAATGTGCCTAGCATGTCAAAAGAGGACAAAAACATCCCTCTTCAGAGATATCATTGTTTCTTCCTCCACTGCTTATAATTTAGCAGGACCATCCAGCTGATGAGATGAGACGAGGTAAGGCTATGTTTGTATCGTGCTGCTCGTCATCTCCAAAGGGCTTTTCCCTCCTGGATCACTGCTACCTTACATTGTATTTCTAGTTCTCATCTTAGTTTCTAGGCCTCTTTCTCTGGCTCCTTTCTCCCAACAGTGAAGTCAGAGATATGTCCTCAACTTTTCCAACATTCCTTTCTCTTATTTCTGATGTATTCTGTCTATGGGAAGTAATCTCTGATGTCGTCTGTATCAGGAATTCTTGCAATTAATATCATTTTAAAAAGAAAACAAAACTCAAATCAACTTAATGCACTTTTTCACTTAATGAAAAAGCCCCAAAGTGGGGGGAACAGCAGTCCAGTTCCTCTGCAGTCCTTCAGCTTCTGCTCTCCTCTTGGTGCTGACTTTGCTCATAGGTTGGCTGCCTTCAATATTTCAAGATGGTGACCAGCAGCAGTCGGGACCAAATTCTTCCCTATTCAATTCTGGAAGGGAGAGAGGGAATTTCACAAGCATCAATTCAAAGAGCTTCACTTCACTCTATTGGGCCCTGGGAGAATCACTGGGTCTTTTTGGCCTAAGCCTGGGTTACCAAAACCAACCTTTTGCAAAGTGAGGAAGAGGGAGTACCCTGATTGATTTATACCTGTCAAAGTGTAAATCAATCCCCAGAGCTGGGGGTAGAATCAGCCTCTCCCGAATTGCAAGGCTGACATACCATGGGGGAAGAGTAGATGGAGGCCAGGGACCCAGCCACACTGCTCCTCATGTTCTTCCCTTACTCTTTTAATCCTTCATATTTGCTGCACTCAAGTTCAAATGAATTCCCGCACTTCTTTTTTAAATGTGTTTTGTGTATATGAACAATACATGTTTATTTAGGTTCAAGAGAAAAGCAAAAAACAAAACAAAAATATAGAATGAAACGTTAAGCAGAAGAAATGAAAACTTTTTGGCTCTATGCTAAATGGGTCTTTTCTGCTGTGCCTTTTTTGTATAGGGTTGTATTCACACTTCACGCATAGGTTTGATTTAATACGATGATGCCACAATTTCCATACGTTGTTGGAAATGTTCTAAAGGCTGCATGTTCCTGCATATATGAATGCATTCCATGTTTCACAGACGAAACATGGTTTACTTAAACATTCCTCTATGATGGTACAACAGGCTTTTCTTAATTATTCATTTTGATAAGCACTTTTATAAACATCTTTAAATTCTGCATTTTTTCCTTATGACAAATTCCCAGATACCCATTCCTGTATTATTCTCTAAAACAAGTATATCATTATAAACTCCTTTCCACTGTGTAAGAGGGCAGCTGTTTCATTGTCCCTATACATGCACTAGGTATTCTTTTTAATCTTTGCTAATTTTGGTAGAAAAAGAAGTGGCCAGGGAAATTGTGCATCTGCTTACTATTTTAATTTTCATTCCTCTGATTAGTATAGCAGAGACTTTGTGCAAATGTTTATTAGTCACATATTTCTCCTTTTTATGTATGTTTATATCTTCTCCCTATTATCCATTGATTTTTACAAATCTTCATACAGTAATAACATTACTTATTTGGCATTTGTGCAAATTTTCCCAGTTTTTACACTTTAATTTCTTAATTTTTCACATACAAAAGTAGTATATATCTATGCATTCAAATATATCCATCTTTCCCTTGGTACTTGTATTGGTTTTAAGATTACAAAGCCATTTCTAATTCAAATATTTAATCAAAATTTAATTTTAATTTTTCTTTCATTTCTGTGGTTTGATCTTTTTACATATCACTCCCAATCCTATGTACTTCAAGCGTCCTTCACGCACAAGGTCTTTACTTAAGCAATGTTCAGTGAATCCCAATAAGCAATGTAGATCCATCCTTTATATATGAAGAGGTTGGCTGACCCCTTAAATAATCTGCTTTGAGAAACTTCTCCTAGATGGGCAGTTTGAAAGAGAGAAGATAGCCTTAGAAGTGAAGGAAGAGCTGGTTTATGGTCCCAAATGTTGGTCTTGAGGCTCAATTTCCCCGTTTGTGAATTAGAGATGTTTAAATTGTCATTAATACATGTTTCAGCTCTGACATTTGTGGTCCCAGAAAGTCCTTTTTCCATTTCCATGTATGTCTCTCTTCTTCCTCTTTCCCCTAATTCCTCCTCTCATTCCTAGGATGACTTCCTAGTTGCATTCCTGCCTTGGAAGTGTCTTCTATGGTGACCTCCAAGTTTCTACATTCTCTCTTGTCTAAAACCAACCCATCTGCACTTCTGCTGAGGGAAGCATCTATAAGCTGCTCTTAGTGCCAGGTGGCCAATGATTGTCTGGGAAGTGAATATCCCATCCAAAGTGGCTCATCCAATGGCCAGCCAGTACCCCAAGAGGCTGTCCTGAACGGTGCTCTCCAATGGGAGCAATAATTAGCTAAGCCTGTCACACCTTCTCTCCACAATGTGGGCTGCAGCACATACACACAATTATCTCCTTGACCTTAGGTTCTGATTGGAGCAGACAGAAGCAGAGATGCTGTAAACACAGGACATCACGGAGACCAGGAGGGCAGTGGGTCCATAGGGCCATCTTGGTTTGAAGCTTAAGCAAATCCAGTTCTGGTCTACACTATCCTTATTAATGAACCTCTGTTGTCTTTAAAATGATTTCTGTTTCTTGCCAATAATAATTTAAGCAACACTCCCTGAAAGGTTTCCCTCCCACTCTTATTTATATCCCTTCATTAGTCTGTCTGGGGAGGGGCTCAGCTGCTGCTGCATCAGCCAGAAGCCAATAAGCATTTGGGGTAGTGAGATGACTTACTGGACATAAAGAAGTTTGTAACACTGAGAATGTGCACAGGGGTGTGCACATGAAAAAACATCCCCCCAGCTTTCCCTGCCATCCCTGATATGACACTTCACGTATACTCAAAACACATTCACAATCTCAGCTGATCCCAGAGAGATCTTTAAGTTGGAAGGATGCACTTAATTGTGGAAAGGTACGGCTCTCTTACCAGGCTTCCTGAGAATTGTTTTATAGAAACATTATCATTGTGCCCAGGGCTGGCCCCAGGCAACACTGGGAAGTGGGAGAAGTTTGCATTTGGCTCTCCCTGACACCTCTCCAGGCCTGCTCCCTCCTGCAGACTGCCAGCTGCGTCCTGACCTGACCTGGATCTTCCCACCCCACTGTGTCCCCATTAAAACACCACCCAGCTCTGTCTCCCACCTCCTCTGGGCTCTGCTCTTGGCTTGAAAAATGCCAGTAGATTTTTCTTAACAGGAATCTTCTGAGTCAGAGCCTTAACCCCAAAGTATTGTCAAGTTGAAAAGGTTACTTTGAGCATTAAGAATCCTGTCTGTTTAAAGAAGGCAACAAATACACAAAGCTAGCCCCAGACCTGCCCTCTGGTTACAGTCTGGAACCTGAAGCCAAGTCTGGCGGGTCCCATGCTCCTTTATTACTGTTTCTGCTTCCATCTCCCAGGTCTTCTGCTGCCCGTTTCCTGTGTAAAGCTCTGCCTGTCCTGCTGGCCCCAGTTCTCAGCGCTACAGTCCAGCCCATGACCATCCTCCCCCATTCCTCCCTCCAGCCAGGTCACCTCCCTGAAGTAGCCATGCTATAAACTACACCCCATGGGGAGGTCCCCCTTATGGGGCTCCAACCAGGTCCTCCCACAGTATCCAGTCAGAAGTGGCTCTAAGGCCATAATCCTAGATCTTCAAGCAAGCTCCTGGCAAAGCCTCTACATCTTATCATCCTGAGAATAGAGCGTACTGATGCCTCAGTCTCCTTACCTGTGAAATAAGAACATGTTGCCACTTCATAAAGTTCTTATGAGGTTACTGGTAAGCACCTGATGCATGTAAAAGACATGGACAGTGCTTGGTACGTAGAATGTGCTCTGAGTCTTGGCCAGTAGTCCTAGGAGTCATGTTATTCACCATGATATTAGCACATGTGTCAGAGGGCCTGGCCCTGCAAGTGAATTGTGGCAGGGGCCGCCTAGGCCAGGTGGGGGCAGCAGAGAGCTATCTGAGGGTCAACTGGGACCAGTGGGACCACCTGGAAGTCCTAAGTGGAGGGCTGGATGCAAGGCAGGTCACCAGGAAGAGCATGGGCACGTAAGAAGGAGAGTTGAGAAGAGTCTATTCTAAGCCTCCCTTCTAACCTCCCTGCCTCCTATCTTGACCTCCCCCAACCTCCTGTTTACACTTTCCTTGAGTGATCTTTCTCAGTTACTATTCCAGGGTAGTCACTCCCTTGAGGAAAACACTGGGTGATTCCTTTGCCCATGGGGAAAAGACTAATATCCTTAGGCTGATATCCAAGGCCCTCTAAGAAAACTAACCACCGCCTCCCTATACCCTACCTTAGTTGCCTCCATGCTTCACCTTCCTCCATTCCCAAACATACCTCCAGTTTTCTTGTCTTTACTAAAGACATTTTCGTACGTGTCAAAATCTTATTCTGCTTTCCACATTTAGCTCAGTTGCTCTTTGTCATGAAGTCTTCCTGGTTTATGCCGGTACCTAATTAAAAAAAATCTCTCTTTGGCTCTCACTAAGCCCTTCACATCTGATTTTCTAGTGATATCTGTTACTGTCAATATTATTCCAGAATAATAAATTATTACATCTCTCTCCCTGGTGCAAAGAGCTCTCATAATCTGTCTTCTCTTCTGCAAAATGGGGTTAATGATAGCTTCCTTGTAGGGTGTTGAAGAATACAGGGAGATAATGCATATGAAATACCCAGAACTGGGTCTGGCACATGGGAAGTGCCCAGAAAATATTATA
The DNA here is from genome assembly GCF_006542625.1 of Nomascus leucogenys. Taxonomy (NCBI): domain Eukaryota; kingdom Metazoa; phylum Chordata; class Mammalia; order Primates; family Hylobatidae; genus Nomascus; species Nomascus leucogenys. The sequence continues at coordinate 76,763,969 of NC_044395.1, forward strand.
GAGGTTTCATCACTGTCACAATCATGACATCATCAACATTGTCAATGTCATCATTATCATTATCATTTAGAAGAATTCTGCCCCACAGTGGCCAAGAATTTGCAGGCTTATGTCCTTAGCCTGTCCCTAACATAGATTCTAATTTACAAAGAAAAAAAATACTAAAGATTGCTTGTCCAGGGCACAAATGGCAAATTTGGATCACAGGGATGAAGTGAGGCTTCCTGGAGCCATGCAGCCACAGAGAAGCAGGAAGATCTCCTGCTGAGACAAAGCGAGAGCAGGTAAAAGAACAAACTAGCACAGTGACAAGAGAAGAAACTTTTTTGTTGTTGTTTAGAAAGATAGTGATGTTTTCAATAAAAATTTCAACCTAGAAATTAAAATTTAAACAACGTAAGTGCCTCCGAGAATCACACAGCAGCGAGCAGTCCCTTAATGGTACTATGCACAGCCTTTATTTTTTAATGTAGAGAAGGAAAGGATTTGTCATTAAAGTTTAAAAATAATCAGAATCAAAATCCCTTTTGTTCCTGTGGGCTGGCAGAGCTGAGGGGCTGATTGTGTGTGCTGAGTGGGTGTCCAGGAAACAGTAGTCATTTGTGTGCGTGTGACAGGAGTGGAGTCCAAATCTAAATTTAAGCAAGTGTTGGCCTTCTTGGAACCCATAATTTTTGGATCAATTATCCCGGACTAAGTGTCTGAGTTTCTTGCTCTCTTTCTTTCTCTCTCTCTGCTGCATTTAATAATTACAACACTTGAGCCAATAATTTGCCGACCAGCTGCGGTGGCCTAACTGTCTGGTTCACTCATAATTTCTGGAACTTGATACAATCATGGCCTTTGAGCCAATTAGAGTAATATTTGGTGTGTTGGAAGTCTGTTCCCCACCCTCCCACCATCTCGCCAATGTGAGAAACAAACACCCCGTGTCTGTCCTACAAGAGAAATTACGTGTTCTCAGATCTTACCCAGCCCTTGGACCCATGGATTTTGACTGTCCCACTCCTTCCCGCAGTTTGGAAAAGAAAGGCAGACTGGTGGCCTGAAAAGAACCTGGTCTGAGAATCAGAAAGCCTAACCCTGCCCCTAAACGAGCTATGTGGCCTTGGCTTAGTAGCCTACCCTCGCTGAGTATCTGTTTTCTGTTCATAAATGTGGCAATAGTGATTCAGGGCAGAGGGACTGGAGTCAGCTAGTTGAATTCAAAGCCTGCCTCTATCACTTTGTAGCTGTGCAACACTGGGCAAATTACTCCATCTCTCTGGACCTTAATTTTCTTATCAGGGACCATTATTAATTTCTTAATAATGAAGAAAATTATAATATTAACTATAACATGTAGTTTGTGAGGATTTGATGAGTTAATACAAACAGAACCAAACACACACATACTTCTAGAGTTTAAACTCCATACAGGCATGGATTTTGTCTGTTTTGTTTACTACTATCTCCCCAGGACCTAGAAAAATGTCAATAATTTTCCTAGGCCGAGGCGGGCGGATCACGAGGTCAGAAGCTCGAGACCACAGTGAAACCCCGTCTCTACTAAAAATACAAAAAATTAGCCGGGCGTGGTGGCGGGCGCCTGTAGTCCCAGCTACTCGGAGAGGCTGAGGCAGGAGAATGGCGTGAACCTGGGAGGCGGAGCTTGCAGTGAGCCGAGACTGCGCCACTGCACTCCAGCCTGGGCGACAGAGCGAGACTCCTCCGTCTCAAAAAAAAAAAAAAAAAAAAATTTCCTTAGATAAATGAATGAATAAACGAGGAGACTGGTTTATATTTATTTGTTCACTATTCACTTCCAGCTTATTTCCAAAAATAATTTTACACGGTTCACAGTAAAATCATGTTTACCACAAAGCTATCACAATGAAACTAGAACATCAAAACCCAAAATAAGGAAGTAGCAAGCAAAGGTCAGATGTCCTTTCACTCAGAGCTTCCTGGCTACTCAAACTCAACTAAGCAGCCTCTGAGAACCCTTCCAACTCTAACATTCCTGGAGTCTGAGTTTTGGAGTCAGAACCAATATTTCTAACTTTCAGTGTGACCTTTGACAATGCTCCAATTCTGTGTCAGTCGATCGTTTTTTCTTCTGTAAAAGGGGGAGACGTAACCAAAGAAGCTAAGACCCATTCTTGAAATCTAGCCTTTCTTTTTAGCAAATGGCCATAGGGATGTAAAGATAAAAGACAGATGATTTCTACCATCAAGGAGCTTACAATTCTCCAGGAGACACAAGGTACATAGATGCGTAACTCTCTAATTCAAGCTAGGAAATAGTACTTAACTAAGAGTGTTAGCAAAGGCTAAAAGAATGGTGAAGAAAGAAACATATTTCCACTTAGGAGGATTTCATAATAGCTTTATTTTTTATTTATTCTTTTTTTGAGACAGAGTCTCACTCTGTCACCCAGGCCGGAGTGCTGTGGTGCGATCTTGGCTCACAGCAGCCTCAGCCTTGGGCTCAAGCCTCCCCAGTAGCTGGGACTACAGGCATGCACCATCATGCCTGGCTAATTTTTACATTTTTTGTAGAGACAGGGTTTCACTATGTTGCCCAGACTGGTCTCAAACTCTTGAACTCAAGCAATCTACTTGCCTCGGCCTCCCAAAGTGCTGAGATTACAGGCATGTGCCACCATACCCAGCCTTGATAATATTAATAGCTTTATAGAATAGCTACAGTTTGCAATGGTTCATAAAGAATATTACCAGATATTCATAAGAAAAGGATTCCTAACAAATGAAAAGAAGATAAGGAAAGGTAGGGATAGGGAGGTATAAAATTGTACCCTATCCAATAAAACTAACATGCTGGGCAGAGATAGGGGTGGCAGGTGTGTGTGCTGACACCCGCCTCCCCTTTGCCTATGGCAGACTTCACTAGTCAATCCAAGAATTTTATCCTGTTAAGTTAGGATATGGCCTCAGAATTCCTCTCAACACAGTGCTCCAGGAAGCCACTCCCAAGTGCTCAGAGTTGGTACATAGAATGAAACTTACTTGCTCTCTGGAGTTAAGGTTTACATATGTCAGTCAATAGTGGAAAATAAGCCTAAACCAAATGCAGAGGGCCTTGCAAGTCAAAATGTCAAGTTCAAGTATATGAATAGTCAAAACATGCGCTTGTTCCTTTACATTCAGCTGCTCCTTACATTGGTATGATAACCATGGAGTCTGTTTGCAACAGACATTATTGTAATATATATACACGGAGCCTGCAGGAACTGAACCCATTCCTGCCGAGGCTTTCCGTGAATTCATCTGGAGCATAATCCACCTCCCAGGCTGCACAGTGCCTGGCTTGTGCTTAAACAAGGCACGCACTGTAACACTGTTCTCACATCACACTGCAGGAAGAAAAACAGTGTTGAGGACCTATGCCAAAGTTTTCAAAACGGCTGCCCTAAAACGTAAATGTGGCCTCTGTAGGTTCGTAGAGCAATTCTAGTTATCATCTCTGTGGTACCAAGGCCGGCACAATTATTCTATTACTATTCAATGGCTGCTCTTAATGAATGCATCCCTGTGATGGTTCCATTTAACCTTACTCCAGGAAAAGGAAAATCTATCTAAAGAAACGGGAAATAGAATTCCATGAGCTCATGTCTAGTGGGGAAAGCAAAAGGCATCTGAGGGCTGATGGGAAGTGAATCATATTGTTCCTTGGCTTCAAGTGTAACCCTATCCTCCTACCTTCTTTCTGTGGACCTCCATTCTCAGCCCCATAGTGTGAGGACATTCTGGCAGCAGGAAATCAAGGGAACCCAGGCCATGGAGTGGCCAAGACTTCAGCTCCAGGTCCATGTGTCCTTGAGTGAGCTATTCTTTATATCAGCATCTGGTTATAACCCGTATCCCTACAAAATGGTTTCCAGGTGGCTCGCCTAAACATTTTTAACATCATAGAAAGAAATCAGATTAAAATAAAAGATGCACATGTATTAAGAAGACCAGATGAAGGAAGTATCAAAGCCAGGATTATAAAATAAAACCTGCAGTAAGGCAGACTATTCCATATTCCTGAGCCTCAGTTTCCACATCATAAAATAAAGGAGTAATAATAGCTTATTTGTAACATCATTAGGATGACAAATTGAAATACTCAAAAAACAGGAAAAATTAATTATAATGGAAGAACTACTGAACAGGTTGTCAAGAGACTAGTGCAGCTCTGCTTGTGAACTGGGTGCTCCCTGAATCAGCCTCTCTCAGCTTTAAGAGTCTGTAATTCTATGAAGTGGGGTGCCTGAAAGGAGTGAGGGAGCAGGAAAAGAAGCAGGAAGCGATGAGGAGAAATGAGATGCCGCCTTCAACTCATCAAATAAAGAATTATTGTTAATTGTATCTTTGGAATATTTTTCTCATGATTGTATCAGGAACAATGATTGATTTGCAAATATCATTTGATCACCTCTTCTGTGCCTGGTCCAGGAAAGAAACATCCAGGTGGATGCCCTCGTTTCTGGTAGGCCATGCCTAGTAAGGGGAGGTAGGAAGGGACGGCCCACGTGACTATAATGCAAAGCTTCCTGAGCCCAAAGGAAGGTGTGGATAGAAGGTTACAGGTGAAGGGGAAGAGAGAGAGCCTGTCCTCCAGATAAAGGAAGATTTCCTGGAAGAAGCTATTGAGTCTGACCCTGAGAAGCTTTCTACAATGGGGTGTTAGGGGAGGAGGGTGGAAGAGAGCAGACAAACTGAAGTGGGAAGACTGAAAAGAACATGGGACTTGTGAGAAGGGTGGACATTTATTGAGCTTTCATGGGCTTTTCATCAATTTCCCTCCTTTGTGAGCAGCACCTAAATTCACCCTTGGGAGTTGCTATCCCCCAACTGTCAGTCGACCCAGTTTGGATTAGACTGATCCTACCCCATCTAGCTCCAAGGAAAACATATGGTCCTAGCCCAGCCAATGAAGATATTTTATTTCCTTTGCCACAGCAATTGGTTTCAAGATGAGCATGTGTCTCAAGTCTATCCAACGAGGTGCACGTTGAGACTTTCCCTGGATCCACAGCAGAAGAGAAGCTCTTTCTACTGGACTGCTGAGCTGATGGAATGTTAGCCAGGAGCTGTTAGCGTTAGTGGATGTCTTGTCATAAAATGAACCACCCTGAGAAAGGCAACATAAAAATAATTCTGAGAAATAAAACAAGGTGAATTCTCAACATCATTTGAGCACTTAGATCCAGCCAGATCTGAAGGCAATATCTCCTGGAACATTTTAGCTTTTGTTGTCAATAAACTTGCCTTTTACATAAGAATGATACAATGGACTTTGGAGACTTGCGGGAAAGAGTGGGAGGGAGAGGCAAGAGATAAAAGACTACAAATATTGTGCAGTGTATACCCCTCGAGTTTGGGGTGCACCAAAATCTCACAAATCATCACTAAAGAACTTGCTCATGTAACCAAATACCACCTGTACCCAAATAACTTATGGAAAAATAAAAAAAAAAACATCTAAAAAAATAAAAATAAATTTATTTGCCTTTTATTCTTAAGCTAGTTTGAGTTCAGTATTTATCACTCACATCTCAAATAATCCTGTATAATATAAGGGCCCTGATCCAGATGAGCTGTGGACCTTAGCCACGGCTGACAGCCCAGGCGCTGTGGCCACCGAGAGAATGGTCTCAGAAGAAGCCTTAGCAGTCAATGACCAAGGAAGCCTAACCTGGGAGAACAAGATGAAGGGTAAATCTGAGAGCAGAGTAGAAGATTCATTAGACAGAATTGCCAGTTTATTGCAGTTGAAGAAACATTTCTCTATCAATGGGAGAGAAGGTGAGCTGGAGGAAAGACAAGGAAAGTAAAAGCTTTCCCTCAAAGGGCCTCCTCTCAGGTCCTGAAAGCAGCTTCTCCCAGTGTGTCTGGGGAGTAACAGGTCTTTTACTCACTTTGCTATGGTAACTGGCCATGCAGTGCAATAAAGAGCATAGACTTCTGAATCAAACCCTCTTGGTCTCGAATCTCACCCCTGGTTGACAACTTCCACTTTTTGCTAACTCAGTGACCTTAATGGTTAAAGCTTAAACTTGATAAAGCCACTTAAATGAGTGACTTCATTTCTCTGAACCTCAGCTGCTTCTTCAATAAGTGTGAATAGCCACCATTATCTCTCACTTGACCATAGCAAGAGCACCTTGATTGGTCTCAACTAATTATCCACCATGCAACCAAACTGACCATTTTAAAAACAAATCAAGTTATGCTGCTCATTCCCCTTAAAAAGTTTCTGTGACTTCAGTCATTGTTCAGATGATGATCCAAATTCATATAACAGACTTCAAATCTCTGCATCATCTAAAATCAAATCTCACTTGCTGTTCTAGTCTCCTAGATTCTCTTCTCCTTGCTCCTCTCAGTTTATTGACAAATAGTTAATAATATTAAAAACTAACATTTATTGAGCACATACAACATGCCAGGCATTGTTCTAAGTATTTTACTTGAAATAATCCTTATGACGCTCATATAAGGTAGGGGCTATTATTATCCCCACTTTATAGATGGAAAAATTGAGGTGCAGAAAATTGCTCAAAGTCATACAGCAAAGAAGCACTTCAGCCAGGTTGCAAATCTAGGTGTTGGCACCCAGAGCCCGCATGTTTAATCACTATATTATGCTGATTCTCTACAGGCATCCCGCAAGCATTTTCCCACTTTGTGGCTGTGGTAGACTGAATAATGGCCCCCAAAGATACTCACATCCTAATCTCTAGAAGCTGTGACTGCTACCTTATACGGCAAAGGGACTTTGCAGACGAGATAACATCAAAGATCTTGAGATAAAGAGATTTTCTTGAATTACTCAGCTGAGTCCTAAATGTAATCACAAGTGCCTTTATGAGAGGGAGATTGGGCTACAGAAGGGCAAGAGGTAACATGACCATGGAAACAGAAATTGGAGTGATGAGACCATAAGCCTAAGAGTGTCAGCAGGTAGCAGAAGATGGAAGAAGTAAGGAACAGATTCTCTTCTGGAGCCTCCAGTAGGATCCATCCCTGCAATGGTTTCACTTCAGCCCAGTGAAATTGATTTTCAACTTCCGATGTCCAGAGCTTGTAAGATCATAAATTTGTATTTTAAGTCACAAGTTTGTGGTAATTGGATACAGCAGCAACAGTAAACTGACACAAAGGCATTAGCACAGGCTGTTTCTTCTGCCAGGAATGCTCTTCCCCACACCCTTTGCCTTCTTTAACTCCCGCTTACCCTTCGACTCCTGGCTTCCATGTCACCTCCTCAGAGCAGCGGGACTCTCTTATTCATCCTCCTATAGCACTCCAGACTTCTCCTTCTTCTTTCTTTTTTATTTTTTATTCTTTTGGAGACAGAGTTTTGCTCTTGTCACCCAGGCTAGAGTGCAATGGCACGATCTCGGCTCACTGCAACTTCCACAGCCTGGGTTCAGGTGATTCTCCTGCCTCAGCCTCCTGAGTAGCTGGGATTGCAGGCATGCATCATGACACCCAGCTAATTTTTGTATTATTAGTAAGAGACAGGGTTTCACCATGTTGGCCAGGCTGGTCTTGAACTCCTGACCTCAGGTGATCCACCCACCTCAGCCTCCCAAAGTGCTGTGATTACAGGCGTGAGCCACTGCCCCTGGCCCAGACTTCTCCTTCTTAATACTCACAGCATTGCAATTCACTGTCAATGACTGTTGCTCATGCAACCAGATCCAAGGGACAGGGTATAGTATGTGTCTGTCTTGCTCTTCACTGTAACCCAAGCACCTAGCCCAGGGCCTGGAGTATTATTGTTCTCAAATATTTGTGGAAATGAATAAATATAGTTTCTCATAGGACTGTTGAATTCTTTCAAAAGATCACAAATGTAAAGAACTTGGTATAGGGCCTAGCATATAATAAGTTCCCAGAAAAGTAGAGCTCCATGTGAGTTCTGGGTCTATCTGTGTGTCTCCTGTGTCTTTGGAACAGAAGCTCAGACATGAAGGTCCTGATCTTGGGCATGTTCCAGGCAGAGTGCTCTGTGATGTCTCCTTTTCCCTAATCTCCAAATAATTGCTCCTCTTTCTTACAATTCTGGTAGTCACACAGGTTTAATGGCCACTCTGGGCATATTTTAGAAAGGAAAGGATCAGGGCAGTCCCAGAACACCATGAGATATGAAGATATCTGCAAGACTGCCTCCTGCTTTAAGACTACGGCAAGCCCTTTTGGCCAATCTGCAGTGCAGTTGGAGTAGGTTATTCCAGCTGTTTCCTGGCCATGCAGTGTGTGTATGAGCCTCCAGCTGGGCCAGGGACCAACTTTCCAGGCCCAGATGAATTCTCATCATTGCCCAGGGTTCCTTTAGCTTGAGTTTGGTTCTCAAGCCAAGGCTCTGACAGCTTTATTAGCACCTATAATTCAGTGTAAGCATCGATGTGTTGGGAAACACTTTGAGGCTATCTTTTAAAGTCAACTTAATTCCCTCTCAAATGCCTCTTTGTTTGCCAAAGTGCCAGCCAGAAGACTTCCAGGTAGGCAGGGAGATGAGCTCCAGACAGGGGATCAGTGGGACGTGTCTGCTGGGCGCCCAAGTCATTTTGCTGGTAGCTGATGTCATTTCCAGTTAGTGGGCTCCTGGAAGAGGTGCCTGCAGATGCTCAGATGACATCACTAGGGACCAGCCTGTCACCAGGGGAGATAACAAATGGAGCCCAGCTCTGAGTTCCTGCCGCCCCAGGAAGTCACAATTCATTTCTTGGCCTTGCTATAGGCCTGGAGAGTAGACACCCTGTGTCCCCACCCTGGCCAACTCCCAGAGAACCAGTATGCACCCTCCTTCTGGCTGCTTTTCCACAACAAAACCAAGTGGGACATTCTGAGTTTACCCGAAACTGTTTGGTGACTGTAATCATAGAAACTGGACAAGCTCAATGTAGTATACACTATTGGTCATCTACTGACACCCACTTACCGTTCCTCCTGGGCTAATAGAACCCAATTTTTTTTCACATATGCACTCTCCTCTAGAAGGGATTGGCCTATTCACGTCCTCAAGGGATAAATTGTCATTGTTCTAAGCCATTCAATCATTCATTCATTCAACAAACACAATTGAGCACCTATGTTGTAGTGGACATTGTTTAGGCACTAAAGATAAAGTCATTAAAAAAAGTCTGTCTTCACAAAGCCTTAATAAACACACAGTTATGTATTATATAATAAATTTGCAATGTGAGACCAAACAATAAATGTTATGAAGAGAAATAATACCAGGTAAAGGTATAGAGAAAAATAGGCTTGCTGTTTTAGATATGGGGATGGGAGGAGGTGATATTTGAGCTGAGGCATGAATGAAGGGAGGGCACCAGCCTGTGACTCTGGAGGGGAAAATTGTTCCAGTCAAGGGCAACAGCAGGTGCAAAGGCCTCAAGGTAAGAATAAACCTGCACGTTGAGGAACAGCCAGAAAGCCAATGTGGCTGGAATGTTGCAAACAGAGGCTGAGTCATAGAAATGGCTTTGGATTTTGCTCTAAATGATGGGAAATCACTGGGGGCTCTTCCATAATTTGTAATTTCAGAGGATTCCCATGGTCACCGTGCAGAAAGCAGACTAAGGTGAGGCAAGAACAGAAGCAGGTGACCAGCCTGCGTGGAGTACCAGGTAGTAGCTGGAGAAGTAGTGATAACTGATTGGAACTGGGAACGATTTTGAAGGTTGAAGCAAAAGGATCTGCTGATGAATTTGGTGGATAGAGTGAAAAACAAAAGAGTGAAGGAGGACATCAAAGTTTTGAGATAGCACTACCAAGTAAATACGAGTGCTGTTAACTGAGATAAAGAGCACTGCAGTAGGAGCACTTCTGGCTGGGAAGGGATCTAGGGCTGGGACTGATGGGTACTCATTTCGAGGTGCCTGATAGACATGCAGTTGGAGATGCTAGATAGGCAGCAGTGGGAGAAAGGAGCGTGAAGATTGGGAGAGAGGTAAGTCCCATGCCTCCACCAATGAATGGCTTAGGCTTCAGCATGGGGGGCAATTCTAGCCAATGGGATATGGCTGTAGGAGGCCTCTGAGTAAGATCGTCCTCATTTCTAATGAGGATTTAAGATTGCTTGGATGTTTAGATGGATGGATGGATGGATGGATGGATGGATGGATGGGTGGATGGATGGATCTCTAAGTATCCATTTATTTCCAGTGGTCATTCAAATCTTAAATGTACAGTGGAGTCTAAGTAAGGAGACCTGGCTTTAATCCCTGATATTTTTTACTAATTAATCATAAATCTAGGCAAAAACACCCCCTCTCTGAGCCTCAGTGTCCCCAGCTGCACAATGAGGAAATTGGACTATATTGTTTTTATGAGCCCAGCCAGCCCTGCTGTTCTATGAAGTTGTAAGAACATGGACTTTGGAACCAGATGCTCTGAGAGAAATGTTGACTTTCCCCTACTTGATGTGCGATCTCTAGCAGTTCAAGGTTCCTCTGTGTTGCAGTTTTCTCATCTCTGAAGTGATGATTTATAGTCCTTCCCAACATTAATTTCCATTAAGTCACAGCATAGTTTCCTAGTTACTTGTGTTGATGGAAATAATGAAAACCTCTAGGAAAGCAGTAGTTATGAGGAAGCAAACCCCTCAGTGCAAACACATGTGCACGCGCGCGCATACACACACACACACGCACACACGGTCTAGAAAAGGAGACCAGGCCTTTCCTTTCAGAGCAGCTACTCCCTGGCTCCGTCTGAGTATAAACTCTGGTCAAGGTGGGAACTATGCTCTTCTTGAGGCTGGCATGGTTGTTTCACGGCTCTTAGCTTCCCTTGGCACCTCATTCCCAGGAGTTAAGAGCTACCATAAGAATCTCAAAGCTCAGTCCTGCTGGGTCCTGCTGTATCTACCACAGGGCTTGGGATGAATAAAAGACATTAAGACTATAAAGCTCCTGGCCCAGACTTGGCACACAGTGAGTGTTCAAACTGTCTTGTAACTCAGGCCCTTGTGCCCAGTTAGCTAAAGACACTAATTAACTAAAATGAACAATAATGAACAATAATGGTAGAATATAAGGCAGTTTTAGATCTCAGATTTTTAACATGTTCAAAGGCAGAAATCCCTGGGCTATTTTATTCATGTAAAAAGTCTAACAATAATTGCTAACTTTTGAAAACAAATCAAGCATAAAATCAAAGACTTAAGGAAACCATTCTCTTACCATAGTTTAGACCATCTAGTCTAACAGAAATTTCTTTGGTCTGAAATGATATCAATTTCCCATTGCTAGTGTTGTCTAATCAGTATTATATATGAAGGTTGATGAATAGGAAATTGGTAAACAGGTATATTATGACTTAATCAGTTCTTTATGTTTGAAGACTTGATCTTTCAAAAATCTTTTATTTTTAATGAAAAGGGGTCTTCAGTGTCATAAAGGTTGGGAGGCAGCAAGCTAAAATGTCGAATGTTTTGACAGGGGCCTGCTGGTGACTATATCCCTCCCTTTGATGTATGAGCCCTAAGAACCTCTGAACTGTGTCGATGTGTCCCCAAAGCACAGATCCAAGGGAGAAAGGGGAAAAGACACTCTGCTAACAGTGGCTAATGTCATTTCCAGTTAACTGGCTTTTGGCAGATATGGTACAGATGTTCAAATGACCTCATTAGGGACCAGGATGTCAACAACAAGACAGATACAAACAGAGCCCTGCTTAAGATTCCTGTAGATTCCATGGGTTTGGAATCCCTTAACTCATTTCCCAAGCATTCCAAAGGGTGGGAATTTCAGGCGATGGCATGTGGCATTATGAAGAATTTTAGGGAAGATGGAGCTTATATTAGTTAAGAGAGGCTAGATTTGCTGCAATAACAACCTGCAAAGCTCTCTCTCTCACTCTGTGGGTTGGCTTCATCCTCTGCTATATCAGATGATCTTCCTGCAGGCAGCATGGAGAGACTGGGCACAGCCTCCAGAGGTGTCCGGGTTTACATTCACTTATATCTCTCAGCCACATATGTAAAATCCTAAGGAAGGACCACACTGAATCAAGGTTCATACATCTGCTTCCCCTACTAGACTATAAGGCTGAAAAAGGCAGGGAATGAGTCTCACTCTGCTACCTTCTGCAGTCTCTCTTAACCTGGAGTCACCCTGTAAGGGACACTCAGTAAAAATCGTTCAGTTGAATAGATTAGCAAACCACTCAGCACAAACCAAGAAGAAAAGAACTAAACAGGGAGAAGACTGGCAACAGGGGTGATTTAGAAACAGACTAGTCAACTGTTGATCAAAATTTTGTTACATTCAACAACAGCAGCTATTCTGAGAGCCCTGGAGATATTTTATCCAATAAACCCTTTCCAGAGCTAATAATAAAAATTTCTTGCATGGTGGTTAACAACACAATTTTACATCACCCCCCGGCCCCCCCTTTTTTTAGCATCACTTCAATACAATTCAACAAATAGTAATGAGATTCTTCCAGGTGCCAGGCGCTGTGCTCAGTGGTGGGCTATGGCAGTAGAAACAGGTCCTTGCCTCAGAGAACTCTCAGTGAGTGTAGAAGAGAGAGATTAAATAATTGAAGAGATAATAATAGCTAATATATTTACCGAGAGCATTTGCTATGTGTCAGACACTAGACTGGGTGCCTAACACGTATTAACTCAATTCATGCTTACAGTAATCCTTTGAGACAGATACTATTATGAGCCTTGGAAGTTGGGTGACTTATCCAGGGTAAGCAATTGACAGAGCCAGGATTTAAATCTATGTAGTTTGGCTCCTGAGTCTATGCTCTTAACCATCATAACTGTACCACCAGCCAACCACAGTGTTAGGAGAGTTAAGATGGAAAGTAAAGGGGTCAAGGAAGGCTCTAGCATTTAACCCAGTCAGATATTAGAGGCACATCTGCCAGTCTAAAATCCAGTGTCCTTCCCGCCAGCCTGGGTATAAAGGCTCAGTGCAGTGGCTGCATTATTAGCTGCACTTACAAGTCTCCAGGGAGCTCCAGATATAACTCCCCTTGGGCGTTCTCCCAATTGTCTGAGCCATAAATAGCCAATAGGTTCTCTCCACACCCTACAAAGAACTTAGAAACGAATCATCCTTCTGGTAATTGCATTAACGGAATGTTTTTGTTTGTTTGTTTAATTTAGGAGTTAAAACAGAATGACCTTGTCTTTAAAATTGTGAAATAACAATTAGAAGTTATTTGCTTATATTTATATTTAGAATTAAAGGATATTTATATGAACAAGTACAAAACAGGGGGTAACAAGGTTGGCAAGGGATTGAGGGCCTTCATAGAGATGGATTATTGTTCATTCAACTGTAATGATTAACAATTAAAAATCCACTCTTGCAGTTCCCCATGTCTGGGGAAGGATAGAAGCTTTTTTGGTTTTTTTTGTTTGTTTGTTTGTTTTGGTGTTTTGTTTTGTTTTGTCTGAAACAACAAGTCACCTCTTTCTTTCCAGGGAATGCATTAGAATAAGGGGTTTCCCAAGACCTAGACAAAAGCCAGGATATTTGGGAGTCAAGGTCTCCTCTCCCTCCTTCTGGCCTCCCTCCTTGTAGGTCCTTGTAAGGTCAGTGCTCAGGCTGAGAGCTCAGCTGAGCGGGGGAAGGGGCTGGCCACCTGGAAGCCTTAACCCAAAGAGGCACAGTGTAGGTGGGGCTGGGTGGCAAAAGCAGGGCAACAAAATAAGCCCAATAACAGCTCACCCTTAGCATTTATTGAGTACTTATGATGGCTGAACATGAGTCTACACACTTCACATTCAGTAGTTCATTTAATTAGGTTGATAGAATTAGTATCCCCATGTTGCAGGTAAGAAAAGTGAGGCACAGGGGTTTGATGTTGCTCAAGACCATATTTCTAGAAAGTGGAGGATCCAGAATTCAAACTCAGGTAGTGTGACTCCAGTGTCAGCACCCTTCACCAGGATGCCACAGCAAAAGGGTCATTCTGAAATCACCGCCCTGCTGATTTGGGTTTTGAGACCTTCCCAGGATTCTTCAGAGAGCACCTCTTTTATGAGTTCTGCTGGCCCTGAACTTGATATTCTCCAGTGATTTTTGGCTTATAGCTGCCTCCTTACAAATTGGCAACTAATTTTAACCCCAGAGCTTCTGTTTCTGGGTCATGTGGTGGGGAGGGGACAGAGAGAGAGGAAGACAGACAGACAGAGAGAGGTAAGCTAGCTATTATTTTAGAAGAAGTTAGACAGCAATATAACCAGCCTCTCACCCAAGTGATAAAAAAGCCATTGTCGGGGCATGTTTGCACCAAAAAACAGAGAGAGAGATTTTCCTGAATCATTTCTAATTTTTTATTTAGGCTTCACACTTTTCCTGGGGCCTTTGGGCAGGCTTCCAGACCCCGGTATCCACAGTTGACTCTGAGCTCCCGAGGTAAGTGATCTGTCACTCCCAGGCCTGGGGAAGGGTTGGGCAGAGGCCTGGACAGGCTATGCTTGGCTCAGCACCCTGACATTGTACATACTAATGCAATGTGAAGTAGCACGTCTAAATAGCCTGTCCAACTTTTTTGATGTTCTTGAACCCACAGATGGGATTCATTTCCACACTGTTCACAAAACGTAAACGATACAAGGACATTAAAGAGCATTAAACTACTTGATGACATTTTGGTCACATTAATAAAAAGTGGCATTTTTAAAACTACCAGAAAGAAAGAGAAAGAGTTTGGGGGTGGAGAGAGGAGAGGTGAAGAAGAAGAGAGACAAAGCAGGGAGGCGGAAGGAGGAACAAGAGAGGGATTTGAATTCATCTAAAGTATAAAAGAAATGCTGGCAGTCCCAGCTCTTCTCAACCCAGTTGGGACTTCATTCAGTATGACATAAGAAGCAAACCTTTCTGGACAGATCTGTGGAACACGCACACACCTATATAGTGAGTGGTGCAGACAGACTAAGATATTAATGTTTCCTTCCAGACTGATTCGTTTGGCCAAAATAAACTCATATACCACTTAGACATGAGTGAGGACAAGAGGAACATCAGACTCACCTCCTCCAGGAAGCCTTCCATGAGTACCTCCTCAGGCTAGACTAGGTGTCTCTTCTCTGGACTTCCAGAGGCCCTATGCTTACTCTCATCATAGCCTACATCATCATGGCATTTAATCACTGATTGACTTGCCTAAATCCTCCCTAGACTGTGGGTTTATTGAGGGCATAAGCTGGGGTGAGAAGCATACATTCGAAGAGACGTATGTCTCTTCAAATTGTTGGGGTTCAAATCCCAGCTAGCCCTTGTATTGGTTTTAAGACCTGAAGCATAATTAATTAAGCTCCCTGGGTCTCAACTATGCCATCTATAAAATGGGGTGAAAGGAAAACCCAGTTCATAGAGTTGTAATGATTCCTAAATGAGGTAATGAATGAAAGGCACATAACCCCCATGCCTGGTACACACACACTCGACATATGGTATAGATTAGCATTAGCATTATGCCTAGCACCCCAAGCACTTGGCACATAAAAGGCACTCAATAAATACGGTACTGTTAAATCAATGAATCTCAACAGACTCACTTAGAAAAAATCACTTCCCAAGGGGACTAAGGAATTGGACATGGAGCCATAGAAAGTGAAAATGGGTGGCAGAGACATTTAATAACTTATCAAGTCCTGGGTACCTTGTTTTAAAATAAAAAAACAGCACTGGTCTCTCTCTGGAGTGCCTGGGGAGGTGTCCTGCTCTCCTAACAACCATGGCTGGTGAAGGAAGGGCGAGCAGCCCCAACCCCCGCCAGCAGCCCATGCCCCCCTCCCCTCACCCACTGCCTTGGCAGAGCTCTCTCCTTCCAGCCCTGGTGGTTACATTAATTGCTAATGACAATGGCAACCTTCACTCTGTGTGGTTTCCTGCCCAGATTCTGGATCCTTTACAAGGCTCCCTTTTCTTTTTTCCCAGATAGGAAATGCAACCCGAGACGTGTGAAGAAAAAACACTGTGCTTATTGTCACAGCCTCCACTTCTCGGCTGGGCCCGGCTGTGTGTGCTCTGGGGTGCCTGCCCCGCCACAGGGAAGAATAAACCCAGACTCAAATCATAGGAAATTCATCAAATGTGCTTCTCAGAGCTCTGTCTTTCAAGGTCTGTTTCCTTGCCATATGATCTCTATAAACCAAATCACTGTTAGCCAGGGCACAGGACCAGAGGCGCCGGAGGCTCATGGATAATGAATGCCAAATGCATGTGACAATAGGCTGATCAGAGAGCAGAATAGAAATTTCTGAGTTGTGCTTTTATATATGTATACACACACAGACAGGCACACACCTGTGTGTGTGCACACACTCAAGCACACACACATGCATGCATATCACACGCACACACACACACACACACACAGGGGTCAAGCACACAATACGTCTTAATGTATAAAGGCCAATTGTGGTCCTTGGTGCCAGACTCAGATAACTCATCTGTCAGTTACTTTGTTAAGACAAAGAAGCCCGTGGATCAGAAGGATAAAATGGAAGAGGAAAACAAATCAGAACCCCGTTTAGCTGGGGACACTCAATGTGGAGGAGTCACAGATTTGACTTTGAAATTTAGGATGCCTTGCGCTCAGCAACTAACACAGGACACAGCACACAAGGGGGCCTCAACTGAAAAATGAAAATCAAGGGCTTATTCCTGGGCACCAAAGGTAAGTGGGAGAAATTGCCCTAAACGGAATGAATTATTATGTGATCTTTTCAATAATGGTTTTGACCCCTCCTAGGTCTGACCAAGCCCTTCACTCACTAACCAGTTTCCAGTGTGACCAAGACAGAGAACACAGGACAAAAACTAGCAGGCCACCAGCTGAAGGCAAAAACGTAATTAATGTTACAGCCTTTTAGATTCTAGAAAATACTGCACTTAAAACTGCAAGTCAACTAAGCGGCTGTCGGCAACCGATAAATGCTTCCATATTCACAGGCATCAGCAGTCTTCCCGTTACAAAAAAAGTAATAATACATACATATTAATGGATCACATTTTGTCCTTTGGGGAGCATAATTTTTAAAAGGGCCAAGGCAGCAATAATAGTTCCTTTAAAAATTCTAAATGCTGTAATTGTTTTCTCTGAATTATGGTGCTAGGATTTAATTAGTGATGAATGTTCGGTATGGGGTTTAGACATTTTTGATGAATTCAGCCAAACAGAAAAGTAGTCTTGTCCTTATTGCTCCCACCCGGGCCCCCGCCCTCTTTTCTTCCTTAGAATCCTGAAACGTGCGTGTGCAAGAGCACATGTCCACGAAGGGATTTTATTTTCTGCAGTTTCACTGTAGCTAAGAAGGAGATTGCCTTAACCACAGTTCAACAAGGAACATGAAACATGGTCAGTGAGGTCATGCAATTCAGCACAAGTTTTGAGGTTTTCTGGTTATAAGGAGGAAAAATAATAAAATGTAAATGGTAGAAATTTCTTTTTGGCGATGTTCTTATCATTAGGAAGAAGTTGCCCAGGTCTTGGGCCTGGTCTCCTGGGCTTAAAGGGCTCACGGACCAAAGGGCTAAAGGTGTCAGGGGAGAGTGGTAGGGGGCAGAGAGGAAGGACTTTCTTCATTCATTTGAGGAATAACCATTCAGCAAGACCTGCTGGGTCCAGGCTCTGAGCTGGGCATTGCACACAGGGCCCTGGCAATGGAGTCCCTGCCTGGGGATAAATACAATCGCTTTGTTCTTCTCCAAACCACTTCTTTGTAAAAGCAGCTGGAGAGAAGCCCAGACCAGCAGCCATCCACACAGGCAGAATCAAGGAGGCCTACATAGCAGGGCCCCTGGGGGCCATGCCTACCCCTCCCATCCACCTTCAGGACTTCTTTCATTTGAGACCTGGAGGCTGCTCCTGGTTCCCAGTATCTTCTATTAACATGCAAATACTCCTGGGAAAGGTCACACCTTGAGACCCCATCAGCTAACCTCTTGCTCACCAGTTACTTCTTAGCAAGGATTAGCAGAAATAGAGCACCAAGAGAAGGCTTGGGGGTGAGGGCTGGGGGGAGGTGAGGGCTTATGGGGAGGAACGTGAAAGACCTTCCTATTGCCAAGATTTTCCTGGACAGTCCAATTGATTTAATGCAGTACAATAAATCAATGATATTATTTCAATAAAAGTTGATCTTTTTACACTGCAAAACAAACTAAAATCTCATTTGCATACCATCAAAAGTGTTACATTTAAATTAATTCACAAATTAGGTATCATTCTGGGTTCCACCACATGTTTCAGATACAGCATAGGAACACAGGGTCTTCCCCATTGCCCCGATTGTGCTACAAATAGCACCTGCTTCACTATCTTGCCTAAAGTGTAAAAATGCTGCCCCCATCCCCAAATGGCAGACCCAGGTGGTCAATGGAGGTTCTGTTCACTCTGTCTAGCACCCCTCTTGTTTCTCTCTATCATCTCCCTCCTCCATTCCATTCTTCTTGCCTCCCATCTCAAAACCACCCTCCTCTACCATAGGCTTCTCTAGAGTACTGTTCAGGCCCAATGGTTTAGCTGCTACAGAGCTGTCATCATGCTTCCCAATGAAGTCCTTAAAATGCCATCCTGGAGAGGGTCCCGGTTAAAAGCATAGGGTCCTGAATCTGTCAGAAAGACCGGAGTTCAAATTCTGGCTCTGCCATTTTTAGATACTGGAGACAAGTGACTTTCCTCATCATTCGTCTTTTGAGAGGATTAAGTGCAATTATAGTAAGTGCTCAATAAATATTTATTACTGCTATTGTTATAACACACTATCTTCTTTATAAAATGAGATTGCAAAATAATGTGCAGGTAATTTTTTTAAAAAAGCACCATGGTGAGTGTATATCACCAGTTCTTCCCTTAAGGAAATGTTTACTTTTTAAAACATTGTTGTCATGGATCATAATTGCTATTTATTCATTTTTTTATTCATTCAACGTTTAGCATAAGCCTACTATGTGCAACACACTGAGGTAGGTACTTAGGACACAGAGATGGGTAAGCCTGATCCCTGGCTTCTGGGAACTCACATCTAATGGGTAAAAACAGAGTGAGAAGTAACAGATATCCATAAAAAGCTATGAGAGGCTGGGCGCAGTGGCTCACGCCTGTAATCCCAACACTTTGGGAGGCCGAGGTGGGGGGATCACAAGGTCAGGAGTTCAAGACCAGCCTGGCCAAGATGGTGACACCCTGTCTCTACTAAAAATACAACAAAAATAAAATTAGCTGGGCGTGGTGGCAGGTGCCTGTAATCCCAGCTACTCGGGAGGCTGATGCAGGAGAATTGCTTGAACTCAGAGGGCGGAGGTTGCAGTGAGCCAAGATCGCGCCACTGCACTCCAGCCTGGGCAACAGAGTGAGGCTCTGTCTCAAAAAAAAAAAAAAAAAAAGCTATGAGAAAACCCTGTCATTAAAGAACCCACTGTCTGGGGATAGTTGGTACAAAATCCAGAGAGGTATTTGAGCTGAGTATTAAAGAAGGATAATGTTAATATTTATTGCAATTTATTGGGACTGTTCTGTGTGCCAATCACCGAGTAGTGGTTTGTCATTTTACTGGAGTCTACATAATAACTACATAAGGTGAATACGTTGTCATTTTGCAGGTGAGAACACTGAGTCTTAGAGGTTAAGAGAAGTGCCTATAATATTTCTGTTGGTATATCAAAATAATTGAGATTTCAACCCAGATCAGCATGGTTCTGAAGGCCATACTCTTCCTTGCAAACAAATGGGCCAATCAGCGACTCAGGTGAGAAAAAGAAAAAAAAAATTGTCATGTGATTTATAGGCATGTCTTCACGGTTTTTTTAAATGTAATATTTGATACATACAAAATAAATTGTTGATGCATTTAAGTTTCTATATTTAGGTATATAAATGTATATTTATTTTTTAAAATTATATGTATATAATATGTATATACATGTATATATGTATGATTAGTTTTTAGATGAATAGCTTGTCAGGCATTTTGATATATAGAAGAGGGTTATATCTGTACCAAATATGATAATATTTTTATACATATTGGTAGCCTTCTTTCTCACTTAACAACAGTCAAGAATATATTTTTGATGTCAGCAAATTTATGTCTATATCATCCTTATTAATCCTGTTACATGTTCTTTAAATGGATAGATACCATCATTTATTTAACCTATTCTCTCTTCAAACATTTAGCTTCATTTCAATTTTTAAAATTGTCATGAATAACGTTGTGATGATCATCCTTTGCACAAATGCCTTTGCCTATTTGTCTAATCATTCTCTTAAGATAAATTTTTGGAAGGGAAATTGCTGGGTCAAATGTTTAAGATCATTGATGTGTTTTGCCACATTGTGGCAAATGTGAAATGTATTTGAAATGTATTTGCACATTTCATCATGTGCAAATTTACACTTTCATTAACAGTTTATGAAGGTGGCCTGACATTTTGACTTTTGTTTTATATTGCTATGTTTCTTTTTTTTTATCTTACTGATAAAAAGGATTTAAAGTCCTTTAAGTGTGAAGGCTAAGAACCCTTTGTCTTTCATACATTCTGTAGTGTATTTTCCATACAGAAATATTTCATTTTTATATAGTAAAATGTATACATTTTTTATGGTTTCAGCTGCTGATGCAATATTTAGGAAAACTTTCCCTAATCGTGATCATAAATTTCCCTTTAGATATTTTTGTGGTCTCAGTTTTTACATTTTATTTTTTAATTAATTCAGAATTTAATGGTGTAAGGTAGGAAAAAAAATCCAAATTAATATGTTTTCGGGTACCATCTTTTGCCCATCTCTCCACAAATGAGATATTACTTCTATTATATACCAAATAATAGCATGGAGGAGTGTTCTGTTATTTTTGCTGATCTATTCATCTATTTTTTTCACAGAATTATGCTATTTTAATTATTATTGCTCTATAGTATATTTAATGTCTAGCAGGGCTAGTCTCTTCTCATTGTTTTTTTAAATAATTTTAATATAGTCTTTTCTGTTTTTTTAGTTCCAGAAATGAGGTTATGAGGTAGAGGATAACTTTTGAACGTATGACGGTAATACGCATGACAAGGGGTGTTGTGGTTTTTTAAAAAATAAAATCAATCTCATAATTTCATAGCCACACTCAGTTCATTTCCATGAATGATGTGATTCTGGCACTTAGAGTCTGGCATGCTCTCTCTATCACTAAACTTACTATATTCTGTTTGCCAAGGACCTTGGCAGGAGGCTTTGTTCATTCTGTCTACATGGAAAGCCAATATAGCATTATAGTAGGAGTGTAAGATCTAGCTGTGTGACCTTGGGCAAGCTATTGTACCTCTCTGAGCCTTGGTGTCCACATTTGTAATAGGAGAGTAACAACACACTTCCTCATAATATGTGAGCTACTATATATGGGAGACATTTAGAAGAGTGCCTAGCACAGAGTCAATGAACATTAAATACTCAATGAACATTAACTAGTATCATTGTGTACCAGTGGTCTTGTCATTCCAGGAGTTTGCTGACTTGTCTTAACTTGGAAGGGGAAGATTGAAGGAAAGACATTAAATCAGGAAATATGAGTTAAATAAAATGAAATTTCACAAGCCTTTGCATATGTTTTTATGACTGAGAAATTATTGTTACATTGTTATTTCTCATGGCATCCAGGGTGCTAGGTCTTCAAAGCAAGCTGTGGCCTGGCTGTAGAGGGGCCATGTAGTGTCAGAGCACACCTTCCACCTGAGGACCCTGAACAAGCCAGTTCATCTGAACTTACCGCAGATTCTGCATAGCACTCTCACTTGGACCTTTGACAATCTAGTCAGCTGAGAGCTCAGATTTGCCGTCAGACTTCAGTTCTGCCTCCCACCTCTGCTCACAGCAGATCTCTGCTGCTGTCAGCTGAGAGTCCGAGTATGGGTACTGAGCTCGACAGTCAGACTGCTCTGAATTAAAAGCCAAGCTCTGCCACAAACCACTTCTGTTTTGGTCCTTACTGAAGTTTTCTTCAACTGAATAATGAGTATGTTATGCCTTCCCTGCCAGTTCACCATGAGGATTAGGTGAGAATAATATACAGGAAAGCATTTTATAGAATGCCAGGCATACAGTAGGTGCTCAGTAAATGTCATTGTATCAGTAAAGAATGTTTGATTCTAAGTAACAGAAAATCAAATCCAAACTAGCTTATACAGTGAAGAAAAATTATTGGTTCTGTAACTGGAGATCCAAGAAAAAGCTGGAATTCAGGAGTGGTTCAATTCAGTTGCCTAGCCATGTCACCTAGAATTTGTTTGCCTATTCATTTATTTGTTTCCTCTCTTTTCACCTTGCCCATCATTTATTCAGTTTCTCTCTAAAGCTCTCCCTCTCTCATAGTTCCAAAATTGTGAGCAGGTATCCAAGGAGAACAAAATAGGACCACACCTAGATATTTCCACAGATAAGTTAGAAAAAGCTCTCCCAGAAACCCCCAGCAAATTTCTTTTCTTGTAGTTCAACAGCCAGAATTGGGTCATGGCCCGTCCCTGAACCAATAATGATGGCCAGAAGAGAGATTATGCACACTCCCTGGTCTGAACCACAAGCCCTGGATATAGAGTCACCTTTTTGCCAGTACAAGAACTATGTCGAGACAGGAAGATGGAAACTGAACCAAAAATCAGAGTAATTACAGAGAGAAGGGGGAATGGTTATAAGGAAAAGAACTATAATGTCCACTCCTTGGTTCCCCAATCCCCAGCAGAATACAGATGAGTGGACGGACAAGTCCTCACTGAAACTTGAGGTCTCAAACTTTTGATTGGATCCTGGATCAATGAAGGGGGGAATGCTCAAACCACCATGTAGTGACTAAAAATATGCTTCCTAAACCATAACAGGGAATATAGCAAGAATAAAGATGTACATAGTTTTAAAATATTTACGCCTTTTTAAAGATCAAAAAATAACTTTATTCAAAACCACTTGAGAAGTAGCTATTTGGATCTATGCTGAAGGCCAAATATCAAGTCATATGCACACTTTTTTTTTTTTCTCTTCAGTTCCTTCTGGCCCTGGGACCTTCCTCTTTCAGTTGTTCCCTTTCTCTCTGCATCTCCTCCTGCTTCCCTTTCTCTCTCTGTTTAGATTTTATTAGCCTCTAGTACCTGGGAAGAAATCTGGAGTGAGAGGGACAGAGGTGCCCCACAGTGTGGGGCCCAAGGCCTGAGTGGCCCCAAGTGAATCCTCAGCCCATTGCCCACTGCAGAGGAAAACTTAGTCTCCCCAAAAGGTTGAATGGCCGAGCCCTTCATGCCTCTGGGTTGCTAAGCAACAAACACTTCAAGTTTGGAAATCTTTATCCACACCGGATATATTATCCTGGCAAATTGGACTTTCAGATCTGGCAGCAATGGAAAGAGTAACTTTTTTAAAAATAGAGACAATTTAGATGATTTCAAAGACATCTGGTCTCTTTTTCCAGCAATGTCTGACTCTTCTCTTTCACTAAGCATATTGGATCCAAACACTTCACATGTACAAAAGCACAAGGTCCCCGAAGAAAGAAGTGTTTCAGTCGCAAAAAGCCGACTCACAGAAAGTGCTGCCAGTTGGAAAGGCCTAGAACTGACTAAGGCAACAGCAGCAGGGCATATGTTCTAGTTTCCTCCCTCTATTTGACCCTTCTTTTAACCTGGTTTCTTCCAAGTGCCCCTTCCCTCTCACTCTGATCCTCTCTGGTACTAATTCTCCTTCCCACCCTCTGTCTTGCCTTCCCTCTTCTCCTTTCTCTTTTCCTCACTCTCACCTTTGTCCCGGCAAACTTCCATCCAGTTTTCTTTCTCTCTATCCTTCCTTCCCCAAGGTAGAGACAACACAAGGACAAGAGTCAACGCAATGACATGGGCCAGGATCCTGGGTCTTCTTCCTGCTTCTTCAGTGGGGGATGGAGTTGGTTGTTCATTCCTCCTTCACTCCTAAACAGTCCACAGGAGTGAACTTGTGGTTGAGGTAATCTCAGGGCACATTCTCCCTCCGCTGTGTCCCTTAAAAAAAAATTGAAGACAAACTCAAACACCAAATAGCTCCTCCACCTGCTTGCTAATGTCTAGAATTCCTCCAACAGAGGACATTACATTCCAGAATTAAAGACGAAGTTTCAAACATAAATAATAAACAACTCACATCTGGACAGCTCTTAATAGTTTTGAAAACACGTCCAGCTGTTTCTCACCAATTCCCTCATTTGACCCCCACAATAATCTAGAGATGGAAGCATTATCATCGCTATCATCTCCATTTCAAAATGAGAAACCTGAGGCTTAGTTTAAGTACCTTTTCTGAAGTTACTTAAGGTGTAATCCAGATCCATCTGACTCTAACGTCCACATTTTTCTCCATGCCACTCACTTCTCCAAGAGGGAACCATAGTGACTTGGCATGAAGAGAAGCCTTCCCTAAGTTCTTCAGACCCCAGATTCCCCCTTGATCTCTACCTCTCTGAAATCCTTGACTTGTGATTATTGCTGTTGAAACCTGTCAGTGGGGTATGCTGCCACCAGATGGCAGATGACACTCTGGTTTCATGGAGAGCTCCAGACTTTTACCATAACTAAAAATGGGAGTCAAGTGTTTTTCCATATTTTTATCTCCTTATAATCAAAATTATAGTTCACTAAAAAATAGCCAAACATAACAGCATTCCACATCTACAAAGATGAAGATGATGTGAAGCAAAAATATATACAGTTGTCCCTCAGCATTCTGGGGAATTGGTTCCAAGACCCTCTACGAATATCGAAATCTATAGATGCTAAAGTTTCTTACATAAAATGATGTGACATTTGAATATAACCCATGCACATCCTCCTGTATATTTTAAATCATCTCTGGATCACTTATAATACCTAATACCATGTAAATGCTATGTAAATAGTTGTTACACTGTAATGTTTAGGGAATAATGACAAGGGCAGTCTGTAGATGTTCAATACAGACACAACTCTCCATTTTTAGAAATATTTTTTATCCATGGTTGGTTGACTCCACAGATGCAGAACCTATGGATATGGAGGGCTGACTGTATTTAAGGGAATAAATATACATGATATACTTATTTGATAAATTTGATAAATATATTTATTCTAGAAACATACATGATGTATTTATATACATGATATACCTACACCATATATTATATATATAATGGACCTTGACTATTAACGAGCCTAACTCATTCACAATCTACTTCAAGTTTCTGAGATATTGGCAAAGGCATTTCACAGTTATTGCCTTTTTATCCTGGCCACTCACTTCCCTAAATACTAGCCCAACTGGAGAAGGCAGAATGGTTCTCAAACTTTAGTGAACATCAGAATCACCTGGAGGGTTTTGTTAAAGCATACATTTCCACATCACAACTCCTGAGTTTCTGATTCAGTAGGTCTCAAGCGGGGCCTGAGAATATGCATTTCTAACAAATTCCCAGGTGATGATGATGCCACCAATCTGGGGAACACATTTGGAAAAGCACTGGGCTAAGGCAAGACACCCTGTTTGACTGTCGTAAGTTCCCCCTTTTCCCTCGCCTCTTACCAACACTGTGGAGAAGAGAGATTGAGCTCCATGGCCTCCTGGCCAGAATCTGGGGTCTTACTGTGAATGACTAACCAACAGCCTCGAATGCTGTGGCTGGCACAAATTAACTTTGGGTCACTTTCAGTACATATTTCTGCCATTCAGTGCCACCTTCTTATCAGATGTTCTCTGATATCAATGTCTATCAGCATATCATTAACTATACTGATAGAAAATGCTAACATCTATTAAAGCTGTCAGCATTGAGGTAAGCGATGCTTTAATTAGCTCATCTAATTGTCATAATAATTCAGTGAGAAAGACACTATTATTAACCCCCTTTTACAGATGAGAAAACAGAGGATCAAGATCACAAACCCAGTACATTGCAGAGCCTTGACTAAATACCAGTTTTTGTCTATCTTCAGAAGATAAGCTCTCAGCTTGTAGATACTGACTCTAAGTTTCCAATGCGGATACTAAAAGTTGGATTCCTGCCTCCTCAAATCAGTTTCTTCAGGCTCCTGTGGCTTCCGGCCTTCTCATTTTCCCTAGTGGTCTCTGTCTATGCCTACCAACCAGTCAGGACATCTCATGTAGTCTCTGTCTAAATCCTCTGCCTTAGTCCACCATACTGGATGAAGAGGGGAAACATTTAGAAATGAAGGTCCCAAGGTTTTCCAGAGTCTTAGGCAGCAAAGATAAGTTTGACTGTATTCCCTAGATGATACTTTCTATGGCAAAGAAATGGAATCAGATACCTTATAATGAGCTCTAACAGATGTTATGTTGGTGAGTTGAAGCGGCATTCCTAAAAATCCCTCCCATTTAGAAACAAACTATGTAGACTTATTATGAAAGAAGAAAGAAAGAGAAAAAAGAAAAAAGAGAAAGGAAGGGAAGAGAGAGAGGAAGGAAGGAAGAGAGGAAGGAAGGAAGGAGGGAAGGAAAGAAGGAAGGAAGGAAGGAAGAAGGAAGGAGGAAGGAAGGAGGAAGGAAGGAGGGAGGGAAGGAAGGAGGGAAGGAAGGAAGGAAGGAAGGAAGGAGGGAGGGAGGGAGGGAGGGAAGGAAGGAGGGAGGGAAGGAAGAAAGGGAGAGAAGGAAGAGGGAAGAAGAGAGGGAGGGAGGAAGGAAGGAAGAGAGGAACAAAGAACATAGGATAAAACACAGCAAAAGAACAAAAGGAAATTCTTCGCAATTATTTTATGTTTCATAATATCTTAATAAGCATATAAATTCAGGAACATAAGGACTGAAAGACAAGATATTGAGATTAAAAAGAAAAAAGGAGTTGAGGATCTAAGGAAACAAATTGAGGACCCACACCACGTCATTACAGAACTAATGCAATAATTAGAGATAACAAGGAACAGGTATATTCCACTGAAAATAAATTATTTATATGGATGAGAGTCTGAGATAATCACAGTAAAGGTAGATTAAAACAAAGACATTAGAGAAAGTACAAAGAAGCTAATAGATTTTTTAAAATACCTAATAAAGAAGTATGCAGATCCAAAAGTAAAATTTTAACAATCATCTAAATAAAGAAAAAAAATTTAATATGCAGTTGAAAGACATACCATGTTCCAGGAAAATTTAATGCAGACAGTTCAAGATAGATACATACAAGTTAGTTAAATAATGGCACACTTTCAACATTCAAACAGTCAGGAAAAGCACATCATTATAAGGGGTTCAAATCAGGCTTGCCCTAGCCTCTCCCACAGCAACATTTCATGCCAAAAGACAGTGTTCACAATGTCTAAGGGAAAGAAAGTGCACCCAGGATATTATGGCCATACAAGAATGGTATTAAATAAAAAAGCGATGAACTTTCTCAAACATGAAAAACCAGGAATACATCACCCATGAGCCCTTTTTGAACAAAACTATGTGACAATAATATTCAGCCAGTTAAGAAATAAAGAAAAGAAATAAACTTAGGAATTGAAATATCATGAAAAAGCACGAATGGTAGGTAACAAATCTATTTCCTAAATTAAACAACACCTCTCTATGAAGCCTGCTCCGTCTGCCTTATTTACTATGGCAGAGTGTGCCCCACCCTTCTCCAGCATTCGTGGTCTACCTTACTTTGCTTTACTTTTGACTTTGGTTCTAAAGAATGGCACCCTATATTTTACTTTTTTGTTTGTTTTTTGTTTTGTTTTGTTTTGTTACCTTCTGCCCCCTAGAAGGTAATCAAGGGGAGCTGGGATTAAACAGTTGCATGAAATATGGAAACTATTCTAGTCATGGAGCAGAGCCTGGGAGCCATACATCTGAACAGTGTAAAAATAACAAGGTAACTAACAAGACTTAAGTTTTGTTGGGAAGGGAGCTGGAAGAAATCTGAGCACTAATGCCCTTATCTTTCACAGCCCAAACACAACTGATACTAAAATTGAACCATGTAGTTTCAGAAGAAATAATGACTGCCACCTTTTGATGTTTTAGATAATCATTTTAATTAACCTGAGAAGATTTTTCATAAAATACTATTCTACAGTAAAGAAAAATTTATTCAACAATTTTTATAGTTTTACTTTGGTATATTTTTTTCTGTTATATTCCAGTAAAGTTAAAGTTAATACTTCATATTTTAAGATAGCATTTACAGTTATGATCTTATTTTTATTAAAGTGTTTTTAGATACATATGTGTATGAATACAAAAACAATAGTGATGATGTTTATTTATTCTTAAGGAGAGCTATTTCTGAGTAGTAGTGTTTGGGTTTATTTTACTACATTCATGTTTCAACTTTTTTCTATTAATTATTTTTCATGAGCATAAACCTTTTTTCAAATATAGTAGAATGGTCAGTCTTTGTTTTAAAAAAAGGAAAAAAAATGACTGGGAGCATATATGTCAAGATATTGATGTAGATATAGATGTGTTAGTGCAGATGTTGGAAGTGACAGAACTTGAGCCTTAACCTTCGGTTAACTTGCATTTCTTTCTGCTACCAAAACTCCCTCTTGGACTTGCAATATGAAGTGAAGAAAACTAATGCTAACTGGAGAACCCACTAGGTCCTTTTCCATGAACTTTTGGTTAAGCCCCTAGGGCAGGAATAATTTCACTACTTTAGAGGACAAATTTGAGGCTCACATAGGTTGTGATTTGCCTAGTTTTGTACAGTAGGAGAGATGATAATAATGTAGTGAGTACTCTGTGGAGAATCTCTCTTGGTCCTCACAGCAGGCCTATAATGCCTGTCATTTTTATTTCTTTTTAAAATGTGGTCCAGAGAGATGACTTATATTGTTAAATGTCCCACAGCTAGAAATTGGCAGTGCAAGGACTAGAACTCAGGTCTGTCTCAGACTCGAGCCCATGCTGCTCTCTCTACTATGCTCTCACCATGCTGACCACCCATAGGGTCCCAGAGTGATTGCAATTTGGCTGCTTGGACCCTGCCAGAGAGCCTCAGAATTTCAATGTGTTCAGAGCTAGGAGATCTGTGGGTTGCCTCAGTCATGAATCTTCCTGTCCCCTCCTAGATGTCCCTGCTGAGCTGAACAGGCAACATGGCAGCTCTGATGATTTCCCAGGGCAGATCCAAGGCCGGCCCCCTGGGATCTCAGGCCCCATCTCAGCAAGCATTTACTAGGTGGCTCTGATACAAACACTCATCCAAGAAATAGTCCCAAATAATGGCCAGGTGAGTGTAGACCATAGCTCCATCCAATGGGTGTCAGGAGATCTGGATTTCCATCCCTCTTCTGCCGTCTCTGAGCCTCATTTTCCTTCTCAGTAAAATGAAAGGGTTTTACTACTGGACAGCTTTCACAGTTCCCAGCTCAATATTTCTATTATTTAGTCAGAGAATGAAGGTCTCTCTTCATAGAATCTGGGTGGTTGGGGGCGGGGTTCTCTTTGAGAAGGTATATAGCAGCCGGGGAGGGAACCAAGCCAGCAAGGAGAGGGCTGGATTACCCCCCAGACAGAAAGGAGCAACTTCAAGGAGGCGAGCCCTCAAGGCCGTGGGAAGGGGTCTCCATCACAGACCTTTTCTTTCCTCCCTCAGGTGGGTCTTGGCAGCTGGGATGCAGGCGTGCATGGACCACAGACCTTTAGGAGATTATCTGCTAATCATGGCCTGGACATGAGCACTCAAGAGGTGTCGCCTGAAGAATGAGATGCTTTTTTATGATGCAGTAAAAGAGAGGAAATCGCCTTGGCCTCTTGCCTTGTCCTGTGCTAAGTAAGCGGGCAACCCGAGCCCAGCCTCCCACTGGCAAAGGCTCTGAGAGCTCAGAATTTCCACCAGGGGCTGCCATTTCATCAGGAGGCTGCGGGGGTTGGGGGGGGCGGTGCGGAGTGGGGACAAGAGAGACAGGCCCTGTCTCCAGACATTCAGGAGAGGCTGGAGATTGCTAAAACCCACAGACACTGAAAGTTTAGAAGAGCTAGGGGCCACACACTCTACATTAGCAACATTATATACTCACAACTGGAGAGTAAATCACTGGCCCCATTTAGGGAAAGAATTTCCCTCTAAATGCTGCTATTGGAACGATCAATTATATCGTCTCTGAGAAGTAGCCCATGCCCAGAACCAATTCTCCTCCCACTGACAACTCCCACTCACTCTCAGGGTATCTAGGGATAATTTTCCCTCCGAAGATAAAACAGTGAGTTCCACCAGTATTTCCCAACTGTTAGCCAGGAACTGTGTTGAGCACCTTAGCACTCTTAAGAGTTAATGCATTGAGCCAACATGGATCCGGTAGCTTTACATGCATTAACTTATTTGGTCCTTACTACAATGCAGATTCATTCAAATAAAAAACAAAGTTAATATTATTATTCCCCCCATTCACAGATGGGGACACCAGGTACCAGGAATATTAAGATGCTCAAGGTTATACAACTGGTAAGTAGCAGAGTCAGGAATCAACTTCAGGCTGGTTTATGCTTTTAACCACCGCACATCTGCCTCTCATCATTTATCATTGTAAAGATAGGTATCTGGGTTCTCCCTCCTTCCAACCCATGCTTACTCTTAACACATGCAGGAAGACCCTTTTGCCTTTATTTCACTCTCTCCCAGGCTCCTTCCCATGGGAGGGGTGGCTTATTTGATGGGTGCCACGGCAAGAATGTGTAATTCATTGGTCCATCCCCTTACAATAGATGGAGGTGATGGGTGGCTTCCCTCAGTGCTGTTGAGTCTCTGCAATTGTCAGGCTGAGGAGCTCTGTGATCCTCCATTCAAGTGGCTCCATGAGGATCTGTCCTGCAGACCCAAGCCCTCCTTCAATCAGGCCCCATCTAGACTAGAAAGGCAGGTTGTGACTCTCATTCTGGTGCTAGCTGCCTTTGCCCTCCTTCTTTGCTGATAGGACCCCCAATATTGCACCTCCACTCCTAGGTCTATTTCTCAGAATCCGGTTGGGAAAAGCAGAAACCAGTTAGCTCTGCAATGCACCAACAACTCCCCTCTGAAGAGTTCAAGCCCCATTCCTGGATGACTCCATGAAGTCTGTCCTTCTGTCAGGTTCCCATGCCCTAGTATTCCCCAAAGGCCAAGAGAAATGTTTTTACCAATGTGTCCCGCATGCTCCCTGCTCAGCCAGCCCCTTGCTCAGGGCACTGTCCACTCCTGGGTTCAGTCCAGCTGTTTCTTAACTCCAGCCTCACACAATACAGATGCATTCTCTCCAGAGCCCTTTGCCCCAAGTCTAGACTTTAGTTCTGACTTAATTCTTCAACACTTAGTAAGAACAGGCAGAACTAAATGTTTAGCAGAATGTTGGTGAGGAATTGAGAATAATCAGAAAACAAAACATGGAAAAAGAAAAAAGAAAGAAACTTCAATTGAATACTAGGCATTATGGCTCCTAACAAGCCCCCATAGGGAAACCCTGTGGTCCCTCTTTCCTTAGACTCCCGTATCCTTGCCTGTCACCATATTACAGGGGTCCTCCTACCATGAAGGGCCTTTGGCCATGTGCTTCTATTTTGAAATATACCTTTCAAAACTTTTTGGGAACTCAAAGAAAAAGGGGAAAAATTCCCCACCTCCAGTGCCCTCATCTGTCCTCCCATCAGTGTCCAATTCACCCTCTGGCGTGCCTCACCACCCAGGCACATCAACTGTCCTCCTGGGTCAGTAAGGAGAAACAAACAAACAACACCAATGTTTTCCGCCATGCCAGCCAATTCCCACACTGGCAGCAGTCCAGCAAATTGTCCCCTCAGTTGGCATTTCCCAGGCAAAGCAGTTTATCTTCTCATCATCTCAACCTCACCATGTGAGAAACGGGAGCTGGGCATCACCTTTGTATAACCCAAAAGTCCATCAAAAGGCTTATCCAAGACCAAAAGCGCAGGCTTCCTGCAAAAATGATGACTCGTGGGAGCAACGGGAAAGATTGCTGGTAGATTTTTTTAAAGGAGTTTGTTCCTGCTACACATGATGCCAAGACACCCACAAAGGGGCTGTCTGCTTTCTGAAGTTATCATTTTCCTCATTTTGCAGAAGAGGAATCCAGGGTTTAGACAATTTAAACAATGTATCCGTGATATCCTTGCCAGTAACTGTTGAAGTAGTTAATAGACACAAAATCAGTCAGAATTCTCACCACCAAACTCTTCTTGGAAGAGATAAATCACAAGTTGCAGACTTGATGAGAGCCTGGATGAGTCCTGTCCCCTCATGAGAGTACGGAGTGGAAGAGGTGGTGTCTGAGGGCTGTCTGATGGGGTGGCCTCCAGGACTCTGATTCTGTGCCGGTAGTGGAGTGTGTCCCTTTCACTCCTTGAAGACAAAGCCCTTCCATACCAAGATGTCCATAGTCTGCAGTTATTCACCTGACTCAGGTGAATTCTGTCCTCTTCTTGGAGTCAAAGATGAAGGGCCTATGATCTCAAGTTGGTCATTTTGAATTCAGAACCCATCTTTGCCAGAGAAGCCTCAAAGGCAGCTGCTGCCTAAGATTTCTAGTGCTTTTGTGCAAAATTCAATCTGTTCCCTAGGAAGAGGGACAAGGGAGAGCAAGATACAGAGCTTGATTTTTTTTAGAGGAAAAATTAAGAATAAAGAGATGTTTTTGGGTGACACAGAAAACGTGGGAAACGTGGCATTTTTGCTTAGGTCCAACAAGGTACATTTTACTCCTCACATTATTATGTCACCAGCATCTCCCACCTACACCTCTCTTGACCTCTATTCCCATCTTCCTCCCAGCCCATGAAGCACACCATTTTCCCAGCCATGTCAAACCTTTCTTCCTTCCTTCCTTCCTTCCTTCCTTCCTTCCTTCCTTCCTTCCTCCCTTCTTTCCTTCTTTCTTTCTTTCTCTTTCTCTCTTTCTCTCTCTCTCTTTCTTTCTTTCCTCCTTTCTCTTTCTTTCATTCTTTATTTTTCTTTCTTTCTCTTCCTTATTTCTTTCTATTTTGTCTTTTTCTTTTCTTTCTTTCTTTTTTTTTTTTTTTTTTGAGACGGAGTCTTGCACTGTAGCTCAGGCTGGAGTGCAGTGGTGCCAGCTCGGCTCACTGTAACCTCCGCCGCCTGGGTTCAAGCTATCTCCTGCCTCAGCCCCTTGAGTAGCTGGGATTATAGGCGCCCACCACCACGCCCGGCTAATTTTTTTGTATTTTTAGTAGAGACAGGTTTTCACTATGTTACCCAGGCTGGTCTCAAACTCCTGACCTTGTGATCTGCCCACTTCAGCCTCCCAAAGTTCTGGGATTACAGGTGTGAGCCACCACACCTGGTCCAAACCTTTCTTTCAGGATGTTTTTTCCTGGTCACTTTTCTCATTGCCTGAAATACCCTTCCTTCTCTGCAAAGTGGTTAATTCTCATTTGTATTCCAAAGGTCAGGTAGGCTCAGCATCACTTCCTCCAGGAAACTTCCCTAATGCATCCTTTTTTCTGGGTCCCCATTGCACTCCATGTCCACACATCCCTCTACCACAGTGCTCTTATGTTGCACTGCCATTCTATCTATATTCACCCATGCAATCTTAGAATGCACTATTAATAGTTTGAAATCTATCATCAGACATGTCTGAGCCAAGTCCAACTCATGAGGACGAATTTTTTAAATGTCATAGGCCCCAATATTAAAATAACTTCTCCAATTGCTTTCCAATTCTATTCTTCCCATCACTATCATGGCCTACATCTAAAGGAGAGATGGAAAAGACATTGTTATGTCCACTGATCCTGTAACTTAACTTCCCTTAGTACCCACATAGGTTGTTGTCCTTATGACCCCATGCCATGCACCAGCCATCCTGAATTACCTAAAGCATGTTTA
This sequence comes from Nomascus leucogenys, assembly GCF_006542625.1. NCBI lineage: Eukaryota > Metazoa > Chordata > Mammalia > Primates > Hylobatidae > Nomascus > Nomascus leucogenys. The sequence goes on from NC_044395.1 coordinate 76,797,768, forward strand.
TATAAATGTATATATGTATGTATGTATTTAATAACTGCAATGGCCTGGCGCTGACCAATCAGAACTGGTGCTGGCCTACCAAGTGAGGTCTTGGGGCCCTGATGCACCAAAGGTATCAGGTGTGGCAGGTGATGAGGAGGGATCTGGCGCACATCACGGGGACTATTTAATTTACTTAACTGGTATGGAAATATTACAATGTTTTAACCAGAATTCATCAGAAATGAGAGCCTTAGAGATGTTATAAACCAGAAAGGGGCCTAGATACTTACCTATTCTCATCATTGTTCACTGAGGCTCCAACTGGCCCCAAGCTAAGGTACCCACAGACCTGTAGAAGACATGGCAAATTTTCAAACTGTTTTCTATTTTGCCTTGAGGAGGTAGTATCAGAGGAGTGGGAGTAAGATCAAAAGTTCAGAGTTCCCTCCAATGCTGTCTGCCTATCAGAACCTCACCAGCCCCCTTTAGATTCAAGTCTCTGAAACTAATCTGGTTTCTATTCCTAAACAGTGTTCAGGTCTTGGGTTGAGAGTTATGGCTGTAGTATTCTCTCTTTTCCTAGAAAGAGAAACTTTAGATTCTCAAGATAACTGATAATATTCTCAAGACGACTGAAAGTACTTTCTCCATTGATGGTAATTTTATGATTTTGTAATACCCATTCTTTTCAGTTATTTGTAAAATTGAACAGACAACACATGCACACATTCTTACAAATTAAGATAATACCAATAAAGGGAAAATACCCTTTAGCTATCCTTTCTCCACTCTAACTCTCCACAGAGTTAACCAATACCACCATTTTATCCTCTGTCCTTCTCTGCTTTCAATAAGTATGTACATGTATATATGTGCATACAGAAAAGTAAAGATTTTGCTTTGTTGCTTGCTTTTGTTTTGTTTTTTTTTTTACATAGCATTAAATGAATTATTCTGCAATATTTTTTTTCATTTAAAATACATTTGGCCAGCCGCGGTGGCTAATGCCTGTAATCCTGGCACTTTGGGAGGGTGAGGCGGGTGGATCACGAGGTCAGGAGTTTGAGATCAGTCTGGTCAACATGGTGAAACCCCGTCTCTACTAAAAATACAAAAATTAGCCAGGCATGGTGGCAGGCACCTGTAATCCCAGCTACTTGGGAGGCTGAGGCAGGAGAATCACTTGAAACTGGAAGGCGGAGGTTGCGGTGAGCCGAGATCACACTGCTGCACTCCAGCCTGGGCAACAAGAGTGAAACTCCGTCTCAAAAAAAAAAAAAAAAATACATTTTAAAGATCTTTTCACCTACCTTGTTCATTTTTTTAATAGCTCTGGCTTGAATTCCATAGGTTAAATATCTCATAATTTTGTTAACCATCCTATAGGCAGGGCTGTGGTTTTCAGGTTTTCACTATCACAGACACTATTTCAATGAGCATTCTTGAACATGCCTATTTGGGCACCTGTATTCTTTCTGTAGTAGATTACTAGAACTTCCTTTGCTGGACAAAAAGTTATGTGCATTTTTACTGAGTATAAGCTCAGTACCAATTTGCTCTATTATGCCAAATAAGGTTTGACAGTACCTGCTTCTTAAAATGCTTGCCAAAATTAGATGATTTAATTTTTCTCAATCTGGTGGATAAAGCATAATGTCTCTTTATCATTTTAATCTGAATCTTCCTATTTGTGAAGCTAAACATCTTCTTCTAAGGTTGTACATCATAACTTTTTCAATGGATTGACCATTTGTATTCTGTGATAGGCAGACTGCTAAAATAGACCACAATGACTTTTACCACTTGATTTTTATGCCCTTGTGTAATTCTCTTCCTTTGAGAATAGGCTGGACTTAGTGACTTCCTTCTAATGAATAGAGTAAGGCAAAGATAATAGTCCTGCCACTTTCAAGGTCAGGTTACAAGAGGCCAAGCCTTCTGTCTTTTTAGCACTCTTTCTTCTCTTCAATCTGATGAAGTAAGCTGCCATATTTGGACTTTGCCTATTTTTCTATTTTTTTATGTGTAGGCATTCTATATAATACAGTTGAATATTCTTTGTGTGTTATATATGTCACAAATATGTTCTACCAATCTTGATTATCATTAACTTTGTTTATGTTTTTTTTTGTTATATCAAACTTTAAATTCTTAAAGTCTTCAAGTGTATCAGTCTTTTCTACTATAGGTTTTAAATTTTTTGCCTTGTTTAAAAAGATCTTTGCTACCCCACAGTCATAAGCACTATGATAATTTATTCACTCCTTTCTCAAGACTTCCACTCTAAGTTCTATGAAGGCAGGGGCTCTGAGCCTTGCTCATCTCTGGATTCACAGCCCTGAGCATACTGCCTTGCAGGGTGCTGGGTTTCAGAAACACTTGATTGTATCCATGCAGATGGACTTTACAAGTCCGCTTTCCTCCCTCTCAGTGAAGGCTCTCTGGTGTCTAATCTCGATTCCTGGGCTGAAGTGTGTGCATATCTCTGCTTGGTCTTTGCTAAGAGAGAGAACAGATACCCTTTCAAACCTTCCCACAGCTTCCTCCCATTGCCCCATCAAGCACATTAATGCATACACTTCATTGTAACTGCAAAATTTTGGCTCTTAAATATTGCTGGTGTGCTGAAGATCTCACACTCTAAAAGGAAAAAAAAGTGTGTGTAGGGGGGAAATAATCTCAAGATTTTACTTAAAGTGCTGGTAAGGATTCAATGCCAAGAAATGTAAAAATTTACAGCACCAATTAAAGTTACCAGAAGACACATCTGAGGAGAGACTGCCATGCTGAAAACAAGCCAAGCCTCAACCCCCACTGAGGCATTTACGTGAAGTCAGAGGCTAGCAGGAGCAATGCCAGTGGTAGAGAGAATTCAAAGGGGGAAGAGCCCGGCCAGGCCAGGCCAGGGGACTTTTACCACATAGCACAAAAGAAATCAAGACCTAGAGAGGTGAAAGCTGTACCAGGCAACTGGGACATAATTTAATACAGAAAGGGGTGATTTGAGATTATACACTTTACCCTGCCATCAATGCATGTATATAAAAACTGAGTCCCAGAGAATGAAGTGAGTTGTCCACAGTTAGGAGCAGAGTGGGGATTAGAAGCCAGTTGTCAGTTTCCCTGGTCAGAGATCTTTCCACACAGTTCCAGAGAGGAAGTCCTGGCTCCAGGCAGAGGAATGAATGTTGCACTCCACATTTCTAGAAGGCCCAGAGTGAAATATCCCTATTCCTGGGGAAGTTGGTAGGTGAGCTGCTGCTATCCGCTGGCATTTACTCCCTAGGTTGTCTTGGGAGAAAGGGGTTTTCAACAATCTTGTAGGTGGGAATTTAACTCAGGCTGTACGGACTCTGAGTCCACTCTCCCCACAGGCAGAGGTTGGCTGTATGGCCAAGTACAGTCTAGGCCTAGGCCACTCAGCCTCGTACCTCAAAAGTCAGGCATTGCCTTAAGGGGAAGAACAACCACGCATCAGGCATGGTTGTTCTGGAGTAGGGAGTGAATTCCACAGCGGGGGGTGGGTGAAGGAGCTCAACATCTGATCAGCACCACCACCAGTCCCTGAGACAGTTTGTACAAATTAGAAAAAGGCACCCCCTCATCAGGATGATTTACTACCTGCCATCTTTCAGAAAATTACAATACATATACAAATCAACAAAGACAGGATATGCATGATACGCCCTGGAGTTGCACAATGCCCATCCATAACAATCGCGTGAGTCAGCCTCTGAGCCACCCTCACCTCACTCTTGTCCATACAGCTGTGCAGGTGTTGTTCCTGGAGCCAGCAGAGCCAAAGACATTCCAGCCTCAGGACATCCTTTATGGTGCCTCTGGCCTTCAACTTCTGCTCTGTTCCCATGGGTGCCACCTCTTATGGGGCAAATAGATTTTTCTCCTAGATTCTACAAGATTCAGAGATCACCAATCTGGAAACACTCCAAGAAAACAAGTCTTGCATTCACCAAGTCCCAGCCCCTTGAGTGCAAAGCAGAATTGCCCCTGAGCCTAGAATAGACCAGTGACTTCCTAGGCCATGGCCAGCCAGGCCATGCCACCATTAACCTCTGTGTAAATGGAGGTGGCTGCCTGCAAATGGGACAGCTTCCGTGGTCATTGTCTGTACTTACCGAAGTATGCATACTGCAGTTCAATAGAATCAAATAATTGAAAGAAATGCAGGTACTAGCTTGTATTTTAGCAGAGCCTTGCAAAAAAAAAAAAAAAAAAAAAAAAAACTGAGAGAAAAGTAGATCAGATACTCAGGTTATAATGTGTTCATGCAAACATGGTTAATTGTTTTTCACTTGTGTGGTTTTTGCCATGAAAAGATTTTTCATGCTATGTAGTTATCAGAATCACTTTGAGGGAACCAGGAATCTTTGTTCTCATTTTACTCAGAGAAAATAAAAAATGCTTGAAGCAGAAAGACTTGGCCAGGGCCTCACACTGAGCTGTTACCCAGTTTGGATTGGAACCTGAACTCCTCATCCAGTGCTTTCTTGGCCATACCACTCCCCCTGTACTCCTGTTCTGCAGGGCTTCCTCAGCCAGCACAGGCTCCCAGCCCACTCTCAGTCTCCCTTACCCTGGTTTGCCTAGGAGAAGAGGAACCAGAGATCTTCAGAAACATAGCAGGAAAGAGGGTCTTGGATGGCTTGGAAGGGTGAAGCCAGTTACTGCCTGAGAAGGGGCCACTCTGCACCAGCCCTGCCAGGAGCTGAAGACAATCAATATCCCGTAGAGTCCATTTTCTTCCTCCATTGTCAGAGTTAGTGGGTGAGTGCTCTCTTATCACATGCCACTTCTCTTCCATAGCAGAAAGACAAAGGCAAGTAGGAAATGTGATTTGAAGATATTAAATGGTCTTTCCCTTCTTCTCCTCTGCTTCACCAAGTCCTTCCCCAGAACTTAATATATGACTATTCATGACTCCTTGGTTTGGCATTAAGATAGTCCTCTCTCAGATATTCATGGGGAAGAAGAGAAAATAAAAGAAGCAAACATTTTAAATTGTGAATTATAATCCAGGAAAGTTCACATTTAAAATTCCACAAACACTCCCAGAAAAATGGTTAAGTTTTTTTCAAAAAGACTAACAATATCAGGTGTTGGTGAGGATGTGGAGCAACTGGAATGAATGCCTAAACACTGCTGATAGAAGTGTAAATTGGGAAAATCACTTTGGAAAACTGGTAGTATTGACTAAAGATAATTAAATGCTTTCCTTTTGACCAAGAAATTACACACTTGGGTTTACACCTAATAGAAATGAGTTATCATATCCTCCAAAAGAGAGGTTCAAGAATGCTCATAGTGCCTTTACTCGTGATAGCCCCCAAATAGGAAACAACTCAAATTTTCACCAACAATACAATAGATAAATTACAGACTATGTACACAATAGGATACTACATAACAATGAAAGAAAATATAGACAACATGAATGTATCTCACAGCCATAATATTGAACAAAAGAAGCCAGGTGCAATACAGTGCATACCATATGATTTTATTTATAGAAATCCAAAAGCAAGCAAGGTCCGTAGATGGTGATATAGAGCAGAATTGTGGTTATCTTTGGGAAGGGGCACAAGAAATTCTATAGGGTGCTGAAAATACAATCGTCCCTCAGTACATGCAGAGATTGGTTCCAGGGCCACACCTGAAGATACCCACATCCACACATATTCAAGTCCCATAGCTGACCTTGTGGAACCTGCAGATACAAAAAGTTGGCCCTCTTTATAAGTGGGTTTTGCATCCCACCAATATTGTATTTCTGATCTGCATTTGATTGAAAAAAATATGCCTATAAGTGGACTCACACTATTAAAATCCATGTCATTGAAGTGTCAACTGTACCCTGGATCTCAGTTGGGATGGTTGGTGCCTACATGGGTGCACATGAATGCAAATATTCATCAAGCTATATGCTTAAGATATATGAACTATTCAACCTCAACGAAAGAAAACAAAGGGAAAAACTCACAAATACCATAAAACTGTGGTTCTCAAAATGTGGTTCCAAGTCAGCACCAGGGAACATGTTAGAAATGCAAATTCCCTGACCCCGTCACAGACCCACTGAATCAGATGGGGATGGGGTCTAGCAATCTGTGCTTTAACAAGCCAGGGTAATTCTGACACATGCTAATGTTTAAGCATCCCTACCATAAGATATGGGTTTTATTAGCCCCACTTTGCATATTTAAAAAAGCTAAGGCTCATAGAGAGAAAGTAACATATCCAAGTTCAGCCAACTGCTAAGGAACTGAGTGTCATGAGCTGCACAAGAGAAGATATAACCAGGGCCATGCATGTTTGTGTCTTTTCATAAGGTCAGATTTATTGATGCTTATTCAACCATAAAAGCCACAAGCTACATGGAGTTCCCAAGAAGGCAATTCTTAGTACTACCCATTTGCTTGGTAGTCAGAGACATGGCACACAGGCTCAAGCCACTGCACAGGTCAGTCAAAATTGCAAAACCATGCATGGCAGTATACTCAATATATAAATGTTATAGATTACATCAAACGGAGTAACATTTAACATCAAGAGAAGAGGGGTGTATTAGTGAGGGTTCTCTAGAGGGACAGAACTAACAGGATATATGTATATATGAAAGGGAGTTTATTAAGGAGAATTGGTTCACACAGTCACAAGGTAAAGTCCCACGATAGGCTATCTGCAAGTTGAGGTGCAAGGAAGCCAGTGGTGGATCAGTCTGGGTCCCCAGACCTCAAAACTGGGGAAGCCAACAGTGCAGGCTTCAGTCTGTGGCCAAAGGCCTGAGAGCCCCTGGCAAACCACTGGTGTAAGTCCAAGAGTCCAAAAACTGAAGAACTTGGAGTCTGATGTTCAAGGGCAGGAAGCATCCAGCATGGGAGAAAGATGAAGGCTGGAAGACTCAGCAAGTCTGCTTTTCCATCTTCTGCTACCTGCTTTATTCTAGCAGCACTGGCAGCTGATTAGATGGTGCCCACCCAGATTGAGGGTAGGTCTGCCTCTCCCAGTCCACTGCCTCAAATGTTAATCTCCTTTGTTAACACCATCACAGACACACCCAAGAACAATACTTTGCATCCTTCAATCCAATCAAGTTGACACTCAATATTAACCATCACAAGGGAATTTAAAATGGGGTTAATAAACCAGTCCAAGGAGAGTGAAGTGTACAGAGAGAGAGTTTCCCAGGCTGATCTGGATGGGAGTCAACGTCTTGCAAGGAAGAGTCCTTGATTTGGGCAGAGACTTCAGCAGCAGATGCTAGGTGCTGAGGTGCTGAGTGACAGCAAGACAGTGTCTATTAAGGCAGCCACATTGAGCTGGTGAAGTCCTATTCATTTTATAGCTCTTGAGTTCGTTGGTATAAATTGATAGTGAAGAATGCGAATGGTCATGTCCTTATCTAGTTGGGTATAATCTCTATTGATTAGGCAAACATCCAGTCCCTATTGGCATCATGCCTTTTGAAATGTAAGACGGAGTCTTTTTCTAAGATGAAGTTACTTATGTCAAGGGTGCTGTATACACTAAGCTAGCATTTGAACCTGTATCTGCCTCAGTCCTGTTCTCCTTTTGCAAAACCACACCATCTGCCTCTGTAGAAATATGGCTTTGCCAAGAGGGATGTGATATGAGGCCATGTTGTATCACTTCATTAATAAAAACAGGATTCTAGTTCTGGGTTCCTATAGGCAGACAGGGCAGAAGGGCATGAAGTTCAATTTCACAGGTTTTTTGCAATGGAGAAAGCCAGCTGAGACCTATTTCCTTGTTTTTCTAAACTGGTCTGATGCAGGAAAAGTTGCTGGAGGTGAAGCTGGAAAAAAAGACAGAGCCTAGGGTCTGGCACACCTTTTAAACCGTGTTAAGGAGTTTGGACTTGGACCCAGGAGCAACAGGAAATCCATCATCTCTTCCCACTCTGACTGTAAGCTTCATGAGGGTGGGCACTATGTTTCATTCACCAGTACATACCCCACCCTAGCGTGGTGCCTGCCAAGTGGTAAATGCTAAATAAAGATTTGTTGAACTGATCAATTATTTTATGCTGGGGATGAAGTGACCCATTTTCTGTTTCTAAAAGCTAGCCCTGGCTGAGGCATGGGGGATAAATTTAAAGAGATCAAAGTTGGAAGCCATGAGACAGACTGGTTAGAAGACTAGTATAAGAATTCAGGCCACAGTGGAGGGGTCATGGCTAAGGTTGATGTCTGCAAGGACGGAGGGAAAGTAATTTATCTGCCAGCCAACCAAGTGAGGCATCTTGGTAGGAAACTCAATGTCTCTGAATGCCTTTCCCACTTATAAAATGGGGGGAATTGTAGTATATACTTTATAGGGCTATGAGAATTAAATGAGATTGTAGACACAGTGCCTGGTACATAACCAGTATTCAAAAATGTTAGTTTAATATTGCTGCTGTTGTTTCAAATGCTGGGCCCAGGAAAGAGCCCTGCATTGCCATTCTAGTGATCTTGTCATGGCTCTGCTTGACTTTGAGCCTTATCAATAAAATAAAAGGTGTAATGAGCTGACCTGGTGGGCCCTCGCAGTGCTCCTATTCTTTATTCTTTATTATTATTATTGTCGTTTTTTGGAGATGGAGTCTGGCTCTGTTACCCAGGCTGTAGTGCAGTGGCACGATCTCGATCTCAGCTCATTGCAACCTCTGCCTCCTGGGTTCAAGCCATTCTCCTGCCTCACCCTCCCAAGTAGCTGAGATTACAGGTGTGTGGCAGCATGCTCTGCTAATTTTTGTATTTTTAGTAGAGATGGGGTTTCTCCATGTTGGCTAGGCTGTTCTCAAACTCCTGACCTCAGGCGATCTGCCCGCCTCGGCCTTCCAAAATGATGGCATTACAGGCATGAGCTACTACGCCTGGCCACAGTGCTCATATTCTGCACACACTAAAGCTTTTACTAGCCCTGACAGACAAACACTGCATTACAGGAGAGAGGTAGACCCTCTGCCTTGGAAAAGTAGCACCTGCAAAATTTTTGGTTTGCTCCCTCAGACTTAGAGCTGCCCAGTGCCACAGAAGCAAATTGGAGGACAAAGAGTGTTAACTGTAATATCTATTCAAGGGCCCTTTATTAGCTTCTGCTATTAGTAAGGGGAGGGGGGGCATCTACACATTTCTGAAATATCTGTTTTCTTCTTGCAAGACAGGGAACAGAATTCAAGCTTTCAAACTGTTTATAAAGTAATCAGCATTAATTTGTTCTGTTCAGGTTTTAATTATACACTGTAGGCCATTCTGACAGGACACCACCACCGCTGAGCCTGTCAGAGGAGATAATTTCCCACCAGGATGACCACATACCTCATGAATTATACATGAAACTTTGTTTCCTTGTGACTGTTGCTAAAAGATGCTGTCAGCCTCCTGAAATCTCAAAAGATGTGCAATTGTTTTTCGATAAGTCTAATTAGCAGGAAGTAGGTGGGGGGGAGGGTGTTAAGAATGACTTCCCAGGGATGAGAGCTGCGGAGAGACGCCGAAAGGGCCCTTCCTCAGCTAGTGACCCCGGCAGGCTCAAGGCAGGGTTGGCCTCCGCAGTGAAAGTCATGTTGGGATCCTTGCTCCCACAGGCAACAAGATTTACACTTGTTCTCTCTGGGACTGAGCCCCAGCAAGCCAGCCTGAGATTCCAGACATAATTCTGTTATTCAAATGGGAGAAGAGTTTGATAGCTATACTAATGACTTTTATCTGTGAAAACATAACTAATAGCTTGGTTTACATTTGCGTACATTTATGAGCATAATTTTAGCACATAATTTTATTGCACAATAAAACATAATGCAGCATTAGTTGGCTTCACTAAAAAAAAAGGGGGGGATACCTTAGAGTGATCTGCATGTAAACCTTCACACTGCATTTATATGACAGTATCATTTTAAAATGTTGATCCATTTGAATTAATGAAAGAGTTTCCCAGTTAACAATTAGCTGCATAAGGCCATTTCCTGTAGACATAATATTTGGGGGCAATGCTTATGATTTGCTGCATAATTCATTGCAGAATTGATTGCTAAACATTGTTTTTCAATGCTTTTATTCTTACAGTTAAATTGGATTGAATGAAGGTGAGCCTTCTCTTGTGAATGCACGTATATTCCTGGAGCCTCTGCAGTGTGGCTCCCATTTGAAGAAGGCAGAGACACCAGCTAGGCCAAAAGGCTCCCTTTTGGTTTGAGGAGGGTAAGACCTTGGAGATGGCATAAGAACACTGCTTTGCACAAGAGAACAAATGAAGCAGAGCTCAGAGATGGAGCTTGGGGGCAGAAAGGGGTAAGGCTCTCAGAGTGAAGGCTACGGTTGCAAATGCCAATGTGAAACAAGAGAATAGCAATGAATAGGACATTGTCAAGGAAGGAAGAAATCTGAATGACCAAGGATGAAGGCAGAGTCAGGGCAGAGGGCAGAAGCAAGGAAGTTTGGTGATGCCCAAGGCTAAACACAGCCATCATTCCTAGGCAGCCCACTGGGGAGCACTGGCTGGACTGGATGTATTAGCCAAGACTCTTTCTTGCAAAGGCAGAAACCAAAGTACTTCAAACAAGGATGGAATTTTTAAGCTCACATAACTGAAAAGTCAAGGGGTGGGTCAGCATCAAACACAGTTGAATCCTGATTGGTCCAAAGATATCATAAGGGACAGCTCTCTCTCTCTCTCTCTCTGTCTCTCTAGCTCTCCATTGTTTTCTATTGTGCTGACAGCATTCTGTGTAAGAGCCTCTCCCAGGGGTGGGATAGTTAGCCCTCTAGCAGCCTCAGGCTTACATGATAATTACAGCTCCTAATCATAAATTAATCCCTATAAGAATCCAACCCTACACACTGTGTCCAAGGGTATGAGGTATTCTGCCTGGGGTCCTATGCTGTCTCTTGTGGTGAGAATGTTTAGACCAATCTTGAAACGGCCCAAAAGCAGTTCCTACATAGAGTACCTGGAAGAAGCAAGGCTATTCCCTTGGGACCAGGAAACCTTAGGGATGATGACAGCTCTCTGCAAATACTGAAAGCCTGCTTCTCCCCATAATTTTGGAAGGAGAGAAAGAGCAGTGGGTGAAGTTACAGGCAGGCAAGCAGGGTTGACATAATAGATGGCTCTTATGGACTGAATGTGCCCCTCCAATCATATGCTGATATCCTTATCCTCAATGTGATGGTTTCAGGAGGTTGGGCTTTCAGGAGGGTGGAGCCCTCATGATAGAATTAATGCCCTTACAAGAGACGAAAACATGAGATCTTTCTTTTTCTCATACCATATGAGGCCACAAGAAGACAGCCATCTAAGAAGCTGAAAAAGAGCCCTCGCCAAGAACCCAACCATGCTGGCATACTTACCTCAACTTCCAGCCTCAAGAACTGTGACAAATGCATGCTTGTTGTTTAGGCCACCCAGCTTATGGTAATTTGTTACAGCAGCCCAGACTGACTAATACCATGGCCAAGATAAGCTCCTCTTAAACAGACAGAATCTAACTGAACAGACTGTCCTGGGGTTGGTGAGCTTCTCATCTTCGAATAAACATAAGTAAATGCTAGAAAATCCCTCTGCCAATATGTTGTAGAGACAAAATCAGAATAGAGAGAGAGAGAATGGATTAGATGATCATCTACTATAAACACAGGGATGGGGAAGGCACTTGCTGCATACGGCCTCAAAGCACAAGCATCTTCAGGCTGAAAAGGGAAGGCTGAGATGCCCGTGTCCAAACTCTCTGAATGTTAAAAAAAAAATAAGTAAAATAAACAAGGCTGGAATGTGGAGATGTCAAAGAGAAAATAATGGATTTGGAAGATCAGGTGAACAGATAAAACTCAATAGGGAGAGGAACAACTTTCTGAATAGAACAGGAAAATTGAAAGTTAGGAGAAAAGAGACAGGAAGGCAACCCCGGTGTGAACAATTAAATTGTCTTTCCCGGGGGAATACTGGAGAGGGGGTTGAGAAAGACCAGGGCCTGATAGAAAGCAGACTAGACTAGTATATTCATTCCCTAGGACTGCCATGACAAATTATCACAAACTGCATGGCTTACAGCAAGAGATATTCATTCTTCTACAGTTCTAGAGGACAGAAAGCCAAAACTAAGGAGTCAATAGAGTCACACTCATTCCAGAGGCTCTAGGAGAGAATCTTTCAGTCTCTTCCAACCCAGGCAGTTATCAGCGATCCCTGTGGCTGCAGTGCTCCAGTCTCTGTCTCCAACTTCACATGGCTTCCCTTCTTTTCTGGCTGTATCTTCTTCTCTTCTGCCTCTTATGAGGACACTTGTCATTGGGTTTAGGGTCCACATAAGGTAGTCCAGGATGAACTTATCCTGAGATTTTAAACTTAATTATTAAAATCTTAACCTTTTTCCAAAAAAAGTCACAATCACAGATTCTGAGCAGGCCTACAACTTGTAGGGGCCACCATTCAACCCATTACAACAGGCAACCAGCCAGAGTTGAGGACACCACAGGAGGACAACAAGGTAGGCGGTTGTGGCTGAGAGGAGAGATGCTGACCTCAGGCAGAGCTAATGCAAACTCCTGGCTTCTTCCAAAATTCAGCATCCACAATGAATGCCCCGGATAGGGTAAAAAGTGGAAGTGTCTTGTATACTTTTGCATGTTCCTGAGGATAAGAAATAAAATGCCATGGATTACAAACAAATTTTGAAGACTGAAGTCACCCCAGAATTCTCAGAATTCATCTCTTGATGAGCTTTGTAATGTTAGATATCTATTTACCTCCTAATCAAATATTAAATCTAATATAACTTCTGGTAAAAAGTGTTCATTTGTGTTTCAGATTTCCCAGGAGTGTTGGTAAATAACATATGCCAAGAGAGTAATTATATGGCCAATCCATTAGAAATCTCACAGAAAGCACCCACCCATATAATCAATTATCAATGTTAATGTGAACAGCCACATTTACCAGAGAGTTGGGTGAAGGAAATCACTGTAAAACTTCATGGTTCAGCAAGCCCACAGTGTCTGAAGAATGGTTCCATCTACCCTGATTGTGAAGTCTCCTATTGTACAATATGCTATTTTGGGGCTAAACTGAACTTGATGGTTGTGCTGCCATCCTTGTCATCACCACTCCAATTGAGGACACCCTCATCACCACTGTTAACCAACTCCCTTAATACAATGAGTGTGGTGGGGCCACTGAAGGCAGGCAAAGACAGCTGTGATGTGGTGAAAGGACTCCTAGACTTGGAGCCATTTCACTGTATCATTCCACTGGCCCTTTGTGGCAGGTACGATTGTTCTATTTTGTTGTTGTTGTTTGTTTTGTTTTGTTTTATTTTTGAGATGGAGTCTCGCTCTGTTGCCCAGGCTGGAATGCAGCAGCACAATCTCGGCTCACTGCAACCTCCACCTCCTGAGTTACAGCAATTCTCCCTGCCTCAGCATCCTGAGTAGCTGGGATTACAAGCACCCGCCACTACGCCCAGCTAATTTTTGTATTTTTTTTAGTAGAGACGGGGTTTCACCATGTTGGCCAGGCTGGTCTTGAACTCCTGACCTCTGGTGATCCACCCGCCTCAGCTTCCCAAAGTGCTGGAATTACAGGCATGAGCCACCACGCCTGGCCGATTGTTCCCATTTTCCAGAGAAGACAATGGAGGCTTTGAGAGGCGAAGTCATATACCCAAGGTCTCAAAAATCTGAGGCTTTCTTGACTTCAATATTCTTTCTTTGTGTAGCTTTGCTAGGGCACACAGGATGATAATGAGTTCACACTGGGCCTGTGTCCTGGTAACCAACTCAGTCTGCAGGTTCAGGTCACACTCTCGGTTGGTCTGTCCTAAGCACATCTATGAAGTGGTTGCTAAGGGAGATTCCTATTACAAATGTTACATACAAGCAAGCCAAAAGAGGCAATGCAGTTAATTATTCTTGATAAGTTGGCTGATTTCAGAAGATGAGAAAGTTACAGTATTTTTAAATATCTAAGGAGGTAAGAGAACCTGTAGGATGTAGAGGAAGAACACTGCCTAGAAGTCCAGGAACTCTTCTTTTTCCAAACCTGGCTCTGCAGGATTTAGGACCAGCTATGGTTTAAAGATTCCTATCTTATTGGTATTCTAAAAGCTCCTTTTTCCTCATGGCCCCCACAATTGCAGAGAGGCCCAGAAATTTCCCACTGAGTTTATTGTTTAGGGAACTGACATTTGGTCCCAAGTTAACTTGTCTTTACTTTTTTTTCTTTTTTTCTACCTTTTACAATTTCTTGTCTTTGGTCCTTTGTCCATCCAGCTCCTCTTTGTAAATAACCCTTTTTTTGTGTCTCTGGGGGAGGCAGACCAGCCCTTTACAGGCCTCTAATGACACCTACTTTGCCTCCCACTGAGCCGCAGGAGATAATGGCCTGGAAAGCTCTCTCGGCAGCACGTGGGCCTCTCCCTCCCAGCCTCTGTGTGCCCCAGCACTGGGCAAAGTTTTATATTCATAGACACTCAGTTTAGAAAATGACACAAAGGCAGACAGCTTAGCCTGTTGCGTCTAAAAAACACAACACCACGTAAGTGTCTTCCTGTCCCTGAAGCCAAATGTTCATGAAGTAAGCTCAAGGCTCTTCTCTTCGACTCCCTGGGAGGTTCAGGTCAACCTTGACTAACCAAAGTGTTCAGGAAGGGGGAAGAGGGAGGAGGACAGTTATAAGTAATTGGAAAGTTCTAACTTACTGAAAGTTAGCCAAAAGAGCTTTTTTTCCCTAGCCTGTATTTCAGCCTTTTTCCTGAAACAGTGAAATCTCATTTTTGTATTAGGGTAGACTGGTGAACATAGTTATTGTTCTCTTCTCAACTTCTTCAAGAAGGGATAGTTGAATCTTCCTCTATGTTCCCAGGACTCTGGGTTCAATTCCATTAGCCCTTAGCTCAGGCTATTCGGGTTTCTCTTTTGTATCCGTTGTCATTCCTCCACACCTAGAGAGCAGGAACTACGTCATATTCATGTACCTAAAGCAGCTTGTTTTGGCCCAGCCATTTTGGCCACAAGGGTATTTGACCCCAAATTTTATCTCCTCCATTTGCTACTTGCATAGCCAATGACACAGTAAGAACGCAGTAGGCAAAGAGATGAGAGGCAGAGAGACAGACTGGACTGGCCATGCAATAGACCAGTACGGAGTAAGAAAGCAATTCTGGAACCCCAAGCAGAATTGTTCACAACTTCCTCGAGGATCAGCTATAAATAATTATTAACTATTTTATCCGAGTCTTAATGAATACTACCTGTAGAATAGTTAACATAAAATATTATAGAATGAACAATAAATAACATTTAGATATGCACAATTTGACCCAGAAAAATTGAACTTTAAGGAAGTAATGGCTAGAAGAAAACAAAAATTCACCTAAGCCAAATCTATTATCAATATAATTTGATATGAATCAGCAGATCTCTACTGCAAAATTTTCAGGGCAAAAAACTTCAAAAAAAAAACCATTATTTTAGTAATATAAAATTAAGACTAAAATCATGGAGATGGTTTAATAGTTTAACTACAAAATATATTGAGGATTTGAATTGTCTTAGGGGCTTTTGGGACTGGAAAATATTTTCACAATAGAAAGTTATCAGCATTATCATAATTCTTATTTAAATATTTATAGTTTAAAATTCCTGCAGGTGGCAGGTTTGAACATCCTCCACCCCCATTATCTTCAGTGCGTCGCACTGGAACTCAGTTCATGGAAAAGGGTTTTTTTTGTCTTTTAAACATTTTGCATTTTTGTATTATTTGAAATTTTCACAGCAAGCAGGAATTAGTTTTGCAATTAGTTCAATAAAAGATGTTCAAAATGTTAAATGGATAAAATCATGAATGAGTGGCATGAACTGTGATGAGTCTGAGCCTGGTTTAAAAGTGTGTCTTTATCCTACTTGTGAGCTAACAAGTGAGGAGTTAGGCTGCCATAATTTCATGGATCCTGGCAGAAGATAAGAGAATTCAGTAGCAGCAGCCAGAGTATTTTCATTTGCGCCATTTTCCTGAGCCCCACTTCCCACAGGACACGGCGAAGTGGGCCAGATGATGCATGTACACATGTTGGAGTGAGTCACTGGAGAGGGACCCCTAGCTTAGGGAACCCAGATATTTTATAATGGACAGTAAGCTTGCCTGAATTTTGTTTGAGGGAGGCACTATCTCAGTCTTCCAAACTGTTAGCTATACAAACACCCTTGAAAAGATAGTCCAGAACAAAGGCAGCCAATGCCTCTGCTGGCAAGACATGTAAAGATGCAAGACATCCCTGGGGAATTGCCTTCCAATGACGAGCTGATAGGTAAACTTAAATCTCTCTGTGTTAACTCTCACGGGTCTTCAGGCCAGCCCTCCCATACTCTGATTATTAAATTTCAGACTTAAAGATGGAGAAAGAGCAAAAGACTGGCCCAAATAATTTTTGGGGAAAGCCCCTATTTAAATTTCTATGGCTGCATCTATTTTATGCCTATATTGCCTTCGAATGGGAAACTTAACCATGGGCATTGCATTCTACTTTGAAGAGATTTAACTGTGCCAAGAATAGACAGATTATTCGTGAACAAAAACCTATCAAGGGCTAATTATGTGCCAGGTGCTATTTTAGGTAGCGCCACCACATTGAAATCTATCATTATATTGTACATGAATGCTCCCTCCTAAAGCTGGGCAACATCTTAGCCCAGGGTTCTAGATGCTAGAAATGCAAAGCTTAACAAAAATGACCAAATTTCCTGCCTCTCTGGAGCTTATATCCCAATGTGCAGAGACATACAATGAATGTTTAAAATACAAGTAAAATAGTATGACAGATGATGATAAATGCTATGTGGAAAAAATTAAGCTGGGAAGAGGATGGGGGTGGTAATGTGGAGTACTTTTATAGAGGATGATCAGAGAAGGCCTCACTGAGAAGGCCACATTTGGGCAAAGACTTAAAGATGAGGGATCAGGCCATGCAGGTATCTGGTGTAAGATTTGTCTCAGGTAGAGGGAATATCCCTGAGTCTGCAACATGGCTAGTGTATTCAAGGAACAACAAAAAGGCCAGTGTGGTTGAAGTGGGAGAGAAGTAGGAGAAGAGATCAGGCAAGTACTGGCCTAGTCATACAGTAAGGCCATTGTGAAGACATGCAGAAGCAACAAGGCTCTGAAACTGGCCATCGGGGCAGAGAAAGGTATTGAGTTGACTCAGTCTATTCAGTACTGAATGCACATGTTGAGGCTCTTCAGGGAGTGCACGATCATGTATAGAGTGCACATGGAAACCATAAAGAAGATCCTCCAAGCCTTTTCTTGAACTGGGCATCACTGCTGGTTAGAGATGGAAGGGAAGTTGGAAAGTCATAGATTGGAACTCAGAAAACCAGAGAAGAACCTAGTTGCTCAAGATCACATTGGGATTAGTGAGAAAAACAGGTCTAGAATCAAGGATTCTTGGGGCACAGTTCAGTGATCTTTCCTCAGTCTCTCTCCATTCCATAATTTGAACCATAATATTACATGGTCAATCTCTTCACAGGATTGTTTTGAGAAGTAACTTTAATCTATCCTGAGATGAATTACATCAGTGAGTACCACTGAGACAGAGTCAGACACATCTTGGATGCCCACTGGCCTGGGGCAGGGAACACATGCATGGAGAGAAGGGGAATGTAAGGAGGAGGGAGGGAGGAAAACAAATGGAAGACGACAACAGCATGACACTTGTTGGGGATCTTGGGCACCCAGTCTAGCTAATGGAACTTTGGTCTAAGCTGCATGGAGAGAGGACCTGCAGGCAGAAGAGAGAGGAATGTTCAGAGGAATTTGATAGAACATGGTCTGTAACCAGCACAGTCTGTGACTCAGGCAATACAGAGGCGGGTGGAAGGAGGAAGAAGGGACATCTTTCTACCTGGAGCACAGTCATGTTCCAATGAACATGAACATGAAGGGTGGCAGATTGACAGCCATTTGGGGATCCAGCCCTAGTCACTGACGCCAGAGCTCTAATGACTGACATGGTTAGGAGAGCAGGGTGAGAAGACCCTAACACAGGATGCATGGTAACAACAGTCAATCACCTGGCTTGGGATCTGCTGGATAAGCATCCTGAGGACCTCCAAACAGGACCAGGGAGTTCTGCAGGATGAAACATGAGCTATGATCATCACAGAGACCCCCATCTAGGCCCATAGGCTGGAGAGACCCTAGACAAAATTGAAATATACCTGCAAAGTGCCTGACACAGAGTAGATGCTCAAACTAATCATCTTTTTGAACCCAGTACTTATTGAACTTTCAAAGCAGGGGCCCAGACAAAAGTCCATTCAGTTGGAGTGACTGTGAGTAAATTCCATAGAAAGATTCTTTGAGGGATCTTGGTGAGGAGGAGGATTATAAATCTTGGGGATTATAGTCTTCCCTCAATGGTTGAGAATGACCCCCATTATGAACCCTGAGACAGTTGCCAAGATTGGCAGGTGTGTGTCTGGTGTGTGTGCCTGTGAAGGCGTATGTGCCAAGCTTACATGATTAGTAGGAAGGGGGATTAGAAAAGAGAAAGACAGTAAATAAAGATGGGCAGTGGAGGCAGCCTAGAAGACCAGACTGGATCCAAGGCATGGGGACCACCCACCCATTGGGAGGGCGTGTCCAGGCTCTTGAGGCACGTTGTCTAGTGTGAGCTGGAAAGGAAGTAAAAGGAAGCTGAAGGCTCTCCATTCAATCTCAGGCCAGGCAACTAATCATTTCTGATATGGGCCAGAGTTCTGCCAATAATTGCTAGGCTTATCCTCACTTTCAAAAAAAAAAAAAAAAAAAAAAGGTTTTCTAACATCTGTTCCAGATTTCTTTTTGACTTCCGGCCGACCTTGATCCCATTATCCTTGAGCATTTGACACTAGCGATGGGAGCTGGTAGGGCTTAATGGTGAAGCACCTCACAGGGATCCCCCTGGACCCATCCCAGCTCCCTCACTCTTAAGAAAGGGCTACCAGGCCCCTCTGCCTCACTTGACAGGCCAGGAGAGGGACTTCTTCTGCAGATGGGACTGTCACTAATGCTCCAACGCCAGCCTTGGAACCCCCATTGGGTCCCTCTGTTCACATCAGCACCACCCCCCTCTATTTCTAGTCTTTAGAAATTACCTTAATGTCCCGTTGCCATCTCCTCTCTTCCAGTCTTTTAAATTCCTCCAAGAGTCTCAGAGTCTTGCTTTGCAAACCAATGTCTTGGTGCCTGGGCAGAATAGAAAGGTCCGGGATCTAACAACATCCCTGTGCCTCTTACTGGACTCAGGAGGCCACGAGGAAGTTGTCTATTCTCAGAGTCTCAGCTTTTTTATCCCCAAAACAGATGTAATAACCACCATCTTGCAAAGGTGGATATTAAGCCAAGCACAGTGCCTGAAACACAGTAAATGCTTAGTAAATATTGGCCCTCACCCGCCACCAATAGAATGCATGCTCCCCAAGGGCAGAGATTTTCATCTGTTCTGTTCACTGATGTCCCAGCACCTGGACTGGTGCCTGGCACCAGTAGAAGCTCATTAAACATCTGTTTTTTAAAAAATTTTAAGTTCCAGGGTACATGTGCAGGATGTGCGGTTTTGTTACATAGGTAAACGTGTGTCATGGCTGTTTGCTGCATCTATCAACCCATCAGTTAGGTATTAAGCCCAGCATGCATAAGCTGTTTTCCCTAATGCTCTCCCTCCCCCAATCCTATGCCCTGATAGGCCCCAGTATGTGTTGTTCCCCTCCCTGTGTCCATGTGTTCTCACTGTTCAGCTCCCACTTATAAGTGAAAATATGTGGTGTTTGGTTTTCCGTTCCTGTGTTAGTTTGCTGAGGATAATGGCTTTCAGCTCCATCCATGTCCCTGCAAAGCACATGATCTCATTTCTTTTTACAGCTGCATAGTATTCTACGGTGTATATGTGTCATATTTTCTTTATCCAGTCTATCATTGATGGGCATTTGGGTTGATTCTATGTCTTTGCTATTGTGAAGAGTGCTGCAGTGAATATACGTGTGCATGTATCTTTGTAATAGAATGATTTATATTCCTTTAGTTATATACCTAGTAATGGGATTGCTGGGTCAAATGGTATTTCTGGTTCCAGGCCATTGAAGAATCGCCACACTGTCTCCCACAATGGTTGAATTAATTTACATTTTCACCAACAGTGTAAAAGTATTCCTATTTCTCTGCAACCTCACCAACATCTGTTGTTTCTTGACTTTTTATAATATTGATTCTGACTGGCGTGAAATAGTATCTCATTGTGGTTTTGATTTGCATTTCTCTAAGTATCAGTGATGTTGATCTTTTTTTCATACATTTGTTGGCTGCATAAATGTCTTCTTTTGAGAAGTGTCTGTTCATGTCTTTTGCCCACTTTTTAATTGGGTTATTTCTTTGTTTCTTATAGATTTGTTTAAGTTCCTTGTAGATTCTGGATATTAGGCCTTTGTCAGACAAACAGATTGAAAATATTTTCTCCCATTCTGTAAGTTGCCTGTTTGCTCTGACGATAGTTTCTTTTGTTGTGCAGAAGCTCTTTCATTTAATTAAACCTCATTTGTCAATTTTTGCTTTTGTTGCAATTGCTTTTGGCAATTTTGTCATGACATTCAGGACATTGTCCCACACCTATGTCCTGAATTGTATTGCCTAGATTTTCTTCTAGGGTTTTTATAGTTTGCAGTTTTACATTTAGGTCTTTAATCCAAAATTAAAAATCCATAATCAAAAATCTTGAGCTAACTTTTGTATAAGGTGTAAGGAAGGGGTCCAGTTTCAATTTTCTGCATATAGCTAACCAGTTCTCCCAACACCTTCTATTAAATAGAAAATCTTTTCCTCGTTGCGTGTTTTTGTCAGGTTTGTCGAAGATCAGATGGTTGTAGATGTGCGGTCTTATTTCTGAGTTCTCTATTCTATTCCATTGGTCTATATGTCTATTTTTGTACCAGTACCATGCTATTTTGGTTACTGTAGCCTTATAGTATAGTTTGAAGTCTGGTAGCATGATGCCTCCAGCTTTGTTCTTTTTGCTTAGGATTGTCTTGGCTATACAAGCTCTTTTGTTCCATATGAATTTTAAAATAGTTTCTTCTAATTCTGTGAAGAATGTCAATGGTAGTTTAATGGGAATACATTACTTTGGGCAGTATGGTCATTTTCTCAATATTGATTTTTTCTAACCATGAGTATGGAATGTTTTTCCATTTGTTTGTGTCCTCTCTTATTTCCCTGAGCAGTGGTTTGTAATTCTCTTTGAAGAGGTCCTTCACTAACCTTCTTAGCTATATTCTAGGTATTTTATTCTCTTTGTAGCAATTGTGAATGGGAGTTCATTCATGATTTGGCTCTGCTTGTCTATTGTTGGTGAATAAAAATACTTGTGACTTTTGCACATTGATTTTGTATCCTGAGACTTTGCTGAAGTTGCTTATCAGCTTAAGAAGCTTTTGGGCTGAGAAGATCCTTTTCTAGATACAGGCTCATGTCATCTGCAAACAAAGACAATTTGACTTCCTCTCTTTCTTTTTGAATACGTTGTATTTCTTTCTCTTGCCTATTGCCCTGGCCATAACTTCTAATACTATGTTGAATAGGAGTGGTGAGAGAGGACTTCTTGAAGGAATGCAGTAATTTGGGAAGAATTCTAACTAGCTAAAATAGAAGCCACCTACATTCAACCTCCTTCACTCACTTATCTTAATGCTCCCTTCATATAAAGAAATCAAGACCTTCTCAAATATTATTGCATTTCTCTCCTTCCCTTCAAATCCAAAAGCCATCAGGTGGCCCTTGATTTATGTCTTCTCTCCCTGCACAATTGCCCATCCTAAAGTATATAGTATTATGGTCCTGTTTCAGATAAGGAAACTGAGGAGCTAGAGAAGTAAGTAGCTACTTAGTGGATAGAGAAGCTGGGATTTAAACCCAGTTGAGCTAAGCTCTGGTGCTTCTGTTTTAACCACTGTCCATCCTCCTGCCCTGCTGCTTCATACTACTCACCCATAATTTTCTGGTCCCCAACTCCAACTCTTTGGCCTCTCAGTGGGAAGCAATTGCACCTGCCCAGTCCCTTTTATCTAAGTCAGCCTTCAGCTCCCATGCCTCACTCTGCTATGCAAGGGGTTCAGAGGGATTTCTGTAATAACTAGTCATATCTCTTTTCTCCATCTGAGTTAGAGTCAATTACGAAATAGGATACTGGAGTCAGGCAGATAGTGTGAGTTTGGATAATTCAGCAACTATTCATTCCCCTCTCTGTCTATTGGAGTGGAGAGAGCAGATTTCCCTGGGCCACTGAGGCTGTGCTTGGCCCCATGATTTTCTTTGGCCAGTGGAATGTTTGCAAATGTGACACAAGAAGAGGCCATCACTGTGCTTGAGCAGTTTAGCTTGGCTTTTGTTCTAGGTGGCCCACTGGTCCTGGAGGAAAAAAAGATACATGAGGCAGACGTGAAACTCAGTTCACAAGCTTTGAGTTGGTCCCAGCTGAGCCCAGCCTAAATCAGCCAATGGCCACATAACCCATAGACACATGAACAAGAGGAAATGATTGTTGTTTTAAACCACTAAGTTACAGAGTGTATAGAACTATTATAGCAACAAGTCAGAGATATGGATGGTGGTCCAAAAACTAGATTCATGACTGATAAGTCTGTCTGGGTAATCCTGACATCCTCCCCCACAGCCACACCTGTCTCTGTGTCACACTCATCACTCATGACTGTGCCCTGAGTGGTGGCATACAGCCAAACACACCCAAAGCTCCATCCAACCAGCAGCCATGCCCAGAGAAGTGCAAGATGCTGTGCATTGGATCCTTAGATAATTGGGGGCTCACACCCTTTACATTTCCACCTTTGTTGCTGAAAACCTCTGTGAAATAGGACCATCCACTTCCTTGATTAGCATTGCCAAGGCCACAGCGTCAAGGCCAAGACTGAATGTTTGTGTAGGGATAGGTGTTGCAGATGGGGCTGTGCTGACCCTGGACCTCTCCTGAATGACTTCTTCTAGTTATTGCTGTTTGCTTCAATGGACTCCTGGATCTCAATTTGATTTGTGATCATTTGGCTTTCAACTGAGACGTAACATGGAGGGGGAAAAAGCAAATCACTAAGGAATCCACTATTTTGTTTCTAGCACATGGAGGTTTTTCTGCAAAAGTAATGGAAAAGATCTCCTTGTAAGTCAGTAAGCCATGATGACCCTGTGGTTTCCTGGGGGTGCCCTCTCTGAACCTGGGCAGGTCATTCACCTCTCTCAGCTTTTTTCTTACTCTCCTCTTCCCCAATATGGAGATAATGACAATCCCCCCACCTCCCTCGCAGAGCTGTGCTAAGCTGCAAATGACATAAAGTCAGATTGTGAAAGCACCTGAAAAATCCTAACACCTGGCACACGCAAAACAGTACAACAATTCTCACTCTGGCAACCTTGTTCTCACTTTAAGACGGTCAATAAATTTAAACGTAACTTCATTGGATCATACTTCTTTAACAAGAATGTCTCTCCTAGTCTTCATTTTTCCTGAAAGAACTGGTCTTTCTATTCTTGGTATGTTCAAAAGAGCACAGGCTTTGTAAGTTAGAAAGATGTGAGTTCATATCCTAATTCAAGTATTTATAGCTGCGCAACGATGGGCAAGTCAAGTAATCTCATTGAGCCTGAATTTCCTCTTCTGTAAAATGGGTATAGTAATAAACATCTCTTCAGATTGCTGTGAAGATCAAAACAGACATTGGTGTCACAGCACCTTATGAATGAAAACGTGATGTACAGGGGTTGGATCTCTCATTATAATTTTTCAAGCAACGGTTGAGACCTAATACGTATAAAGAGGCTATGTTTGATGCTCTGTATGACCTGGATCAGGCAGTATGGGGACACCTTGTGCTGTTTTCCCTGGAACCTCTGCTCTTTTCCTTTGCAGGTGACTTTTACAATCAGGAAGTGCTCTTTCTCTCCTCAGCAGCCGCAACTGAAAGGAGAAAGCGGCAAGAGAAAGAGAGGTGGGATGAAGGAATTGAAGACTCCTGAGGTGGCTGCAGCACTGCCGTGGCTTCCAGAAAGCTCTCGAGCATGCTGGGTCTCCTCAGGGACCAAGAAGACGAGGTGTGGAAGCTGCTGCTGGGTAACAGCCTTAGTCATAAAAGTAACACTGTGAAAAATCCATTTTGTGGGTAACAATGAGAAGTTAATGCAAAGACTCATTACCCTTCATTAGTAAAAACTTTGGCAGTGACCTTCCAGGCTCCCGGGAAGCCTTTGGAGAATGCTGCTTCAACCCAGAAGCACTTCATCATTTATATGAATGAAAATGAGTGCAAACAGATTGTCGAGATGTCTGTTCACATCACCTCTTTTTTCTTGCAAGGAATCCCCTCTGTAATTACATTTTGCCTGTCAGTTCATAAATTTTTCTTATTACAAACTAGCCATTATTGATTGCTTTTTAAAAGTACTAAAACTGGGCCCAAAGCAGTAGATCTCTCCGTAAATTCAAAACACACTGTCTTCAGTCCCAATCACTGGTGAAGAGTGAAGGGGAAAATCTCAGGGTTCACCGCGGGCTCTGCGCAGAGGCAGGCCTACCATACGTTTCAGTTTAGAGACTTGGCTTTGAGGGCTGCATGTTCTAAGCCACAATGAAAATAATAAATAAAGGATAAACTTCTTTGGCAACCACTGACACATTGAAAGCCAACCTCCTGTCATTGTTCTTCACTGGGTCCCACTGCTCAAAGGGTTCTATTTGGGTTTTTGGCACTTATGACCAAACATCGTAATGAGCAGAGGGGGAATGGTGGTGGGGGGAGTGAAAGAAGATAATAAAGACTTGGAGTCAGAGTTTCTGAGTCATCAGTAGAACGTTTTCCTAAAAGTTCCTTTTAAAAGGAGATGGTGTGGCTCTATATTTAGACTTATCTGGTAAAAATGTGAGAGGAGCAAAATCTCAGGGGATTTTCATGTTCTGGGAAAAGAATAGGAGTTTCTCATTGTTCACAATTTGAGGGAAGTTTCTAGAACCTTTACTGGTTACAAGCAAAAGAACATATCAACAGAAGACACTTAGATTCCAGGCCTCTGCTTTGGGGTGAAGGTCTGACCAGGGGGATCACGGGACAGCACCCCCAACCCTCTCGTCCAGTCTTCTGAATACAGTGTTTTTAAAAATCATGACAGGCTGCCATCCCCCAAAACCCACCCCTTTAACTTGCAACTATGGAGAATGAGTCAGGGGGAAAGCAAATGAAAATCTGGACATGTGTGATCAGTTCCTGATTGGAGCTGGATGGAATCAAGTAATCAAAGCAAGCCACAGCGCGGCCTCTGTCGGGCTGCCAATCTTGGACTGCTCGCTCACTAAAAGCAGGCAGTGGCTACCGATCTGGCCAGGAAACAATGCCCCATTCAGCTCTCAGAATCTGTTCTTAATATTAAGACGCGAAACCAGGGTCTCTATTGGTGAGGAAGCGACGTCTGGGCCAAGGAGAGCAATTACACCTTAACCAACCAAGTGAACAAAATGGGAGACATAAAAACATTTTTAAAGTGGAAATAATTTAAGGGCCTTCTAAATATCTTAACAGCACACTTGGCCATGCTTGGGATTAGGAAGCGATATTTTATGTGAGGCAGCAGGCCTTTTGTCTTGTGTGCGTGTGTTTTTCTTTTTCGCCAGGGATCTGCAGAGAGGACTGCATTCTGTCAAAGTGTGGCACCCTTCTTGAACCCCTGGAGGGGATGCCCATCCCAAGCATTCGACAAGTAGTCAGAGAAGTCCAGGATGAAACAGACCAGTCAGTGTGCCTGTCTCGGGAGCTTTGAAGCATACCCTTTCCACCCCTCAGCCACCAGGAGTCTTGGTTTATGGGAGAGGGCTGCCCTCAGAGTAAAACCCCAGAGACAGCAAAGCTCCTGAGCCCAAAGCCTTTGGCCATGGCCCCCAGAGCAGGGTGGAGCTGGAGCTAGGACACCCTCTGTTTTCTGTCAGTTTCCAGATAAGATGAGAAAAGGTCACGGCTGCTGGGAGGAGCCAGTAATCCCAGCAGAATCCCTCAGTCGGCCCTAATGTTGGCCTCCAGGCTATAAATCTGCTTCCTGTAAGAAGCGGCCCCTGCTCTGTGTCGTCGGGCGGAGGCTCACCACTTGACTTCTGAGCAGCGCCTCTGTGCTGGGTACTGGGATCAGGGAGAAACAAGGCTGGCCTGAAGGGAGGCTGAGAATAAGAAAAAGAGATGGTGATGATGACGAAAGTAATGATAACTAACATTTATACAATGCTCACCCTAGGAGCTTTACAAATAATAACTCCTTAAATCATTAACCCAGTGAGACAGGCATTATCCTCATCCTCATCTTACAGATGATGAAACCACAGCACAGAGAGGTTAAGTAACTTGCCCAAGGCCACACCGGCAGAGTCAGAATCTGGACCCAGAACATCTTGCTCCTGGGTCCATGTTCTTAACCGTGTTGCACCTAAAAAAGTTGAGGGTAGGAAGCAAGTTAGAAAAGACTTCCTGAAGAAGGTAACCTGTCAGCTGAGTCTTATAAGAAAAGTAGGAACTGAGGTTCCACCAGGGCAGTTCTTCTATTATTCCTGCAAATTGGGAACGAGCCTGTGAACTGCTGAGCAGCCAGGCTAATGCCTCCTGAGACACAAGGCCCGGTCTGTTAACACTTGGGCCCCTCACAGGAGAAGAAAAATGCTTGATTCCCTCCCCTCCTAGCAATGCCAGGCCCTGGTACTGTCTACAAAGTATGGCTCAGAGTCTACAAGATGAGAACAGTGTCACTCAAAGTGTAGTCCCTGAACGGCAGCATCAGCCTCGTCTGGGAGCTTGTTAGAAACGCAAATTCCTGGGCCTCGATCCAACCTTCCTGAAACAGAATCTACTTTTTAACAAGCCCCCCAGATGATTCCCATGCACTCGCAAGTTTGGGAGGCCCTGATATAGAACATAAGGCTGGACGTGCCCCTGGAGGTGGTCTGAGTGGCGTGCCCAAGGCCACAGGGACAGTCCATGGAGAGCCAGTGTCAGTGTCTCCCGTCTGACTCCCAATCTGTGCCATCTGTGCTGCCACAGCCAAGTTGGGGCTGTGACTTGCCTCATCATCACAGAACCCGTCTGACGATAGGTGGCAGCCACTGTCTTACTCCCCCAAGATCTTCCCACAGCTGACTCCTCTATAGAGCCTCCTTCAAAAGGAAGCCAGCCTGGACTTCCACACCAACCTTTATTTAGGGAGGGGTAGGACAGCAATGGTCTTTGCCACCTCACTCACTAACCTCAATTCCCCTTCTCAAGGGGCTTTTTCTGTCCTGTTTTTCCAACCAAGATATTGTGGCAGAGCTCAGTTCCTGGATGCTCGACCACTTTCCCTTTCCCCACTAGGAAGCTGCTTCAGGAGCAAAACAAGTCCTGGTGGAGATTTTGAAGTCAGAAAGAACAGGGTGCAAAAATCAGTTTCATTACCCTACCTGTGTGATCTTGGGCAGGTTGCTTAACCTCTCTGAGCTGCATTTTCTTCATCAGTAAAGCGGAGATAAGATGATCTATTTCATAACCTGATGAGATAACATGCATCTAATGCCTAATGCATTGTTTTCTTCCCTGACCAGTTTCCATCACTGACCACCAGGCCTGAGATGCAATGCATAGAGTCAGGTCTTAGGAGCCTCTAGGCCAGGAGTGATTAGTCTTTTCTTTACACTCATCCCCACCCCCATCACATTCCTGTCACTCCATTGGATGAAACCACAGCCCAGTCACCCTTCTGGGCTCACACACATGTTAAAAGGTGCAGGTAGAGCCCAGGAGCACAGCTCCTGTGGAGTCCTGACGGCACTAGCAGAGCCACCTTCATCAGGCTGGTGGTCCAGAGGAAAGCAAAGGAGACACACGGGAGGCTGAGCCCCAGATCCCTGTAATTCTGGGGCTGGAGTTGGTAACCCCCAGATGATCTTCTGGATTGACAACCATCCACATCACCCCCAAACACCCTCTGAGCCACCACTTCTCGCATCCTGGCCCAACACAGTGAAAAGATTCCGGGAAAGCTGTCAGGGACCACATCTAAGAACAGCCCATACCTTTCCACCCACAGGCCAAACATTACACATAGACATCACATGCAAGCGTCCCTCTGGCCAGAGTCAGAAGGACAAACAGAGGAAATAGCACAGCTCGAGAAAGCTGTTGCCAACACGACCTGGCGTCCAGCCTCCCTGCCATTACCTTGCAGCATCGCCTGAAACTCCATCACTCCTGCCTGCATCTCTCAAAATGCGCGTGTTCTAAGAGTATGAAGTTCCTCATCGTTCTTTAGGGCTAAGGTTAGGAGACAATTTTTCATTAGGCGTGATGAGACAGCACTGGGACCTGGTGCTGGAAGGCGTTAAAGGGACATTTAGAAACCCAGAAGATTAGAGATCCATGGCCAGCCAGCCTACTGCCTTCCCAAGCAGGAATCCCTTCTGGAATCTCACTCCTTAAACACTTCACAGGATGCTTCTCCCTCAAAATAAGCACAATCATATTTAGAATCGCTGCTATTTGTTAAGCACATACTATGTGCTAAGTATTTTATGTAATAGATTACCCAAATTAACCCTCGCAAAACCCTATGAAATAGAAAACATTATTTTCTCCTTTTGCAGATGAGGAAGCTGAGATTCAAAGGGAAGGAGGGAAGTATTTGCTCCAGACCACATAGCTAGCAGTATGGAGTCAGAATTCCCGCTCAGATGCCCCTAACTCCAAGGTCGTGTTCATAGCCACTTGGCTAATGGCTGTCATCAGAGAGATTTTTTCCCTTTTCTTAGTTCTGCTTCTTAACTGTTAATTAATTAGTTGTTTAAAACATAATCCTACTTCCCTACTACCTCCTCCCCAGTGCTACCACTTTGTCTATAGTGCCCCTCAACTGTGGAGACCCACAGTTGTAGGCAATGAATCAGCTCCTGATTTCATTGGAACTGACCAATAGGGAGGTTGGCAGGACTATCACCTTCCTCATTCAGCATGCTCTATCTATATTAATATGACCCAAGACATCAGCACTCCAGGCAATCTCCCTTCCCTACTGACACACACTGAGGTAATACCAGTATAAAAGTCTAAACGTTTTTTTTTCCTTCACAGTTTTCCAGAGGGGTTGTGAGTGGGTTGCCCCCTTCTCAATGGGGTCTCAGAATCAGGCCACAGCAGAGCAGTCTCTGGAATGTTCTCTGCCATTTCATCCTGTCCTTGCTGCTCTTCCTTTGCCGTGAGCCTGTAAACTCCACATCCCTCATTAACAGCAGAGTCAATAATTGCACTTCTTCAGCAAGCAAGAGTCAGACCCATCCCCAGGCACCCTAGATACCCTAGTCCTGTGTACTTTTCCAGAATTTATATTAAAAAAAATAATGATTGCCTACTCCAAATAGCAGATTCATTCTCCTAACCTGTGGCTTTAGATTTTGCTCCTGAGCTCAATTCAGAGGCCTGGAGCCAAAGGGCCTTCATGTAGATTCAGAAGTTTCTCTGCAGCCCATAAGGCAGCCCCTCCTCATTCTTTCCCTGGTAAATGATATGAAAGTTCTTCCTAATTAGAGTCTCTCCTTTAAGTTCTGTAGACTGCTAATGAGTAAGAAAGAGGAGGCACTTGGGAGCCCTGAAGAAATTATCTGAAAGCAAAAACCAAGTGGCTTCAGTAAAATTCACCATTTCAGTCAAAGGGATTTTTTTTTCTTACATATGACCACCTGACACAGCCCAGCTGGTGCATATTGAGAAATTAGAGACACTGGCTTTCTTCAGAGAAAACAGGCCTCTACTTTATACTCCTGGGGCTTCTTTTGCTTGGCAAACTGTCTCCTTATCAATTTGACCCTTCCCTGACCCTCATGTCTCCCAGCAAAGGCAGGAACTGATATCTCCTTTTGCTCAATGCTCTCCCAGAGGTCCAGAGAGGTTAAGGGAATTGTTGAAGATGCACAGTAAGTTGACAGCAGGGCAATAACTGGATCCTAGGGCTACAGGTTCTAGGACATTTCATTCCATCACTAATAAGTGTGAGCACGCATGTGTGGCAAGAATGATGCTTCACAGGCACTTATTCATATATTCCTTTGCCAAATAGTTATTTGATTTCTGGACCTAATGAGCCAAACAAAACCTGAACAAGGTTCCCAGTCTCCTGAAGCTCATATTCTAGCCAGAAAACCAACAGTAGATAAATACACAAGACAACGTCAGCCACTGCTTAGCGGTATGAAGAAAAAGGCATCAGAGTAAGAGAATAGAGAGGGGCTGAGAATGCTGTTTAGAGAGGGAAATTGAGGTGGCCTCTAGGAGGAGGTGGCATTTGAGCCAAGATTCATTAAGTGCTGAGGGAAGCCATGTAGTTATCTAGGGGAAAAAGCATTCCAGGTGAGGAATCAGCAGGTGCAAAGGCCCTGAGACAGGAGCCTCTTTAGGAATGGCAAAGAAGCTGGCTGCCAGCAAAACACATGGAGGAAATCTAACGAGATGAGAGAGAAGAGGCAGCCAGGGCAGACCACTTAGGGTGTGGCAGCCCATGGCAAGGGCTTCAGCTTTTATTCTAAGCATCCCAAGTTGTGTACAGAGAGATAACAAGTTCAGACTTCAGTTTAAAGTCCTTATGTGGCTGCTCTTTGGGGAACAGATTGGCAGGGTCAAGAGCAGAAGCTGGGAGTTCAGTAAGGAGCAAATGAGCTCAGCAAATCCTGCAGCACCCCTATAAGATAGGTCCTGTGACTATAAGGCAATGGAGGCTCAGAGAGATTAAAGAACTTGATCGAAGTCTCCTGCTGGTGTGTGGACAGGCTGGGAGTGAACCCACACTTGACCAAAGCCTGAGCTGCCCTAGGGCTGAAAGCTCAAAGACCCAAAGACACCATGTAAAAGGGCTCTGGTTGCTGTCTTTAAGGCATGAAGCTCTCATTTCAGGCTTGCTCCTAACCAGATACCCTGAGCCTCAGTTTACTTTAGAGCCACCATTTACACGGGCCTTACTGAGTCCCAGGAACAGGCTGGGGCTTTGACGTACAGGATCTCATTTAATCCTCACTGCAGCCCAGGGAGCGGGGTATTATTATCCCTGTGTTACCAGATGAAAAAGATCTCATTTTCTCAGTGGAGATAGTGAAAACATTCCAAAGCTGCTTTGGGGTTTAATTCACAGAAACCTCCGCATTTAATCTACTAAACCAGAAAGTAATCCTCTCTTTGGCCGGCCCTGGCAGCCTGGGTCTGCCCACAGTCATCAGAGGGAATTGGTAGCTCACACTTGCACACGTGTGCACCCACACACACATTCCAGGATCCAAACCCCAGCCCATCCTGAAGCATCCAAAAGGTTCCAGCCACCCTCACTGTAAATGTGTCTTTAATGCTCCCCTCCCCTTCTGCTCCAAAGCCCTTCTCCCTCCTCTGTGCACACTCAGCCAATGGCCTCCCTCAGGCCACCTGGCAGCCCCTAAAGCCCACTCTCTTCGCTAACTCTGGCAGCAGTAATGAGGTCATACCCATTCCACCCCTCACAGAACACTGCAGCTTCTGGCCCAGTCCTCTCCCCTCCCTTCTCTCAGCCTCATCCAGACCTACCAGACCTATGTCTGTGTTTTCCAAGACCCTGCATAACTAACGTGACAAGCTGTGCTGGACTCGGTTGCAAATGGCTGCCAGGAAGTTACTGATACCAAAATCTCAGGTAATCCTTTTGGCTTTCAAAGTCACGTTCTCTGACAATCATTTGGTCCTAGGCAGTGAAGATAATGGAGAATGATGCTGCTTATGGCAGGAAAAGAGAGAGAAAGGGTTACAATAGGAGGTTAGGGGCACTTCCTACAACTCCATTATTCCAAGACTCTTGATGTTGGAGAGAAACTCAGCCTGACAATGATTGATTTTTTTTAAGCACTTGTTATGCGCTAAGCACTCTGCCTAAGTTTCTCACCATCTAGCAGGGAATCAAGTGCATGGACAGTTACCATGACAGGGCGATCTGTGCAGCTCTAAAATTATGTACATGATCCAGGAGGGTTGAGGAGGAAGGGATTAAATCTCTCCTGGGAGGGTCTGTAACAACTTCTGGAGTAGGTTTAATGAAGTATAAATATAAATGTGTTCACGTGGCTCATAAAGAGGGAAGGGCTCCAGCCAGAAGAAACTGAGAACAAAAGCAAAGAGGTGTGAAGCTGCACAGTGCATGGGTATTGGGAGAACTTGTCATTGCTAGTATGGATGGGGGTGGGGAGAAAGAAGAGGATTTTTTTCTGGTGTAGTGTTAACACCTTGATTTTCTTCTATGGATTTATCAGCAAACTCCATTTTCCAGAATCCCAGCATTGCCCCCTCAGGTAAGAATGTATAAAAGAAATTTTGTTGGCTTCAGCAAGGTGATGGTTTTCTGAGGGAATCACTGTCACGCTCATATACCCTCTATGGCTCCCTAGTACCTAGGGAACTGAGTTCATATGAATGAACAAAGACTAGGAGACCATGCTAAGTTCCCAACAGCCTTTCCAAGCTCTGACCCTTCCCCAAACTCTCCTGCCTTCTCCAGGAAGCTGTCCTTGATTCTTCCCTGCTTGGAGGGCTCCCTCCCTCCTCCATGATCTCAGCCCAGTTCCTCTCTTATGACACTGCCCTGGTCGTCCCTGTGTCAGAGACCTCTGTGGGAG
This sequence comes from Nomascus leucogenys, assembly GCF_006542625.1. Lineage (NCBI taxonomy): Eukaryota > Metazoa > Chordata > Mammalia > Primates > Hylobatidae > Nomascus > Nomascus leucogenys. The sequence continues at coordinate 76,830,481 of NC_044395.1, forward strand.
CCCCAAGCTGGCCTGGTAGGGAAAAGCAAAGGTTGAGGCCCCCCACGACCTGGAGGCTTTGGGGAAAATGAGCAAGGCTGAGTCCATGCAGTGCAGCAGTTAAACCCACAGGCTCCAGAGACAAGGCTCTCAATTCTGGCTGAACACATGCATGGCTCAGTCTTTTGGTATAATTTTCAAATATTGATGCCCAGTCTCATGCCCCAGAGATTCTTATTTAATTGATGTAGAGTGATATCTACGCAAGGGTATTTTTTAAAAGCTCTGTAGATGATGTCTATGTGCAGCCAGAGTCAAACCACTTGTCTTAAGAGCCTGGATGTGGAGTTCAAGTCCTAGCTCCACCATCATTCGCTGAGTGACCTCAGGCAGGCAGAGTCCCCAAGTCTCCATTTTTGAAACCGGCAAAGGGGATAACACAGCACCTATCTCTGAGGAGTGCTGGAAGGCGTAGCTTGGATAACACATGTCAAACTCTCAGCCCCAACTTGACATGTGGCAAACACTTCCTATTAGCTCTCATTAACCTTATTTTAGGCAGGGTGTGCTGGACCTAGTTCTGGGTCCCCCGCAGAGCCTGCCACAGGAGAGGAACCTGGGAAGAAAGTGTTCCTTTGGAATCAGTTTAATTGAGCTCCAAGGGTAGCCAAGCACCACCCAGGCAGAGCCCAGCTTCCGGCCAGCTCTGAGGCCTCCCTGAGAAGACGCCTTTAGTCCTCCATAGCAGGTTGGCAACCTGGGTCCTCTCCAGCACCCTTTCAAGACCAGCTCAGGTACACACAAGTGACAGCTCAAGGAAACCCCAGGACACCTCCATCTTCCCCTTCTTCACCTCCCCACAGATGACTGCCCTGTCATAGACCCTCCTGCCACCCCCAGCCTGTTCCTGGGGAGGTTTCAGGCTGCAAGCCCAGGCATCCCAACCCCTCAAACGCAGAGTGCTGGGGGCACGCATCAAGGGTAGCTGGCCTTTCTCCTGCCTCATGGGATCTCTGACCCCCAGTCTGACCAGCTGAAGAACTGGTTTAGCTGTGCTAACCCAGCCTTTCTCAGGATTCTGTCAATCCAAAAACCTGCAGGCCAGCACCCTGGAAACCAAACCTCACATTTTCCAGGAAGGCTGTAAAGATGCCTGTGGGCCTTCTGCTGTTACATTTATCAAAAACTGTAAAATTAAGAACATGTAAACATTACAGGACAATGGCCAGGAATTTATTTCATTGTTGTTGCTAAGGCTTTACAGCACAATTCAAAGAAATTTCTGTAGGGGAAAAAGAAACCTTCCATCCCTCTCTTCTGACAACCTTTTCTCACTCCCTCTCGCCACGAGCAGGACTCTTGATCTGCTGGATGAGGCCACGTTACTAGCCAGCAGCATCACTACCAGCAGTCCTGATACCTACAAAGCCCTCCTCTTCTGCTTCCTGTGGCTTCTCAGTGCAGTTGGTAGAGGACCAATGGTTCCCTCTCTTTAGGGCGGCGCCTGCTGACTTTCTCACTTGGCATTTCTTACATGAGCTACAGCAGTGCTACTAAAAATGTGGTTTATGAACCACTGTCAGTCTGTGAGCTGGTTTTTACCGGGCTGCAATGAGATAAGGAGCTTGTGCCAGAATGTAAATCAACTGTGTCACTAAGCACATTGTTTGGTTCAGCTGACATATTTTTCATAGCAGGACTTTCTTGATGAAGGAAGTGGAGTGTTGATTTACATTCTCCATGTGATGCTTATCTCATTGCAGACGAGTAGCAATGTGTGGAAGGCCTGTGTTGTGTAGCACTGTGCTCTAGGACAGCCCTCACTTCAGATATAATGATTGGCTGGTGGTAAGGTTTGGATTTCTGCTTAGATGGGGAGAAAGAGTTTCCACTGTGTTCCAGCCCTGCCTTGCCAGGCCTCTGCACTGGAGACACCCAGCCTGTCCCAGCTCATAATAAAATGGTGTTTGCTATTATTCCTTGTGTGTGCCCACCCCTAACAGCCTACTTAGAAGGAGAAGTGATTGGCCAGGCAAAATTCAGGCTCCAATACAATCCTATCTCTCCAATGTCCCTAAATGATTGCATTTGTATTTTAAAATGTATGATATATAGTGTGGCAAGGGTTACCATAAGAGAACCAACAGGCAGAATCCACATCAGGCAGAATCCAGGCTTGCAGCTGGACCTGAGAGACCAAACAGTAAGAAATATTAAGAAAAAAAAAACACACATATCCCACAGAGGCGTAGAAAGAAAGCCACCAGTTTAGGCAGCCTACCTGATGTTCCGGGGACCACAGCTAAGCACTTGGGTCAGTTATGACAGCGCTTCCTAAAACAATCAATGATAATGCTTCATAGCGTAGTGGTAGCAGCTGCAAACCCTCATTGTGTGTTGTGTTTCATCTGTTCACCACTGTGGCAGATAGTTTAGGTTCTGTAGTGTCTCAGAATGCTCACCCGAGCACTTACTCTATGTGTGACCCTAGACTGTAGCCGAGACTCAATTTCCACATCTGTGAAATGAGAGTAAAATAGACATCATGGAGAGGCATATGTGGGTTTTGTGTAGGGAAGAACTTTCAGCAGAGGATCCCAGGAAGGGCTTCCCAAAGCTGGGCTGACTCTCTGAGCATTGGAACAGCAGCTGAATATCTCCCTGAGGAGAAGGTGGACGAGCAGAGCTGGAGACTCCTGAAGTCCTTCCCAATAGAGTCGGCCATTCCTTGTCCATAGCTCCCTCTGGACACCGAGAGATCTCAACAGCCATAGTTGTAGGGAAATCCACCAGCCTTTAACCAGACACCCTGGCCCCTATATCTGCGTGGCCTGGTATGATGTGAGGGGTCCTTGTATGTGTGTGGCTACTCATTTTCACTTATTTTTGCTCAACCATTAGCATGCTATATTTAATGATGTCCAAGTTTCTGAAGGGGCCTGCTCAGCAGATTTCTGCCTGCACAATTTAGATGGGGCAGTGAAACACCTCCAGAGGAAAGTGGCTCAGACCCAGGTCCCGATGAGATGACCAGTGCCTCCAGCCACCTCCCCTGCCCCTTCACTATCATGTCCCCCATGCAAGTCCAGAGTGACTAAGATGGGGCCAAAGGCCTCTTCCCAACCTCCAGTGCCAGCTCTAGTCATTTCCTAGGTATGCCATAACCAAGTGCCACCAACTTGGAGCTTAAGACAACAGAAATTTATTCTCTTATAGTTCTGGAGGCCAGAAGTCCAAAATCAAGGTTTCAGCAGGGCTGTGCTCCCTCCAAAGGCTCTAAGGGAGAATTCTTCCTTGTTCTTTCCAGCTTCTAGTGGCTTTGGACATTCCTTGGCTTGTGGCTGCATCACTGTAAGCTCCGCCTCTGTCTTCCCATGGCCTTTCTCCTCTTCAGTCTCATAAAGACAGTTATCACATTTGGGTCCACCCATGTAAACCAGAATGATCTCATGTCAAGATCCTTAACTTAATGACATCTGCAAAGAACTTTTTTTGAAATAAGGTCTCATTCACAGGTTCCATGGATTAAGATGTGGACATATCTTTGTTGGACAGAGGGGTACCATTCACTACACCAGCAAAATGCCATCAACACTACCATGGTCCTAATGTTTGTGACCCCCAAAATGTATATATTAAAACCTTAATCCCCAGCAGATGGTATTAGGAGATAGGGCCTTTTGGGAGGTGACTAGATCATAAGCTCTGACCCTGTGAATGCGATCAGTGTCCTTATTCTTATTAGAGCCCTTATTCAATGACCCCAGGGAGCTCATCTGTTCCTTCCGCCATGTGAGGACACAGAAGGAAGGTGCCGCGAGAACTGGAAAGTGGGTCCGCACAAGACACTGAATCTGTCAGCACCTTGACTTCCCAGCCTCCAGAACTGACATAAATAAATATCGATTGTTTATAAGCCACCCAGTCTGTAATACTTTGTTATAGCAGCCCACACTGACTCAGGCAAACAATAAGAACAGCTCCTAACATATAGCGGAGACTCAATAAACATTGTTGAATGAAATCATGAATCTGCTTGGTTCAATTCAAGGACATTGCCTGCTGCCTGTCCTGAGCTAGACCCTGTGTCAGCTGCTGAGGACACAGGCATGAGACATAACCCCGAACTTGAAGATCTCAATCTAGAGGAGAAGATAGTGTCAGACAGGGCTGTGCGAATCTCAGCTTCACCTCCTGCTACCTGGGCAGCCGAGGAACTCAGCATCTCTTCCTTACCTATAGAATAAAGAAAATAACACCTGTGTTCAGGGAGGGAGTGAGGAGTTGCGAGGTTTCCTTACTTGTAGAGGGGGTCACAGGCCCATAAGGACTGGGCTCTTTCTGCCTCAGAAAAGTGAGTACATACTAGGTGCCCAGCCAAGTTCATCTGTGCCATTCTGTTTCCCTTCTGTCCACAGCACTCCCTCCAAAACCCCCATACTGGGGAAGCACCAAGGCCGGCACGGAGGCTGCTGGCTTCTGCACCCCCTGAGCCTGCTCAGTCCCACAGCCAGGGCCTGAGCCTCAGATGCCGCCTTTCCCGTGTGGGCAACAGCCTGGGTGGTAATCAGAGATTTCAGCAGAGCCTTTGATGCCGCAGCCGGCGCGACGAGCTGGGCACTGTTTGAAGTGCCTTCCTGTGTAATAAGGATTTCTAATTCGCTCGAACCAAAGCAACATTCGCAGTAAAGATCATTTTTGGAATGAAAAATAAATTGTGACTGGAGGGTCTGGGTTTGTTTCAAAAAGGGAGATCACCCACAAGCATCGTGCTCTCTGAGAAGCCACCCGCCCGCGTGTTTTGAGATGGAGAGCACGCCACTCAGAATTTCAAAGTGCTGTTAATTAAGAGCAGTTTATTAAAATGTCAATCTTTTAAACCAAAACAACTCTCTTCCCCTTGCTTGCGAGTGGGCTTCCCAGCCACTCTTCCCAACCCAAATAACCCAGCTTCTCCAGAGCTCCTGAAAAAGTATCTGTCTACATATTCTCCTAAAACCCCGGAGAGAACTGCTCCCAGGAACAGCCCGGCACCTGTCATTCTGCTGAAACCCACCCTCAAGGAGCCTGCCTTTCAAGCGACAGGATAGCCTAGGCACTGAGCGCATGGCCTCAGGAGCCAGAATGCCTAGGCTCCAATGCTAGACCTGCCTCACTAGCATGTAACCTTGAGCAAATAGTTAACCCTTTTGTGCCTCAGTTTCTTCTTCTTTAAAATGGAGTGAGGAAAATAGTACAGTCAGTCCTCTGTATCCATGGGTTCCACATCTGTGGATTCAACCAACCATGAAACTAAAATATTCAGAAAAAACATTGCATCTGCACTAAACATGTAGACTGTTTTTTCTTTGTCATTATTCCCTAAACAATACAGCGTAACAACTTTTTCCATGGCATTTACATTGTATTAGATCCTATAAGTAACCCAGAGATGACTTAAGGTATATGGGAGGCTGTGCACAGGTTATATGCAAATACTATGCCATTTTGTGTAAGGGACTCGAGCATCCATGGATTTTTGTATCTGAAGGAGGTCCTGGGACCAATCCCCGCTGGATACCGAGGGATGACTGTAGCTACCTTATAGGTTGTTGTGAGGATCAAATGAGATAGTGTATGTAAAGCACTTTAGGCTGATACCTAGAACATAGTAAGTGCTAAAGGGGCATTAGTCCAGTTATTTCCCAATGAGCATTAGCCCGGTTACTTCCCCATGAGCAGGCACTAAATTTCACTTCTACATTTACAGATCTGTCTCCTCTTAGGCAGGAAATGTGCCCTCTTTTCCCTGTTTCGCAACTCCAGCAGTCAAGATCTGCACACAGTAGTTGCACAGTAAATGCCTGTCAAATAAATAAACAAGTCAATAAATGAATAAATGCATGCTAATTCCCATGCATGTTTGGCAAACAGGACAAGGTTAGCTGCCCTGCAGGAAGTCATGATCTAATAACTGCCAAAACAGTACAGGGCTATGTGGTGGCTCCCAGTGATCCCACCTCCTGGGATACACTCCCTTGTGTAATCCTCTCCTCTTGTGTGTGGGCTGGACCTAGGGACATGCTCCTGATGAATGGAATGCAGTAAAAGTGATGGAATGTCACTTCCATGATTAAGTTATAAAAACTGTGACTTCTCTCCCTCTGACCCTCTTCCTCCTCGGCTTGCTGGCTTTGATGAAGCAAGCTGGTAAAGAACTGAGGACAGCCTCTGGCCCACAGCCAGCAAGGAACTGAATCCCACCAGCAGCCATGGGAGTGAGCTTGGAGTGTTCCTTCCTCAGTTGAGCCTTGAGATGACCACAGCCCCAGCCAATACTTTGCAGCCTGTGAGGGACCCTGACGCTCAGAACCCAGGTAAACTGCACCTGGATCCCTGACCTATAGAAACTGTGAAATCATACATGTATTGTTTCAAACCACTAAGTTTTGGGGTAATTTGTTTCACAGCAATAAATAACTAATGCAGGTTCTAAGGGAGCAGAAGAATCTTGGGGAGGGAAGGGAGAGGCTGACTTCTGCCTTGTTTGAAATAATCTGCCCTGTAGCTTGCTTTCTCCATCAGTCACACCAGAGCCATAGGGGACCCCCAGGAAGAAAAGCATTCAACTCAAATGGGCCTGGCTTTGAGACCCGGTTTTGCTGCTCTGTAATGTGTGACTTTGGGAAAGTTCCCCAATCTTTCCAAGGCTCTGCCTCCTCCTATAAAGGGGGATCACCATACCTGCCTCATGGGTGTGTTGAACAGATTGAGATCATGTATGTGAAAATGCCTGGCAGAGCTTTCCAGACCTTTAGGAGTGGAAGCAGCTGGAGAGACCTGCGTCCTCAGGTCTGAAGCCCTCAGTTGTCCCTCCAATGATTCAACACATAATCTTGGAGCATCTACTATGTGCCAGGCACTGTGCTAAGCATGGGAGAGACAGCAGCAAACAAAGCAGCACAGGCCCTGAGCGTTCCACATAGAGCTGATTCTCTAACAGACAGACATCAAGCCAGTAAGGGCAAGAGTGAGATGCAACAACAGAAGCCCAGAGGCTCTGGGAGGGTAGAATGTGGGATGGAAGGTGGGGAGGTAGAGAATGTATTCTGGCATGAGCAGGGGCCTCCCTGAAGAAATGGCCTTTGAGCTCCCAACTCAAGGGTGAATGGAGTTAGCTGAGTGAAGAAGATGGTAGAAGGCCCAGGGATAGTGAATAGCAGAGCAAGCATTTATTCCAGAATTATTTTTTATTTTTATTTTTTTTGAGACGGAGTCTCGCTCTGTCGCCCAGGCTGGAGTGCAGTGGCGCAATCTTGGCTCACTGCAAGCTCCGCCTCCTGGGTTCATGCCATTCTCCGACCTCAGCCTCTCCGAGTAGCTGGGACTACAGGGGCCCGCCACCACGCCCGGCTAATTTTTTTTTTTTTTTGTATTTTTAGTAGAGACGGGGTCTCACTGTGGTCTCGATCTCCTGACCTCGTGATCCGCCCGCCTCGGCCTCCCAAAGTGCCGGGATTACAAGCGTGAGCCACCGCGCCCGGCCTATTCAAGAATTATTGACTTAGCACATACTATGTGCCGGACCCTGTTCCAGATACTGAGGATACATTAATCAGAACAGCAAAGTTCCTCCCTCATGAAGCTTATATTTTAGTGGAGGAATTATCTGTTCCAAATATAACAAGAAGGATAATTTAGGAAACTCCAAAAGGGGTGACATTTGAACTGAGACTTCAGTGGTGTGAGAGGGCACGAAGCACTTGAATTTCTGGGGGAACAGTATTTCCTGCAGGGGATACAGCAAGTGGAATGGTCCCAAAGCAAAAATGGCATGGCTGCTAGAACCAACAAGAGGGCTAGTGGGCTGCAGTGGAGAAAACAAGGGGGAAATGATGAGAAATAAAGGCATTGAGGTGGACAGGGTGATCCTACAGCATCATCCAGAACATGGAGAGGAGTTTGGGCTTTTAATTCTAGGGCGAACAGGAGCTGCTAAAGGTTCATGAGCAATGGGTTTGAGTTCTGAAAACAGACCTCTTGGAGTATGAGTGGGGCAAGAGTGAGATGAGGGCAAGTGGCCAGGGTGGAAGCCGTTGTAGGATTACTGGTGTGACAGGGACAAGTGGCAGTAGAGGGGATGAAGAGGAGGGCTGGAGGAGGGTCCCTGCCCTAGATTTCACCCTGGATCTTCCTGACAGGACTGTTCCCTCCTCCATCACTGACCTTCCATCAAAAGCCTTTACATAAAGGATAGTAGCACATGCTCTGGAGACAATTGCCAGGGTACAAATGCCGGCTCTACCACTTAATAGCTGTGCGGCCTTGAGCAAGTCTCTTAACCTTTCTGTGTTTCGGTCCCTCAACAATCAAATGGGCCTAGAAGGTGGATTTCACAGGGCTGTCATGCAGATTAAATGAATTCAAGTGCTGAAGCCCTGACACACACACGTGCTTGTGGTGTTAGTGATTACAGGATTATCGAGCCTGCAGGCTGTGTGCCACGGGTCTCTGTGACTTCCTCCTCATCAAACTTCAAATCCCCAGAGTTTAGAAAAACAAGTGACAAATGATGTGTCCCCACCCAGTCTGGGCTAACTTAACAGGTCCCCCAAGGAACCCATGGATTTCTCACGTGCCCCAGCCTGCACTAGGCCCAATGCACCAGCACGCAGGTGTGCTCTACAGCTACTCCCAGAGCACGCTGCAAGCAGATGGGCCAGGTGTGTTAGGCAGTACCAGCAGTTCCAGGTCCATCTTCCCAGCAAGCCTGTCCTGGGTATGGGGTCTAGGGAGGGCTGAGACTGCCTCCGCTTAGTCACTGATGCGTCTTAACACCCACTCCGTGCTCAATAGCTCTGCTCTAAACAAACGAACGAATAAATACAGTCACGGGCCCCACAGTGATGTTCTAGTCAACAATTGACCGCATATACAATGGGGTCCCATTAGATTATAATACTGTATTTTTACTGTACCTTTTCTGTGTCTGGACATGTTTAAATGCGCAAATGCCATTTTGTCACAATTGCCTACTGTATTCAGTACAGTAACATGCGGTACAGGTTTTTAGCCTAGAAGCATTTGGCTATACCAGGATAGCCTAGGTGTGTAGTAGACTATACCATCTAGGTTTGTTAAGTTCCCTCTGTGATGTTCACATGACAACAACATCACCTAACGATGCGTTTCTCAGAACTTATCCCTGTCATTAAGTGATGCATGAATGTACAGAAATGAATGAAGTAGTGAAGGAATGAATGTGCCTTCAACAATATGTGGGTTTCTTAAGGGCATTCATTCATTCATTCAACAGATATTATTGTATGTGGATCTTCTCCATGTGCTCCTCTCGATCCCGGCTCTCCTCACTCTGTGCAGGAGGCTAACTTTCATGGACTGTGGTACTCAGGCACCCTTGCCTTTTGGCTGCAGGATACCAGAGGCTGAGAGCAGAGAGAGACTCCAGCCTTGAGGGGCTTCAACTTGGCCGTGGCCCTGCTCCTTCCAACAGCATTCTGGTAACTACTCTTGCCCACATTGCTAGTCGGGGGATGCTTCCTACCCCTTGGTGGTTTCCCTTAACTATGCACAACACCACTACGAATTAACCCCCATATGGCCTGTCTTCTGAGTGCTCTCCTTGGAGGAAGCTCTTACTGCCAAGATTGCACAATTCACTTTCAAGAAAGCTGGTGCCCAAGGTTCCTTGCCCCTCCAGGCAGCCCCAGGCTACGGAGAAGCCCTCCACCCCGAGCACCCCTAGTCTGTGCAGCCTGAGGCCTGCCCCTCTCCCCAGGCCCCTGCCCCAGGACCTCACTGGCTGACCACAGACCAGACCAGGCCTCTGTGGAGGGAAGGGCAGGAGCGGGTGGGAGGGCCAGCAGAGGGCAGCCCTGCCCGTGCCCTCGGGAGCCTGTCCCTGGGGAGTCTCTCTCCCTTTGGTGATTGTTTCCCAGGCTCCCTGGAGCCAGAGGAGGATGGAATGTTCTTATCGCTCTCCAGAGGGAAGGCTTTCTTCTTCCTTCACAAAAATGTTAAGCTTTATAATCCGATAGGGAACCTGGACAGGCTGCAGCTGGAGGCCTGGGTCCCACTTCTGGGAACTGTGGGGAGAGGAAGAAAAATAGGAGTGGGGAGGGAGGAAACGAGTCCCCTCGAGCAGGGCCAGGGAAGGGAGAAGAGGATGAGGACAGGGGATGGGCAGACCTTCCACATAATGAAAGGGAAACCTTGGGGATGGTCCCCAGACCCCAAGACTGCAAGAGCTCCCTTCCCCATGACTCACTCCACTCCGCCCTGTGAAGGAGGAGGAGCCCAACCTCAAGGTTGAAGGTTGCTGGCCTGTTCGCACACCTCTGTGGACAGCCAGCTCACTCTCAGGGCATCTTGTTCTGTCCCTTGCAGGAAGCCATGAGTCTGAAAATCTCCCTCACAGAGCTGAAAGCGTAAGTTGCTCCCACCTTTTCAAGACAGAGGCCTGCATCAGACAGGACAGGACAGGTCGCCTCGGTGGGGCCTCCCTCCTCAGAAAGTCTGAGTTTCTTGAGGTCAGAACGCTGCCATTTCCTGCAAACAGGTCCACTTCCTGAAGTGGGTTGAGTAGGACACTCCCTGAGACTCAGAAATGCTGCTAGAGCCAGAGTTTAGGGACAAGGTGACATAGGCCATTCAGTCGGCCATTTATTCAGCAAATATTTATTCAGTGTCTCCTGGAGAAGAAACCAGCGAGGCACTAACTGATAAGCAATTGCTGATCCCCTACCTCCCAGCTTGATCCAGGGCCTGTGAAACCCCCCAGCTTGGCCTCTGGAACTGTCAATGCCATGGGGACCATATGCTCCAGGAGGCTAACAGGCCTGGCCACTTCTTGGGGCTCCCCCAGGAGGAGAGCCCCACTCTTACCCTGTGCCAGGTCAGTAGGGTAGAGAGAGAAGGGGTGATAGAGTATATTAGTCTTTTCTCATGCTGCTACTAAAGATATAGCCGAGACTGGGTGATTTTTAAACAAAAAGAGGTTTAATGGACTCACAGTTCCACATGGTTGGGGAGGCCTCACAATCATGGCAGTTGGCAAAGGAAGAACAAAGGGATGTCTTACATGGTGGTAGGCAAGAGAGCTTGGGCAGGGGAACTCCTATTTATGAAACCATCAGAACTTGTGAGACATATTCACCACCACGAGAACAGTATGGAGGAAATTGCCCCCATGATTCAATTATCTCCACCTGGCCCCGCCCTTGACACGTGGGGATTATTACAATTCAAGGTGAGATTTGGATGGGGAAACAGTCAAACCACACCATGGAGGGACCCAGGGCCAGGGCCCTCCGAGCTGAGCCAGTGTGCCTCTCCTTCACCTCCTTCTATAGGGCCAACCACAGCTTAAAACGCTTGGTCCTGTTAGCTGCTGGACCCCAAGAACAGTTGTGCTAAACAGACAAGAGCTGTGGCTCAGGTCCACCTTCCAGTTCTGTGCCTGACTGCTCAGTCTTGGCTAACAGTCCTCCTGTGACAGGGAGCTCACTTCCTCCTGGGCGGCAGCCCATCCAAAGGTTGGACGTTTTATTAGATAGTCCATTTCGTTTTAACCAAAATCAGGTATAAAATAATGCAGACGCAGACTGTCATGTGAACTGGCTTTTAAAAACCAACACCGTATTGTGTGCATCTTTCCCCATATGGATGTATTTCGTGTGTGTCTGTGTGTGTGTGTGTCTGTACCTTTATATATATACGGAGATTGAAAAAATTTAACAATGATTGTCTAAGAAGTAAAGTTCCATGTCAGAGGACTCTACACTTTCTAATTTACAGATTTATACATTGCTTGAATTTTATAGACTATCCATTACTTTTATAATAAAAAGGACATTTATACTCCAAAATTAAAAATAATACATTGTTTAAAAGAAGGTGCTGGGTGCAGTGGAGTAGTGGGATAACCTGAGGAAAAAGACACTGTTTAATAGAAGTGCGAGATGGGTGAGTGTGGGACAGAACGTGCCTGACATGCCCCAAGGCCATGCTTCCCAGAAGAGGGGTGACTCATTCCCAGCCAGAGCACCAACTCTCCTAACCTAGGCCAGGTGGATGGAAGGCTCCATCCTGCCTACAGGGCACTGCCCAGGAGGCAGATTCAAAGTCAAGCTAAAGGGCTTCTGGACATTCTGCGTGTGACACCAGTCTGTGTTATCTTTGGGAAAGATGAATGTTCACCTGGGCCAGATGTGCTGCTGTCACTGCAAACTAGAGAGGAGCCAGCTGCAGTCAGCTCAGCAGACCCTGAGGGGCACCCCCTCTGCCTCTGCTCACAGAACAGGCTTTGTGGCCACCCTGAACTGTGGGATCAAGCAGAGGAGAGCTTTCCTTGAATCTGCTCAAAGTTTAAAGGTGCTCAAATTCCCAAATTAAAAAAATAATAATAATGTAGGACCATAGTGGGGAGGCTGGAGATCAAACTTAAGGGTGGGAAAGAGAATGATTTCCAGGGTCAAGGAGGTAAGAACATCTGACTGCAGGTCTCAACAGAGAGAGAAGTGAGAGGACACTGAGGCAGGAGGGGAAAGGGGGCATCTTGGTATGCTGGGCTTATCTAGCCCTGCCTTTGGGAGAGCAACATATACATATGCTGCTCTTTTGAGAAGGCTCTGCACACCTCTGCAGTGGTCATTTGTCACCTTTGAACATTCCCCCCGTGTTTATGGAATTCTCCACTCAGAGTCCTAGTTGGAGGCCGAGACCACCTCTTTGTATGGCAGCCAGACCTCCACTTTCCCAGCCTTCTTGCAGTCAAAACTCAAGCCCTTGACCATGCTTTGATCACCAGGATCATCCACATCAAACAGAATCGAAAGCAAAGGATGCAACCAAGCAGACACCACCTGGAACCCATTCCAGTGAGGGCAGCAGTAGCCACCACACTCACGTTCCAGAAGAGCCAGGGCTAATCTTCCGGGGCCAGCTGGGATCTGGAGCAGGGAGGGCACTTAGGTTGTCACTGACTGCAGTGTCAGAGCCTGCAGTGAAGGCCTAGGTGCTCTCCCTGGACTGGTCAGTTCTGCAAAGTGATTTTGGATGTTGTTCTTCACTGTGGGCCTCCAGGCCAGGTCCTCTGGCCCTCTAGAGATTCTGCAAGTTTCTCAAAATCCTTTTAATAAACCTTTAGTTCACCTAAATTAGCCAGCTTTGGTTTTCATGGTTTCAAAGGCAGAAGTGAGGGCTGAATTGGAGGCCTGCTTGTTCAGAGGAAGGTAAGGAAGACAGGAGGGTCTCAATAACAGACAGTAATGGCTCCAAGCTGCCCCCTGAGGAACTAAGACTGTCGGTGGGTTATCAGCATCAATAGAGAAGATCCCTCTTCCAACTCCACTCCTTCCTCTGTTCAAGAAACAATAAAACTCATTCCTGAGTTGCATCAGTGGATGGCACAGACCCCCAGGTTGTGCAGGCCCAGGGTAAGCTAAGTTCCCCATGGCATCTTGTCCTGGGTCTGAGCTGCTCGCGTCAATGCTGCCTTGCTGCACAACCCCAGGGTGCGCATTCCTAGTGCATTCTATGAGAATCGCTCCTTACTTCCAGGCGCTGTGGTTCCATTGAACTCAGTATGGAATAGTGCTCTGGAGTTGCACAAGATGGTGGCCCTGGCTGTCAGAGGCAGTAGAGAAATGAGTTCTGAGTTAAGACCCACAGACCTCTGCAAAGCACATACTAGCTAGGAGTAAGTATGGAAGGACTTTGCTGTAATTAGAAGGTTCCTGCACTCCCATAGCCTCTGGCCTTTCAGCATCCACATCTCTGGGTCCTGTCCCGGATGTCACAACCCCAGAGCCTCCCTGCTTCCCTTGGCCTGAGCATCCACTCTCCACACATACCCTTTCCTGAAAGCTTCCTCCATCATTGTAATGTCTGCCTGAGAGCCTATTTCAAGGCAAGTGTTGGAGAGGCTCAGGGAGGCTGAATTGTGTGTGTGAGCCCACCCATGCTGGGGAGCACAAGCCCTATCTCTCTGGAGGCTGGCTGGGCCCTGATATTTGATCAGCAGCTCCTCCCACTTGCTCTGTGGGAGCCAACGCAAACAGAGCCACAGAGCCACCCCCAGGCTGGCCGCCCAGAAGGCCCACACCTCCGTCCCACCCTCTTGGGCAGCAACCCCTGGAGCCAGGAGCCAGGTATCAAGCTTCAGCTGGCTGGACTCCCGGCAGCGCCTGCTGGCCCGCGCCGGGCCTGCAGCCCAACCCGCCCACAGGCGCTGGCCACGGCCTGGGCAGCGGGACTCAGAGCTCAGCCTGTTAGCACCCACCAGCCACCTCCCTCCTCTGGCCCCGGGAGCTGGCTTGGCAGTGGAGCAGGGTGAGTGGATGGGGGTGCCCTGACTCACTAAGCTCCCCAAGACCTCCAGGTTTGCTCCAGGACCCCTTCCACGAGGTAACATGAAACCCAAGCACTCAGGCCAGAAACAGAACGTTTTGAACAATTTGAGGGGAAAAAATTATTCGGACCAATTTTAAGACATCTGAGAGCTCAAGGGGAAAATCGCAGCCACCTCTTCAGGCACTATTGTGTGTCCGCGCCAAACCCAAATGGCTTGGACAGAAGTAGCACGAAGGCTGAGAGTCCCTGCATCCCTCCAGCAGAGGACTGGCCTGACGCCCAGCATCTGGTGCTCCGGTCCTCTGGGCCACTGGGCACATTCCCTCCTCTGTGACTCCACACCGCCGACTTATTTTCTGGAGTCCCATTGTGTGTGCTTGATGCTCAAAGGTACCACCCACCAGCTAGAGCCATCTCCTTGTCCTTTAAACTCAGCCAGACATTGCTTCCTCCTAAAACTTCCTTGGCCCCTCCAAGACACCTTGCTGACACGTTAATGGTGCCACGTGGTCCCTAGGACTACCCTTCTCTGGGCCCCTACCAGGCACTGAGCTCTGAGCAGGAGCTTGAAATAGGCCCCCTGGGTTAGAGCACCATCACCTTAGGAGGTGGGCGGAGTCACTCATGTCATAGATGGGGACACTGAGACTCAAAGAGTTTAAGTCCTTTACCCAAAGTCACAGCTAGTGGGGCCTGCAGCTGGAATTTAGAACTGGGCAGTAAAGAGCCAGGGGCTATGCTGTTAACCCTTTCACAACACTCGCCTGGAGGGGAGCAGAGAGGGAGCCACCAGCTTTGCCTGGGGCGAGACAAGAGTGAGGAAAAGCAGAATAAGCAGAATGGAAACGTTAACAGTGAAAGCAGTAATTAAAGGAGGAAAGGACAGCGTCCAGGCAAACAGGCAGGGAAGAGCACTCCGAGGGGAAGCAGAGACCGCAAAGGCCAAGAGGAAGGAGAAACGGCAGCCCTCTGCAGCTCTGGGCTGCTGCACATGGGGCAGGAGGAGAAGGAAATGGGTGGCAAGGCTGGAGAGGCAGGCCGGACTCTGGCAGCACCGCCAACCCACAGCCCCTCCACACACACACACAGACACACACACACCACACACAAAACCACACTCACACACATACACGTCACACCGGCCCTACACACAAGCGTGCACACCCCCCCCACACACACACATCTCACACACACCTGGCCCTCTACACACACATATCACACTCACACACATACACACATCACACTCAGCCTTACACACACGTGTATGCACACACACACACCAGGCCCTACACACACACACACACAGACACACACACCTCACACTCTCCCCTACACACCTAGCCTACCAGACACACACATCCCACACCTGGCTCGACACACACACACACACACATACACATACGCCCCATACCTAGCCCTCCACACATACACAGACACCCCCCACACACCTGGCCCTCCACACACACACCACACCAGGCCTTCCACACACACACCATGCACACACATACACACACTACACTTGGCCCTATACACAAGCATGCACACACACACACACACCACACAGACACACACCACACCTGGCCCTACACACACACCACTCACATACACATCACACTTGGCCTGACACACAAGTGTGCACACACACATACCACACACCTGGCCCTCCACACACACACACCACACTTGGCCCTCCACACGCACACATACACACCCCACACACCCCACATCCGGCCCTCCACACACACACACACACACACACATCACTGTTATACAGATACATCAGTCGGCCCTACACACACACACCCGGCCCTATACACACATGCACACACACACACCACACACACACACCACACCACATACACACTTGACCCTCCACGCACACACACACATCACACACACACAGACATATATACACAACACCCATCACACTTGGCCCTACATACACAAACACACCACACACTGGCCCTACACACACACACACACACAGAACACACATCACAGTCAGCCTTACACACACACACCCCACATACACCTGGCCCACCACACACTCATACACACACATCACATTTGGCCCTACACACACACACCCCACACACACCAGGCCCCCTACACACACACACACACACACACACACAAACAGACCAGGCCCCCTACACACACACACACACACACACACACACATACACACAACAGCCAGCCCTAGGGGCTTAGCCCTTGTTCTCTGGGTGAGGAGAAGCCATGGTGGGGATCCATGATGGGAAGCGGAAAGCTCAGATATGACTGGAGACCCATCCCTCCCTCAACAACACCTGTGGAGCCCATTCTGGGAGTCATGCAGAGCCACGTGAGCACTGCTGAGGCCAGCGCAGATACAAAAGACATGTCTGGGAGGCATTCAAGAGGCATAACTTTTTAAAGTATATTGTTGTCTGGTTTATACAGCATTTGATCATATTCACGTGTAAGAAAAATCTTTGGTTTGATTTTTTCCCCTTTAAAAAGTGTTATTCATGCTTATAACAAAAACAGTTTTTTAAACAAGCAAAAGTATATGAAGTAAAAAAGAGAAAGTCACCTTCCTGTCCTCCCCAATCTACTCCTCTGCCCAGAGGTCAACACTGCCATGAATTTGGTCCTTCCTGAACCTTCTATTTGCACAAAGGTATGTGACTATGCATATGTAGAGGGTGCTTTTCTTACTTAAGAGTTATACATACTCTGTATCTTGCTTTTTTTCACTCAATAATATATGGTGAGCATCATTAGTCAACCATTCAATAAATATTTGTTCGCATCCCACTGTGCAGACAGGGAAGTCAGGTTCCTGCCATCACGGTTTTCACAGACCCGGGTGGGGGAGATCGGCAATGGGAAGGAAGTCATTGAATAATTACAGATTGTGATTAGGGTTGTGACGGTGCAGTGTGAGACACTAATGGGTGCACTGATTTGAGACAAAGGTGAGGGGAGTTCTCTCTCAAAGGAGACATTTAAGCTGAGACTGAAAACATAGGAGCCAGAAGAAAAGCATGTGAGATAGGGGGGACAGCCTGCACCAAGGCCCTGCACAGAGCGGGGAATGGGCAGGAGCTCAGCAGGCTCAGGCCTGTAAGGATCCCAGTGCCACAGCGGCTCGGTGATCTAAGACAAGAGAGGCAGATGATGAGGCTGGGATATGGGAAAGGTCTGTCGACCAAGGTAATGAACTTGCATCTTGTTCTAAGAACAGTGAGAGAGTTTTAGGCAGGAGAATGATATTATTTGACTTGTGTTTTAAAAAGAGACTGCTGTCTGCTGCTTAGAGAAGGGATTACAAGGGAACAAGAATGGAGGCAGGCAGACCACTTAGAGATAGGACTGGCAAAGTAACACCTCCCCAGAGATGTCCACATTCTAATCCCCAGACCTGTGAATGTGTTAGGTTATGTGGCAAAGGAGATGCAAGATGGAATAAGGGGGATGCAGATGGAATTGAGGTTACTAGTCAGCTGACTTTAAAATAGAGATATTGTCCTGGATGGATTACCCAGACAGGCCTAGTGTAACCACAAGAAACCCAGAGAGTGGAAGTGAGAAGCAGAAGAGGAGGTCAGAGTGATGTCAGATGAGAAGGACCGGATGAGCATTGCTGGCTTTGAAGAGGAACGAAGGACACTACGAGCTGAGAAATGCGGGAAGCCTCTAGAAATTGGAAAAGGTAAGGAAATTGAATCCCCTCTGGATCCTCCAGAAAGGAATGTAGCCCTGCTGACAGCTTGATTTTAGCCCAGTGAGACCCCTTTCAGACTTCTGAGCTATTGAACTATAAGATAAAAATTTGTGTTGTTTTAAGCCTCCAAGTTTTGGGTAATTTGTAACAGCAGCAAATAGAAGACTAATTCAGGAGGCTAATGCAGGAGGCTGAGTGAGAGGTGCTGGGGCTTGGACCAGGAAAGTGAGAAAGAAGTAGAAGAAATAAATTTTTATACTTACAATGACAAAGAGAGAGAGACTCATGGGCTGGGGGAGACTTGGGGACCAATTGGATGCAGATGTTGAGGGAGAGGGAGTCCTGGGTGTCCCCAGGTTTGGGGATAGACAAGTGCATGATGGTGGTACTTGACTATGCCGGCCCAGTGACGGCAGGAACTTTGTGTCATTCACTGCTGTGTCCCCAGCACTCATCCAAATGCTGGAACATAGCAGGTGCTCAATAAATATCTATCTAATGAACTGATTAAATAAAAGAGAGAATCTAGAAAGCCCAAGGTTGGGGAAAAGCAGTGAGTTCAAAGCTCAGCACTACCTCTCCCAAGCAGCTCTGTGGTCCAACACAGCCATCAGTAGGGTAGGAAAGATGAGACCACCATGGAGGAGCTCTTTGGCTGCACCTGTGCTTGTGGGGTTGCGCTCAGAGACAGTAAGGCCAGATTCAGGGGCCCCAAGGCAGGCAAGGCAGACAGGAGGCGGCTCAGTGCTGACATTACCCACTAATAGGAGGTCCTTATCACCCAGGATGGAGCCGGGTGCTCTACTTAATTCAGGGGAAAGCTACTCTCCAGGAAACAGGTACCAATTTGCAGCAATCACAATAAGAAACATGCTCTCTCTGGCTGATGCAAGCCAACAAGGTAATAGGGCATTGTGCTGTGGGGAGAGATCAAAAGGATTTTTTTTCCAGGCCCACGGTGGGCACTTAATCCATCTTTTGCTCTCTCTCTCTCTCTCCCCCTCCATTACAGTCGTGGATGTACTATTTACAGGACCTACATTAGCTGCCTTTTCAGATATCGCACTTCCTCAAAACCACTTCAGAAGGAAAGTGAATTAGAAATGAATTTGAGACATATGCAGTGGCTTTCACTGCCTCCTCCCTGCTACTGGCCAGCAGCCTGCGGAGCTGGGACCCACACCCTCCCAGCACTGGGTGACACCGTCCCCCAAAGTCTGTAGACACACTGACTCCGGCCATGGGGCTGGTGTGGAGCCCCGAGGCCGAGGGTGAGTGCAGGGCAAAGTGTGGGTGAGGAATTAGAGCAGGAAAGGCTCACCCTGGGCAGAGGCAGAGGTGGGAAGTGAGGCTCAAAGAACCAGATCCCCGGAGGTGGTCATCTTGGACAGCCATCTGCCTTCTGTAAGGCCCCCGTCAGGGACAGAGGCCCAGGCTCCCAAATGGGCCATCCCACTTTTAACTGTCCAGGCTGCCTCGCTCCTGCCATGGTCCCTCCCTGACTTCCTGGGGGCCCAGGCGCTATGACTAGTTCTGGCAGTTGCAGGGCGCCATGTTGGTGGAGCGCCAGGGCTGCTAATGCTCCCGCCCCTCTTCCTCTTTGGCTCCCTCTCTCTCTTTCTCCAGACACCTCGAGGAATTCAACAACCCCTCCCCTACACACAGGCTTCTTCCAGGTGTGAAATTCCATGAAGGGCAGAGGGAAGGCAGGCATGTGGGAGTTTTCTGTCCCTTGAGTAGGAGAAAGTTTCAGCACAGGAGAACGTGCAGTCAGAAATCGCCTAGCTTGGGCTCCTGCTTGTATAGAGGAGAAAATTTGTGAACGAAGTGACGCTTAGAATTCCTAAAACTAGGACTAGAACCTGACATTTCTGACCCACAACCAAATGCTTCTGCCTGTGTTTCATGAGTTTAAATCAAAGTGGTACAACTAGAAAGAAACTTGGACTTCATCTAGGCTGAGATTTTGGACGTGAAGTTGGAGCCATGGAGGGAAGAAGGGAATCCGCTCCCACTCCAGCTCCCTTTAAATCGTCTTCTTTATTGGGATTTCCCCTAAGAGTCTGGAAGTGAATGAACTATTTCAAGAAGGGGAGAAGCCAAATGCACACCTCAGGCCATGGGTCTCCTTTTCCACCACTGGGTTGATGTCTGTGGCAGGCAGACTCTATAAAGGCCCCTAGTGATCACTGCCTCCTGGAATCTGTGCCCTAGTAATCCCCTCCCCTCGAGTGTGGGCTGGACCTAGAGACTCACTTCTAACAAATAGAACATGGCAAAAATGACAGACTGTCACTCCAAGATTAGGTTACCCAAAGGTTCTACTTGTATCTTGCTCACCCTGTCTTACTTGATCTCACTCTCTCCACCTCTCTCTCTGAGGGAAGCCAGATGCCATGTTGCAAGATTTCCTCTAGAGAGGCCCTCTTGGCAAGGAACTGATGTCTCTGGCCAGCAGCCAGCGAGGACCTAAGATCTGTCAACAGCCATGTGAGTGAGCTCTGAAGCAGATTCCCCAGAGTCAGGTTGACGATGACTGCAGCCCTGGCTGATACCTCGACAGCATCCTTGTGAGAGACCTCGAAACCTTGGGAGGACACAGCTAAGCTGTGCCTGGCTTCTTGACCCACAGAAATTGTGTGATGATAATACATGCTTGGGGTGATTTGTCACACTGCAGTAGATAACGAATACAGGCCTTTCTGGAAGGGTGTTTTTCATGAGCAGGGACAGCCATGAAATTGCCACACTCTGGTGTTAGACTCATGTCAGGAGACTCAGGGTCCATTTTTGGCTCTGCCATTAATTCACTATATGGCCTTGGCCAAGACCTTAAACATTTATGGGCCTTAGTTTCTCCCAATGCTCAACTAGGGAGGACTTCATGATGGTTCCAATTGTATGTGACCGGAGAACTAGGAAAGGGAAGTTTCCATGCCTGAGATGACTGCTGACAGTCCTGAGAAAGGAGATAAAGGGGAAGATGCCTGATGGGTGCTGACCATCCCTTTTGCTCTTTTCTCCAGCCGTGAACCCCATGGCTTGAGGCATGGCCTCAGTCTTCAGTGACATCCTCTGACCTCAGAGGCCCTGGGTCTCAAGACCTGACAGGATGAGACTCAAGACACTGGCAGCTTCCTTGGGAGGAAGAGAACTGCCCCCCCCCCGCCCCACAGACTCTGTGCCCAGCATGTACCCTGCTTTCCGCCCCAAAGAAGACTTAATTGGTCTCCTCCAGCTTTCTGTCCTCTCAAGGTCCCACAGAGACTCCTAGCTCAACCCTCTACCCCCAGGTGGAAAACTCCCTCAGGGGACCTGAGTGCCCAGAGGAAGTTTCAGAGGCAAACACCCACCTCTTCCTTTCCACAGACCCCTAGCAGCAGCACAGGCCCCTGCAGAGAGACAGGGCCCCCAAGCCTTCCCCTCTGTAGCCTAGGTGAAGGGCAGATGCTCTTCCCTCCACACCAGGCCTAGGATGGTCCCCAAGGTTCCACTTCCCCCTCTTGAGCAGCGGGAAAGCCTGGGAAAAGACAGGCAGCTGCACCACTCCTAGGGGGATAAAAACAAGCCCAAATAAGGGTCCATTTATACCAACATTCCTTCAGGCTGCAAGGGAATGCCAGACCAGGGCAGTCTCCCCGCTGTGGCCTCCCCCTTACTGGGGCCAGGCCAGGCCTGAGTCTCTAGGCCGGGAAATGCCTTCTTGCGCCCCAGCAGGCAGGACTGCGGTGAGCAAACTCTCTCTTCTTTGAGTGTGCTTTTTTTTCCTCTCACTGGGTCTGCCGGGAAGTTCCACTGAAGGTCAGCATGAGTTAGGGATCCCTCAGGGATTCCTGAAGCCCTGACAGGCAGTGTCAGTAGCTTCTGTGATCACTGCAGAGGGCTTCTACCACCTTTTATGCTCTGGCTGCCTCAGCCACCCTCCTCTTTCTCTCACAAGCTATCCAATCCTCCTAACTCAGAATTTCTCAACTTCAGCACCTCTGACATTTTGGGCTGGCCAATTATTTGTTGTGGGAGCTGCCCTGTACATTACAGATTGTAGAGGAGCATCCCTGGCCTCTACCCACTAGATGTCAGTAGCACACCCCCACCCCACTGGTTATAACACCCAAAATATCTCCAGATATGCCAAATGCCAACCTCAGTGGAAAGCCACTGTTCTAAATTTAAAGGGCACTGATCAAGTGTCCTAGCTGCAGGGCTTTGTGAGAAGAAAGGCAAGTGGCAGAGAGGAAGGGATTCTCACTGGACCCATGGCCGCAAACCCACACACTCCTAGCTCTCTCCCTGTCTCTCTCACTCCTTCTCTCTCTCTCTCTCTCACATACACACACACACACACACACACACACACACAATAACTTGAAAGGCTGGTGTGTGTTTCTCTGTTGTATGAATGAAGACCAGGAGAAGGTTAAGTGGCTTGCCCCAAACCACACAGTTAGGCAGAGGCAGAGGTGGGACTCAAGCTAGGCCCACAGGCCCTGACCCATACTGTTCACTATATTGCAGTCCCCCTTCTACAGATGAGAAACTCATGGCCCTTGGACTCTTCTGGAGCCTAAGAAGAGACTGCACCTCCCTTGCAGCTCGTGCTCCCCAGGAGTGTTGGTGTCTGCCCCCTACTTCTAGTGCCAGGCCCCCAGCATTCTCCAGCTCAGTCTGGGTTTCCTGAACCCCCTTGATTGAGTTGTACCTTCCAGTTTCTGAATTGTCCTGATCTTGGGTGATCGATTTGCATACCGTATCGATCTCAAGGGCTGTGTAATATGTTTGATTTATGGCACTTTGCATAATTTTCTGATTAAGTTACTTATTTAACCTATTGACCTTTTCTCTTAATTAGAGTATCTGGGTACTGCAAATGTTGAGTAGTAATCAAGTTTCTCGTTTCCCTGAGTGGAATCGCATCCCTGCCACTTCCCTGCTTCTTCATGATGCTGGCTTCCTTTGGAGTGGGGCACATTGAGCCAGCTGGCCCCCACCTTAACCGAGAGGAGGAAGAGGGGTGCAAGTGGGGCCAGGTCTTTTCTGGTCCCTGCTGTTCAGAAGTTCAGGACCAGGCCAAGACAAGGGACAGCATTGGTTAGAATAAGTACAATAGTCTTGTCTTATCTCCAGGTTTGCTATCCAAGGTTTCAGTTATTCATGGTCAACCATGGTCTGAAAATAGGTGAGTACAATACAATAAGAATTTTAAGAGCGACAGAGAGCATATTCACATAATTTTATCACAGTATATTATAATTTTTCCATTGTATTACTGGTTATTGTTCATTTCTAACTGGTCCTACTTTAGAAATTAAACTTCATCATAGATGTGTATGTATGTGTGGGGAAAAAATAAAACAGATGCTCCTCTACTTAAGATAGGGTTGCAGTTTCTACTGACTGTATATCACTTTCACACTATGGTCAAGTTGAAAAATCCTAAGTTGAACAATTGTAAGTTGGGGACAATCTCTCTATATATACAGGGTTTGGAACTGTCCTTGGTTTCAAGCATCCACTGCGGTCTTGGAACACAACACCCGAGGATAAAGGAGGACGACTGTATTGACAGTTGAGTGGATGAATCAAGACAGGGGTGTGGCCCAGAAGTTTGGACACCATAACAGTTAGCTGTGGTTTGTAACAAACCACCCCAAAATGTAGTGACCTAAAACAACACCCATCTATTATTTCTTATCAAGCTATGGGTTGGCTAGACATTTTTGAAGATCTGGGTCAGACTGGGATGATTTGGGCTGACTTCACTTATGCATCTGCAGTGAGTTAGTGATTTGCAGGGGCCTGACTGGTCTACCCCTCAGCTGGAATGACTGTCATCTACTCTTCCTGTCTCTGTCTCTCATGTCCCTCCAGCAGGTTAATCTGGGCATGTTCCCATGAGACTATAAAAGAGCAAGGAGCAAGGTGGCAAGAGAGCAAGCCCTAGTGTACAGAGCTTGTGAAGCTTCTGCAGGCATCGCATTTGTTCCCATACCATTGGCCAAAGCAAGTGACCTAGAATAAAGGGGTATGGCGGAGCACCTTGCCCACAATAGGAGAAAAGAAACAGGTCTGGCAAGCCTTTCTCTGTCTGCCTCAGCATAAGAGGGACCCTAATTAAGTGTTGAGAGTCTTGACACAAGTGCACAACACAGGTGAGCCTCCTCTTCTTGCTCCATCCATCTGAGCACCCGCCCCCAGACTCTAAAGCTGAATGCTGTGAGCTTAGGCTCCAGGGAAATGAGGGTTCAAGGTGCAGTTCACTACTGCCTCTTATTTTGGCATCTACTTCTTGGAGGACCTCAATTAAGATACCCTTTTGGAGCTGTTACAAACCTGCTTGTTTTCTAGTCATAGTGGGGCAGGAGAAGACAGAGAGGCTGTCTGAAGCTCTTGGTGGCTGCGATCACTGTCCTGTTTCCTAGTGGGGTATGACATCTTTGCTCTTGCTTCTCTGGAATAAGTGGAATACCTCTTCTGCCTCCAAGGGATCTATGCAGGATGGGGCACAGTTCTTTCCTACTCTCTGATCTCTAACCCTATCTGAAAGGGGAAGAATTGGCCCCATGGAGGACCCCAGATTATTTTCAGAAATCCCCTCCACCAGCATCCAAATACCTCCTCTCCCCTGTTTGGTAGAACGTCCATTGTCTGCCAAAATCTACTCTCTGCTCCTTTCATAGAAAGAGCTTTTTGTTTGTTTGTTTGTTTTGTTTATTAATTACATACAACAATCTGCACATATACAATAAAGTACACAATTTGATGAGTTGGATGCATGGACACACCCATGAAACTACTACCATAATCAAAACAGTGATCATAGCTATCACTCCAGAAGTGTCTTTCTGCCCTTTTGTAGTTCTTCACTTCTCCTCAGCCTCCCTCATGCCCAGGAAGTCACTAATATGCTTTTTTGTTACTAGACATTGGATTGAATTTTCTAACATCTTATATAGTTGGAACCATGCAATATGTACTCTTTTTGGTACACTCACCATAATTATTTTGAAGTTCGTCCCTCTTGTTGCATATACCACCAGTTCATTCTTTTTTATCATGCAGTAGTATTCCATTATGTGAATATACCACAATTTGCTTTATTCATCCACTTGTTGAAGGAAAACTTGAATTGTTTCCAGTTTGGAGCTTGCTGTGGTTTGAATGTTCAAATTCAAATGTTGAAACTTAATCCCCAATGCAATAGTATTAAGAGATGGGACCTTTAGAAAGGGATTAGGTTATGAAAGCTCCATCATCATGAATGGGATTAGTGCCCTTATATAAGGATACACAGCATTCACCCCCTTCCACTATGTGAGGATGGAACAAGAAGTATGGTCTTTGAAGCAGAGAGCCCACACCGGACACTGAATCTGCTGGTGCCTTGATCTTGGACTTCCCAGCCTCCAGAACTGTGAGAAATAAATTTTTGTCATTTGTAAGCCACTCAGTTTAGTATATTTTGTTACAGCAGTCCAAATGGACTAAGACAGGGCTATTACAAATAAAGTTGCTATATTTATATACAAGCAGACATATGCTTCCTTCTCTTGGGTAAATATGTAGAAGTAGATTGTCTGGATCATGCAGTAGCTGTATGTTTATCCTTGAAAGAAACTGCCAAGATACTGTTTGAAATGGCTATACATTTTACATTCCCACAAGTGGCGTATGAGAATTCTAGTTGCTTTATATTCTCACCAACATGTGGAGCGATTAGCCTTTTTAATATTAGCCATCCTAGTGGTAGAGTAGTAACATCTCATTGCAGGTTTAATTCGTATGTGTATTTGCCATCCATCTATATTATCTTCTCTTAAACTGGGCATATGATTGTTGAACTACAGACTCTATTTTTCAGCTTCCCTTGCAGCTATTTGTGGTCATATGATTAGTAAAATATGAAAGAAAATTATTTTTCACATGCTTGCTTAAAGGAAAATTGCTTGCCCTCAATTTGTACTTTGCATCAATCAGCTATTGCTGTAATAATACTGCATAAAATCACTCAAAACTCAGAAGCAAATAAACACAAGTATCTATTTCTTATTCACAGGTCTGCAGGCTTTTGAGTAGCTGCTATGTTCCTGGTTAGGGATTGAGTTCAGGTCAGTTCCACATGTTTCATTCCAGCACCACAGCTCCAGAAATAGCAGCTACCTTGGGCAGGTTTTGCTCATGTCTGAGGTCAGAAGCTTCCAAAGGATCAAACAGAAACTCATGATACCTCTTCAGGCCTAGATATAGAGCTAGAGCAGGGAAGTTTACCCAACCTGTTAAGCTGAATCAAAAGGAAGTTAAAATATATTAAATAATATATAATCTACCAATGCACTCTTCCTCTTCCCTTTAGCTGGAACATGGATGTGTTTGTAATCCACTTTTGGCCCTATGGGTTATCATTCTAAGGGAGCATCAGGATGGAGGGAACCTAGGTGCCTGAGAGTTCTTGTGGAGTAGAACCACCTGCTGACCTGGATGGCGATGCTCACTTGATGATTGTTAAGTTAGAATAAGATAACCTCCATCTTTTTAATGACACTTTATTTTTAACCCTGTTTCAGCAGCCTAGATGCTACTCTAATATGTGCTCCAGCTGTTTCTTTTCCAGCACAAGGAAAATTTTTGTTTTGCTTTGCTTTAATCTCTTTTCAGGTGGAAAAAAATGCGTAGGAAGCAGTCTTTCATGTATAGCCACCCAGAAGAGGGAAGGTCCTAGGGTCAAAATGCAAAAGTTAATACTTCACGCTACCATCTTGCCACAGAAGCTACTCCCCTGGGTGTTCCCAAGAATCCTGGGAACCAATTTGCCATATTCAGAACACTTCCTTCCCTGGTCTTCAGTGCACATGTTCACTTTCCTCTTAAACTGAGCTCCTTGCCTTCTCTCGTCACTGAGTTCTCTCTTCCCCAGGCTTATGGCTGGTCTAGCAGAATCAGGTGCCAGGCCTGGCGGGAGACTCCTTGTCTCTTAACTGACAGTGCCTCCACCTAGCCTTGCAGCTCCACTCGACAAATACTAAATAACAGGCTCTGGCATCTGCTGAAGCTCTGCACTCATTAACACACTGGGAGGTAAGTGCAGGCAACCAGGGAGAATTTACTCTGCAGCAACAGGCTTCTCATATAGAAGCCAAACACACCCCAGCAGGTATCAAGTACAGAGGTTGGGGGCCTCCAAATGCCGCCAAAATTGTTGCATTCTTCCTCTCCATAAAGCCAGCCTTTTCCTCTCCTGCCTGATGTCTTCTACAGCTCTGGCCCCTTTCTGATGCCCCTTTTGCCGGTGTAGCTGTCAGGCTCTTCTCCAGGGGAGTTTTCTAAGAGCCTGGAAAACTGCAGGCCTCATCTGCCACTTCCCCTCTTCCCTGCACACACTCTCTGGCCACTAGCAACTCCACCCCATTCTATTTAGCACCCAGATCTCACTGCTTGCTCTTCTGTCATTCTGCAATGCCAGTACCTTCCTATTCACCTGGCAAACTCCTGTCCATCCTTCAGGTCCTGATCAAATGACACCTCCTCCAGGAAGCCTTTCTCTAGGCTTCCAAACACAGTGGCTATTTTGTCCTCTAGTTTCCACTGATTGACAACCATCTCTCTGTTCTAGTTTCAGCTTCTCTGCACTATTGTTAACTATGTATCTGTTTCCTTCCACCTACCAAGCTGTATGTACTTTGAAGAAATGGTCAAGGCGATTTTTATATTTTGGTCTCCAGCGCCTGGCATAGTGTCAGACAGATTGCAAGCGTTCAGTCAGTATTTGCTGATGACTGGAGGGAGGAATGAATGACCAAAAATAGACAAATGAATAAACAAATAGGTATATAGAAGCCTGCTCAGATGTCTTTTCCCCTTCTAGCACTTATTTCTGTTGATTGTGTATTATACATTCATTTTTTATCTCCTCTTCCACTCTACTGTTAGCACCAGGAAGACACAGGCATCTGTTTTATTTACAGCTGTATCGTCAGTGTCCAGCTCAGAGCCTGGGCCTTAAAAAATACACAAACAACTGTTTGTCTAAATTAAAAAATAAAAGATGACTACATCGGAGTACACATAAAAGCATGAGTATATACCAGGATAAAAGCAAGAAGATCCAGTCAGTTTTGCAAACTAGAGAGACTTGGGAAATTCTTCTTGGGGAAAGACTGCTCTTTTCTTGGGAGAAAGAAAACTATAACTGGCCTCTCAGTTTTATAAAGGCAAGGCTGCAGGCATACTGTAAAAGTGCATGTTAAGGAAATTCAGGGCCAAACTTAAGAGTCTGCCCTATGAATAAGGGTGTGTATGTATTTGTACCTTAATTGTATGTATGTATGTATGTATGTATGTATGTATTTATTTATTTATTTTGAGGCAGAGTCTCCCTCATGTAACCCAGGCTGGAGTGCAGTGGTGTGATCTCGGCTCACTGCAACCTCCATCTGCTGGGTTCAAGCCATTCTCCTGCCTCAGCCTCCTGAGTAGCTGGGATTACAGGTGCCCGCCGCCATACCCAGCTAATTTTTGTACTGTTAGTAGAGACAGGGTTTCACCATGTCGACCAGACTGGTCTTGAACTCCTGACCTTAAGTGATTTGCCCACCTCAGACTCCCAAAGTGCTGGGATTACAGGCGTGAGCCACTGTGCCCGGCCGTTAATTTTTTTTTTTAATATTAAAAGAGTGGCAGTTTTTCATTTTTGTTCTGTTTTCTTCTTCCTGATGAGTAGGAAGGTAGAGGTTCCATGGCTTTGGGCCCAGATAAGAGAAGACCCTGAGTTGAGTGGAAGCAGTAGTGCCCCTCCTTGGCCGCTGCCTGGAGATGGAGGCCACTAGGATCTGGAGAAGGAGGTGAAAGGGCTCCTTGTGATGGGCCATAAATAGTAGGCCTTGGGAACTTTGTCATAAAAGGTGTAATTTTAAGTTTTCCTTCTCTGTGTCGCTATTCTCTTAGAATATCCTCAATACAATCCATGACTCATGACAACTTTGTGTCACTGGAGACTTGGAGAGTAAAGGAGGCTCCTGTGTCCATACTTGGGGCAAACACGGGGAGAAAAGGGAAGGGTCCACAGAAGCAAGGACAGCGAGAGAGCATGCGGAAAAAGCCCAGGCCTATAGCTCACAGACAGAAGTGTCGAGCAGCAATGGCTGCAGGCCAACACTTCCCAGAAAGCTTCAGAAAGTCCGGCTGAGATGCCCTCTGGTCAGGCAGGGTGAAGGCTCTGGCATCATATTTGAATGGTAAAGGAAAGAGGGGCCACAAGAACCTGGAGAATGGAAGAAAGGAAGGAATGGAGGGAGGGAGGAAAATAAATGGATGGATTGTTGGGTGGGTGGATGGATACCCGGATGGGAGGGTGGATGGATGGATGGGTGGGTGGATGGATGGATGGGTGGGTAGATGGATGAATAGATAACTAGCTACCTACCTGCAGGTAATAGACCCAAACAGAGTGACTGGCCACTTGGATGTCTGAGTTAAAAGGAAATGGGTGAATGCATTACCCATCTGGAACTCACTTTCCTGCCTAGAATCCTAAAACACAAGCCTGTCTCTTCTGCTTCCTGGCCCTCTGCCCTGGCAACCCCTATCCCAGGCAGAGAGGGATTGTGCCTCAATCAGCCCAGGGGAGGAGAGCTCTAGTTAAAATATTCAACTGCAACAGTTAAGAATGCACACTGATTAGCAGAGTGCATTCCAGGCCCCACTACTGCACTCCACAGCAGTAGCCTGATTAGTGAAGGAGGCCGTTCAATCAGCACAGCCCGCAGCACTCAGGGCCCTGGCACTGCCAGCTCCTCACAGGCTGGCCCTCGAGGGCGGATGGGGCAGGAAAAGGGATGTGGCTGTTGCTGACTCCTAGGCAGTCAGCTTTGCTCCCAGCCTTCTGCCCACCCCTCTGACACCAGGACCCTGAGTCTTCCAGGCACCTACCATTTAACCACTTAATTATCACAGCACTTTGAAGCTGATATTAATGCTATTCCCATTTTATAGATGAGAAGACTGAGACCATAGTACTAGAATTCAAACCCAGGTCCAAAGTCCACATTTAATAGTCCCTGCTAGAGTGAAGGAGCTCAGTCAGGCACTGGCAGGGGCCCTTTAAATCCAAAAGGCTGGCCAGGTGGGGTGAGGCTGATGGGGATGGGATTATTCCTTTTGTGGGCTTGTCTTGGTTTCTACAAAGCAGAAGACCCCACAGACCTCCATTCCTGGACTTACCTACAGCTCCCTGGACACCCCATTAGTCCCTCAGACCACAAGAACTGCCCCTTCCCCCTGCCCTACCAGCTGACCTCACAGCCCCGACGTCCTTTTGCAGCCGTCATGTCCAAAGCCAGGAACCCAGCCTCCTGGTTTTCCTGAGCTGGCAGCACTGGCTCTAGGGGACCCCTTCATATCACAACTCCTCTTCTTTGTGAGAACTTAACAAGGTGCTACAAAGCTTCCACTGACTCTGAACATAGGCGAAGGTGGCCAAGTCTCATTCCTACTGCTCCTGCCTCTCCCAATTCCTAGTCTGGCCCAGACGACCCTCTTCAGTCTTCCCAGCATCCACCCCTCCTTTCTTTTCTTTCCTCATATCCCATCTGCATCACTCCCACACCCCACAAATGCTACAAAACTCACCTAGGCTGCTCACTCTGCCATTCAATTCCCTCCTCCTCTTCCTCCTACCCATCCATGCAATAAACACCAGCTCCTCCTTCAAGACCCAACTTGATGGCCGGGCGTGGTGGCTCATGCCTGTAATCCCAGCACTTTGGGAGGTTGAGGCGGGCAGATCACAAGGTCAGGAGATCGAGACCATCCTGGCTAACACAGTGAAACCCCGTCTCTACGAAAAAATAGGAAAAATTAGCCAGGCATGATGGCGGGCGCCTGTAGTCCCAGCTACTCGGGAGGCTGAGGCAGGAGAATGGCGTGAACCCGGGAGGCAGAGCTTGCAGTGAGCCAAGATCGTGCCAATGCACTCCAGCCTAGGCGACAGAGCAAGACTCCGTCTCAAAAAAAAAGACGCAACTTGTGTATCCTTTTCTTGATGGAGCCCTCTTAACCCCTCTCCTCCACCATCCCATGACTTAAATAGCTACCCCTCCTGTGGGTTATCCTGGGTCCGTTCCATCATCAGAGGTCTGAGAATACCCAAGTGTTCTATTTTATTCTCATGTTTGCTCCTCTGCCAGGTTGTCAGAGTTTGAAGGCAAATTATCGGTCTTCTTCCTCTTTATTCCTCCAGCACCCAGCTGGGAGTAGGTACTTAATGATGTTGGATTAATCACTGATTCTCAAAACCCTTCTGTCCACCCTAGCACACTGCCTGGGACATTGTATTAAATAGTTGATTAATAAGTGAATGTGGGTGGGTAGGGACTGGGGAAGAGCCCATTGTTCAAGATAGGTTCAAGTTTTTGCAGAGTAAGCATGAGCCGTGAGTCCCCGGCAGTGAGACATTTCAAAAGCCTCCTCTGACCCACTGAATGCAGTGGATTCAATGTTGCTTCAGAAGACCTTTGTGGTTGAGGCTGGGCACGATGGCTCATGCCTGTAATTCCAAATTTTGGGAGGCCGAGGCGGGTGGATCACTTGAGGTGAGGAGTTCAAGACTAGCCTGGCCAACATGGTGAAACCCCATCTCTATTAAAAGTACAAAAATTAGCTGGGTGTGGTGACACATGTCTGTAGTCCCAGCTACTCAGGAGGCTGAGGTGGGAGAATCCCTTGAACCCAGGAGGTGGAGGTTGCAGTGAGCCGAGATTGTGCCATTCCACTCTAGCTTGGGTGACAGAGTGAGGCCCTGTCTTATTAAAAAAAAAAAAAAGCCTTCATGGTTTCATGGTTTCGTGGGGAACCCACACTGCTTTTACTTGTCTCCAGGCAGAAGGGACAATGAATTGTGACCCGGAATTAATCAGATGAGACCTGATGACGGAAGTACATCACAGAGCTAGGAAGACAGATTACTAAGCAACACGGTGAGAGCTCCATCCTCTGGGTATTCAGCCAACTACAGATCACTCAAAGGCAGACATTCTGGGATTTTCCATCCATCAAGCTGACTCAGAGTACAAGGCCAAAACCAGTGAATGACAAAGCAACCCCATGCCCAGCTTAAGAGTTTCCTCAGAGAGTTTGTCTTGTAGGAGTCATAGATACTAATTTGATTCTATTTGCATGTGCACACCCTGCCCTTTGCCAAGCAGGGAGAGAATCACACTTGAGAGCTAGCGCTCAGCTCAATCTCTTCTCCACACCATGCTAGTGGACCAAGAACAAGGTTATAGGTGTGGCAAACAAACAAACAAACCCTGCCAATGCTCTAAGTATATGTTTGATGTAATCTTATTTCTCATAAAATTAAGAGGATAATATTTTTAGGTGATGCAGGGTATGAGACTGTCATTAGGTTACTCTGAATCTCTTTATCTCTCTCTCTTTATGGTAAAAATTAAGTTCCATTAGGAAAATTCTTCCTCCCCTTCCTTCCTCTCATTGGTCTTTCCTCCTAAGATCCAGGTAGCTCTGAGAAAGTTTGTTTCATCTATGCTTTGGCCTGGGAATCCTCCTTTTGTTAATCTACACAAATAAAATCACCTTAAAGATAGAAAGCTTTTGTACAAAAATGTCCTTCATAGTGTTTTCTATATTAGCAAAATGTTGTACAAATAATATATAATCTAACATCTTAAAAAAGGGGAAATAGTTAAATAAATTATAGCACAAAAATTCTGTGAGATATATAGGCGATGATTAGATGACAATGTCAGCTCAGTCCAATAAATACATGTTCATTAGTTCCCATATGCCAGGCACTGAAATAGGCATCTGTCTTATATGTATACATATGTAACAAACCTGCACGTTGTGCACATGTACCCTAGAACTTAAAGTATAATTTAAAAATATATATAAAGAAAGATAAATAAGATATGGACCCCTAAAGGAAACTCACTAACTATTTTCAGATTATAAGAGAAAACATTTGCATATATTAAATTGTAAAAGAACAATACATGAACTATGCTGGAAAATGGTTTCTTTCATGTATACACAGTATGTTCTTCACACCATTACATTTCTCCTAATAACCCCATTAACATAACCCACACTCCCATCTTGCCACTGTGAGATTGTCCTTCACTTCCTATCCTGGGT
The DNA here is from genome assembly GCF_006542625.1 of Nomascus leucogenys. NCBI lineage: Eukaryota > Metazoa > Chordata > Mammalia > Primates > Hylobatidae > Nomascus > Nomascus leucogenys. The sequence goes on from NC_044395.1 coordinate 76,863,668, forward strand.
CAGGAAGAATTGCACTCCCAGGGATCTTCACACACATAATTCAGTCCTGGTCATCCTTCTCACCATGTGTCATCTTGAGCTAGTGTATCAGCGTTTGCAGTAGCCAGAGGCTCACTTGCAGCCCATTCAGGGGAAGCCTTGGCCAGATCACTCTGCTAACCATCACTGCCTGCCCCAACATTGTCCCCAGGGCCATCCAAGGAGAAAGAAGTGGAGAACAAGGGCAGTTTGCAGCCTCACAGAGTTGTTATTAGAAACGGGCAGTTTCACATGGCCTCACACAGACCTACGCTGCCCCTGTCCATGGCTGTGATAGCACCTTAGATAGATGGTTCTAGGGAGAGGAAAGGATGAAAGAGTGGGCCTCTCAATCGTGATTGCCACCAACTTGGGCCTGGGCTCTTTACTGTCACTAGCAGAGAGATTAATCCCAAAGAAAATTCTTAGGGCTGGGCTGGGTGGTCAGGAGAGGCTCCTGAGCCAGCCTCACACTGTGCCCCATGACCTTTCCCCAGGGCAGTATCAGCTGTAATGAGGAGCGATGGCCAACAGACCAGTCATCCCTTGCCCTGGTGGGGTTCCCCTTTCCTCCATGGTAATGTGACTTCTGTATTTTAGTATCCTGAAGAAAGACTACATCTCTCATACTCCCCTGTGGGCAGGCAGGATAAGTTCTGGCCAATGGGATGCAAGCAAAAGGGTTACAGCTTCCTTAAACCTTTCTTAAAAGGAAGCTGGGATATACCCTTGCCCTGTTTATTTATCCCTTCCTCCATCTTGTTTTCTGGAATGCAGATATGCTGTGTAAAGCTTTAGTTGCCGTTTGAATCATGAGAATGAGGACCATATTCTAGAGACGGAGAGGCATGAGCTAGGAGTTGCTTAAGAGGAGCAGAAATGCCTTACCAGCCATGCATTGCTTACCAGGCCCAAGTTGGTGCCAATCACGCTTGAGAGGCCCACTGTTTCATCCTTTCCTCTCCCTAGAACCATCCACTTAAGATGCTGTCACAGCCATGGACAGGGGCAGTGCACATCTGTGTGAGGCCATGTGAACTGCCTGAGAGCAAAATAACACTTTCTCTTCCTCCTCCTCCTTTTTTATTATTTTAAGCTACCGCTTATTTGGGTCTCTGAAATTTGCAGCAGAATCTAATACAGTGTCCCTTCCTCCCCGTAATCTTGTTGGTATCATCTCCAGAAGCCTTCAAAACGGAATATGGTCAGCTTCTCCATCCTTTCTTCCTCTCTCAGTAAGCTCCATAATTCTTATGCTGATTTCTTCATGACCACCTCAGTAACCTTTGAATACCTCATACCAAGGGAAGTGGGAGGTATAACCTCTGTCAAACCAAAAACTTGTGTTATAAACAACCTAAGTATTAAATATGGCAAATATGATTAACTGTTAGTCATAGGATGATTTTTATTTCTTCCCATTTCTAAATTTTCCTATTTTCTTCAATGAGCATTTATTGCCTTTATAATTAAAGGTAAACAACCTAATAAAAATGATCTGTTATGTCTCAAATCAAAAAATGTAGAAATGCCTCTGAGGATGTGATGGTTAATATTAGATGTAAACTTGATTGAAGGATGCCTAGATAACTGGTAAATTATTGTTTCTGGGTGTGTCTGTGAGAGTGTTGCCAGAGGAGATTGACATATGAGTCAGTGGATTGGGAGAGGATGACCCACTCTCCCTCAATGCAAGTGGGTACCATCCAATCGGCTGCCAGTGCAGCTAGAACAAAGCAGACAGAAGAAGGTGGGATAAACTGGCTTGCTGAGTCTTCTGGCTTTCATCTTTCTCTCATGCTAGATACTTCCTGCCCTTGGACATTAGACTCCAGGCTCTTCAGCCTCTGGACTCTTGGACTTATACTAGTAGTTTGCTGGGGGCTCTCAGGCCTTTGGCAACAGACTAAAGGCTACACTGTTGGCTTCCTTACTTTTGAGGTTTTTGGACTCGGACTGAGCCACAACTCGCTTCCTACCTCCTCAGCTTGCAGACGGCCTATCATGGGAATTGTGATTGTGTGAGTCAATTCTCTGTAACAAACTCCTTTTCATATATACATCTATTATATTACTTCTGTCTCTCTGGAGAACCCTGACTAATACAGAGGACAACCGAAAAGTCCAGAGGATAATAGGTATTGTCAGAGTGGGCAAAGAAAGGAGTGATGCCCCTCTTAAGGAACCATGTACAGAAGGTGAATTTGACCAGTTACCATGCCAAGTGACTTGCATGTGCTATCTCTAGTATACATAAACCCCAAAGACAGGTACTGTCTCTGTTTCATAGATAAGAAATTATAAGGCTCAGAAAAATTAAATATTTTCCTCAAGGTCACACAGCTGGATAGAGTTGGAATTTGAATTCAAGACTCCCCAACTAGAAAGCCCATACCATGTCACCATACGAAGCTATTTTACTTGCCTAGATATTTTGAGAATTGGACCCACCATATCACCCTTATGAGAGTCAGAACTCTAACTGTTGGTTACACACGTAAGAAACCCCAACCCAAGCTACAATAAGAAAAGAGAATTAACTGGCTCACAAAGCTAAAAGTCTGGGGGCGGGGGGTGGGGGGTAGTTTTAGCTTCAGCTTGACTGGAGCTCAAACCATTTCATCAGAACTCATTTTTCTGTCTTTCAGCCCTTTTTTTTGAGACATCTCAGTTGACAACCTGAGCAATAGCTCTAACCTGGAGGCATCCGGCTTTATAGCCAAAGAGAAAAAGCACAGACCTTTGTCCCAGAATTCTCATCAAAGGTGTCTTTCATCTCATTGGCCCCATGTGAGTCATGTGCCCACCCCTAAACCAATCACCATGGCCTCAGGAATGCATTGCGTTGAGTAGTTCAGGCTGGGGGCAGTTTTATCCCCATCCAAACAACAGAGCTGAAATCCGAGGAGAAATGATTTCCCAAAGAAAATTCCAAGAATCATTTAACGGAAGAAATGTGCAAGATGTTGGGGACAGAACTACAGGCATCCCCCAAGTTCCCAAGCCCTGTAACAAACCTCCACTGTCCTAGGACTCAGCCTCCTGAGGAACCACTTCTCTGTGTAAATACTTAAACCCATCCCATGGCTGACACGCACGTGGCCCATGGAAAAATGGCTTCTGTAGGACACGCCTCCTCCTTTTCCCAAATGGACTTGTGTTCTTAAAATCCTTTAATGAGGAGCAAGCATCACTCATCTATCTGGATGTGGACTTAGGGCCAGAGGCATTTGATGATTTATTAATTGACCCACCAAATCTAGTTCGTCCCCATAGGCCAATGCAAACAGGCCATTTCATTTATTACTTGGCAAAGTTAGACTTCATGAAGCAGATCCCTTTTCAATTACTTCTTACAGAAAAATTTCCTTTGGCAATTCAGTGCAATGAACTTTTATTAAGCACCAAGTGTGTGTCATGGACTGCTGGGCTGGGTACAAAGATGTGCTCACAACCCAGCAGATGGGACAGGTCTGTGAATGAATGAGTGCAGTGCTGTTCAGACAATGTTCTATTCATTTTCTAAGGCAGCCATAAGAAATTACCACAAACTTGGTGGTTTCACACAAAAGAAATTTATTCACTCACACTTCTGGAGGCCAGAAGTCTGAAATCAAGGCATTGGCAGGGCTGGTTCCTTCTGGAAACTCTGAGAAACAATCAGTTCCATGCCTCTCTCCTAGCTTCTGGTTTCCATCAGCAATCCTTGGCATCCTCTGATTTGTAGACGGGTCGCTGCCATCTCTCTATCTCCATCTCTGACTTCTGTCTCCGTCTTCACCTGGACTTCCCCTCCGTGTCTGTTAAATCTCCTTCTGCCTTTTCTCATTGGATCTTGGGCCTACCCTAATCCAAGATGATTGAAACTCAAGATCCTTAACTTAATATTATCTGCCAAGACCCCTTTTCACAATAAGGTTGCATTGACAGGTTCTGAGTGGGTGTGTCTTTTGGGAATCCACCATCTCACCCACAGCAGTTGCTTTGCAGGGTGTGGCAATGCATCAGAGGGGAGAGTGGCTTTCTGTCTTTAGAAGGTGACAGCAGTGGTGTCCTCACAGAGGAGAGCATGTCTGAGCTCTTGACAAGGACAGAGGGGGTTATCGGGAAGGAAAGGCATTCCAGGAAATGCAGGTGTTAAGGCAGAGAGAAGAGAAGGAGCAGTCACCTTCAGGGAACAAACAGTCATGTGGCATGGCTGAAGGAAGGGAGAGAATGACCAAAGAAGAGGCTTGACAGGGAGGTGGGGGCCTGAGAGCCTCGGGAAGGAGTCTGGACTTGAGCCCATGGGTAACACGGAGCTGTTACAGAGCCACTGAAGAGGCAACAGGTTTGTTCTATATGAATGAGCGCTTGGGTCTACTCAAAGGGTCTTAAGGATTTTCAGCATTTCCTTTGTAACCTTGGCAAATAGTAGATTGTGAGCAATGTAAAAGCGAGATTCACATTTGATTTACCTTTGTGTCTTGCACAATTCCTATGTCTAGCACACAGTCCATGCTCAGTAAACATGTGCTTTTTAATGAATGAACAGAAAAGAGCTGAAAAGGGTAATTGCCAAGGGTTGAAAGCCTCGGGTTCTCACCTTTCAGAGGCAGTGTGGGACTCGAATGCAGAACCTGTGGGCCTGAGACTCTCCAAATCACAGTGCTGTCACTTATGAGCTCTGTGGTCTCAGATAACCCCTTCCCCACCTGGGTTTCGGTCTGCCCATCTGAATGATGGAAATGACCACCACCCTCATAAACAACACAGGTGAGTGTCTAAACATCAGGCAGTGCATGGCCTGCCCCAGGTAGCTCCCAATAAGCAGGAGATTGGATCTGAAGAGACTCAAGTGCTCCAGGATGAGGGCCCAGAGTCAGGGCTAGCTGCATTAGCATCTTCAGCTGCTCTGAGGCCAGTAGCTCAGCAGGACATCTGTGACACATCTGGATTAGGACAGCCCTGGGCTGTGGCCAGTGTCGGGGCATGCTTCTGTGACAAGTCATGGTGCCGCCTCCACGGCTGCTCTCTGACAGAACTAGAACTTAGCCTCTAGAAAGTGGGTGCAGGTGGGCTGCAGAGAGGCCAAGATGGAGCCCTGCTGAACACAGAACCTGCAGGCTTTCGTCCCTGACCTAGGTCCACTCAGGCCAGCCGCTCAGCTCCTGGGTCCTGTAGGCTGCCCTGGGAAGCCCAAGGAGAGAGCTGAAATGTTGCTTTGTGCTCCACTGTCCTCTCCTAGGGTGGGGCCCTGGCTCTCATGTGGTGCCTCTGTCAACTAGGAATGTCCACTGTGGCCTCCCTGACCACACCCTGCTCTGAGGCCACCCCCAATACTGTCCTGCACTGCCAGTTGAGTGCCAGATTAACAATATCCTCTTTTCTCTGGCGTCTGGTCCAGAAACGACAGCTCTTGGGGCAAGCTGGCTAGAACATAAGTTTTCCTTGAGAATTTGGATTGAGGACACGGAATCCATTGGCTGCAGCTCAGGCTGCAGGGCTCTCTAGCATCCTTGGTGCTGGAGTTCACAACACAGCCATGCACAAGTCTCAAATATGAAAACCAGAAATGAGTAGTCCTGTGGAGAGAAGAGGGAAGGCAAGACTGGTTCTGCCCAGGAGCCCAGGGATGAAATTGGAGGGGCAGAAGATACATTGTAGTCATTGTGAAAAGTCCCATAAGAGAGGGATGTAGTAAGTGTTGTGGGTCACTGAAGAGAGAACCACCAAATCCCTGGGACCATTAGAGAAGTCTCCACTGAAGAGTTGCCACTGAGCTGGACCTTGAAGGATATCTAGGAGTCCATCAGAGTAAAAATAGAGGAAAGGTCATCCCAGGCAGAGGCAGCAGCTTGTGTGAAGGTGTGTAGGAATTAATTCTAGTGTGACTTCCAGCCCCTGCTGACCTCATTCTCTTCTGCAATCTTGATGCACTGACTTGGAATGCCCACAGGTTACTGAAATGCCCAGTAGAAAGACACTGGGTTGGTCTCTTCCATATCCATAGAAGCACATTCTTTTGGGTGGTCTCTGCCTCAGTAAACCAAGTATTCCACCCAGGACTGTGCAGAAAGCTGATCCCCAAGAAGAATAGCTCCATTGCCATGAAGCCCCACTGTCTTGGCCCAGTTCCAGGGATGCAAACCCCCCATGGCATGTCCTATCTTCTGCTCCTTCGTCTTTAGGACCATCTGATCCAAGCCTGCCATCTGATCCTTCCCTCAATGTTGACCTCACCCAGGAAGTGCCTCTGTCCCCTCAGGAAGACCCACATCTGAATCACCTCAGCATCCAGGATCCTGCCTTGTCCCCAGCCCTCATGGTCCAAATGCCCTGGCAGATCTGTCCTGCCCTGTTCCTATTAAAGGGGCTCAGTTAAAGTATAGATTTTTGTGTACTATTTCTGTGCCTGGCAGTAAGGTGACGATAAACTCTGAAAAGCCCTCCCACTGGATCCTGCACAAATTACTACAAACAGAATTCTTAATGCATTCCTGGGCTCCCTAGAAAGTAAGAGAAATTTCCATGGCCAAATGTGGCCAAAAAAAAGATCAGCAAACTAAAATTCTCTTGTAAAAGGCAGAGTTTTCTTGAGGGAAAATGCCAATGCTGTGATAAAGAGATTAATCCATGTGTGGAAAGCAAGGTCAGAGACCTGAGTCCAAGACTTCAACTTCAACCAGGGGGACTTTGAAGGGAACTAAAATGGATCCAGATTTCTAGACCTCCATGGCTGACAGCAGACATATATATCAATCATTTATGAAAAAAAAACCTCTGACAAGATTCTTAAATAAAATCAATTCAAAATGAGCTCACAATAGAAATTACCAAACACATGAGGAATAGGCAAGAGCCAACAGAATGACAAACAGATTTGTGCCTGCAAAAGCTTAGAATACTGGATTTATAATAAACATGCTATTAACATTAAAATAGTCCTATATTAAAGAGATAATGAAAATATGGAGCTAAAAATGTACAAGGAACAAGAAACAGTCAGAAATAAACAAACATACAAAAATGAGTAACATAAAACTTTTAGAAATGAAAACAACATTGTTAAAAATGTAGTAAATAAAACAGCAGATTAGAGACAATTGAATAGAGAGTTAGTGATCTGGAAGATAGAGCTAAAGAAATTTATGAGAATGTAGTTCATACAGGGAAATGGAAAATAAGGAGGGTAAGTGATGCGAAGAATAAAATGAGAAGGCACAGTAAGAAATCAGAGAGTCAATATTCAAAGGAGTAATGAATAAGATTTCCAGAATTTTTCCAGATGAAAATGTGTAAATCTATAGATACAGAGCCATAAATATAGAAGGCAAAACTAAACAGATACATCTGTACCTATAATATTGTAGTAAGCATGCAGAAAAACCAACAGCAAAGAGAATATCTTAAAAGCAGCCAGAGAGAAACGGCAATCAGCCCCAAAGGAATACAATTAGATTGAAAGCAAAGTTCTCAGTAGTAATGGAAGCCAGAATATAGTAGAATATTATATATAGTAGAATACAATATTCTAATATAGAATTCTAATATAGAATATTAGAATATTATATTCTGCAAAAAATAATAACTAGCTAAAGGAACTATCTTTCAAGGATGAGGACAAAATAGACACTTCAGATAAATAAAAAGTGAGTTTACAATAAGCTGACCTCCACTAAAAAAATTTCTAAAAATGAACTTCAGAAAGAGAGATGATGATCTCATAAGAAGTGCAATAAAAAATAATGAAATTGGTAAACATGTGGGTAAATGTAAACCAGACATTGTCTCAATAGAAAATATAATAGTAGCAACAACAATAGCAATATGAGAATGTATAATATAGTCATGTGCTGCAGAGCAACAATTTGGTCAACAATGGACTGCTTATAGGATGTTGGTTCCATAAGATTATAATACTGTATTTTTATTGTACCTTTTCTACATTTATATACACAAATAGCTATCATTGTGCCATAGTTGCCTACAGTATTCAGTACAGTAACATTCTGTACAGGTTTATAGACTAGGAGCAATAGGCTATGCCAGATAGCCTCGGTGGGCTATATAACCTAGGTTGGTGTGAGTACATTCTATGATATTCCCACAGCTACAAAATCACCTAAGGACACATTTTTTAGAACATATTCCCATCGTTAAGTGACACATGACTGTTTATGAGGTTAAAAAGGATAGACCTGCAATACTCAATGACAATACCATGTAAGTCAGGAAAAATGTGACTGTAATTAAAACATTTCAACATTCTTGTGTTGCTTCTTTTACTATTGAGGGGAAATATTTAATATACGATTTAATATATCATGTAATGATATTAAGCATACAAGGTAAAAAGCAAATGCAATAACTAAAATAGAAACTAAATGTATAACTTAAAAAATGTAGAAATGACAAGTTAAACCAACAATGACTATTAAAAAGCAATTTTTTAAAAAGCAAGAGAAGCAGCTAGTACAGAATACAAGGCAAAGAGAAAGTTCAGAGTAAGCTCTTGTAAGAAACCAAAAAATAAAAAATAAAAAATCATAACAAATATAAAAAACCTAATGTCACCCATTAAACTACAGAGTACCAGATTGGATTAAAAATATAGCCATATGCTGTTTAAAAGAGATATATCTAAAACATAAGAACACAAAAAGATTGAAAGTAAAAGAAGGGAAAAAATTGACCAAGGTTATTGATCAAGATTAACTAAATAAACCTGGGGTAGCTATATTAATATAAAACATATGCTTTAAAACAGAAAACACTGGAGCCCCCATTACATTAAAATAATACGTTCAATTTCTAGGAAATTATAAAGGCTACTAACTTACACTGAATGAATAAAATAGCTTTAAACTTATTGTAAACAGACAAAATGAAAAATTCATTGTGGAAGAGTTCACCATATTTAAGTATTGATATAACAAGCAGATAAAAATTTACAAAGAATATGGAAATTTGAACAATCTAATCAATGGATGTAGTTAATACTTTCTATCCAGTAACTGGTTGATGCACATCTTCTCAAGTACACATAGAACATTTGCAAAAATTGAACGGGTATTAGGCCATAAAGTAGTTCACAACCAGTTTCAACCATGTTCCTGACTACTGGGCAAGGCAAGCATATGTCAGTTGACAAACAGATAAACAAAAACACCACCACTATGACCACAACCACCACCCCGCCACCACCATCAGAGGCCGGCTAGGCCGATCTATTCCACAAAGTTATTCAGCAAATTCCCTGTCTTCCATTTCATTGCTTGATCATTCCCTAGGATATTGTCCTCATCTGCGTGGTTGAACCTTGGTCATGGACACATTTGTCTGCCAGGTTGCAGGAGAAAGAGTCCAAGGTCCGCAATTTTATTTAAACTCACATTTCACTGGTGATAATCATATAGATGGGTCACATTCAGCTCAATGCAGGCTGAAAAATGCAGTCTCTGGCTATGCAGTTGTGTCCAGGAAACTGTAGAGAGTAGAGCTGGAAGATCACTCGGCAGTTTGCCACATTCCCTAACTCACTGTATGAAGTATAATATTGTTACCAAAACGACAGGAGAGCAGCAGGAAAAGAAAATTGCTGGCCAATTTCACTCATGAAAAGAGATATAAAAATTCTAAAGAGGAAGAGGAAAAAACCTGACAATTCAGACAACATACAAAGAGAATTAAGTATTCTAGCAGATTTGTTTTAATGATCACCTCAGAGTGGATCCAGTATCGCAGTTGATTCTTGCAGATGAGAAAAAACCAAGAGGAGCTCAATGATTCATTTCAGGGCACACAGCAAGCTGAAGGCCCCAAGTTCCCACCTTCCACCCCACACTCCTTGGATGCTGTCCAGACACATAAAGCAGCCAGGATGCTTGAAGGGGACCGCACCCTTTGTAATTACACAAAAATTAATTTCATTGAGGCAAGCCCTTTATTTTCTATTCTTATTCATTAACTTCACGAGCATTTGGAGAGCACTTACTTTACAGAGCACCCCGACATGCATTACTCCTTTAATTTCCACAGGAACCCAGTGAAGTAGGTGGTGGTATCACCATTTTGCAAGTGAAGGAAGAATTGGCCTCTTAGATGACTGTGTCCATCTACTCTTTCCTAGAAATCCCAGCCACTGCTAGGTCCCTAGACATGTTCCCTGCAGAATCGTACCATGCATTCCCTTTTGGAAAACTTCATTTTCCTGAAGGTGTCTCTGGGGCCCAGGGTCAGCTTTGGTTCTGAGAAATCTCAGAGGGCAGAGCCTTCAGGACAGAGGGTCACAGGCAGTTGGCTGGCTTCAGCAAGTGTGATCCTCCCACTGTTGCTGAAAGGGCCCCAGCCAGCTACTGTAAAGTCCTCATTTGAAGACTGGAGCAGAATTACAGCTCTCCTCCCCTCTCTACAACACACACACACACACACACACACTTCACATATTAATAGATGCAGGAAGCCCTGCCATGGGAGGAAGAGGGTTGGATTAGGAATCACACACCCGAGTTCTGGGCTCTGTCACTTTCAGAGCCTCATCTGTAACGCACACTGTGAGGCTTCTGTGAGCGGCTAGATGTGGGGGATGTTCTGGCGAAAGGTAAGAGGATGCTTACTGGCAGCATCGTTATCCTCCATTCCAGGACCTTTTCTGTTCTCTGACTCAGCAGCCTCCCTTGAGCATTGGAGATGGTCAAGAGACCAACAGCTCCAATCTGCATTAAGTGGAATAGTGATTCAACTCCTGTTACAAAACCTCCAAATAAATAGCTTAATAACTAGCTTAAATAAAGTGGAAATGCATTTCTCTCTCATGTAACAAGAAACCCGGGCCTGATGTCACGGCTCCATGTGGTCGGTGGCTCAGGACTCTTTCATCTGTTGCTCTGCCATCGCTTGGGTGTTACCCTCACCATATGGTCCAAATGGCTGCCACCACCTCTGTGTTCCAGGAGGCAGGCTGCAGAAACAAGGGCTTGCTCTGTCCCTTCACAACATAATCCAGAAATTGTTCACATGCCTTTCCCTCAGTCCCACTGGGCAGAAGGTAGTCATATGACCACACCTAGTTACAGTGGAGGCTGGGATGTATAGTTATTAGCTACACAGCCATATATCCCATTAAAATCTTTGCTAACATAGAAAGTGGAGAGCACAGACATTGGGGGACTTTTTCAGTCTTTTGCACATCATCCCTCCCCTTCCACATTTAAGAAGAATGAGGAACTTCTTGGACTGAAAACGGACTTTCTAATAGTGTTCTATTTTGGCATGCATTTTGAATGACTTATTGGAGTTTCAGTTGTGGAATCATTAAGTCAGAAAATTCAGCAAATAAGCACCAGCCCCACACTGGTCGCCTCAGGAGTAAAATCGGGAACACCCTCCACCCTGCTCTTGGGGGAGAAACTTGCACCAGCTGCTACAGGGCAGAGCCCAGACTGGACCATCCGTGAAGGGGGCTTCCCAATAGCTAGCGGCATGGCCACCCAGCAGAACTCCCCCAGCGCTGGGAAGGTTCTGCCCTGAGTCCTCCACTCTTTCCCTCCTTGGGGCAGAAATGAATACCTGGAAAGTCCAGGTCCACTAGTCCACCATTTGTCTCCTTGTCTACAAAAGGCAACAAGTGGGGGCAGGGCACAAAGCCCAGAGCTGGGGCTTAAGGAGTGCCTCACCCTCAGTGAGAGGCTGTGCCATCATAGTCATTGGCAAATTCACGGCTCTGAGGAATGGCAAGGTGTGTGTCCGGGTGGACGTAGCCAGGAGCTCACGGGTCATTCCTGGAAAACTGCAGAATCCTGCTGAAGACTGCTCAGTGACAAAAGGCAAATGCCACCTCTGGCACCAGAGGAGCTGAGTGATCACACCTAGTCTACCAAGGGTCCTCATATAATTTTCTCAAGAAAATCAGAATGCCAATATTAGTTTAACCACTTATTGGGGTCTTTTGTGCCAAGAATCACATTAAGAGCTTTATGTATATTTTATACAAAGAAATTTCTTACTCATTGTTCACAAAAACCCTATTGGGAATGGAGAAACTAAAGCTAAAAGAAGTGAAATAACTTGCTGAAAATTACACAGCCAGTAAGAGGTGGGTGGCAGGGTTCAAAGCCAGGTCTGTCTGATTCCAAAGCTAGCGAGTTTAACCACCACCACACTGGATGCAAATATGGAGGGGTGGGACAGCATGAGCTCTGAGTCAGGTGGGCTTAGGTGCAAATCCCAGCCCACCACTCTCACCAGCGGCCTCTCACAGCCTCCATGCCCTGATTCTCTCCTCTTCCCCCAGGGCCTAATAACAACCACCCACTTGGCTGCATGCTGTGATACTGATGTAAAACGTAAAGTGCTCAGTGCACTCAACGGACGACTTGCACTGGACAAATGCCGCCTTTCTTTACTTCTTTCCCATCTCTACCGTGAACTCCACGCATTGCAGGGACCTTGGATGTTTTGTTCACTGCTCTGACTCCAGCATCTTCCTAGCTGCCCATTCTCCATGCACTCTGTCTCTTTACCCTGCTTTATTTTTTCTCTTAGTTCTCTTCATCATCTGATGTATGATTTACCCACGCATTTGTTTATATTTTGTCTGTCTCTGAGCACAAGAATGTAGGTTCAATGGGTTCAGGGATCTTTTGGTTCTGATTGTATCCTTTGTGTCCAGATAACAACATAATAAGGAGTGGGGACTCAGTAAAAGGTAATGAATGGATGTATCTAGCAATGAAAATCCAGCAGACTTTACAAGTGGGGCAACCAGTAGATTTAATGAATGATGAATCAATTGATCAATGTCTAGCAGATGGTACAAATTCATTTTAGCTTTCCCCCACCTTCAGGAACAGGCTGATGAAAGTTTCATGAGCTCATGAGCTTGCAAACACACACAAAGGAGGGGGTGGAGCACTGAGACTGCTCAGTGCCTTAGAACCTTCCGGCAATTATGAGTTGGCTTTACCACTCCCTGGGAAATGGAGAAGTGACACAGTCAGAGGGACACAGCGCAAGTGAAAGCAGTTTCCTGGTCCTTCTGACTCTCCAAGTCAGGTCCATCTTCTCATTCCCTTCCAGTCTCTCCCAGAGAGTCTGAGCCAACCTTCCCAGGCCCCATCCTCCCCTCCAGCTCCCAGGCCTCTAAGTCCCTCTAGGTGGCACCTTCCCCCGGTTTCCCAAAGCAGGACACCCAGGCACTTGGCATTCCAAACAGGCCCCTACTCCTTCCATAACACAGTGGGTTCTGGAACGTTCTGAGGAATGGGCTTTTTTGGTTAATGAGGGCAAACCCCAAGAATCAGACAAACACCAGCAGCCTAGCCTCCACCCCTCTTGGGGCTGATTCATGAGGCCCAGGCGTGCCCATTAACTGCCAGGCCGGCCCCGTGTGCTCAGAAAAATATTGCTGCTGCTCTTGAAGCGGCTGCAGCGTTTCTCAGAAGAGCCGAGGCCATAATCACAAGGCGTCCGCCTCCCGGCCCGGGAGCCCATCAGTTATTATCTGCAGCACAAACACCTACCACTTTGTACTAACATTTTGGCAGTTTCATACAAACAGAGCACTTAGCGCTGCCCCATAACTCTGCGCTCTTGCTGGGCCCCAGCTCCCAGCTGGCACGCACAGCCAAGTGGTCTGTAACAAAAAAGTAAAAAAGCAAATGAAACGTTTTTGGTTGTTTTTATGGGCCTCTACAGCCCCCGCGGCTCCCCCCCGCTCCTGCGGCAGCCACATAAGTATGAGTTCAGACCCTGCACGACACATTTTTCGGACAGACGCTGGTGACGCCAGCTCCGGGGATTACAACAGGATGGATTGTGCGGGTCCCGAGTGGCATTTTCCATCCTCGGCCAGGGGCTTCCGCTGGAGGCGCCTGGGATCTGCAGACTCCGTGTCTGCCCACCGCCTACGCATGGTTGGGGCGCTTGCCTCCCAGCTGGGCACCCTTGGCACATGCTGATCCAGCAGGGAGGACAGAAAGCCCCAAACGGCTTCTGGCTGCCCAAATATTTGCTTCTCCAATCCTAGCCAGTCAAGGAACCCAGAGCCTGCGCCATTCACAGTTTGCCTAGCTTTTCCTGGAAGAACTGGCGGTCGGGGGTTCTGGAGGCCAAAGGAGATGATGGAGAGTAACTTCTTGGTGCTGCGGACTGGTCCACTGCCATGGGTTCTTCCAGCTGATGGACTAAAAAAGTGACTCCAAGGCTGGTTGGACAATCTGGCTGCCTCGTGCCCCCTCTCTGGGCCCTTTCCCCTCTGGTCCATCCAACTAGCTATTGCTCCTTTCTAGTGATCCCTGGATCCTCCAAAAGCTAAACGTTTTTCAGAGGTATTTGGGAGGCCCTTCTAGGTGTCACGTGAGGTGCCAAGCACTTTAATGGCTATTACCTCATCAAATTCTGATAACAGCCCTATGGGAAGGTAACATTGCCTCCATCTGAAAGGCAAAATCACTTGAGCTCAGAAAAGGTAAGTGACCTGCCCAGGGTGACACAGCTAGTGAATGGGCATGTTGGCACAGAGACCCAGAACTGTCTCAATCCAAAGGTGATGTTTTTACTTCCAAACCATGCTGCCTCCCGCTGACCTTTGGGGATGGCATCATGCATGTGCTATGTAACACCAGGCAATTGTCCCCTTCTCTCTGGTCTAGAATTTTGTCATCTGGGCATCAAAGGCCATGGGTCTGATGTTTCCTTAGGTCCCTCATTGCTTACAGTTAACCACGGTGGGCTCTGCCCTTCAGAACAAGCCCGTCCTTCTGCTCAGGCCTCCTGTGCCTCCTCCTCATCCACCCCGAGGTTGCTGCACACCCACCGTGCACCCATCAGAGCCCAGAAAGACTGCCTAACAGGCCACTACACAATATCCACTCTGTTTTGCTTGGTTGGTTCAGGGCCTCTCTAAGTCTGACTCCCACTGTCAGGTGCAAAGCATGCTGGGGCACTGGACCCAGAGGACTAGGGAGGAGGGAGGAGGCTGGGTCCAGGTAGGACCAGGAAGAGAAGGCTGATGTAGTCCTGAGCCATGGCCCAGCTTGGTTGAGGGCATAGGCACTGGGAGCCCTTGGCATTAGGGTAACATGTTGGGCATTCAAGGCCAGGCTCAGACACAATTAGAGAGATAGCAGGGGGCTAACCAGAGCTTGGATCAATCTTGGGATTCTGGGAATTCAGGCCAAGAGAGAACCAAAGGGATAATCGGGGAAACCAAGGCAGACATCAGTTGTCAAGACACAGAGGGGCATAGAAAAGCTTCCGTGAGTCCTCATCCAGGCCTCACTTGCTTCCCAACTTAATGCTTCCTTCCACAGTGGGCTGGGAACTGAGACCTCTGGTGTGCAGCTTGCTTTTACCAGGACTGACCACAGGAACATAAGTATCAGTCTGGTGGCCCTTCATGATGGGGATTCCTGCTGCATCCCTGCCCAGCTGCAGTGTCTCTCCCACCCCCCATGCCCTGAAAAATGGTACTCATTTCTCAAGACTAAGTCTATTCTCTCTCATCACCAGGTGTCTGCTCCTTTTCCTTCAGGAAGCCCCACCCCAAGCCTCTCCTGATCTCACAGGCCTAGTTGGCAGGTCACTCACATGGCTTTGCCTTAGTTTAGACAATTTTTACTCAGAGGAGACCTTAGAGATCTCAAGCATTTACACAGATCCTTCTCCTTCTCTGGAATCCATTCCACTTAGCACAGGGCTAAGCAGCTGGGAGGGGCTCACATACCCGTTCAACAACAGCAAAGATTTTTCTGAGTCAGGCCATAGGCTAAGTGGCAGAGATAATGGGGACAAGGATGCTTAGTCAAGGAGTCACCAGACCTGGAATCAGATTATAGAATTTTTGAGATCAGGGCCCACTGAGGTAGTGGCATAAATGAAGAGAACTCAGAGAAGGAACCCATGGAAAAGTTCCCAGAGGAGGTGGCATGGGGCTGGCAGGACTCTCAAGAGCCAGGGGGCAGAGGAGGAACAGAGAAGAAGAGCAGGCTGTAGAGGTAGGCACGTGCTTTGGTCGGATATATTGAACAGACTGTGAAGAGCTTTTGTCTGAAAGTGACCAGAAGCCATGGAAGGTGAGAAATCTGGTCAGAGTTCTTTGTTGAAAAAGATCTCAAAAACTTTGAAGCTCTCACTATGTAGATGACCTTGAAGGAGTCTCTGAAAACTGTGAGTTTCTGCTTCCTGGTTAGCAAACTGAGAAAAACAATGCCTACCCCTTGTAAACTATAAGGCACTGTTGCTAGGCAAAGGATGTCAATAGTTTTATGATATTGAAGATGGGATGCTGAAGGGCCTCCTCTTTCCTCCTTCGGCCTCCCTGAGCCATACCAGAGGAGCCTGGGGGCCACAGCCTCTCAGAGCCCAGCCAAGGCCCACAGTCTCCTCGCCTAGTGGAAACCTCAGCCTCAGGGTGGCCCGCCGGCCCTCCGCCTGCCCAGCAGCCTGGGCCTGGGAATAGGCGGGCCCAGCCCACCCTAATTGCTCCCATCTTGGCATCTGCCTTTGGTTAAATGCACAGCTCTTCTCACAGGCTGGGAACATTAGCCATAAACAGAGCATCTGCATGGCGGATGCTGTCGTTTAAAAATAACCCAGGCTTGGGAACCGCATTTCCCTGCCCTGGGAGTTGCTGGAATGGGAGAAGGACCATCTTCCACGGAGTTGGCTCTCCAGCAGGTCGCTCCCGGGTCCCAGGCCAAGGGCTGCCATGCTAGTGCAGTTCCCTGCGCAGCCGCCAGGTGGCGTCAAGGCCGCCGACGGGGGGGCAGGGAGGGCCGAGGCCTCTGCCGGTCGCAGTCCCAGCCTCGCTCACCACTTGGCCCGGGAGTTGGCTGCGGGCAGCGGCTTGGCAGCCTGCGGCAGGGGGCGGACGGTGGGGCGGTGTGGGTTTCAGCCTCCCCGGAGGGCCCTCACGGCTGAGCAAACGTTCGGGCTGATGTCGGCAGCATGCGGAATCAATTTTCGGGGAACTCAGCAGCCAAACCATCCACCTTTGGGCGGGAAGCAGGATCGCTGTGGGCCCGGGGGCTCCTTGTCTCCCGTTTGGAAAATCCGAGGTCTCCTCGCGGTGGGGGGCAAGGCCAGCCTGGCTGTGTGGGGCCTGAGCACAGGGAGCCTGGGCAAGGACTGAACTCATCTGCCCTGGGCTAGGGAATAAAACTCAGTCTCCATTACCACTTTTTATGAAGCACCTACTATGTGCCAGAGTTGCCCTACATTTTCCATGCATTTTCTTATCTTATCCTTGCAACCAGCAAGTCTCAGGGGGAGTGAGCCAGGCCACAGCCCAGGGCGCCTGTCTTTAAAGGGCACTAAAATATCATCAGAATAAATCAGAAATACAATCCAGGTCCCCAAAGAAAGGGAGAAGTATAAACAGATTACCCTGCTACCCCAAAGGCCCTGAAGCAGAAGTAAGAGGCCTCCCCCAACCTCCCAAACCTCCTTGAGTCGTACTGGAGGGGCCTGGACGCTGTAGTCCCTTGGAGCAGCAGCCAAGGCCCCGAGTCTCCTGGCCTAGTGGAAACCTTAGTCTTTCTCTCAGACTACCCTCCCCCAAATGAACACCAAACAAATACTTAAGGCACACATCTTTGAAACATGGAATAATGCATTTTACCAGGTCTGGCCCCTGTCTGGCCCTGGACACAATTGTCATCACTCCCATTTCACAGATGAGAACCCTGAGACCAGGGGCTAGACAGTGACAGAACGAGTCCCCAAGGAAGGTGGAGGGCCACACGGAGAGGGGGACTGGGATGCCAGGCAGTCAAAATCAAAACTGTTGTCTCTACTGTATGAGCTTGTAAGGGCGATTCACCTATTCCACACTCAGTTTCCTCACCCCTGTTGAGGGACTCCTAACAGACCCTCCCTCTGTGAGAATCAAATGAGGTTTGGAGGCTCTCGAGTGATGCAGGTCACTTAGTTCCAGCACTGACTATGGTACCGGCTGGGATGTGGAGGAATCAGGGCAAGAGACTGAAGGGGCTGAAGAACCCTCAGAATGAAGTATCCCTAGAAAGCAATTCCGTGACTAAACAGGAAGAAGCAAAAGGAAGAAGGAAAAACAAGACGGTGGCTCTAACCAAAAAAAGTTGACAGAACTTCCCTGAGAAAGGAAAAGGAATCCCTGAGGAAATGAAGGCCCCTCCTTAGCTACCCACCTCCTCTTACCCTTATCCTTCCATCTTCTTGGTCATGGAATTTGGCCACCCCTGAATGTGGGCGGCAAAAGGGTAGGTGGCATTAAGTGTGGCATGTTCATCCAGTGAGAGCCACTCAGTTCTGCAGGTGCCCACATGAACCAGCGGCCCAAAGCCCGATAGTGCAACACGTGGAAGTGTGAAGGACCCAGTGGATGGGAGGAATGCCTGAGTGAGGTCATCATGGTTGCTGTGATTGCTCACCACACCGGTGACAATCTGCTTCAACTCCAGCTGACACATCGTGCTATGTCTCCCTCCTGAAGAAACGTGTCCCTGTCCCTCCCTCCCCCTTTCTCACGCTGCCTTGTCTGGCTGTTTCTGCAAGCCTGGGCACCAAGAACAGGCTCATGGTAAGGGAGCTCCTGGTGGTGTGGGGTGCAAGGGAGCAGAGACTGAGGACAGTCACAATGTGGGGAGAGGGCTGGGGAGGTTGCTTGGTGTCAGAGTGGAAGGAGGGGACAACTCGCTCTTCAGTCCTGGACCAGGCTGCGTGACTGTCTTCTCCTACTCCCCGCTGGGTGAAGTTGCTTTGTCAGGGACATTACACTGGCTCCCCCATCTGATATGAACTTGCGTGGAGAGGCCACCTCAACATCAGGCAGGAGGAGCGAATTATCACAGATTGTGAGGAGATCTTATTGTACAATGACACACAGGCATGGCCCTGACAAATTCCAAATTTCACTGTCAGTATCTCACTTAACCCTCCCTCAGGAGGTTCTGATTGCCATCGTTTGCTGTAGGAAACCTTGGCGAAGGCCCTGTGCTCTACAGAGGATGGTGAATATTTGTGCAGATGCCTCTGGCCCGGCCCCCACCTGCTGGACAAAGCTTCAGGCTCATGGTGTGTTTTCCAGACCCACCTGGATCAGACTTTACCACTGTGCTCCTCACAGGACCCTCCATGCAGCCTGGCTCCAGCCATGCAGAACATCTTGCTGTTTTTCTGGAAGACCCTTCCCCCTTCTCTGACTGACAAACTCCTACTCTTTTCCAAACCCAGCTCCAATATCATCATCTCCTGATCCCCTAGGCAGAGGTGGGACTCCTCTCTGGGGGCTTCTGCTACACTGCTCCCTACCGCTACTGAGATTACAGCAGTGACCTTGGGAGCAGGATTTTTCTGAAGTCTGCCCTGAGTCTCCTACTGTGCTGGGTACTTTACACATAATTTATGTGTACATTCCCTAAGGGCCCTGCCTAGGGTGAGGCAGGTGCGGCACTCACTTTGGCTGCAAAATTGAAGGGAGTGCCATAATCTCAGTAATCAAGATGATGTTTTAATGTAGTATTTTCAAAAATCAAAAATAGCCCCTATTTGAAACACCCAGTACACTCATGCACAAGCACAAGCATGCTCACACACCTGCACACGCACAAACACACACGCACACACACACACATGCACACATACGCACACATGCAGGCCCACATTTGCCTTTCTGAGGCATCTCCCTTTCTTCCTAGTAAAGACCCTTTGTAATCAGGAAAGGGTTTGTTTTCAAGTCAGAGATATTGGGATGGAATCTCAAAACACACACACACAAAGTAAAGGGTGTTTTGTTTCCTTAGACCAGAGTCTCTCCAAGTATGATCCATTGGAATAACCTGAGAGAGCTTCTAAATATGATTTCTTGATTAAACTAACTCAGAGAGTAGCCTGGGAATATGCATTTTAAATGCTTCCCAGGTGATTCCTGGGGATGCTAGAGCTGGCTTAACCACTGCCCTAAAATATTCTGCTCTGTGGGCTTCTAAAGTAATTAACTTCTTACTTCCTTCCAGGTTAGCTGAATGGTAGCCAAGCTTGCCAAAGGGCAGCCAATCCCAGTCTTTTCTGCTGAAGTCCAGCCCATGGCTAGCTGCAGCCCTTCTCCCTTGCTGCTATTGCATGCTTGGGGTGACCAATGTGCAAGTGGTGAGACGCATTCAGTTCTGCAGAAAGATACATTTGACTCAATCCAGCTAAAGTTGCCAACACTGGGGACTATAAATTCACTCATTTGTCCTTTCCTGAGCAAAGTGCTAGGAAGACTGTGGTAGACAAAAATGAGGAAGAAGAGATAAGATCTCTAATCTCAGAGAGTTCATGCTGAATAAAGGAGTCAGACATTAATGAAATAATTGCAAAAACAAATGTAAAATTACAACGTTGCTGAGTGTTATGGAGGAGAGATTCATGGTGCCAGCGGAGTGTATAACAAGTGTTGAGCAGGGCAGGGAAGGCTTCCCTGAGAAAGTAATGATCAGGTCTATGAAGATCAGATAAGAACGAACCCAATGGAGATTTGGGGAAGAGGGCTCCACTGAGAAGGAACAGCACATGCATAGACATGGAGATACTGAGAAGATTCGTGTTTCTGAGTGTAGAGGGTAAGGAGCGATATGGGAAAAAATGAGCTTCAAGCAGTCAACAGGGGCCATCTTCAGGATGTGAGCTTTTATCTGAAGATAAATGGGGAACTATTGGAAGGGTTTGAAATCTGAGAGGGAGCTTTGAGTGTTGTTATGATCAGTTTATTGATTAGAGAAGATCCAGTGATGACATCATGTCCCTCCACCCATGGAGGGATGGCGCCTGGTTTCCCACTGTGGGTGGCATCCAGCAGCCTGATGCTGAAGGGCACATGGGGTGTTTGGGGGAAGACTCTGGGAGCCCAGAAAGCCTGGAGCTGAGACTTCATTTGCCCCTGGTGGTTAGACTGTTCCTGCTATAACAGATGTTCTTTCAGATAACAATCAATAACTCTCTTGGGTTGACCACATGTGGTTACAATTGGGTTGTTGTTGTTTTGTTTGTTTTGGTTTTTAAAAACCCATAAAGAGAGGAAGTTAATCCTATTGTCAGAGAAGCAAGCCTAGGTAAATATTAAGATGCTAGTCCTTTAGCAGCATAGATTACCTTAAGAGAAACTGTGTCCTTTGCAGTCTCAGGGGTCCAGCAAATAAAGCCCCAGTTCTACCTCTCTGAGCACCAGGAACCCATTCTTCCCTTCAAGCATCACACACAGAGATAGCACCCACTGTGTGCCAGGCAGCAATATTCTGGCACTAAGGACCCAGCAGGCCTTGGCCTTCAGGAGTGCCCTGGCCAGTGGAGCACCTCCCCTCCAACAGGGTGGTCTGGCTCAGGCAGCAGGATCTTGCAGCTCAGATCTCATAGGAACCACCACATGTTTTGATACAGTTTTTCATTAAAATATATATGTCTCATCCTAGCACTATATCAAGTGGTCAGAAATGGAGCTATTAATCCTATTTTTAGGTATAAGCATATTGAGGCTCTGAGAGCTGCTGGTCATGCAGCTTATAAATATCAGTAAGACAGAAAGCTCCAGTCTCCAGGGATACCAGAGGATGTTCCATGTTTGTCTGCCTGTTGCTGTTGATAGCAACAAGAAGCACATTCTCTATCTTTCTACCTTTCCAAATTAAAGTGACTGATTGATCAACACATTGTATGTTTTTAATGACAGGAACTAATCATTTTCTAATCACCAAGAGGCAGCATGACCTTCAGAGTTAGACAAGCCTGGGTTTAAATCTACTTATGAGCTCGTGACCTTGAATAAGTCAAGTCATGTCACCTCTTTTTCTCAGCTGTGTAATAGGTCTCATAATCTGTTCTGTCATGTAAATCATGGAAGTGATGTTATTAATAATCTATAAGGTTTATCAACTGTGAGGTTTTGTTATTCCATCACAGGAACTCTGAACTCTTGAGCTCCCTCCTTGGAACTCAGCCACTTTCTCCATTCCAACCAGGCTAATATTGTGCATTGTAACTGGTCTTCACTCTTTCATCCATTCCCTCCTGCAACCAGGAAAATGTTTATGCAAACATGTAGTCCACTACATTGTAGTACTGACATTTTCCCTCAGCTTTGTCCCTGAATGGCTCTGTCTTGTCAATCAGGTGTTAGCTCAACTACCACTTTCTCAGCATGTTCTTCCCTTGCCATCTTAGCTCCATAAGTTACCATTAGCTATAGGTTTTGCATAGATTACCTTTATCAGGTTAAGGAAGTTCCCTCCTATTCCTAGTTTGATAACAGTTTTTAATATGAATAGAATCAAATTTTTTCAAGTGTTTTTCTGCATCTGTTGAGATAGTCATGTGATTTTTCTCATTTGTTATATTAATATGGTGAATTATATTGATTGCTTTTAAAATATTAAGCCAACCTTGCATTCCTAGAAGAAACCTTTCTAGGTTATGATGTATTTTTCTTTTTATGTATTGTTGAATTTGATTTGCTATTATTATGTTAAGCACTTTGTATTTATATTCATGGAGAATGTTGGTCTGTAATTTTTATTTATTTGTAATGTTTTTCTTTGTTTTGTCTGATTTTAGCATCAGGGTGATTTTTAAAAAATATTTTGGGGGATTTACCAATAACATCTCTGGATCTAGAATTTTCTTTGTGGGAAGGCTTTTAATTACAAAATCAACTTATTAAAAATATATAAAACTATTTATATTTTCTATTCTTATTGAGTCAGTTTGGTAATTTTTTAAATTAAAACTTTATCCTCTTCATCTAAGTTTTCAAATTTATTGATCAAAAGTCAAAGAGACTTATAGTATTTATTTATTCTCTTTCCCTTCCTTCACTCTTGATATTTGCAACTTTTGCATTATCTTTTTTTTTGTTCAGTCTTGTTATAGGTTTCTTAATTTTATTGATCTTTTCAAAGAACCAGCTTCTGGTTTCATGGATTTTTCTCTATTGCTTGTCCATTTTCTATTTCATTGATTTCCACTTTTTATTATTTCCTTCCTTCTACTTACTTTGGGTTAAAAGAGCTTTTCAATCACTTAGATCTACCCTCCTAGAATGGCAACTATGTTTGTATAAAGTAATTTTCCCCCACCTTTACAAAGTGTCTATCCGTTGTTAGTTTCCCCAGTGCCAGTTTTAAAATCAAGTCAACCTGTCCTGTTACATTTCCCATGCCAAGTCATAAAAGTTTACTGAAAACATTTTCCCTAGTCACAGATGGCAAATATACAACAGCCACATTGCAACTACTCCCTCCCACACCATTGGCAGACAGTTCTAAACAATCAAGCATCCTTCCCTTCTGAACCCAGATATAAGCCTTTTCAATAGCAGTCTACACTGGGCTACCAATGACTGGAGTATTCATAGGGCACAAAACCAATAGAAATTTGATCTAGTAGTAGAGAATCACTACACATTTTCTTATTTCAAATATTGTATGCTTCTCATAGTTAATGTGTACTTTCATTGTTATTTTATTTTTATTTTTACTCTCTTTCCCGCAAAAGCTGCTATTACAATCAGTGGTCTATTGGAGTTGATATTCATACTCCTTGTTTACTCAGGACTCCTGCCATCACCACCTCACCCCACACACATGCCTATTGCTTGCCTTGGCTCACTCATGCTTGCCACCCAGATCCCTGACTCCAGGCTCTACTGACATTCAGTCCCACTCTCCCCCACCTAGGCCTCCGCCAGTTCACTTTCTGATTCATCAGCCTTTACTGGCTGCTGAACCTCCAGCTTACCTGTCCACCTTCCCACTTTGCTCAACCTCTTGGCCTTCAGGTGAGCCACATCTGGGAATCCAGTCCAGACAGGTCAGGCTCTCCTCATGGACGATGGGGGCATTCAGACACTGGCCGGTGCCTAGACATATGGCAGGGAGGCCTTGGTGGGAAAAGTTCTTCCCAAAGGATTCTTTTTGCTTTCTCTATTCACCTGTTCTAGAAAGTTCCAGCAAGAGATTCAGGCTGGGCAGTTTCTTGTCCACTCATTCCCCCAGAAGCCTGGGTGTTGCCTTCATATCTCACTGAGCTCCTGATATACCTGCTCCTGGGGACTCCCATGTTCCGACAGAGCCTGTACAAGAGGAATACCATCCAAGAAAAATATTTTGGAGCCTTTGTAATTCATGGGCCCCACTGAATTTTCATAGAATAGGGGAACAGATTCTTAAAGGAAAGGTTAGAAATATGAACGTCTCCTTATTTAATTCATCGTATTCCAATCCAGCCCCATAGCATGTCTTTGGGGTTGATGAGTAGAATCCAGCTTTCAAAGAGCTGTTGGCACCTGCTCCATCTGCCGTGATATTGAAAATTGGGCCATCACAGGGATACGAGGATAGAATTAAGAGGCAGGTAGCATTGAGCGTGCTCTGGAGGTTGTAGCAAGGGTTGTTTGACCTTTCCAAAACATGCATTTAAGAGAGAAACATGCATGTTATTTCTTCCTGAGTAACTTCTCCACTCTTCTTTTCACCAGGTTATTAGTCATCCTTGAGTCCTGCAATGTCCAATGTGGTAGCTGCTAGCCTCATGTGGCTATTTAAATTTAAATAAAGTGAAATTAAGTAAAATAAAAAATTCAGTTTCTCAGTCTCATTGGTCACATTTCAAGTGCTCAATAGCCACATGTGGCTAGAGGCTATCAGCACAGGTATTTTCATCAATGTAGAAAGTTCTACTGGACAGCATTGCCATGGTCTAGGCAATCATTGAGACTCTTCAAGCAGTTACAGAACTGATTGGTCTTTTGTGAGCTCCATGGAAGCTGTAGGCCAGCATGGGGCTAACAGTCATGTCCTCCACTGTGTCTTGCATGGCATGAAGCTTGGGATTGGCCTTTCGCATATGCCCATATTCTGAGAAGGGTCAGTTTAGTTCAGTATGATTTGTCGACCATCCGCATTGTGTCATGCCTTTTGACAGGCGCTAGAGGTTTTTAAATGATGATGTGCCTTTGAGGAGCTCACTGTCTAGGATGGAGCACAGATTATATAAACATATAATGACCTGACAGACCCCAGGCAGAGGCAAGAGTACATGACTGAGGCCTTGGGGGCACAAATGCACTGAGATTTTCAGTGTCAGGGGAGCTGGAGAAAGCTTCAGAAAATAGCCCATGTCCAAGTAGTTTCTGAATGATATATAGGAGTTACTTGATGGTCCTGGCAAAGAAGGGCAATTCAGAAAAAAATGAACAGCACATTGCAAAGTCAAGAGGCAAGACATAGCACAGTGGGTAGGGAAACCACAAGCAAGTGATTATTTGTGGAGTCCATATTAGCCTAACATCATATCTCAACACCCATACAATGCTTGGTATAGATTAGCTGCTCAATAAATATGTAAATATATGAATATTAGTTCTAAAGCTCATGTACACAAGAATTATAGCTTTACTTTCTAAAACTCAGTTGAATTTCTCCCTTCAGCTCTCATTATGCCAGGATGGTGGGAACTCAAAACAAGGGAATCCTGGGTGATGTTGTGTGAGGTGCTGGATCAAGCCCCATTGGAAGGTAGTTCTACTTCTGGATTTTGGATATGTGTACCATTAAGTTAGTTCCTGTTATTTGAAGTTACTTGAAGTTGAGTTTTCTGCCACGAAGGGGTCATTTACAGGGAAGGAAATTAAGGCTCTGATAATTTGAGTGAGTGGTTTTCATTATTTTGTGAACACCAGAATCACCAGGAGGGCTTGTAAAAACACAGATTCCCAGGCCCCTTCCTCAGATTCAGTGGGTCTGAGTTGGCACCCTTGAATCTGAATTCTAACAAGCTCCCAAATGCTGCTGCTGGTTTGGGGATTATTACTGGTTTAGCCACCTACCTTCGGTCACTCTGCTAGTAAGTGGTAATCTGATATTTGAACCTGGCTGTATCTGATTCCAAGCTCAGCACTTCTGCTCACTGCCTCGAGTAAACACAGTGGGAGAGTATTTTAGCAGGAGGATATTAAATGTATTTGTCTTGCTTACAACAAGAAAACTAGCTTTAAGGGGAAAAATCCATCAGAGAATAATGTGCAATAATTTTCATCCACCCTTTATGATTATTCTTCCTTTAAACCAGTCTTGTTCCTGCCCAGCTATCTTTCACCTACATAAGGCATCTCCCTTTCTGCACACACAGTACTTCATTATGTGGGCCACTTAATTAACATGTATAAAATGGAATGAAATTTCATATGTCCATATGGAGTTGTGTTAGGCAATATTTTTATAATGTTGCTTCCAGCCATCGTGTGAAAGTTATAACGTCACTGCCACATAATTTCTTGGAAATTCCCACCTAATACTACAAGAGTAATGCAAAAACCAAATAAACTTTTTTCTACCATTCCCCTTCTCCCTCTCCCAACAGTCTAATCAACTGTTTCCCTGGTGGAAGTTAATGCACTGAACAACTCTGGAAGATTAAGAACGTAAGACTAAGCTGGGCCTCGAAGGCCACCCCAAGATGTCCTGCTTTGGCTAAGGGGAAGGGGCTGTTGCTCCTTCCCTTCCCACCCTTCTGGTATTTGAAAAAAATGTCAGGCCAGGTGCTTTGCCTCTTCTCTAGCAATGGAGAAGGAGAAGACCAAGGATGTGAGCAGAGGAAGACCGGGAGGGAAGAGGGAAGGGAGGAACCCAAAGAGTGAGGAGAGGGGAGGCAGCAAAGCAATGGATGCTGCCATTGGACTCAAGAGGGAAGCCATCTGGAAGTCTGGGATCATTCACAGTGGGGTTGGAATTCTGGTGGATTTCCATCCACCTAAGTGGTAGAATGTAAACTTGGGATGGCTTAGATGATTATATTTAGTTCAGTTCCATAAACATTTGTGGATGTTCACTAGGATGGTAGGCCCTGAGCTAAGTGCCAAAGACTTGAAGAAAAATTAGGTACTTCCCTGTGCGCAAATGACTGCTGGGCTGCTCAGCCAGATGCTGGTGTGCAGTAGTAATGTCCACCACACTTATGTTTTAAACAAAAGAATGATGTGATCAGACTGACAGTTTAGAAAGACCATCTTGGTTACAGATGGGGTAGTGGACTTGGAGGTATGAAGTCCAGGTAGTGCATTACTTCAAGTTCTGGAAAAAAGATTAAAGCCCTTAACCAAGGCAGGTATCTCCAGGAAGCAGAGGAGGGCACAGCTGAGAAATACTGAGGAGAGAAAAGCAGTAGAATATGATGAGGACAGTGGAAGAGTCTAGGATGGCCAAGGTTCAGGTTCAGATGACTGAATGTTTACATTAATATGTTCATCCTCTGCATCTCGCACAGTTGGAGGCACAGAACAGTTGTTTAATCAATTATTTCTAATTGAATTAAGTTGGTCATCATGAAATTAATATCTCTAAGCCTTTATTTTTTCTATTTCCAGAAGTTCATTATTGTGGGGATTAAGTTCAATAGTGTAGATAAAAAATGCTTAGTTCCGTTTCTAGCCCACAGTAAGTACAAAGGAATTTTAAGTTCTTCACCCTCTAAAAAATCCACTAAGGAATCAGAGGACAGCTAAAATATCAGATGGAATACATACATTTCAGCTCTGCTTCCTCCTGAAACATCAGTAAAATATTAGTAAAGGGACGTTTCAAAGGCATAAACCCAGATGACAGAGAGAACAGTAGAAGGGACCTCAGCACTAGAATTTCAGGTGGTGGAAAGCAGACTGTGAAATGTAACTGATTTAGCAGCCCAAGAAAGCTGAAGCCAAAGCCAGCACCAGGGAGGCGCAGAGCAAAATGACTTACACTGCAGATCTCTAAGCCTTCGAGTCTAAAGGCTCAGGAACTGCCACTCATGCCCCTGGAAGGAAAGTAACGGTGAGGTTAAAATAAAACAATTGATTGAACGTTTGTTTAAGAAGGTGATGGATTCTTTCCTCAACTCAGCAGCGAGGCTGTGACTGCCAAGCAGCGTATTGGAGACATAGTGTTTCCAAGGGTAAAACAGAATCTCTAGACACCAGCCACCGAAAACGGGGGGATTAAATGGAAATTAATATAGGGAATGTTTTCCTACTCAATCCCCAGCAAAGTGGCAGTTAGGCTTAGACCTACCAGGCAGAGACTGGAAGGTCTTTTCCAGGTAAATCTTATAGAAGACCCAAAGAAGCTGATATCAGAAGTTCTCCAAGGAAACACCCCTGCCTTGTCACTTACAATACAGATTTTAAAATTACAAGTACCTCCCTCACACATAAATCTTCTCATTTGTTTTTTTTGTACAATTCTCTTAAATATGAACAGGGAGCCAAGGATCACAAGACCCATTAGGGAAGTTTCTGATATAAAAAGAGATGGGAAAATAATCAACCAAAATGTAATCTGTACAAGGTTGGAGATCTTTGTTTTGTTTCCTGAGTTATCCCAAGTTTCTAGTTGCCTGGAATATGATAAGCATTCAAAAAATATTAGTTAAATGAATGAATGAAGCAAGTAGGAGGAAATGGGGATCATGTAAGGAAAAGAAAAAAATGGAATGACATTAATATTTTCAGTATGCTATAAGAGAGGAAATTTTCAGAGAATAAAGAAGAACACTTATAAATTAAAAATATGACACAGAAATGAAAAACCCAGTTGGCATTTGGAAGGTAAAGTTGAGAATATTTTTCCAAAATACAGAGCAGAAACTTTTAAATAAAAAGAATGGAAAATTAAATTAAAAGGACTAGACCCAGCAAGTTTAACATCTGGATATTATACGTTTCTGAGAACAATATAGAGATACCTAGCACAGCACAATGTGTAAACATATACACACCGAGACACATCATTATGAAATTTTAATACACGGGGGGCAACAAGACTCTACAAGTTATGAGAGAGAAAGAGGGAGAGAGAGAGACAGAGACAGAGAGAGAAATATTGCAAACCAAGGAACAAGAATCAGAATGGCATCAGACATTTCATCAGCTACACTGTAAGCTAAGCTGGAAAACAATAAAGCAACACCCTCAAAATTTTAATGTATGTGCTAGGTCATTCTTGCATTGCTGTAAAGACATACCTGATACTGGGTAATTTGCAAAGAAAAGAGGTTTAATTGGCTCACGGTTCTGCAGGCTGTATAGGAAGTATGGCACCAGCATCTGCTTGGCTTCTAGGGAAGCCTCAGGGAGGTTTTACTCACTGCAGAAGGTGAAGTGGGAGCAGACACCGCACATGGCAAAAGCAGGAGCAAGTAAGAGACATCAGGGGAAGAAGTGCCACACACCTTTAAACAACCAAATCTTGTGTGAACTCAGAGTGAGAGCTCACTTATCACCAAGGGAACGGTCCAAGCCATTCATGAGGGATCCACCGCCATGATCCAAACACCTCCTCCCAGGCCCCACCTCCAACACTGGGGATTACATTTCAACATGAGATTTGGGCAGGGACAAATATCCAAACTCTATCAATGAAATACAATTTCTAACCTAGAATTCTCTGAGCCAAAATATTAACAAAGTGTGAGAGTAGAATAAAGATATTTTAGACAGATTAAGTCTCAAAAAAAATACCTTTCATGCACCCTTTCTCAACAAACATCTGGATGTTCTCCAGCAAAACAAGAGAGTAGATAATGAAAAGACACAGGATCTAGGAAACAAGGTACCTAACACAAGAGAAATCTGAAGTGCCATAAAGAAGGAAAATCCCAAGACCAAAGTTTTGCACTAGGCCTATCGGGCAAATAGTCTATTTTGGAGGAGAAAATAATTTTTCAGGAAGATAAAATTGATCAATGACTAATGTGTTTGAACGTATTGAGAACATATTTACACAAATGGAAGAGTCAAATTTGTGATTTATGCATGGACAACTTCATAAAGAAACTAGATAAAATTTTGAACTATAAGAAAAATAACCTGTGCACAAAAGAGAAAAAAATTATAATAGTCCACATGCGTGATATGGTTTGGCTGTGTCCCCACCCAAATATCACCTTGAATTGTAATAATCCGCATGTGCAAAGTGCAGGGCCAGGTGGAGATAACTGAATCATGGAGGCAGTTTCCCCCATACTGTTCCCATGGTAAAGAATAAATCTCACAAGATCTGATGATTTTATAAATGGGAGTTCCCCTGCACAAGCTCTCTCTTGCCTGCCACCATGCAAGATGTGACTTTGCTCCTCCTTTGCCTTCTGCCATGACTGTGAGACCTCCCAGCAATGTGGAACCATGAGTCAATTAAATCTCTTTCCTTTATAAATTACCCAGTCTTGGGTATGACTTTATTAGTAGCACAAGAACAGACTAATACAATGCCTCAGCTGTGAACTATGATTACAAAGTAGGTATACAAAGTGGGGGTATGTAGCAGGAAATCCATCATTATTTCTTAAAACTCAAAAGTTAGGAAGCAACTTTAAAAGACATTTATTTAAAGATATTGTACAGGAGATAGGGAGGGACAGTTGGTGGGAAATATCTTAGAAACAAGCTAGAAGACATGAAAATGTTTTTATGAAGAAGTGGAGATAGTAAGTGGAGAAATAGAGGATTGCTCTTTTTTTGCAAAAAGCGCTGTATAACTATTTGACTTTTAAAATCATGTTCATAAGTAGTTTTGATAAAAGTAAAAACCAAATAATAAAAATACTCCACAAGACTCTGTATAACATTAGCTATTTTCTTTTGTCTACTACCTAGCCTATTTTTGATGCTTAGTAAATATGTTCTGAATAAATAAATAATAAAAAATACTCACTATACTCATTTATGCATACATTAGAATCTATTGCTTCCCAGCAACGACAGGGTCTTTCAAAAATCCCTGTAACAGATCATATCACTCTCCTGCTTAAAATCACCTTATTGGTTACCACTGTAGTTGGGGGAAGAAGAGTGAGACTTTTTAGCAAGGCCTACAAGTATTCTACTAACTCTGGCTCCCCCAATCCCTTCTCCCAATGCCCTGTGCTCCAACGACACTGGTACTTCTTCTGTTCCTGGAATAGGAATCTCTACCCTCCTCTCCCATCATGAAGTTTGTTAAATGTGCTGCTGCTTCAGCCTGGAATTCTTTTTGCATGACTGGATTTTTCTCATCATTCAGACTGTTGCCCAAATGTCACTTCCTCAGAGAAAATTCCATGGTCATCCTTTCAAAATAGCCCCGTCCCAGTCCCTCTCATGCCACCATTCTGCATTGCTTTTTTTCATGACATTCCTTACTCTCTGAAATAATGTTATTCCTTTGTTTAGTGTCTGGCTTTTCCACCATGGTGTCAGCTCCAGGACAGCAAGCACCTTGGTCTGTTTTCTTCACAGATGTATTATCCGGGGCTTTGAACAATGTCAGACATATAGTAGGCATCTCAGTTACTTTTCTAGAATAAACAAATAAATGGCTAATTTCATATAATCCTCATAACAACACTCTGAGGGAAGTATTCTTATTTCTATTTTACAGATACTGAAGATGAGGCTCAGAGTGGTTACATGATGAGCTGACCAACACACAGCAGCTTAGGTGTGGAGTCAGAATTCCCAGTTTGCCAAAGTCTGAAACCGGAATCGTTTTCATTCTTGCCTGCTTCCTCCAGATTGGCACCACCTTCTTATCTCCCAGATCCACTAGCTACTGGCCCTATGGTTCTCAATTTTAACTGCCACTTGAATCACCTGGGGAGTAGGGCTCTTTTTAAAATCCCAAAGCCTGTGTCAGATCCCAGACCAATTAAATCATAATTTTTAGAGATTTCTAGTATTTAAAGCTCCCCAGGATTTAAAGAATTTAAAGCATCCCAGGTGATTTCAAAATGCAGTCACGCTTGAGAACTTCTGCTTTAATCCAAGGCTTCTCAATAGGCGGACCCAGAATTAAAGTGGGCTGTGAGACTTTCTAAGGTACCTCAGGATTTGCTCTTCCTCATCCCATGTGTTATGGAGTTTGGGCAGCTTCTTTCCATACCTGGCCTGACCCAGAATCTCCTTGTCCACTCAGTAATCTCAGTTTTCATGAGCACTAGCAACTGCTTGAAGATCAGGAGCAATTCAGCCCACCCCCATCACCCTCTCCCCAACCAGGGACACACCTGAAACCTGTGGTGGCCCATGACACACATACAAGAGATGTGTTGTGCCCAGCCCTTGAGGACAGGGGTTTCTGAACTTTTTAAATAAAGAGGCTGCTAGTAATTATCTTAGGCTTTGTGGGTGTATTAGTCCGTTCTCACACTGCTATAAAGAACTACCCGAGACTGGGTAACTTATAAAGAAAAGAGGTTTAATTGACATAATTCCACAGGCTGTACAGGAGGCATGACTGGGGAGGCCTCAGTAAACTTACAATCATGGTGGAAGGGTGAAGGGGAAGCAAGTATGTCTTCACATGGTGGCAGGGGAGAGACAGAGCATGAAGGGAGAAGTGCTACACACTTTCAAACAACCAGATCTCATGTGATTTGGTGGTGGTTGGTAAGGGCATTGATCTTACTGCATTTCCTGGGCTACAGTGATTTGTTCAGCAATGATCATGTGATCCAAGCCAGGCTAAGAAGACTCAATTCAGGTATGTTTGTAGGAAACTTGTAAGAGAAGTTATTTCTGTTGAATTGAAAGCTGCAGTCTGGATCTGTAGAGGGATGTCTCATGGATAGAGACAACCTAGGAGCAAAGCCAACCAGGGCAGAGAAGAGACAGAGACCCAGCCTTAACACCTGCACTCAGCCAGGCCTGAAGCCACGCTATCCTTGCACTTTTTCAGTTATGTAAGCCACTAAGTCCCTCTTAGCTGCATAAGCCATTTAAATTGGGTTTCAGTCATTTATAACCAATCAAGTAAATAATGCAGCAATTGACTTCACCAATGCTTTGTGGGGTTTTGTTTTATTTGGAAGAGAGGCTTCCCAGGTGTCTTCAACTCTGAATTACCCATCCCCAGACAGCCAATCAGAAAAATGGATGTAATTCACCTGAGTATTCTAAACCCCAGGACTGCAGTAGAGAAATTAACCAACATTCAATCATCTTTAGTCTATCATTATTGTGGCATTGACTGAAATATAGGGTTAAATTTAATTTCTTCCTACTATCATATTAAAATTTGTGAAATTAACTGTAATTCCAAGTTTTGACTGGACATTTTAACTTTTCTGGTCCTCACTATTCTGATTTTGTTTAAGTTAATTGGACTTATGCCACCTCTTGCAGTAGAATTGCAAAAAGAGAGTCCCAGATGTTACACTTTGTTTGGCAGGCATTTGAAATTCAACAGTCTGAAAAATGATCTAGTTTGTTGGGCCGTATTTATAGCCATTATCCCTTGGTATGTCTTATCTCACCCAGTTTAAGGTCCAGAACCACTTGTGTTTTCCACAGCTCTGTCCAGGGCAGGTGTGCTTGTCCAACAATACAGCAGCATGTCCACTACCTGCCTTCCTGGCATCTGTGGAGGGTCCCAGTTACCTCTGCAGGTGGAGAAGCAGAAGTGCCCCAGCCCCAGGCCTAAGGAGAGAGGGATGCTTGGGAATTTAGTTCTCATTTCTCCAGTGGCTCAATCCTATATATTTAGCAAGTATTGTTATTTACAATATTTATAAACAAGTACCTTTTCTAAGTGAATTAATTTATTTAACATGTACAATAAATGCACTTAAGTGATTTCATATGGACTTTTATCCAAATATAGAAGGTAAGAGTACTTTTTGCAATTAAATATATTCTAACTCAAGTGTCAATCAGGTCAGTGTAATGCTACAGCACAGGAGAACAATGGGCTCATCCATGGGTCAGTATCTTGATTGTTCTTCTTTGCTGTTTTATTTTGTTTTGTTTTTTTTCTCGGCCTAACTTTCCTAACTGCCTGTGTTGTTCATTAATAACATCAGTGCTTCTTTCAGTTCTAAAAATACATCTGAATTCTACACTTGGAGTTTCATAATAAGGATCACAGTTCATTTATCCTTTTCACTCTAATAACACTTATAATGGCAATAATGAGTTTTTCTCAAATTAATATGTAATAGTATTTTAAAATAAAATAATAAATGATTCAAATAAAAAAGCCACTCATAATTGTCCTTGCTTCTACAGATCTAGTTTGGGTACATATGATAATATCCATTAGCTGATTAATGTTAATCCAAAGTCAGAAACTGAATAAGTTGTTTCTGTTTTTCCCAATAAAATTTTTGAGTTTAATTGATGACATAGATCATATTAGGGACTGTTAGAACATTAAGCTAATATTTCCTGAGCTTGAAAAAGGTGAATTTATTTTGTGTATACATTATGGCTCCTTGTATACATGCTCTGTTGTATAGATGGTAGTGGTGTTGACAGAAATATCAATACAGGTAGCATATTGCCAAATGGGAGTTGACTGGTATTTTGCTGATTAGTGACAACATTAGTTTATTTGATAGTCTCATTTGGGCAACACGGAAATCCCGTCTCTACTAAAATACAAAAGAAATTAGCTGGGCATGGCAGTATGCACCTGTAGTCCCAGCTACTTGGGAGGCTGAGGCAGGAGAATCACTTGAACCTAGGAGGCAGAGATTGCGGTGAACCAAGATCACGCCACCACACTCCAGCCTGAGCGACAGAGCGAGACTCTGTCTCTACAAAAATAAATAAATAAATAAATAAATAAAAAATACATGAATATAAGTCAAATTCTATTGCAACTCCTCTGGGTGTCTCACTCTGTCTATCTATATATATGTGTAGTGGAATATGACTAGTTTGAACATTTCCAGAAATAACTGAACTGCTTTTGAGAGGGGAAGAAAGACCCAAACACTTTACACCAGGACCTTTCTTGTAATGCCTGTTCTCACTTCCCATTTGTTCTAGGGAACCCTTCTGCCTCAGTGAGCTTCTTGCCCACATCTGGCCTCTCCAGGGATCTCTGACCATATTAACCATATATTGGTATCGGGAGGAATGTACCAAGGCCTGGGGCTTCATCCTCTCAACTTAGAGCATCCAAATAAATTTCAGACAGATATATCAGCATTACCCTGTGTGCAAGGCCATGTGAAGATGGGGTGGTTGTTGGGAGTGGGGCACAAGAGTTGCAGATGAGCAGATATTGGAGTACAGCAGACTGTACTTCCCCAAAATGGCCACAGCAACATATCCAGTCCCACATATATTTAAAACTTTATCATTCCCCAATCAAGAGGTGGAGTTGGCTTCCTCTTCCCTTGAATTGGGCATGAATTTGTAACTGCGTCGAAACACAGAATACAGTGGAAGTGATGCTCCATGACTTTAGGGTTAGGCCGCAAAAGAGGACACCACTTGGCCCTCTCTCTTTTTCTCTCAGCTGCTCACCCTTGATGCTTAGCCACCATGTTGTGAGGCAGCCCAGGCCACATTAACAGGCCACATGTAGGTGTTCCAACCAACAGCCTGAGCTAGGGTGTCAGCCAACAGCTGGCATCAACTGCCAAACACGAGAGGAAATGAGCGTTCAGTGTGCTCCTGCCCCAGTCTTGGAGTGTCCTAGCTGAGATCCTAGACATTGCGAAGCAGAAGAGAAAAAGCCTCCCACTTTACCATGTCTGAATTTGTGAACCCACAGAATTTGTGAATACAGTAAGTAATGGTTTTATGTCACTAAGTTTTGGGAAAATTGTTACTAAGCCACAGTACCTGGAACACAGAACTCACAGTGGAGTGGGGAACAAGTTACAAACTCTAGGGTAAAGGCCACACTTCAAAGAGAAGGCGATATAGAGCATGCATTTTCTATTTTTGTTTGTTTGGTTTTTTTTTTCTTTGAGACGGAGTTTCGCTCTTGTTGCCCAGGCTGGAGTGCAATGGCGCAATCTAGGCTCCCTGCAACCTCCGCCTTCCAGGTTCAACCTCCCGCCTCAGCCACCTGAGTAGCTGGAATTACAGGCATGTGCCACTACGCCCGACTAATTTTGCATTTTTAGTAGAGACAAGGTTTCTCCATGTTGGTCAGGCTGGTCTTGAACTCCTGACCTCAGCCCGCCTCGGCCTCCCAAACTGCTGGGATTACAGGCATGAGCCACTGTGCCCAGCCATAGAACAGGAATTTTCAACAGGATAATGCCACCTTCCATAAGGGAGAAAAATTTGTTCTTAGGAGATTAAAAAAATCTTACTTCGAAAAAATAAAGCACAGATATACATAGAGTACTTAAGCAGATAGTAAATCTGTTATATTAAAATTTAATGGGGGGAGGAGGGCTACTGGGAGGAAAAAAGTGTCTTAAAAGCTTCCTTAGGTGGCGATAATAAAAAAAAAAAAAAAAAAAAAAATGGCCGAGCAACTCCAAACTAGAAGGAAGAAGAGATTCATTTTGAGCTGGAGAGGCCTGAGAGCAGCTTGTCCATGCAGAAGGAGACATTCTGACTCACTGGGAGATCCTGAACAAGTGGCTTGACTTCTCTGAGTTTCAGTTTAGTCTTTTAGAAAACAGGAATAACACTGTTAAATGTTCAGAGCCATTGTTAGGGGTCAAATGAAATGCTCGTAAAACTTTTTTGCTGCATAATAGACTCTTAGTATTTTGTAGTGGTATTGAAGCAGATGGACCTGAAAGGGAAGATGGTGATTGACAGATATGGGGGAAAGGCTGTTGAGACAGGGGACCCTTGAAGCCCAAAGAGGTTGGAGAACATGTTTCAAATTAATAGTCTGATCTGTTTAGAGAGCTAGAAGCCATGGGGTTAGAAGATCAGGCTGAAAAACTAGCCAATGGCAGAGTGTGCAGTACTTTGAGTTCAAGTAGAAAGAATTCATTCCTTCATTTATTTCATTTTTCAAAAAAATAACATACACATAGAACAGCAGGAGTGTTCATATAAAAAATTAAAATAAAAAATATGCACATTGATTAAGCACCTACCATGTGCCAGGACTGTTGGATAAAAAAGTGTGACAATCAGATTCATTGTGACATGTAACAAAATACAATCAGACCATTTCAGTGCAATTCACATTCCCAGGGTAGAAGAGGAATGTGGAGGGAATGCTTCCCATGGAAGGTGACGTTTGGGCTGGACTTTAATGCATGGGGGTGTGATGGTTGGTGGAAGTGAGAGAGGGACTTCCAGGCACAGGAGATATTTCAGTGTGTGGCCTGTGCAGATCTCAGCAAGCAGTGTGCTGTGTCTGTGTGGGGAGCCTGCTGGAGAAGGGACTGGAAAGGCTGGTCAGGACCTGGGGGCTTCAGGAAGGCCGTTGCCTGGATGCAAACAGCATAGACTTGATCTTGTGTCTTTCACGCCCTGCCTGCATCTATGAGAGGAAGATCCTTCTGGGAGCAGAGAGGAAAGAATAGCACTGGAAGTGGGAATGGCAGCTGGTAGTAGTGGATAAACCAATGAGAACAGGTGGCAGGGACAGACTCAGTCTTTAGTGACTGAGGGGAGACAATGGTAGGGGAGACAAGCTGGGGAGTCAGTGTGCCTACCCGGGGTGAGTTTAGGAAGCCAGTGGATAACCAATCCACACGTGGTCCTAGAAGCCCTGGGTGACACTAGCTCAGACACCTTCCCTGATCACTCTCTTCACTGGGTGTCCTCCTCCCAGACTCAGGAATGGGGCCCCCAGAACCTACACATATTCTCATTGATCTACTCCATGGCCACTCAGCCTGGTGTCAAAATGGAAAAATTACTAGGTGGCTAGCTAACAGTGGGGGCTCTGAACAAGCTCTCCAGAGAGCTGCCCTGTTGATCCAGGGTCTCTTGCGGGCCAGGCACTGGGCACAGCCAGAGTAGAGGATGACAGTCAGAGATGCCAGAGGCCACTGCCCCTAAATGCCTCGGTTCTCCCATAGTGTGACACAGTCCAGGACAACTGGTGATAACTGAGCTCTAGATCCAGGGCTGTCCCAGTGATGAGCAATTTCCACAGACTATTGTGGGGTCATATGCAACACGTTCACCTGTGTTTAGAATTAGAAAACACAAGTGCATGTTCCCGCACTGACATTTAATCTGTGTGTGACTTTGGGTGGGTCATGTCCTATCTCTGGGCCTTCACAATTCAAATGAGGAAAATCCTATCTCACATATGATGTGTCATTGACTTACAGGAGGTAGATGACAGTTCATGGAGTCT
This sequence comes from Nomascus leucogenys, assembly GCF_006542625.1. Lineage (NCBI taxonomy): Eukaryota > Metazoa > Chordata > Mammalia > Primates > Hylobatidae > Nomascus > Nomascus leucogenys. The sequence continues at coordinate 76,901,707 of NC_044395.1, forward strand.
CAACTGCTAGGAGCTTTCTACTCAGTATAGCCCATGCCATATTAGCCCATACTCTAATATGCCTTAGGTGATGCTATAACTGCTGATCTGTGAGCCATACTTTGAGCCAGCAAGGCTCTAGAGCACTACTGAGAGAAGGAGTCATTACCTGGACCAAAGAGGAAGGAACGGACACTAAATGAACAGCTGTCCACATTGCAGCCTCATGGGATCACTGCCCTGGCTCTCCACAGCAGGCAGAGGCAGCTGGTCTCTTTCCCTTTCCATGATGGAGGCCCAGAGGTCAAGCCTCCAAGAACCCCTTGTCTCTGAGCAGACTGTAGGGTAATCTTGGGTATCTGGGATGTCAAGGAATAGGTAAGGAAAACTGATAAACGCTTCCCCTTCCAAGTTTGTCCTTTTCATACTTCAGCCAGGATGCCTAGTTGGAAGAATAGAGCAGTGGCTCTGGGTTCAGAGGCTCAGGCATTCTGCAGTGAGTCATCCTAAAAGCATAGAGACTCTCAGTGCCTTGTGCCTGTCATGCCAACTTGAAAAATGGCTCTCCCAATATGAATAGAGATGTTTTTAACTAATAATATTCTCCAAATGAAGTAAGTAATACCAAGGTACGCCAACAAGATCCCTCAGCCTCACCACCTGAGACCCCGATATTCACAAGGCATCTAAAACACACATGGAGACCAAGTTGCATTCCCTCATACATTCCTTCCACAAGCAAGTGTAGAGCACTTACTATGTGCCAAGCACTGTGTTGGGGGCAGGGCAGGCCAAGGTACAGTTTTTGGCTTCAGCAGTTTGTCGTCTAGCAGGAAAGACAGACACAGAGACAAATCATTACAATGTGCTCATAGTGATCGTGAGATTCTTTCAAAGAGCTCTTTGCTTTCTCCCAAGGGAGAGCTTGAAACCAGGGGGCCAAGAAGGTCTCCGGAAGTGGTGATATTGGGTGGCTTTTGAAAGATAACTGTGAATTTCCCAAACAGAGAAGGGGACAGATTCCTTCCAGGCTAAAGGAGAAGTAAAAGCCCCAGAGTGGTGGACAGGCTGGGGATGTGAGAGCAGCAGAGAGCATTGAAGGTGTGTGGGGTCATGGTGGAAAATGGGGCTTGCAGGTCTGTTCAGGCTTGGGTGACAGGGCAGGAAGTTGGGACTTTATCTAGTCAGCAGCAGAAAGCCAGAAGATTTTAGAGAAGGATGAGAGAGAGGGGACAGGCTTAGAAAGAAGGCCTGCGGCAATGGCAAGGATGAGCTGGGAGTGAGAAAACCTGTGGCTTGGAGACTAGCTTAGAGGGAGGGCCCTGAGGTATGTATGTGACCAGGCTCTGAGAGAAGGCCTCAGGCACCTCCTTCACTTTGCTCAGTGGTAACACCAGCCAACCTCCCTAGCTTAGGCATTTTCTGGTCAGAGGAGGCAGTGGGCATTCATGCCCTCTTTGTGCCATCCACTTCTGGATGTTTTACCCCTGCTCTTTCTTTTCATTCCCCTAGTACCCTGAAAGGTAAGAATTGTTACCCCATTTTATAGAGAGGATTCTGGCTCAGAGGTGTTATTCAGTGAAGGTCACGCAGCTGGCAGGTGGCAGAGCCAGGCTGGTGTGACTCCAAAGTCCGTGTTCTTTCCAATGTCCTGTACTTACCTGGGCTTTTAAAAAGCCACGGGGCAAGAGGGAGGTCCCGGAAGGCTAGATTTTCAGAACTTACAGGAGCCTGCATCTAACTTGCAATGTGACTGGAATAAAGTCAGTCCCACATATTCTTGGCTTTTTTTTCCCTGAGGCATTTTTTAATAGGAAATATCAAAAGGAGTGGCTGGGCCTCTCCTCTCTTGAACACTTTTGTTTCACTCTCTAGGTGTTGGTTACTCATCTCTAGACTCACAGGACTGGCTTGGCTGGTTTGGCAAGTCTTCCTTAAAGGCCCTGCTCACTTCACCCCACTACCCACCCTCCATCCCCACTCAGACTCTGAGCACAATGAAATAGCTTTGGCAACATTTTAGAAGCTGATAACACTGGGAACCTAGTTTCACTCTGGATGCAACTCATTGCTGGACAAAAAGATGGGCTCTTTCTTCTCTGAGGCAGATGGTACTGAGTAATCAGCCAACTACTGCCAACCACAGTGGAGGGAAAGGTTCCATAAGTGCAGCATTTTCCACTCTGGGCTGCTAGGCTTGTAGAAGGTGGTGTCAGATGAGAGGCTGGCCCTTGAGAGTTGCTCATACTCCAAAAGGCTCTAAGATGTTTCACTTACATGAAGAAGTCAGACAAAGAGGCAATGCCATGCTCTCTTGTCTTCTCTTGACAAAAATCCACCTTGCATCCTGTTCCTCCCTTCTAAATCCACAAGTATTTCCTGCTGCAGCCGGGTGTGCTCCATAATGAAAAGAGCAGGCAAGTCTTTCCAGGCTAAGGGGTTCCATGTCTTTTGGACACCTACCTTTGGGCCAGGCAGAAGCAATGGCAGAGGGCAGGGAGAGCTCTGCAGGCTCCAGCAGCAAGAGGGTGGCACATTCAGGGCTGGCTGGGGCTCCATGGTGGGGACAGTTTGCAGGGCACAGACAAGGCCATACACAGAGGTCATAAAACAAAATTTATCTTTAATTTGTAAGTGTCAACAGCAGTACAAAAGATGGAGTGATGACAACTAGATTAGGGTAGAGAGGACAGTCTTGAGGTAAATGAGCATAAATAGGCAGTTCTTATAGACACTCCCCTAAGGGGCCTGAGCCCCATCACGGCATATACATTATCACCCAAAGATGGCATGTTGAACATATCAGGAAAGCACCTTGTGCAAAAAGGAAAAAAAAAAAAGTAGCTAAGGTGCCAACATACACCAGGATAGATAAAGACAGTGTGTCTTTCAATTTTGTCTTTTCCCTTAATTATGAGGCAGAGGAGGGGAAGACTTTGAAAAGTACCACTGAAAGATTATTCAATGTTGAGCTTTATCTCACATCAATACTGCACAACAAAATCCAAGAAGTTTGTGTATGCAACAAAGCTAAGAACAATGATTCATTCCTGTAAATTTGAAGAGATTTTTTTTAATTTTTCCCATTTCTTTAATCCTTAGCAAACTTTTTATTATTATTATTATCAAGAGGAGAGTGTGAGAAAGATGTGATGGCAACCCTTAAGGTCATTTAAAAACTTTACACTGGACTGTACAAGATTTTTTTTTGATAAACTATTTACATTTTCAGACTTTCAAACATATTCAAAGCAGCAATAGACACTAGTTTTTATGTTTTTTTCTTTTTTTCTAATTGCCCAAATAGTTACCAGCCATGGGCCAAGTAGGTACCTGCATTATACATAGAATTTCTACAAAGAAAATCTGCAGTTAAAATTTGCTCCAGGATGTATTAAATGCCCTTAGCAATTCAAGGGCCACACCCAGTGTTGCTATAGGAACCAAAGCACAGTACCTTGACAACAGAGTTGCAGTTGTCCCAACAGCCATACACAAACTTTACACTTTGAAACAGCAGCCAGCATGTCAGTCCAGCATGTCAGTGAATTGTGCTGATTAAATTAACATAGAATACAATTTCACAATATACATCACAAACAAATTACAACGTCGGGGGAAATAAAAGAGTTACAGTAAGATAAGTTATGTAGTAACAGCTTATAAGCTTGTCTAAGGTAATAAAAATTTTACATGGCAAATACAATAATGAATGAACATAAATGCTAAGCATTCTAATTTGCTACAAGCTGGAGGAGGGTACAATAAAGACTGCACTTTCAAAAAAGCAAAAACACATATGACAAAGGAAGACAAAGGGAGAATGCACATGAGCAGACCTGCAATGTGCAGCATACAAAACAGTTAAATATTTGCACATTCCCCATACTCCAAGAGCACCAGCACTGAGGCCTCACTTTATGCTTGTGGTTCTTCAGGAATAAGAAACTACTGAGCAAGATATGTCACTGAGTTTTCTTCAAGCGTTCATATTGCCACGGACACTATTAGAAGAGTTATCTGCATTAAGCATTACCTTTCTGCCCCCACCCCACCCACCCTTACCTCTGCCCCAAAGGTACCAGCATTCCAATACTTGTTCATGAGCTTTTGGAAAGCAATCTGTCCCCAAAGGGAAAGATAGAATGGGGATGAAAAGGAAATGTGTTTGCATATCAATATTTTCGATGATATTAGTACAGGGGCACACTCAATAGGATATGGCATCAGAAACAGGACATCATTGGCAGGAATAACAGACAGAAGTTGTTTATTAGGGAAGAAAACATGTCAGGGAGCAGATGACTTAAGGAAATGATGCAAGTGCTTTTGTGAAAGGACAAATGAGGTCATACAATATTATTATACTTTGAGAAGTGAGCTTAAGTGCCAACTCAATTCTTAGACAAACGTGTACAAAATCAGGCAGGGCTACAGCAACCATTTTTGTCATTTTCTCATTAAAAAGGAAGACCCAGTAATAATTTCAATACATTCCTCTAGCTGCATTTCTTTGCAGTTGTTGGCACTTGGTACAGGACTTCTCATATGATTTAAAATTACTAAGTGATTCTTTTTCCTCTCCCTAATGAGTTGGTAGAGGTCAATTCTTTGCAAAATGAGTAAATTGAGAGAAGCAGCCTCAGCTGTGCTGTTCAAGTGACCAGGCTGCCTTCCTACTGAGGGTAAATGGGCTTTCCTGAAACAATCCCTGCTTTCAGCTAGTGCCTGTGCTCCTGGCTCAGGAGGGTTTGCTCCGAAGAAGCAGCCTGGCTTCAGAAGGAAAAGAAAGCAGCCTTTAATTTCAGCCCTAGAGTGATCACGCCCTTTTCAAACACCCTCAGGCTCCCGTGGGGCTAATGTTCAGGGGAGCCCAGAATTCGACAAGCTCAATAGCACTGTGAGCCCACACCTGAATTTAGAACTTGGCCTGGGCTTTGGTGTCAGGACCCTGGCAAATCAAATCAGGCCTGAGGACAAGGCTGGAGAGTATCAAATACCTAATGAAGCAAACCGATGTGCTTCTAAAAGGCTGAGCTGGGTACACGTGAAAACAACAAAGCTTCCGTACCTTACTGGAAAAGACACTGCTTCATATCTGCCAATGTAATAGAAAAGTTGTCAGCCTGGCGGCTCATATCCGCAAAGCGACCTTTCCTTTCTCTCTCCCTTCCTACTTTTTTTCCTTTCTTCCTTCTTTTCTCCTTTTCCTTCCAATCCATATGGCTATTTTTTTTTTTTTTTTGGAGAGGATTGTCTGACAGTGTCCCAATTCTAAGTGACAAGGAGAACCCTGACCTTGTAAGTTCTTTAACAAAATAGAGATAATTTTTATCTTTGATTTGACAATACTATGAAATAGGAAGCACTGCAAAAACAAAGTTGCTTAACATTCTTGAATCTAAACTGACATGGTGGGACTTTTATTAATGGCCAATCTCAGAGGTGGATTTTTGCGTTTGTAGTGGCATTCATGCTTCTTGCTATTAAATGGTGACAGAACTATCTTAGAAGATTTTTGTGGACTCACAAAGCAAACTGACTGTCTCCTAACCGTAGTGGAAATTTAGTATGTCCAATCATCAACTTTCTGTAAGAAAAAAGGGAAATGTCTGGATCTGTGGACAGTGGGTTCTGAACTGCATGAGAACCCTGGTGATGCATTTTGCTGTCCCAGCTGCAGGCCGAACACTGCTCTCTCACTGTAGCTGATAACTCACTACCCCGAGAGGCACAGTGACTCATCAACTTTCAGTTTGGACCAACATCTATGGATAGAGAACAAAAAGGAAATACATAACTTATATCTCACTAAGTATTCATGAACCAAAAATAAATTCTATTTCTATGTTATATTTACACAATTAGAAAAATCTAAAATGAGATGGTAAAGTCATAAAAACTTTGTTTAAGCCCCACTGAAAATAAAATGAAGTGATCCCTATGATTGTCATTCTTAATTTCCATGGATATTTAGAGCCAAACTTGGCTAATAAATAAACTGCTTATACACAAAATTTAGATTCAAATACAGCATTATTGTTTGATCCAATGAAAGAGACGTTTACAATCAGATCATTCCTGAATAGCCTTTCATTTTTAAGAACATGGCTAAAAGTAACTGAACCCCAGTACGGAGGCAGAGCTGGAGCTAAAACAAAGTGTTCATACACACATGTATTTTGCATAAATAAATGAAATAACAAGACATAAAAATGACTCAAATCCGGCAACTGTGAGGCAAGCCCACACGAGTCGAAACAGATGACTTTTGTTCATGTAGTTTTCGTACAACAGTTTCACATTAGTCAGAAGTGATAAAAAATACCATTTATATCCAGTGCTTATAACACTTACGAAACAACATCTGTGAGTGTGTGTGTTTTTTGTTTTTTTTTTTACTTACTATGAGCAAAATCAAGTTTCAGTCCTAAAGAACAGTCCTTTGTTCTCCACCAGCCCAGAATATTATTTTGGCATGGTCATAAAAACAAACAAAATTAACCTACTACGCTAAATGTTTGCTTTTGTGCAAAATTAATTACATACAATACAATGCTAGCCATACAACACTCTACCAATGCAACAAAATAAGAAAGAAGTGAGAGAGAGCAAAAGCAAAGCCAAAGAGAAAGAAAAAAAAAAAGAGTGAACCGAGGAGGAGAGGTATATAATCAAAGAAATCAGTAAGACAATAATAAATACTCATTTTTTGAGAGAAAAAACGACCTCCTCCTCATTTGAAATAAATGTACAAAAACAAATTTCTAATCCCCAACCAACATGAATAACAAAGAGTTCCTATCAGTACCTTAATCAGCTTATAGAGAGTACTCCCAGCTAACGGAATAGCTGGTAATTTCTTGGCTAGACCTGTTTATTGCTATTAGGCCTTGAGCACTCTTAAATAAATACGAAGGTACATTATTTTCTTCCAAGTGACAAAATGGCTCAAGAAATCTGATGGGGCCGTTCCTATGTCTTGGTGATCAGATTCTGGGTTGTCCCATGAGGTGAACTATCCCATTCACTGACATTCTCCCACTAAACCTCTCTGGGGGAAGCCCCCCAATAGACAACTTGTCCTAGTTTCAGGAAGGGCGAAATGGCATGGCAGAGCTCCCTGTAGTTAGGAGATGGAGAATAAAACCTCACTGCTTCCCACCCCAGCAGCATGTCTCCAAAGAAATCCTTATGTGACAAGTGCAGTTCATCTTGTTCACATGTAGGCATGTCCCCATGTGGCCACAGATACAGAGTCAGCCAGAGGAACTCATCTGCTGCCCCCGGAGCTATCTGTTCCCCAGAGTTAACAGTAGGAACATCCCATATAGGGGATATATTCCCCTCCTCCTCCCTTACGGTTTTCTTTCATTCTCTAGTTGTATCATGACTATTTGCCACCATCTTTGCTCTGAGGCTGTCATGTGGCTTTTTGCATCCTGGGGATTTTGCAATGAACTCCCTGGATGTGCCAGCTGGGACAAGGCAACTCAGTGTAAAGGTGCCACGCCATGACAGCTTCACTGAGATTCCTGCATGGCCCACGAGCCTTGGGCTTCAGGTTTGGCCGCAGGACTCTCTTGCCTGGCAGTCACCACTGTTGACCCTTACTGCTGAATGGAACTCAGGGGGAAATGCCACTGATGCAGACCTTACCACTTGTGAACTGAATTAGGGGAAAATTCTGGCAAAAGACTTGAGGTCACAGTGAACCTCAGGGGCATACCTGTTTAAGTGTAAGATTATATACCTATATCCCAATACACAGCCCTGCAGCCAGATATATACTCATGATTAAAAACAATAATAGGTTTTTAATAATATCTTGGTTTCAGAAATGCTTCCAGGCGTTCTGGGGACATAAAATCACTATGTACACAGGAGAAGGAGGTGAAAAGGACTGAAAAGTTCTTTGGGGAAGGAAGGTGAAAAACAAGAATTATTAAATTAATGCCACCAACAATTGAAAAAAAATAAATAGTAAGTGGACCCTTGACATTCTGGAATGAATAAATTATTTAAGAGAAAATGTGTTAAGACTGAATGTCAGGGTTAAAGGCAAAGGGATAATGGATGTAGTGAGAGGTGGTCTCAGGCAGAGAAGACCACTCTGTCGATATCTGGTGTGGCGGTCGCTCTGCTGTGTGTATGTCATACCACATCACGCACTGATGGCACGTCAACAGGCAAACACAATTGGGTCCATGCACTGTGGCAACCTTGTTCATTCCTTACAATATCTTGTCTCCAGATTCCTGAGTACTTTATCATTTTCTGGAAAAAAAATGTTGGTTTGCTATTTTATTTTAAGATGCCAAAGATTGTCTAAGACTTTGCAGTGTCTCCTTTAAGACTTTCAAAATATTAAGATTCAAAAGTTATGAAAAAGTTTGGCACATTCAAAGTTTAACTCTACACATGGAAAATTGGAATTCCGAGGCCTTTTGAATATGCTCTACATGCAGCTGCACACGCCGTGGACTTGTTCTGTTTCACAATATGAAATCCTCAGTTGTTTTCTAAAATAATTCAGAATAAAAACACATTCACAACCTGTAGGCCGGCACAGCATACCTGAGTGAGAATGTTTAACCCCATCTAAAACAGTAACTTAAACCTTTATCAACATCCAAAAGAAACAAAAAGTAAGACAAAAATATAAGACTTGTAAGACATCTACGGGTTGAGATAAGTTTCAAGTCCTGGTGTCTCATATTTAATATGTCTTCACCTAAATTAAAAAAACAACAACAACAATAACAATAACGACAAAAAACTCAAGTTCATGAAAAATCAGGGAAAACTTAATCTGTCTCACACTTTACGAAACAATTAAGACCATTCTGCTGATGTAATTGTGGAGCCACAAATGCATGCGGGCTCTTTAATAACTTTTTGTTGGGGAGGGGGGTGAAATGTCAGAGTACTTTAATTCAGCAAACAAAAACTCCTCAGTTGGCACTGACAGCCTCCGGGGCTTCATTTTCACTGCTATAGTCTGATTTGGGGTCATCTTCATAGTCGTCATACATTTCCATTTCATCCTCTCCATTAATCATTTCATTTCCAGCTAGGCTTCCGCCATCTGTCTTCATACCATAAGTGCTCTGGATGACCGGGAGGCTGGGCTCTGGGCTAGCCGAGGTGCTAGAGCAGTCAGATGTCATCTGAGGCGATGGTGTGGTAGTTGCCATAGTGATAGCACCAGGATACACAACACCTGTTCCTGTGGTGATTGGAATCTGAGGCTGTTGCCTATATAGATTCAAAAAACAAAATCAGACAAGGGAGAAATATCTATATATGTGCTATGTACAGCATTGGAATTCACCCCCTACACTTTTCAAAGGCAGCCCTAAATAAATGTTAAATAACATTCTAAGCAAATAAAATGTGACAAAGGTGTTCCCTGGAGGAGTCCTGCAAATTTCCTTGATGCTATGTTAGGGGTTAAACAATATGATGGAAGAATTTACTGATGATTTTGCAACATAAAGGCAGGGTTCTTTTAACTTGGTAAATATGGCAAAGTTTGGATAACACCTGGCATTAGGAACAAATGATGTAATGAATTCCACAAAGTTACATGTGAGATAATTTTTGAAGATCTCCTGGCACATTTTGAAGATTAGACTAGTGGCATGAAACATATTATAATGACACTATTAAGCAGGTTTGTGTCTTCACCTTGGTTTGAGAACTGTATAAATCAAGATGAGAAGGGACCTAGCATGTCCCAAAGAGTGAGATTTAGCAAAGCATTTATTTGTTATTCATGTAAATGTCTACATATTTCCATGGCTGAACTTGTTAGAAAGAATCCCTGTGGAAGGATCATCTTGGATGTCATTACTGCTGAGACCCTGGGCTGGAACTGGGGCTGGGATTAAGAGAGTCGGGAGTAAAGAGCAGTGAGAGCTCTCCAACTCAAGAGTAGAGTTGCAGAGTAGACACCAGATACGCTGCCTCACCCTAGATCCCAGAGGGTGGCAAGGCCTGGACACCAGTTCATTCCTCCATAATGTTACCCTAGTTTAAATAAACTTAACAGATCCTTTGTGGAGGTCAATCTCTTCCTCTGCAGGGAGACATGATTACTGTCTCTCAACTTCACTTAAGGCATTATAACTGGTACACAGGAATGAAAGATCTACCTAACTCAGAGACTATCGCTAAAATATTATTTTCATACATGCAATATTCACCAAGAGTTTCTCAATCTTTTCTGGATAGCAAATTATAGTTGAAATTTGTTTCAAGTTGTCATTGTAACTATCCTTTTGGAGCCTCAGTTTCTACATATTTGTACAAGCCGGGGTCAGGGAAATTCTGGAAGGTCCTTCCACTTTTTGTACTCATGACTTCAGGTCAATTATCACTTGGACAATTCTTACTCACCCTACACATTATCACTGAAACTTTCTATCCATCTCATTCAAACAGGAAAATATCCTGAATCTATGAAGAAGTAGCTTAGCTACCTGCCATTCTTTGACATGTCCAGAGGAACATAATTTTCTCACAAAGACCTCCATGCCCTCCAGCCTGGCAGAGGGAGAAGGGATGGAGATGGTTTAGAAACACTCTGCGAGATATCTGTTCACGCTGAATTTAGCAACCTCTTTTAATCACCACAAGGCATATCATATCCCTAACATAACATATAAAATGTTTTCAGGTATACCAACTCACCCATTAACATCATGACCCCATAAGTTATTATATTTTCCATTTCCAGATGAAGAAAATCAGACCTTGCTTCAAGCCCTGCATTCAATAACCAGCAGAGCCAGAATGTGAATCTAAGCCATTGACTGACTTGAATCCCATCACTCTTTCCTTTATAGATATTCAATCTACAGATACACTAAGCTCACTGTATATCATAAAAATGCCTGACTTCTGTAGAGCCTGTCAGCACCTAGTTGACACTAAGCACTTGACATTGATCCAGTTTTTATGATTCTCATGGTGAGTTTTTGGTTGCCTGAAGGAAGCAGATAATAGAGGAATCTAAATCTATGTATAGAAACATCATATAAAATATTAGTTCACTTTTATTGAATCAAATTTTAAAACAGTATACTTCTGGCTTCCTAAGTTTTGGGCAAATTAACACAAATTAAATTTTATGCTAACCTTGTAATGCCTCATTAATTTTTTTACTGAATTTGGATAACTGCAATAAAATGTTTTTGCCTTAATCACATTATGAGTGTAGAGTGAAAGCTTTTACTGCAATGTTAACCCATTTTACAGATTTCCCAATTTGGCAAGCTGATCTGTAATACAAACTCTGCATAAAAACACACTATCAAATGATACGTTTTCTTTTCACAAAGAATAGATGGTCACTTTTTGCAATATTTTTATCAGAATATCTATATCAATAGGTCTACTGAATAAATTTAAATTGAGCTCGTATTATGTGCTGGGAACTATATTTAGGTGTTTTACATTATCTTCTTGAATCCTCATGATAAGCCTGAGAGGTAGGTATCATTTTCCCTCTTTTACACCTGAAGTGACCAATTAAGGTTCAGAAAATTCAAGCTGTTTTTTCAAAGCCACGCAAATACCATAATCAGGAGTTGAACCTTCCCCATGTCACAAATTCTCTAGTACATGTCAAGATCAGGGTGAGAAAGGCAAGCAAGCTCACACTATCAGAAAAATACTTAGCAATTTAAATCGGAATCAAAATCTTCTACACTGGGCTCCACATAGTTCACAGTATTTGGACTTTAAGCTGGTAATGGAATGCTAAAAATAAATAAACAAGCAAATAAAAAACATCTGTACAATTTACTTTCTAGAGTGAGAGTGAGATGCATGATATTCAAAAGCCTAGTCCTGGGAGGGGAGTGGAGAGATAAATATGGCTGTTTTAAGCCCCCAGACAGTGCTAAAAGCCAGTGAGGGTAAAAACCCAGGGGTTACTCCCCACCTTGAGGAAATGAAGGGAGTCCAGCTCTGGTAAGGTTCTCACATTCACATACAACTGTTCGAGGTTGTACATAAATGCTAGAGTGAGAACTTATCCCTGTGAGAGATGATTTTTGCCTCTCCAAGCCTTCTGGGAAGAAGGTTATGTGGTATGGTGAGCTCAGGTTTTGGAGTCAGAATGGCTTGGGTTTAATCCCAGCTGCACCAGTTACTGGCTGCGTGATCCTGGGCAGGCTAATTATTATCACTGACATCGCCTCTCCTCGTCTATAAATTAGAACAATCACATTTGACAAGACTGTGAAGATTAAGTAAGAACATATATGCAAAGCATTACATTATAGAGTAGATGAAAATGTTAATTCCCTTTCGTTTCCTCCTTTGGGAAGCTGGTGTAAACCTCACAGAGAGCAAGCATGTCCTAGGTCTGGGGAGCACCAAGGAAATGACAAGGTAATGCTTTGGACTCTCCGAGAGTGGTGGCCCACAGGAGCCATTTGGAATTGGCGGTTAATTGTAAAACAATACTCTGGTTCACAAGCCTGGCCAGGAGAGGACTTCCTCTTTACCGCAGAACTGTAGAGAAGGGCATCTGAGAAGGGAAAACATTGACATCCTCTAAGAAATGTTTAAAAACAAAAAAGTCTCCAAAGAATAACATTTGGTTCTGTATAACCCTTTTTCTAACCGTAACTCCCTCCTTTCTCTAAGTCCTGAAATATTTCCATTACACCCTCTGGAACTCAACTGTCCGTCCTTACTGACTCACCTTCTTGCTCTAACTGAAACTTGGCTCTCTCTCTAGGCCACGAGTCTCCCTAAGGCCCTCGGAAGAGTTGGTTATTTGTTTTCCATGCCCCTCACACAAGTGGGCCTGGAGGTGGGGTAGTTCCCTTCTTAGCTCCTCATTGCATCTTCCAACCTACTTTTTAATCCCTCCATCCTAAAAATCTCATCTTTGAATCTCATGTCACCAGACTATGTCACCTACTCATACCTTTATCTACCCCCTGCCTGATCAATCCCCCTCATTCCTTAAAGATGTTAGGTCCTGGCTCACTGTTGCTGTCTCTTCAACATAACCTCTGCCATGATCCTTGATGTCTTTGCTATCTCTGTAGATGTTCATTCCAACACCTGACTATCTCAGTGTGACCTCCCCACCACTGTGATAATCTGGGCCCCTCCCTATCTTAGTTGCTCCCTCTCTTGTCATACAGTGGACCTTGTCATTTTCATCTGTCACTCCTCGCTAATCTCAGTTTTAAATATCCCACTCTCTAACCACCACATCTTATTTTTCTAGTTTTCTCCCTTTAGTACCCAGTTTATGATTTCACTCCCCACCCGGTCTGAGGAGCTATGGTTTCCTGATCCTTCAACCCACCTTCACTGCCCTCAGTTACTTGAGCCTATCCCTGCTTGTGCCCCCCCTTACCTCTTTACCCAGTTCCAATTCCATGCTAACTCACTCCCTTGCAGACACTCTCCATTCTCTCACATAGCAAAACTCCCAACTTTAGTTCAGTTTAACTCTCTGCCTACTCTGTTTAGCCACACAGCTGAACTTGGCTGGAGAAAATACACTGCCATACTTACTAGTCTCTAAATTTACAATGCTGTACTTCAAATAGGCCTCTGGTGCTGTTCAGCCATCATATTGCACATTGTCCTAGCCCACTCCTTCTCTTAGCCTCCTAGACAATTACTTCTTACCTTCTTAGCTTTCCCCAAATATCCAACTTCTTCTCCCCCTTTCTCACTCCAAGCTAATGGCCTGGCTTTCTATTTCATGGGGAAATTAGAAGCAATCAGAAGAAACTTTTCACAAACTCCCACTGTCACATTGACAGGCCTCCCTGTATCTGTGCCCCATTCTCTGCCTGCTTTTCCATATTTTGAATCAGTTCATAATCCAATATAAGGCTAACCCCGCTGCTTGTGTACTGAAACTATCTGTGTTTGTTTACTAAAGATATCTCTCCAGCAATTGTCTCTCCCATCTGAATCATTAATTTTGTATAGAATTCCCACCAAACATGCTATAATCACTCGTACCATAAAAAACAAAACCAAAAACCTCTCTCTTGGCACATGTCCCCCTCCAGCTCTTGCTCCATTTCTTTGATATCCTTTAAAGCAAAACTCTTTTAAAAATTGTCTTTCTTCATTTCTTCTACTCAATTCTTTCTTAAACCCACTTCAATCACTCCCAATACACCACTGAAACAGAGCTTATGAAAGTCACACCATCAATAATCTTCATATTGTTAAATCCAAAAGTCAGTTCTTGGTCCTCATGTTACCCAGATCTATAACACGGGCAGCATTTGATATAGCTGATCATTTTCTCCTTGCTGAAATATTTTATTCACTTGTTGTCTCAGATGCCACACCCTCCTGGTCTTCCTCCTATCTCATTGGCTGCTCCTTCTAAGTTCCCATGCTGCTTCCTTCCCATCTCCCTGCCATCTAAGCACTGAAGTCCCCATGGATTGAGTCCTTGCTTCTTCTCTTCTCTATCTAAATTTATTCCCTTGGTGATTTCATCTAATTCCATGGCTTTAAATATTATCTATATGCTGACAACATCCCAATTTATATCTCCAGTAAGCCCTTTGCTCCTAAATTCTAGACTCATATATATAGATATATATATATATAAAATAAGCATATATATAATGCTTATTTTATATATGAGCATATATATAAGCATATATATGCTTATTTTATATATATAACTGCTTATTTTATATATATTTTATATATATATAAAACTGCTTATTTGATTTGGATGTCTAAATGCTGTCTCAACCTTACAGGTGCAGAACTTAAAGTCCTGATCATTCTCCCACATACCTGCCCCTCTCATGGCCATCCTGTTCTTGGTTAATGATTACTTCATCCTTCCAGCTGAATAGGCCAATCTATGGTAACTATATTTCTTTCAAACTCTGTATCCAATTGATCAGCAAATCCTATTGGTTCTTCTTCAGGAATACATCTAGAACCCATCTACTTCTTACCACCTCCACCCCTACAAACCTGGAACAAACCACCATCAACTCCAATCTGGTTTATTGTAAGAGGCTGGCTTCCTTGCTACAGGCCATTCTCCCTTCAGAAAATTCTCAACATAGCAGATAGAGTGATCCTTTCAAAACCTAAGTCATATGAAAGCATTCCTCTGCTTAAAACTCATCAATGCCTTTCCATCTCACTCAGGGTCAAATACAAAGTCTTCACAATGTCTTACAAGTCTTTTCATAACTTGGTTCCTTGTTATGAAGACTATGGCTTACAAGTCTTTTCTACTACTCTTCCTACCTACTCACTTTGCTCCTGTCATTCTGGCCTCTTTATTCCTTCTTTGAACAAGCTAGGCACAATCTCGCCTCAAAACCTTTGCAGTTGCTGTTCTCTCTGCCTACATTTCCCAGATATCTGCACAGCTTCCTCCCTTACCTACTCAGGCCTTTGCTCAAATGTTGCCTTCTCAGTGAGGTTTTCCATGACCGCCCTATTTAAAATTGCACCCTATACGCTGAAACTTCCTATCCCTTTCCCTACTTTACTGTGTTCTAAGGCACCTCTCACTACTATTTATTTATTTATTTATTTATTTGTTATTTGTTTGAATTCTATCACTAGAATATAAGCTTCATGAGACAAAAATTTTCACTGACATAGTTTCAGAACTCAGACTGCTTGTAACATAGGAGGCACTCAGTAAATATCTGTTAAATACATAGGATGAATGAATGAATGAGATAAAAACAAATGAAAATCCTAGGTAATCTATTTCAGGGAAGAAAAGATGTAATGAGACTAGCTGTATGAAAATAACCATCTTTAGACGCTTGAATGGTTATTCTCATAAATAAAGGGGAGATTTGTTCTAGGAGACATGAAAGAAGAAGATTAGAACCAACCTGCAAAGTAGGAGGAAGGCAGATTATGGCTTAGTTAACAGAAAAGAAAACTTTCTAGTATTAGAAAATGTTCCACAAAGGAACTAGCTCCCTTGGGAAGCAGTGAGCTCTCTACCCCTGGAAGAGTTCAAGAACTTAGGGAAGACTCCTCCAATGGCTTGAAGTATATAACATCTGAGGCCCCTTCTATGTTGCAACTAATTTTGTGGATGCAAAATCAGAAGCTAACCATCACGCTGATCTTGCTCTCTTTTATCATTATCAGCATAAAAGGAGACTAAAAAAAACCACTAACTGTGCATAGCTAATTACAGTTGAAGAAACCTGGCTTTCAATGGCTTCCAAAATCTTGCTCCACCCTACCCATCTTATGTTTTCTTTACTGCCAGGAAAAAGCCTTAGGCTGCTTCCTTTTTTTACTATTGAATATATCCACATTTTCCCCCAGGTGTTCATGATCTCCTCTATGCTAAAGCGGGAATCTACTTCCCATAAGTCTGACCAACCCAAACTTCAAGTCCCTTCCTCAAGAATGTCCCACGCTTGGCCATAATGCATAATAATCTCTCTTCCTCTGAGCTTTATTTGCTCTTGTCTACAAAATGAAGATTAGTAGTTCATTAAATGTTATATGCAGTGCTGCGCCATGTCTTGGGTGTGTATGTGTGTGTATAAGACACTATTATATGCTAATCTATTCATGTATGTATCTGGCTTCTCCAACTACAGAATTCTCTGAAACTCAAGTGTACAGAAATAATGCCTCATGTACCATATTAATTTAGTAAAGTGTTGGACACATAGCTGGTTTCAAATAGGCCCTTACCAATTGACTAACGAATCAATGAACAAAATAAGAAATCCAGCCAGCAGGCTCAAGCTTTGTCTATCAGAAATTGCTTTCCTAAAAAGCATTTTTTCCTTCCTTTATAGATCAATTTCAAAGTAAAAATTCAAACACTGCAGATTTCACAAACAAGAATAGCTGACAGGTATTGGGCTTTACAAATAATGAATGTGCACATCAAAACAACATTTGTGGATGTTTGTAAAAGTATATACATGAGTTGATGTGAACAGAGATATTTAAGAACCCTTCCTCCCAATCTAAGTAAAGAGTAAAAGCTGGCCCTGATAGAGCCCACCATCGCTACATGACTTCCAAATTACAGGAATATTTCTGGAGTGTAATCTAGCTTTGCCAATTACAAAGTAACTACATATTTATGCTGGCAAAGCCCCATTGTTTGCTGACCCTTCAGACCCTTCAAAGTGTATAAATAAAGACAAGAAAGTTTGTTTCATTAGGAGATAAGCCTATATGTCACGTATCTCTGTAGCTGATATTGCAGGAAGGAACAGAAATAATAATAATCTGTTCACTTTACCTATTGAATGTTCTAACCCAGGGTCTTTACAGGAGGACAATACTTAAAAAAGCATGCCTAATCTATGCTAATGTAATTGTATTTTATAAGTGTCTTAAATAGGATTGATTCAACCTCTTTAAAATTAAGATTAAAATGGCAAATGTTCAAATCACTTATAGTACAAGGCACTAAAATAATTATTGTAATATAACATAGAATATGTACTTGGCACACAGTATTATTTTTCTAGAATAATAATATTTACTTGAATTTAAAGCTTTTCATATGCCAGGCAGTGTTCTAAGCACTTTACAAACAGTAAGTTACTCAGTCTTCAAGAAGAGTCCTGCATATGTCATTGGTATTGTCATTCTCATTCTACATATGAGGAAACTGGGTAGAGAGAGATTAAATATTTCCCAAGGGCAAGGGGAGCATTCAGAGGAATAAAGATTGCCATGTGTTAGTTCCTACAGCCAAGAAGGTGCAGATCCAGTATTTGAGCCAGACTAGTCTGACTCCAGAATTGATGCTCTTACCCACAACACTATACTGCCTCTGTGTGTGTAATGTCATGTCCTTACCAATGTCCTTTGGTAAAAGGGACATATGTTTCACATTCACATAAGCCTGGTTTACATCTCAGCTCGGCCATTTACTAGCTGTGTGGCCTTAGACAAATTATTTAACATCTCTGAATATTGCATTTTTCAATTGTATAGTGAGAATGATATTCCCTATCTTGTAAATTTCTTGTATTTGCAATAATCTGTACAATCCACTCAGCAGAGTACACAGCACACAGTAAGTATTCAATAATCTATCTTTATCATTGCTAAATTAGCCCCAAATTTAATATTTTATAGTAGTTTTACATCTGTATCATGGGGGATTGGTTCCAGGACCCCCACAGATAACAAAATCCGAGGATGCCAAGTCCCTTTTATAAAGTGGTATAGTATTTGCATATAACCTACAAACATCTCCTATATACTTTAAACAATCTCATTATTTATAATAGCTAATACAATATAAATGTTATGTAAACACTTGTTTTACTGAATTGTTTAGGAAATAAACGCAACAAAAAAAAAAGTCTGTAGATGTTCCATACAGATGCGACCACTGTAGACCTAACTCCATAGTGTGCTTTAGCAATAATGTAACATTTTCTCGAATTTTTTAAAAAATATTTTTGATCCACAATTGGTTGAATCCACACAGATACAGAGGGCTGAATGTACCTGCATAATTCTCTATGAGTTCATAGGTAAATTACCAAATAAGTTTCAAATAAATGGAAGTATATTTGGTCACAGTTCTTTGGGAAGACATCACTGTAGCTATATGTACCCTAATGAGTATTCCCTCTACATTAATAGTAGAGGGAATATTCTGGATACCACACTGAGAATTGGTAAGGGCCTATTTGAAACCAGCTATGTGTCCAACACTTTACTAAATTAGTATAGTACATGAGGCATTATTTCTGTACACGAGTTTCAGAGAATTCTGTAGTTGGAGAAGCCAGATACATACAAACAAATCTACAAAGCCAGATACATACATGAATAGATTAGCATATAATAGTGTGTTATACACACACACACACACATTTATTATCTGGATTATTACAACATTCTGATACTTACTCTGCGAACTGAAGAGGTTAAAACCAAGGCAAGAACTAACATTGCTCCCTTCCATATTATTGATAAATTCATTTCATAATAGCTAAGTAATAAAAAAAACTAACTCATCAGCCACAGTTGTGTAGTCAGTAAAATGCATGAAAATGTTGAGCAGTATATGCAATTTTATTGGCTTGAAAGTTATGCATGTCTTTTCGAAATCAGCTATAAAAATTGATCTCAACCCATTCCATCAAGACGTCAATAGCAATATTTGAATTTTTGTTTCTTTTTTGCTCAACTCTTGTAATAACCTCATATCTAATAAAGATCAATTTCCAAAGACAAACCTCAGGAAATTAATAATCTATCAACTACAACTACTTAAAAGAGAATACAAATCCTTAAGCAGAAATAACACCTGACTCTACGTAGCAAGTATTATCAAAGCTGGGCAGAGGAAAACGCTCAGCATTGAGATTAAAGAATAAGACATTCTGATCATTGCCTGCACTTCAGTAGCCCTATTCTGCAGTCTAAAATGATCCTTCCATAAAGGACTGTTCTACACTATCAAGAACAGGATACTTAGTCTCTAAATTTCAAAGCTCTTTTTATGCACTATATACCACAAGCAGATAATTCATTTTCTCCAAGTGCTAAGAGCTCTTGCTCAGATGGCATAGCCACATTCATGATGGCCAGCATAGGGCTATGAGGCATATTTTGAGACAAAGTAGTAAAGACAGTTCCTCAGTCACTTGGCATGATGGGGGCCAAGACCTGAATTTGAACTTTTGCTCTTTATCACCTTTCTGTAGCCATAGAAACTCTCTAAAACTCAACTTCTTTATCTTATTTAGAGAATTATGTGACTTACATATCTAAAATCCTAGTATACACTAGATAGTCAATAAATAATAGATGTTATTAAATTGTTTTAGTTTTTTATTTTCACATGCATTGGTACATGTTGTGGTATTTTGATCTAGAGCTGTTTTAATGTACCCTTTAGTAAAGGGAACTAAATTCAATAGTATTACTGCAACTCATATTTTCAAATAAGTATTATGCCAAGGTATTAAAACAGTACCTTTAGTAGCCTTCCAGACTGGCGGAACAGCCCCACTATGTATCACTACATACACAGGGAACATGACTGAGGACCAGGGCAAGAATCACAAAAGGTCCCAAACTTAAACTTTGGATTGTTCAAAAGAGATTATATACAATCTTAGAGGTGTACTAACGGGATTAAAAGAGATTGTTTATCACGCAATCTTAAAGTGGACTATGAATTAGTATTTTTCATAAATCCTCTAATTATCAGCTGAATAGCCCAATTATACCACATTGCCCTTTTTAGCGTTAAACGCATTACCTTTAAAAATGCAAACATTTATAATATAGAGGAATTTGATAATCCTATTTTGTCATGTCTTCATTTATTAACATACTGGGATCTTTTATAATAAAGTGGCTTAAGCTTCTCTCTACCTCTAAAAGTTTCTGCTGTGGTATAAAGAAATTCATTGATCATCTGGTGTGATATAAAATACGGTTTTCTGTAATAGGAAATACATATTAAATAGTAATGATAATGCTAGAGTTCACCTTTATTGATATCGTATTAAGCACTATATAAAGTACTTTTAAAAGCGTTGCTTCACTGGATCCTCTCAACAATCATACAAGATAGTTTCCACTATTTGTTTCATTTTACACATGAGAAAACAAAAGTTAGAGAAGTTAAATAACTTGCCCAGGTAAGCGGCACAGTCAGTATGTGAACCCCAGCAGTCAAACCCCAAAGCCCACGCTCCTCCCGAAAACACTGCAGTGTATTGCACAGATTCATGACCCAGACTACTTTCACTGGCTTTGTTTTCTTACTATATTTACTATTCCTTTTAAACACATTCTCTGAAACCAACTTTTTGTTCCACGGGGTTACCTCTTGAGTGCCCTTAAAAGTAAATAGCTCTTTACTTCTCCTTTAAGGTACCTCTTTTTCTACCTTCAAGTGAAGCTCTCTTAGTTTCCTGGCACAGCACAGCTCCTCAATTCTCCTCCAAGTTCACAGCAAATGCAACTTCCCTCTTGCTTCCTCCGCTCCTCTCTCTCAAGCTCTTTCCCAAGTGTTTCCCTACTCTGAGCCCAGCTGCTTCAGGTCTGTGCCTCAAATGGCCCTCTGGGTTTGCCACTCTGCTGTGCTTCTAGGTCTGGGTATGCTGGAATCTACAGTCATCTGCATCCCCACTTATCCTGACTACTGTGGTTATGAGGGGCCTCTTTTGAATGCAGACAGCCAGTCAGCCAAGTCAAAATTTATACCAGAAATCTATTACCTAATTTTTAAACAAAATGACATGAAATCAGACTTGAAGATATCAAAAGCATGTCTAGTTTCTGATTTAAGCAAGAAAATATACATTGTTACTGCTCCCACCACAGAATAATTTACTGCAACAGGAGTTCTGGATCTTATGCCAAAATGAGGTCCTCTAACCAATGTCAAGGCCAATTATCTTGTGGTAGATCCCACAACAAAAGCAGACTATTGTGATTAGAGTCAGAAGCACCACCCAGAGAAGCTGGGAAGGTTCTGGGGATTTCTGAAGGTTAGTTTTTATTTTTTCTCCCTGTGCGTCTGCTTAAATAAACTACCAGAAACTCTGTGTGTGGGCACTGAGCATCTTAAATTGGCTTGGGAGACAATGACAGGGGTGATCAGCTGGGAGTGAACTGTTCCAGGTTTGGCTTGATTTGAGCAAAAGCCATGGTGCAAGGCAGTGCCCCTATGACACAGCAAAGATTCTCATGGCCAAGCCCCTTCAGTATGCCACAACCTCGTCTTTCCCTAATCTCCTTCCCAAACATACTGCCAGTAGCCATCCTATAGTTACTTACTGCAAAAGTAAAGCCCAGGTGGCTAAATTCAGGAATACTTACCCCACAGTAAAGAACTGCCTCATCTCCTGCCTCCGAGACCTCATCAGTTGCTTATACTCCCCAATCCTAAGCTTTTTGCCATCAACAATGCAGGTGCGTTTCGGTCGGGGTTTGTATTTATAGTTTGGGTACTTCTCCAAGTGGATCTTGCTTAGCCGGGCCTGCTCTTCATAATAAGGTTGCTTCTCCTGGTTGGACATTGATTTCCAGCGAGATCCTAGAAATAAAAATAGCCTTAAGTACCCAAGTGGTCAAGGCAACATATTCTAGGCAAACACAAGTAGATATACCTTCCCACCACTTCACTCATCTGTGCGCTGGGTGGCTCCAATTACCACATACCACTGGCTGTCCCAACTATACTTTTAGTCTATAGCACAAAGAACAATTTTGCGTATGATGCTTTCTTGTATTATTTCTTTCAATAGTTTAAGACTGATGCTACTATAGTATTTTAAAATATATCTTTGCTGCTTAAAGATCATAGCCTACACCAAGGTCTTTCCCCATCCACCTGCCTACCCTCTCAACAGGGATAAAAGGCTAAACCTCCTAAGCATACTTTTGAGCATGACAGTATTGTCAGGAAAAGCTTTCTTTGTCCTAGAAATTCAAACATCTCCCAAACTCCAAGTATCTTTAGCGAAACTATCCTTTGACAAGATGTCAGCAGAGGTTGAAATCCTTCCATATATAAAAAACTACTGTTCACAAGTCTCCTATGGCCTAGGTAATTAAAAAAACCTAAGCTCTACCTAAGAAGTTATAGCTCTAGAACCAGAAGATACCGTTGGAATTATATATACCATTTTCAAGTACTATAAATGCTCATTCAAAGCTGTACCAATAAAAGTACAAAAATTTTTAATACGGTTTATACAGGAAGAAGGATAAGTATTCACTTCTCTAATACTGTTTATAAGGAATTATCTAAACACTTGATGAAGAGGGGATGTGTTTTTTTACATGTATCAAATTGCATTTTTGTGTCTCGCTGGTGAGTAAAGCGGTAACAGCTGTGCAGACTGGATGTTAGCTATTCTTCAGTGGAGATTTTTCATACATAAACAAATGGAAAAGTTGTACAAATATTCTCTGCAGCCAGCAATATCCTGGTCTGCTTTAATAGCACATGCATCCCTGCTCTTTCCTGATTGTTGTTCAAAAGTTGTGTAGAAGGCCTAAGCAGATAGTCTCTGTGTTCTGCTGGTTTCCAGCAGCTTAAAGCCCCAATTAACAAAGAATTCTTGGTGCTCTTGAAACGCTTGCACTTAAAGCTTTACATTTTAATGAATATACTTACTATATTCCTAATATTTTTTTCACGGAATGCACACAAATAATATAGATTCCCCACAGCTGCCAAAATGGAAACAGAGAGGCTCTGTGCCCATCTGAAGGCTTACTCATATTGCTACTAAAAGGGCAGAAAAATATGAAAATCTTCAAGTTAGATATAAAACTGTAAGGCCAGAGAAGCACTGATTTTTTTTTTTACAATGTCGTTTAACTAGAAAAAAAAAATGTATGTCCACTAGGAACATTTTGGTTTGACAGATATTTAAATTCAAAAGAATAACATCCCTTTGCATAACTCTGAAGCTCTAAAAATAAAAACCACCCTTAATTATAATGACATTTAGTATCCATTTTGAAATTAGAAAATCAAAAAAAAAAGAAAAACATATTTTAACATTTCACCACTATTTGATCTTATGTATGTTTTAAATTTTTCTTAGAGGTCACTGCCTCAAAATGCCTCAGAATCAAGTTAAATTATTTATACAGTGACAAAACATGTGTATCTGTGCATGTCCAGATCACTGATATTTACTCAGGTTAAATATTTATTACTTTTAAACAAAACATTTAAAAAATTAAAACCACAGTTTAAGTCTCTAATGTTTTTCAGCTTCTTAAACAGCTTCCTTTGAGATCTTGTCACATCGTGACAGCTTTAAGTAGAACAGTGCCTTCTGTGTTTTTCCTTTTTAAAGAGGAAACATGTTGACTGTAATGCTGCATGTTGAATAAAATATGTTTAACATGTTGAGCACAATAATTCCAAACTGTACAATCCACACTAGGCAAGCTCTACACTAATAGAACAAGGCTTGAGTTTAATCCTGAGAAATAGAGAATCACTGTGGCAATTTACCACAAACTGGGCCTCTGCCCTGTAGCTCATGTGTTCAGCTCACTGCTATGAAATTTGAACCAGTCATATCTTATTAAAATAATTGTAGATTTATTTTACAAGTTTTAAAGTGATCATCAGAGGCACTGTTCTGCACTCCATGAATTTCACACCATTTTGGGTTTCTAGTCCTTGATGAATTCTTTCAGTGGGACATATAAACCCAAGAACACTAAAGTAGAAAACTGTAGGGTCTATGAGTACTTCATAGCAACATATGAATTTAAGAGAACTGCACAGTAAAAGGAGATAAAGCTTGTCTCCATGATTCTTGTTTAGCAGTGACCTCTCAAGAGTGCTAAATTCACAGTATTAACACATACTATAAATAGTTTTCTCTCTGAAATAAGTGTTTAGCCAGTCCTGCCCTGGCACCTGGTGGATATAATAACTCCCAAACCTAAATGCCACATTATGGGGTGGGGGAGGCAGACATGATGACGAAGGCTCCTGCGGCAGCTGCCTGACCTTCGTCTAACTTGCGCCTGCCACAATCTCCCTTAGGATGCTAGTTATCCCCTTGCTTCCCACCCTGGTGGCACTCATGGGACTCGCAGGGGAGAAGATCAGCTTTAGCTGTGCTGCTGCACTCACCTAAGATTTTGCTAATGTTGGAGTTATGCATGTCGGGGAAGGCCTGAAGGATTTTTCTCCTCTCATCCTTTGCCCAAACCATGAATGCATTCATTGGTCGCTTGATATGTGGCTCGCTGCTGGCACGGCCGCGGGCGTCCCTGTAGACTCGTGCTTCAGCCACAGTGGCACCTCCTGTTGGCCAACAATAATACTGCTGTAGTTTAGCTGCAGAGCCATTCATTGCTTTACTTCCTGTAATGTCAGGGCAGGAAGAACAAGATGAGTGGAAAGCATTATTTTGTGGATAATGTCACACAGCTTACAGCCTGGGTCAGATGTTTTCCCCAGGTCCTCCTCTTCTTTTCTAAGTGACTTCTTGGAAGTAGAAGGCAGGTTCAAATGACAATTCTACAGGCTCTTCTGATGTAGCCCTCAAAGACACACTAAGAATTAATTTTGTGTGTGTTTTATACACCCTACCGCATTTACTACAATAAATGGTAGGTGATCACAGAGCAATGAATGACATTACCTTATGGTAAATTTTCCTGCTGTAATTCCTTTCTTCAAAAGCATGCTCTTACCGGTCATTTTAGACTCATTTGCCCCAGATCACAACCACTCTATATGTTTCCCCCAAATAGAATTGTTCTTCACAATATTGTCTTGACCTGTGCTCTTCTCACTGCCTAGAAGACCCTTCTCCTACTCTTTCATGCTAAATCCCATTCAACCTTCAATTATGTTTCATGATTGAATGCATTAATTCAATGAAAAATATTTATTGAGCAATTACTATAACCTAGGTTTTATGCCAGGTGCTAAGGAGACCATGGTAAATAAAACAGTTCCCGCTTTTAAGGAGCTCACAGTTCAGAGTAAGGACAGACAATTATAACAAAGTGGGTGAGAGGAGCTACAATACTGACGTTAACAGGGCACCAAAAGAGCACCAGATAGAATGGTCAGCTAGTGCTTCCTAGGAGATGTGATATCTAAACTGAGTCTTCAAGGATGAATAGGAATCAGCAAGTGAATGGCAGAGGGAGTAAAGTCCAATGGGAAAGGTAATTCAGGGTAAAGGAACAGTATTTGCAATGATGCTCCCCAGGCTGCACTCAGTCCTCTTGCTTTCAGGAGACATGTCCCATGGTAATTATTGTTTATGTGACTATCTCCCTCCTTTCCACTCCTCTCAGAAATATGAGATACCTAAAGTTAATGATTATGCTGTACTCATTCTTGTATCCTCAGGATTTTTCACATAATAGATAATAAAATATTCATTAAGCAAAGATTATTTGGTTTTCAATTCATATGCAAAAGTCGTAGACTAAGAGGCATTTATTTCAAGCGTCCTGTTCTATTTTTCTGTTGTTTAAGGATAGTTCTTTAACATCTATGAAACTATGCCTAAATTCCTGATGCTATATAATTTCCAAAGAGCCGACTCTAGTAACATGCTAGATTGAAAGCTCCCTGAAGATAGGGCAAGGGATGGGTCTTATTCACTGCTGTATTCCTAGGATTCAATAAAGTACTTGGCACATAGGATTTCAATTAGTAAAATATGTTATATTAATGCATGATTGAATAAATAAATGAATGAATGAACATGGCTCTTACTTGTTTTCATGCACCCTATACCAGGGCGATATACTGATGTATACTTTGTGATGTGGCAACTCCTAAATATCTCTCACAGATTGAGAACTTCTATAATTAAAGGTAAAGTGGTCGGAGAGATAGCCTCAGACAAGGCTTCTACCACATAACAGGAAAGCCTACGCCCAGAAGTTTAGAAGCAAAATATACATTAAAACCAACATTTCTATTTTCTGGAAAAAGTAAATCCTTTCTGCTCAGTGAAGTTATTATACAGGACCAACATGATTCAATCAATCTCTGGCCCTTCCTCTCTATTTTTAGATACCTTGGTTAAGTAGACATTTGTTTGTGTCAAAGCAAGTAATAAATTACAACATTATAGTGCACTATTATTTAGCAAATATGGTTATCATTTACTGCGAACAAAAGACAGTATAAAAGGGTGTGATTGGCTAAGGTGAATTTTTTTCTAAACAGGAAGGAGGGCAGAAAGGCTACTTTCTGAAGATTATACAAAAATAACATATTTTATAAACAGCCCTTCTTCTAGGCCTAGTAGACAGAATGATCCTTTGCATGAAAAGTCTTAGATCCCAAGATGCATAACTAATACGATACCTTTTTGCCACCATACCCACAGTACATTAATTTCATTTAAAATGCACTGACCATACAGGATAAATTGATTTCACTTTATATGGGTTTGACAGCCATGTTTATTGTGCAGTGAAATGTACTGTAGCTTCCAGCTGACAATATCCATCAACACAGGGCAATATGCTGACTGCTGGGCCAGATGAAGGCATACATTACTCTGGAAGTGAAACACTCATTCAGATACAACAGTGTCTTCTCCTGAGGATCACCATGGTAATTTATGATGCCCTCAGTGCCATTACTTTACAACTGACATGGATTCAGCAATTTATATACTGACATGCATTCACATAAAAGGAGACAGGTTTGTGGAGAATGTCAGATGCAAAAACATTTCAATATTATTCTGAGTTAACTGCTATGCCACAGGTGATTAACATTTGAGACCTGCTTTTACTGTTGTAGATTTCTCTCCACCTCTAGCAAAACCAAATAGTCAGCTTCCATTTATTTCTTCATTTAAAATACGTATTTCATCGTAAATGGGAAGTTTTACTGTCCCAAAGACTGACAGAGATCATAGTGGATTTTTAGATGCTAGCTTTGGTATAAACATTCTAGATTCTCTACTCCATACCAATTGAGTCTCCCAGATATGCCATACATATGCCCAGTCTCTCTCCCACTCATGCTATACCACAGTCTTCACATATCCTTCCTACTCTCTTCTACTTTACCAATTTCTACCTTTTTCTGAGGAACAGAGCTCAAGTCTGACCTCTACCCTGCACTGACCTTTTCCTTTCCTCCTACATCACATATTATCTTCAGGAGCTGAAGGACAAGGAATTGATTACACAGCAGTTCTCTGGGACTCACATGTAATGTTTCCAGAAGTTAAAAAATTCAAGCACAGTGCACAGAGCAAAAACACGAATTAAGAAGGGGAAGAATAGAAAATGCTTTAGATCATGTGCACATCACTTTTTTCTGGTCACCTCTTCTCTCTTCCAGGAGTGAACTACAAATGAATGGGGACATCCTAAGCTAAACTAGAAATGTTGTATCAGATGAATTAAGATTTGGGAAGAAGAGATTTACCCAGGGAGGCCAACATTTGAAACTACCTTTAAATTGAATCTGATACCCAATCAACTACAACAGCGACTTTTAACACCACACAGATTGCAGTACCCAGATCCCTTTGCAAAATCATAACTTGGAAAATGTTTTCCTGTTTTCCCTTCTCCCACTCTTCCTATTTTTGCCCCCTTCCTGTCCTATCTCCCAAATATGTAGTACTCTAACGCTATCTTACGACTATGCAAATTATGCCCAGGAGGTCACTCTCCTTAATTAGAAAGTCAATGAAAACAACAACAACAAACCAAATTTGCATGTAAAAATGGTCTCACCTTTGCTTTCACCACCACCACTAACATCCTAGAAAGGGAGTCTATCCTTCCCTAGATTTATAATATCTGAATTAACACCTAGGTAATGTACAGAAAATACAGTAATATAAACCACAAATGCCCCACAAATACATATTGAAGGTTTCTGCTATTCTGTCTTTTCCAAGTGACTATGCCATATAAGACTCATATGGAATTCATTGAAGCATCCATATGAGTACTATGCAGAAATATGTTTTCAACAAATATTTCTTGAATATTTTGATAGAAAACATCTCCCAATGTTACTTTTTTTTTTTTCATTTAAAGCTGACAACTTATCTATTACTTGAATTTACAATCTAAGTTTGAGTTAAACTTAGATTCAGAATTTTAAGAAAGTATTAGAGGCTACAAAGTCAAAAGAACATTTAGAAAGTGTCCCTAAACTTTGCTTCTGAAACAAAATGGTTAAAGAATTGTTGCCGCAGTAGAAATACATATGATTGTATGTGTGTGTGTATAAATTCAGAAATTTAAAAATGGAAATTATGTATCTGGAAAACCCTTATAAATAGATAAGAAAAATTTTATAGCATACTATAAATTGTTTTCAAAAGGTATACTATTAATCTCTGTATCTGAAGTCTAAAATTCACTTTGTTATAATTAATTTTAAAAATCTGCATATTGTATGATTTCATTCTGCTCCATTCATCATTAAGTGCAAAAAACCAAGTATTTCATTCTTAAATAGCCAATAGTCTGCATCAGAATCCAGAACTTGGAATGGCTCATAATTCTATGAGGCAGTTTCTTCTCCTTTTAATAGCAGAGGAGTCATTTGTGAGTTCAGCATATGATTTTTCATGGAAAGCAGTTAGAAGCCTAGACCCACAGCTATGTACCTGGAGACGGCTTTCCAGCTGACCTAAAAGCCTTTAATTGCCAGCAACAGCAGTCCCAAATGACAGTTGCTGAAAGGCCAAGAGATCAACAGCACCACAGTAGGCTTCAAGGGAAAGCAAGGTCCCTGTACGCCAGGAGAGGCTGCTCTGTACAACTTCCCCTAGAAGGCTCAAATTGGTTAATTCATCCTTCATCTCAGTTTGTGTAAAAGCAAACTTTTGGTTAGATTAAAGATAGTTAATCTGCAGAGAGAAAATAGAAATTGCCAAGGCAAATATCTCCTTAGAAAGCTGTGATTTGAATGATTTAAAGAGAAGACAAAATTGAGTTTTTCCAGGTGGGTTGGAAAGAAGGCCAGTTTCACCATCATGGCCTCTGGCAATGGTCCTGAACTAATCTTGGAGAGGCCCCTTCCTGGTTAAATTCCAAGGGATATCGGAGTGAATGAGTGAGTGCCTGGTGCACATATAAAGTTATTCCTCAGGGGAATTCTGGTTAATTCTATAATGTGCCTATGAATAATTTATTTATGTATTAATTCGATAAACACTTCTGACACATTTCATATGTACCCAGCATTGTGATGGGGTATACAAAGATAAATAACACGTGTGCTTTGTTTTTAAGGAATTTGGTCCAATGGGAGAAGACACATAAATTAAAAATTACAAACGATGCTAACAGCGTTAATTTAAAAATACTATTACAGCAGGGAAACTAAGCTACTAACACAATTGGAGTGGACAGAGATGAATATTACGGAGGCTTCAGAGTTGAAGCGGTGCTTGAGCAGCATCTTAAAGGAGAAGTAATAATTTACCAGCAGGTATGAATGTGAAACTATTTTGGGCTAGGAAATCAGTGTGAGGAAAGGCACAGGGTTATAAAAAAAAAGCAAAGGACATTTTAGGGAATAAAAAGAAGCTGGCGATGGCTTGGGTTTATGTAAAAAAAAAAAAAAGAGGGGAGTACTAAGAGATGAAATTAGAAAAGTAAATAGGGACCAAATTTGCTAAGCACCTTGAATGCCAAGCTAAGAAGTCTTTTAAGGTTTTTAAGCGAAGAGTAACATGGAAAAATATGTTCTAGAAGAGATCAAAATGGAAAACTAAATGAGAAATTACCACTGAATAGTCTCAATGATTACCAGTTAATTGATAATAAAGAATAGAATAGAGAAAAAATAAAGTGACTACCTCTTCAAGGGCCCATTAAAACTTACATTTTGTCAGATAGAATTAATGTGATACATGCAAAATATTGGCACAAAAGGTTCTATTATAAAATCAAATTCTGGTAATAGCAGAATAGCTCATATCAGACCTATCCTCCAACAGATAATAAATATAAACTCTGAACAAAATATGAAAAAAAAACCCATAGATGTTGAAGATTCCTGAGAGCTACCAAAATTAAACAGAAACTGGAGTGGATTCCATCCTAGAATGAATGGCATTTTACTAAATGAAATTCTGTTTTCATAGTTTTTCCCATGAAGACACTTCCTGGTTTTCATAGCATGGAGTGGCTAGAATGCAAATAGAAAGTCAGTTAATTAGCTTAATGTGTCAGAAGACAGAGTTTGAACTTACAGGTGGCTGCTAACCCCTGAACTTGCCATGTATTTGGAAGACTCAAGTGAACCCAATGAAAAACAGAGCTGTGTATCTGGAAAATCTGAAAAGAGATTTCAGCTGATGCCCTTTGCAAGTGAAACAGAATTTGAATTGGAATCCTATCAAGTTAGAAAGAATTCATAAACACCTTGGGCTTTCCACTGAAACTCCAGAGGGGCAACTTCTTAGGAATAAATTCAATATGCCAGGACTAAGGATTTGCCCTAAGACTAAAAACAAAATTAAAAAAGACTCTCCCTAACAGTGCAAAAACTAAGTTTCCACAAGTTCAACGTGTGCAGCAGGTAATTTAACTGCTTCCTGCCCCCAAAATTAAAATTTTTCAGAGGAAGATAATAGAATACAGAGTATCTACAAAGGATAATCCACAACATACAATATATAATAAAAAAGTATGAGTTGTACAAACAACCAGGAAAATGTGACTCAGAGATCAAAAATTAAAAAAAAATAAAAATAAAGGAAGAAAAATACTGGCTGAAAATTACCTGAATTTGGTGAGAAATATCAACTAAAAGGTTTAAGACATTCAGAGAAATGCAGGCCAAATAAATACAAACAAAACCACACCTAGAAACTAGCTAAACTACTGAAAACCAAAGACAAAGAGAAAATTCCAGAGAAAAGGGACATGTTACTTACGGGGAAACAAAATTACAAATAAGGGCTGATTATTCACTAGAAGCAATGAAGACTAGTAGACTATGGAACATCTTTATAATGCTATAAAAGGAAATAAATTCAGAGTTTTATCCAGTGAACATATGCTTCAAAAATGAATATGAAATATACTCTCAAATGATTAAAAGCTAAAAGAATGAGTTACCAGCAGACAAACACCAAAAGAGATATTCAAGGAAATTATTCCAGAGGAAAAGAAATAACACTCAATAAAAACCAGATATACAGAAAGAAAGGAAGAATATCAAAAATTATTTGTGACCATTTTTCTTCTCTGGATTTCACTAATAAACAGCTAATTGTTTAATGTTTTTAAAAGGCAAGGAACTATTTCATACAAAATATAACATTGTATTGTGGGACTTATAACATATAAAAAGGTGAAATATGGAACAATAATAGCATATTACCACAAAAGATGAGGGTATAAATAGAATTAGATTGTTAAAGATTGTAATATTTTACATGAAGTGGTAAAATTTTAACTGTAAGGATACTCAATTAAGGTTTCATAGTGAATCCTTAGAAAAACCAATTTAAAAAAATACAAAGAGGCCAGGCGAGGTAGCTCCTGCCTGCAATTTCAGCACTTTGGGAGGCAGAGGTGGGAGGATCTCTTGAGGCCAGGAGTTCAAGACCAGCCTGGGCAACATACTGAGACTCTGTCTCTACAAAAGGTTAAAAAATTAGCTAGGTGTGGCGGCATGCACCTGTAGTTCCAGCTACTCAGGAGGCCGAGATTGGAGGATTGCTTGAGCCCAGGAGGTTGAGGCTGGGCCACTGCACTCCAGCCTGGGTGATGGAACAAGACTTTGACTCAAAACAAAAAACAAACAAAGTAAAAAATACAAAGAAGTATAGCTAAAAATCCACCAGAGTACTTCAAACAAAAGCTTAAAAAGGGATTCAATTAACACAAAGGAAGGCAGAAGAGGAGAAATAGAAGATGAAAAACTGAGGGAACAAATGCAAGTAGTGAAAAAGTACTAAAGTGTAAGACCTAAGCCCAACAAATTTAATAATTATATTAAACAAAAATAAATCAAATTATCTAATTAAAAGTCAGTGATTTCTCTGAATGGATGAAGAGTAAGAATCAATGAAACAGAAAACAGGTACAATAAAGACGACTTACAAAGCCAAGGTTAGAAATTTGAAAAGTACAATAAAATTAATAAATCCTAAGTAAGATGGGTCAACAGACAGAGAAGACAAAAATGCCAGTATTTGGACTGAAAGAGGAGATTTCACTGTAGATACTACCCATATTACAAAGATAAAAAGAGAATATTATAAATAACTTAATTTCAATAAATTTGACAACTTAGATAAAATGAACATATTTGTTGAAAGACACAAACTACCAAAATTCACCCAAGAATAAATAGAAAATCTGAATACACTGATAGCTAATAAATCAATTGAATTTATAACCAAGAACTTATCCACAAAGAAAATTGAAGCCCCGAATGGTTTCACTAGAAATTCTTTCAAACATTTAAGGAAAATAAGAATAATATTGCATAAAGGTATGAAAGTAGAGGAAGAAGGAACACTTCTTAATTAAGTTTATGAGGCAGCATACCTTGACAGAGGTTTGAGCGTAAGTGCAAAATTTTAAAATAAAATGTTAACAAATTGAATCCAGCCAAATGTAAAAAATAGATAATACATCATGACTAAGTAGAACTTATCTCAGGAATGTAAAATTGGTTTAATATTTGAAAATCAGACAATGTAGCTCATTACATTAACAGAACAAAGGGAAAGAAAACACATGATAATCACAATAGATTCAGAAAATGGTTCTAACAACATTCAATACTCAATCATGTTAGAAATGCTCAGGAAATTAGTATTAAAAGGAAACTTTCCCAGTCTGATAAAGGGCATTTAAGAAAAACCTACAGGTAACATCAAACTTAATAGTGAACTACCGAATGCTTTCTCTAAAAATGAAGAACAGGGTGAAGATGTCCACTCTCACTATTGTTAACCAACAATTAAAAAACTAAAAAGCTCATGCTTTATATTTTGGGAGGCTGAGGTGGGCGGATCACGAGGTCAGGAGTTCAAGACCAGCCTGACCAATATGGTGAAACCCTGCTCTACTAAAAATACAAAAATTAGCCGGGCATGGTGACGTGTGCCTGTAATCCCAGCTACTCAGGAGGCTGAGGCAGGAGAATGTCTTGAACCCGGGGGGCAGAGGCTGCAGTGAGCCAAGATCACGCCACTGCACTCCAGCCTGGGCAACAGAGCAAGACTCCATCTCAAATAAAATAAAATAAAATAAAATAAAATGCATTCAAATTATAAAGGAATAAATAATGTCATCTGTTTATATATAATTGTTTACATAAAAAATCCTAAGGAATTTACAAAATACTAGAACTAATAAGTGAATTAACAGTATTGCAATAAACAATAAAAAATACAGAAATCAATCATATTTCTTTATACTAGCAACAGTTAAAAAATAATATTCAAATTTGTATTTATAATAGTATCAGATAATAAAATACTTGGGAATAAATTTAACTGGAAAAAGTGTTCAAGACATCTACACTGAAAACAAAACAACATTTGTAACTTAAAGACCTAAATAAATGGAGGAATACACCATGTTCCTGAATCAGAAGACTCAATATTGTTACAACGTTATTGTTCCCAAATTTATCTACAGATTCAACCAAATTCCAATAAAAATTCCTCAAAGTTTTTTTCGTATAAGGTGACAAACTGACTTTAAAATTTATATGAAAAATAAAACAGTAGGACAAACTAAAACAAACTTGAAGAAAATTAGAGGATTCAAACTACCTTAATGAAAACTAAGGCTGTTAAAGTGGAAAATGATAGTTTTTTCAACAAATACTGCCAGAAAAAGTTGATAGATACATTGGAAAAAAATCCTGGATCTTGTATCACACATTATATCCAACAATTGGAGATGAATCATGACTTAAATCAAGAAAGAAAAAACTATAACACTCCTTTAAATATACATAAGACAATATTTTAGTGACTTTAAAGTAAAATGACTCTTAGATACAACATATAAATTACTAAATATACAAGAAAAATGTTAAATTGAACTTTATAAAAATTAAAACTCTGCTTACCAAAAGTCACTGTTAAGAAAATAAAATGTCAAAGCACATACTGGAAAAAATATTCAGAACACACATATCTGACAAGAACTTGCATCCAGGATATATAAAGAATGACCAAAAAAATCTAATTTTAAAATGGACAATAGACTTAAATGAACATTTTACAAAAAAGGATATAGTTATGGCCAATAAGCAGATGAAAAGGTATTCCCTATTATTAATCATCAGGAAAATGCAAATTGAAACCACAATGAGATGCATTTCACTGGAATGGCTTAAGTGCTAAATGTTGGCAAGGATAGGGAGCAACTGTAACTCTAATATACTGGTGGTGAAAGTATAAAACAGCATAACCATTTTCTGGCAATTTCTTATAATTAAAATGCATATTTATGTATGACCCAGCAAACAAATTAAAGCTTCTGTCAAAAATAGACTTATATAAGAATATGATAGCAGTTTTATCAATAATAGAAAAAAGGAAAATAACTGGAGAATGAACAAATTGTGATATATCCATACAATGGGATACTACTCAAAATAAAACTGTTGTAACTCTAAGTTTAAAAAAGGCAAAAATGACAACCAAAAAAACCCCACAAAATAAAGCAGAAAACCAACCATCCAACAAATAAAATGCTCTTTTTTTTTTTGAAAGGTTCTTTTTTCTGTGGACCTGAAAAGTAGGTGACATAGTCAGGTCATTGTGAACTCAAAGATAATCTCATTTACTAAAATGAATTATTAAGAAGAGCAAAAAACTATAATTGATTGCTTATGAAGAGAAAGAGACATTAAGTATCACTATTGGGTTGCTTGATGGAACTGTTGACAATCACAATATTTCAGACTACTTCATTTTATTAATAGAATAGTTTATTTTCTCCTGTGGGATTCTGAAGAGTCACACAATACATTTGATAGTCCCTTATTTGGGTTATTAGAGAAAAATGATACTGAATGCATTAGAAACAAAAATGTAGACGGTGAAATTTTAGAAGGGGATTGAAATTAGAAAAGAAAGTATTGATACTACACAGATTTGATTTTTCACCATATTTATCCTACCAAATTTATCTTAAT
Source organism: Nomascus leucogenys (assembly GCF_006542625.1). Classification (NCBI taxonomy): domain Eukaryota; kingdom Metazoa; phylum Chordata; class Mammalia; order Primates; family Hylobatidae; genus Nomascus; species Nomascus leucogenys. The sequence continues at coordinate 76,937,318 of NC_044395.1, forward strand.
ACAATAGAGGTCCAATTCATTGTGTTGAAGTAATGGCTGATAGATGTCTGTCTATGATTATGGAAACCTACTGCTAACTTCTCATTCCTGTTCTGCCAGAATGTGAACTTACTTTCATTATAGGAAGGCTGCTTGGATTTCAAATTTGATTTCTTCTTGCAAAAAAAAAAAGAAAAAGGATTTGGCTATCCTAGTGGTTTATTTGGCAGGCAAAATACATTCCATGGCTGAGCAAGAGCCTTAATCATTAAGGAAGTGAGGAAGTGATGTGTTCATCTTCTGAGAAGAAGAAATGCCAGAGGTGTAGAGTACGCTTTGTTCTCTATATCTTTTATAAAAATTACCTAGATAGATTAGCAAAGAGTGATCTAGTGACAGGTGAAATGACTTAAGGAAGGCAAATGCAAAATATGGATATGCAATTCTTCCAAGCTAGCGATTGGTGAATATATAAGAGACAATGGTACAGGAACAAAAGATGAATTACCTGTGGTACTTTAATTAAAGTGTTAATTCTTCATTTGCTGAATGTTGAGGAAAACCATAAGTAAAGTTTAATATCTTTGTTTTCATCTTAAGGTTCTTTAGCCCTACTAAAAACAAATCCCTATTTACTTTAACTGTTGAAGCTATCTACATCAAGAAATTCACTAAATAAACTAGAGAGAGAGAGAGGATGACAGTGTGTGTGTGTGTGTGTGTGTGTGTGTGTGTGTTTAAGAGAGAGAGAGAGACAGACATGAATAGAAAGGCCTAGTTATATACAATGTACACATAAAAAATTCCATTGGGCACTTTGGAAACAAACTTTTTATTTTTATTTATTTTATTTTATTTATTTATTTTTGAGACAGAGTCTCACTCTGTCACCCAGGCTGGAGTGCAGTGGGGTGATCCTGGCTTACTGCAACCTCCACCTCCTGGGTGCAAGCGATTCTCCTGCCTCAGCCTCCCGAATAACTGGGATTATTCGGGATTAGACATTAGCCACTGTGCCCAGCTAATTTTTTTTTATTTTTATTTTTAGTAGAGACAGGGTTTCACCATGTTGGCTAGGCTGGTCTTGAACTCCTGGCCTCAAATGATCTGCCTGCCTTGGCCTCCCAAAGTGCTGGAATTACAGGCGTGAGCCACTGCTCTCAGCCGGAAACAAACATTTCATTAATCAGAGTACCAAAGTATTTCTTTAAAGAGCAATTTACCTTTTTGATAGACTAGGCCAGAGGTCAGTTTCTAGGACAGGAACACCAGGTGTGCTAAGTAACTTTGCATAAAATAATATTTACAAAGTGCTTTCACTAATTACATTATCTTCATCCTCATTACTATCTTTTAAAATGGGTAGGAAGGCAGGTATCTTTTCACCCACTTTACGGATGAGGAAAGCAAGACTCAGAGACATGATAGCACCTTCCTCTGATTAACTGGTTGCTGGTAATACGAAGCAGAGCCAGATCTAGAACCTAGATCTTCTGACTGTCAGCCTAGTACATCACCCCTTCACCAAAACGACCCCAATCACTATTCAGCAATCTGAAATAACTCTGAATTTCAAAGCCCACCATTTCATGGCTGGAATATTATTTTCCCCCTTTAAGGATGCCACTTCCCTGCCCAGCTAAGCACATTAGAAGAGCCCATTACCAGTTATGAAGTTCATGCCACTGTCTAATTGTTCTCTGAAGTACTGCCCCGCCAAAGATGCAAGGGCATGTAGAGAAAGCACTAAGGACTAAAATTATAGCTGGGATTAAAACAATGCTAAATTAATGCATTCCTTGGTTACAGGATTATGAGCAAGTGTTATTGTGGATAAGACTTCTATTTTTTTTCTATTAGAAACTCCATTCTCTTTAAAAGATCAACAAGAGGAACCAAAGGGAATTCCCTAAGGTCAGCTCTGAGGAAACATAAACCTCTAATTCAATAACTCTGCTACTGCTCTGAAAAAGGGCTTTATTATTGCAACATCCATATGGAGCCAATTGGACATTAATGACTAATCAATCCCTCCCCTTTCTATTCTACTTAAAGTGTCACAAACCATGTTTAGATTAGCCCATTTCCTGCTTAGGATTGCTCAAGATGTCTTTTGTTCTTTCAGGACCAGCCTGATGGAGGCAGCTTAAACAAACACACGACCGGAGTGGCGCAGGAGTTATAAAGTGCCATATGTGAATGAACAAAGGGGCTATACTAAAGCCTTTTGTGGTATTTGTTAATGTTTTTCATCTGAGCTTAAAAAGGCTTAATGACTTTGTGGTGAGCTGATGCATGTGGCTCGTGGCTTTGCAAAATGAAGGAAATTCTAACCAGTGATATACCAGTCTGTATTTTCAAGAGTCTCTTGCTTTCAGTTTTGATGCCTGTGTTTACTTTTTTAAAAATTCTCAAGTAATATTTACTTTACACAGATAGCTAAACAGAGTCCTTTATCTTATTTCAACTACAGAATCCCAGGGCAGCTGGGATAACTTATATTCTTTATTTTAATGACCTGAAGGGAGCATAGAGCATCAAATATCCCACTTGTTATCTATATGCTGTATTTATACATAGAAGGCGGGCCTACAAGCTGTTGCGCCCAAGTGAAAAGGCATCATTTAAGTTTGAACCAGAGACCACTGAGGTTGAAATAAGGCAATAACAAGTTCTGGTTTCCTAAGTTTTCAGGACAACTGGGCTCAGGTTCAAGAAGATGCCCTTGGAGAATAATGAGGCTGATAAAAAGCTGGTAGACTGAATAATTCGTGTTGTTCAGCAGCTTTTGGCTTTATCCAACCCTAGCTCCTGTCATAGACTCTATGTGAAATTAAGAAGTGCAAAGCAAGATGAAGCATGTCTCAGGAGTTAGTTAACAAAGATACTACTAAATTCATCCTCTCATTTCAATCTTTATCGATTGCCTTAGCCTTCACTATCTTTGCTGGACTATTATAAAAACTAGCCTTCTGGCTGATATTCTTACACCCAGTTTTAAATCCTTTAACCTCCACTTAAATACCTCCTCCTAATTTCAGCCAGAATGATCTGTCACAAATGCAATTCAGACTAGGCCACTGCTATATTTAAAACACTTCAATGGCTCCCTCATGCCCACAAGATGAAGTTCACACTCCTTAGTACAGTACGGATGGCTCTCCATGACCTGGCCCTCTAACTATGGCTCCAGTACCAGCTCTGGCTACTCTGCTTGGAACATTTTTTCCGTCACAACACTGAACTACTTCCAGTTCTCTACACGCTGTGTTGTGTGTGTACATACTAGGAATCTAAGTTTTCTCCTTTCCTGAAATTACCTGGCCATCTTGCAATCATGCATTATTGAAGACTCGTCTCAGGGATTATTTATCCCATGAAAGTCTTACCTGGTTGCCAGGTTAGAATAAGTAGCTTAGGCTCTGACAGGTGGCACCCTATGCGTACCTCCATCTTAACATTTGCCATATTTTATCCAAATTACCAGTTTTATGTACCTACTTTCTTTTCTCAACTATGTATCCCAAAACAGTGATGACTGCATTGTGTCTTATCCTTAGCTGCTTATCCTTATCCCCAGGGTCTAGTAGCCAGGATGGCATAAGGTAAATACTCAAATGCTTACTAATACAGTACAGTGGACATCTTCAACAGTGAGAATTTTAGAGTGAGTCTCTAATGCCCACATGTTCTATTAGAACCTGGGAATTTCTGAAATCAGATCTTGTAGAAATTTAATTTTATTTCTTATGTTCTGTTAAGTGTCATTTCTTGAAACATCTATAAAATAAGAATAATTTTGATGTGGAAAAATGTACCCATAGTTGTTGTGTGGGACTCAGAGATTATTGGCTCCAATCTTACTTCTTTGATTGACTAGCCATACTGTACAGTTCTGAGATGCCAGCCTCCCTACTTCTAGAAAAACCTTGGAAGGATGATAAGGCATGTCTGAGATTTTTGGAAATATTAAGTCTGAAAACTATTCTAATGATGTAGGGTGTGTGTAAATATATCCATATATATATATATACACACACATATATATGTACTGTATTCAAGTAAGCATACAATGGGACTTTCCTTAAATAGCAGATTCATTATAAAATAGATAAAACACGCTCATTGAATTAGAGAACTCTAACAGGAGATGGATGTTAAAGATTACCTAATCCATACTCCTCATTCCAAATGAGGAAACTTTGAGGTTTAGAGAGATTAAATTGTCCAAGTCTGACATTTAATAAATGGCAAAAATCACAATGGGCACTCAAATGTAACTATCCCCAAATTTCACACTTTCCATCAGAATGAATTTCTTCAACAGTCAGCTGAATTGTTTCAATGGCATCCAAACTTAGCTTTTAAAACTCCTAACATGATTAATTTAACTGGCCTCTCTTCTTCATTTCATTTGTCTGGGGAATCTGTATTTTATTAGAATGGAAAATGCAGATTATGGGAGTAGCAGAAACTAATTATTTTTTTAAGGTTAGGGTTGAGGAATGAACAGTACTGAAAGGAGATCACTCAAGGATTTTAGAGATCAATCCAACCTGATGGGCCACCAATACTTCGTCACCCTGAGAACTGGTGAAAGTATTTGAAAAGTGCCTAATATTTCTGTGGTTTAAAGGATTAAAAACACTTTCACAGTTTCCATTTCTAATTAAAATTTTCTGCTTTTTAATGAGAACTATAGGAAAAAGCTAATCCAACAAAGGCAACCAATTTAGTCAGCTCATCTTGGAGAAAAACAGGAGGCAGTATGGCTCAGATGCCATAGAGACAGATCTAGGTTTGAACTGTTGATCTGATCTTTCCTAGCTAAGTAGCCTTGGATAAATTGTTTTCTTTCTCTAAACTGTACTTTCATCTTTCTATAAAAGAGAGCAATAATTTCTACCTTGCAACATCTTTGTGAGAAATAAATGGGCATACATGTAAATTTCCTAGCACAGTGACTGGAACCCAATACCTACTCACTAAGTAGTAATTCCTTTTAGAAATAGGTAGCAGTAATAATGGCAACAGAAGTAGTAGAATGCTTATTCCGGTACCAAGAACATAGGAGGTGCTTAACTCATATGTGTTCCCTTTGTAGACTTTCCTCATACCTGGGTGATGTTTGCTATATTTTACATTCTATTCTTCATGTAGTCACTAAATAAACCCATAAGTTAACGGAAGAATGCAATTTACTCCTTAATGAAGCCTCTCTTCTTCCCAAATGCTAAAAATAGATTTCAAAAGGTTCTCTATGTTATAGACTAAAATACAACGACTAGGCATAAGGCTCAACCGAGAAAGACCATCTCACCTCTCCGCAGTTCCCATACATGCGAACAGAAATCAGACATACTGTTCATACAGAGCCAGAAGAAAAGAAGAGACCATTATCTTGTGAACCTACAGATCAGCTTTTTTATAAAGGACTCATTGGAATTACAAAGGATTTGAATTATTGACTATGAAATTATAATAAATGGAGGGCAATGAAGTTTCAGAGACATTTGACAATTGTTTTTCTTCTTCCCCACAAACAGGTCTGTAGCTCTCCAGCATGGAGCAGCTATTATCCTGTTTATTTTGTCCCTGTGTAGGATCAACCTTCCCACAGAAGAGTCAGCTTATATTGAAGCACCATGAGCAATTTCTCCACCACCAAAGCAAAAAATACATTGATGCCAGTAAGCTTCAATTTGCATTTCTAATATAAATTTAAAATGATTGAACATATTTCTTATGAAATGCTTTTTTCCAGGTCTGAGACTTGGGATATTACATTTTTGTTCAGAGTTATATGCCATAGCCTATTCCTAAATGTAGCAGTTTATAGTACATAGCAAATGACGATGCATTCTTACATAAACTTTCCCCTCTGGTACTATGACCTAACTTTGGCATCATCGTGTCTCAGGTGTAAATATCCATTGAACAAAAACAATTAAAAAAAAACCCCGCACTCCTAAGTGAGAGGCAAAAGTACAAGACTGATCTGTGAGGCATCGATCAGTCACAGTAGACAGTGAAAATCATACTTACTTGCATCCAGGAGGAGAGGAGGAAAGGAGTTATTTCTAGTACGTGTTTGAATGAAAACCCACCTAACACCTGCTAAGCTTTCTCATGTTATAACATGGAAAGATATCCACTTGAACATCCTCTCTGAAATAATATTAAAGAGAGCAGAGGAATAAAGTGACTAACAGATCTCCAAAAGCAACCTAACTACTGCATTTCCATTATTCTTAACCTCTCTAGTCTAAATCAGTCTTGAATGATTAAAGGTTAGTGCATACTTATTTGGTGGTAAAGTCCAAATTCCTCAGCCTGGTAATCAAGGCACTCCTTAATATGGCACCCATCTATTTCTGTAGCATACTCAATTCGACAAATATTTATTAATTGCAAGTATGCGCAAGGCTTTGTGTTGGGCTTAGTGGAGAAGACAAAGATGAAAAAGACGATTCTTCCCTTCTGGAGCTTTCCTATGAACGTCTATCTGCTTAATGTCTGTGTCTGCTTAGATTATTCCCTCAACTGAAAGCTTTTCCTCTTCTCTTTGCTTATCCAAACCTAGGCTTATCTCCAGCTACACTTCTATCAGGTTTTCCAGAACCATTGCCGTCCACAAAGCTTCCTCCTCTAACTAGCAGTTCTTTTCTGTTTCTTTAACGATGTACTTGAACATTTAATACCTTAAACTGCTTTGCTTTTTATGTGTACTAAGCTTGTAATCCCAACTACATTACCAGCTCTTGAAGAATATAATGTGGTCTATATTTTTTAAAAAAACCTTTCCCTCCATGCCCATAACAGTATGGTGTTATGAGATAATCAGTAAATTATAACTTGGTTGAACATATGGGTAAAACTGAAGATTGGGAGGCCATGAGTAGGGACAGATCCTGGTTAGAAAGACCTGGTTCCTAGCACCGGAGATTCAGTCTACAGAGACCCACCTCTGAAGAGACTGAAAATAGACAGCAGATAGTGAGTGCAGGCAGTGATAGACAAGCAGAACCAAACAAGAAAAGGAATCTAGAAGGAGATATTAAAAAACAGTCATGCATTGCTTAATGATGGGGATACCTTCTGAGAAATGAATCGTTGGGCAATTTTGTCATTGTACAAACATCATAAGATGTACTTACCAAACCTAGATGGTATAGTCTACTGTACACCTAGGCTATATGGTATAGTCCATTGCTACTAGACTACAAACACATACAGCATGTTACTGTACTGAATACTGTAGGCAATGGCAACACAATGATAAGTATTTGTGTAATTTGTTTAAACATACTTAAACATAGACAGAGTGCAGAAAAAATATGGTATTGTACTCTTACAGGACCACCATCATATATGTGGGCCATCATTGACTTAAATGTCATTAAGTGGTGCATGACTGTATAAGAACACCTTGGTTAAGAAAAGATAGGAAGTCAGTAACAGAAACTGGGGGAGGACTGGGTGGGTACTGACTCTTTGGAACAAGTTAGAAACACAGTTATCAGAACTTGAAGAAAAGGAAAGGGCCAATTGATCAAAGTTTGGTCTCAATTCCAATCCTGACCTTAAACAGAGAGAATTTAAAGAACATTCATAACTAGCCTGATGCTCATTAAATCCCATTTCCTTAAGGTTAGGCTGAATTCCACAGCTTGCAGGTAGAAAGTCAAGTGGCTCTTACCGCCAGGAGAGAAGAATCTGGGCAAGGTCCACAATCTCAAAAGCTACAGTCAGTCCAAATATGTCGGACGGAACTCTATCAGTCAGGGTTTAATCTAATGTGTTGGTTTATGTGAAGCAGACATACATACTGCTGAGGAAGCAAGGACTGATTTTGCAGTCCCATCGGGAACATATGCTAGCTATCCTTGTCTTGGGTCTAATTTTCATGGTAGATAGTATTAATCTTTCATTGCTCAGTTGCTGTAGCAATTTGGAGAAGTACAGTCATTACTCAGTATCTGAAAGAGATTAGTTCCAGGACCCCCTACAGATACCAAAATCCTCAGATGCCCAAGTCCCTTATGTAAAATAGTGTAGTCCTTGCACATAACCTATGCATATCCTCCCACATACCTGAAATAATCTCTAGATTACTTATGTTACCTTATACAATGTAAATACTATGTAAATAATTGTTACATTGCATTGCTTAGGAAATAATCACATGGAAAAAGTCTGTACATGTTCAGTACAGAGACAACCAGCCATTTTTTTGTGTGAATATTTTTTATCTACAGTTGATTGAATCTACAGATGCAGAACTTGCAGATACAGACAGCAGACTATATTTCTATGTGATTCAGTAATGACATAGTCATTTCTTCCCCAGGGTAAAGAATATTCAGTCAGAAAAGTAGATTTTTTTTGTGGTAATTATTCACACTGCCATTGACACTTCTTTAGAAAAGGCAGCCCAATGAGAAACCAGCTATCTGGTAGGGCTAGATTCCTCACTAAAGAGAGGCTGGGTCTTTGATTGGCCTTTCTATCTTAAGCAACAATAAGCAGCAGGTTGAGTTCCTTTTATGGAGTATTAGGAGATGGAGTTATACAAGAATCTTGACATTTCACTATCTTGCCCCATCAAGACTATACATCACTTGGAGGGTTCAATGGAAATTGTTTTCTACCAACATTAAAAGTTATTTGGGAGCTTTTAAGACACAGCAAATATATTTCTTTAAGAGAAGTTTATTTGCTTGTTTAAGAGAGCTGCACTTTATATATAGTGCTGATATAAACTGGTGCACAGGATCCTCTAAAACTGTTTATATCCACAGTAAAATACATTTTTGTGATACTCATACAACAGAGTTAGTCCAGAGCCCAGGGCTTTGTGGACTCTGCTTATATCCCAGCCTGTGTGGCTGTTACTCCTTTTCACCAGGTCTTGGGCCTCCCTCACTACCTATCCTGGCCTTAGTCACCAGTTTGCTGATTCCATAGAGATGCTATTGCCTATTCATTTCTCTGAAATGCCTGGACACCATTTTGGGTAGCTATGGAAAGCCAGACCCATATGCCCACAGCATAGCTCTAGTTAATGTTTCCTCTGATTTACCTGAGTCTTATCTTTTTACATGTATAATTTCTCATCTTTTATTCTTGGTATCTAGTAGTTGAATACCTTCTTGGGCAAAGGCATGTCATCTCTGATATAATTACACAATAATTGTATTTATTTTGATTATTGCATCATCCCTAATTGATACTTATTATACTCTAGTTGCCTTGAAGGTGAATGGTTTCAATTATATAGCAGTAAGTAAAATAATAAAGTTTTAAAAACCATCAACTAGAAACCATCTAGACCAACTTCCTCATTGACAGATGAGAAAATTTAGGGGAAGAAAATGACTTGTCAAGGATGGAATAACCAGAATTTAAGTCTTCTAGCCCTTAAGCAAATATCTGAAGGGGTGTCAAATGAAGAAATGATAAGTTTTATTGGTAGGGTCTAGAAGTCAGACTAGAACCAATGGGTAGAAATTACAAGAAAGTGAGGCAACTTTAGTTATAAATTGTTAACAAACAGCTAATTGAATTAGGACGAGCCTCTCAAGAAGTGGTCAGTATTCTGTCTTCAGACTCTCAGAGGCATTTGAACAGATGTAAAACAACTACTTGTCAGGGTTATGAGAAGTGATTTCTTGGCCTGAATTACAGATTTGATGACCTCTCTCCTTTATTTCAAATCTGAGAATCCAAGAGTTGCAATGTGAAGCACTGTATTCTGGTAGGCTTGAACTAATGATCTTTACATTCCAAAGTATACGCAGTTATAGCATTTAAATCCCACCCCAGATTAGGCTAAAGTTTGCCTCTGCTGCCTTGAATGAGTTGTGTATCATAGAGTCAATCTTTTCTACCAGGAATAAGGAACTAGGGAGGGTAGGGGAATGAGGAAAGCTTCAACAGTTTCCAAGTATATGGATCAAAGAATGAGCAGGATTTTTAAGAGAGGGCATTCATATTAAGCAGTGTGTTTTAAAGAAAAGAAGAACTATTGCAATCTCTGCTATTTGTCTTAAACAAAGAGCTTAAGCTGACAATAATAAAACTATCCTGAGATACAAAACTTAGAAGCAGTTGGAGCTACACACACACACACACACACACACACACACACAAATAAAGCTTCAGAAGGGTAAGGTCATCTTGGCTGTGTTCCAGTTCACAAATTCAGTATAAATCTATAAAATGCTTCTGAAGAAATGTGAGAGCAATAGTCCCAAAAGGGGGTATTCTTGGTACACATATCTATTTCCATTTGAATCAATGCAAAGTTTTAATATATGGAGGACAGCACATCATTCCAGTTCTGATCCAGGGTCCAACAGTCTGGCCAAATACAATCCCTTTCAGAGCTCATCCATAAATGCTAGGCTTATCTTTCACTATGGCCGAAATCAAAATGAGGTACAACCTCCCAAAAAGGCTGGGACAGAGTAACTGATGTGAAAATTGTTTTAAAGGTGTTAGAAGAATGTTTTCTTACTCAAACCATACAGCAAAACAGAAACAAAAGTATCCCTTTAGAAACCCCAAGTATAAGAGAAAAAAGAAACAGGATTGAAAGAATGTATTTAAAAAGCCGAGTCTCAACTATTGTTGCTGGGGGAAAGGAGAGCAGAGAGAAAGAGGAGGGAGCCCATCTGTGAAAAGTAATTGGGAAATACTACTGGAGAGATCTTCTCATTAATAAAAAGAAAAGCTCAAGGAACATGAAAACTCAATTCAGCAAGTGGCACAAATACAACCTCTAAGCCATTACTCTCCTCTTTTACTTCTCTAAAAAAAACCCTAAATGGAACCTATGATTGATAGATCATCTTTCTGATAAGAAATTCACTCAGTGTTTTATTAAGATTCTAATAATAATTGCAGACTTGGAAAGGACCTTAGATGAAGTCAAATCCAAAATACTTCTTTTAAAAGATAAAGAAACAAGCCCAGAGGTTCTTGTTTTTAGTCATTTAGCAAAGGAACTTCAACTCAAATCTCCCATTAAGCAGGCTAGAACTCTTTCTAGTCTGTAGGCAACCTTGAAATTAGGAGAGTTGGAATAAGAATTGCACTCTTGCCTAAGCAGAATAAGAAAAGGGGAAATGCCATACGAAAAGTCCATAAAAAGTTCAACAGCTGTTCACTATTCTTAATTATATGGTGACAGACTCAACTAATCAAGCCCTCTCTTCCTTACATGTCCTACATAGGAGCTAACAAATTATGTATACTCAATACATGTTAAGACTTCAACTGCTTCAAAGTATAACAAAACCTTAAACATGTTTCCTAAGTCCCCGGCACCAATGAATTTGTAGTTTTATAAATATCATGGTGAACAAGAAATGCTGTCTTGTCACATTCAAGCCAAATAACAGCTGGACTTTAAAAATAAAATTTTGAAGGCATTTGCCTTTTATATTTTTAATTTCTGTTTTCCTTGCCTATGGTTTTGTCATATGATTTTGATGAGTGGTTAATACACATCCACAGCTGCCTCTTTTGGTGACCTTTTCCTCACTGCCTCCAGGCTCAGGGCTATGAAGCATGTCTACAAGTTGCTTACTAAGTGATATTGTCATTTTCATGGCTGGCAGACATTTTTCTGGAAAGCCTAGTGGAAGCAGGGCCTCATCTTCTGGGTTGGCTTACTTTAGTCACTTCAGAAGCCCCACAGGAGGACGGGGTAGACATGGGGGGAGGGCACAGCCCCTTAAAATTGCTGTTCCAAAGCCAGAGGAAACCTGTATGGACTGAGGGAAAAGACATCCTGGGCCAGAGGCACAGAATTTACCTATCAACTCAGCCCCGCTAAGGAGCTCTCACTCCGAATCCTCTACAGAGCACAAAGAAGTCCCGATCTTCTTAGCACTTTTCTCCATGATAATTATGTATGTACATATTTCCCTTTTAATCTTCTGTCTTTCCTCACTAGACCATATGTTTAAAGAGGTCAAAAACATCTCTGCTTTGCTGCCCATCGTTTGTTTTAAGTCTAGTTTAGGGGCTGGCACATGGTAGGCACTCAAGAAATGTTGGCTGGTTGTTTTTTTAGACCAAAGACTAAGTGAAGGAGTAAATAATTTTTTTAGTTATTCTGATACTTTAGTTTCTTCTTAATCTTACTGTTATGGGAAATATGAAGGAATGAAGTAGAGAAAGTATCATGTGTACCTGTTATCTACTCTGACTTTAATATGAAGTGTAACTCCAGCAGACTTTGCAATCAGCTCAGCCTTGAACAGATGCCAGGATATATCCTGAAGTCAGCAGAAGGCTGCTACCCATGCTAGCAGTCCTCACAGAAGCACTGCACTTCGGTCAATATTAGAACAGGTAACTTGACTCCATTCATGAACCCCCAAAAGCACATGAGGTCTCAATGGCAACTTCTGGGCAAGCTTCTAAAGGGAGGTTTTCACATGCTCCTTAAGCTTCTGGGCCACTACAGCCCTTCTACTATGATACTCATCAGGCACTGCTGCTATGTGTGACAGAGTAACATGAGAGCTGGTGTATGGCATTTCTTGCTATATTTAGGACAGAGGAAATGGGCTGTACTGAGGAAGGTCACAAGGAGTTTGTTCAGAAGAATGAAGGGACCACGTCATGTGTTTCTGCATATACAGTGGGGGCAGTATGGCAGGCTGCTGGGGAGAATCTCAGCTCTACCCTTAATATGTGGCTCATAGCGAGTAATTTAATTATTCTCAGCCTCAGTTTTCTCACCTGTAAAATGGAAAAAGTAATACCTTCTTCACAATGTGCATAAGGATTAAATGAGAAAATGTGGGTAAAAAGCATAAGATGTCCTCTAGTATATAAACACTTGATAAAAAAGTTTTCTAAAAACACAACAGCCAGGGAAATTGGTTTGAATCTAGACAATCTAGGCATTGAATAGAATATCCAAAAATATTTATATGCAGTATGTTTCTCTAGAGTTAAATTTTTAACTTTTTCCTCTTATATAGTTAATAACTCTGACCATGATTTTTAACTTACCAAGCACATGATATCACTAACTAGATAATGACATTACTGAGATATAACTGACTATATTTACACCAAATATGCAGGTAAGGAAGCAAATGAAAAAGTGTGAATGACAAATTAAGAAAAGCCTTTGACAGTACAGGTAAGGTTATAGAGCTCTGTAACTACCAGTCTGTTGTCAAATAAACAGACTGAATACTCCAAAGTAATGAAAAATATTTATTTCATTACATATGGTCAACAATTTAGGTACTCTACAGTACAATCTCCCAATAAAATTGAGATGGGCCAGACGTGAAACACTTCCACACAGGCTTTTAGGCCAGTCACAATCTCTGTGTTGCAGTCAGATGGTTAACTGTGCAAGTAACATCCTTTGGACTTCCTGGCTCCCTAGGTAGAGGAACCTCAACCCTTATCGGTGGAAAACCTGCACTTTTAAGTGCCTATGAAAATAATGGGCTGTTGATACACATTCTTCAAGGAAGACAGCAAGCATATTTCTGGTTTTGAATACTCTTTCTGCCTCCCTTCCTATCTATCTTCCCTCTTCTTCGTTCCTTTCCTTCCTTTCTCTTCTCTTCCCCTCCCTCCCTCCCTCTTTACTCCCATACACACATATACATCCTAATCAGAATTTATTTTAACACCTTGTCTCCCAAACTATCATCAAACATTAGTCTTTCCTACTAGTATGAAAAATTAGCATTCTGAAAAATTTCTGAAGGGCTTCCTAATGTCTAATACTATTCATCTCTGAGTCCTCATTCCAGGGATTTCTGGGCTGCCTGGGATGGCCCCAGGCTCTCACTAGAAGCCATGCCCAGTTTAGATGCTGCTATGAAGTGTCTTCATGTGTTTTCAAGGGATTAGGGTCCTGGAAGAAACCCTGCCAGTTAAAGGGATACTAGTGAGATTCTTCCCCTTAAGCTAAAGAAGGACTTTAGCTGGGACCTGAGATGGGTGAAGTATCATGTTACTCTGAAGAGAACAAATTAATCTTCCCTGACTGGTGGAACAGATTCTGCCAAAGGAACAGCTAACAACGGGAAAACCAGTCTCTACTCTGTGATGACACAGTAAATAACCAGGCAACATTACCACTGAAGTGCTGACCTAACCCATAAATTGTACCCAGACTCTGGGGAGAAATTTCTGCTGATGTGCTGCTTGTGCATTTAAAACAAACAAAAAGGGAAAAGAAGTGAACAGGCATTGATATTGGTGCAGGTAAACATTCTGAGAGGAAGGCTGGTCTTTCCACCCAGACTTCTGAAAGACGTTAGTAATGGTTAGTGCACAGGCACAGGCTGGGCCTTCCCCAAGCAATTATTAAGTTTATGCTAAAACTGCTGCAAACTATCATTTAATCCCCGAAATGGTTTGACTGTACCTGGGAATCACTTGATTTGGATATGCTAAATATTCTGATTTGATCATTCCACAATGTATACATGTATCAAAATCACTTTATACCCCATAAATATATACAATTATTACTTGTCATTGAAAGATAAAATAACGTTTAAAAGTCCTCCTTTGTATGTTTTCCCTTTTTAAATACAAATGCAGTGAGATGGATGAAACACAGAATTCTGCTGTTCATTGAAATGTAGAGGATCCTTTTATTTTAAAACTTTGACGGTAACTTGAAGTACTTGGATTGCTAAGTATTCAGTAATGTAAGATCTAACTGCTTCTTAAAGTCTTCTACTATAATGCACAACATAACTTACATACATACGTAGTTGAAGAGTAACATTTCCTTTGCTTTGCCTAAGGAATCTAGCTGATGACTCCTATGAAAAACTATAAAGATCCTATATCTAGCTCAGACACACCTTTGGAAACACATGGAGCAGCAGAAAAGAGCTAGAGAAAAGCCACTCACCCTCTGCATCTTCTGGCCGAGTAAGGTCGATGACACCTGGGCCCAGTTTTCCATCTTCATTTGACTTTCCCGTTAACTGGGGCCCCAGATTCTCAAAGCGCGTTCTTTCCTAGAGGAACAAATAATCAGAGGCTTATTCTAGTTTCCAAAACAGCCACCATTTCCTTCCAGTCAGTTTCTATCTTGCTTAATGGGCAAAAGGTGAATTCAAAAATATCATTTCTGACCAATGCGGACTCCGAAAATCTTTCAGGAAGATTCCGTTGAAAGCTGTTTGTGACATGGACAGCACTGACAGCATCTAGACCACAGTACCTGTCGGGAAAGGAAATCTGTGACAGGGAACCTGCCAGAGCTTCTATGCATAGCTTCTCTCTGTTGGATTTGCTCCAGTAATCTAAAAAGAATGCAATAGATAGGGTTGAGCCAACAATGCAAAAACCTGAAAGAGCAGTTCCTATTAAAATACACGGCTAAATTTAATGGGAGAGGAATTTTCTCATTTAGAGATCATAGTTTGCATTGGTATTCCTGGGGAAATACAAATCAGAATTTTATGCACGAGGATTTTGAAAACAAATATTTCAAAGCAGGCCAACCAGATGATGATTGATACTACTATTTTGTCTCAGAATTTCAACTGTGATTTTCTGGGAACTGAAAAGGAAGACATCACTCCTAGCCGGTCATGGAGCCAGGAAAGTTAAATACCCCTGCTGCTTTAGGAGGGAAACCCAGAGATGTTTTACTTGTTCACCAGTTCTTCTAGGAGTAGGAGTCTGAAGCATCACAGTGAACACTCCCTCTGCAGCTCTCTGGATCAGTAGCAGAGGGGCTCATTGACCATCATTAATATGGTGTTCTTGTCTGCAGAAACACAGCTCATGGCCCCCTCTCGTCTCCTCACTACTCTCCTGACTCAAACTTGGCTTTGTGTTGTGCTTATGAATGAATGAAACCTTGTTGTTCATTACTATGAAACAATATTAAATGTCATGTCAGCTTGAATTTACAGACATGAAATAGCAGCTTCCAGCTCCGGGAATGGTTTCTGCATGTTATACTTAATGCATTATGCAGCAGTAGAGTGCTGATTGCTGTTCAGTCTATTGTTCAATGACCTAGTTCTGTACTGAGCATGTTCGGCATTAGATGGAAACACTCTGAGTGTTCTCTTCTGTAAGATGTTTAGAAACTTGGAAATACTCTTAAAGAGCAAACATACAATTACTTGATAGAGTCTCTGCCTCATTTGTACAGCCTGACTACATTTGTGCTTTCTAATATGATTATTTTTGAATATCATTATATTTCTATAATTAATTCCCATCAGTCAAATTGTGCAGGAAGTCTTCCAGTTCCCCTTCATCATGGAATATGTTGAAATCTGTGTTGGAAGAAAACACAGCATAAACCTTGCTTTAATCTACACCATTTATATGAAAGATTTGCAACAAAAATTACAATCATGAATTTCCCTAACTGGGTAATACTCACTAGTTTAAATAGCAGTATGTGGGGAAACCTCTGAAATATGACTCTTATAAAAAACAGAATGAAAATAAAAACCAAATTGAGTACGGTTCCCTAATATCTTCCTATGTGAAAATACTGGTGCACAAGAACAAATTAACCCAGATGCAGGACACAACAAAAAGCAACTATAAGCCTTGTGGGAGCTTCAGACACAGTCAGGGAAAGGACAGCTGCTTTTAATCAGCCAATTTCTATTTTTGAGTAGCACTTTGGTTGTCATGATGTAAAGAAAAAGAATTAAAGTGGAAATGAGTAGTACCAGGGAAAGCAAAATATTCAACCTTTGTTTTATCACATTGTTTCGCATTTCAAATATTTGCATGTGAATGCTTTCCCTATGTTAAATGCAAAAGAAGTTTTGATGTGACACCTGCAATCTTCTTGGAAGAAGAACCTTTAACTGTATTTTCATAGGGGGAAAAACAACTTTCTCTGAAAATCAACAGACCGTGCTATCTATCAATATGCATATTTCAAGTATCTTTCTAGTCACTCATTCTCTTTGATTTTACTGGAAAATATTCTCAGTAAAAAAAAAAAATAAAGTTCCTGAAAGAATATCAATATTTTGACAAGGAAGGAGAAGAGGGAAAATTACATGCCATGGTTTGTAAAATCCTAAGACAACAAAGCTTACATGATGATAATATCTTTTCTTTTATAAAAAATGAAGTGCACTCACAATTCAGTAGTATCAGCTTGTTTTTAATCATAACAAAAAACATTCAGAACATTCAACAACACATTCACAGTGTCTTTGAAGTCATACATTTTTCTGACTTCATTGAAAAAAAAATCTTCTGCAGAGATACTTTCCCTTTAAAATATCAATATTTTGACATAGTAGAAGTCAAGGAAGAATATCCCATGAAACACTTGTTAAATAGGAAGAAAATAAATCAATGATAGAAATTGTTTTGGGCAGTGGGTTGCATTTTAGATTTGGTAATATTAAGCACTTTTGTTTGAGATTAAAGAAGGACCCTGAAAAGCCATGCCCTTTCATATAAATTTCCACCTAGTCTCCCAGAAGATTTCCTTCTTTTCTTCAAAGAATAGCTCAGAATATTTATTTGCCAGCCACATAACCATAAGATAAGAGGGCCTGATGTCTGCAAGTTATGTCTGGGCAGCTGAGCTAAGCAAAGATTTTACCAGTGAGGTTGAACATGAGCCTAGTAAATACAGGATGTGGACATGGGCACAGAGAGAAGTATAAAGATACTTTGGTTCCAACAAACTTAAACTTCTGCCATTAAGTATCCATGAGCATGCCCCTATGTGGAACAAATATAGACTGTGGGTGGCAAGTTCTTAAGTCCAAATTTCCACACACTGAACTAGCTCTCACCATGTACATACCTCCCAAGTAAGATACGTTGGAGATATAAGCAAAATACCTCAATGCTAATTTAATCCCACCCCTTCCAGGAAAACTGCCCCACCTTCATGTTGACAGTGGATTTTACATGCAGCAATGTGATCAGACACTCACTTATGCATTGTCAGTCACAAACATGCAGGCAACATAAAAGTTACTGAAAAAAAATTAAAGTCAGCTCTGCTGTGTTGTAGGACTGTTGGCTCTCTAAGTGCTTTGAAATTATGATGTATGAGGTAGATGTTGCATATTAAATAAAGATATTTAAATGATAAAGCCCCCTTTAGTGAGAGCTGATGAATGTTAAATGTTATAAGCCACAAGACGGTAGCATCCATCATCTTCACATATTATCAGAGTCAATGACGGGGCAGCCTCACTGATGACAGATAGACTGCTGCATTATTATCCCTTATTTCCAGAGTCACTGAACAAACCATTCAACTCTTCGGGCATTATTTTTAACTTTGCATTAAATTAGCAACTTTTCCCTCCCTACCATGGCAAGATTGATCAATTTTGTCTTTGCATGGGTGGAGAGAGAGAATGAATTTGGGGTAACTAAAAGAACAGAGGTTTTCATCTAGGAAAAAAATCAGCTTCCTCTTACTGGCATCAAATGTAAAATTGTGATCTGGGGAAAAAACAGCAATGAAACAGTAAGCACACAATAATGGCTTTTCTTTGCACTTAGATAAAAGCTGAATTTTTGATGTGCACAGTATATTTCAATAAAATTTTATATACTATGTTTTATACACTTATTGGCTATTCCATAATAATGTGTGTGCTAACAGTAAAATTGCTCTTAAATTTATGTGTGTTATTTATACGTTCCCACGTAACAATGCTTTTTGTTGTAAAAAATATTCTGTTTATTAATGTAACTTTACAACCACTGCATCCAAGATCCGTGGTAAATTAATGACATTTTTATTATTTTATAGTGTCATTAAATTTTTACTGATCACTCCATCAAACAGAGGCAGTAAAGGCCATAATGTAAACTGGGACACTTAGATCAGGCAGCAGGAAGACATTCCGTACAGTTTGAAGAAAACTGCTAGCAATAAATGATATTTATACCATCTTTAAGCATGTGAGAATACTTGGATAAGTTTGGCAAAACTGTTTCAGTAGTAGAGTGGATTGTGTACTTAAATAACAGTTTGCTTGCCAGAGAGACAAGCCTTTTTCAAACCATATGCGAAGTGACTGATTGCAGCCATCTCCCGAAAAACAACACGTGAAATGTAATGATGCGCTGGGTCCCTCCCTTCTGCATTATCAAGACTGACCAGTGTGTACCAGGCCTCAAATTATTTCAACATGGTCCCCTTTGCCACAAACTGAAGTGGAAAATGGAACACGCTGAGAGAGGTTTTTTGTTTGCTGTTTTACAAACAAATATATTTCATTTAAGTACACATGTCTGGTCAATGATGTGGTATATTTCATTCCAATGGTCTGAATGAGAGGTACTTTACTAACCTTTATTCAAAAGCTCATTTCTAAGGGGTGTCTGAATATGGGGGATCATTCACAGCAGCCATGGAACATACAACTAAGGGGCCATTATCTATAGCATAGTTAATACAGGTAAAAAATGATTATCTCATGTTATTTTTATGTGTAAAATGCATTATAATTACGATACTCTCTACACTGACTCTCTTAAATAAACCTAAATGTGTGTTATGAACTAATTGCCAAATACTTTATTTATGTATATATAAGACGGTAAATAAATTTTATGCTCATATAATTATGGATTTAGAAACACCTAATTTCTACATGGGGATTCTGGTATGATTCTTTCTTAGGTAAATAAGGATTTTGTTGTTGCATCCTAAAATACATATTTAAATATTAAAGACTTAAAAATCTTCCAAATGTGTAATGATAAGGAATTTTGCAGGGAAAGTTAATACTACAGCCCCACTAATCGTGTTTTGTGTGTATTCCTAAAGCAGAATTTTCTAAGAAAAATAACAAATATATGTATTATGAATAAAAGTTCTCTAAGGCCATGACAATATTCTGAGATAATATCTTATCCTCAGAGTTTCAGCTATGTCTAGGTTATTGAGTGTATGCTAAATAAGCCTTGTAGTTTTCATCCTAGCTCTTAGCTTCAATTTTTATGAAAGTTTGATTTCCATTTGTGTATTTTGACGTATTTCCAACCCAGGAAAACTCTTTCCTAAACTGAAAGTAAAGATTCCCCTGTAAAAGTAGCTTTCTCTTTACCCAGCTTCCCCTCCTTTCCCGTGTTCACATCGGTGCCGAGGGGTCAATGTGATTTGTCTCACTGCTTTTCTTGCCCTTCTCTGTCCAGGCGATGATCCAGTCTTGCTGATTTTTCTTCCACATAGCCTCTTGCCCTCGTCCCTCTCTCAATGCCCTCCTGCCATCACTAACTACCCCAGCACATGTCTTCATGCCCACACTCCTATCTCACTGCTGCAGCCTCCTTTCTGATCTGCCTGATCCTTGGCACTGTCCTCCCCAGTCCTTCTACTCACACTCTTCACAGAGTTCTACTTCATGTCTCTGATTCAAAACCTTCCATGGCTTCCCATGTCCACTGCATTTCCTCCAAGCTCCTCTACATGGTTTTCAAGATCTTTCATACACTGCTCCCCACACACCTTTTTAAACTCAATTTTCTACAGTTCTCCTGTCACATATCCTCTGGTTGGGGTGGGCAGTGACTTGCCTTTCAATAATAATACCACGATCATCCTTCCTTCTCGTTTCTTCTTCGCCAAATCCTATTCATATGGAAAAACCCAAGTTTTCCATGAACTCTATAAACTCTCTGATCTACTTACTCTCTGATATACAAAAAGTCTTAGTTTTGCCTATGTAATTAGCCCCTAGTTACGTACTACATTAAAGAATTGGACTTTTGGTTCATGAGCACCACCAAGTCTCCCTTGACAACATCAAAAGATTTTTCAAGCCAGAGATTGCATCTTAGACCTTTTCTATATATCTTACAGAGCATTTAGTATTAGTGTCCATAAATACTTGCAGGTTTATATAAGGCCACATAACTAATCTAACCACATAAATCAAAAACATGCTGCACAAGTATCTAAAAGGGCAATAATAATCAAAACAAGGAAATTCAGAAAAACACCTGAAATATTTTATAAGAGAGGTAAATAAGCGATTTTAGAAGAGCACAATAGAAAAATGCAATTTGATCATATAATTTAATGTGAAAAAGATATTTTGAGTTTAACTTGGAATTTATGCAGATTAATACAATCCATCTTTGCGAACTCTTTGCAAAACTCTGGCAAAAGAAGGTACTACATATCATAAATGCTTGGCTTAAAAAGCAGTACACATTTCAAAATAAAAGGTTTGTTTTGTTTTGAAAGCAAGACAACGCTAAGTATAATGCTAAGAGATGGTCTCTTACTCTGAATGACTTTCTTTAATTCCTTGTTCTAGACGTATCTTGCCACGCTGTGATTCTCCAGAAACATCACTTAACCAGACATGTGGTTTCCTTTTTATTGACTTAACAAACACTATCACTTTGTAACACTTTATTTTAGATCTTTTATTATGCATGTAGTAATTTAATGAATGATCAAAAATGTAGGCTTTACACTGGAAAGCAACCATATGTACTTTTAAAAGGTGATTATATTTTGAGGGAATTATTTTAGAGGCATTGGACTTACTTTCCTAGTGACATTGTGATGTTTCTAGAGTAAGTAATCATGATAATATAGACTTTGGCTGGATGAAATGAGGTTCATTATTGAACCTCATTTTTAAATAATATTTTTTCAGCTAACGCTATTAATTTGTCTAGCTTCTCATACATTTTTAACACCAAAATTGTGCTAGCACTTAAGAATTAGTTAAGGACTAACTGCTGTTTTCCAACTGTGTTTGCCATCACAGCATAAATATATCTATTGGTGTAGAAGCAGGGAAGAATGCCACCCACTGATCATCTACAATGTGCAAAGCCCTTTCCAATGAGTACTTCCTTTAATCTCATACCAATACTACAAAGAAAATACTACTATTGTTATCAACCAGAAGAAGGTGAGGTTCAAAAAGAATTTTTATGTGGGTTAAGTCATTTAATCAAAATTTAGATACGTATTTGTACTGAGGTGAATTTTGAATAATAACTCTAGATTACCATGTGATCTCTCTGAGCCTGTTCTCACATTTGTAAAATGGAATAGACAATGCTCATGCTGCAAGGGCTTAATGATTAAATGAGAGATTATACATGTGAGTGCTTTGCAAAATACAGCAATTCATAACATATCCACTTCTGTTAAAGATATTATTTAATGTTGGCTAAGTATCTCAAAGCTAAACAACAATGATGACATTGTCCTTATCCAACAGTAGAACAATACATAACCAAAGATGCTTTGCTTTTCCTTCCTTCCTTCCTTCCTTCCTTCCTTCCTTCCTTCCTTCCATCCTCCCTCCCTCCCTTCCTTTCTCTCTCTCTCTCTCTCTTTCTCTCTTTCTTTTTTTTTGGGGGTGGGGGGGCAGAGTCTTGCTCTGTCACCCAGGCTGGAGTGCAATGGCGCTATCTCGGCTCACCGCAAGCTCTGCCTCCCAGGTTCATGCCATTCTCCTCCCTCAGCCTCCCAAGTAGCTGGGACTACAGGCACCTGCCACCACGCCCGGCTAATTTTTTTTGTATTTTTAGTAGAGACGGGGTTTCACCGTGTTAGCCAGGATGGTCTCGATCTCCTGACCTCGTGATCCACCCACCTCAGCCTCCCAAAGTGCTGGGATTACAGCCATGAGCCACCGCGCCCAGCCTCTCTCTTTCTTTTGACAGAGTCTCATTCTATTGCCCAGGCTGGAGTGCAGTGGCATGATCTTGGCTCACCGCAACCTCTGCCTCCCAGATTCAAGCGATTCTCCTACCTCAGCCTCCCAAGTAGCTGGGATTACAGGTGCACACCACTACACCCGGCTAATTTGTTTGTATTTTTAGCAGAGATGGGGTTTCACCATGTTGGCCAGGCTAGTTTTGAACTCCTGACCTCAGGTGATCTGCCTGCCTCAGCCTCCCAAAGTGCTGGGATTACAGGCGTGAGCCACTGCGCCCAGTCAATGCTTTCCATTTTATCTTGGCTGCTAAGTAACTCAGAAGTAAATTTAAATCTCAACCTTAGTAACCATGTAGGAGCTGGATGATTATTCACTACTTTTAAGCACTCAAGTCTTCCTTCACCTGTATGATAAGAACCAAACTTCTCTGTAAATTATGTATGCCTTTTTATGATCTGGCTCCTGCTCCCTCATCAGCTTCATGTCCTATTCACTCTAGTTTATACTCCCTGTTACAATAAAATGGAATTTCTTGGAGCTCCCTGAACTAGCTATGATATTCCAAAATCCTATGTATTTCTGAATGCCACTTTTTCTTTCTAATTATGATGTTTTCCCTTACAGATGACATCATAATTAGTCCTTTCTAAGCCTAATTAAAACATCTGCTCTGGACAAAATACTTTGTTGACTTCCTTCCACCAGCCCTGGGAAGAATCTATCATCCCCTTTCCTCTAACACCCCTAACCCCTTTCCTCTAACACCAAATGTGGTGTTTCACCACCACATTTATAGAAAAATATATTACAATTATTGGTTTCTATGTCTGTTTCCAGGTCTCCTCAACTTGCTCCTCAAGGTACAGTATCCATGTCTTATTATCTCTATAACATAAGTGCCTCTCATGATGTTGCACATACTAGGCTCTCTGGTTGTTAAATATTGGTAATCTTGGTAAAATTGCTTCTCTTTCTTCTTTCATTTTAATTTTACTTTTAAATGAAATGCAATTATTTTCAGATCCTATTTAAAGCAGTGAAATATAAATAATTAAAAGACAGATAAATACAAAGGAAGGCGTGTAAGTCAATTAAACAATAGAGTGATCTCCTGGTCAGGGTTGGCCCAGAGCTGTGATACAGAAAATCTGCCTTATTATTGTCACTAGAAAGGGCTTTCCAAGAAGAATTTTCCCTAACCATCCTGAACCATCTCCACAAAAAATATCCTTACACATCTCTTACATTGCTTAGCAATTCACTATTAGCAATTCATTCTTTGAATTAATTAAAAAGGCCAATCTCTTATGAAAGGGTAATAGAATAAACTGTTACAACAGAATTATATTAATTTCAGTTTAATTCCTCCTGAGAAACAAGAACATTCCTAGGGAAGATAATCCTGGTAAAGCCATGCAAACAAAGACATTGGTCAAGGGAGATCCTTAGGCACTGTAATCCCAATGAAATAACTTCACAAGATTTGGAAATATCCAAGCTGAGTAAAGATGGTTGTTATGGGCTTAATTGTGTTTCCCCATAATTCATAGGTACCCCTAGTACCTCAGAATGTGACTGTATTTGGAGATGGGGCCTTTAAAGCAGTGGTTAAGTTAAAATGAGGCTCTTAGGGTGGGTCCTAATCCAATTTGACTGGTGTACTTATATGAAGGGTACATCTGGAGACAAAAAAGGACACCAGGGATGTGTGCACATGGAGGAAAGAGCATGTGAGGACACATCAAGACAGCCTCTATCTACAAGCCAAAGAGAGAGGCCTCAGAAGAAACGAACCTGCTAACACCTTGATCTTGGAGTTCCAGCCAGTACTGTGAGAAAATGAATTTCTGTTGTTTAAGTCCACAGTCTCTGGTAGTTTATTATGGCAACCCTGGCCAACTAATACAATGGCAGCTTCTACCTCTTATGCCATGAAAGGTGCTAGTTGCTTTCCAAAATTATCAAATAATAAAGCAGCATATTTTAGAGATAAGGTCCTATTAGCCTCACAAACAATTATCTAGAAACTTTTTTCTTTAGGATCTAGTAGCAGTTCTATCTGTTGACAGCCTTGTGCATCCATCTATATATTTATCTATGATTCTTCAAAAGAAAAAGTTATCCTTTAAAGGGAAGGAAGCACTTAACAAAGGTTTTCAAAAACAGGAAGATTTATACTTGAGGGAAGAAACAGAATCTCAATGCTATAAGCTGTTGAGATAAACTCTAGGAATGCTGATATATGCCACTGGACCATAAGCATTTCGAGGGAGGGAAAGTGTCTCACGACCTGCTCTATGCCTAGCGAGAACTGTGCGCTGCAAGCAGAGAAGCATGCAGCACATGCCAGCTGAAATGAACTAATGTCTGCAGAGCTTCTTGTGGAGATGTTTTATGGCCTTTCAAAAACATTCTCCAATGATGTATGACAAGCTTCCCTCAGGATTTGAAGAGTACTCCAAACTAAGCGAGTTCTGTCTCCACACCCCTGGCAAGGACAGCATCCTAGACATCCCCTGTAACACACATTTAGACTCTTGTCACTGACCATCGATGATAAATGATACAGTAGCATTAACTCTGAAGATATGAGACCCTTTTAGGCTTGGGAGCCACTGAATTAAATTAGTTTCATCAGGATTATAGTGCTTACTGAACCCCTTTAACCAAATGCTTTCTGTCTCATTCATATGGTTTTAATATGGTTTTAACCAATTGCAAGGTTATTTATAAGTTTGCAACTCCCAAGTAGAGTTATAAAGCGTTCAGATTTAAGCAAATCCAGTTGTGTGGCAGCCTAACTCCTACTTATATGTGGTTTCAACTTTTTATTCGTGTACAGAGGCATGATGCGGATTTGTTCCTGAATATTCTCTGATTAACCATTTGTTTCAGTAAAAAGTTCACAAAAAGTCCCACTGTAAAATTACACAAACTCCTATTAAAACTGAACACATGATTTAAAAAGTGGAGAATTCTATCTCCACCTAAACCACCAATAAGATACTGTTATTCTAACATGTACCATATGAACAAAGAGTGTCACAATAAAATTAATGACCAGCTAAGCAAATGTCTTTGTCCAAAAAGGTATCTTGGGAATTCTATTAGTTCAAAATCTAAGTACTTCATTTGAGGTACCTGTTTAATTTATAATGTGTACTTTTTAGTATTATTTGTGGAAACACAGGTGCAGTTTATTCAAGTTGAAAACATCAAAGCTATATGAACCAAGAATAAATATTTTCTTTAGAAATATAGCTTCCATTTCAGTTTTAGCTGGAAAACTGATAAATTTGAAGATTTTTTTCCCTCAGAAACATAAATATAAAAAGTGGAAAAATGTGAGATATTGCTAAATGTATTTGTTTTAATTTATGATATATATAAGCATATTGTATCTCCTAAGAGCTTTTCCTATAATTTAAAAAAAATGTATGCTGCAAAAATAACATATATCTTAAAAAGAAAAATAGGGAGCATGAGAAAGCTTTAGTGCCAGAAGGAAATGTAAAGGCCTCTTCATTCAAAGAGCAACGTGACCAAGGAGGTCTGGACACTTACCACAGTCCTGAAGCTGGCTGGTGACAGATCCAGAACATGCCTCTCAGCTCCAGACTCTCAGTCTCCTGCTCCTTCCACTGAGCTACTCTTACTCTACAAACTATGCTAGTCCCTGTATAATTCATCTGCAAAATGAGGGAGTTAAGTTAACTTATCTCCATGGTTTCTTCCAGCTCTGAAATCTTACGATTCTATGATATTTGACTTTCTCTCTAAGATCTATACTGCAGCACACATTGATAAAATCATGCCTAAAAAAATTCTGAGGAATTATTCATCTCAAGAAAAGCACTAAAAAACAATGCATTTTTTTCAAACAAGCCTACCAAAGCATGGTCACACTTAGCCAAAAAGCATCTGTTGGCTACTTCTGAAATTCCGTGGCCACCATAGTCAAAAGCAATAGAAAGGAAGGGACACAAAGGCAAGGGAAGGCAAAGAAAGGATGCAGGGAAAATCAGAGGGAACACATTTTCATCTGAATGTGGCTTAAAGATTCCTCTGTGTCCCTAGTTTGAGACTCATTATGGTGGCACTAGCCCAGAATACATCTCTTTTTGTCTGCAAGTAAAGTAACATAAATACAAAGACTGCTGCTAAGAAGAGGGCCTTTCTTCAGAAAAAAACTGATTAACTCCTTAATGTCAAGGTTTTGTATATTCTACTGTTATCCTCCTTCTAGGAAAAAAGAAGCACTAAATAAGGTCAAATGATGTCACAAATGAATATTCAAATAAAAAACAAAAATAACCCAGGACTATGTCTGATTGTGGAAGAAGCTTTTCTTAAGATTAAGTAAAATTAAAATTTAGAAACTGTTTTCATTTCATTCAAACTAAAAAAAACATTCCGAAATTGAAATTTTTAAAATGAGTTTAAAAGAAGAAGAAAATATTTAGAAACGCTTTTTCAAAACAGTACTCCAATATGGCACCATTACAAAAGACAAAAGATAGTGTCCAACTGTGGGGATATGTGTTAATTGTATGGTTTTCCAAAGATGTGGGAGAACTGATATCAATTACAGCATAATTACCATTACTTCCAACAGAGTTAACATGTAGTTACCACAAAATAACATACAATTAACTGGTGTCACATTGCACACCAGACTAAATGAGATACAAATTAAGAATTCCCAAATGTAATGATAATACTCTTCTATCTCTTAAAAAATACAATAAAAATAAAACAACTTTTCTCTGATAATGTCACATCATTTGCAGGAATTAGTATAATTATTCAAAGAGGGAAAAACTAAGATATATAAGTTAGAAATCATCATTTTTAGTTATAAGGTAAAAAACGGCATAGAGAGGGAGAAGTATATATTAACAAAAATGTTAAATTTAATAAGCTAAAGGTATAGTACATAAAATGAAATTTCCTTCACATTTCTTTCAACTCCTGAAAATCAGGCAGCTATATTTTAAAACCAAATTCAAGAATGTTCTTAGTTTTTACTGATACCTAATATTTTTTACTTTATTTATCAAACACGGAACAAGAGCCTGCTTTAGTCGTACTATAGAGGGACACAGAAATGAGTCAGGCTCAGTTCAAGATAGGAATTTAAACCCAATTTTTAGTTCTTTGCTATGTGAAGCAGTAAGTCATGTCTCAATATAAGCAATTTCCTTATCAGGAGGTGAGCTTAAGGGACAAAGAATGCTACGGTTCAGTTTGAAGAAGCAGAATTCCTTGCTGGAATGTCTCAAGTCAGCAACAATAATACAGGATGCCTCCACGTGCTACATATGAGAGAGGGGCACGTGTGGGAAAACGTACATGCTCACCACGCATCTAGGTTTAATTAGAAGAGAACTGAAAATGGCAGAGTGCAAGGCTGTGAGGTTGATGGGAGGACAAAGGGAAAGGAGCTGTATTTTAAATACAGCTACAGTGTATCTGCTATATCCGTTTCAAACATCTGGGCTTCCAATTATTTATTGAACTCATGTGTAAGACTTATTTGGGAATACTGCAAGCAGTTATAGAACAGGAACATGCAACTACTTTGTAAAATACTTGCAGGACTGAACTCTTGATAAAATCTTGAAAAATATGAGTGAAAACTGCTCTGACATTATTTGAGTCAATGTGTGCAAACTATGAAGAGGTTAGCACACGAAGAATAAATTTTGTACACAGCCTGCTAATTAATGTAGCAGACAATATTTTGTTGGGAACTTATATTTTGCATATTTTTGAAGATTTAGTTCATTTCCTACATCTGGCTTTTTTTCTTCTTTTTTCCTTTGTGGTATCCAAAGGCTTACTTGAGATTAAATGAGGCTAGACACATTTGTAAAAGGCTGCACAACTTGTTTGAAGATTCCATAAGCATATGCATAGATCCACAAAGCTTTCAGGGCAAGTCTGTTCCCTATGTAGTCAATATTTTCCTTTTTTCTATGAATATGGAGCTCGGGAATAGATGTATTAATTTTGCACCCAGTTCCATGTTTTATTCCATTGAATTCATGAAGCTTTTGTTAGGCTCTAGGGGAAACCGAACTGGCTAGGAGGGATGACAACAGAACAATGATGGGTACATCATTATTCCATGTTATTTCCTCTTGTTCCCACATCACTGTTACATTCCTCTGATTATTGCAGTCTCAAAAAATGTGCTGATCACTGTGTGTGTTAGGCAACACTGCAAGACCTCTCGAGAAGCTAATATCCCAGATAGAGTACATTATGCATGTGATGTAAATGAGGTATATGCTCTCCACATACCGGCTGTTTGTCATCTGAGAGCCAGCTAACAGAGCAGATGGGTGCGAGTGCTTTTATTCCCTTCCACTGTTTCCACAATGGTGAAAATAAATAAGTAAATAGAATAAAAATCACCTGTCCTTCACAACTGTCCTTAACTGGCACAAACTTGAAATATTTACAATGTAAAGTATATTTTGGGTAGAGCTTTTTGTTTGTTGTCATTATATTACGAAAAAACAAGGCTCGTCATCTTCACATTCAGAAATTAGAAACTGAAATGCAGCACATTGTAGGTCATACCAGCAAGGGTAGAGACTGCACCAACTTTATTTCTCAAAAACTAAAATGTAAGATATTTTAAAATGTGGACTCTGAATTCCTGGTCTAAAACCAAGTGCTTCAATGCAAACAATCCTTCCTGCTGAATTAGAAATGATGCTTAGATCACAGGTTAAAATCTCTAAGTGAAATAAAAACATCTCCAAGGGCTGTAAGACATGGGCTCAATAAACAAGCACATGTTTATTCCTACAGCTTGAATAACAGCACTCCTGCCCAGATAAGGAGAAACTTGGAAAATTAGCCTGAGCAGGATGTGAGACAGAGAGACAATTCCTTTAGTCCTAAACATTGTCTAATGAGGGCCTGGCGTGGTGGCTCATGCCTGTAATCCCAGCACTTTGGGAGGCCAAGGTGGGTGAATCACAAGGTCAGGCGTTCAAGACCAGCCTGGCCAAGATGGTGAAACCCCGTCTCTACTAAAAATACAAAAATTAGCCGGACACGGTGGCGGGCTCCTGTAATCCGAGGCACTTGGGAGGCTGAGGCAGGAGAATCACTTGAACCTGGAAGGCGGAGGTTGCAATGAGCAGAGATCAAACCACTGCACTCTAGCCTGCGCTACAGAGCAAGACTCTGTCTCAAAAAAAAAAAAAAAAAACCAGATTGTCTAACGAGGATTAACTAAAATGGATTTGAACAGTCTCAAGGAAAAAGGCAGTTGTTCGTAGAACAAATAACTTCCCAAGTGAATGTTATAATTAGCAGTTTTTAAATCTCTGTAAAATTTTTAATGGCATTTTCAGACCAATTAACGACTTAAGAGAAGATCATGAGTATAACAATTATACAAGCTACAAAAGTTTTTATAATATAGCTCTTATTTAACTCTACTGCATATATTTGACACAAAGAAGTGTATAACCTAGGAAAGGAGTAAATCTGCTTTTCACTGATTAAATAAAACTCATATTTGAATTTGCATTATGATCAAAATTTTAATTTTGCATAACTGAGGTGATGACCAAAGGAGTAGCAAAAAAATTGCTTCTAGAGAGCCAAACTTCTCGACTGCTTCAGGATCTGAATATTAAAATGTCATTTATATAAGGTTTCGGGTTGTACACTGTGTTCTCTAATTGGCAATGTGACATGAAGGGGTGGATTATTAGATTGCTTAAACCAAATAAAGTCTTAGTGTAAATATGATCTATTTAGAAACTCTTAGGTTTGAAATATTAGTCTTCCCTTGAAGATTAATATGTTTGAAGCACTGACACTTGTATTTTCAATTATTTTAAAATTCATTGACAATTTTAGTTTTTCAACTAAAAATAATACAAAATTCTAAAAATTCATGGTCTATTGTTCTAAACAGTTACATAGTTTGCCTTCTGTGTAAGCTGATTTGATTGCAAACTTTACTTCTCTTTAGTATGGTTTCTACTTGAAGGTAAAGCAACATTTAATACTGCCTCAAATATCAACTATAGAAAATTTCTATCTCATTAAGTTACCTTTTAAAATTATATAAACTTGAGGAAATTATTCTGGAAAACCAGTTTGTACAAAACCACACAAAATTCACCAACTCACGGTGTTTTGATCTCATTGTATTGTGCTGATCAGTAAATCCAACTACATTTAGCTAATCCTCAGTCCTCAGCTAATTCTTTGAGCCAGAGATATTCAGTACAACCGACCTGATTTGCTTGAAATAGACTTCACTTCCTTTCTACATCCTCTCCTTCCCACCACCACCCACAAAGATGATAAACAAAAAGTGTTTTATTTATGGAAAAAAAAGTGATGACATGCTACTTATTTGTGCTATCAGCCTAAGGCAGCTTTGAGTCTACCTCATTCCAATGAAACAGGAGGCAGGAGGCACACAGTATAAAGCTTCCCTTCTGGGCAGAAATCAGACTCAGTTCCCCTCCTTCTCACACAATAAATATGGTCAATGCTCAGACTTTGTGGCCATTAGCATCTTATAAATTGTAAAGTCTTTTCCCGCACATTATCTCATTCGTAAGGCACAATCATCCTAATTTTACAGAACATACTGAGACTCGGTAAGATTTAGAGACTTCCCCAAGACGACACAGACACTCAGATGTAGGCCTAGAAGACAGATCTCCACCTTTAACATCGAGACTAAATTCTTTCTACTGATTCACATAGCTTAATTTGTCAAACTTTACTCAGTTTTAGGTACATGAAACCAGGAAGTTCAGCATCCATGTTGGCTTCCAAAGCTTTGCAAGTTGGTATTTATTTTATAAATTTAACTTTCTGAAGCTATTCAAATCCAATACTTCACTGCACAGCCATTTAAATAAATGAAATCAGCATTCGATTCTGAATAAATATGTACTGGTTGTCTCTCAGCCCCCTTAGACTGTGCTACTGTTTCATATATGGTTAATTCTTATGCGGCTTTAGAGGACTTATCATTGGAGATGCACACCCAAGAGCTCCTGTTAACTGTGCTGCTACCAAAGACAAAGGAGTAGGGTAGGTAGATATGCAGGTATTACACACTAGAGCCCTGCCATAGAAGAATGCAGAGGCAGCCAGCTGCCTCCTGTGACTATAAGAACCTGCAGAAAAATCATCAATGGTCAGAGACTGCACCCTAACTGCAGTAGGCTGTAAGATTGCAGTGAGAAGTGAAGGAAGGAGAGAGGGAGGGTGGACAAATAAGAGGAAGAAGGGGAACAGGGAAGGGCAATGGGGGAGCAGGAATGGAAAGAGAGGGTAGGAAGGAGGTTAGGGAGGGAGAAAGGAAAGGAGAGAAATCTATTCTCACACATACCAGGAGGCAGAAACAAAGAAGTGTGGACTGAGGGTGATGCATCCACAGTCTCCAGAATAGAAGACAGATGAGGAAGTGGCAGTGAGACAAGCAAATTGAGACAGTGAAACAGACTTCAGTATTCTAGGGCCTTGTAAGAGGCAACCCTCCTAAAATATGAATTTCCTCTATCTGAGGAATGCCAGACACATTCAAAAGGGCAGAGAGATGAAAATAAATTTTCATCTCCATAAGAGTAACTACTTCTTCCAAAGTCTGGGCTCTAGTCACAAGCACACAATCAATGAACGTTTTAGGCTCAGTGTTAGGGGAAGACCAAAGTGTAAGACATGGGCTCTTCCTTCAAGTTACCAATAATGGTAACAGTGTGGTGCAGTAAAAAGTATATAATTTATATAGAGAAGAGCTGGTATTTGAACCTAGAGTTACCTGCATGAATTTTCAGGGTTTTGTTCGATTTGTTAGTCTATAATGGGGGCTAAGAAAAGATATCAATAATCTTTACCTCACAGGATTTCTGTGAACATCAAATGTGATTTTTGTATAAAAAATTCATCAGTCACAAATGCCTATAAATTATGTTAATTATTTCAAATTTTCATGTAGATTTACAATCCTGTATCAACCTGAGGTTTCTCCCACAGAGAAGAGTGGGAGCAACTTATTAGTTGCTTCTATAATTGTGTAACAGGTTGACTGTCTCCAAGTTTATCTATGTGGAGAAATACACTCCATTTACCTCAGCCACCACTACCATCATTATTCTTTATTCTCTCTCTCTTTCTCACACACATACAATCATACATATAGCCTCTGGGTTAACTTTCTTAGCCAGGCATTCAAGGCTTCCATCATCTGAATCCTGCCCCTCTCTAACTCAGAGTCCACTTCTCTCCTGATTGAGCTGTCCTCCAAACATTATTCCCCATATGCAGAGACACATGCCCCATCCATACTCATGCCAGGACCCTGCCCAGACACTCCTCCCTCCGTACTCCAGCCTGCTTGTCCTTCCTTTGAGGGCATTTCAAGTCTCTCCTCTTCTACAGAACTTTTTTTCCACCAAGGGATTGATCAGGACGGCCTCCTTCTATCTTCATTAGCTTAATTAGCCTTACAACACTTTTCATTCACTCATTTGGCACATAGACCCTCTATTGTCCGGTTCCCTTTTATGGATCTGTCTCATCTCCCAAATCAGACTACCAGACTACACCCTCCTGTAGGTCAGAAAGAGAGCAGTCAATATTTACCTGAATCCCTAGCACCTAACACCTAACCCATACATCAAATGGTGAGCACTTCCTGCCTAATGCCCTGTGATGTCATGTGGTTGCAAACAACAATAAGGGAACCAGAAGAATATTTATTTGCATCTACCTTACTTCACATATATTATCTTATTTAATATTTTCCACAATCTTATACAGTATATTCATCATTTCCACCTCCCAAGTGAGTAAACATAGTCTCAGAAAAGTAAGTAACAGGCCCCAGGTGGCATACCTAGTAATACACATGTTGTTGATCATTAATCAGGCTGAGAAGCTGAGATTTGGATTTAGAGATGACTGATTTCAAAGGCTCCTGTTCTTTATTTCATTCCTGATGTTTGCCTAGACCTGGAGAAATCATTTCATGGCAATCAAATTGGTGGTCTGGAATAAAAAAGGCTAAACTTGCTACCAACCTCCCTTGAAGGAGTATTATTAAGATCAGAGAACTCAGCCAGGCGCAGTGGCTCACACCTGTAATCCCAGCAATTTAGGAGGCTGAAGCAGGTGCATTACCTGAGGTCAGGAGTTTGAGACCAGCCTGGCCAACATGGTGAAACCCCGTCTCTACTAAAGATACAAAAAATTAGCCAGGCGTGGTGGCAGGTGCTTGTAATTCCAGCTACTGGGGAGGCTGAGACAGGAGAATTGCTTGAACCTAGGAGGTGGAGGTTGCGGTGAGCCAAGATCGTGCCATTGCACTCCAGCCTGGGCAACAAGAGCGAAACTCTGTCTCCAAAAAACAAAAAAAAAACAAAAAAAAAAACAAAAAAAAAAAAAAAAAAAAAAAAAGAAAGAAAAAGAAAAGAAAAGAAGCAGAGAACTCATGTTCTTAGAAGAATAAAAAGGACTTGAGAAACCAATGTGATTTTGTAAATGTAAGAGCTCACTAAAATGTTTCTTTGAACTAGAGATGAGGTTTGTCTTCTTGCCCCCATTTTACAGATAAGAAAATGGATACTAATTTAATTGTTGATATTTTAATCTCAACATAGGCAAGAGGACCCCAAATTTATGGTTTCTCTTCTTAAAAAATTATGTTGACTCTCAATATGGGAAGATAACAATTCAAATGATCTCCTTTGTTGAGAACTACAGGGGACTACCGCAGCCTAGAAGATATGAGAACTAAGGCCATTGCGCAATGCATTTTACAAGACACCCTTTGTGTTATTTCAGAACCAATGCTGTTGACATTATTTATAAAAAGATATAAAGGGCAAATCAGGGTTGCACTAAAAATAAAATCAAGCATTTCCATCCATAGTGGGAAGACAGCACTTTGGGAAATTCTAATCTTAGTTGCAAATGTCAAAGATTGCAAACTGGATCTTAGCTAAAAGTAAACTTCTGCCAGACTGCTCCCAATGGCACATTTTTGACAACCAGATTTAAGACAATGCTGAGAGGGAATCAGCGATGTAAAGAATATATAAAGTACATCCATGTGCAAAGTTTTCACATATACTCTCTATTCACAGCCCTAGGCCAGCCAGCTGAAAATGAAAATAATCAAGTATAGTAATACCCAACACCACAAAGGGAAGGGAGTAGAACACATACACGAAGACTCATACAGACAACACACATACACTGTCATACAGACAGTCTCACATATACACCCAGGTCAACTGACACAGACAGACATACAGATTCAGAGACAGACATAGACATGGACCCAGACATGCCTACAGACATATGAATGCAGACAGGTGCACACTGAGATAGTCACACAGACACAAAGAGATACTGACAAATACACAGACACACTACAGATGCATAGTCAGTTAGACAGACACACAGCAGGTACCCACTGCTATAGATATAAACAGACCTATGGAAAAACAGGCAAAATAAATGCACATACACACACAAGGAACAGACTCACAGAGACAGACTCACATATGGATT
Organism: Nomascus leucogenys; assembly: GCF_006542625.1. Classification (NCBI taxonomy): domain Eukaryota; kingdom Metazoa; phylum Chordata; class Mammalia; order Primates; family Hylobatidae; genus Nomascus; species Nomascus leucogenys. The sequence continues at coordinate 76,972,531 of NC_044395.1, forward strand.
TATACCCACAATGAGAAAGACATGAACATTCACAGAGTTTGCTCACATGAACACTCACAGAGTTATAGGCATAGTGCAGTCACATGCACACACAAACTCATGTACAGCCATATATAATGTGTGACCTTCTTTCCAAGGCACATCAGGACACATGGGCAGGGATAGGTTTGGGGGAAGAAGGTAAAGTCCATCTGTTTTTGCGGACAGAATACGGGATTCAAAACAAAAAACTTTGAAGTCTCTCAAGTTTGATATTAACTGTGTGAATGTAGGCAAATGATTTGAGCTCTTTGAACCTCATACTCATCTGTAGAAAAGGAATAATAAAAATTCCACTTCTTAGGATGTTTGCTAGAATGAACTTTAATTAATAAATGTGTGAAAATGCTTTGCAAACAATTTAAAACACTGACATTTTAGTGATTGTTATTATTATGTTCTTAAAACTGCCATAAGCACAGCTACTCGGAGAGGCTGAGGCAGGAGAATGGCATGAACCCAGGAGGTGGAGCTTGCAGCGAGCCGAGATCGGGCCACTGCACTCCAGCCTGGGCGACAGAGCGAGACTCCATCTCAAAAAAAAAAAAAAAAAAAAAAAAAAAAAAAAAAAAAAAAAAAAAAAAAAACTGCCATAAGCAAAGAAAGCCTCTTAGGAAAAGAAAAAGTTAAAGTATTATCCACCTCATCTATTACTAAGAACACTTAATGAAATCTATTTTTAAAAATTGATCTTTAGGGAACTTAATATTTATACAAAATGTAGTTACAGAAAATTGTGTTACTGGCATCTACTTAAATCAATTATTATGTTGAGTGCCTACTATGTGCCAGGCATGTCTAGGAAATGTAATGTTCTATTTAACCTACACTCTGATTAGCGAAGCTATCAGATACAATATATTCCATACTTGGTATCACTGTTAGCAAGGATGATAGTATAGAACAACATAAGCAGCACTAAGACTGAATTTAGCACTTTGAGACCATATGATGCCTTAGGGTCACCACCATAAGCATCTTAGGACTATGAACATTAGAGCAGAATCTGGAAAGCACACAGGACTGAGTGCCAGAGAGACAGGGGACTGGTCCCAGTCTCAGTAACACCCTGTGGCTGGATTTGAGCAATCACTTCACTTCTCTGTTTCTTCATCTATCAAATGAGGGGCTGTACTAAATGATCTCTAAGGGCTCTTTTAGCTCTGATTCAACTCTTTTTTTTTTTTTTGAGATGGAGTTTCGCTCTTGTTGCCCAGGCTACAGTGCAATGGCACGACCTCTGCTCACCGCAACCTCCACCTCCTAGGTTCAAGCAATTTTCCTGCCTCAGCCTCCCGAGTAGCTGGGATTACAGGCATGCGCCACTAGGCCCGGCTCATTTTGTATTTTTAGTAGAGGCAGGGTTTCTCCATGTTGGTCAGGCTTGTCTCGAACTCCTGACCTCAGGTGATCCACCCTCCTTGGCCTCCAAAAGAGCTGGGATTACAGGTGTGAGCCACCGCACCCGGCCTGATTCAACTCTTCTTGTAGTGTGATGAAGAAGTGCTGACTAATGGTCTTTCTGTTGAGAGAGTGCTGAATATACGAATTTTTACTATACTACTACAAAAACAAAGAAGTTCATATTTCATATCTCTAAAGGGAAAAGATCTATCATCATCACTGGACTAGAGGTAATGTGGGGAAGTTATGATTCTGTAAGAATACAAATTGATTAAGAGATTTTTGGACAGAGCACACATTAGATCCCTAATTCCCAAGGGCAAAGATCTCTGAGGAAAACCTTCAGGATATACCAAAGCCAACATCCATGAAATGGGATGCCAAAGTCTGCAGAAAGTTCAGATAGCTTTTAAGCAGAGCACCCTCCTCTTAGCTCAGAAAAATCCAGGTGGACCCAGTTTCCTAAAGGCACGCACACGGTAAAACAACAGTGTGTTTTCAAGTGATCACTTATGCTTCTCTGAGGAATCTAAAAATCAGAATTTAGACAGATTCTTTGTTAGACTTAGGAGGCAGCTTGTATTGTCTTGAGAAGCTTTGTGAAAACTTAGAAAAACAGTTTAGAATCTACTCAGCCTTTCTAAAGTTGCATTTTAAACTGAACCCAACTTTAAATGTTCAAGTTTTAGCAGACTTTTAAAAATATAATTTGTCACTTAAATGGTCTCAGTTTTATAGTTAAAATTTTCCACAATCGAATGACTTCAAACTTAATATTTGTTTTGATGATAATCATAACTATATATATTTTCTTTAATGTGCTCTTTTAAAAATAACTAAAAAATTCCTGACAACATGTGCTTTGATTTTTTTCTGCAACTCAGATATTTAAAAAATGTTTAGTACAACAAGTGGATTCTAAGGGCCACCTAGATGGATCTGATTTAATTTGGAGGTTGGGAATCCTTCAGAAATTAATTTCTTTATGTGGGGTGACATATCATTAAGTCACCTGACACTAAACTTGTGATATATCCTTCCTCTGCATACTGGTTGTCTTTCCACTGGAAAAGCCCTGTTTCTACAACAACAGGGCAGCTTCTAAGCTAAGGAAAGGCAGGAGTGCAAAAGAGTCTAAGGCCAATTTAAAGAAATTTCAAATGGAGTTCCACCTACAGAACTGGTCTTGGGAATCCTGCAAGAGAAGAAAATGGATTTTTAAACGTGTAATCCTGAGTACCTGGCTTATGGTTTCATAGTTTTTTGATATAACCTGTAATAACCAAGGGAACTAAGTGTTATTAATCACAGATAAGGACACCAAGGCTCAAGGAAGTCACAGACCTGTGAATTGTGGAAGCAGAATCTGAAGCCCCAATCACTCTGACTCCAAAACACATGCTCTCTTCACTTTTGCACATCTCTGTAAAGGTCTCTCCCATTCTTTATTTAAACTGCCACCATCATATTCTTCTTAAAATGTAGTTTAGATTAAATGTGCCCGATCCACAAACACCTGCAATGACTTGCAATTATCTAAAAAGATAAAACTTAAGCTAGCCATGACAACCATCTCTTTCAGCCTGCTCTTCTGTGTCAGGTTCTGAATGAGGCCACTTATGTTGATTATAGCAGGCCTTTCATATCCATGAGTTCGACATCTGAGAGGTCAACCAATTTTGGAAGGAAAATATTAAAAATTTTTTAAAATTAAAAATAACAATACAAATAATAGAAATAAATAGCATTTATGTTGTGTTAGGTATTATAAGTCATCTAGAGATAATTTAAGGAATATAGGAGGATGTGCCTAGGTTATATGCAAATACTATGCCATTTTATATAAGAGTTTGAGCATCCAGGAATTTGGGGATCTGCAGGGTGGGGAGGTGGGGTCCTGGACCAATTCTCCAAGAGTATTGAGGGATAATTGTACTTTATTGAATCATCATAACAAACCCTTGTGCATAGAAACTATGCAAATTAATAGCATTTCTCAGATGGAGACATTAGGGCCATCTAACTCCAAAGCCTCTACTCTTATCAACAACCTTAATTAAATGGGTGGGAAAGTAGGAAGGAAAGAAAAAAAGAAGGGAAGGTGGAAAGGTGGGAGAGAGAGGAAAAGAAGAAGATTGGGAAAGAGGGAGGAAGGGAGTAAGAATTTATTAGGTGCCCAATTTGTACATAAGATATTTTATTAGAAGGTTGAATATTAAATCATTTAATTCTCAAATCCTGATATTTTTATAGATTAGGAAACTTAGGCTCTGAGATATTAGCATAACAGTGATAAAGCCAGTATTGAACCCTGGTTATCTTTCCACTTCACATGTCTAATACTATGCTTTGTATATAGTAAGTACTTAATACAAATGGAATGAAATTGAAAAAAAGTGTGTCTGTGGAATAAAGTGCTGCAAACAAGTATTCAATGTCAGTCACATTACTTAAACTAAGGCAAATAACTGTAGGTAAAAATGCATCTAAAAGATAAACGAAACGTCTGTTAAGAAATAGCCCTACAAAATTACTGAGTTCTCAAACTGAATAGGAATGTTATAGGTACATTCTTAGGTATGTCTCAAGCTTTTCTGAGTATCCAGAGAAGACCTATGTTTCTTCTGAGAAGCTGTTTTGTTTATGTTGTAGAAATACTGTGGCTGTTGTAACACATTTCCTTTTTGCCTGGTTACTAGCAAGCTCACAATCAAGTCTGTGGCCCTCCTTTAGCAATTAGGTAAATATGTATGACAACAATTTTTGTGCACTTCACTTATCTCAGCTTTACCCTACTTACCTTATTTTCCTATCCTTAATTTTTATTTCCCACAATCTCCTCTCTATTTGGTTTTTATGTTATTTTACTGCACGTATCACTGCAAACCACCCAAAATTCTTTTTACATCAAGGCAACGTATAAACACAAATAATACAACTGTACTGTTTTGCTCCTTAATTCAAATAGAACAAAGCATTGGTCAATTCTAAACATTCACTGTGTTTGATCAGTGAAAACTGTTATTAAGGTTAAGGTGAATACAATTAAAACACATAATGCAGGTATATGTATTACATGATCTAGAATAGCATATATTCAAAGTATCACCTTGGTAATCTCAAAGACCCTTTTAGAGGGTCCACTAGATCATAACTATTTCCATAATAACTCTAAGACATTGTTTGCCTTATTCATTCTTATTCTCTCTTGAATGTATGATGGAGATTTCCAGAAACTACATGACAATGATACAATTTGGATGCAAAAGCAGATACCAGAATCAAGCAGTCTTCTAATAAATCAGACATTAAAGAGATTCAAAAATGTAAAGCAAAACCATTCTTCTATTTTTTTACTTTGAAAATATAGTTAATACTAAAAAATGTTATTTATATTACTATCTAATTGATTTGTTATTGTTATCTTAAAATAAATATTTTTAATGTTTTAATTTTAATATTTAATACGACAAATAATTGGTTGATAAGTCCCACATAAATCAAAACTCTTTAGGGTCTTTGATAATTTTTAAGAGTGTAAAAGGTCCCTGAGACCAAAAAAGTTGAGAACAGCTGGTCTGGAAGGATTAAGAGATTACATCTAGAAGAGATTAGATCTAGAAGGATTAAGGATTAGAAACTACCTGCCATAATGGGAGGTTAGGTCTATAAAATCCTCATAATTAGTAAGTTTGCTACATACATAACAAAACCAACAACTCTTTCACAGAATGTATGCAACATTATTAACTGAATATATCGAATTTTAGCCCTTTCATTGAGAGATACATTAACTAGATGTAGCCTTTTGACTAAAACATGTATAAATAAAACTCAAGGCTTTATATTTATTCCTACACCCACACCTATCCCTAGGAAGGATCTTGAACGTCTACACTTATATATAAATTCTCACCATTTTTTTCTGTTTAAAGTACAGAGAAGAAAAGAGCCAAACAAGTTTGTTGTTGTTTTTTATGAGTTTGGCCTTAAGCTAGTAGCTAGGCAACCAATCAAGTAGTCCTGACAACAGAAAGAAAAAGAACTTAATGATTACATTCAGCCAGGAGCCTACACACAGAACTTCATAGTTGCCCAATGTTATTAGTTCAAATGTAAAATCCAACATTAATAAAACTTACCTTGCTTTTCTCTAATTTTATAGCACTTTTGATCTGTGTATGTTCTTTTAAAAAAACACTATCGCAAGTATAAATATAGCTATTCATTTCAAAGAAATATGTGTGAAGCACATATATCTAGATAGACTTCTTTAGCTCATAATTTTAGCATTCACTTCATTAAATTGATGTTTGAAACTCAGATGTGTGTCTTGTTTTAGATTTTAAGTAAAATTGCGCTATCAATCTCACAGAGATGTAGGGAACAAATGAGATGATGGAAAGGAAATGCTGGAGTAAAGTGATCCAGAGCTGGTCTTAGTTTCTTCATCTGTGAAACAAGGACAGTAATACCGACATCCCTGAATTTGGAAAGGTTCAAGAGTGAATATATATGTAATAATATATTTGGAGCACAGAAAGCAGTATAAAAATATTCACTGTCGTGACATAAAGAAAGAGTAGTACACAAATGTTTTTTAAACAGTGACTACTGCTCTGCTTTGCAAATGGGGAGAATTATAATTAGAATTTCTTCCCCTACTGCAAAAATCTCTAATGTGCCCCACATTCTTCATAGTACAAGTTGTTGTCTTGAGAATAGGCTGACATAGAAAAGCAACACAAGCATGTTAGTCAACTGCTCACAAAAATGACAATCCTGATTAATTAGGACTATGTGTGCCTTTGAAAACAACCAAACCTTACTAGTCTGTGAGCTATAGGAGCTCATTCATTCCCAACACACTTTGCTAAATAATTTTCGCACAAGCCCCTTTCACTTACTGCTGTACAGCTATATTGATCCTCTGTCTAAATTTATCCTGTCATGCAACAATGAATACCTGAATCAATTGTATGAATAACAAGGAGCTATGGTAATTGATAATGCGAAGCAGAAGATGTCCAGTATGTTTTCTTTTCCAATAAAAGGGGGCAGTATTACATCAGTGTAATACTGATGTACTATTCTGATATTTTTGAAACATATGGGTGAAATGCAAGAATCTACACTTTCAAAAAATGAACAATGGCTTCTTAAATAAATGGGAACAAGTTTACAATGTGCCCCAGTGATTAGATATTGTTTTCCTATTTAATTCACTGAAAAATATAATTTGGGCATAAGAAATGTAAATAGCTATCAAGAATCAGGTCAAGCTTTTCCAAAAAATTATAGATTAAAATTCTGCTTTTGTGGAAATATATTAAAGAATACATTAAATAAGTAGGAACAAAAGCTCCCTAGCACACTAACATAATCAAATTTGAGTATTATTATCATGTTGGCTTTAGCCAGATCCTAGCAGGTAGCTAGTTTATACAAGTTACTCCAAAAATGAAGAAGAAATATGCATATCCTGACTTTGTAAGAAGCTGCCTGTTAGAATTTAACTAGCCTTTTTTTCTCTTTTAAGACATTTTGGATCCAAGGACCAATAGGTTGACTCATTCACCAGTGGAGAGTATCAAAGAAAGAAAAATTTAAAAACTAAACAACAGATTTGACAAGCTGCCTGCCATCTGAAAGTGAGAAAGAATGTGATATCAATTGAGCATCTTCTGTGCAAGCTATATGCTGTACATATGCTTTTCTTCAAAACATCCCTTCAAGAAAATGGTAATTATCTCCATTTTATAGAAATGATCATTGAGACTCAGAGAGGTTAATTTACTTAAGTAACAGAGTTAGAAAACAGCACAGGGAGAACTGAGACCCAGGATTAATCAACTCTAAAATCCATGTTCTTTATAATCTACATGTAGTCTGTCTTTCTATGACTGCTCCTGGTCTAGCCACCTCTTTTGTTCCTTTGTCTACACCAGCACCATTCAATCTTCTGTTTCCTGACTGGTAGCTTTCCAGCGCCAGCAGCAACGGACACCACAGCAGGAAAGAATGCCCTACCCAGACAGAAGGTGACAAGTATAGAGAAAGCAGGGAGCTAAATGCTTTTCTGCTTCACTGTTTTTGTTTATTTACCTGCTTTATTTCATCAAAGCTTTGAGATTGCCAATGTAAAATGTAAGATATCATAGGAAATTAATAAATGAATCTGGTACTGTTCTATAAGTGGAAATACAATTAACTAGGAATTAGTAAAGCTGAGATTTAATTTCTGTCCTGCCACAAATACACTATGACTGTGGGTAAGTCCTTTTCTTTCTCTAGGTTTCAGTTTTCCCATATTCAAGTGATTGAACTTGATCAAATGTAATGCTCCCCCCAATTCTTTTACTCTACAGTTTAATTCTACCCATATACTTCAGAGGCAAGTAAAGTGTGATAATAGTGTCCACTGTAGCTCACTTTGACACCTGATGAGGTCAAGTATTTTTCTCAAATGATTCCCAGATAAGGAAGTGAATAGCAGCTCAGGACACATGTGTACAGATGTGTAATCTGACTTTTCATGGGCAGTTGTGACCAGTAGGTAATCAGTCTACTGGCTTACATAATACCTATGCAGGAAAGCATTCCAACCAATGCTTTCACTGAGTCAGCATTCAAACATCAAGAAGGTCAGAGAGTTACAGAACATACTTTAACATCTACCCCTTCATTAAAAAGGCCCACCCTGCCTTGCCTGTCTTTTTGCCAGATGCTCTTAACTTAGCTCTGAGGAGACTTAGAAGCAGCCTAATTAAAATTCTGCTATGTATTGTCATGACTAAAATACTCTCTATCTTACAGATGTCAAAACAACAAAATTTGGTAAGCAGTTAGGCTATAGTATGATCTAATTGCACTGGTACTTAGACAGGGGTGAAGATGGCTGGTGTTCTTCGTGTGGAAAGCTACAACCCAGGGCGGTAACTTAGACATCTGCTGGCAGGACACTGACAATTCATGCACAGAAGCTATGTTGAAATGATGGAGCAGAACAGCTCCTAAGGTGCCGTTACAGTCTATTGTCCCTAAAATGTATACCTTTAACAGATCCTAAATACCCTGTGACACATCGACACAGTCGACAACGACTCCATTGGTGCCGTTCTGGCCGATCAAGTCAACAATGTTTCATTTTAAAGTGCCAAAATAGGGATTTACCCAATACAGTGAGACCGATCATGAGTAAACGTGTAGTCATATGGACACATAAGTGATTCTATAAGTACTGTAAGGACATAAGCATCCCTATGCCTGTTAGTAAGTGTTGGCCCACATTTATGATATATACAAAGACTGTCTTGTATACGTCTAATATTACTAAATGTAACAAGCTATAGTGGACACTGATGTGCAGCCCAGATCCCCCTTCAGGACTGGAAGATTTATTCCCTCAGCTGCTGGAAATGCTGTTGGTAGCTAGCCCTTAGCTGTCGGCCCTCTTCAGCATTGCCTTAGCTGGAGAGAGTCACCTCACTCAAGGTTATGTCCTCTTCCCATGGCGTCACTTATCCAGTGACTGGATGATGCAGGTGTACAAAAGCTCACACTCTCACCCCAACTTAGGACAATTCTGAATAGCCATGGCAGCCTGGAAGCTTCCTATGAGGTTGCTAGAGGCCCTAGTTCAGACTGCACCAGAGTACAACCTCTCCCTCTGCACAGTCCTGGGTTTTTTAAAAAAGTTAAAACTTGTTTATTTTTTAGAGATGGGGTCTCACTATGCTGTACAGGCTTTTCTCTTCTCCCTTCCCTTAGCAATCCTAAAAGCACTCCCTAATAAACCTGCATGCTGATCTTCATCTCATGACCTGTTTCCCAGGAAACCCAAATCTGTGCCACATTCCTTTGCAAAGAGTGTCCAAATGAGAGAAAGAAGGGGTATGCTTAATAAATTATAAGGTTTTATGTCAGCAACACCACAAAAAATTACCTAAAACTGTATTATGAGCTACAAAGAACAAATTCATAAATCTAATGGATAGATCTTATATTTAAGGAAACAAATGATTCCAACATGAATAATTTTGAAGAGTTAAACCGAATTTGTCACAATTCATTTTCCAGTTTAATTGCACATTATATATTAATATTTACCCTCTTTGGCTCAGAAGAAAATCTGATGCTCAGAAGAAAAAGCAGTGCCCCATGGAACCCCATAAAATTAAGATTGATATTTTGAATATAAGAAAGCCAAAGCTACCATCACAGGAATCCATTAGTGCTGTCCTTCATTTATTCTTCTGACTTGAATCAATCTAGCAAGCAATCATAGATACTGATTCTAGATACTAAACAAAGCCTACAAGAATCACAAAATATATGTGCAAAACAGTGACATTATGCAGGAGGGAGATCATGTTAAGGAGAACTCATGAACACAACATCCCTAGTAATGAACTTTTCCCGTGCCCCAAATTCAACCCCAGTAAGGTTGTCTACGGAGAAAACAGCTCCCTTCAACTTGGAAACCAGGGTTCTCTGGTTCCATTGAAACAATTTTGCAGCTTACCTTCTGGGACTCAGTTATATTCAGTGTGATATGTTTTAGGTCAAGTTCAAATCTATCTATCTATCTATCTATCATCTATGTATCTATCTTAACCTCATCTCTCATCCCTCTCCCATGTGTTCCAAAGCAAAATAAAGTTTTATCCTTTTAAATTTCAGACTTTTTCCTCCCAAATGAATTTAAAAAGCCAATGAGAAATACTTAAAATTAATCTGTAGAATTTGAAGTTAATAGTGTCTAAGTTTGAACTTCAACAGATAATACAAATTCAACAATATAGGGTACTATGGAGACAATTTTTGTGTCCCCTCAGAATCCATTATCTTGAATCCTCAATCTCCAATGTGATGGTCACTGGAGGTGGGTTTTTGGGAGGTAATTAGGTTTAGATGAGGTTATGAGGGTAGAGACCCCATGATCAGATTAGTACCCTTCTATCAGATAATCAGAATTTTTCACCCAGTCTACTAATAGCCTCTCAGCCAGTCTCCCTGTTTCCATTCTTAACCTCCTATACAGTCCAATCTTCCACAGTAGGCAGAATGATCCTTTTATATGTAAATCAGATCATGTCAATGTCCCAGATAAAATCAGTCTAGGGATTCCCATCACACTTAGAATAAAATGAAAAGCCTTTCCAAGGTCTACCAGGTATAATAAGCTCTGCCTAGCCTATCACTTTTACTTTATGATCCCCTGCTGTGCCATCTCTTGTGCCATTCCTGCCACACTGGCCTCCTTGGTGCTGGTCTGATCCTCCAAGGGCCTGCACGTTCATCATTCCCAGTGCCTGGAATGCCCCTGCTCCTGCCTTTCATATGGCCTGGACTGTTGCTTCATTCAGATGTCAATGTCACTTCCTCAGAGAGTCCTTACCACCTCATCTAACATACCAACCCTATAACACCCTATTCCTTTAACTTGCTTCTATTTTTTCTCATGGCATTTATTGACTTCCTGCCATTACATTTTCTATTTAATTGTTTATTTCTTCATTGTCTGTGTTCTCCTATTAGAATATAAGCTCTAGGAAAGCAGGTATCTTTGTCAGATTTGCTCACTGCTGTATCTCCAGTGCCTAGAACAGAGTCCATCATAGAATAAACAATAAATAATTTGCTGGACCAAAAACCAAATGAATGCAATTTGAAAATTGCTTTGTTTTGCTTCATTTTTTGTCCTGGTTGACAGGAAGTTTTAGTATTACATTTAATGGTGAGTCATGGTAACATATTAGTCTTCATTGTAAACACATATGTGTCTTCCTTTTTTAATATTCTGGTACTTAATTTTTATTCTAATAACATCATACATCTCCTTTATTTTAAGATACATCTATTTCATAATGTGACAGAAAAACACCAATAGGCAGGTAGGTCGGGAGGCAACTTACACTGGGTAGGAAAGGGCATATTTGTCAATCAACAATAATGCTTACAGATGCCACATGACAGATTTTAGTAAAGTACAAGACAGCCCTCAAGCTGGAGGCCCAAATCTATGGCTGCAGGTTGATACCTGGGAGCCTGGAAAGAACCAGATGAGAGTGACCCAATAAGTCTAGCAGATCCAGTGACACAAGGAAGCAGTTTTACCTTTTCATTCCTGCAGTTGTTCAGCCCCATATTATTTATGGAGGACAGTTTCCCGTCAACACCATGTGGCTGTTGCTGCTGTTGCTCCCGCTGGATCTGCTCTCGCATCTTCCGCGCCTCCTGAATGGCTTTCATCACTGTATCCTGATCCCCAAAGAGGGCAGGGGAGTTGAGACTAGATAGGATATCTGCATACACAGGATGCATTATTAGAGGCTTGTGAGGTCAGACTCCTAAAAAGTACCAGTACTATCCCCTCCCCTGTAAAAAACTGCATTCTCTGAACAAGGAAGGTGTGCACATTTGCTATTTTTTAAACAATACAATAATATACATAGAACACAGAGCCAGGGCAACCAAGCTGTGCTGGGTTCTTTTAGCCCTTGGAGAAAACCCCAGCACTCCAGCCTACCTGGGTTCTATATACCCACCTCCTCACAGACTACGGTTCCTAGTCTCCAATTGTATACATATTGGGGGAAGGTATTTGCTCTGCCTGTATGTACAATTGGCGTACAATGTTGCCTCTTCTGTGGGGAAATTATGGGGAGGAAGGGGTTGAGGAGTGGGGAGGAGGCAGAGATGTTTGTCCAGGCTACCCATTATAGTTGCTGTGATAATACAACACAGTCGTTTCTGGCCCGCAGAAAAAAAAAAAAATCTATGAGGCCACATGTGTACTTTAGTGATATCTGTATCTGTGTGTTCATATGTCCACTGCAGGAAAGAGGGGGTGGAAGGAATTCACTGTACTCTCCAGTCCCCCAATTGCTGGCTGGTTAATGAAGCATTCTTCTCACCAGGCTGCCTCAGTTATTTACCAAGAGAATGACAACCCATTCCCCACCCCCAGCTTGAACACCCACTGCGATCAGCTCTCTCTCTTCATGACAATGAGGCAATATGTGTGGGACTGTTTTTCGCATAACTACAAAGCTTCAAAAAAAAGTGAGAATAAATATTTACTTCCAGTGTATTCCATGCAACACAGAGGGAAAATTTTCAATGTTAAACTGACTTATATCCAACGATATCTTGCATTTTACTGTGGGTAAAATGAATACTTTGAATAAGATTTTCCAATTTTACACAAAAAGAGGACAATTTTTTGATGATAGGTTTCATCTGCTGTGACAAATGTTAGTGTGATCCACTTGCTTGAGGGCTCGTATAAGCATTTCATAGCGTGTGTGTGTGTGTGTGTGTGTGTATGTGTGTGTGTATACACCTCACATAGGCAGGACAGAAGAAATGAGTGTAGAATCAATCTCATACTGGATGTCTGGTGTGTACAATGCATGTGCATATGCATTTGAGTTTGGAAAAAATTCCCAAGCTATCCATGGAATTTTTATTTTAAGTCAGTCACTTATTGGTCCCACAGCTTTTATTTTGGAGCTTTTCTGGTAAAAAGGACATTTCTATCCAATATCATCTGGACGAGAGTGATGTTCAAACACAGGTGCTATTACTTCAGCCCATTTCTAGCTCATGATCTAAGAAATATGCTCTGCTGAGTAGAGTTCCATAAAAGCAGGGCCTGTGACTCGGTCATCTCTGTCCCTCATGATAGGACAGCAAACAAATGCTTTCCAAACAATTTCAGAGTGAATTCTAGGAGGGCTATTTCAAAGTCAACTCTATAATTTATCTTCTTGTTGGCTTTCCTCCCTCATCTCACAACTTCCAAAAATCCAGCCAAGGGGCATTCATATTCACATGCTGGAAATGATTTAATTCTATCTTCTATATGGATACCACTAACTTGGCATGAAAACTTTCAGGTCCCAAAAAAGGCATCCTTTCTCAAAATGAGAATATGCTCCTGTAGAGATCCAATATTCCAAAATTCAGTGAGGAAGATTAACATCTATCAGAAGATTCACTTAGACTCAGCACAATTTAGCAAATATTCTAACTGTGAGTTTACAAAAAGAACACTGAGTAACATGTGAGAGGACTTGGATTCTAGTCCTGCTTCTGCTAATTAACAGCTGCAGGAGTGTGGGCAAGTCATTCTACCTGTAAGAACCACAATGTATGTATTTGTACAATGAGGGTAACAATATACTATCTAACTCATAAGATTATTGTGAAACATCAAATCAGATAAAGTAGGCAAGAATGTTTTTTAAGCTGTTATGGCTATTCTTATACATTATTTTATCTATTGAAATAAGCACTTTAGACTTCAGGACTCAATAATACAAGGAAGGTAATCTGAAGAAATGCTAGGTCTTGTCCCTTTAATCTTTGAATCTGTGTCTGTTTGGAAATTAAGTCTCTTAATTTCCAAAGAGTATAACAAATTGAGGGACTTAATTTCCAAACAAAGAGTATAGTAACAACAATGTTAATGCTTATTTGGCACTGTCTTACTGACAACTGCTTTCACATTTATTGTTCCATTCCACTTATGTATGTACATGTATTGATAATCATTCGTTCTAGTCTTTTTAAATTGAATGCCTTCTAGGTTCTAAACTGCACTAGGCACTTAATATGCATTTTTCTCTTTTAATCCTCATAATAACCTATGAGCTAGTAATACTAGGAAACTGAACTTGAAAATATTAAATAACTTTCTTGGGGTCACATAGCTAGAAAATGAAGGCTCTCTGTCAAAGCCTGCCTCATTCCAAAACCCATGTTTTTTCCTCCATACTTTTCACATAGGGCTATGAATATTCCTAGAGATACTTAGCCTTATATGGGGGAGTATAAGGAGCCAGACATTAAGACATCTCTTCCTACATATCAATCATATTTAACACATGTTCTTGAAGTGCGTCGTTCATATTTGTTTTAATGCAAAAGTAATATGGGATAAGATGTAAAATTCACATACACTTTATAGAAGATAAAAATTTCAAATAAATTTTGGTCTTTTGAAAGGTTGCTTTGAAGCCAGGTCCTATGTCCCTGAAAAATTATTTCAGTGTCAAAGCACTAACCACATACAGAAGTTCCTAAGTCTATGATTTGCTGGATCTAACTCATTATCATCTAAAGAATCCATCCCAGCAGGATTTATATTATGACCTTTTCCAAAAGTTCTAATAAAAGAAGATACTAAATTGGGTTATGTTTCAGTAGAAAAGATAAGAGTATTATTTTTTACTAAGGAGCACTTCGGAAACAAGTATCAGTCGTAACTAAGCAGGTTGGCCATCTTTTACCTAATTTGTAAGTCTCTTCCTGGTGTTGACTTTTCCATTTACCTAAAGAGGATCCTCTTCCCAGGCTTCCTCCAATGGGGCTAGGGATGCTGCTTTTGTTTGGCAGATTGACAGGGCTGGTTTTGCTGGCTGGGAAGAGGTTCTGGGTGGGAGACGTTGGGGACTTTACAGGCTCTGCTGTCTTGGGTCGGGATGAGAGATTCAGAGGCTGTGCTGCTGCTTCATCCTACAAGAGTTTAACATAAATAATTGTTTTTACAAAAGACAGATGAAGCACATTATCACTTAGTAGGCCACAGTTATTTTACACCTCAGAGACAATGCCACATCCTCCTACAATAATAACAAAAGAAGCTAATTATCTACCTCCTTGAAGATTCATCGGAAGGAAACCTCATTAATTTCCCTGTGTTATGCTTCTATTTACATTAACTGTGTAGTTGGATCATTCTTTTTGCCAAATTAAAATCTGAATTAGCTCACATTACAGCTTAATTTCCTAATGTGTTTTCAGGGATCTAAATTAACCTAGGGCATTTACAAAGAATTATTTAAAATTTCAGCAGCTCTGTAGTGCTTTTGTGTTATTCTCTCTGAAAAGTTCTTGTAGCTATAAATAGTCTCTGCAGCTAATTTCTTAATATATATTTTAAATCAAACAATTGCAAGCACTTTAAAAATGGAAACATGGAAAGCCTTCTTCTGATGTACTAGGCCCTTGCCCAGGGAGCCACATGCCACAACACGGCTTCTATGTGGCTTTCTGGGTGTGGGCACTCTTCATGGTCTATATTCTGGTCTCTATTCATGTTTAAAATTAATTTTTGCAAAGATCAAGGATAGATTATAATTATGTTACACATACTATGCTATATGCAACTTATTTTTCATGTTTAAAGTGATGTTTCTTTATATGCTTTTCTACATATATTTACAGAATGTCTATTTTAAGATACATGTCCTTCTACACTGAGACAGTATTCAAATATCTGGCTTGTAACTGTAGTTCATCCAGGAGCTTGAAAGCTAAGCTCCTTCCTTTATTTTGTCTCATTTATCCTGCCATAAAATACTTGAAATAATACTTTCATCATCCTAGAAATTTAGTTATAATATGAGCATATTTATTTAAATGTTCAGTTTTAAGATCTGCATTATTGTGTTCTAAAATAAAATTGTCAGCAAATGTTAACTCCCATTTTGCTTTTAAGAAGGCAAAGAGAACTAGCTTTTAATGCTG
Source organism: Nomascus leucogenys (assembly GCF_006542625.1). Classification (NCBI taxonomy): domain Eukaryota; kingdom Metazoa; phylum Chordata; class Mammalia; order Primates; family Hylobatidae; genus Nomascus; species Nomascus leucogenys. Next base: position 76,988,512 of record NC_044395.1, read on the forward strand.
CTGTTTAAAAGACCCAATAGAGTTTTGTAACAGAACATTTTCCCCCCATAGTAACCATGTGACCTTGCTGGGGCTCAATTTCTTCATTTGTGAAAAGAGGGTCTGATACTAGACAATCTCTAAGGTCTCTTCCAGTACTAATATCATTGATTAAGGGGGAACAGAAAGAGAGGCCAGAAAATACTACTTGAGAAGGAGGATTAGAAAGAGAAAATAAAAACAGCATGCACAAAGAAGCAATTATACACCAAACATGTACTAAGCATTTTCATATACTAGCTCATTTAACCATCAATAACTATGAGCCTGGCCAGTATTATTCTAAATTTACAAATGGGAAAATGGAGGTCAGAATGACAAAATCCCCTGTCTAAGGCCATGTAAGGGGGGAAATAATTTAAATTCTAATTTATTGGACTCCAAATTTCGGGCCCCTTTTCTACTGAACTACCAGAGAAAATAAGTCTATTGTTTGATAATATAGTGATGCCACAGATTTTTGTGTGTGTGTTCACAGGAAAAGGCAATTTGTCACATATGTTGCAATGTACGTTTATGTATTTTTATACATAGGACAGGTTCTCAAGCAACATGGTTACATCCATTACGAATGTCAAAATTATCTTATGTAGTTAATTGCAATTTACTTCCCATTGCTCTTAATTCAAAGGATGTTGGAACTAGTTTGTTCCTTTACTCACGTCTAAATAACAGGGATTTATATGCTAGGTGTTTACTTAATTTTCTGCATGTTTCTTTTATTTGGGGCTCACTGAGCTTCTAAAAAATCTAAATTTAAAGTTTTGATCAAATTTGGAACATTTTCAGTAATTACTTCTTCAAATACAATTTTCTCTTTCTTCCTTTTCTTTCTGGGCCTCCAATTGCATACATTAGTCTATTCGATGTTGCCCCACAGTACTGACGAGTTTTTTTCTATGCCTTTCATTTTGGATAGTTTTATTGTTATGTCTTCAAGTTCACTAATCTTTTCTTCTGAAATGTCTAAGCTGTTGCTAAACCCATCTAGTATATATATATTTTTAATCTCAAACACTGTATTGTCCATCTGTAGACATTTGATTTAGGTTTTTCATGTCTTGCTCTATCATGATCATGTTTTCCTCTATCTTCTTGAACATATGGAGTTTATTACATCTTTTTCAACTTTGAAATACTCTAATTTTTTACTTAGTTTTATAATTCAATAATTGCCACTTTAACCAATAATAACACTGGGCATGGCTAGCACCTTCCAACTCCCAATTAAGTGAATCCCTTTCCACCATGGCAGAACTCTCGGTCCTCACAGCCTGCCCTGGCCTGACAACTTTGTGCTAACCAAACCTGGTAGAAGGGGAAATAACAATAGCCCTAGGCCAGAATGTCACAGACCCCCACTATTCTTACATATAAGAGGCATAAATATTTTCTCAGATTGTATATAACTTTGGTCATTTTTAAGAATGCCAAAATGACTGTTTTTGTCAGTTTTGTCCAGCTTTATAGGTGATTTTTTAGGAAAGGAGATGCTTATCTCATTTGGCTCTAGTTGGAAGTCTCTTATAATAGTTGTTTTTACTTTCTTATCTACTAATTCTATCATCTGTGTCATTTTGGGGTCTGTTTCTATTGACTGATTTTTCTCATTATTCATATTTTTTGCTGCTTTCCAAGCCTGATATTTATTGAATGGATGCTACGCATTGTGAATTTTATCTTCTGGGGTGAAGTTTCTGTATTTCTTTAAATATTTGAAAACTTTGTTCTGAGACACAGAACAATTTGATCCTTTTCTACACTTACTTCTAAGCATTGTTAGGCAAGGTCAGAACAGCCACTAAGTAGGGGTAATTTGTCCCCACTACTGAGGTAATACCCTTCTGGGGACTCTACTTGATGCCCATGTGTCAGGAGATCTTTCCACTCTGACTATTTCTGGTCCTTTGTGAATCTTGCAGCTGTTTTGTTTGCTACATTCTGGTGTTTCCCCTTACCTCAGGTTGTTTCTCACATGCACGTGCTGATCAGTACTCAGCTAAATGCTCAGGGGGAGCCTTTTGCACATCTTCAGCATTCATTCTCCATGCAGCTTGCTCCTCTCTGGTACCCTGTCTCACAAATTCCATCTGCATTAGCATCCCTAAACTCTGAACTCTGTCTCTCTACTCAGGGAGCGTATGAAGCTTCCTGCATAGTTGCCTGGAAACTTCCTTCCGATAGTGAGCTGCAACAATTGTAGTGCTTGCCTCACTTGTTTCTCTTCTCATAAGAATCACTGTCCTGTACTACTATTGTAAATGTCTGAAAACCATTGTTTTATATAATTTTGTCCTGAGTTTTAGTTGTTTAAGCTGGAAGAGTAAATCTGTTTTTGTTCCTTCATCATAGTTGACAATGGAAATCCTCTAGGTGTTTATTTAGGATCTCTCCCAGTGTACAACTAGATATTTCAATCACAACCACTAAAACCACCACATCATCTTCTTTATTATCATAATGACCAGCAGCAGCATCACTACCATCACTAACATTTATAGAATACTCACTGTAATACTAGAGGGTGTATTTAAGACCTATAATAATATTAACTCCAATTTTTTTCAGAGGAGAAAACTAAAGTAGAGAGACACTAAGTGGCTTGGCTAAGGTGATATAGCTAGTAAAAGTGGTAGAACCAGTATTTTAACAGAAACATTCTGACTTCTGATGTTGACAGTTATAGTAGACAAAAATTCCAGGGGGAAAAGGTACATCAGATCATCTATATTTATTTTTGTTACTTTCAGCAAATGTTGCCTATATTCTGTCTGAATTTAATATAAGTAGTCATGTTGTACACAGAGAAAAAGCAATGACTATAAAGAGAAACGTGAGAAATTTTGGTAACCACAGTTCTTTAAATTAGCAAACCTTAAGATTATTTTCAGAACATCTTCAGTAATAGGAATTATGTTTTAAATTTAAGAGGTTTGCTTTATGTTTTGGTCTATATATTTTTACCCATATATACAATAAAAAAATCTAATAAGTAAAAGAAATATTTCCTTTGTTATTAACATAGAATATGGTCAAGTCAAATTACCCAGAGAGATCTCTAAGAATTTGCATGTGGTCAAGTGCGTAATAAAATTCAGCTGGCTCACAAAGATGGAATGGTAAAAGCAGATATAAACTTGAATTTAACCAAGGAACATTTTACTCATCCAGTAAAGACTTGGTTTGGTGCAGTTCCAGTTGGTCAACTTACTTATAAAATGACTTATTTATGTTAAGATATTTAATACTCAATAGCTCAAGTCGCTGATGTTTGATATACTCATACTCTAACAACTACGAGTAAGCAAAGTGTCTTTGAGTTGGAGTATTCTCTTATTCATAAACACAAACTCTGGGAACATAAAATAGTCTGTTTCCATAAGTGATTCTGTCTTATTAAATGTAAACTTCCTATTGTCATATCTTAATATTTCTAACAGCAGAACATAAATGTTCTCCTATTTCTTTGGAGAATCTAAAAGAATAGGTGGCATTAAATTAATTCCTTTGGCTGGAACACAGACTACCTCTCTTAATGATTTTCACTTTTTTTGATCTGGTATTTGGGATCCACTTTTTTAAAAGACTTTCTGGAATCTCAAAATTCCCATATGCAAATTTTAGAAAACAAAACAATTTCAGTGATTGTATAGCATCCAATGATTAATTTGGTTGGCTCAGCTGTTTCCCTTGTGACGATTTAATAATTGCAAAATTTCTCCAAATGCAGTACTTTCATCACATTACAATAAAGCATTTGTACTTAGCGCACTCCTCCAAGTAGATAAGTCAATTATACAAAACAATTGTTCCTCTGTTTGAATTTGATAATTCAGTGTAGAAAGCAACTGCAATCATAAAACCAACAAGTACCACCTATAGGTACCAGCTGCAGCACAAAATTGCAGTGGCTCATCAATTTCCCTCTCGCCAAGTACCTCCTGGCTGCCCAGTTCCAAGACACTGAAAATTAATGGGTGCAGCACACCAACATGGCACATGGATACATATGTAACAAACCTGCACATTGTGCACATGTACCCTAAAACTTAGAGTATAATAATAATAATAATAATAATAATAATAATAAAGAAAAGACATCTATTGACGTCCCAGACATACCTTGGGAAAGCCTGCTTATCCTATCACAACTATATGGCATCAAAAGCATTATTAGGCAATGACAACTCATTCCTTAAAGCCCACATTTTTTTTTTCGTGAATCAAAGAGCATTTATTAAGGATAAAGTATGGATCAGGTATCATGTTAAGACCTTTCATATTTATGATTTTATTTATTTGTCCCATTGTCCTCATTGTAAGGACAGTCTTCTTTTTTTATTTTATTTATTTTTTTAATTATACTTTAAGCCCACATTTATAACTAGTTTTGAATGAGAGATCTTCATCAACAAACCATACAGAGTCCAGCATCAAATTATATTTTGCACTTCTTTTTAAATCTAATGTTTCAATATCCCAATTCTCTGGTCCTATAAGTTAACTCCCTCCCTGTTTAAGACACATGAAGAGAAATGCCACAAGTCCATGACAAAGACTGGCAATAAAATCATGGCCATTCATGCCAACGATCATTAAAAAATAAAAGCCAGAATCCAAAGGGGGAAAACTCTCGAGAAGTCAGTTTGCAGATTGAGGTAAAGATCTCACAATATGGCACTATTGTTATCAAAAGGGAAACACCTGTTTCTCAATGCTCAATCACGAAATTTACCATAAAGAGGGACATTTTGGGGTTGCTTTATGTTGCTATGTTTCCTGCTGTTTATGCCCAACATAGCCTGCTTCACTATCTTTCTTGTGAAACTTTTTTCTAAACTGTTTCCACAATCCTGCAAGGCGAGTGTACCTTAACTTGAGTTACCGGGCTGGTCCCTCTCTTTTCATTTTTTATCCCAGTAGGTGAGACCGTCCCTGCTGTGTTTGGTGGCTGTGGAGTTGATGGCATCTTTGCTCCAGGTGACACCTGCATGCTGGCCAGCTGAGCGGCATAGAGCTGCTGCAAAACAGGGAAGACAAACATTGATCTCTTTAAATGCAGCTGAAATTGAGTTTCAAAAAAAAAAAAACTTACCATATTGTTAGGTTTCTCAGACAGCCTTGTAATTTCTTTTTCACTATTTTTAAAAAAGGAAGCTAAGAGAAGGCAAATAATAAAACAGAAAGAAAAAGGACAGGTATGGGAGCCATAGTTCTGTTTCTGGTCCTTCTAGCAACAACTTTATGATCCTGGACAAAGGATTTGATCTCTTTAGAATTCAGGTTTTTTTTTTAAATTGTACAAAAAGGAATTCGACTAAGTAGTCTCTAAGATGCTTTTTAATGCCTAAAATCTTTATTAAAAGTTATTTAAATGTCTGGGATGTCCACTTGTATAATATTAATATTCATGAATTAAGAAACTAACCTGAACATTTCTAAGGATTCTTGGAAGAACTGTATCATTCTTATTCAGATCCGACTCTGCATCTCTGGGTATTCTGATCCTTCTGAATAATGAGTGCTGTTCCCAAGGCCACTAAGGCCTAGTGGCAGTCATTGTTTACCCAGAGTCTTATTTCTAGGTAGCATATAACATAATCCTCAAGAGAATATGGCCAGATTGGTAGCAGTTTTGTTGTTATTGTTGCTTTTTAAGTCAAGCTTCTCTGAACCCAAACCAGGTAACAAAGTGCTTCCTTCATGCTTCCAAACAGATCACACTTCTCTCCTCAGGTCCTGCCTTTGCCTGGGACTCCACATTTATCTTCATCATATTCTCATTTCTGTTTCAAGGCCTTTTCTGAAGTATTTCCTACAGTTCTCTTTGGCAAACCAATTATCTTATTACTCATTCTACTTACTCAGCTTAAAATGGGTCCTCTTCTCTGAGACATGATAAGCAGACAATCTGACATTACAAATCTTTAAATTATCAGCCTCAAAATATGTTGATTTCACTAAATTAAAGCCAAAGATTGAAAGACAGGTGGGCTAACCTCTTTTCACATAATTTTCATTTTTATCAAAGTCATTCTTGTATACAGCTTTACAAGATAAATAGTACTTGAAAGTTTTAAAAAACAAAAGACCAAAACAACAACAACAAAAAGAGCATGACCAAAATGTACAGTGCACAGTCTCCACAGCTTGCAGGATGACCTTCATTTTCCTACCCTGGTCCTCCTTATCTCACCCCCTGTTCTGTGGAGACCATTCCCTTCAATTCATTTAATGGTTTAACTTGTATTTATATCCTTATTTGTAAATCATTCTAAATGTTATATCATTACAGTATAAAGGAAAATGAAAGTTTCACTTTCCTACATTGAACACCACATGTGCTCCCATGCTTCTCTCTCCAATCTCTTAATGTTAATGTCACAAATTTTAAAATTAGCGTTTACTGTTTTTTATTATTTTATGAAGATACTAGCTATGTAGTAAACTGTACTTAATTTTATGTTTCAACTTTTCATTTTGTTAGGTTTAAGATTTGCCTCATATTTTGTTTTCATAATTTTTATGTAACTATCACTAATTCTCAAACTCTGCATGAAATCAGTAAAACTCTACCCAATGTAATTGAATATATCAGGTAATCTGTGAATCCTGGTTTTTCCCTTGGAGACATCCTTCTTGGAATTCTCAATCTCCTTGCTCCAAATCTGAACTAATTTATTCCTCAGGCCTACCTACTGCAGGTCTATGGCACTTGTAATTCCTTTTGCCTCTCTTATACTGGTGTCCTTGTTTCCTGGGTATCATGTTTTCTTCCCTTTTAGTTAACTGTCTCATTTTGGTACAAGAGCTTTCTGAGAAAGGTGAATGTGAGATTAATTATTTAGGAACTAATATTCTTCTCACTTGGTTGTAGTTTGACTGGTATAGAATTCTAAGTTGAAAATAATTCTGCCTCAGAATTCCAAAGATATTGATCTGTTGCCTTCTATTCTTGTTACTAAGGAAGCCTGACACTATTTTGCTTCCTGATACATACATTCCTTTGTATGTAATCTATTTTCTCCTCTAAAAGCATCAGGATCTTCCCTTTCCACTGAATGTTTTGAAATTTCACTATTATGTCCTTCTGTTGACTTTTACATTCATTGTTCAGTCTTTTCAATCCAAACTCATGTCTTTGTATTCTAGGAAACTTTTTTGATGTTTTTCATTGATAATTTTCTCTCCTCTGTATTCATATTTGATAAATATTAGATTTCCTTTTTAACACTCTATTTTTCTTATTTTTTCTTTCTATTTGCTAATCTTTGACATTTTGTTATACTCTATGACAGATTTTTTTGCAACTTCATCTTCCAAAACTTCTCTGAATGTTTTAAAGTTTCTACCATTATATTTTTAAAGATACTCTTATTCTCTGATTGCTTCTTTTTATAGCATCCTGTTCTCTATTCTGTTTGACAATATTAATTATAGATTTCGGTTTGTTTTTAATGTTTTCTGTTCTCTGCATTGTTACCACTCTTTTCTTCCAAGGTCTTTGAGCTCTTTCATATTAGGGGCTTTTCTAAAGTGTCTGGTGTTCATTTGCTGTTTATTCATATATAAAAGCAATGTACTAAAAAGCTGACTGGAAGGTCTAAGTACGGGGTAGACTTATTGATTTATGGGCTTCAGCATAAGGTAATGATGCAGAAAGTCTGCTTTTTCATTGGCAAATCACAAATGTCAATATCTACAGGTCATTTATCTTAGACTAGACCATTTTCTTGGAGAGATGTCTTCAAATTCTTGCCTTGATTTGTGTATAGACTTTTATGCCATCATTACATGAGCCAAGCAAGAGAAGGCAGGAGAAGAATCTCATAGTCTGGTCTATCCTGCAGATTCCCTGATTTTCACCATGGCACATCACTCATTCTCAGCTATGCCTGGTGTCCCAAGACATAAATCTCTCAAGTTCTACTTTTCAAGAGAATAAATCTCCAGTGACTTCTGTGGTTATGTGCTCATGGGGCTGGAAGGGAGGAGGCAGGGATGGTAGTTACCAGGTTGCATGACATTAGGGAGGGATCATCTTATATCTATTTTCAACCAGTCATCCTGTCTACAGTTCCACCTTTTAGAACTGTTCCTTTAATGATACATGATGCCTTCAATTCCTAAGCATTTTAGAGGTTCAGATCCCAACTGGGCTTGATTCTTTTTGGCTTTACACTCCTAAAGCTTAGGTATCAGCTTTCTCTTTTTTGCTAAGACAGTTATAACTCATCTATCCATTTCTCATATTCCAAATTTTTTGTCTTCTCTTTCCATTTCTACTTGAAGGTTTACACCTATAATCCTTAACCATCAATTTACTAGGATTTGGGTAAAACTGGTAATAAATGAAAATGTTAATCTGCTATGATTAACCAGAAGTCAGACACTCGGATCTTAACGCTGTTTAATGCTTGAAAACTTCATTCAAATATTTTCTTTTCTTCTTATAATCAAAATTAAGCGATTACCTTGATGGTCACATTTCTATCATAATAAATAGAAAGCTTCCTAGATCATCAACCACGGAGAAAATAGCTCAAACTTTGCCATATGAGTAGGGGAGAAAAAACAGGTGGTTTGAATGTAATTTCCAGCATTTCTATCATTCGGATGGACAAATAAAAAAATTACAGTAATCAAAAACAGACCTTTCAGCACATGTAATTAAATGAAAGCTTAATAAAGAATAATTTGCAAGAGCCAGATGTGCTTAAGTCATGATTGTTGCTTTCTTTGGAACAATTTTTCTAATATAACAAGCCTCTAAAGAAATTAAAGTTTCATAATTCTGTATGTAATGACTCAGTGGCAAGAAAAATTCACAAGCAGAGGTCAGTCAAATTGCTAGCACTTAGGCAAAATGAGGGGGGCATCTTTTTGGTTTCTCTTTTACTCTGTTGTATCATCTTCCTTTGAAATTCAGCCAGATGTCTTCAAAATGGGGACAGGTCAAGCTTCTGAAAATGTCTGCTTGGATTAAGGCAGTGAAAAAAAGTTCTATACTGAATGGAGTCAAGATGTTACGAGATGAAACATGTTGACTATATAGTCCTGTAGCTGGTATCATAACCAATATATCCTACTATGAGTATTAAAGAGTCAGGAAATCTTAGAGATGCTAACAGTCCTTGGATATCATTTATGCTTTTTACCTCAATCATTAAAAAGATCAAATGAATGTCAATTTTACTCAATCTTGAGTCCTTTGGGAAATTTGAACTAGTGAAAAATGCAGAAAAACATATTTTTGGAAATAAATCTATTTTTTTTAAAAAGTTGACTATGAATCCTTCAGATTGAGTAAATAATACAATTACTTTTCAGGAAAAGAGTAGCGTTAATTGCTTCTTTTAAAGCGCTGATAATCATTTATTTTACAGCCCTTTGAAGTGGGTTGTACCTAAGGAAGGCAAGACCACATAAACTCTGAGATTCCATAGAGCTGGTTCTTGTGAGTTGTGATTACTGATACATTAGAGAAAAGAAGAGGTACAGCCGCATTCCATAATCCTTTTCAAAGCTGGGTAAACTGGACAGTAGGCTATCAGGTAAGATTTAGTAGAATGGGCCTTGAAATAGAAATCAGAAAATTGAGTCCGGTGAAAAGATATAAGGTATTCACAAAAATTAAAATACCCATATTCTGTCTAACAAAACATATGATTTTAGTATAAATATCATTCTATTCAGATTGAAGATTTTAAATTTGTCTTGGATAATATGAATGTCATTAAATGAATAGGTATAAGCTTACAAAATAATTTCACAGCTCACCCTCTAAACTAACATCAGTTGAATTTGTTCCATGTGTAAGGCTCTGTGTTAGGAGCTGAGGAGAATTCCAAGCACATAGCTCTAAAGGAGATATAAAATATAAATCCCTAACACTTGATTTGCACTTTTCTTGTGGTGTTTGTCAGTATTTTAAACTTTATGTGTAATTATGCACATGTATCTTATCCTGCTTGATACACTGTAAGCTCACTGAAGGCATGATCTAATTATTTTTGAATGCTTAGCACCAATAATGGTGCCTTGCAAATAATAGATACCCAATCAATAGTTTCTGATTTAACACACTATACAAAATCATTGCATATTAGGAAGGAAAGACAATGTCTATAAATGTGGCAACACAAGTGGTACATCATTATATTTATTATATATATGTGATGAACAATTTTATGATATTAAGGTTAAAAAATAAAAGGCAAAAAATTTCAGTCAAGTTTAATCACACTGTTTCACAGGAAATTATTCTTTTGAAGTAGTTTGCTAATATTTTGACTAGATAGCTGCTCAGTAACTGTTAGCTTCACTAAACAGTAGTAGCATTTCTAGACACCTAAAAAAATCTAGCTGAAAAGCAAAGAAAGAAGGCAATCCCAGTTACAATAGCTACAAAAAAATAAAATACTTAGGAATATATTTAACCAAAGAGGTGAAAAATATGTACAAATTAAACTATAGAACACTGATGAAAAAAATCATAGATGACACAAACAAATGGAAAAACATCCAATGGTCATGGATTAGAAGAACTGGTATTGTTAAAATGACCATACTGCCCCCAAACAATTTACAGATTCAATTCAATCTCTATAAAAATACCAATGTCATTTTTAATGAAATTAGAAAAAACAATCCTAAAATTCATATGCAACCAAAAAAGAGCCCCAAGAGTCAAGGCAATCTTAAACAAAAAGAACAAAGCTGGAGGCATCACATTACCTGACTTCAAATTATACTACAAGGCTATAGTAATCAAAAGAGTATGGTACTTGTGTAAAAATAGACACGTAGATCAATGGAACAGAATAGAGAACTCAGAAATAAAGCCACATACTTAGAGCCAGCTGATCTTTGACAAAATTGATAAGAACATGTATTGGCAAAAGGACATTCTTTTCAATAAATGGTGCTGGGAAAATTGGATTGCATATGCAGGAGAATGAGACTGAATGCCTATCTCTCCCCATATACAAAAATCAACACAAGATGGATCAAAGACATAAATGTAAGACTGAAACTATTAAAATACCAGAAGAAGACTTAAGGAAAACTCTTCTGGGCATTGGTTTAGGCAAAGAATTCATAACTAAAACCTCAAACACAAAAGAAACAAAAACAAAAATAGACAAATGAGAGTACGTTAAACTAAAAAGCTTCTGCACAGCAAAATAATCAACAGAATGAAAAAACAATTTGCAGAAGGGGAGAATACTTTTGCAAATGGCCTTAAACTTTTCTAATACAAATTATACTGTTTGAGCCATAACTAATGAGTAGTACCATTTTTTCTTCTCAGTCTAGTTATTAACACAGATAGTCTAGTTAATAACAGTGTAGTTATTAACAGTCTAGTTAATAACAAAAAAAACCAAAAAACTATTTATTCTAACCAAATAGCTTTAGTTAGAAAATTTCTTTGCAGACTAATGGTTTAGGAACAGAAAAGGTTAAACTCTGATTAACTATTACATAAGGGTCTACAAAAATGTCATTCTACATATAATTCTCAGATCATAGTTCACAGTCATAATGATTATAATAATGAATATTCATTTCTAAACATAGTTCAGGTTTAAAAATCAACAATATAGTAAAGCTTATGACAGGCTTAGCCAAAGTCCCATAAACATTTGAACTTAGGCGAAGACTGTTTCAGCCTAAATATAGAATGTTTTTCCTGTTTCATTTTTGAAAAATTCACACTGATTGTTTGGGATATTGAATTGTTTCTTTATCCAAGATATATAAAAGACCTGCAGTGTATATGTGTAAAAATAAGCCTAGCGAAATATTTTTTCAAAATTATAAAATTACTTATTTTATAAAAGCACTTTAAGAAATGATTTTACTTTATGGCTTAAAATGTTCCACCTTTATTACTGGCAGCTTTAATAAAGCAGCTAGCATTAAAATTTTGGTAAGCTCAACAATGACACATTTGACACACAGAACTGAAAGGACATTATCAAATCATTTATGTTAGTCTGACTTCCTTATTCTGCCAATGAGCTAAGATCTAGCAAGTAGCTTGCCCAAGATCGTATAATTAGTATTGGAGTTAGAAGAAGAACTCGCTAGCTATCACATCAACATTACCAGAATATCTATCACTTAAAAGTAGAAATGGATATAAAATTAGCCAACTTTTGCACCTTTCAAGCACATTTCCAGCATCGATAAATTTGACCAATCTTGTAAATAAATTGAATTACGAAAGTCCTGTGAAGATCTCACCAATCCACAAATAAATACTTCTAACAGTATTTGCACTGCTTTGTGTGCTGTGGCTAGCTTTAAAGATAAATCTGTCTTCCATTTGGATCTTAGTGACACTTTAATAACCAAGCCTGTTTAGATTTAACCCAAAGCAGTAGGTCCTACCAATCAGACTCAGCCTCATGATGAAACCCTTCAGTGCCTTCCAGTACACATAACGGTCTATAGCAGGACCTAAGAAATGTATTGTGTCAGAGATTGATGTTATACCATGACTGCATTTGACAAGAGAAGCACGCTTTGTCCAAATATAGCCAAGCTGATGTCAAATTATAATGGGTGGTGTCACGATGTAACTATATTTACCAGAATTTGAAATATATATACATATATACATACCTGCTTTCTATGATACAATCATTTAGGATCTCTAATGGAGTGTGCCAAACAGAAAAAGTACAAGGCCTTTTCTCATTATAAACATATGATTTTCATATAGCAACATAACCAGTCATCTAGTCTTCCAATAATCACTCCAATTCATTCATGCATTAATTCAACAAATATACATTGAGAACTAAACTCAGTGAGGCACTGGGCTGGATATTTTACATCTATTATTTCATTTAATCTTCACAATAATTATATAAGATAGAAATTATTATCCATTTTAGTCAATCTTACTTTTAAGCCTGTACTCTTTCTGCTTTTAAAATTAAATTATTTTAAATAAGCTACACGGTGAACCACAATGGAACCAATTTCTTGTTCCTAGCCACCAGAAAAGAATCACTGTCCAAGGAGAAGAAAGATTCTGATGTGACTGCTATTCTGAGCTCTCAAATAGAAAATTGTATTTTCAAATGTCTTACAGTTACTCTCTAAAATGGCATTTCACAATCTTCAAATGGACAAGAAAGAGGTAACAGCACCACCAGTCACCTTGAAGGAATAAGTGTCACAATCGGATCTAGACAATGTCCTTCTCCAAATCTTCAAGCCATGGTAGAAAACCCCTAAAAAATTAACCCCACATTAATAGACTGATAAGATAAAAGGAAGAACTATGCAAAGTATAGGTAGACATAGTAGAGCTTGATAAAATGGGAATTGAGGGGCCTTAAATTGGGACCAGTATGCTCCAGTATACAAAAACTAACAGTAAAAAAGAAGGCACAACCTTACACACCAAATTCTTTTTGGAATAGATTCTTCTGTGCTTTGTCATTTCAATTTAGAAAGGACATTTTAAGTAGCCTGCCAGAATCCACCCCGGAAAGAAAGAAATAAAAATCATCTCTCAGAATACTTCCAAACTCATTCTACAAGGCCAGTACTACTTTGATACCAAAATCAGACAAAGCCATATATATATATATATAAAGCCATATATATATATATATATATATATATATGAAGCCATATATATATATATGAAGCCATATATATATATATGAAGCCATATATATATATATATATATATATATATGAAGCCATATATATATGAGGCCTATATATATATATGAAGCCATATATATATATATATATATGAAAACTACAGGTTAATACCTCTGATGAATATTGATGCAAAAATCCTCTACAAAATACTAGCAAACCAAGTTTGACAATACATTAAAAAATATCATTCATCATGACCAAGTGGGATTTATCCCTGGGATGCAAGGATGGCGCAACATATACAAATCAATGAATGTGATACATCATATCAACAGAATGAAGGACAAAAATCATATGATCATTTCAACTAATGCTGAAAAAGCATTGATAAAATTCAACATCCCTTCCTGATTAAAAAACCCTAAAAAAACTGGGGATAGAAAGAACATGCCTCAATAAAATAAAAGCCATATATGACCGACACACAGCTAATATCATACTCAATGGAGAAAAACAGAAAGCCTGTCCTCTAAGATCCGGAACATGACAAAGATGTCCACTTTCAACACTGTTATTCAACATATTACTGGAAGTCTTAGCTACAGCAATCAGACAAGAGAAAAAAACAAAGGATATCCAAATTGAAAAGGATGACATCCAATTATCCTTGTTTACAGAAGATATGATCTTATAGTTGGAAAAATCTGAAGACTCCACAAAAACCCTATTAGAACTGATAAACAAGTTCAGTAAAATTGCAGGATATAAAATCAACATGTAAAAATCAGTGGCATTTCTATATTCTAACAGTGAACAATCTGAAAAAGAAAAAGTAATGCCACTTACAATAGTCACAAATAAAATTAAATGCCTAAAAATTAACTAAAAAAGTAAAAGATCTCTCTTAGGAAAACTATAAAATACTGATGAAAGAAAGTGAAGAGGAAATCAAAAAATGGAAAGCTTTTTGTGTTCATGAATTGGAAGAATCAATATTGTTAAAATGTCCATGCTACCAAAAACAATCTACAAATTCCATGCAATCCATATCAAAATTCCAGTGACATTCTTCAGAGAAATAGAAAAAAAATCCTAAAACTTATGTGGAACCACAAAAGACCCAGAATAGAAAAAGCTATTCTATGTAAAAGGAACAAAACTGGAGGTGTCACATTACTTCAAACTATACTGCAGAGCCATAGTAACCAAAACAGCATAGTACTGGCATAAAAACAGGCACATAGGCCAATGGAACAGAATAGAGAACCCAGAAACAAATCCACACACCTACAGTGATCTCATTTTTAACAAAGCTGCCAAGAACATATGCTGGGGAAAAGACAATCTCTTCAATAAATGGGGCTAGAAAGACAGGATATTCATATGCAGAAGAATGAAACTAGACCCCATCACTAGCCTTATACAAAAATCAAATCCAAATAAATTTAAAACTTAATTGTTAGACAAGAACTCAATGTATGAAACTACCACAAGTAAACATTGAGGAAACTCTCCAGGATATTGGTCTGGGCAAAGATTTCTTGATTAATATCCCACAAGAACAGGCAACCAAAGAAAAAATGGACAAATAGAATCAAATCAAGTTAAAAAGTTTCTGCACAGCAAAGGAAACAATCAACAAAGTGAAGAGACAATCCCAATAATGGGAGAAAATATTTGCAAACTACTCGTCTGACAAGGGATTTACAACTAGAATATATAAGGAGCTCAAACAACTCTTTGGAAAAAAATCTATTAATCCAATTAAAATATGGGTAAAATATTTGAATAGGCATTTCTCAAAAGAAGACATACAAATGGCAAACAGGCATATGAAAAGTTGCTCAACATTACTAGTCAGAGAAATGTAAATCAAAACTACAATGACATTATCATCTCACCCCAGTTAAATGACTTATATCCAAAAGACAGTCAATAACAAATGCTGGCAAAAACATGGGAATCCCTGTACACTGTTGGTGAGAATGTAAATTAGTACAACCACTATGGAGCACAATTTGGAGTTTCCTCAAAAAGCTAATAATAAGAGTTACCATATGATCTAGCAATCCCACAGCTGGTATATACCTAAAAGAAAGGAAATCAGTATATCAAAGAGATATCTGCATCCCCATGTTTATTGCAGCACTGTTTGCAATACCAAAGTTTGCAAGCAATCGAAGTGTCCATCAACAGATGAATGAGTAAAGAAAACGTGGTACTTATATACAGTGGAGTATTATTCAGTCATAAAAAAATGAGATCGTCATTTGCGACAACATGATGGAACTGGAGGTCATTATGCTGAGGGAAATAAGCCAGGCACAGAAAGACAAACGTCATGTGTTCTCACTTTTTTATGGATCTAAAAATCAAAACAATTGAGCTCATGAAGATAGAGAGTAGAAAGATGGTTACCAGAGGCTAGGAAGGATAATGGGAGGGTTCGGAGGAGGTAAGGATGGTTCATAGGTACAGATAAATAGAAATAATGAATAAGATCTAAGTTGATATCTCAACAGGGTGACTATAGTCATGCCCAAGGCCATGGGAGCCCACCTTTTGCATCAGTTTGACCTAGATGTGGGACATGGAGTCAAAGAAGATCATTTTGGAGCTTTAAGATTTGACTGCCCTGCTGGATTTCAGACTTGCATAGGGCCTGTAGTCCCTTTGTTTTGGCCATTTTCTCCCATCTGGAATGGGTGAAGTTACCCAATGCCTGTACTCCCATTGTATCTAGGAATTAACTAACTTGCTTCTGATTTTACAGGCTCATAGGCAGAAGAAACTTGCCTTGTTTCAGGTGAGACTTTAGACTTGGACTTTTGGGCTAATACTGGTATGAGTTAAGACTTTGGGAGACTGCTGGAAAGGCATGATTGTGTTTTGAAATGTGAGTCATGAGATTTGGGAGGGGACAGGGGCAAAATAATATGGTTTGGTTGTGTCACCACCCAAATCTCATCTTGAATTGTAGTTCCTATAATCCCCATGTGTTGTGGAGGGACCCAGTGAGAGGTAATTAAAACATGGGGGGTGGGTTTTTCCCATGCTGTTTTCATGATAGTGAATAAGTCTTGGGAGATCTGATGGTTTTATAAAGAGCAGTTCCCCCGCACACACCCTCTTGCCTGACACCATGTAAGACATGCCTTTGCTCCTCCTTCACCTTCTGCCATGATTGCGAGGCCTCCCCAGCTATGTGGAACTCTGAGTCTATTAAACCTTTTTCTTTATAAATTACCCAGTCTCTGGTATGTCTTCATTAGCAGCGTGAGGATGGAAAAATGCAAGTCAATAATAATTTAAATGTACATTTTTAAAATAACTAAAATAGTGTAACTGGATTGTTTGTAACACAAAGGATAAATGCTTGAGAGGATGGATACCCCACATTATATGATGTGATTATTATGCATTGCATGTCTATATCCAAACATTTCATGTACCTCATACATGAAATATATATTTACCTACAATGTGCCCACAAAAATTAAAATTTCAATTTAAAAAATTCTCCTTCAAATACTACCTTCCTATTTGTAGAGGATAAAGAAAGGAAGAGAAAAAAAATTACTATTCTATAGAAACAGATTCAATCAGTGCTACAGAAAAACGTTATCTCTTATCCTTATATTTATCCCCATTTGCTATAGTTCCACAAAACACCAGGGAACCCCAGGCCTAGCCAAGTTACCCTGTAACAGATCCTCTTCTAGTGTGACAGACATCATTCCAGGGGACAATAGAAGTTGGAGGAAACAAGTAGGGTAGGGTAGGGTAGGGTAGAGAGGCATCCCTAAGGAGATGTCATCATTTATTTGATTGATGCTGCCTAACACCAAGCATCAAGCCTAGTTCAGTTCTCCAGGGATACCCTGGATTTTGTTACCTACTCAAAACAATGCTGATGACCACTTCTTTGCCTACCAAGCAAGACATATTATAAAGCTGGACAAGTTCAGCTGTGAGAAAGTGGAAACGGTGACAGGGGTAATTAAGCAGCCTAATTTTGTGCTTGTTTGGCACAGAGAAGAAAGTGTGTCCATAACGAGTCATTACAGACTGAAGAGAAGGGTGAGGAGAGATCACAAATACTTTTACTTTTCATAAATCTCCAATGTCAACAAAATTTTCTAGGAAATATAGCTGTGATTTTATGGAAAGAAAGAACTGAAGTCCTTTTTTTCAGCATAGAAGGTACTTGTTCAACTACACTCCTAATATTTGAGATGAGAGAGCAGGAATAGGGTAAGAACTACTACACTCCCAGTCCTACATATTAGGTTTATTCCCAAGTAAATCTCCTTGCCGCTCCTGCATATTTTTCTATTGCACCATTTTTTCCTTTCTTATTAAAACTACCTGTCTGTCACAATCCTACTCATCTTTTCAGTCTCAACTCAAGAACCACTTTTTCCTTGAAGCGTTATCTGACTACTGCCTCCTTTGTGCTCCTGTCATAGCTCAACCTTTGACCCTGTGCAAATTATGGAATTTCTTTTTTCTTCCCATATTTTTTTCTCCCACCAAATTCTGAGCTCGTTAGGGGAAACACTGAGGCTTATATATCTTTATGTCCCTAGCACCTAACATAATGCCTGACATTTTCAGAGGTTCTGTTAATGCTGACCATTAAAACCTCTTTCATATCCATTCTTGCCTCTATCTTCTGGGAATTGCTATCATTTCAGCTCACACCCTTTTCTCCAGAGGTGACCTCCAGAGATGCAGGTCATCTTTCTTCATTTCTGTCTTCTTACAGTTATAAGCATGTGGGTTCACCATGTAATGCACTGATTTTCTTGCAAACACCAGAAAACATAATGGTAGCAGAAGAAAGAATTGTGAACATCATATTCTAATACAATCTCTTTGCTATGCAGATGGAAAAAAGCTCATGCCTAGGAAAGGAAAGTGATATGCATAAAAATATCAGCTTGGTGAATAGTAAGTAGAATGAAATCTAGAACCCAGGTTTCCTACTTTCTCTATCAACTGTTCATACATACTCATTTATCATTGTGCTCTGTTCTCTTAGTGAACTGCAAATAGAATTTGTACATTCTATCACAACTTTTGGTTTGGGTTATATGAAAAAAATGTTTTTTCTACCATTCTCCTTAAAGAGAAATGTGCCTTACATGTACTCGTAAAGTAATCTTGGGCACCGTAGGATAATTTAGGTTGTAGAATTTTATTTTAATATTTGTTTTAAAATGTACATATTTTAAACTGCAACCTTAGTAATTAGGTTAAGGTAATTATAATCATGTTAAGGTGTTTTCAGATTTTTAAAATTAAAGTTTATGCAAATACACATAAAGGGCCAAAAATTTGTCTCAGATGAGAACAGATTTATTTTCACCCACTTTGAGACTTCTGCCAATTGCCTTTTCACAACAATCAAAAGAAAAATGGAACAAGCATTGACTGTAACCCATGAGAACCAGGACCCATTTGATTCATTCATTAACCCCTGCAGTCAGCTCAAGAATGTCAAGAACAGAAAAATAAATTGAGGCTGGGCACGGTGGCTCACGCCTGTAATCCCAGCACTTTGGGAGGTCGAGGCGGGTGGATCATGAGGTCAGGAGATCCAGACCATCCTTGCTAACATGTGAAACCCTGTCTCTGCTAAAAATACAAAAAATTAGCCAGGCGTGGTGGCGGGCACCTGTAGTCCCTGCTACTCGGGAGGCTGAGGCAGGAGAATGGCATGAACCTGGGAGGCGGAGCTTGCAGTGTGCCGAGATTGTGCCACTGCACTCCAGCCTGGGCAACAGAGTGAGACTCCATCTCAAAAAAATAAATAAATAAAAATAAATAAATAAATAACAAAAATAAATTGAAAGAATACTTTCCCTAGATAAAGGTCCTCTTGACTATTCTTCCAAGCACTGGGTAGTTTGCTCCTCTAACATAACACTTTGAGCTAATGGAGCAGAGGCTGCATTGGGTGTGGAGGTGAGGAGAAGCTATAGAAAGGAAAAGAGAATAGGCTCAGATCAAAGGTCCTACCCTTACACTAAGAAACTTAAAAAAATCTGAATCCATCAGATAACAAATCACCCAGTCCACTGTTACAAAAGTAAGTTGGAATTCATTCTTGAATTGCACCAATTATTTTGGAATGCATTCAGGAGAGCATTTCCTTATGGAACATAGTTGCAAATAATTAAGAAACAATGGGGGAGAGGGGGCCAAGATGGTAGACTAGAAGCAGCTCCTGTGTGCTGCACTCACAGAGAAGAAACAAAAGGGTTGGTGAACACTGACCCTGCAGGCCAATCATCTCTGAAACCACGTCAGGATCCATTAAGGCAACAGAAGGACACAGAGAGCAGAGACAAATGAAACTGGGCACAGTCTGTCTGGGCTCAACGCAGAGCCAGGAGAACTTCTCTAACATGGGAAAGGGTGAGAGCCCCCTGGTGGGAGGGCTCACTCTCCACAGGGACCTGTGCAAGACTGGGAATGGGAGAATCCCCCTAACCCCCTATATGCCTCCCATCACACTTCTAGACTGAGACAGAGAGCTACCCAGCCATTTTACAGAAGCAATTCTTGAGTCCAAGTGGACCTCTACAAGCCTTGGGACTGAGAACAGATCAGCACCAGCACCATAGGTCCAACAGAGGTCACAGTTGTGGTGCCTAAGAGCAGTAAGATTGCTTCACCTCCCCTTACCAGACAGGGCTCACCACCAGCTTCTGGCCCAGTGGTCCCACTTCAGCCTGAACTCAGCCAGCAGCTGTAACTTCCTCTTGTCCCAGGAAACACCCAGACAGCAGGGCAGGCAACCTTGCCAAACCCCTCCACTGGTAGCCAGGCAGGCAACACCTGCTAGAGCTTCTAGCCCAGTGGTCTCACTTCTGTCTGAACTTAGCCAGCAGGTGCAGCTTCCTGTTGTCCTGGGAAGTACCCAGAAGGCAGGGTAGATGACTCTACTCAACCCCACCTCTTGTAGCCAGGTGAGCAACACATGTTATAACTTCCAGCCCAGTGGTCCTATTTCAGCCTGGATTTGCACGGGGACACAGCCTCCTGTTGCCTTGAAAACATCCTGATAGCAGGGCAGGCAACTCTACTGAACCCCACCTCTGTATCCAGACAGGCCACACCCACTAAAGCTTCCATCCCAGTGGTCTTGCTTCTGCCTGAATTCTACAGGAAGGTACAACCCAGTCTTTCCCCAGGAATAACTTGAATAGAAAATTAGGGCTGACCTGGCAAGGATACAGCTTCTCTTCCAACTGTCGTCCCTGCCTGAGGGACCCCCATAGACCAGAACACCTAACAAAAGAAATGTAGACATGGAGATAGTAATTGGAGGGGCTCCTTCAAGACCAAGACTAGAATCAAAGCCAGTCAACTGAACCCACCTTTTACCATAATTCAATCCCCAAGGGCATCTAAGAAGACAAAACAAAAAAAAAGAAAACATTCAAAGGATAGCAGCTTCAAAGACTGAAGGAACATCAGCCCACACAGATGAGAAAGAACCAGCGCAAGAACTCTGGCAACTCAAAAAGCCAGAGTGCATTCTTACCTTCAAATGACCACACTAGTACCTCAGCAATGGTTCTTAACCAGGCTGAAATGGCTGAAATGTCAAAAACAGAATTCATTTCTGACTTCTATATGGATAGGAATGAAGATCATCAACATTCAGGAGAAAGTCAAAACCCAATCCAAGGAATCTAAGGAATATAATAAAATGATACAAGAGATAAAAGACAAATAGCCATTTTAAGAAAGATCCAAACTGAACTGAGAGAGCTAAAAAACTCACTTCAAGAATTTCATAATACAATTGCAAGTATTAACCAGAATCAACCAAGTTGAGGAAAGAAACTCAGAGCTTCAAGACTGCTTCTCTAAAATAACTCAGTCAGACAAAAACAAGAAAATAAATAATAAAGAAGAATGAATGAAACCTCCAAGAAATATGGGATTATGTAAAGAGACCAAATCTATGACTCTTTGATGTCCTTGAAAGAGAGGAATAGAAGGCAAGCAACTTGGAAAACATGTTTGAAGATATCATCCATGAAAATTTTCCCAACCTCACTAGCTTGGCCAAAATTCAAATCCAGGAAATGCAGAGAACCTCTGTGAGATACTATACAAGATGACCATCCCTGAGACATACAGTCATCAGATTCTTCAATGGCAAAATGAAAGAAAAAATGTTAAAGGCAGCTAGAGAGAAGGAGCAGGTAACCTCAAAGAGAACCCCATCAGGCTAATAGAAAACTTTTCAGCAGAAACCCTACAAGCCATAAGAGATTGGTGGCCTATATTCAGCATTCTTAAAAGAAATCCCGACCATGAATTTCATATTCAGACAAACTAAGCTTTATTTTAAGTAAAGGAGAAATCAGACCCTTTCCAGACAAGCAAGTACTAAGGGAATTTATTACCAGCAGACCTGCCTTACAAGAGGCCCTTAAGGGAGTGTTAAATATGGAAAGGAAAGACCATTACCACTCACCACAAAAACACACTTAAGTACGCAGACTAGTGACAGTATAAAGCAACCACACAATCAAGTCTGAATTATAACCAGCTAACAATATGATGATGGGATCAAACCTGCACATATCAATATTAACTTTGAATGTAAATGGGCTAAATGCCCAATTAAAAGGCATGAAGTGGCACGTTGGATAAAGAAAGCAAGACCTAACTATGAGCTGTCTACAGAGACTCATCTCACATTCAGTGACACCCATAGGCTAAAGGTAAAGGGATGGAGAAAAATCTACAAGGCAAACAGAAAACAGAAAAAAGCAGGGATTGCTATGCTAATTTCAGAAAAAAACATACTTTAAACAAACAACAATTTAAAAAGACAAAGGAAGGCATTAAACAATGGTAAAGGGTTCTATTCAATAAGAAGACCTAACTACACTATGCACCCAACACAGGAAAACTCAGATTCATAAAGCAAGTTATTAGAAACCTATGAAGAGAGTTAGAGAATCATACAAACATAGATTTCAACACCCCACTGACAGTATTAGACAGATCATCAGGCCAGAAATCTAACAAATGTATTTGGGACATAAACTCAACATTTGACCAAATGGGCCTAAGAGATAGCTACAGAACCCTCCACCCCACAAAAAAACAGAATATACATTCTTCTCATTTGTACATGGCAGATATGCTAAAATTGACCACACAATCAACCAACAAGTTAAAAAAATAACAAAATCATACCAAACATACTCTTGGACCACAGCATGATAAAAATAGAAATCATTACTAGGAAAATCACTCAAAACTGTACAATTACATGGAAATTAAATAACATGCTCCTGGATGGCTTTTGAGTAAACAATGAAATTAAGGCAGAAATCAAGAAATTCCTTGAAACCAATGAGACCAAAGATACAATATACCAGAATCTCTGGGATACAGCTAAACCAGTGTTAAGAGCAAAGTTTATAGTGCTAAATGCCCACATCAAAAAGTTAGACAGATCTCAAATTAACAACCCAATATCACAACTCAATATCCTAGAGGAACTAGAGAAACCAAAGGAAGCCAACCCCAAATCTAGCAGAAGACAAGAAATAACCAAAATCAGAGCTGAACTGAAGGAAATTGAGATGCAAAAAACCATACAAAAAATCAGCAAACCTGGTAGTTTGTTATTTGAAAGAATAAATAAGATTAATAGACCACTAGCTAGATTAATAAAGAGAACAGAACAAATAAACACAATTAGAAATTACAAAGGGGACACTACCACTGATGACACAAAATACAGAAAACTCTCAGTGACTATTATGAACATGTCTATGCAAACAAACTAGAAAACTTAGAAAAAACAGATAAATTCCTTAAAACATACAACTGCCAAAAATTGAACCAGGAAGAAATCAAATCCCTGAATACACCAATAACAAATTCCAAAATGGAATCAGTAATAAAAAGCCTACCAACCAGAAAAATCCCAGGATTTACAGATGGATTCACAGCTGAATTCTACCAGATGGATAAAGAAGAGGTGGTGCCATTTCTACTGAAACTATTTCTATACACCAACAATGTCCCAACTGAGAGCCAAATCAAAAACTTAATCACATGCACAATAGCCACAAAATGAATTAAATACCTAGGAATACAACTAACCAGGGAGGGAGAAGATCTCTATAATGAGAATTACAAAACACTGCCCAAAGAAATTACAGATGATACTAACGGAAAATGAATGGAAAAACATGCCTTGCTCATGGATAGGATGACTCAATATTGTTAAAATGGCCATGCTGCCAAAAGCAATTAAACAGATTTAATGCAATTCCTATCAAACTATCAATGACATTCTTCATAGATATAGAAACATCTATTTTAAAATTCATATAGAACCAAAAAAGAGCTTGAATCGCCAAGGCAATCCTAAGCAAAATATAAAGGTGGAGGCTCACATTACCTGACTACAAACTATACTACAAGGCTACAGTAACCAAAACAGCATGGTGATAGTAAAAAAAAAAAAAAAAACTGACACATAGACCAATGGAACAGAATATAGAGCCCAGAAAAAAAGTCACACACCTACTACCATTTGAGCTTTGAAAAAGTGGACAAAAACAAGCAATGGGGAAAAGACTCCCTATTCAATGAATGGTGCTAGAATAACTGGCTATCTGTATTAGTCTATTTTCATACTGCTATGAAGAAATACCCAAGACTGGGTAATTTATAAAGAAAAAGAGGTTTAATAAGACTCACAGTTCCACAAGGCTTGGGAGACCTCACAATCATGGTGGTCAGCAAAGGAGGAGCAAAGGCATGTCTAATATAGTGGCAAGCAAAAGAGTGTGTGCATGAATGTTTATTGTGGCACTGTTCACAATAGCAAAGACTTGGAACCAACCCAATGTCCATCAATAATAGACTGGATAAAGAAAATGTGACACATATACACCATGGAATACTATGCAGCCATAAAAAAGGATGAGTTCACGTTCTTTGCAGGGACATGGATGAAGCTGGAAACCATCATTCTCAGCAAAATATCACAAGGACAGAAAACCAAACACCACATGTTCTCACTCATAAGTGGGAGTTGAACAATGAGAACACATGGACACAGCAAGGGGAACATCACACACCAGGGCCTGTTGGGGGGTGGGGGGCTGGGGGAGGGATAGCATTAGGAGAAATACCTAATGTAAATGATGAGTTGACGCGTGCAGCTAACCAACATGGCACATGTATACCTATGTAACAAACCTGCACGTTGTACACATGTGCCCTAGAACTTAAAGTATATAATAATAATAATAATAAAGAAATTCAAAAAAAAGAACAAAACAAACAAAAGCATGTGTGGAGGGGAACTGCCCTTTATAAAACCATCAGATCTCATGAGACTTATTCACTTCCTGTGAGAACAGCACAGGAAGAACCTTTCTCCATGATTCAATTACCTCTCACTGGGTCCCTCCCATGACACTTGGGGATTATGGGGGCTACAATTCAAGATGAGATTTAGGTGGGGACACAGCCAAACCATATCACTATCCATATGCAGAATACTGAAGCTGGACCCCTTCCTTACACCATATACTAAAATCAATTCAAGATGGATTAAAGACTTAAGTTTAAAACCTAAAACTATAAAAATCCTGGAAGATAACCTAGGAAATACCATTCCGGACATAGTTCCTGGCAAAGATTTAATGACGAAGATACCAAAGCAACTGCAACAAGAACAAAAAAATGACAAATGAGATCTAATTAAAGACCTTCTGCAAAGCTAAAGAAATTATCAACAGAATAAATAGACAACCTATAGAATGGGGGAAATATTTGCATACTATAAACCTGAAAATGGTCTAATATGCAGAATCTATAAGCAACTTAATAAGCAAAAAACAAAGAACCCCAGTACAGAGTGGGCAAATGACATTAATAGACACTTTTCAAAAGAAGACAGACTCACAGCCAATAAGCATGTAACAAAAGTGCTTAATATCTGTATTAGTCCATTCTCCCACTGCTATAAAGAAATACCTGAAACTGAGTAATCTATGAAGAAAAAAGTTTTAATTGGCTCATGGTTCTGCAGGCTGTACAGGAAGCATGGCTGGGAGGCCCTAGGAAACTTATAATCATGATGGAAGGTGAAAGGGAAGCAGGCACATCTTACATGTCTGGAACAAGAGGAAGAGAGAGAAGGGGGAGGTACTACACATTTTTAAACAACCAGATCTCATGAGAACTCACTCACTATTATGAGAACAGCAAGAGGGAAATCCACCACGATGATCAAATCACCTCTGACCAGGTCCCTCTTCCAACACTGGGGATTACAATTCAACATGAGATTTGGGTGGGGAAACAAATCCAAACCGTATCAATATCACTAGAGAAATGCATTAGAAAAATGCAAATCAAAACCACAATAAGATGCCATCTCCCACCAGTCAGAATGACTATTATTAAAAAGCCAAAAAATAACAGATACTGGTGTGGTTATATACTGCTTGTAGGAATGCAACTTAGTTCAGCCATTGTGGAAAGCAGTGTGGTGATTTCTCAAAGAACTTAAAACAAAAGTACCATTTGACCCAGCAGTCTCATTATGGGGCATAAACCCAAATGAATATAAATCACTCCACCTTCAAGACACACACGTGTATGTTCACTGCAGCACTACTCACAATAGCAAAGTCATGGAATCAACCTAAATGCCCGTCATAGTAGACTTGATAAATAAAATGTGGTACATAGACACCATGAAACACTATGCAGCCATGAAAAAGAAGCAGATCATGTTCTCTGCAGCAAAATGGATGGAGCTGGCAGTCATTATCCTAAGCAAACTAATGCAGGAACAGAAAATCAAATACCACATATTCTCACTTAAAAGTAGGAGCTAAACTTCAAGAACACATGGCCATAAAGAAGGGAACAAGAGACACTGAGGCCTACTTGAAGGTAGAGAGTAAGAGGAGGAAGAGGATAAAAAAATACCTATCAGATACTATACTTATTACCTGGGCGATGAAATAATTTGTACAACAAACCCTTGTGACATGCGATTTAGCTATATAAGAAACTTGCCAAAAAAAAAAGTTGGAGATGAAATACTTAGTCTCTCTCTGCTTTTTCCAAGTATTTTTTCTTTCAGGGTGCTAAATAAAATGTGTTAACATATAATGCCTTATTTACAGAAATAAAAGTTAGTTATTGAAACAATTTGTAACTTGAAGTAAGAAATTCAAAAAGGTGATAATTAGGGCAGTTGAAAATCAGCATTATGGGGATAGATGTGTTTTCCTTTTGTTTCCAGGAGCTGGAATCTCTCCCTGCTGAAGAGATTCAGTTCTCTAAATTTGCTCCAAGTGGTACAGCTTATATTTGTAATGTTCCTTTATCTCTTGTCACAAAGCTTTAGCTCACCAGGTAAACCTTAAATAAGTACATCTTGACTCTTCTAATAAGACATAAAAACTCATCAATGAGTCCAGAAATTAGATTTGAAATCTAAGGATTATTTCCCACAAACTAAGAGTCATAAGGAAGTTCTCAATGTGTACATATATTTTAGTACATGTGCTGAGTCCAATCATGTATTTTTAGTAAATGAATATATGTCAATTTACCAATATTTGAATGTGTAATTTCTTAGTAAACGAAAGGTTAATTCAGTCATTCAATCAAATATTATTTATTGAGTTGCTACTATGGGCCAGGTATCATTTTGGTTTTGGAAAAGCAGACATGGGCAGTGACTTTGTGGGAGGAGGAAGGGAGAACAAGACAGATAAGCATATAGATATGTAACTCTGGTGGTGATATGTGCTATGAAATATAAAGTGATCAGGTATATGAGTATGGGGTGGGGTGGGAGGCTTTCAAAGAGGTCAAGAAAACTCAGAGAAGGGAACGTTTGAATAAAGACGTGAGCTAAGTGAAAGAGTAAGCCATGTCATTATATGAGGATAGCATCCAAGCAGAGGCAAAGTATAGTTGAAAGTCCTATGGCAAGGGTGTACTTGTGCTTGGAATGTTTGAGGAATAATGAAGAGACCAGTGTAGCTGAGCTGGGCAAGAGGTAATATGTCAGGTGTCAGAAAGATGGCAATGGGGCCAGATCATGTAGGTCTTATATACCATGAAACTGACTTTGTGTTCCATTCTGAGTTTCTGAGTTTCTAGGAAACACCATTAAAACAACATGGCAGACCTGGAAATCCCTCAGCAATACCCACATAAGAATCTGGAGATATGCCAGGGCTGCCTTGCCTTGGCCCACAATGACTGCCAAGAAACCAGATGCTGTTGCTTGAAAAATAATCTACACTGCCCAGCTTCTATGCCCTTCGATTTCCATCCATAATGAAGCTTCCAAAAGAACACAGAATAAAGGCAAGCATGGGTAACTGTGTAATGACAAGAAAAAGGTCTTTATTTAAATTGTGAAATATATATACTTGAGAAAACAAAATTGCACAAAAGGAAAGTATAAGATTATTCAAATGCTATTTTTTTCACTTAATTATTGGACAGAACAAATATTACTAGTTGGAAATGAACATGCTTATTATATCAAAATGTTTGTACTGTTTTTAAACTAAACTAGGTATTTAATTTCTCAGCAGACTTTGGAAGACTGCAAACAAATATCATGCTAATGAACAAAAATAACAATATATAGATCTATTAAACATAAATTTCATGTTAATACTAAAGTAAAATATGTGTTTGTTATAAATATTGAGACATAAGGAAGTATTTTGAATTTACTTATAAGTGATCAGGTAGACTAGACAAGAAATGTAAAATATCCTCTTCTTACTTTCTTCTTACATTTTCTTCTGTATTTTTTAAATTAAAAAAAATGTTTCACCCGATTTCAAGGCGATTTTACTAATCTTCACTTTCTAAACTGCAAATTATTAGTACTGCCAATTGGAGAACTTCAGCACATTTTGCAGCATGTAAATATGCCATCTGTATCCTACAGTAATACCCATGGCTTACTCTCTAATTAGCAAAAGAAATGATACCTTATATATATCAACCATAGTAAAAATCATTCAAATAGTATATAATAAGCATACAATGTGCTTTATTGTCATTAGATATGATACTGATATACAGCACAATAATCCACCTTGAAAAATTCCTATAGCAGATAAAGCAGCTAACAGTTAATACAAAAGACTGAAAAAGAAATTTAGAAAAAATGAGGTCTTATAGTTGCTATGAGAGACAGAATAGCATAGTAAATCACTGTTAACTAGCTGTGTGATCTTGGGCAGTTATTTAATCTCTCTGGTCTTACATGTCCACATCTGTGAAAATGGGGATAACAATAGAACTTACTCCAAAAGATTGTTGTATGCAGTAAATGAATTAACATGCAGAATGTGCTTAAAACATAGGCACATTATGAAGACTTAATACTTATAGGCTCTTGTTATTCTTATAGGTACATCTTCTTTAACAGAAATCACTCTACAGATCTTATTCAGAAAAATACTTATTGGCATTTTTATTTAATTTAGCAAAAATATATTACTGATGCAAAGATGAAGAAGGTATGCTGTCTTTCAGGACATCAAAGATATGCTGTCTCACAGCACAGATGGGAAGAAGACAGGGAGAAAAACATAATATAATAAATGGTATAATGGAAGCATTTACAACTTACTACTGAAACACCATCACTGGGAACAATTAATTTTGACAGAGGAACAGTTAGGTAAGCTTTACTCACAGTGAAGCCCCAGAAAGAGGTCCTTTGTTAATTAAAAGTTTAAAAATAGCCAGGCACAGTGCAACATAGGGAGACCCTGTCTCTAAGACATTTTTTCAAAAATTAGTCAGGCATGGTGACTCAAGCCTGTAATCTCAGCTATTCCGGAGGCTAAGGTGGGAGGATCACTTGTGCTCAAGAGTTCAAGGCTGCAGTGAGCTATGATTGTACCACGACATTCCAGCCTGGGCGAGAGAGCAAGATCCCATCTCTAAAAAAAAAATAATTTTTTAAAAATCTAGCAGAATTCACACCAGTCCCTGCAACGAGGAAGCGTTTGGGCTAATGGAGTTTCTGTTCTGTATTTAGTAATGTCTCCCCTTTCAGCCCATTCTTTTGGACTCATACCCCTAGACTGTATTTCACAGAGCTAAGATGTTCACACTAAGGGCCAGTGTGGTGTTGAGAGTCTTAAGATTTATAAAATGTACCACTTCTCTGGAAAAGGAGAAATCACCCTTGGCTCTTCATGTAGGGAACAAGAACTTTCTTTTATTCTTTTTATTGTCAATTTAAAGATGACACAAAAAAAATTAAGGAAAAAATCTTTAAGCATTCACAGTACTAATTTAGGGGAGATTTTTCTAAATCTTAATATCTCCTCTATGCCTGCCACAATACCCATAGAAAACTCATTACGTGATGTAAAATCACAGCTTTAGTTTGTTAAGAGGGCATAATTCCAAGTGGACCATGGAATATTTATGTCGCTATGCAGCTCTTTGAAGGAATAATCTTATGTTTTTGTGCCTGTCGTGGGTCAGAGGTTCAAATCAGCACTTCTTTCTGTCACTTCTTATGTGTTTTACTATAATTTACAGCTCAGCAAGATGAATCATAAGACAAAAGTGTCTATTTTATTTCAGCAACTAATTCTAGTTAATCAAAGATTTCCAGCCCAACAACCCAGCATGAAACTCTGCATGGAAAATATGAGGAGAACAAAGCATTTTGTCAAATAACACATCTCATGATGTAAACACATATGTCTCTTAAAGGAAATTTTATCGTTTCCACATTATCAGCATACAAAAGGAGCATTCTTGTCACAGACCTGGTGCGACTGTGGAGTCATCGTCACTGGAAACAAGAGCCTGATTAGGTTCCCACACAGATATGAATAGACTTTCCTTTTTTAGAGGAATAGCTGCTTTTATTCCTTTTTAAAACAGACTGGTAATTGTCACCCTAAAAACACTGAATTGTACTAGGGCAACATTTGTTTCTGCTCTTTTTTCCCATCTTTTCAGAATCAGCCAATAACATTACTATCCCTTCTGGTTGGTCCTCTTCTGGAAAGTCTGAGTTAATCCACAGCTGTGTGAATGTGAAAAAGGGACACAGCAGGCTAAGTCTGTTGAGTCTCTTGTCTGCTAATAAAGTGAACAGTCTGCAGGACAGATGTTAAGAGGATCTGTTAAATAAGTCAGTGGCAGAGATCCTGACCTCTGCCAAGGAACATTTTATTATTCCAGAAAGGGGCATAATTGCAAGGCATTAACAATTAGAAGAACCATAGCTTTTCTTAATAGATTTCTTACTTCTTGCTTCGTCATTTGGTTGAAATACAGTATCAAGGCCCATTCACTGAGAAGCAATGTGCTAAATATGATTGGGCTTAGTATAAACTGCAGATTACAGGATTTCCCCAAATCCCCAGGAAATGGTTGGACCTTGGCTTTGCTTCAGTCTTAAGTAGTTTTGTTTATTCAGCGTGTATCATTACACTATTTGTTCAGTCTCATTTGCCACAGGGTACCATTGTACTAAAGGGACTATCAATCTTACCAAACACAGTGCCTTAACTATTAAATCTAGTGTAAAGGGAAATGTAAACTAGAGATCAAATTAACAGAGGAATATCACACCATAAAGTTGTTCACTATACCTTATACTACTTTACCATTTATGGTGTGAATAAAATCATATCTACCACACGCATTCCAAATTCTCTTATGCAGTGTAAAAGGCACTCTGTGATCTGACTCCTTGCATACCTTTCCAATTTCACCTATGATTGCTCCTGTACACTCAGGCTGTGCCAACTGTTTGTTGTTTCTGAATGTGCCGTGCTGTCTATTGCTTCTACACCTATAGGTAGCTATTCTCTTTGTCTGGAGTGCTTTTTCTCTTCTCTGCATCTTTGCCATTCTGTATCCTTCCCCATAAACCTGGGGAACTTACACCTCCTTTTAAGATTCAATTTTAACATCACCTTATCCGTGAAGATTGCCAGTACTTCCCCAGGCGAAGCTAAGCACTTCCTCCTTCCATAGCATTTTCACTCGGGGAACACATCTATTTTAACAATTATCACATTGCTTACTAGACTGTGGGCCCTTCAGGGGCAAGAGTCAAATTTTCTTGATCTTAGTGTGCCCCAAATAGAAAAGAGTGCATACTACAGAGTAGGCACTTAATAAACATTTGAGGAATCAATCTATGAGTGAACTAATTAAATAATTACCCTTTTCATCGTGTTAGCATAAGCTTATATTCTAGCTTTGTCACTACTATCAGCACTGTAACAGTGTCTTACACTTTTAATGCCTTACTTTGTTTTGTTAATGAATAATTTTCATTAGGTTGGTATATTCGATTGTGAAAAAAAATATATTTCTACTAATACTGATCGCTTATTGACCCCCACTTAGAATAGGTAGGAGCATGAGATATACTGTCCTCTTGGCCAATTCAGTTGAATTTAGTTAAATTTATGTACAAGAAGCAATCAAACTTAGTTGTTTACACTGTTGGCTAACAATTCTATACACCTAAACCAGGCCACAGACTAGCTGTGTGGCTTTGGTCAAGTTAATCTATCTCTCTAGAACTCAGTTTCTTCAACTATAAAATTATAAGATTTATATAGCACTTGACAGTGTATAAAGCACTTTTCACAAACATTTTCTTATGTATTCCTCACAACTTCCCTATGGGGGTATTTTTCCTAATCCCATTTGATAAAATCTAGGTACCAGGAAGATTAATTTGTCCAAGCACATAGAACCAGTGGTAGAGTTGGGACTTGACCCTCAAAGCCTCTGAAGGCCTTTCTAGCTCTGGAAGTCTATGGAATTGTACAATCTCATTGCCTATTTGTGAAGGCTTTATTTTCAATAACATGACGTTTGTTTCATGATTAGTGGGAAATCTATGTTAAAGTACCCTAATTGTGGAGTGGCTGTCACTTCTTGCTAAAGAGCACTGGACTGGGCCTCATGCTTTTTGAAATCAGGAACAGTCATCAGGCATAGAAATTAGGACAAAAGGGTTTCAAACTGCCTATACACAATCACCTTGGTCAATTGATAAATCAGTATATATATGTACATACACACATGTTATATATACACACACATCTCAAATGATTAGCCCTATACTATCTGTTCCTATCACTTTAAAGTATTACTCATTTAATTTATTTATTCCTTAGACGATTACTATAAGAGGGCAGTAATTGCTTAGCTTCATTGCTTAAAAGAGTACCTAAGGTACATAGTACATGTTTAATAAATATTTTTCAAATTAATGAATGAATAAGAGAGATACAAGCAGAAGGGTATGGGCAAACATATTTATTGAGCATCTATCATGCAGCAGACATTGTACTGGGCAATTTGCTTATATTATCTCATTTAATCCTAACCCCAAACCTATTGAGGGGGTGTCATTATCCCCAGTTCACAGATGAAGAGACTGAGGTTCACAGGAAATTAGCTCATGGTCACTTAGCTTTTTTAACTGTAGAATTCTTATGGAACCAAGAAGCACCACTTTCCTGGAACCTCTAACCCATTCACCATTGTATAGACAGAGAACATGGAAGAGAGCAAGCCAGCTGGTAAACCAAGGGTAGCATGTTGTTTCAATAAATGGCTGCAAATCATCATCTGATGATATATAGTCATCTTCCTGTTTCACAGTGGGGTATGTCTGTACTTGGCAATAGAGTTTCATAATCAGGAAATGGAGGCAGAGGTAGATCTAAAATCAAGAGGGTTTGGTTGGATATAGGTGAATGATAGATGACTATTTTGTTCTGCATGTAAGAAATGCCTCTTTATCAAAACCATTGATAAATGAATGGAGAAGTGAAGCATTTCCACCCAAATTAGTCACATTTAGTCTTCTACTATTTCAACAAAGCTTCTGTCTCTTGGTCTCAGGATCTCACTCTCTTGTGTTCTCTATTGTGTTATGTCTGAGCCAATGACATAACTACACATTATGAATGTACTGCCTCTTGGTCCCTAGAACAAACCCCTCTTTGGCCATGAAGAGGATGTTCTGAGCAGGTGAACAGCAACACTGAGAGAGGATATCTTTTTCTATGTGAGCTAAGGAGCTCCTCAACTCTGGAGGGAAATCCCAGTATGGTGAGGACTGGTTGGGGCACATGCTCCATTCCATTCAGTGACAGTAAGTGTTTCTCCTTTTCTTTAAAAAAAAAAAAATTGCTTTTTTTAAAGCAGACCAAGTGATAAACTATTGAGAAGCTAAACTACCTTTCCTATAGAGTTTTTAAACTGAGCCTCTGAGAAGGAGTTTGATACAATTCAATGAAGTAATACCTTTGTCCATTTGAGCATTAAATGGCCCATTGAAATAAAGCTTAGATGGAGGGAATTTCAAAAGACAGTACTTTCTAATTTTTTAGAAAATTTCTCTCCCAGCTGACTAGAGCAGAGCTTACAAAATGCAGCTCAATCACTTTCCACAGTCTCTCAGGTCAGCCTCTCACCAGCGTTAATTAAATATAACCCCCTTAGAATATGAGAGGTTAAGTGAGAGCAACACAGCGTTCTTCTCCAATACATTACTGTGAACATAAATGGCCATAATCTGTTTATAAGAAGACTTCTTTTAGCACAGAGGTCTCACTAATGAAAAATTATAAGAGGCAAAGCAACATAATGTGACAACTGTTCATCACAAAACACATTTTAAACTACCCATTTCCACATCCATTGTGCTTAAATAACACATATCATAAAGAAAATTGGTGTAACAGATGGTTTCAGTTCTGGGTAGCAAACGCGAATCAGTTTTCAGTGTGATAAAGGGAAACAGTAAAAGTCAGTACATAATTCAGTCAGTCTCTTACCTAAAGGTCCTCCTTCTCCTCAAGTTAGAGACACTTTCCCCACAAGCTTCAAGTTTTAGTATTTTTTCTTTTTTAGCTAGATGCTAAATCTTCTATGGCACAACTTGAACACACTCTAAAACTGAAAAAGTGCTGAAATAATATGTTTCTATACTAGCCATTTTAAATTAGAAAAGTCTCTTTAAGCTACAGGTTTATGGTTCTAAAAAGTTCCATGCACTGCCCAGAGCTATTTGTAAATTAAATCATTTAAAATAAAGCTCTTTAATACTCTATAATTAGTCTTGTCTCTCTGAACATGACTTTACTGTAAATGCTCCTTCTTGACTCTCATATTGTCCCAAGATTCCTGAGAAGAAAGCAGCCAGGCGATAATTCAACATTATTGCTGCTTCAGTGCACTAATCGCTTAAAGAGCAGCAAAGACTCTGTGCTCTCTGCCCCACAGTTCCTGCAGCCTCCTGGCCTGAGGCAGGCATCGTGACCCAGCAACGTCCAGATGTCAAGAGGAATATCCAGCTCCTAACGCAGCAGACGCTCTATCCCAGTATGGTCAAACATCTGCTTCATCTGCTGGCATGCAACCTGCTGAACATGCTCAGCGTGCATGCCAGACTAGGGATGGGCAAGGATAGAGCTCCCCAGCTACTCCAGGAGACTCATCAAAACTTTGAAACTATAAGACAGGCCCAGAAACTCTCAAAAGAACAGAGTTCTGGCATTCAGCAAAAACATATTAAACATTTTCCTAAAGGAAAGCCACAGAATAAGATAAGACAGTTTTTATCACAGTAGTTCTACTGCTCACTAAATTCTCTTAGGTTTGACGTTTCTTCTGGATGTTAACTGGAAATCTGAAAAATACATGAACTCTTTGGGATTCTGAGAATGTCATACTGACTTTGAAATTTTATAATTTAATTAAGTTGCCTTTAATTCACTTGAATATTATAAGAGAAGAATAAATTATACAAGAAAGCTTCTATACCTATATACCAGTCAACAGAACTTAATGCCAAGAATCCTGACCAAGAGGTAAAATTTAAAATACACTTAAACCATCTATTATAGTCCTATTTTGTTTACTAGAATAGTAATCTTGTCCAAGTCACTTAACTCTTCTGAGCTTCACTTCCTTCTTCCAAAATATGGGAATAATATTAAAACATTTAAACAAAGGCTAAATATAAATTGTTTTTTGAACTGTAAAAGGCTATAAAATAGGTATGTGTTTATACATGTATACATATATGTATGTATATATGTGTACACATATAATATTAATACTACTCATGTTTCTTTTAAAAATTTTGTTTTAGAAAGAAATTCAGTCTCCTTTGTAATATCCAATTTACACATCAATTATAGCTAAGAATGATTTCATTCATCCTATGAGATTTTGGTAACTAGCATCCTATAAAACCTAATGAACAGTTCCCAGGTTCTCACCAAATTTCATATTTACTTCACTGTGAAAGGCAGACTTATATACTATTAAAGTAAAAAATAATATTCCCTTATTGACAGCCTGAGTACATGATATGCTTAATACTACTGAAGAGAGTTGTGACTGTTCTAGCCAGAAGTGACTGGGTAGAATAAAAGTTTTAGTTTTAAATATCAAAGTGAAGAAAAAAAAACTGAGGATAAACAGTCTAACAGGTCTTAATTTAAAAAATTTTTCCCATCCAGATTGAGGCAGATGGGATAGGTGAGGATATTTCCGTTAAGATGAGTAAGATTTGCAGTCTCATTTCTTTATTATATATTCCTTTCCTTATTTTCTCTTCTCCCACTAGAAGGTAAATTCTCAGAGGGCAGGGACTTTGTTTCATTCATTGATATGTCCCCAGTATGTAAAATAGGTGTTCTCAATCTTGGCACTATTGGAATTTTAGGCTGGATAATTCTTTGCTGTGGTGGCTGTTCTGTGCTTTGCAGGGTGTTCAGCAGCATCCTCACCTTCTAGACATTGTCAACCACACCCTTGTGGGGCAGGGTGGGGGGTGCGGAAAGTTGCCCTCAGCTGAAGACAGCTGTCTAGTATGGAACCTGGCATATAATAGGTGCTAAAAACTTTTTTTGCTGAGTAATTGAATTAAATTTATTGTGTCGATTTGCTGGCAAACTTTCTTAAGTCCTTTTTTTTAGGGTAGTTTTAGGTTTGCAGCAAAATTAAGAGGAAAGTAAAGCGATTTCCCATATACTCCACGCTCCATACATGTACAGTCTCCCCCATTATAAACAGCCCCCACCTGAGCGGTATATTTGTTACAATTGATGAGCCTACATTGACACATCATAATCACCTAAAGTCCAGAGTTTACATTAGGGTTCACTCTTGGCGTTGTACATTTTATGTGTTTGGACAAACGTATAATGACGTGTATCTACCATTATACTCTCATACAGAATATTTTCACTACATAATATTTCACTAAACATCCTCTGTGCTCTGCCTTTTCACCCCTCTCCTCACCCTAAACCTCTGGCACCCACTGATATTTTTATTGCCTCCATAGTTGCGCCCTTTCCAGAATGTCACATAGTTGGAATCATGTAGTATGCTGCCTTCTTCAAATTTCCTGAGCATGATCATTTATAAACTCTCTTTAAATGTAGATTTTGACACAACTCTAATGATACAGTAAGTGTTAAGTTATTCCAACAGTCACATTCAAAGCTACCACATGTGATTTCAAGTACGAAGAATTTTAAAAGGATGTAATACTTCATTCTTTCTTTAATTTAAATGAGTAGATAAATTAGAGGGAAAACTTGATAGGGAATTTGTAGGGTGACAGCAGCTCTATTTCAAACTGGCTTCAAATGAGCACTGTATGCTTGCACTTTGTATAGTTTGAGATAGTCAAATACATGGATATATTTGAAGCAATAAATTTTTCATACATATCTGTCACTTATTTACTTTTGTTTTAGTTCATACCATTCAAGGTCAATAGCTCTAGGGGAATTGCTGACAAGGCATCAAGGATTATGGTCTAGATTAATATAGACATTGTAACATCAACCTGTACCCTGTTGGTTACAGGTATGGTAGCTGGTGCTATACGAGAAACACACAGTGAGAAATGAACTCAATGCAGTTTATCGGAAATTAAGAATTCTAGTTTAAATCTTTGCTTCTCCAAATGAATATGAAGAGAGAGGCCTTAGGAAATTTATTTGGCTCTAACTTGGTTCCATTTCTTAGTCCATTAAATGGAAATGCAAATACTTGGTTAAATATGCATTGAATGAATATCAGTATCAAATAATTCATGTTTAGAAAACTGGGGGTAAAGCGTTAAATTAGTTCCTCTCAATTTGACTCAAGATGACTCTATTGCTGTCACCAATTATAAGAGAAGAATGAGAGATAGGAACATATATAATGATTTTTTAAAATCCACATAGTACCCACATAGCACCTGATACATATTTAGTGCTTGTTTATTTACATATAATTGAGAAAACAATCATTTATTAATGCCATTTAAGCTTGGGAAGATACAAAAGAGAATCCAGTTATTATCCTAATCTTTATAATCTAGAACAGCTAAAATAAAGCAAGATGTTTTCAAATCAGTACATTGAGTTTAAATCACTATAAATTTTCCCTGAGTTTACCTGTAGCATATGAACTCTTCTACAAATAAAACAGAAAAGAGGAACTGGCAGAGCAGTAATGACTATGTGCCAGCTCTAGTGGTCAGAAGTGAGGAGAAACCATCCAACTGTAGCTTCTCAATCTCTTTTAATAAAAATATTATAAAAAATGTATTTCTCTTGTTCTGCCTATTCTGTTACCTGGAAGGTCAAATATTTTATCATATGTTTTTCTGATATAAATTTCCTAAATGTTGAATATCATGACTTATTCCATGGTTGGAAACAGAACTGAAGCATTTTCTAAAATGCTAGAATGTTTTGCTTTCAAACTTTCTAATGTATCCTTAATCACACCATCTCTCAGAATTCCAACATAGCTCATTACAACATATACATACATGCAGATATATGATACATAATATCAACCAAAAATAGTTTAAAACTTCAGTTTGGTAAAACAGGAATAAAAATACCTGTCATTATTTTAGAAATCATCACATCTTAAAAGAAATCTATGTAAATGTAATTACATGTGTTCACACACTGGAAGCTGCCTATTGAGTGGATTAATCAGTGGGGCTAGAGCTAAATGACTGTTGACAAAAATCTTGTATCAGGAGAGATAGAGGACTACATTGGTTTTGAGTATAGCTGACTATCCCACCAATCAAATAACTTAAACACAGTGATTAACAGAGCTTATGTGAGAAGAGCCAACTCTCTGAACTTTTAGGTATTACTTTAAAACCAAATAAAGAGCAAATTTCCAAAAGAAAGATCAGTTTATCCAATGTTTTAATTTGAGGGTGGGTATAAACTTCTGCTTCACTGACTACAATGGCAAACTAGATTTCTAAGCATTAGGAATTGCCTTTATATTTGGCATCCTTCCCTAATCTACTACATTTCTTTAGCCTCCATTAGAATTCACTTGATAGCTGCACGTTTTCTTAAGAAGTCTATCTAGAAAAGTTGTTGACACAAAAGAGTGTTTCTTATAGACAGAGCACTCAACCAAATATTTTCCGGAAAAAAAAAAATGTTTTCAAAGAAGCTTGGGTCCCAGATGTCCACCAAAGATGAAATGCATTAATTCATCCATTTTGCCAAATACTGTGCCAGGCAATGCCAAGGATTCCACAGTAAACAAGAGACAAAAAAATCCCTGAATTAATTAACTTACACTCTAGTAGGTTAGACCCACCAATCAGAAGTACTTTAGACAATAAATCTAGAGTAGAATTGACTGCTTACTGAGGTTACTGAAAAGTTTTACCTATTCTGATGATGGTTCAGGGGACATTTATGGAAATCTAATACATGCTTTATTATTGCATTTATCATTTATAAGAACCCTGAGAATGTATATTATGCTCATTTTACAATGAAAAAAACTGCAAATGGAGGTATTTTGTAACAGTGCAAGACAACAGAGCAAGAAAGTTATAGTGGAAACTCTAATCCAAAGTTCTAATTCCATAAATGGAGTTTATTCCATTAGCCTACAGCTCATCTAAGCCTAGCTGTAACGGTCCTCCCAAATTCCACCACACTCTTAAAAATCAAGAAAAGAGTCAGAAGGGTGAGTGAAGGCTGATTAAGAGAAAAGCATGCATTCTCTTCAAAACAGAGCCCTATGGTTGGCATCCTCAAAACAAGCTTTGAATCAGTTCATTCCTCTTTCTCCATTGGGTAGCCAGTAATAGGTCACTCTAATCAACTATTTATTCAACCCTCTTCTCTATTAGAAATCGCAACTTTCCAAGACTGCGCAGCAAAGCTAACTCTGTCACCCTCCCATTCCCCCACGGCACTGAGGCATCTTTACAATTGCAAATAAGAAGACAGGGTACAACAGACAGTGCAGAGCCTCTAAATACAACATCATAAAGACTCAGGCTGCAACTGAAATAGAAATACAGCATTCTCAATGCTGATGGGCACTTCTTTACTTTCCATTTGTAGCACAAAAATTGACAAGATCATTTAAATAAAATATGTGCTTGTATTCACTTTTGCAAAAACTTCAATTGTTCTCCTCCATCTTTGCAAACTTGGCAAGACTTCAGTAGTTTCATTTAAGAATAACTTATGGTTGATAGGTTTTCTTAGTGCTTCAAGACTCTAACTATATTCCTTTCCTCAAATCTCCCCTAAAGAGACCCATCAAATAACAGTGAAAATTGTATTTATATTGACATTTTTAAATTTTCATAAACAATTCTTTCATTTAGGCTACTATCCATACTATCATTATAAGAACTAGTCTGTTAAAATATGTTCCAACTAAAGCTTGGTGAACTTTGAATGCTAGATAAAAATCATTCTCTGAAGCTAATGAAGACAGAAACTCTGCCTGTAACAATATTAAGTTTGTTTTTTCTGGTGATTCAGAGAAGTGAGCAATCTGTCAGTAATACATTGAGTGAAATTACTTGTCTTGGAGGAATAACTGCTGACAGTCGCTTTATCTCAGGGCTGACCCAAACATCTTCCTGCTGACAAACAAATTACTATGTCTAACTTTGAAAAGGTAACTAGCTTGCTTTAATTTTGATTGGTCTTTCAGAATCCCTTATACATATACTCAGCCCCATCCTTCATTGTATTTTTTTAAAAAGGCAACAAAAGTGTTTTGGGGGGGACAGGTTTGAATTAATAAGTAAGAAAAAATAGTAAGAAAAGAATAACCCTATTATTTGATGCTAAGAAAAAGAACTGATATGCTTCTTTCCAAGACTGTTATGTGAATGTAACTGGTAAGTCTTAATGTCTACCCAACATTAAGACTGGCAGTGCAGCCAGTGACTGACTGGGTAATGTGAGTGAACACATTACCGAGACAGTATTGTAGGAATTAATTTTCTTCAATAAAGTGATTTTTAAGGCTCATATATTTCACAATCTAAACATATGTCACTGTTTCATAAACAAAATAAATGGATTAAAATAATACATTACCAATATGCTGACACATGGAGATATTTTAATTAGAAATTCTTAAGCTGTGTGATATCTAACTGCTGTATTTGCTAAAGAGAAGCATGCATCATTTAATAAGAAGGCATGAGGCAGGTGGATCACTTTGCATATGGTACCAGATTTTGTTTAATATAAGCTACAACTATGAGGCAACACTACTCCCCATTAAAAACAAAACAAAACAAAACAAAACAAAATTAAGGGTCTATCATATTGAAAGTAACCATATAAAATGAATAAATACACTGAAGCCCCTTTTTCATTAAAAAAAGTCATCCAGAGCTTAGTTCCCACGACAATATTTCTTCAGAAACAATCTAACATCATCGTTATTTAAAGGCTAAATTTACATGACTTCCTCATTATACTGGTTCCCTTTCCTTAACATTCTTTTTGACTTACTTAAGGACCAATGCTAACATAGCTGAAGAAAGCAAATGGCAACTGGTCCTGAAATTTATACGGGTGAGAGAATTGGAATAAGCAGCAATATAATATATTGTTTACTGTAGCAAGTGCCCTCTGTTCTCTAAAGGTCAAAAGCATTGTAACCTTAGAGTTACAGTTTCTGATTGTTCCCAGGGTTAAATACATTATCAAAATTAATGGTTCAAACCCCTCAACCTTCAGATATATGAGTACTCATGCCTGCATCTGCTGAACTGTTCAACTAAAAATAGCACTCTTTGGCCTTCTTTCTCCTAATATTGTGCCCCTGAGGCAGAGAAAACCAAGCCTTAGATCAGCACAGTAGTATTTCAAAAAATGGTCTTTACAGAATCTTCCTTATTTTAAAGAAAGAAAGTAATGGCATATGCTAATATAAGGAGAGTCTTTCAATTTTAAATACCTTTTCTCTACTTGATAAAATTTCAGGGTATACTTAATATATACCAAATGTTGTCAAGATTTACCCAGGCTCATTAATTTTAGAAATGACAACCTTTGAGGGACAAATTAACTGTAACATGAAGTAGAGAGCACCAGTTCTGAGTAATGCATGCAGTGGGGTGGAGGAGTACATGTGTTATAAGCTTTCCCTCCTAAGAATCTCTGTTTAGAAATAAAACCAGTTAATATCATTGTAATGCTTTCTAAGTAGCAATAGTTTATCATGATCATGTTTGTTGACATAACTGTGACATTTTAGCTTATCAAAGGAGGGGAGAAGACCCTAGCTAGAAAAGAAAGCAGATTTTAATAACAATAAACCAAGATATTATTAAAATATCCCTCTACCCTTGCTCAAGATTTAAAATGTTACTATCTAGCACCTTAGATATGGGTGTCTACTATGCTATTCATGGATGTCCCAATAAACATGCTAAACTCATACTAGGAAAGTTTGGGAAACCTGCCTTTTAAACAAGGTTGATCTTTTCTAACCAATGTCCACATGAGCAAACAGATCAAAGGTTTCCTGACATGCAGGAAAAAGGTGCAAAAATAGGAAGCAATAGAACAGAGCAAGAGTAAATAAAAACTGAGGAAACTATCAAAGCATCCAGATTTAAACTGCAAAGCTATGAAGGCTCTTGCATTAATGGTTTCCCTGTTTAGCCTAATTAAAGTGACAGACACGTGACATATGTTGTGCTTCTAGATCAGCATCACTACAGCACTACAGAGCTCTGACACTCATATGTATGACATCATGGTTTCCAGAAACCCAACAGAAGCCAGATTTGACACATCAGGGATCGGTGATGGCGTGGGGGTTGGGAGTGGGGGGCGGGAGAGAAGCCAATCTAAGTGAAAAATTAGGCAAAAGAAGAGACTGGGTAGAAACCTGGCTAAGGAAAGATTGTTGGGATAGAACACAACACCTCAACAGAAAATCCAAAAGAAAAGTCCAACAGGAAAGTCCAACAGGAGAGAAAGAAAAGTCCACCAGGAGAGGAAACAGAAAAGTCCGGCAGGAGAGTAAGCCTTGAGTTTGAGCCAAGGCTACCTAATTTCTCAGTCTTCCAGGCATTTAAAAGCTCTCAAGCTGACTGTCCTGAGTAGATAAGCTTGCTAATTGCCATCACACATATAAACTTGTTCCTAATGTCCAGTCATCTCTTTTTAGCTCTCCTAGGCATAGATTTTCAGAATGCCTAGAAATGTGGTACTCACTCTACAGCCAAAAGAAAGCCTTAGAAATTTCCTCTGTCTGTATAGAAGACAGGAGATATTCTGACAGTATGTGTCTAATCATGTCTGAGTGGAAACCCCCTGTCTACCTCTTATGTCAAAGC
Organism: Nomascus leucogenys; assembly: GCF_006542625.1. NCBI lineage: Eukaryota > Metazoa > Chordata > Mammalia > Primates > Hylobatidae > Nomascus > Nomascus leucogenys. Next base: position 77,031,917 of record NC_044395.1, read on the forward strand.
AAAAGAAAAGAGGGAGGCAGTTAACAAGCTCTGGAATTCTACCTTAGGCTACTTCCAAGGGGGTCTTTGGTCTTGTCTCTTCCTTCTTCTTAGGAGTGATCATTCCCTACCATTTTCCAAAAAGGTAGATTCACAAGCAGCAGAAAAGGTAACATCAAAGGGACCTTTCATTGACTACACAGTGTTTGAGCAATACAGACCAGCAGAGCCATCAGAAGCTAAATGTACATCTTGCTAGGTGCAATTATTTTCATTTTTGGTTTGAGTTTCCCATCCTAGGTTCGAATATAAAATCTGCTATTATATCTAACTCAGAGAATTAAAGTGTGTTTCAGTTTGAGGTAAACTGTATCCACTTTTTAAAAAATTCAACAGATAGCTGGAAATTCTCCAATATGAGAGTCCCAATGAGGGACCAGGGTGATGCAGAAAAGGAATTAAGCATGAAATTGCAGAGAGGAGGACTGGGTTCCTATAGAAGAAAAGGTCTTGGTTTCCATAAGCCATCTTCTCTCAGTGGTAAGAATATCCCAACAAAACAACAAAGGACTCTACTGGAAGGTGAAATATGAAAAGAATACTACAGAGGTTTGTCTGGGAAAAAGCAATCATCCAGGCCCAGGCACCCACCCCTACTTCATTCTGAGAAAACTGAGTATGTAGAATTAGAAATCCTGGGCAATAACCTTGACTCAATGAATATTTTATAGCCTTGGTTAAATAACTTAACCTCTCCAAACCTCAGCTGTTTTATCTATACAAGCAGAATTACATTTGATCAAATTTACAGGGTTATTCTATGGTCAAATAATTTTTTAATGTTTAAGTATTTTTTTAAAAAGTACTATACAACACTATACATAAGAAAATATAAAGAGGGAAGAAACATGGTTTTGAAGACACTTATAATGTAAAGCTTTTGCCTGAATATATATGGCAAAGAACAACCTTAATTCAGGGACATTGCTTTGGGATTTGCTTTTTTCTCTGAAAGAAAAGGGGCAAAACAAGAGCCTCCTTAGGAATGAGAAAAAGGGAAAGATTAAGATTAAGTTTAGTGTTTAGGTTGAGTGTTTGCCCCTAAAAAAAAAAAAAAAAAAAAAAAAGGCCTAGAGTATGACTGAACAATCCAGTCCCCAACCCAATGAAGCACCAATGGAAGCATTCATACCTCAATCTGTTTGTGGTTGTAAGAGTGGCCACCACCATGTTCAAAGGTGTCCAAATTCCTGCCAAAACGGTCACTTAGGCCCTTTAGCCTTGGGTTAATTTGTGGGTGGGAGACATGACCCTTCTGTTTAGTAGCATATTCAGAAAAAAAAAGACAAAACATACTGTCAGAACTCATGAAATAGAATACATATTTCTAAATCCAGGGTATTGACCACATCAAAAAATAGAAAGTAGAAAGTTTAAGACTCAGTTTCTCTCTTTTACAGAAATTTGGTTATAGTATCAAACAGTGGCACTGATTTCTTGTTTCTGCCTCTGACTCAAGAAGATACTCAATAGCACAGCTATAGGAAGAGAAGAAATATATTAGGTTTATAATAGTGAGGGTTCTTTTTAGACTTGCACCAACTATAGTAGGTTTCAGTGTTAGTAGTGTGAAAGGTGAAGGTTTGCAAGAGACGTGAGGTTGCTGCTCTTCTTAGGCGAAATTTCTAGCTCTGCTAGGCAGCCCATAATGGGTTACATCTTTATGACTTCCTGGATCATGACTCATGACAAAATTTCTCAAAGTATTGCAGAAATTCTTTATTTGCAGATCCAGTTGGAAACATTCAAAATGATGTTTTTTTCATGGGACAATAGTTGTACATTTTTTATGTTCAAGTCACATAGAGACTAGTAATACAAAAATAAAAATGCTTCACCAGATGCTATTTCGTAGATTATTTAAGAAAACTCAAAAATAATTACAGTATATTTTAAGAATAAAAACTATCTTTAATAAAACTTTCTACTATATTGAAGTCAAGTTGTTGATTATCTTATATTCTCTAAATATCCAAATACTGAATGTTTGACTTATTTTAATGATCTCAGCTTTTTGTTTTTATTAATACAAATATACATTAATATTCAGTCAACCTCCCATTCAAGTGGTAGTTGTAGAAGGGTATAATGATCAGCTATTCCTATTCCAAACTCACTTTACTGTGAAGAAGATAAGGTGTAAATGATTTTTCAATCAGTTTCCAAAACACTTTCCCCCCAAGTTTAGCTTTATAAATAAGAAACACCAATGCAAAATTTATCAGACACCATGCCCTGACTTTTGACCCTAGAAAGGGTGAGGATACATATATTAAGGAGCAATGCATTTACAATTTACAAAATAATTATCATGTAATTTGAAAATAACAACCCCTTATTCTATGAGCTACGAGAAGGAAAAAATATCCAACATCATTTTTGTTTCAATTTTTATATGTAAAAGCTAATCTGGACGTAAGTGGAGACACAGATGAAAAACTGACAAGGAAAAAGCTAACATGTATGCAGTAACAACTAGCCATTGAAATTGTAAAACTATTCACTCACCTGATAGAGAATACATAGTATTAAGTCATAATGTGATTTTTTCCTTTAAAAATATTGAAACTGGCAGTTTTCTCTTCTATTTGCATTATGGTAAGCACATAAGGTGTTAATCCTTCTAGGCTACGCTTAAAAAATTATTTAACATTCAGGCCATTATTTAGCATACAGCTGGTTAGCAGTTTTCCACTAAAGTACTGGCTCATATCCCACATTTTTTTCTTCTGGCACTTACCTGGAGCTGTAAAGGGCTGAGTCCAGAAGCAGCAGCAGCTGCCATTGTTGATGGAATGAACTGTACGGGGTAGTTATCACCTGTCGGAAAGAACAATGCATACAGGTTTAGACAATGCACAGGGAATTGCAGCAGACAAGTACAAACATGGTCCTTGGATTGCCTGAGCTTTACAACATTGCTCTAAGCCCAAACATCTGCAGAAACAAAAGGCTTAGTTGGGCACAGACTTGCAGTGCTGCCTTGGAACTTTTTGTTAACAGATAGCTGGTAGGCAAACTGGCAAAACATGAATGTGATGTTAAAAAAACTTAAATGTGCAATTCAAGCATGTTCACTCCATTGCGAATCTTGTAATACATCATTTTTTAAGAGTAAAAAAATATCTTAAAGCCAGGCTGACACTCAGTACACTGGGAAAGTATTAAGGCTTTTATATTAGAACAACAAAAAGTTTTGGCTTGGTAGGCAAGGGAGAGTATTAGAGTCCAAAAAGGGCTCTAAGCTATTGACTGCTCATAATTCTAAACTTTATTTATTAACAAGTTTAAAAATTAAAAAATACAACCTCTTCAATATGATAGGGCTGAGAGGACAGCTAATCTTATCTTCCAGCATTCTGTGAAATGTTTGGTATCCCCATAAGTGTAGAAACCATGTTTGTCTGGATTAACCTCTGGTTCTGGTAATGTACTGGTGGATCCTAGTACAGAATCATGCATACTAAGCACTTATCAAACATATTTTAATGATGCTTTGATTAAATAAACACGCATTTTACATGGAATATCTGTACTAAATGCCTGGTAAAGAGTGAGTATGGTTCAGCAGAGATGAATGCTGTATCTTAATGTGTTTCTGACTTCAGGTCATTCCTAAAAAGGGAGACGGAAGTACCTTCTGTGACCTAAGAACACAGGCTGCATGCAGTAACCTGAAGAACCAAAACAAAGTAAGGAGGAACATATCATGACAGTGGTAACTGAAATAAAAATTAGTATGTGTGGATAAATTTCACAATATCAGTGATTTAATGGAGTATCACTTTGGCTTCAGCTACTTATTTAAAGTCAGTGTTATGTAATATCTCTAGGCTATATTTTAATAGGCTGTTCCTCCACACATTTTTGACATTTATAATAATCATGTTGTTTTGCATGAACTTTCCACACTGAAAGCTGAATGTAATAATGAACAGACAGCTTAGAAAGAATCTCTGTAATAAAGGTAGTCAACTGTTAAGCAAGAAAACTTTTTTTGGAGGGGGGGTATGGACACTAACACCTGGAGCTTCCTGGTGACTCTGGTTCCTGGGAACTCATCCTGCTTGCCATATGAAATGCTACTCAGCTGGCCCAATGTAAATGTTAAGTTGCTTTCACTTTTAACAAATTGTTAGCTTCTAATCTACACAGTCTCTTTGCATCATATCCATAATACCTCATCAGACCATTGAGCACAGTGTGTGCTTGTACACAGTCCAGTAACAATTGGCTTCTGATTGCATATGGAGCGCTGCTACAATGCATTCACTAACATTATATTGTGCTGGTCTCCTATGGAGTAACGTTCAAAATATCTGATCTTGTTTTTCTCTTTCCATGAGGTTGATTTTGGTTTGCAGTACTATATGAGCTTTTTAAAAAAGATAACTAGGCCAAATTATTTTTTATAGTAAATGACTGTCACTTTATGCTTAAACAATTCTACTGATCTTCTTGATATTTAAACTAAATTATCTGAAGGAAGAATATCCTAATCTAAGTCAAATAGTATTTCTTTGGTAGATATCAAGTTTTAAAAAATCACAAAACGATGCTGAATTAATGATGCTTCAAAAATAGGGGGAAAATCACCATTCTAACCATCGACACGGACTGCCTCCTGGAACATTTTAGAGCTGTTCTTTCTTTAAATATCATGCATTATTCATACTAACTCTAAACCACAACCCCCCTCCCTGTAAGTTTAATACCAGTTGCTTTATTTGTACTAAAACATTTTTCATGTCAAACATATTTTTAAAAAATCAAACTCTAAAAGAATTCCCTGGGGCACTCCTTTTTTCATAGCTGTCATGCTTCTATGCTATGAAATAGCTTTTTTTTTTTTTTACAGTTTTTGGCTTGCCAGTTAATTTATTACTATCTCTACCACACCCTATAGTACTTTCCAGCTCACCTGCTGGCTACAAACAGCTTTCTTTCCACTGCTGACAGGCATATTTTAAAAACATTTTTAACTTTTATCCTTCTTTGAATCTGTATATCTGAATATAATCTTTAGAAAGCTATTTCTCCATAACATATCATTGTTTCAACATTAAAAGTAAAAATGAATACATTAGAGCAACAGAGTATATAACAGAGAATGATTAGAAGAAAGAGAACAAGGACAAGGCAGGAGGGATAGAAGATGAGGGAGAAGAAGAGGGGGATTACAAGTAGAAAACAAAAATTTAAGAGGGAGAGGGATTTAACAGTATTGTGAAGTTTAGTTTTTTAATAACAAAGTTACATGTTTCCCCTTTGCTGCTCTAATTTTCTGTGTAAGTCAATCAAGAAAAAGTTCTCAGTGCCTGACTTGGCAAGGAATCAGTCAACATGTTGTAGCAATTTTTTTCAAATTTGTCTCTGGATTAGAAATGCTTTCATGAGGACCCATTCTTTTAAAATTTGTACATGGAAGGTGAAGCTTGTTGAAACAGGTTGGCTTTATGCACTACTGTAATCTGGCCCTTGCTACCTCTAGTGTAAGAAGACAACTTTCAAAAACCAATTTGAGAAATAATGTCCATTCTGTAAATCCATTTTTCCAGCTTTCTACATATTTCAACTGACAGTTTTTATCTTAAGAGTACAGAACAAAGACAAAGTAGAATTTAAAACTTATGGAAAATTTGCTTGACATTAGTTTCACTTGTCAGAATAGGCAACATTCCTTTGGAATCAAAACAGCAAGAGTCCCTAAATGAGAGAAAATAAATTCTTAAATTTTCATAGAAACTGACATGAAGCAGAAAATTAGTAAAACTTAATGGCAGGAGAAGGAGAGCTTGTACTAAGAACCTACAACCCATTAGATTCAGGCTACCTCCTGCAATAATGCTTTTAATTTGAATAATTCAGATATAAAGTCTACCTTTAAAAAAAAAAAGCCAAAAATCCCATGGGTAAAAGTCTGTCAATTTACTTTCATTCTTCAGAAAGACAAAGGACTGGGATAGTTGCAGTATCCTGAGATAGTAACTTCAGGTATTAACACATTGAAGAAATGATTTAGAAAGTTTGGAAGGAATAGAGAGAGGAAAAAAAAAAACAGAACTAGAAGACAGCACAAAAGATTCTTCAGTCTCATACCTCATTTCCCAGCCTCCAAAACAGAAGAAAAATATGTTACACATCCCTAACTAACTCAAAAATTATTGTGTGCCAGCATCATAAAATGATAAAAGTTGCCAAACAACTGTAGAGCCCACCTTTATGAGCTACAGCCATTCTTGTTACAATATGAACATATTTGAATCACAACCACTGATGCAAACTTGAACATACCACTTAGCATGGATCTTGCCTGGATGCACGCATTTGGTACAGCAAAATATTACAATTCCTCTACACTCTGAGGGAATGCCATAAGACTGAATTTGTCTTTATGCGAAACCACACTGTAGTAAATGTTAGCAGGTAATGGGTGATACAAAAGCTTCAATTTGTCCTGAGGACAAATGAAAAATAAAATTAGTAAGGATTATAAAATATATCACTGAGATCACTATGTTGTTATTTCTCCTGCTAATTTCTCCCTCTCTATTCATCAAAGAATAGATCGATGATGAAAAGAGTCTTGACCTCAGAATTTCTTCTAAGATCATCTGCAGTGTTTTTTCTACCTTTAAGAAAGCTAAGGATCAAGGCTCAACCTTACTTTCTTCACTTATTTCACAGCTGCATCCAAACCCTTGACCAATCATCCGAAATTCTGTGGAATTTGTCACAATGGCAATTAAATAAGTGAGTGTGAATAAACGCACATAAATTCATCCCCATTACATAAAATCGATTAAAAAAATCCTCAGTTTCATACTAGGGATGCAGGGATGGCTTAACATATGTAAATCAATAAACATGATACACCACATAAACAGAATTAAAAACAAAACTCACATGATCATCTGAATAGATGCAGAAAAAGCATTTAACAAAATCCCAACATCCCTTTGTGATTAAAACCCTTAGCAAAATTAGCATAGAAGGGACATACCTTAAAGCAATAAAAGCCATCTATAACAAACCCACAGCGAACATTACAGTGAATGAGGAAGAGTTGAAAGCATTCTCCCTAAGAGCTGGAACAAACAAGGATACCCGCTTTAACCACTTCTATTCAACATAGTACTGGAAGTCCTAGCAAAAGCAATCAGACAACAGACAGAAAATAGGGGCATCCAAATCGGTAAAAAGGAAGTCAAAGTGTCGCTGTTTGCTCATGATATGATTGTATACCTAGAAAATCCTAAAGACTCAGCCAAAAAGCTCCTAGAACTGGTAAATGAATTCAGCAAAGTTTCAGGATACAAAATTAATGTACGCAACTTAGTGGCTCTGCTATACACCAACAGTGACCAAGCTGAGAATCAAATCAAGAACTCAACCCTTTTCACAATAGCTGCAATAAAATAAAATACTTAGGAATATACCTAACCAAAGATGTGAAAGACCTCTACATGAAAACTACAAAACATTGCTGAAAGAAATCATAGATTATATAAACAAATGGAAACACACCCCATGCTCATGGTTGGGTAGGATCAATATTTTAAAAATGACTATACTGCCAAAAGCAATCTACAAATTCAATGTGATTCCCATAAAAATACCACTATAATTCTGCAAGGAACTAGTAAAAAGAATCCTAAAATATATATGAAACCAAAATGAGCCTGCATAGCCAAAGACAGACTAAGCAAAAAGAAAAAATCTGGAGGCATCACATTACCTGACTGCAAACTATACTATAAGGCCACAGTCACCAAAACAGCATGGTACTGGTATGAAAATAGCCACATAGACCAATGGAACAGAATAGAGAACCCAGAAATAAAGCCAAATACTTACAGCCAACTGATCTTCAACAAAGCAGACAAAAACATAAAATGGGGAAAGACATCCTATTCAACAAATGATGCTTGGATAACTGGCAAGCCACACATAGAATGAATCTGGATCCTCATCTCTCACCTTGTAAAAAATTCAGCTCAAGATGGATCAAATACTTAAATCTAAGACCTGAAACAATAAAGATTCTAGAAGATAACATTGGAAAAAACCCTTCTAGACATTGGCTTAGGCAAAGAATTCATCACCAAGAACCCAAAAGCAAATGCAACAAAAGCAAAGATAAATAGATGGAACTTAATTAAACTAAAAAGCTTCTGCACGACAAAAGAAATAATCAGCAGAGTTAACAGACAACCCACAGAGTGGGAGAGAATCTTCACAATCTATACATCCAACAAAGAACTAATATCCAGAATCTACAAAGAACTCAAACAAATCAGCAAGAAAAAAAACAAACAATCCCATGAAAAAGTGGGCTAAGGACATGAATAGACAATTCTCAAAGGAAGATATACAAATGGCCAATGATCATATAAAAAAAAATGCTCAACATCACTAATTGTCAGGGAAGTGCAAATCAAAACCACAATGCAATACCACCTCACTCCTGCAAGAATGGTCATAATAAAAAATAAATAAATAATGATACTGGCATGGATGTGGTGAAAAGGGAACACTTTTATACTGTTGGTGGGAATGTAAACTGTACAAACACTATGAAAAAGAGTATGAAGAGTCCTTAAAGAACTAAAAGTAGACCTACTGTTTGATCCAGCAATGCCACTACTAGGTATCTACCCAGAGGAAAAGAAGTCATTACATGAAAAAGATACTTGCACATGCATGTTTATAGCAGCACAATTTGCAGTTGCAAAAATATGGAACCAGCCCAAATGCTCATCAATCAATGCATGGATAAAGAAAATGTGGTGTATATATACACCATGGAATACTACTCAGCCATAAAAGTTAATGAAATAATGGCATTCACAGCAAGCTGCATGGAATTGGAGATTATTATTCTAAGTGAAGTAACTCAGAAATGGAAAACCAAGCATCGTATTCTCACTCACATGTGAGAGTTAAGCTATGAGGAATGCAAAGGCATAAGAATGACACACTGAACTTTGGGGATTGGGGGAAAGGTTGGGGGATGGCGAGGTATAAAAGACTACACATTGGGTAAAGTATACACTGCTTGGGTGATGGGTGCACCAAAATCTCAGAAATCACCACTACTGAAATTTAAAAGATGAAAAAAATAAAAATTAAAAATAAAAAAATAAACTCTCAAAGTTCATGCCTTCATGATAGCTCATCAATAATATAGCCTCCATGTACAGAGGAGAACACAGTTAAGATTATAGGCCTTTAAAAAACTAGGTTAGTTTACACAGCTGAACGTATTTTCTTCCTGGACCCCAACACTCTGATTTAAAAATTAGGGTGCTAATCTGAAGAACCTCAGAAATGCTTTAATTCTAAGTAGATATATTTAAATAATCAACTATTACAATAGCAGTTCATATCTCTGCTTTGAAATACTCTGGAAGAGATAGAAATGAGTGGCTTTACAAGATGTCATTTGCATAACACCACATGTAAAAATTACATTTTATTCACCACAAAAAGGTCAGATTTTCTTAAGATCACACATGCTTAGACCAAGGCCCCAAGAGTATGAAGTGTCAAATCAGAGAACTTCAGTCTGAATTCTATCTCCACTATTTCAAGATGTGCAACTCTTGGAAAAGTTAACTTTTTTGAGTATCAGTTTCTTATTTTCTTTTAATAAAACAGAGATGATACCATTTATTACCATTTATATCTAAAAATTGTTATGAAAATTAAATGAGATTACACACACACACACATACACAGCTTGGGGGATATCTTGGAAAACAAATGGTGCTCAATAAATGCTAACTAAAACAAAGAAATTAAAAAGAAGCCCTGAATAATTATGCAGTCATAACAATTGTACATTAACCAATTCAACACCTAGGAGAAATGGACAAATTCCTTAAAACATGAAAATTACCCAACTCAAGAAGAAATAGAAAACCTCAATAGACCTGTAACAAGTAAAGACAATGAATCAATAATCAAAGACCTCCCAGTAAGGAAAAGCTCTGGCCTAGATGGCTTTACCAGTGGATTCTGCCAAATGTTTAAAGAAGAATTAATACCAATCCTTATCAAACTCTTACAAAAAAAAATGAAGAGGAGGGAATACTTCTAATTCATTTTATAAGGCTAACATTATCTTGATACCAAAACCAGATAAAGATATCACAGGAAAAGAAAGTTACAGTCCACTATCCCATATAAATATAGATATAAAAATCTTCAACAAAATATTAGCAAAACAAATCCAATGGCATAGTAAAAGAATTACTTACCAGGGCAAAGTGGAATTTATCCCAAGAATGCAAGGGATCAAATCAGTGTCAAGCATTACATTAATAGAACCAACATGATCATCTCAATTGACACAGAATAGGCATCTGACAAAAATCTAATATTATTCCATCATAAAAAATTCTCAAAAAACTAGTAATAGAGGAAAAAGACCTCGGCATGATGAAACCTATTTATAAAAAGCCTACAGCTGGCCAAGTGTGGTGGCACGTGCCTATAGTCCCAGCTACTTGGGAGGCTGAGGTAGAAAGATTGCTTGAACCCAGGAGTTCAAGGCCACAGTGAACTATGATCATACCTCTTAATTCCAGCCTGGAAAACAGAGCTAGACCCTATTCGTTAAACAAACAAACAAACATCCACAGCTAACTTCATGTTCAATGGTGAAAGACTGAAAGCTTTCCCCTTAAGATCGAGAACAAGACAATAATGTTCACTTTCACTGCTGCTATTCAATCCTGTAGTGGAAGTGCTAGCCACTGCTATTAGACAAGAAAAAGAAAAAAATGTATCAAAATTGGTAAGGGAGAGGTAAAACTATTTGGATTTGCAAATGACACAATCCTATATATAGAAAATCCCAAAGAGTCCCTGAGAAAGCTACTAGAATTAATAAATTCAGCAAAGTTGCAGAGTATAAGCTTAACACACAAATATCAGATGTGTTTCTAAACATCAGCAACGAACAACCTAAAAGAAAACGATTACATTTACGAAAGTATTAAAAAGAACTAAACACTTAGGGATAAATCTAACCAAGGAGATGAAAGACTTGTACGTTGAAAACTATAAAACATTTTTGAAAGAAATTAAAGATGACATAAATAAATGGAAAAGCATCTGTGCTCATGGGTAGGAAGACTTAACACTGTTAAGATGGCAATACTACCCAAAGCAGCCTGCAGATTCAAAGCAATCCCTATCAAAATTACAATAACCTATTTCACAGAAATGGAAAAGCCAATTCATAAATTAATATGGAATTACAAGAGGTCTCAATAACTAAAACAATCTTGAAAAGGAAGAATAAAGTTGGAAAGCTCACAGTTCAAATTTTTACCACAAAGCTACAGCAATTAAAACAGGATGGTACTGGCATAAGGATATATACATATGTGTGTGTGTGTGTGTGTGTGTGTGTGTGTGTGTATCTACCAATGAAATATAATAGAAAGCTCAAAATTAAAACCTTTACATATATAGTTGATTGATTTTTGACAAAGGTGCAAAAACCATTGAACGGGGGAAGGGATAGTGTTATCAACAAATGGTGTGGGGAAAACTGGACATACACGTGCAAAAGATGTAAAACAATAGAAAAAGGTTTTACCTTACACAATATACAAAAATCAACTCAAATGGATCAAAGACATAAACTTAGAAGCTAAAAAAATTAAACCCTTAGAAGAAAACATAGTGGTAAATCTTTACGACATTGGATTTGGCAATGATTTCATTGATACAACATCAAAAGCACAGGCACCAAAGGAAAAAATGGATAAACTGGACTCCATCAAAATTAAGAACTTTAGTGTATAAAAAGATATTATGAAGAATGCTAAAAGACAAATTACAGAATGGGAGAAAATATTTGCAAATCATATATCTGATAAGGTATTACTATCCACAATACACAAAGAACTGAAACTCAACAACAACAAAAAACCCAACTCAAAAATGGGCAACTACTTAAATAGACAGTTCTCCACAGGAGATATCCAAATGGCCAATAAGCACATGAAAAGATGATCAGCATCATAAATCATTAAGCACATGTAAATCAAAACCACAATGAGATACCACTTCACACCTACTGGGATGATAATAATAAAAAATTTTAACTGAAAATAACAAGTGTTAGCAAGAATGTGAAGAAATTGGAACCCTCTTACATTTCTGGCAGGAATATAAAATGGCGTGGCTACTGTGGAAAACAGTTTGGTGGTTTCTCAAAAGTTTAAACATAGAACTTCATATAATCCATTAATTCAACTCACAGGTATATATCCAAAATGATTGAAAGTGGGGACTCTAACAAACATTTCTATAACCATGTTCATAGAAGTATTATTCATAATAACCAAAAGGTAGAAACAAACTGCCTATCAACAGATGAACAGATAAACAAAATATGGTATATATACATATACAATGGAATATTATTCAGCAAAAAGATTATATTTTAATATATGCTACAGTATGGATGGACCTTGAAATGTTATGCTTACCGAAATAAGCTAGACATAGAAGGATAAATATTGTATTATTCCGATTATATGAAGTACCTACAATAGGTAAATGCATAGAGAAACATAATAGAATAGAAGTTACCAGAGACTAAGGGTAGAGGGATAGAGAGAGTTATTATTTAATGGCTACAGCATTTTTGTTGGGTATGATGAAAAATTTTTGGGTATGGATTGTGGTGTTGGTTATACAATATTGAAAATATATTAATGCCATTGAGTTATATACTTACAAATGGCTAAAATAATAACATATTATGTATATTTTACTGCAATAAAAAAGAAACATTAGGTATACTTGTAAAATTGTTTTTGGTCATTGAGCAGAGGGACACTATGACTCAGTCTAACACTCAGCTTTTGGACCACATTTCCAACGGATAAGGATGTAGTTTAACAGGCTAAAGTTACTCAGTTTCACCGTCAGACTTTACTCCCAATCTTAGCGCTTTATCATTTTCAGAGAACTTTTAGATATTTTACAAAATTTAATCTTCACATCCACATTGGGTAGTGAACAAATCATGACACATTTCTTAGATGACAAAATAGTGAGGTTCAGCAAAATTAAGTGACATGTTCAAGTAAGGATGAAATAAAATAATCCATGTGAAATATTTAGCACAGTATTTGGCACAGTATCAATCAGTAAGCTTTAGGCATTATTATTATCATATATTATCATATTATAACTAGTGAGTAAATGGAAGACCCAGGAGCAGGCAGACATCCTGTTCCTAGGACATTCTAGGAAACTTCAAGAGTGCTTTCTAGCAGCAATCATGTAAAAAATTCCAACTACATAAAGCAATTGGTCAGCTAAATCAAGCCTGAAGTATAAAGGGGGCTACTCATCGTTTCTGTTTTTCAGGCAAGCTGATCTTCATCTGATATACACATTGGCAACTGTGAAAGACGCTCTATCTTTTAATTTTCTCCAACATTTGTGCTCAAATGTATCTATCTTACTCTTGATTGCTGCAATTCTCTGTATCACAATGTGAAAGAGCAAAGCAACCAAAAGTCTGTAGTTTATGTTCTGGGCTCCGATGATGAGTTCCTATCAAGAAATATGTCTCTAATTATAGAACCTGTAAAATATTTTTAAAAATAGGGATTAGGCCAGGCGCGGTGGCTCACACCTGTAATCCCAGCACTTTGGGAGGCCGAGGCGGGTGGATCACGAGGTCAGGAGATTGAGACCATGGTGAAACCCTGTCTCTACTAAAAATACAAAAAATTAGCTAGGCGCAGTGGCGGGCGCCTGTAGTCCCAGCTACTCGGGAGGCTGAGGCAGGAGAATGGCGTGAACCCGGGAGGCGGAGCTTGCAGTGAGCCAAGATTGCGCCACTGCACTCCAGCCTGGGCGACAGAGCGAGACTCCGTCTCAAAAAAAAAAAAAAAAATTAGCCGGGCGAGGTGGCGGGCGCCTGTAGTCCCAGCTACGCGGGAGGCTGAGGCAGGAGAATGGCGTGAACCCCGCGGGGCGGAGCCTGCAGTGAGCCGAGATCGCGCCACTGCACTCCAGCCTGGGTGAAAGAGCGAGACTCCTTCTCAAAAAAAAAAAAAAAAAAAATAGGGATTAAAACTCAATAAAGCTATTTATAGAGAGAACAATCTGAAAGATGCTGTCCTGGGGCTGAACAATCCCTGTGGGCAACATGCCCCCTCTGCAACCCACTGAGGTGGGAAAGCTTGCCTAGTGTTTACTACACGCTGGGACTCTGAAATGCCCAGAGGTACAGGTCAAATCATGGGGCGGGGAGTGAAGGCCTATAACCCTAAATGTATTTGCTTACACTGTCTTAACATGGATTCAGAAACAGTCAACTTTAACAAACAATGAATATCACCCCAAGGTAGTCCTTGCTCTCTGGAAATTAAGATAATTATTCAATCAGTGGAAGGCACAAATACTGTGAAATCATTTCAGATATGGGAAAGTGGAAATGGAAAAAAAAAGGAAATTTATTTTTTTCAATTTATAAAGACCAAGGTAGCACTTGTTCATCTTGTTGTTTAGGCAACCAGAATACAAATTTATGCCACCAATTCAAGGTTTTCTTTCAAAAATTTAGTCATTGTTGTCTCACATACATTTCTTTTCTTTTTTCTTTATTTTATTTTATTTTATTTTTGAGACAGGGTCTCACTCTGCTGCTAAGACTGGAGTGCAGTGGCAGAATCATGGCTCACTGCTGCCTCAACCCACCGGGCTCAAGCAATCCTCCCACATCAGCCTCCTGGATAGCTAGGACTACAGGTGAATACCACCATGCTTCGCTAACTTTTTAATCTTTTTAGAGACAAGGGCTCACTATGTTGTCCAGGCTGGTCTTGAACTCCTGGGCTTGAGTGATCCTCCCACCTCTCAGCCTCCCAAAGTGCTGGGATTACAGGCATGAGCCACCACACCCAGCCCTCACATACATTTCAAGTGAAGTTACCATAACTCAGTTTGGGGCAAAAAGAAGTTGTATTGTACTTGTCCAGTTTCCAGTCCAATAGCAGTCTCTTCACCTAATTCATGTGAATGATGAAAACACTGCATAGATTGATTAAGTCTTCTGAGGATGTAATTTCTCTACTAATAGCATAATAACATATAATTTTAATCAATTTTAAACACATTTTTCATATACAATAAAGCCTAGCTTAGCCAAAATATTGAAAGAATTAGAGTTCTGGTTAATTAAATTGTCTGGCGTAATTTAGGAGTCACACGAAAGTAAACACTTTTTTTTTTACCAACCTTGCTTGTAATTAAAACTCTTCCTACATCTCCAAACCCATTGTCCTGCCTTATCCAACATAGTTTGGCCAACATAATCAAATACAGCTTTGTTACCCCAGGACACTAACTTTAAGCTGCCCTTTGTTCAATGGAAGTAACTAATTTCTGCACAATATTGTCCCAGTTTCTCTGTTTTTCTCAGTTATATATTATAATCCCATTAATGCTGTTTGAGAAGACATTTGAAAAATGGTCTAAAATCACTATATATAAAACAATATCTTCCCCCACGAAAAGTGGCAGTATTGTTTCAACAAAATTAGGTAAGCAATATAGTTACAAGATGTCTACGTCTAACAGAAAATAAGACCCATACCTGATTTTGAAATGTGGATAAATTTAACTTTAAAAACACTGAAGTCAAATAGATAATTTCCACATACAGTTCATTTAAAATGTTTCTGGCACTGGTACAGGGATGTCAAACTTAAATTCAGAATAGAACAGTAAACCTGGTTTACTTCAATGTTCCAAAGAAAGTCAAAATGAAGAAGTAGTTTAGAATGACTTACAGAGATCACAGGAAGACTGAACCACTTCACTAAAAAAAAAATATTCTCTGAAAAAATATACTCCTGTCCTTAATATAGATGCCAATTTCATAGTAGGTAAGTATAACTTGTTCTAAAAATCATGCTCTAGAAAAATGAATTTTTAACAATTTGAATGACATAATTTTCTCTCAGGTATCCAAAAACCTTTTGGTAATACGAGTTTGATTCATTTATATGTGAGGAATTTTCAGACAGCCCTTAAACTCACCAATCTCATAACATCTCTATTCCTTGAATCATTCGTGTTTTGCCACAGACATCCTACCTTTTCTTACAAAGAAGGAAGTTCTCTATCAAATACAAAAGAGTAATCAATGGCAACAAGCAATTAAAACAGATGCTAAAATGCACTATGTTTGTTTTTATGCTATTTAGTAAGCTTTCTTCTCCAGAATTTTAGTAAATTGATTTATATTTTATTATTGCTTTAAGCATATTAAAATGCCTTTGTTCACTTTATAAACCACGTACACGAAGAAACTGCTGCACGCAGATTTGTTGTACTCAGATTTGATGGTTAATATAATCAGGTTAATATGTTAAAAAGAACTTGACACAGAAATTATTAATGAGTAGAACAAGGTCACTACTTCTGAGCTGAGGTCACTTACAAAGAATGCACAAATGAAATTAAGGTTGACTTTTATTAACTTGACTATCTTCTTACATTGGATTCCTTTGGCAACATATCTTTAAACATTTAAAGCCCTGTTTACAAGGAGGCTCTGAAAGAAGCTTCAAACCATTATGCCTCTAATTGAATTCCCCAGGAGTCCAGTAAACTCAGAGGAAAAGAGAAAAATCATAACATTTGCTAAGTCATCTTAAAACATATTTCACTGCAAGGTTACATGACCTGTTTTTTGAGGTTTAAAAATGAATTAAAAAGTACTGAATACTTCATTTTTAGATGAAAATCAAAAACAATTTTACCTATTAGTGGTAAGCTAATTAAACCAGTCTAGTTTTAACTATCTTTCTAAGAGAAGTCTGACAACAAACAATAACATTTTATGCTGAATGTGATCACTTTTCCAGCATATAACAGCTCTCACAAGGAGAAAAGGATCTTTAACCAAAAAACAATTATTCACAGTAAAAGCATGAGAGAGAGCTGACAAAAACATTGTAGTCCCCAGGGAAAGTAGTATCTTATCTGTGAATTCAAGACAAACTCAAGTGGAAGAAGAGAAAGTAAAAGTTTTTAGCAACCAATTAGTTTATTACAATGCCCGCTCTTCCCAATTCTAATTTTACTTTAAAATAAGCTTTTATGATATTTTTATTCATAGTTCCCTCACATGCTCCTGTGTTTGTTGTGAGTACTAAGCACAAACATGCGGATCTGAGCATTTCCAAAAGAATGTTAAATCCCTCTCTACTTACCTGGTTTGTATGTTATTCCAGGGGGGAAGAGGAATCCTTGTTGGGCAGCAGCAGCTGCTGCCAGGGTCCGCTGGTCATGTGGAAAAATTGGGATCATGAGCGGAGGCATGTGACCCTGAACCTGCTAAACAGAAGAGAGCCTATGATCAGACAGGGAGCAAATGTATGCCAAGAAGAATTTGTTTTTCACTCCTGGTGGTGTGCTGGTACCCACACAGCCATCCACCTCTAACCTCATTCCAAATCTGCAATCTGAGAAAATTCAGTTAAAATCCACCAAATTCCTTTTCTGAGATGCTAATAGCATACCGAAGACGTAACTTCATTGTGAATTTGCCTCGTCCCTGCTTCCACCAAACTGTACTTAATGGTTTTCTTTTCTCTTGACTTTTTTCCCTTTTATTTTTTCTTTTAAACAAAGAACTAGAAGAAATAAGTTTGCTTCTTTTCTAGCACTGTACAATGTTGAGAGGTTTTACCCTTTCACCTGCTTTGCATTCTGTGCTTTCTTTCAAAAACAGTATTTAGTATCCATGGTCAAAAAATAATGTCTAATTGTTATATATTCTAAAAGCTGTATCTCCCCAGTTTAGGTATCTTATTTCAAAGCCTCACTGCATTATGTTAAACATATAGCTCTTCAGATTTAAGGCTACTACATCTTGGCTTCCAATTAAAGTAATATTCTTTGCCATACACACCTCGATGTAACATATAAATTGCTTGTCTGGCTAAGCAGTTTTACAGCTTTATGCACTACCATGTAGCTCAGTAATTATGGAGTTGTATTCAGAGAGCATTTCATAATAAATCCTACTATATCAAATTTCATTTGACCTCAATAAATGTATCAAAGAGCACAAAAATGCAAAATAGAAAAATCTTTACTCTATATCAGTATTTGTATTCCATATAAAGAAAATAAGAGCTATGACAGAATCACGCTTGTGAAAATTACATTTTAATTTCCTAGCTTCCTCCTTTATTCTAGGCATGCTGCCCCGATTCCAGGATAGCATGACAGGAAGGTTTTGTCCTGGCTTTCAGGGCACAGTTTTATAGGTTGAATACAGGACTTTTATTATTTAAAGATCAAAACTAAGGCATACCAAAAGAAATTATCTTTAAGTTCAAACAGGGTATTTAGCCTTTTCACTGGTATAAAAGGGCTATATTATATCTTATTTAAGATACAAACCTTTACCAGTAATTCTTCCAACCCCAAACCCTTCCCTGTCTAAATTCCTAAATCTTCTCTTTAGGCAAAATTCCATACACTGGCTAATGACCCTGTTTAATTAGCACTGACTTGCCTTGTCCTGTCCCTGTTCCTTTCATAGCCAGGGACACAGTGCAAAAAATGCTGTAGGTCTAAGAGGTTTCATTTACCAACAGTTTTTCTCTAGGGAAAGCCCTAAGATGTGGGTTAATAAAGGGCAAGCAAAAAATAAACACTTTACAGGATTTTTCTGAATTCATTTCTCAAGAAAATCAACTTATAATAAAAAGGTCTTTGTGCAATTACTACCTTGCCAGTGGGGCGTGAAAGAAACTAGCTTTGAGCAGCTATTTCTTCCATTTTAGCTGAGGTAAGCCCAAGTTTCGTACATTAGAGTACAAACTAAGCCTGCTTAAATTGGAGCTGATCCCCTAGTGCCCAGGTCTTGCCTTTAACCCTGAAGAAAAGCACCGGGTTTGCTGTTGAACTCTAGCTTGTTGTACCCTGATGCAAACCTGAGACGTCAGAGATGAGGGCACTATTCTATGCCAGAAAATAAAACACAGTATTTTTTATGGGTTACAATTGTTCAGTGCAAGTACATCAAAGGAAATAATTTCATTTTCCTCCAGAAATATGGCCCTAATGTGTACCTAAAATATAGCACAGATGGCTTATACTCTAAAAAGGGAGAAAAAGAAAGTGAGGAGTCTGGATATTATATTTATTTATTATTTCTTTCATTTCACAAACATTTATTATGTTGTTATTATTGAGAAGTAGCTGAAGATGTTTGAATATTTAGCTTGAGAGATAAAAAAGGTAAGGTTATCTTCAAATATTTGAAAGAATAATATATGGAAGAAGGATTGGATTAAGACTGAATGGTTAACAGAGGGCAGAACTAGGCTCAAAAGAAGAAATTTCATGGAAATGAAATGCAAAGAAGAACTTTCTAGTAATAAACTATTCTATAGTCACTCTGAGTAAAGAGATGGTATATATCCTTTCCCTAGAGATGGTCCAGTAAAGAAAGGCTGTATAACTCCATATGTTAGAGATGTTTAAAGCAAATACATAATGAAAAACCTGATTACATAATAACCTTTAGGGCCTTTCCAACTTTGTAATTCTATGATTGTTTAAAAGTCAACATTAAGACAATAGTGTGATTACAGCCATTCCTTCATTCATTTATCATGCATTTATTTATCGAAGAATTACTAGGCGCCTCTAAAGGCCTTGTTGGCAAAAAAGTCTGAACTCAAATCTATATGCTGCTACTTTCTCGACTGTGTAATCTTGAACAGTTATTTAATTGTTCTGAGTCTATTTCTTCATGTAAAAACTGAAGCTAATTATAATACCTTACACAATTATTGTGAGGACCAAATAGACAGTAAAAGTAACTCCTGTGGCACAGTACCTGACATAAAAGTAATGCAATGTCACAGTAAATCCTTGTTAGATCCGTGTTCTTTTCTTATATGGTTTGCATATTCAGGACTAGAAATTATCAGATTACTGATAAAACAAGCAATAAAACAAGCAATAGTTGATCTTACTCATAACTCTAAGAAAGAAAACATGAGCCAACTAAATAATTCAGTTTGGCAGGCAGAGGCTTGTCATGCTTAGCAGACAACATGCCTCACAGAGCATTATCCCATCCCAAGTATCTAGAAAACCATGAGAAAGAAGAGGTGGGAATACATGTTCATTTGAACATGTATTTGGGGCTGTTTGGTGTTATTTATTTAGCAGCATCTTAGAATGAAAGCATTATTTTTATATTGGTCGCCCAAGCTCTTCATATCATGAGACAACAGAAAAAGGTCCATAGCAATTAGAAACCAGACCTTAATTCTTGAATCTTAGTGTCTTAAATTACTTCTTTTGTAACTTTCCATCTTCATGAGATAACTAACCAAACTCTCGGGTTCATTTTTAATGCCAAAGAGCTGTAGGTATTTCATATTAAGATAAGCTGTAAGAATTTAGGTAAATTCATTTCTGTTCATCAAACTCTGCAAAGAAAGCTATGTTAGAAACTTCAAATACTAAATATTAGCCCAGAGGCTATTCAATAACTTGAGAGAAAAAGTAAATAAGGAGGAGGTCAAAGGACATTGTGAAAGCAAGAGTAATGATAGAAACATAGAGTTGGAACAGAACTTGGAAATGACCTAACCTAGTAGTTCTCAAAGTGTGGTACCAGACCAGCAGCATCAGCAATATCTGGGAACCTTTTAAAAAAGCAAATTCTTAAACTCTACCCCATACCTACTGAATCAGAAAACTCTGGAATTCAGTCCAACTAATTAAATTTTAGGCTAAAATTTAATTTAGGACAGTGATTCTCAAACTTTAGGGTGGATCACAATCATCCACAGGGCTTGTTAAAACACAGATTGCTTCCTTCTCTCCCCCTTCTCCCCGTCAAGAGTCTTTGAATCAGTAGATCTGAGGTAGGGGTCTGACAGTGTACATCTCTAAAAAGTTCCCAGGTGAAGCTGGGGCTGCTGGTCCAGGGGTCATTCTTTGAGAATCACTAATCTAATCTAAAGCTCACCCAGGAAAACAGGTGGCTAGAGAAGGTAAAAGATATGAGCCTAAGGTTACAGTGTCATGACAGTGCTGGATCCAGAGTCCAGAACAGCTAATCACCCTGTCCAGGGCTTTTTCCATTACATCAGAAGGACTTCAGTGATAGAAAAGGGAGAAATCACTGGTTGCACTGTTTTGGCAAAGAAAACCTGGAAGTCTCCAGCTGAAAATAATTCTGTGTTTCAAAAGCATATTGCTGGAGTTTGGATACTATGAATGCTATTCAATTTTCAATAAATTCCTTCCTTCCTTTCTATTTTTATTTTATTTTACACAGAACACACTGATCTCAGTATCTACCATCATTAATTCCAGTAGTTTGTTACAATACATTGATTAGCAATGATCATTTTGTTCCAAGGGTTAAAATTGACTTTAACTTATTTTAAGTAAAACAATAAGCTTATTTTAAGTAAAATGATGTAAAAATTCCAAGTGCCCTTTATTAAAGAGAAGCCAGAATACCCGGTAGCTAGTTAGACTCTAGCCTGAGAAAAGGTGATTAATAGTTCTTCTTATGTCTAATTACATAAGTAATAATAGTAATGATGATGATAATGATGATGATGACAACAGCAGCTAATATTTTTCCTTGTTTTCTATATGTCAAGCACTGGAAAAATGATTTACATACTCTGTCTCATTTAATCATCAAAACCCTGTAAGGTACTTACTATTATTATACTTATTCATTTAATGAGAAAAACAAAACCATGTGAGGTTAAGTAACATAACCAATTAAAAAGTTACAGAGTCAGGACTCAAATCCAGATATGTCAGGGTCAAAGTTTGTACTTTTAATATCATATTATATTAAGCATGACATCATCTTTTGAAAAACAGATCTAAGATAAGGAATATGATTATTGGTGATAATAATATAATTGTAGGTTTGCATGTGGTTGTAATAAAGAATACAGAGAGATCACATGGATCCTTAATCCAGTTTCCCCAAATGATAACATCTTGCAAAACTATAGTATGACAACGCAACCAGAGTACTGACATTGATACAATCCAACAATCTTATTCATAGTTACCTAGTGCAAGGGTCTCCAAACCCTGGGCCGTGGACCAGTACCAGGTTGATGGCCTGTTAGGAACTGGACCACATAGCAGGAGGTAAGCAGCAGGCAAGCAAGTATTACCGCCTGAGCTCTGCCTCCTGTCAGATCAGCTGTGGCATTAGATTCTCATAGCAGCACCAACCCTATTGTGAACTGCGCATGCGAGGGACCTAGCCATGCACCTTATGAGAATCTAATGCTTGATGATCTGTGGTGGAAAAGTTTCATCCTGAAACCATCCCCCCTCCCCTACCCAGTCCATGCAAAAACTGTCTTCCATAAAACTGGTACCTGGTGCCAAAAAGGTTGGGGATGGCTGCCCTAGTGTGTTAAAGGAATTATGTCTTTAAAACAAGCAAAGGCAGCCGGTTGCAGTGGCTCATGCCTGTAATCCCAGCACTTTGGGAGGCCGAGCTGGGTGGATCAAGAGGTCAAGAGATTGAGATCATCCTGGTCAACATGGTGAGACCCCCGTCTGTCTCTACGAAAAGTACAAAAATTAGCTGGGCATGGTGGGGTGTGCCTGTAGTCCCAGCTGCTCGGGAGGCTGAGGCAGGAGAATCGCTTGAACCCAGGAGGCAGAGGTTGCAGTGAGCCAAGATCACGCCACTGCACTCCAGCCTGGCGACAAAGCGAGACTCCATCTAAAAAACAAAACAAAACAAAAACAAACAAACAAACAAACAAAAACAAGCAAAGGCAACAAGGGTCTATCAAAACTTCTAAATGCCATATTCTGTAGAATGCTCATCAGTATGACCCAATGCAAGTGATATTAGCAGAAAGTATAAATTACAGCAACAACTTTTTCCTCTCATAGCTTTCCATTTATATTTACTAAAAGATTGTCGGTTGAATGTGGAACAGAAATGGAAAGCAAGAGCAAGGTAAGGGGAAAAGACAAGGAAAGAGGCTTGGTGGCCACCTAAGAATCACACAAGCATCCAGGATGTTTTCCTTTTATGGAAGTTGTGTATTAAAGTCACTGCACTGAGTGCCAGTGGTTAGGGAAGATAAAGAATTCTGAAGATACAGAAAAGCCCCATCCCACTATGAAGAATGTAATCCTGCCTTTTCCCTATCTTTCCATCATCCCGTTTTCCCATTTGGTGACATGCCAGGAAAGGCAGTCACATTGGAAACAGCAACCCCAAAAAATATTTTGCTAAGAACAAAAAATAATAGAATTCCCCTCACTCCATCAAAGATTGACCAGTCTCCACATGTCTTTTCCAAGAAGTTATCAAAATTTTAAATAGCATCTTTTTTTTCTTGAAAATGTAACTTTCCCTAAACACAAATTCGGAGATTCTTTAATTATCCTATAGATGAAGAAGTAAAACTGATTTTGTTAGCACAAAGAGCAAAACTAGATGTGGCCAAAATATATCTCTGAGCATGAAAACTGTGTTATTTTTATTGCTTTGAAAGTAAGCACTATCTGGCTGGGTATGTAAGTTGAATGACTACCAAGTAACCAGAAACCCCATCATGGGTGAAGCTTAGTGTATCATGAAAGGAATAAACTACCCCAAAGCACAACTGTCCATTAATCTGTCCATTAACTTCCACAATCTCTGACCAAAGTGTTTCCCTTTTGGAGAGGGTGGGGAACATATTCTTGATCAAATAGGCTACATGCCCAGAAATTTTAATTGCTAGGGTATTCCTCACATCTTTCAGAGAATCAAGACAGCAGCAGATGTGTGTGAAACACTTAGGTTCTGTCTCTTCCAATTCGTAAAACAGCATTGTTGCATCAACACTTATCCCCTTTGTTTTCTCTGTGCTAAGTTGTTGATGATGCCATTTTTTGCCATCTGCCCCAGAGCTTCATTAAAGACACATGAATGGGCTAACTGGCCTGATATCTTGTGAGGAACAGGTGCTATTGTTTGTCCCCAAAGACTTGCAGTAAAGATATGACTCAGAATACTTGAGAAAGAGCATCTGCAGCAGTCAGTCAGAGAGCAACTTGGCAGAGTCCTGGCTACGTGCTAATATGCAAACAGAGTGACACTCGGGGGCTCATTTTCTCTTTCATGAAGATTATTTAACTTTTTTTAGTGATGGGAAATAAGTATTTGTATTAAAAATCACGTGCATATTAATGTCTATTACTGAGTTAAAGACAGTGCAAAAATGAGGATTTTTAAATACTTTATCTCTAGAAAATAATTCCTTACGTGATTTAATTGAAGAAAGCTTCTTAAACTGTTGAAAGAAATGTTTCCAATGTGTGTATATCATGACAGAGAGGGAGGAAAAGAGAGAAAATAGAGAGTTCAGAAAAAGTGATCTTGGGAGAGAGAGAAGGAGAGAGAGAGAGAGGTGCAAGAAGTGCAGACAGAAACAGGGGATGGGGATCAGTTTTCGAAATGACCATATTCTTTTTTGCAAAGAATAGCTGACTCATTTGCATAAAGTATTACCACTGTAAAAGCTGCAGCATCTAAAGCAAAAGAAATGAAGTCCTCAGAAAACTTATAGGAAAAGCCTTCAAAGTCAGAAATGTCTCTTCTTATTGCCAAAAAGTGCGTGGAAATCCACAGTATATGAACTTGGTTAATTCTGGAGGTTAGGAGGAAAAATATCTCACTTCATAGGATAAATTCATGCCTTAACAGAAACTCTTTTAGTCTCAAACTTTTTGTCAAAATCTTTCTAAAATTTTAATACTCTGCTTTGCCCTTCCTTAGAAAGCATAATGCAGTAGTCAACATACTGAACTTCTCTTAGTTGGCCACAGCCTTAAGTACTCAAAGAAGCCTTAAATTATATGCTGCGTTCTTTGTTGTTCACTAATTCACAAATCATAAATCATCTCTCAGCAAATGGCCTGTGCCATTTATATTTCTATATATCCTGTTGCTCTTATCACAGGCCTAAGAATATAGTATTTTGTATTAACTGATCAATGGCTGAGAGCCAACCAACTAGGACCTCAGATCTGGTCTTCTGACCACCAATTTTCATAGGGTAGAATTGTTAATGCAACTACAAAAGGTACTGAGCTGTAATCATTCTCATTCCAGAAGAGAACTTAAAACTGACTTTTAAATACATCTTGATATAATCTTGTTTGCTCTTCATTTGTCTTATTTAGCAAATCTATGGCTGCTACAGCTAATGTAATATATCAAAGCCTGCTTCTAGAGAATCTAGCTAGCCCAACAGGAGAATACTAGAATCCTAGCAAGAGCAAATTTAGGACACACATTTTCTAGAGCATTTGAGAACAGAGTCCCATCTTCCCAGGTGTTTTCCACCATCCAATGGATATACATTATACAAACAATGTAACTGCATTCAGAAGAGGATCCATCTTTGTTTGCTTCTGTTTGTTTGTTTGTTATTTGTTATTGGCAGGTTATTCTCTCTCCCCCCACCCCTTTCTCTCTCTCTCCCTCCCCTCTGTCTCTCTCTCCCCTCCCCCTCCCCCTCTCTCTCTTCTCTCTCTCTCTCTCTCTCTCATACTCCTCGTCTTTCCTCTTCCTCTTGCCTTTCTCAGGTCCCATCAAGATAAGATACAAAACACTTTGCCACCATTGCTAATATCCATCTCTAATATAATGTAATATCTTCCCAGGATTTGGCATACTATTCCTAGCACTCTTCAAAATTCTCATTAAAGGGCCAAGTAAACTCCTTAAAAAGTAGAACAAACTCAAGATGTCATAGTTTAAAAGCATCCTTTTACAAACTCAAGATTTGATCTTCAAAGTCATAGGTTTTAGTTAAAACATTAATAAAGAGCTAACTTCACATATATATATATATATACATATATATATATATACACACACACTTTTCTGTATAAATATACTTCAATAAAAAGTTGGTTTAAAGCAAAAGAAAAAAATAGCTCCAGTAAGTGAGTTCTCTTTTCTTTTTTATTTTATTTTATTATTATACTTTAGGTTTTAGGGAACATGTGCACAATGTGCAGGTTTGTTACATATGTATCCATGTGCCATGTTGGTTTGCTGCACCATTAACTCGTCATTTAGCATTAGGTATATCTCCTAATGCTATCCCTCCCCCCTCCCCCCACCCCACAACAGTCCCCAGAGTGTGATGGTCCCCTTCCTGTGTCCATGAGTTCTCATTGTTCAATTCCCACCTGTGAGTGAGAACATGCGGTGTTTGGTTTTTTGTCCTTGCGATAGTTTGCTGAGAATGATGGTTTCCAGCTTCATCCATGTCCCTACAAAGGATATGAACTCATCATTTTTTATGGCTGCATAGTATTCCATGATGTATATGTGCCACATTTTCTTAATCCAGTCTATCGTTGTTGGACATTTGGGTTGGTTCCAAGTCTTTGCTATTGTGAATAGTGCCACAATAAACACACGTGTGCATGTGTCTTTATAGCAGCATGATTTATAGTCCTTTGGGTATATACCCAGTAATGGGATGGCTGGGTCAAATGGTATTTCTAGTTCTAGATCCCTGAGGAATCGGCACACTGACTTCCACAATGGTTGAACTAGTTTACAGTCCCACCAACAGTGTAAAAGTGTTCCTATTTCTCCACATCCTCTCCAGCACCTGTTGTTTCCTGACTTTTTAATGATGGCCATTCTAACTGGTGTGAGATGGTATCTCATTGTGGTTTTGATTTGCATTTCTCTGATGGCCAGTGATGATGAGCATTTTTTCATGTGTTTTTTGGCTGCATAAATGTCTTCTTTTGAGAAGTGTCTGTTCATGTCCTTTGCCCACTTTTTGATGGGGTTGTTTGCTTTTTTCTTGTAAATTTGTTTGAGTTCATTGTAGATTCTGGATATTAGCCCTTTGTCAGATGAGTAGGTTGTAAAAATTTTCTCCTATTCTGTAGGTTGCCTGTTCACTCTGATGGTAGTTTCTTTTGCTGTGCAAAAGCTCTTTAGTTTAATTAGATCCCATTTGTCAATTTTGGCTTTAGTTGCCATTGCTTTTGGTGTTTTAGACATGAAGTCCTTGCCCACGCCTATGTCCTGAATGGTATTGCCTAGGTTTTCTTCTAGGGTTTTTATGGTTTTAAGTCTAACATGTAAGTCTTTAATCCATCTTGAATTAATTTTTGTATAAGGTGTAAGGAAGGGATCCAGTTTCAGCTTTCTACATATGGCTAGCCAGTTTTCCCAGCACCATTTATTAAATAGGGAATCCTTTCCCCATTGCTTGTTTTTGTCAGGTTTGTCAAAGATCAGATAGTTGTAGATATGTGGCATTATTTCTGAGGGCTCTGTTCTGCTCCATTGATCTATGTCTCTGTTGTGGTACCAGTACCACGCTGTTTTGGTTACTGCAGCCTTGTAGTATAGTTTGAAGTCAGGTAGCGTGATGCCTCCAGCTTTGTTCTTTTGGCTTAGGATTGACTTGGTGATGCGGGCTCTTTTTTGGTTCCATATGAACTTTAAAGTAGTTTTTTCCAATTCTGCGAAGAAAGTCATTGGTAGCTTGATGGGGATGGCATTGAATCTATAAATTACCTTGGGCAGTATGGCCATTTTCACGATATTGATTCTTCCAACCCATGAGCATGAAATGTTCTTCCATTTGTTTGTATCCTCTTTTATTTCATTGAGCAGTGGTTTGTAGTTCTCCTTGAAGAGGTCCTTCACATCCCTTGTAAGTTGGATTCCTAGGTATTTTATTCTCTTTGAAGCAATTGTGAATGGGAGTTCACTCATGATTTGGCTGTTTGTCTGTGATTGGTGTACAAGAATGCTTGTGATTTTTGTACGTTGATTTTGTATCCTGAGACTTTGCTGAAGTTGCTAAGCAGCTTAAGGAGATTTTGGGCTGAGACAATGGGGTTTTCTAGATATACAATCATGTCATCTGCAAACAGGAACAATTTGACTTCCTGTTTTCCTAATTGAATACCCTTTATTTCCTTCTCCTGCCTGATTGCCCTGGCCAGAACTTCCAGCACTATGTTGAATAGGAGTGGTGAGAGAGGGCATCCCTGTCTTGTGCCAGTTTTCAAAGGGAAGGCTTCCAGTTTTTGCCCATTCAGTATGATATTGGCTGTGGGTTTGTCATAGATAGCTCTTATTATTTTGAGATACGTCCCATCAATACCTAATTTATTGAGACTTTTTAGCATGAAGGGTTGTTGAATTTTGTCAAAGGCCTTTTCTGCATCTATTGAGATAATCATGTGGTTTTTGTCTTTGGTTCTGTTTATATGCTGGATTACATTTATTGATTTGCATATGTTGAACCAGCCTTGCATCCCAGGGATGAAGCCCACTTGATCATGGTGGATAAGCTTTTTGATGTGCTGCTGGATTCGGTTTGCCAGTATTTTATTGAGGATTTTTGCATCAATGTTCATCAAGGATATTGGTCTGAAATTCTCTTTTTTGGTTATGTCTCTGCCAGGCTTTGGTATCAGGACGATGCTGGCCTCATAAAATGTGTTACAGAGGATTCTCTCTTTTTTTATCAATTGGAATAGTTTCAGAAGGAATGGTACCAGTTCCTCCTTGTACCTCTGGTAGAATTTGGCTGTGAATCCATCAGGTCCTGGACTCTTTTTGGTTGGTAAGCTATTGATTATTGCCACAATTTCAGAGCCTGTCATTGGTCTATTCAGAGATTCAACTTCTTCCTGGTTTAGTCTTGGGAGGGTGTATTTGTGGAGGAATTTATCCATTTCTTCTAGACTTTCTAGTTTATTTGCGTAGAGGTATTTGTAGTATTCTCTGATGGTAGATTATATTTCTGTGGGATCAGTGGTGATATCCCCTTTATCATTTTTTATTGCATCTATTTGATTCTTCTCTCTTTTCTTCTTTATTAGTCTTGCTAGCGGTCTATCAATTTTGTTGATCTTTTCAAAAAACCAGCTCCTGGATTCATTAATTTTTTGAAGAGTTTTTTGTGTCTCTATTTCCTTCAGTTCTGCTCTCATTTTAGTTATTTCTAGCCTTCTGCTAGCTTTTGAATGTGTTTGCTCTTGCTTTTCTAGTTCTTTTAATTGTGATGTTAGGGTGTCAATTTTGGATCTTTCCTGCTTTCTCTTGTGGGCATTTAGTGCTATAAATTTCCCTCTACATACTGCTTTGAATGTGTCCCAGAGATTCTGGTGAGTTCTCTTTTCTAATTTAGATTATTTAATATGCTAAACAAAATGTCTAAATTATTCACAGAAGAAATGAAAAAGATTTATCTTGTCACTAGTTTTACTATGTCCTTGCCCAACTACCAAGAGTAAAACATGCAAACAAAGCAGTTTCATTTGCTGGGTTGGTGCTTTAAGATAGCTATTTAAAATCTACTTCACAGTCTAGCACTTTCCAACTCTCTTCCGTAGTTACAGAGGAAAGAAATAATCTTTGTAAGTAAGAACACAATGACTCTATCAGGTCAACGGTACATGTTTTAAAAATCTTCTTCAGGTACATATTCTGAGAGAAATGTTAATAGCCCTGAAAGGGCCAATCCTGTCCTTTGTGTTAACATCTCTTTTTATATTCTCAGCATACTCTATATACTGAGCATACTCTCAGCATACTGTATATACTCACTTTATTTGCATTTTTTAAAATGGACAAATATCTCATTAATCTACTAGGATCATATGTAGTCAAAAGTAATTATTTCTTATTCATTTGTACATTCTCTATTTAATATTGAATTTTCAGAGAAAAGAACATGGATTTAGCACTAACGTAATCTTAATTCCTAGTATCTCTTACTTATTTGTCCCCTTATTCCATAAAATGAAGAGCTCAATACTTACACAAATAAAAAGTTAGTTTAGGCCTATTAGACTCCTGAGAAACATGCTACTCCAAAAGAGAAGGCAGCGGTGCTTGTCTTAATTCAACTCTTCAACAGTCATTTAGTGAGAACCTATCACTATATACCTGGTTCTGTGCTGGGCAGTAGAAATATAAAGGTGCCTTAAAGACATCTATAGCCTTGTTTTTTCAGGTAGTGGTATTAGGTTTGTTCTCACTTACATATTAGTACAAATTGTCCAGTTTTCAGCTTACTTCGGAATAAGGTCAACAGAGAAAGTTTTGCTTAAAAAGAAAACTAAAGTATAGCAAAAATTCCATTAAGTATCTTTCTATACTCTATCTATGGTCTACACCCCAGAAAAAAATTGAGAGTATTTTTGCAAACATAAGTCAGATTTCTTTATAAAATGAATGATAAATGTTAATTAAATGTGTTTAAATTATCTTACTATGTTTTAAGAAACTCTCACCAGGAGGGAAATAGAATATCCTGGCCATAAAGAAATTAATAAAACATGCTAGGCAAAAGTAAAATTTATGATTCATTTGGAATTTGATATCTACCACCTTTTCAATCCATACAAATGCATAATCTTGTCAATTAAATATTATTGTTAAGGTCTAGTAGTATGTTAAAATCACTTTAAAGTGCAACTAAGGAAAATTCATGTGTGTTTATTACTCCTTAAGGATCTATTAGTGGGTATTTTATTCAGATTCGTGCCGTAAAATCTGCATAAACTCAGCATATTGTTATCCCCATGTGTGCATTTGTTTGGTTAAAGCAGAACAGCAAATCTCAATTTTTGCAACTTCTGGAAAAGTCAAGAGAACTAAAACAGTCTTAATTTTAATAAGATACAAACAGTTATCACTACAGAAGTGAAGAGTTGACTATTATGCAAATAGTCACAGTTAGTGGTCACCAGGCCATCACAGAAGACTGAGCTAGTCAATTACTTTAGATATTTCCAAAGACTAGTGAAGATGAATGTTTCCTATTCCACCCTGTCTTATTTCCAGAGAAGTATGAAACATATTAGAAACTAATGATTGTCATTCCTAAATGAAAACCCCATTAAATACACAATGATCAAAGTGTTTTGCCAAGATGAAAATTATTTTTTTTCAAATTTTGTATAAATGCCATTTAAATATGGTAATATTTGTGAATAATATGGCATTCCTTTCTTTGTAACAACCAAATTCAGATATAAACCTTTCATAAACTTTTGACTCACAATGAAGGCAATCTGACTTTTACCTCTGAAGTATTTTATGCAACCTTATTCTGTTAGCAATGACCAGAGTTCAATTATTAAATTCCTCATCCAGAAACGCAGGTTTACATCTTAAACTATGGATCTTGTTAAAATTATGCACAAGTAACTTAAAGGCAAGGATTTTCTATCTCTCAAGGGCTCTGTAAAAGACTTTGCACAGAGTAGGGGCTCAACAAATATTTGCTATATAAATGCATTCAAGAACTTGTGTTCTATGTTATTTAAAAACTAAGCCATAACAATTCTGATGGTTTTTTAATCTGCTGAATCAAGTCAAAGTCCATACACCATTTACAGTTCTTAAATGGAGGCAATAGTACAAATCTAGTCCAAACATATTTCCTTATAGTGATCTTTTCTTTTGGCCCTGCTGTGGTCTAACTTTGAAGTTCACCAGTTGGTAAGAAAATATAAAAATTGACTTTATTAATTTCAAGATTTTTTAATGGCTGAGTACTCCTAGTACATCTGTTGAAATTCATCTATAGTATCATTTAGAGATGCCTCTAAGCTTCTTTAATATTTCATCGTCATCAATTATAATCCGTACTGACAGAAATGATAATTCTCACCCAAAGAGCCAAGAATACAGTTTACCAAATTAATAATATTTTAAAAAATTTGTTATATCACTGTGAGCTCATTATGCAATACTGAATGAATGTCAGAAAAGCATTTAAGCATCAGCTATCATGGAGAGCAGAAGCAGTTTCATCACAAGCAATTAGGCCTGAGAAACATAGTGTGGCAACTCTAACCAGGAAGTAAATAAGATGTCTAAGCTATTGACAGCTGGGGCTCAGCCATGGCAAATTGTCCCTCCTTGGAAGTATCAGTGAGAGATGGTACCTGTATATGTGATTGGGGGGCAGGGAGATAAAGTAAGGCAATATTTATAAAAACTAGATACCAAGGAAAGGCATAAACAGTAACTATAATCCCAAGTCAAATAGTCTTCAGGTTTTCAATCTTTATCACAGTCTAGTCATTGTAGAGTACAAAGCTAATGACATGCACAGTAATGTAATTTTGGAGCACAACCTGCAACCCCTGCCCTCCACTCCCAGCATGTACATTACACACACACACACACACACACACACTCCTACACCTGCTATCTCCATTTAATGAACAAGGTGATGGTGAAGATGATTATAAGGATAAGCTAACATGCTAATTTTTAAAAAGCAATTTTCTTTAATTTTGTACTTTCATTTAGTGCCATTTTCATAATAAATAACTTAGATACAAAAAAGAGATGTCACTATTAAAGAAGGTAAGATCCAAACTCCCTAGCCTAGGCTGCCCCTCCACAAGATGTTCTTAACATATCCCTGACTCCTCTTTGCCTACTACCCTTTACCATGATGTTTCTCCATTTGCTTTCAACAGTTTCTAAGTCTTTGTTCTTACCACATTTTCACCATATGGAATGATCTTTCCTCTCTTCTTTGCCTTCCCAAACCTGACCAGTCTTTCAAGGTTCAGCCCAAATTAAACTCTTCCATGAAAATTCCCCAAACATAAATTTCCCTCTGTCAATATTTGCACTGCACATATTGAGTTGAATTATTTAACGGTTTTCCCATGTGGATACATTAATTCATTTATTAAACAAATGTTTCTTTTAGGACCTGACACTATTGTAGGCATTGGGAATACAGTAGAAGACAATATTCCCTACCATCATTTCTAAGAGAAGACAGACAACATACAAAAATACATATATATGTACATTTGTATGTGTATATATACATGTGTGTATACACATATACACATGAACAAATACATACAGATATAATAAATGTAAATTGATAATAGGTGTTATAAAGGAAACTAGATAGAGTATGAAGAATGAAAGGCAGAAAGTTGGAGGTAGTAGGTAGAAGGTACAGAGGACTATCTTGGATAGGGATGGCCAAGGAAAGCGTCTCTGAAGAGATAACATCACACAGGGTTAAATGACCTGAGGAAATGTTGCACAGAGCTAGCAGAGAGAAAAGCCACTCAGGCAGAGGGCATGTGAGTGCAAAGGCCAGAGCAGAATGAGCATAGAGAGTGTTAGGGGAAAGGCTAAAAAGACAGGTGGAGATCAGGTTATTTAGGGCCTTGTAGAGCACAGTAAGAAAATCGGAATTGTATTCTTAGTGTGATGGAAAGTCACTGGAGGGTTTTAAGAGGGAGTATTACCAAGAGACCTATTTAAGTTTAGAAAGATCACTCTGGTTGCCATGGGGAAAACTGACTATAATAGGGCAAGAATGAATGCAGAGAGACAAGTTTAGAAAATACCTCAGTAGGCCCAAAATGGGGATAATGGGACCAGTTTAGAAAACACCTCAGGAGGCCCAAAATGGGGGTAATGGTGGCGTATTTCCATCTTACATATCCTCTCTGCTCAAGTAGAAGGAAAACATCTTGCAAGTAGAAGCTTAGTATGCTACTAGGATGGTGCCTCCAAATATGTCGAAGAGTATCTGATTGATTCATTCATTGATTGACTGACTAAAATATGATCTTTCTAGTGATTCCATGTAAGATGGAAGCACATCATTTTCAAACACTTGTACTCATTAATTCCTATAGGGGAGAAGAGTCTAGGATATTATAATCTATTTGGATACTGATACGTTACTGTAATTCTTTTCCCCAAATGTTATGTCTTTCAATGAAATTTTAGGCATCAGAGCAGCTTACTGACAAAAACTAATAATGTAAATTCTTAATTTAGTCTCTGTGTAGGAAGTATAGGAATATTTAAAATAATTCAAGTTACCTAACAAATTTTCTATGGAAAAAAATAAACTGTTCATAAAGATCATAAAAGTACAAAAATCGATATATACATACTGGCTCAAACACTGGTTACATAAAACTTGTCTTTTTCAGTTAGGGGGAGTTGAGACTAATGTCATATTTGTGAAATAAAATGGGGATTTCCAAGGTATAGTCCAATACTGTGGTAATTCACTTCTCATGATACTCCTGCTGTTACAAAGAACAACAAGCCAATAACATTGTTTAGGACTAATAAGCAGCAACCCAATACAATCAATAACTCAATGCAATCACAGCTGAAAAAGAATATAAACTCAAGCCCAAAGAGAAGTGGAAGGATGGTGGTTCACTCAGATCAAGAGACAGAAATACTCAGAATTCAAAATGGGAAATGTATACATTGAAACTTTCATAAGTTCTTAAAGAAATCATAGGAAGGGGGGAAGGAAGGAAGGAAGGAAGGAAGGAAGGAAGGAAGGAAGGAAGGAAGGAAGGAAGGAAGGAAGGAAGGAAGGAAGGGAAGTTTATTTGAGTGAAGTTATTTAACTAATTACCATTATTCTCTACTCTCCAATTCTCCAATAGTTACAGTAACAACTGTATTTTTCCTATTGGAAATTAGGATACAAGGAAAGAAGTGTAGAAGCATTCACATGGTTATTACAGAACATATATTTAACATTAGGTCTGTTCCTTTCTAGAATATTCAGCACTTGTAGTCACAATACCCATGATATGTGAGTCACATGGCCAAGCATCAATCCACAGATTTAAATTTTTGGCTTTGGGTAGCTTACATTACAACTTGAACTCCCAAGAATGTAGTTACAGATCTGTGAACAGGCATTTTCCATGGCCCTAGTATAACATCCACAATGATCTAAAATTGTGATGATCAAAGCTATAGACTCTTTTTAGTCCCACATGACAGTTCCCCCAAATGAATGACACAAATTCCAGTTTTGATTCTCTTTGATTCAACATTTTAAAAGGCTGGGTTAGCTCCTTTAATACTGCACTATGACTGTAGTTTCCATGGTAGAATAAGGAGTTGAATCTACATAGAAATTATCAGCCAGTAACAATAGGTCTTTGTCCAGCTGTGACTACTTCCCTGCTCTACAACCAGTCCTTATCTGGCTCAGGAAATGCCTGTTTTAACTGACAGGTAGGAGATTAAATCTACAGCTGCTGAAACACAATCTCAGCTCTGTTAGATAGGCTTTCATTGAAAAGCACTACAAACACATAATTTGTTTATGTTGTACCAGCAATCTCTGACAAAGCAGACTGTCTAGCTGAGACAAATGTGGTTAAACCCATTTATTGTATTATTTCTGCTACACAGAACAAGCTCTTAAAACACAGAAACTAGACAAGGCACAAAGCTCTAGCTGTCTAAAGAAATCAAGAATAGATGACTTCTTGTTACACTAGCCCTTTTTATACAGAAAGCATGTTCTCCCCTGGAAAACATCTATTCCAATTTCTCTTTTAAGTGAGTGGTTCAATTATGTTTATGCTTTCTGTTTTTAAAGTTTCTTTTGTTCCTGCCAGCATAAACAGGCATAAAATCACCTAATCACGGAATATCTCTAGATTTAAGAACATGATGAATATTTATAGCAAGTATTATATCACCCCCTCAAAAAATACCCATAATGATAAATTCTGATGACAATCCAAACTATTTCAATATTTATTACAAATTCTTATCATGTTATTTGATTTCTTTATTTCACTTGATGAAAAAATAGCTTTGTAACTCAAAGAATATGAATAGTAGTTTCTTTAAAATTAAGAAGTTATACACAGAAATACCTAATTTTATAAAATAAATATTAATGGGAGAGATTTTTAACAATGAAGGCTGTTAGTCAAGTGATCATGAATTACTTGCCCCAAGTTAATAATATTAACTAGAAATTGATTTTTGTTGTTTTTGCACTCAAAATCTATTTTTCATGTATACTTACTCACCTCTAGCATTCTGAATATACTGTGTATATATAACTGTAAAATTAGTAATACTGAAGGTTAAAGTCTTTACCTACATCTATTAAATTCTAAAAATTACGCTCAAATATAACAAAACAACAGATGGTACACAATATGATTTAAAAATAAGAAAACAGATGCTATAACTCAAACTTGTCAAAAAATGTTAGGAAGAATGGTATAATAAACATAAAGATTATAAAACTGTATTTGAAACATGGTCAAAGGATTATTGTTAGCCACTCTCGAACATGTCATTATTCCCTAAAATCTTATTTTATTTTTCCTTAATCATCATCATAAAGCTGGAAAGTGAGAAAATAATATTCCAAGTTGGAACATATATGCCACTTGGAACTCTGAGTTAGTCTTAAAATATAGAAAGTGTGTAATAAACAAGCTGAATCCATGGGGTCTCCCTCAAACAGCATGGATAATGAGGGGAATCCATAACAGACATAAACAAACCCAGAAAGATGTCTAGACCCCACATCATTATGTATGATATATGCTCAAAATATATGGACATACATTTGAATGTTCAAGTTCAAACTTGGCTTCTATTAGACTGATTCAGTCACAGCATGTGGTTTCTTTAATAAACAAACCTTACTGTTAGAAAATATTGGGAACTCAAATTATATATTATGTCCCAGCTAAAGATGTGGTGCTTTAATGTCCTATATCCCTTGAAGCTTTCTAACAACAGACTGCAAATAACAAAGGAAAACTACATCCTAGAAAAGCATATAGAAGTCTTAGATTTTTGTATTACAAGTTGAGAGCAAATACTATACAAAGCTAGCATTTCAACATATGTTCAAGAGAAAATATACATTTCCCATTAAAAATTAGAACTAGGTTTAACAATGTGGACTTTGGTTTATATTTTTCATAATGCTTAAGGATGCTGAATACATTCACATAAAATGTAATGATTATTTGTCTCACTACAGTAAGTTCTTTGCCATGTTTGACATATACACATATGTATAATATTCATGTATTTAGCTGGTTTTAGAATCACAGACTTTTAGAACTGCAATAGTTTTAGAAAGCCAATTTTCCAATACCTTAATTTTAAACATAAATGGCTTATAATAAAAGTAAGGCCGAAAGAGAAGTGACTTGCCAAGGTCACAAAACTTGAGAACAACCAAACTAAAGTTGGTCTTTAGTCTCCAGTTTACTTATCTCACAAAATCAGATTTTCAGGGATAGAAATGATTTGGAGACTATGTAATCTGGTGGCTGTAACCTGGAAAGAAGCTCTAGTGAGCTTTTTCTGAAGTATATATATATATATACTTTCTCCTTCCCTGCCCAGAATACGGCTTAAGCCTAACTACTACATTTGACAGAGGAAATACTTGAGGCACATAGGGATAGTGTGACTTGCCGATGGTGACATAACCTGGTGACTAGATATGCGAATTCCAAGTTCAGGAATTTTCATTTTTATTTCCCTGTTTTCTTTACCTTTTTTATTTTATTTATTTATTTTTTTGAGACAGAGTTTCGCTCTTGTTGCCCAGGCAGGAGTGCAATAGCGCGATCTTGGCTCACCACAACCTCTGCCTCCCAGATTCAAGTGATTCTCCTGTCTCAGCCTCCTGAGTAGCTGGGATTATAGGCATGCACTGCCATGTCTGGCAATTTTTTTTTTTTTTTTTTTTAGTAGATATGGGGTTTCTCCATGTTGGTCAGGCTGGTCTCAAACTCCCGACCTCAGGTGATCTGCCCACCTTGGCCTCCCAAAGTGCTGGGATTACAGGCATGAGTCACCCCACCTGGCCATCTTTATCTCTTTTTTAAGGTAAAACTTAAATAAAAACGTACCCTCTTTCTGTCCTCAACTTTAGCCTAAGTAAGTTTTCTTAAACATAAACCTACATCATGTAAAGAGGATGAAAGCAAATCTCACTTCTGGCAAAATTGATACAAAATTTTATTTTCTGATAATTGCCTCTCTTCCTCTTTTCTCCCCACTTCCCATCACAACTTTATATGCCTCTGACATACATTAAAATCTTCTATTATTCTTTTTTAATATGAAAATAATAACTTCTCCACTCATATTCCCCATAATATACAGAGCTTTACAAAGATAGCTTTTAACAAAATATAAATTGAATTATTTTCCCAAGGGTTAAGGTACTAGTTTTAAAAAGCATACAAGTGAGCAGACTAAATAGAATGTAACAGTATGTAAAAAGGGTAAGACATGACCAAGTGAGGTTTATTGTGGGAATGCAAGGTTGGTTCCAACTTTGAAAATCAATCAATATAATTCATCATAATAAGAGAATAAAGGAGCAAAAACATAAGGTCATGTCAATAGGTGCAGAAGTAACACTTGAAAAAATTTAACACTTATTCATGATTTAAAAAAATAACTTTCAGCAAACTTAAATAGAAGGAAGCTTCCTCAATCTGATTAAAAGTATATTTGAAACACCTACAGCTAACATCATAATCAATAATAGTGAAAGGATCCTTGCTTTCTACCTAAGATCAGACAAAATAGGCAATAATGTCTACTCTCACCACTTCTATTCAATATTGTACTGGATTTCCTAGCCAGTCCAATAAGCAAAAGGAAATAAATAAAATGCACAGAGTGTGGAAAGAAGTGACATTTATTTTATCTGCAAAAAATATAATCATGATCACAGAAAATCTTAAGAATTTTTTTACAGTGGCCAGA
Source organism: Nomascus leucogenys (assembly GCF_006542625.1). Lineage (NCBI taxonomy): Eukaryota > Metazoa > Chordata > Mammalia > Primates > Hylobatidae > Nomascus > Nomascus leucogenys. The sequence continues at coordinate 77,070,621 of NC_044395.1, forward strand.
ACCAATAGTAAATTAAGCAGTCACAACATAAAAGGTCAATAACAAAAATAAATTGGCTTTCTATATACTAGTAATAAACAATTAGAAAAAATATTATAACTCCATTTACATTAGCATAAAAATAAAATAGAAAATTTTAACCAAAGTTTATAAGACCTCTACACTAAAAGCTATGAAACATTATAAGGATAATGTACAACATGAGGACTATAGTTAATATTGTATCGTACACTGAAAATTTGCTAACAGAGTACAGTGTAAGTGTTCTTACCACTCAAAAAAGGTAACTATAAAAGGCGATGGGTAGGTTAATTTGCTTAACAGTGTTAGTAATTTCACTATGTTCATGCATATGAAAATAGCATATCATACACCATAAATATATACAATTTTTTGAAAATTACGAAGGAAAATTTTGAAACACTAAAATAAATGGGGACACACAACATTCATGGAATGAAAGACTCAATAGTGTTAAGACAGCACATTGTGCACATGTACCCTAAAACTTAAAGTACAACAACAAAAAAAAGACAGCAATTCTCCTCAAATTGATTTATAGATTCAACACAACTCAAATCAAAATTCCAGCAGGACATTTTGAATATAATATGAAGCTGATTCTAAATTTGATATGGAAAAAAATAGTCAAAACAATTAAAAAAATAAAATTAGTTAAGTATAGCAAGATGTCAAAACTTACTATAATGCCATTTAGGTATTAGGATGGTATTGGTATAAGGATGGACATATAAATCAGTGGACCAGAATACAGAGTCCAGGGATAGATCCACACCTATTTGGTCAATTGATTTTCATAATGATGTCAAGATAATTCAGTGAGAATATGATAATCTTTAAAATAGGCTTTGCTATAAATAGGTATCTGAAAAGGAAAAAGATGTCTGGACTCTTATCTCATACACAAAATTTAACTCAAAATGAACTAAAACCTAACCATAAGACCTAAAACTGAAAAACACCTAGAAGAAAACATAAGAGAAAATCTTTGTAACATTGTATTAGGCAAACATTTAAAAACAGAACAAAAGCGTAAACCAGAACAGGAAAAAAAAAAGACAGATGGGTGTCATTAAAATTGTAAACTTTGCTCTTTAGAAGACATGGTTAAAAAGCTAAGCCACAAAGTAAGAGAAAATATCTGCCAAAAAGAAAAAAAATAAAGGACTTGTATTCAGAATAATTAAGAAAAACTGTTACAACTCAATAATAAGTCAAATAAATTTATAAAACTGGAATCAAAGAGTTGAATAGACAATTCACAAAAGAAAATATATGAGTGGCCAATAAGTATATGACAGGATGCTCAACATCACCCATCACCCAAGAAATGAAAATCAAAACCACAACAAGATACTCCTAAAATCCACTAGAATGGTAAAAATTTAAAGGTTCATTAATGCGAAGTGTTGGTGAGGATGCAGAACAACTAGAACTTTCATATATTGCTGGTTGGAATTAAAAATGATATAGCCACTTTCTTTTACAGAAATTTCTTAAAGAAACACAATTTCCATAAAGCCCTACAATTAATCCACTCTTAGCTACACAAGACAAATGAAAACATATGTCTGCAAAGACTTGCAATAGTACTCCTAAAAGCCAGTAGCTGAAATCAACTCAATGACCATTAACTGGAGGAAGACTAAACAAATTACAGTAAGTCTATTCTATGGAATACTACTGAGCAATGTAAAGTAACAAAATATTGACATACCCAATAACATGAAAAATCTAAGAAATATAAGAATAAATGAAATACATCTAACAGAAAAGACTATTTATTGTATGATTCAGTTTATATGAAGTCTTAGAAAAGGCAAAAATATAGTGATACCAATGAATAGGCCCGGGGTTTCAATGGCGGATGCTAACTGCAGAGGACACAAGGAAACTCTTCAGGACTAAAAGTTACATATGGCTCTATACAACTTCCAGAATTCATCAAACACTTAAAATAGATGAATTATCGTGTGTCATTTATATTTCCATAAAGCAGGAAAAAAAATTTTTTAAAGTTGAAAAATTCTAAATTGTCCTATAAAGCAGGCATTACTTCATTATTTTCCCATTTTACATATGGGATGACTGTGATTAAGGAAAATTATGTAATTTACCTAAGACTATACCAAGCAAGTGGCAGAGCCAGAATTCAAGCCTATATCTACAGCCTATAATTTCCAAAATTTTACAGCTGCTTCTCAAAAAAAAAAAGAAAGAAAGAAAGAAAGAAAGAAAGAAAGAAAGAAAGAAAGAAAGAAAGAAAGAAAGAAAGAGAAAGCTTATCTTTGTATCTAGGAAGACATTGGCATGATAAAGGTTTTTCTTTTTCTTTTGTGGGTAAAGGTGGGTACGTATTAACATCATCTTTAGAAAAAGGGAAATTCTACTTTAGCATTAAACAGAAAAGAGGTTCCATTGGGAAGTCTGGGCTCATTCTATATCCCTCTTGAGCTATCAGGTTACCTGTTTTTTTTGTTTCATTTACACTAACTTGTCACAATGACAGCCTTGTCCTACCTGCTCTTAGCTTTGAATGAAAAGCAATTTTATACCACAAGGACACACAAAATCCACCAAGTACTGCAAACCTGAGCAGCCTATTCCTTCATCTCACAAGCTGATCTCTCAGAATGGCATAACACTAGCATATAGAGGAACAAAGCAAGAGTAGGCAGATTTCAATCCTTCTTTTATAGTTTTATTTCAATGAACAGTAAAAAGTATATTATTCATTCAGAGACAGTTGTGATATGGTAAAATAGGCCCTGGAATAAGAGAATTGATGTTAAAAGATCTAACTCAGACCCCAGTAACATTAAAAAAATGGCCTAATTTTGGTTTTCTTATTAAAAGAGGGTACTGTGAAGAGAAAATGATGTAAAGTGCTTAGTACATAGTAGACATTACCCAGTGAATTTAAATGTAATTGTTTCAAAATAGTTCAGTGCTCTCCTAAACAAATGGGGCACACCCCCTTTTGAAGAGTGTTTCAGAATCATGGTGTCTGTGGATATGTATTCTTCATGTTCTCCTTCTCTAGAGATTCATTATGCCCTGAAGGAAAGGGTGGCCCTACCCCACTGCTACAGTTGCTTTTCAAGGAATACATTTTGGGATAGTAGGTGTATGTGACTTGAGAATCACCAAACCATGTTTGTGAGTGTAGGTAGGAGAAAAAACTCTGAGGAACAAAGCTGGGTCTATGCTATCCTATAAAGGTTTTCCATAAGAACAGTGATTAGAGAAGAATCTCTCAAGACAAAAACACCAACATTTTCACTAAAATATCTAAGGGAGGGTAACAGTAAACTTTCTGAATTATCTTATCAGGCACAAAAATAAAAGGGACAGACCAAAGACCTAAGGACAGATACTAATCTAATTTGAGACTTATGACAACATTGTTATATTATTATACAGGTTTTTTGTTTGTTTGTTTGCTTGTTTGTTTTTGTTTTGAGACGGAGTCTCGCTCTGTCACCCAGGCTGGAGTGCAATGGTGCAATCTTGGCTCATTGCAACCTCTGCCTCCCGGGCTCAAGCGATTCTCCTGCCTCAGCCTCATGAGTAGCTGGGATGACAGGCACGCTCCACCATGCCCAGCTAATTTTTGCATTTAGTAGAGACAGGGTTTCACCATGTTGGTCAGGCTGGTCCCGAACTCCTGACCTCGTGATCTGCCTGTCTCAGACTCCCAAAGTGCTGGAATTACAGGCGTGAGCCACCACGCCCAACTATTATACAGTTTTAAGCCACTATGGTAATTACATTGGTGATGATAATAATGATTATAGTAATAAAGGCTACACCGATATAGTATTGGCAATGTGCCAGGCACTTTTTTAAGTGCTTTATATGCATTAACACATTTAATTCTCAAAACATCTTCATGAGGTAAATACTGTTATTTTCCCCCATTTTACAGATGAGGCACAGAAAAGCTTAGTAGCTTGCCTCAAGATCAGGCAGCTATTAAGGGGAGGGTCCAGGATTTGAATCCAGGCAGTCTGCCTCCAGAATCCTACTTTTAACCATTGTTCCATATTGCCTAATGATGCTGAGATTTTCAAGACTGGGGCTCTGGTCCACACTGTAGGAGTAAGAGTAGTGAGGAAAGGGGAAATGAGAGGGAAGTGAGGAAAGCCTTGAAAACTTTTTGAAGATGTGTATAGTTTGAATTAGTATGTACAGGTATACCTCATGTTATTGTTCTTTGCTTTATTGCACTTCACGGGTAATGTGTTTTTACAAATTGAAGGTTTGTGGCAACCCTGGTCAAGCAAGTCTACCAACGTCATTTTTCCAACAGTATGTGCTCACTTTGTTTCTTTGTGTTACCTTTTGGTAATTCTCGCAATATTTCCAATTCTTCCTTATTATTATATCTGTTGTAGTGATCTGTGATCAGTGATCTTTGTTGTTACTACTGTAATTGTTTTGGGACACCATAAACCACACCAGTGTAAGAGACTAAATATTGCATGTGTTCAGGCTGCACCACTGACCAGCTGTTCCCCCTGTCTCTCTCCCTTTCCTTGGGCTTCCCTGTTCCCTGAGACAATACTGAAATTAGGCCAATTAATAACTCTACAATGGCCTCTAAGTGTTCAAGTGAAAGGAAGAGTCACACATCTAGAACTTTTACAGCTAGAGAGAAGAAGTCAATGCCTGGCTTCAACACTTCAAAGGACAGGCTGACTGTCTTGGGAGGGGCTAATGCAGCTGGTGACTTTAAGTTGAAGCCAATGCTCATTTACCATTCTGAAAATCCTAGGGTCCATAAGAATTATGTTAAATTTACCTTGCCTGTGCTCTATAAGTGGAAGAACAAAGCCTGGATGAAAACATATCTGTTTACAGCGTGGTTTACTGAATATTTAAGCCTACTGTTGAGACCTACTGCTCAGAAAAAAAAGATTCCTTTCAAAATATTACTGCTCATTAATAATGCAGATCACCCAAGAACTCTGATGGAGATACACGTGGAGATTAATGTTGTTTTCACGCCTGCTAGTCCAACACTCATTCTGCAGTCCATGGATCAAGGAATAATTTCAACTTTCGTAACATTACTTCAGAAATATATTTCATAAGGCTATAGCTTTCATACCTAATGATTCCTCAGACAAATCTAGGCAAAATAAATTGAAAACCTTCTGGATTTACCATTCTAGATGACATTAAGAACATCTGTGATTCATGGGAGATCAAAATATCAACATGAACAGGAATTTGGAAGTTGATTCCAACCCTCATGGGATGATTTTGAGGGGTTCAAGACTTCAGCAGAGAAAATAGTTGCAGATAAGGTGGAAACAGTAAGAGAACTAGAATTAGAAGTGGAGCCTGAAGATGTGACTGAATTATTTCAGTCTTATAATAAAACCTTAATGGATGGGAAGTTGCTCCTTATAGGTGAGCAAAGAAAGTGATTTCTTGACAGAGAATCTACTGGGTGAAAATGGTATGAACATTGTTGAAATAAACACACAAGATTTAGAATATTACATAAACTTAGTTGATAAAGCATATAAGGCTTTGAGAGGATTGACAGAAGTTCTACTGTGGGTAAAACGTTATCAAATAGCATTAAATGTTACAGAGAAATCTTTCATGAAAGAGTCAATTGATGCAGGATTTTCATGGTTGTCTTATTTTTTAGAAACTGCTACAGCTACCCCAATCTTTAACAACCACCACCCTGACCAGTCAGCAGCCAAGACCCTCCACCAGTAAAAAAGATTATGACTTGCTGAAGGCTCAAATGATCATTAGCATTTTTTTTTATTATTATACTTTAGGTTTTAGGGTACATGTGCACAATGTGCAGGTTTGTTACATATGTATCCATGTGCCATGTTGTTTTGCTGCACTCATTAACTCGTCATTTAGCATTAGGTATATCTCCTAATGCTGTCCCTCCCCCCTCCCCCCACCCCACAACAGTCCCTGGAGTGTGATGTTCCCTTTCCTGTGTCCATGTGTTCCCATTGTTCAATTCCCACCTATGAGTGACAACATGCGGTGTTTGGTTTTTTGTCCTTGCAATAGTTTACTGAGAATGATGGTTTCCAGCTTCATCCATGTCCCTACAAAGGACATGAACTCATCATTTTTTATGGCTGCATAGTATTCCATGGTGTATATGTGCCACATTTTCTTAACCTAGTCTATCGTTGTTGGACATTTGGGTTGGTTCCAAGTCTTTGCTATTGTGAATAGTGCCGCAATAAACATACGTGTGCATGTGTCTTTATAGCAGCATGATTTATAGTCCTTTGGGTATATACCCAGTAATGGGATGGCTGGGTCAAATGGTATTTCTAGTTCTAGATCCCTGAGGAATCACCACACTGACTTCCACAATGGTTGAACTAGTTTACAGTCCCACCAACAGTGTAAAAGTGTTCCTATTTCTCCACATCCTCTCCAGCACCTGTTGTTTCCTGACATTTTAATGATGGCCATTCTAACTGGTGTGAGATGGTTATCTCACTGTGGTTTTGATTTGCATTTCTCTGATGGCCAGTGATGATGAGCATTTTTTCATATGTTTTTTGGCTGCATAAATGTCTTCTTTTGAGAAGTGTCTGTTCATGTCCTTTGCCCACTTTTTGATGGGGTTGTTTGTTTTTTTCTTGTAAATTTGTTTGAGTTCATTGTAGATTCTGGATATTAGCTCTTTGTCAGACGAGTAGGTTGTAAAAATTTTCTCCCATTCTGTAGGTTGCCTGTTCACTCTGATGGTAGTTTCTTTTGCTGTGCAAAAGCTCTTTAGTTTAATTAGATCCCATTTGTCAATTTTGGCTTTTGTTGCCATTGCTTTTGGTGTTTTAGACATGAAGTCCTTGCCCACGCCTATGTCCTGAATGGTATTGCCCAGGTTTTCTTGTAGGATTTTAATGGTTTTAGGTCTAACATTTAAGTCTTTAATCCATCTTGAATTAATTTTTGGATAAGGTGTAAGGAAGGGATCCAGTTTCAGCTTTCTACATGTGGCTAGCCAGTTTTCCCAGCACCATTTATTAAATAGGGAATCCTTTCCCAATTTCTCGTTTTTGTCAGGTTTGTCAAAGATCAGATAGTTGTAGATATGTGGCATTATTTCTGAGGGCTCTGTTCTGTTCCATTGATCTATGTCTCTGTTGTGGTACCAGTACCATGCTGTTTTGGTTACTGCAGCCTTGTAGTATAGTTTGAAGTCAGGTAGTGTGATGCCTCCAGCTTTGTTCTTTTGGCTTAGGATTGACTTGGTGATGCGGGCTCTTTTTTGGTCCCATATGAACTTTAAAGTAGTTTTTTCCAATTCTGTGAAGAAAGTCATTGGTAGCTTGATGGGGATGGCATTGAATCTATAAATTACCTTGGGCAGTATGGCCATTTTCACGGTATTGATTCTTCCAACCCATGAGCATGGAATGTTCTTCCATTTGTTTGTATCCTCTTTTATTTCATTGAGCAGTGGTTTGTAGTTCTCCTTGAAGAGGTCCTTCACATCCCTTTTAAGTTGGATTCCTAGGTATTTTATTCTCTTTGAAGCAATTGTGAATGGGAGTTCACTCATGATTTGGCTCTCTGTTTGTCTGTGATTGGTGTACAAGAATGCTTGTGATTTTTGTACATTGATTTTGTATCCTGAGACTTTCCTGAAGTTGCTAATCAGCTTAAGGAGATTTTGGGCTGAGACAGTGGGGTTTTCTAGATATACAATCATGTCATCTGCAAACAGGGACATTGACTTCCTCTTTTCCTAATTGAATACCCTTTATTTCCTTCTCCTGCCTGATTGCCCTGGCCAGAACTTCCAGCACTACGTTGAATAGGAGTGGTGAGAGAGGGCATCCCTATCTTGTGCCAGTTTTCAAAGGGAATGCTTCCAGTTTTTGCCCATTCAGTATGATATTGGCTGTGGGCTTGTCATAGATAGCTCTTATTATTTTAAGATATGTCCCATCAATACCGAATTTATTGAGAGTTTTTAGCATGAAGCGTTGTTGAATTTTGTCAAAGGCCTTTAGTGGCACAATCTCAGATCACTGCAACCTCCGCCTCCCAGGTTCAAGCGACTCCCCTGCCTCAGCCTCCCAAGTAGCTGGGACTACAGGCACGCGCCTACACGCCCAGCTAATTTTTTTGTATTTTAGTAGAGACGGGGTTTCACCATGTTGGCCAGGATGGTCTCGATCTCCTGACCTTGTCATCCACCCACCTCGGCCTCCCAAGATCATTAGCATTTTTTAGCAATATAGTATTTTTGGATTAAGGTATGTACATTGTGTGTGTGTGGTTTTTTTTTTTTTGACATAATGCAAAAGCACACTTTAGACCACAGTATAGTGTAACTTGTTTTTAAGAGGCAAGGTCTCACTTTGTCACCCAGGCTGGAGTTCAGTGGTGCAATCATAGCTCACTGCCACCTCAAACTCCTAGGCTCAAGGTATCTTCATGTCTCAGCCTCCCAAGTAGCTGGGAATATAGGCACATGCCTAATTTTTGAAAATTTTTTTGTAGAGATATGGTCACACTCAACTAATTTTTTAAAAAATGTATTGGAGAAATATAGTCTTGCCATCTCGCCCAGGCTGATCTCAAACTCCTAGGCTCAAGCAATCCTCCAGCCTCAGCCTCCTACAGTGCTGGAATTATCGGTGTAAGCCACCAAACCCAGCCAACATAACTTTTATATGCATTGGGAGACCAAAAAATTCATGCAACTCATTTTATTATGAAATCCACTTTATTGTGGTGGTCTGGAACAGAACCTGAAATGTCCCTGAGGTATGCCTGCATAAGTATATAGTTTCTCCAAACCATGAACTAATTTTCATCAACATATATTTGTGATTCTGGTTTTACTTTGCCTGTTGTAAGAAAAATGAAGCAGAGCATTCAGTATCATGTTACAAGTGACGAGCTTTGTGCTCTGACTTCTGCACTGTCTAAGAAAAACTCACAAATACTTAAAATAAATAATATGTGCCTTGGAAGATAAAAATAATTTTTGTGTTGCAACATTAATCTAATCTGAACTTTCTGTAACATTAAGGAATTGTACAAAGTGTTTGTGTTTATCTAAAGAGCATGTGGGGGCCGGGCGCAGTGGCTCATGCCTGTAATCCTAGCACTTTGGGAGGCTGAGGTGGACAGACTGGCTGAGCTCAGGAGTTTGAAACCACCCTGGGCAACATGGTCTCTACTAAAATACAAAAAATTAGCTGGACATGGTGGCATGCGCCTGTAGTCTCAGCTACTCGGGATGCTGAGGCACGAGAATCGCTTGAGCCCAGGAAGCAGAGGTTGCAGTGAGCCAAGATCACACCACTGCACTCTAGCCTGGGCAACAGAGTAACTCTCTCTCCAATAAATAAAATAAATAAATAAATAAATAAATAAATAAATAAATAAATAGCATGTGGGTTTTAAGAGAGTAAGACACACTGGATAATAAAAAGTCCATTGTTTAGATGTCAAAAGACTAGGCTGAGATAATGGTTCTTCTAGTATCTTACTTTTGAGCCAGTGGGTATCAATTTTCTCATATATAAATGAGATAATAATATTTCTACTGCTTACCTGTAGGAATCAGGGTGAAAACTATCTAAAATATATGGAAATTATCTGACAAAATGACTGATATGGTTTGGCTGTGTCCTCACCCAAATCTCATCTTGAATTGTAGTTCCTATAATCCCCACGTGCTATGGGAGGGACCAGGTGGAGATAATTGAATGTTGGGAGCCGTTCCCCCCATCCTGTTCTGGTGATAGTGAGTTAGTTCCCAGGAGATCTGATGGTTTTATAAGGAGCTTCCCCCTTCGCTGGGCACTCATTCTCTCTCCTGCCACCCTGTGAAGATGTGCCTTCTGCCATGATTGTAAGTTTCCTAAGGCCTTCCCCAGCCATGCAAAACTGTGAGTCAATTAAAACTCTTTTCTTTATAAATTACCCAGTCTCACTTATTTCTTCATAGCAGCATGAGAACAGACTAATACAATTACACACTATGCAAATATATACATATTTCTTCACATTTACTATAGTTACCTACCAGTAAACCAGGAATTTTTAAAATTTGGGACTTTGCCATAGTTCTACATACAGAATTGCTTCTAGGAATAAAGAAGCTTAATGAATTATATATTTAATGTCTACATTCCAAAAAATAAGTGCTAGATAGTACCATACTTTCCCTCAACTAATCTATACAACAACACTATTCAGTGGGGCATCATTTTGCCCCTTTATAGTCTAAATAAACAGTGTCTCATAAAGGTTAAGTCTAAAGAGTTTCTAAAAAGAGCCAGGATTCAAAAAATCAAGTGATTCTGATGCCTTCACTTTTGTTATAACTGTCCCAATATATCCTTTATAGCAATAAGATCCAATCCAGAATCATGTGTCATCATGTCTTCTTAGTATCCTCCAATCTGAAATACTCAGTTCTTCCTTGATCTTTATAACCTTAACAATTTTGGAGATTTCAAGACAGTTATTTTGTAGACTGCACCTAAACTTTTTTCCTAATGTTTCCTTATGATTAGATTCAGGTAATACATTTTTGTCAGACATATCACCAGAAGCGATGCTGTGCTCTTCTTATTATATCCCATCGGGTAATATATATCAATTTGTCCCATCACTGTTAATGTCGCCTGAGTAATATGGTATCTACCAGGTTTTTTCCACTATCGTATTACACTTTTTTTCTACATTTTCCTAAGTACTGTGTGGGGAGATACTTTGAGACTATGTAAACGTATCATTCTTTATCCAACTCTCACCCAATAGTTTTAGCATCCCTTCATGTTTCTTGTCAGAATTCATTATTACTATGATGGTTGCCATGTGACTTTCTTTCTGTAATTTCTTGTATGTTTATTAGTTGGCATGTTAAGGAAGAGCTTTCTCTTCTCTTTTATTTTTTCATTTATTCATAAATACATTAGGTCAATTCATGAATCCATGTTCTATTCAATAGGATAAATCCATTATTATCATTTTTGATGCCTAAATTGCACCATATATGGACACAGGTTACCCCTTCAAGCTAGATGCTTTAATCCTTTTGTTATGCTCTTAAAATTCTTTAAGCACCTCCTCACTTTCTAGAATAATAAAATATTCCAGACTTATCCTGTATTTTCCCTTCCCCAGACCAGATTCAGAAGCACAGTTTTTAGAAGCCAAGATCTTGGTGTGACGTGTTGAAATTACTATTGGAGTGTATTTTGCTTCTAAGCTGCCTCGCAGAGCTACGAAATATATTTACATGTATTATATATATTCACACATATTTACACTTCTCTCTATATAGATATAGACATATATATATATATAAAATCACAAAGTCACTTTGATACTTCCAATTCCAATATAATACCACAGAGTTTATTCTTATTTTCCTTCATTTCATATTTGTAACTCTTTCTAAAAGTAAAAAACCTGGCTCATATATATATATATACATATAATACGACATATAGGAGATAGGAAAAGTAAGTATATGTGTGTGTGTATATTTATATGCATATATGCACACACACATACATGCACACGTACATACATATGTATATTTATTTTCTCTCCATCTCTTACATATTACCAACCAATCTCCTCAACCTGCTGAGCCACTTCCCCACTTGACAACCTTCATCCAATAGGACCCAACTCTTGTTAAGCCACCACTATTAGAAGCTGCTTTCCTAATAGGACCTTCAAACCCCACTGAGCTGCCACCCAACTCAGGAGCCTTCCACAACTGGGCCTGCTTAATGGCATTTCAACTGAATGAGAAAGGGAGGAGGAAAGGGGGAAGAAAAGCCCTAATATGTTTTGATTTATGTTCTTACTTCCTTTTAATTAGACACTACTTTTTCCTCCCTTTCATTTAACTGGGAGGCAGCATTATATTGTATAGTAGAAAGATCACAAGTTTTGAAGCCACAGAGACCTAAATTTGATACCTGGCTCCAACTAACTAGATGATAACCTTAGCTTCCTCACCTGTCAAATGGTGATAAAATCCATATCGTTGCATATTTATGAATATTAAAGAAAATGAACATAATGTGGTTCAGTGTCTGGCAGATAAGACCATAAATGGTAACTACTGTTAAATTGTTAAACTTTAAAGGTAAGCACAAAAATAAAGGCATGTACATGACTAATTAAACCTAAGTGTTGAGGACTATGAGGGTAAAATACCAGCAAAGACAACAGAATAATTCACTTTTGCAATAGATCTTGACACCCAGGAACCTAGCTATTGGGCCTTCAGTGTTATGTTCTGCCATGAATAGTGGAGAAATGTGTAAGTAAAGTGGAAATAATATAACAAAAAGTGGGTTTTTTTTTAAATTTAAGGATGATCAGAATAGGTGCATAATAACCAGAATAAAAAAATATCTCTTAGCTGGGCACAGTGGCTCGCACTTTGGGAGGCCAAGGCAGGCGGACCACAAATCAGCTGGGTGTCGTGGCAGGTGCCTGTAATCCCAGCTACATGGGAAGCTGAGACAGGAGAATCGCTTGAACCTGGTGGGCAGGAGTTGCAGTGAGCCAAGATTGCACTGCTGCACTCTAGCCTAGGCAAGAGCAAGACTTTGCCTAAAAAAGAAAAAAAAAACTTCATGCTCATGCTCAGTATATATGAGTGGTGAAATAGTAAAGGTCATCCTATGGTTCCAAGCAGCATTTGGATTTCTCCATTAGATTTCCATTTAAAAACACTTTCATGAGGATATAGTATTTCCAAGCGAAGAATGGAAGTGAAATGAGATTACAAGTATTCAGGTATCTGAGTGCCTAAAAAGCCCTGATCGCTTCATCTTTCTCAATAAAATATTAATAGAACCAACAGCGGTTCCAAGATGGCCGAATAGGAACAGCTCCAGTGTACAGCTCTCAGCATGAGCGACGCAGAAGACGGGTGATTTCTGCATTTCCAACTGAGGTACCAGGTTCATCTTACTGGGGCTTGTCGGACAGTGGGTACAAGACAGTGGATGCAGCTCACCAAGCGTGAGCCAAAGCAGGGCGAGGCATCACCTCACCTGAAAAGCGTGTGGGGTCAGGGAATTCCCTTTCCTAGCCAAGGGAAGCTATGACAGACAGCACCTGGAAAATTGGGTCACTTCCACCCTAATACTGTGCTTTTCCAATGGTCTTAGCAAACGGCACACCAGGAGATTATATTCGGCGCCTGGCTCAGAGGGTCCCATGCCCACAGAACCTCACTAATTGCTAGCACAGCAGTCTGAGATCAAAGTGCAAGATGGCAGTGAGGCTGGGGGAGGGGCACCCGCCATTGCTGAGGCTTGAGTTGGTAAACAAAGTGGCCGGGAAGCTCAAACTGGGTGGAGCCCACCGCAGCTCAAGGAGGCCTGCCAGCCTCTGTACACTCCACCTGTGGGGGCAGGGCACAGCTGAACAAAAGGCAGCAGAAACCTCTACAGACTTAAATGTCCCTGTCCGACAGCTTTGAAGAGAGTAGTGGTTCTCCCAGCATGGAGTTTGAGATCTGACAATGGACGGACTGCCTCCTCAAGTGGATCCCTGACCCCCGAGTAGCCTAACTGGGAGGCACCCCCCAGTAGGGGCAGACTGACACCTCACACAGCTGGGTATCCCTCTGAGACAAAGCTTCCAGAGGAACAATCAGGCAGCAACATTTGCTGTTGAGCTATATTTGCTGTTCTGCAGCCTCTGCTGCTGATACCTGGTCAAACAGGGTCTGGAGTGGACCTCCAGCAAACTCCAACAGACCTTCAGCTGAGGGTCCTGACTGTTAGAAGGAAAACTAACAAACAGAAAGGACATCCACACTAAAACCCCATTTGTACATCACTATCATCAAAGACCAAAGGTAGATAAAACCACAAAGATGGGGAAAAAACAGAGAAGAAAAGCTGAAAATTCTAAAATTCAGAGCACGTCTCGCGCTGCAAAGGAACACAGCTCCTCACCAGCAACAGAACAAAGCTGGACAGAGAATGACTTTGACGAGTTGAGAGAAAAAGGCTTCTCCGAGCTAAAGGAGGAAGGTCAAACCCATCACAAAGAAGCTAAAAACCTTGAAAAAAGATTAGACGAATGGCTAACTAAAATAACCAGTGTAGAGAAGTCCTTAAATGACCTGATGGAGCTGAAAACCATGGCACGAGAACTATGTGACGAATGCACAAGCTTAAGAAGCCAATTCGATCAACTGAAGAAAGGGTATCAGTGATAGAAGATCAAATGAATGAAATGAAGCAAGAAGAGAAGTTTAGAGAAAAAAGAATAAAAAGAAAAGAACAAAGACTCCAAGAAATATGGGACTATGTGAAAAGACCAAATCTATGTCTGATTGGCATACCTGAAAGTGATGGGGAGAACGGAACCAAGTTGGAAAACACTCTGCAGGATATTATCCAGGAGAACATCCCCAGCCTAGCAAGGCAGGCCAACATTCAAATTCAGGAAATACAGAGAACACCACAAAGATACTCCTCGAGAAGAGCAACTCCAAGACACATAATTTCAGATTCACCAAAGTTGAAATGAAGGAAAAAATATTAAGGGCAGCCAGAGAGAAAGGTCGAGTTACCCACAAAGGGAAACCCATCAGACTAACAGCAGATCTCTCAGCAGAAACTCTACAAGCCAGAAGAGAGTGGGGGCCAATATTCAACATTCTTAAACCAAAGAATTTTCAACCCAGACTTCCATATCCAGCCAAACTAAGCTTCATAAGTGAAGGAGAAATAAAATCCTTTACAGACAAGCAAAGGCTGAGAGATTTTGTCACCACCAGGCCTGCCCTGCAAGATCTCCTGAAGGAAGCACTAAACATGGAAAGGAACAACCGGTACCAGCCACTGCAAAAACATACCAAATTGTAAAGACCATCAAGGCTAGGAAGAAACTGCATCAACTAACGAGCAAAATAACCAGCTAACATCATAATGACAGGATCAAATTCACACATAACAATATTAACCTTAAATGTAAATGGGCTAAATGCTCCAATTAAAAGACACAGACTGGCAAATTAGGTAAACAGTCAAGACCCATCAGTGTGCTGTATTCAGGAAACCCATCTCACGTGCAGAGACACACATAGGCTCAAAATAAAGGGATGGAGGAAGATCTACCAAGCAAATGGAAAACAAAAAAAGGCAGCGTTGCAATCCTAGTCTCTCATAAAACAGACTTTAAACCAACAAAGATCAAAAGAGACAAATAAAGCCATTACATAATGGTAAAGGGAATAATTCAGCAAGAAGAGCTAAGTATCCTAAATACATATGCACCCAATACAGGAGCACCCAGATTCATAAAGCAAGTCCTTAATGACCTACAAGGAGACTTAGACTCTCACACAATAATAATGGGAGACTTTAACACCCCATTGTCAACATTAGACAGACCAATAAGACAGAAAGTTAACAAGGATATCCAGGAATTGAACTCAGCTCTGCACCAAGCAGACCTAATAAAGATCTGCAGAACTCTCCACCCCAAATCAACAGAATATACATTCTTCTCAGCACCACACTGCACTTATTCCAAAATTGACCACATAGTTGGAAGTAAAGCATTCCTCAGCAAATGTAAAAGAACAGAAATTATAACAAACTGTCTCTCAGACCACAGTGCAATCAAACTAGAACTCAGGATTAAGAAACTCACTCAAAACCACTCAAATACATGGAAACTGAACAACCTGCTCCCGAATGACTAATGGGTACATAACGAAATGAAGGCAGAAATAAAGATGTTCTTTGAAACCAATGAGAACAAAGACACAACATACCAGAATCTCTGGGACACATCTAAAGCAGTGTGTAGAGGGAAATTTATAGCACTAAATGCCCACAAAAGAAAGCAGGAAAGATCTAAAATTGACACCCTAACATCACAATTAAATGTGATGGAAGCAAGAGCAAACGCATTCAAAAGCTAGCAGAAGGCAAGAAAGAACTAAGATCAGAGTAGAACTGAAAGAGATAGAGACACAAAAGACCCTTCAAAAAATCAATGAATCCAGAAGCTGGTTTTTTGAAAAGATCAACAAAATTGATAGACCATTAGCAAGACTAATAAAGAAGAAAAGAGAGAAGAATCAAATAGATGCAATAAAAAATGATAAAGGGGATATCACCACCAATCCCACAGAAATACAAACTACCATCAGAGAATACTATAAACACCTCTACACAAATAAACTAGAAAATCAAGAAGAAATGGATAAATTCCTGGACACATACACCCTCCCAAGATTAAACCAGGAAGAAGCTGAATCCCTGAATAGACCAATAACAGGCTCTGAAATTGAGGCAATAATTAATAGCCTACCAATCAAAAAAAGTCCAGGACCAGACTGATTCACAGCTGAATTCTACCAGAGGTACAAGGAGGAGCTGGTACCATTCCTTCTGAAACTTTTCCAAACAATAGAAAAAGAGAGAATCCTCCCTAACTCATTTTATAAGGCCAGCATCAGCCAGATACCAAAGCCTGGCAGAGACACAACAAAAAAAGAGAATTTTCGACCAATATCCCTGATGAACATCAATGCAAAAATCCTCAATAAAATACTGGCAAACCGAAACCATTAGCACATCAAAAAGCTTATCCACCATGATCAAGTGGGCTTCATCATAGGGATGCAAGGCTGGTTCAACATACGCAAATCAATAAATGTAATCCAGCATATAAACCGAACCAAAGACAAAAACCACATGATTATCTCAATAGATGCAGAAAAGGCCTTTGACAAAATTCAACAGCACTTCATGCTAAAAACTCTCAATAAGTTAGGTATTGATGGGACATATCTCAAAATAATAAGAGCTATTTATGACAAACCCACAGCCAACATCAGACTGAATGGGCAAAAACTGGAAGCATTCCCTTTGAAAACTGGCACAAGACAGGGATGCCCTCTCTCACCACTCCTATTCAACACAATGCTGGAAGTTCTGTCCAGGGCAATCAGGCATGAAAAAGAAATAAAGGGTATTCAATTAGGAAAAGAGGAAGTCAAATTGTCTCTGTTTGCAGATGACCTGACTGTATATTTAGAAAACCCCATCGTCTCAGCCTCAAATCTCCCTAAGCTGATAAGCAACTTCAGTAAAGTCTCAGGATACAAAATCAATGTGCAAAAATCACAAGCATTCTCATACACCAAGAACAGACAAACAGAGAATGAAATCATGAGTGAACTCCCATTCACAATTGCTTCAAAGAGACTAAAATACCTAGGAATCCAACTTACAAGGGATGTGAAGGACCTCTTCAAGGATAACTACAAATTACTGCTCAATGAAACAAAAGAGGACACAAACAAACAGAAGAACATTCCATGCTCATGGGTTGGAAGAATCAATATCGTGAAAATGGCCATACTGCCCAAGGTAATTTATAGATTCAATGCCATCCCCATTGAGCTACCAATGACTTTCTTCACAGAATTGGAAAAAACTACTTTAAAGTTCATATGGAACCAAAAAAGAGCCTGCATCACCAAGTCAATCCTAAGCCAAAAGAACAAAGCTGGAGGCATCACACTACCTGACTTCAAACTATACTACAAGGCTACAGTAACCAAAACAGCATGGTACTGCTACCAAAACAGATATGGAACAATGGAACAGAACAGAGCCCTCAGAAACAATACCACACATCTACAACCATCTGATCTTTGACAAACCTGACAAAAACAAGAAATGGGGAAAGGATTCCCTATTTAATAAATGGTGCTGGGAAAACTGGCTAGCCATATATAGAAAGCTGAAACTGGATCCCTTCCTTACACCTTATCCAAAAATTAATTCAAGATGGATCAAAGACTTAAATATTAGACCTAAAACCATAAAAACCCTAGAATAAAACCTAGGCAATACCATTCAGGACATAGGCATGGGCAAGGACTTCATGGCTAAAACACTAAAAGCAATGGCAACAAAAGCCAAAATTGACAAATGGGATCTTATTAAACTAAAGAGCTTCTGCCCAGCAAAAGAAACTCTCATCAGAGTGAACAGGCAACCTACAGAATGGGAGAAAATTTTTGCAATCTACTCATCTGACAAAGGGCTAATATCCAGAATCTACAAAGAACCCAAACAAATTTACAAGAAATAAACAAACAACCCCATCAAAAAGTGGGCAAAGGATATGAACAGACACTTCTCAAAAGAAGACTTTTATGCAGCCAACAGACACATGAAAAAGTGCTCATCATCACTGGCCATCAGAGAAATGCAAATCAAAGCCACAGTGAGATACCATCTCACACCAGTTAGAATGGTGATCATTAAAAAGTCAGGAAACAACAGGTGCTGGAGAGGATGTGGAGAAATAGGAACACTTTTACACTGTTGGTGGGACTGTAAGCTCATTCAACCATTGTGGAAGACAGTGCGGCGATTCCTCAAGGATCTAGAAATAGAAATACCATTTGACCCAGCCATCCCATTACTGGGTATATACCCAAAGGATTATAAATGATGCTGCTATAAAGACACATGCACACGTATGTTTATTGCGGCACTATTCACAATAGCAAAGACTTGGAACCAACCCAAATGTCCATCAATGATGGACTGGATTAAGAAAATGTGGCACATATACATCATGGAATACTATGTAGCCATAAAAAAGGATGAGTTCATGTCCTTTGTAGGGACATGGATGAAGCTGGAAACTGTCATTCTCAGCAAACTACCGCAAGGACAAAAAACCAAACACTGCATGTTCTCACTCGTAGGTGGGAATTGAACAATGCGAACACTTGGACACAGGAAGGGGAACATCACACTATGGGGCCTGTTGTGGGGTGTGGGGAGGAGGGAGGGATAGCATTAGGAGATATGCCTAGTGTAAATTATGAGTTAATGGGTGCAGCACACCAACATGGCACATGTATACATATGTAACAAACCTGCACGTTGTGCACATGTATCCTTGAACTTAAAGTATAATAATAAAAAAAAATAGAAGAGTCCACAAGAAGTTCTTCCACAAAACGTTTCCTTAAAGGGAAAAGGATAGTGGAGTTTGAAATAGTTAAGCATAGCACTATCATTCTTGCTTTTTATGACAATCCCTTCCCCCCAAATGCAAACTTGAATGAACACTGAAATTTCCTTTTTATTGTACTTCTCACATTTCTTATCCCTTCCCATCCACATGGAAGAAAAATAATTTTGTTCACTTCAGCACCCTGAAGAGCACAGCCAGTTTACTACTCTGATGTTCCAGGTCAGATTTAAATCTTTCAGTTACTCTCCTCTTCCTAAATTCTGTTATTCAGTGTGAAGTTTAAAACTTACTAATGACTGTACACCAGAAATACAGCCTGGCATGAAGATGTGAATTACCATGAACCTCTTGGTCTTTCACACACCTTTCAAAAGAGATTAACCACTGCTTCATAACTACTTTGTCAAAGCATCTTTTTATACAAACACCAAATGCTAGTTAACAAACTATAAAAAACAAGCGATCTGTAATAATTTTTATAGCCATTGAAATGTAGTTGTGTACCATTGCCTGAGCCTGCCTTTTAGCTGATTAACAAATACAGTGAATTTAACTTTGTAGATTCTTAACATTTAAAGACAACAGTCTAAGGCAATTTAAAGTATACTCTGCCAATCAGTTATTGAGTTAGACCACCCATAGCCTTTTTTTATTCTTCATTGTTTGAATAATATGAGAGGAAATTTAGTGTACACTCTCTTCTTCCTGTATTTTCCAGTTAGATTAAGCTGTTGTCTTCACAATTGCCTCCCAGCTGCTGTGACTTGTGAAAACAACAGACCCTGCTCTGTTGTCTGGAGAAAGCCGGGATTGTTACGAGTAACTTTATTGCAGGCACATGAGTGTGTTAAGACTTTAAAACACGCTCAAATGTCATGTGCACACCCAATGACGGGCAAGAATAATTATGAAAAAACAAGAAATCTATGTCTATGAAACCCTGTTGGACAAAATGGGCCATTCATTGTGCTCCCCTGGGAATGCCTGGACTCTGCAGTCAGAAAACAAAAAAGGCACTTTTTTCCTGCCGTAGGCTGAATGCTTAGCTTTGCCATCTGAGCCCTAAGAAAACACGGGCCCCTCTACTGCTGGCGCACCCACGCACACTAAAAAATATTAATGCCTCTCTCTCCTTATTTTTTTCCAGGCATTCCCTCGTGTAGGCTGTAGCCAGCATAATGTCAACACAAAGACAAAATAGTTTATCTAACATCAGTCCCCCACAATTTCCCTCTTGTCCTCAGTTAATTGCCCTTCCCCCAACATTAAGAAGAAAAAAAAGATAACCTTTACTCCAGTGGAAAACTTGTCTCTGGCACAGATTTTAACTGCAGCAATAATCCCTTCTGTACTTTTACATAGTTTTACCAAATACCATGTAAGCATACTCATTTGTCTCCACATTGTTTCTTCTTCCTTCAAGACTTCTGAAAGTCATTTTGTTGGTTAAAGTTTGTCAGCTCCCTCTCAAAAATGCCCCTTCTCAAAGTTAACTACCATGTGTCCTTCTTGTCAATGTGTGCAAGTATACTATACAAATGGAACGACAAATGAAACTCCAGATCATTTCAGCCCAAAAACATTTTTTAATATACAAATTACACTGAAAGTTCAAGGTTTTTAAGCTTTATTGCAATTTTCAAGGGCAGTTATTTTATGTTAACCCATAGGTATGTTATTTGCTGATTTTCCTAGAGAGATATATTGCACTTTGATGGTCTACTGTAGGCTCTACAGTAATTTCCTTGGCAGCTGAACCAGCAGGAAAAAAAATATGCAATAAACAGATTTCCAAAACAGTAAGCTTTTGCCCAGGATCTTTAATCTTGACCCTTTTCAGTACATTCCAGGAAGAAAACACAGGGAGAATATGTGCTTCATTATAAAGTGGGGAAATAGGAGTCTGATAGGTCATTAAAGACCATAAATTCCTACTTCATCTTCCTTTCCAGAGCTCAGTTCATTGCACTTTTATTCCCATCCAGCAACCACAGACTTCAGAACCTGCTAGGGACAAAACTGGAAAAGGGAAAACACTTCTTTGGTTGTTTTTTGAAAAATTAGCTATAGAATACTTACGTCAATTCCTTTGACTAGAATAAGGATTTTAAAACTCATCAAGTTTAAATATGTTCTTCATCTTTAGCTAATGAGCAAGTGACTTAGAAAGGCAACAGCTGGAGAAGTGAGATACAAATTTTGTCTGACAATAAAATGTGGTTATCTTTTATTTAGGTAACTGGTGTTAATGACCCAGTAGCAGCCAATGCCAAAAAGAGGCAATTGTGGGTACATGTACACATACCAGCAGAAACCAGGATCTTTTAGTCAACCGACTGGTTGTTTTGACTACACCACTCCCAAAACAATTGATTTGACTGAATTAAACAATTGGGCTTGAATCTATGATTAAATTAGGGAGTTTGGAAGCATTTTAGAGATTGAGATTATCTAGTTACTTAATTCTAGGCCAGTTCATTCATTCTGTAACATAAGTATATTGAGGCTAGAGATACAGAGACAAAGATAACTCAAGTTAGTGTCAAAGTCAGTGAATGGATGCTGTCAGAGACATAAAATAACAATATTGATTACAGAAGTGAGTTAGAGGTGGCATTAATTACATAGGTAAAAAAGGTTACATTTCTCTAAGTTGGGAAGAACTACTTTTATAAGTAACCACTATTCAGAAGGAGACAAATCTTCCAGGCCAAAATGTAAACCCAGAGTTCTTTTCAAACATTTTTACACAAATAGAAATGGCCCTGGACCAGCTAGCAGAGTCCACATGAGACTACTTCACAGAAGCCACTTCAGGATGGGACGGTCATGAATAACACTTCCACACCTTTCTCTCAAGCATGGAGTTGATTTCAGGAAGTTTTCTTGTCCACACAGCCTAAACAAGATTTCTTCCCTCCCCTGGATCCTAAAACCTATAAACAAATGAAACTCACACTGAAAGAATATTGAGCAAGGAGTCTAGAACTAGTTCTGTCTCTCAGGCTGAAAGATGATGTACTTACAACATAGCCAGCCATCAGACCAGCCACAGATTTGTTTTAACAATTCAACAACATCACCATTCCTCATTCACCCACTTAGCTTAATTTTCCTAGCATCACTTTCACTGCTGAGGTTGTCTCTATTAAGCCATTTTTTTGCATCATTAACTTTTAACCAGGCATCGATAGCTTTATTGTTTAAATTGTGTATGACTTTATTTAACGTCAGCATTTCTTCTAGCTCCTGACAAGAAGTCACATTTTATAACTAATTAAATTGATCCCTGGGAAGCAAAAGCCACTAAATGAAATTATTCGTACCCAAGTGTCAATATATTAAATCAAAGGGCTAATGAGTTGGGTCACTGCTTCTTTTATTGGGAGGCTACAGCAGAATAAGACTCATATTATCCTCTATTTTCTGCTTTAACAATCAATTTTATTTAAACCAAAGGCAGCCAATTAATACTTTTGGATTTTACAGTAAATAATACCTCTTTTATAACATATAAATGGGAAATGGAAAATTTTCTTTGACATATGCAATATATTTTTCATATTTTTTTAATGACATTGGGTCACAGAAACATCTAAGATGATCTAAAAGGTGTTTTGCAAGCAAATGATTCTGAGAAGTTCTAGGTTTCAAGTATTAGCATTATGGGTGTAAATCAGGATGAAAATTTGCCTCTTAGAGCTGACAATAGTGCGTAACGAAAGTGATTAAGAAATGACTGAATTTGTCATGTCAGCTTTTCCGATCGCTCTTGCAGCTGCTGAGTAATACTTTGAATTCACTATTTACATTTGGACACTATTAAAATTCATCACCTAATAGTTCATACCATTCACTGTCTTTGACATAACTTAGCTTCTTTTGACACAATCCCTGCAGACACCATTTTTCTGTTGCTGTTAATTTCATCAACCCAATTTATCCACAGAGAAAATCTCATGTCAAATTATTTGTTCCCATAAATTTTACATTTTGTTTGAGAGAGTTTCACCCCATAATTTATTATTTCAGTATTTGGGAAAGAAAAAATCCCCATAAAATCAGATATGGAATCTCTTACATCTTCAAAAACATAAACAATATGGTCTATAAATCGTGACTATAGTAAAATTACATTAAAAACTATGGCAAGCTGAAAAATTCAGTTCTATAAAATTAGGCCCAGTGGCAGTTATCTCCTGACAGTGAGGAAACCACCTCTAGGAAACATTGTACTAAAGTAAAAATTAAAATGAAGGTACAAAGAACACATACATAACCAACTGCAACTGCTAAATAACAAATTCAAGCAATGCCTTAATTTGGTATGAGAACTTTATTTTGTGTATCTGGCAATTAGTCAAAACAACAACAGTTAAAGATAGCCCTGAAATACTTTGGGTTGAATTAATATTATTTATGACATAATAAGTTGTCTAAAGTCAATTTTTGTCTCTAATACTTAACTGTTGATTTACCACCAGGATCAAATACATCATAGGGAACACCACAGATGTTTTTGACAAAAACATGTTCTTTCACCCACACAGTTTGCTTTTTCAAACATTGAATTAGGGTTTCTTTCTTTGTAGACACAGTGGTTCTTTTTTAAAACAACCTTAAATAGTCACTTTTATCCATTTATAGATGTGTATGCTTTGGAGGTCAAGCATATGCTGTTGTTTCTTACCACAAATGTTTTCCTTCATTTTCAATGGTCAAAAGTCACAGGCGTGTTTGACCCCACCCACAGACAGCTCTGTTCAGTATCTGGAGAACCCAAATCTGGCTGGAGATCACTGAAACCCAGATGCTCACTTCGCAAACAAATATAAAGGTATCCCAAAACAGACCAACGGAATTTGACACTGGACTATCAATAAGTTACAAACACAAAACAAAATACAAATTACTATTTTCTCTGAATGTGTATGTATAACTAAAGCCAGAGAACACCCTTTACCATTAATACAGGCTACTGATCTGAACTACCATGCCAAGATGGTCTTGATAAACACATTATTCTGTTATGTAATAGTGACTGAATTAACTAACAGTTATTACATTTCCCTCTACTTCCTAGCTTCATGTTTTCAGAGACTCATATACATTCTCAAAAATATCTTTGATATCTCAAAGATATCAGAAATGATATATTAGAATTGCTTTTTTTTTTTTTTTTTGAGACAGGGTCTCACTCTCTCGCCCAGGCTGAAGTGCAGCGGCATGATCTCGACTCACTGCAACCTCCGCCTGCCGGGTTCAAGCGATTCTCATGCCTCAGCCTTCCGAGTAGCTGGGATTACAGGTGGGTGCCACCACACCCTAATTTTTTGTTTGTTTGTTTGTTTGTTTGAAATGGAGTCTCGTTCTGCTGCCAGGCTGGAGTGCAGTGGCGCTATCTTGGCTCACAGCAACCTCCGCCTCCCAGGTTCAAGAGATTCTCCTGCCTCAGCCTCCCCAAGAGCTGGGACTACAGGTGTGTGCCACCACGCCTAGCTAATTTTTGAATTTTTAGTAGAGACAAGGTTTCACCATGTTGGCCAGGATGGTATCTATCTCTTGACCTTGTGATCCACCCGCCTCAGCCTCCCAAAGTGCTGGGATTACAGGCGTGAGCCACCACGCCTGGACAATTTTTTGTATTTTGTATTTTTTAGTAGAGATGGGGTTTACCATGTTGGCCAGGCTGGTCTCAAACTCCTAACCTCAAGTGATCACCCCCCTCAGCCTCCAAAAGTGTTGGGATTACAGGCAGGAGTCACTGTGCCTGGCCTAGAGTTACTTTTTTAAGGAAAAAAAGTCATAGCCTTGGGAAAGGGAAAAAATTTGTGAACTGATAATTGTCCCAAATTTGTTTGGTGATATGTCATTCTACAAAGCAGTATTGCACAGGTATATGTAGAGTAAGTTTTACTAAGCCTATCAAAAACAGGGTTAACTACCTCTGATAGGACTGGTTAGACAAATAAATAAAAGATCTCTTCCAGTTACCTCCTAAAATACAATAAAAACCCATACCACTCCCCAGTAAGCACAATATGAGCAACTGAACACATGAGACTGAAACCCACTGGGGTCCAACAGAACTCAACCTATCTCTTTGTGTCTCAGAGTACAATTGGCAGTAATGACCACTGAACTCTGGTCTCCCTGCCCAAAAACATGCTTACAACTTCCAGTTGCCACTTCTGCCGAAATGCCCACAGAAGTGAATAGACTAGTGAGACAGATGTGTGATCTCAAACTCAAGTTTTCCAGCTTACACACTATTGATAAAATACTGAGGAAAATCTAAGCATTTTTAAAAGCCAAAAATAAAAAAAATCCAAATTGAGATATAATGAAGTTTAACTTCTTTTCTCTGGAGAGTACCACACAATCTTATTAACTAATCCTAAACCAAGCATAATTCTAAGTTCTACTTTTCTGAAAACAAAGTGTGGCATACTACCCACGGCTTTGGGTAATGCTGCCTGATAATAAAAAGGAATATAAAAGTGAAGTAAGATTGCAATTTATTCCTCCCAGTTCAAATCACATTCCTGTCTTCATTACAGTGGCTGGACACCACCAAAAGCTTTATTACCTGTTTCCTATGTTTTGATGTTGGACAAATGCAAGTCATAGCAAAGATAGCCTGAGGCCAACAATGAACATACCTTATATATCTTAATATTATCAAGGAACTATGCCGTAATCAGGATCCTAACTAGAGTTTGTAAATACATGAAAAAAAGTAAGAAGCACAATTGGACAGTGTAAAGGGAAAAATAAATGGAGGAAACATTTGCTAACTACCATTACAATAGAATAATAACCCCCCTAATTAACATGCTGTGATAAATTACAGAAATCTATTTTTTATGTATTTTTTCCTTTATGCCACATATCCCTGTGCAGTATTCTTTTTACCATACTAAAACTCCTTATTTTAAATTGTATGGAACCTACAGAAATCAGCTATTGATGCTTCTTTCTGCTCTATTGTGCTCCCATTTCGCCTTTTAAGTGGCTCCTCTTCAACCCTCAGCCAGATCTTTTCTAATCACCTGTCTCCGAATTAAATAGTACAGTGGTCTTCTGAATCATTCAACCAGTCTAACTGATCTTTTAAAGCCATTTAATATTTGCTTACAAAAAATATGCAACTTTTTGTCTTTACATAAAGACAAAATAAGAATTATAGTAATATACACATCAAATTTTCCTGTTTCTATTTCCCCAAGTATAACTTTGTACAAACAACCACAGACTAGCATACAGCCATCTATCTACCTTAATAAATTTGCACCTTCAGTTTGTAACCAGGCATTTCCTGGGCAACCAGTCCTTCAGGGAGTGTTCAAATATTTGTAGTGGGGCAGTTTGGGCTGCACATATTTTAGTTGTTATTCATGCATTCCTCATTTACAAGTCGTGAACCTGGTAAATTTCCGGTTTTAAGACTATCGCTCCTTCTTTTCTGTAGGTGGTCCTTGAACTACCCTCTTTGCTTAACTGTGGAGTGTGGGTCAGACTGATTGTTAGAAAAAAAAAAAAGTTTTCTTTTTCTTCAGAAATTATTTCCCAGGCCGCTCTATCTCTATGTTCAAATTCCCAACTTGTCAAATGAGTCTACAGGTTTTCCAATCAAAACCTCTGCTCTGAAAGATACATCACATAGTGGTTAGGATCCAGGGCTCTAGATTCTCATAGAAAGAGAGGCAGTAGAGTGTAGTGGTTAAGAGCACAGATCCTACAGCCAGACTAAGTCTGAATTCGAGGTCTTCCACTTATTAACTGTATGACCTTGGACAAATTATTTAACCTCTCCATGCTTCACTTTTGTGATTTATAAATGGAAATATTACCTACCTCAATGGGCTATTGTAAGGATTCAATGGGTTGAGGTATCTAGAGCCTTAGAATAGTGTCTAACATACAGTAAACACTATATAAGTGTTTGCTGTTGTTAATTAGATTAGAATCTTGGCTAGGCTACTTATTGTGATGCCTTGGGCAAGTTGTTTAACCTCTGTTAAGCCTCCATTTTCTCAGTGGCAAACAGTATTATTGTGTCAATTGAGTAATATAATACATAAGGCATTTATTACAGTATCTAGTACATAGCGAATCATTAGCTATTATGTTAACACATACTTAGTGGCAGTCTAGTGTATCTTCCTCTTCCACAACATGCTTTTATTAAAGGTGAAGTCGTTCCAAAGTCTCTATTGCTTTCCCATGCCATCAAATCTACAATCTTTATTCTAACCAAAGTTTCCAAATTTATTTCCCTTATTCACTAATAAAAACTCCACCATAGGACATCTTTTCATAGGCTATACACTCCAAGCTCGTT
This sequence comes from Nomascus leucogenys, assembly GCF_006542625.1. Taxonomy (NCBI): domain Eukaryota; kingdom Metazoa; phylum Chordata; class Mammalia; order Primates; family Hylobatidae; genus Nomascus; species Nomascus leucogenys. The sequence continues at coordinate 77,098,021 of NC_044395.1, forward strand.
ATCACATCTTCACTTTAGTATTTACTTTCATATTGTCCTTCCCTTCTCCCTGAATATCCAAATCCCATCCAGTCTTTAAGAACAAAGTTCCAGAAGTTCTTTAAAATTATTCCAATCTAGTATGCTTTTTGTTTCTCTGAGTTCAGTGTGTAAAGGGAACAGTTCCACTGATTTAGATTGATGTCCTATCTCTCTCACTATGAAACTGTGCGGCCTAGAGCATGTCACTTTGCCCTCTGGTCACAGTTCCCTCAAATACAAAATGATTGGGTTTAAATAGATGATTTCTAAGAGCCCTATCACCCCATCATTCTGAGACCTATTGCACTCATATTCACAGTGCAATGCTTATTATAGATGCTTAATAAATATCTCATGCTTGAACCTTCCAGAGCTGAACATATATGGATCAGTCTGTGGGTGCCTTTGCTACTGCCTCTCCTTCTCAATCTCCATCACATGTTCCCATTCCTCTATTACTCCACCCTTTAAATGTTAGTATTTCCAAAAATTCTACTCTCTACCCTCTTCTCATTCTCTACATTTCTAGGCAAACTCATTATTATCCACCTGGTAATGATTCCTAAATCTGTATTTCTAACCCAGATTCCATTTCCAAGTTTCAAACTTATATATCCAACATCTGGTAGGTATATCTACCTGAATAATTCAGCATGTCAAAAATAAAACCCTTCATCTCACCCAGTCCTCCAAACCTGATCATCATCCTGTATTTATATGATCTGTCCACCAACACATCTCTGACTTCACCACATACCACTTCCCCTTGCTTTGTCTACTCCATCTTTACTGGCCTCCTGGCTACACCTAAAACACGCCAAGCACACTCCCACTTCACATACTTTGTAATTCTGTTCCTTCTCCCTGGAATACTTTTTTTTACCCTAATATCCATGTCTCCTGCATTCAATTTATTCAAATCATTTCCTCAAAAGGAGGCCTCTCTGAGCTCTATAAATGTGTAATTCTCATCACTCTATATTCTTACTTATCCTTAACCTATTTTTCTTCATAGAATTTATCACTACATGATATTTATCTATTTGTTTACAGTCTCTATCTTCCCAAACTTTGTCCATTTTGTTCCTTAGTGTATTATCACTACTCACTGATAATGAGCAGTGATTTATCACTGGTAAATATTTGTGTAATTAAACAAACACCTATCCTGTTGAACAGAGGTGTCAACTGTCAACCAATGCAGAAAGAATATGTGGGAGTTTGCTTAAATTTCTTCTTAGCTACAGCCAATTAATCATCAATTCTATAGATTTATTTCCTCAGCATCACACAAATCCATCTCCTCATCTCTATTCCTACTTCTACTGCCTTAGCCGAGATTCTGTCATTTCTTCCCTTTTGGATTACTTCAACAGTACCTTAAATGTTCTCCTTGTCTCTACTTTTAGCCTCCTCTTTTGAGGGGGCTAATATCCAAATCCCATCCAGTCTTTAATATCCAATATCTGTATTTCTAACTCAGACTCAATTTACAAGTTTCAAACCTATATATCCAACATCTATTAAGTATATCTACCTGGATAATTCAGCATGTCAAAAATAAAACCCTTCACCTCACCCAGTCCTCCAAACCTGATCATCATCCTGTATTTACATGATCTGTCCCCCAGATTTGGTTAATCATTTGGCTAAATGATTCATCCAAGATCACATACCAAATAGATATTCTCCACACTCTCGTCAGAGTGATCTTTCTGAAAGGCAAATGTCATCCCATTCCCTTGCTTATATCCTTTAAACTATTGTTCTTAATTGGTCATAAAAGGTCCTTCAATATCTGGTGCATAGCTATACTCTAGCTTCATTTTGCCACACTTGTACTTGTTCACTTCATTCCAGCCTTACCGAGAAACGAATTTATTTGTAGTTCCCTAACATGCAATGTTCTTCATCTCTATGAATCTTTGTTCAGACTCTTCTCTTTGCCTGGACACCTTCCATCCTGGTTCACATTCCTTCTCCTACTTCAAAATTCAGATTCATATCAAACGTCACTTCTTTGAGCAAGCCTCCCTTACTCTATCAATTGGGATTAAATGCTCTTCCTCTGCACTTCTATGGCAGTCAGTGAATATATCTACCATAACACTTAGCACATTATATTGTTGCCATTTACTAGACTGTGAGCTTCCAAAGATAAGTAATTTATCTTTCTTCTTTTATTCTTGGTTCCAGCATAGTACCCAAAGAGTAGTGGAAATTTAATAAGTAAAATTTATTAAACTCATTCAATTCAAAAATTGTTCAGTTAATCTCTATCCTGAAATTAAACACATCTCTTCATTCTTGGATACTTTCAATGCATCTAGACATCATGCCACCAGCTCCTCTCAAATCCCCCGTTAGTTCCTCCCAATTTCTGTACCTTCTCAAAGCTTAGTATTTCCAAAAGCCATCATACTCCTTGGTGTATATGTCATGTTCTTGTGGCTTTTGTAGGGTATGACTCCCAGGTATGACTTGTTCTCTTTTATTCAAAATGAAACTGATGCCAAAATGCAACAACAATTAGTAAATCTCATTAACAGATTTCTTTTCCCACATCTCCCAAGTGTCAGCTTATCTTTATCTAAACTGTAATTTATATATAAAAATCATATGATAAATGTCCTACTTCTTCATATTATTGGTAACACAAATGATGACTAAATGTGTATGCGCATGAATGTGTGTGGAGAGGGGGCACCCAGGCAAAATGAAGACATTGTAGGCAAGGCTTCCAGGAGTAATAAAAGAATTCCTCTTATCTGCTTGTGGCTTTCCTGGGTGTTCTTTTAGGAATTCAGAAAAAAGATCTTGGTGAATGTGATATGGGAATTGACGTAAAATTTTGCTCTATGTGAACTGACTCATTATTATTACGACTACGCACTTTTTCAATTCATATTTGCCAAAGTATTTCTCTACACATTAACTCTAATAATTCTTGCATTAGTCCTATGTGCTTGAAGTTACAGGTGTGTGTGTGTCTGTGTATCTGTGTGTTTACCTTTTTACAGAAAAGTCTCACAAAGGTTAAATGATTCATCCAAGATCACATGCCAAATAGATAGCAGAGCCAGACTTTGAAACTATTATTTTCACCATTTTCCATCTCCTTCTTTGCAGGAGAAAGACAATGCAAATAATCCCAATAAGCTCACCTTATACCTAAATCGTATCTACCAATGATACTACAGAAATAAACACTTTTAAGATCATACTTTCATCAAACTGTTTATTAGTGTTTCTGCTGTTAGCCAAAATTATCTAATATTAATTCCTTATCCAAAATGAGTTAATGCTCCCAGCTGTGTTTAAATCCTCTTTTCCTATCCCCTACTCTAACTTAGACGCAAATTAATACTAGCATGAGAACGCTAAAGATCAGTTCATTTGAGGATTCAAGACTTTAGGATAAATATTACTGTTTCTTATATTTCTTATCTTTTCTACCTACCTTATTTTTCAACATTTTCATACAGCTCTCCAAAACAGTTATGTGAAAATAAATTGATGTTTAGTTTTAAAAAATACTTTGTTTCCTCCCTTTAATATTTTTATTTGGCCTTATAGTATCAGTAGGTAATTTGATAGAGAAATATGAGGTGATGTGAACTTGTGAACTGATAGAAAAAATAAGGTAAAAAGACCTTTATGCAGTATTCTGAGTATTATAAAATCTAAAATATATACCTACAGATTTTAGTAACCTAATAACTATGCACACAACTTTGGAATCTTTTAAATTTTTGACCAGCGGAATTTTGGGTTAAATTTAAAACGTAATAAAGTTTGTAACATACACATTTACTAATAAAATAGTCTCCATTCTATTGACATTTATTGGCTTGCAGAACAATCAGACTTTTGATAAGTCTGTTTCTACCTATAAAAATCTACTTAATGCAACAGAATATTAGGTAGGTGAAACTTCATTATTACCAAATGTATGTAAAGTGCAGAATATGGAGGACAAGTACTAAAACATGAAGCAAAATTTCTAAAGCAGATTTTTTCATAACAGTTCTGCCATAGACAAAGTCATCGGGTGGGAAACTCGGAAAGGGGACTAACATACCAGAAATGCAGACCTCAATGGTATTGGCAAGACCTGATAAAATTGCCTTAGCATAATACTAACATATTGTATTAATGTAACGTACAAGGCTGCTGCAGATGGGGTTCTCTAAAAGCTACAAGATCGGTTTAAGGTTTAAGGTACAAGATATTTACTAGGGAACAACACTTGTAAACAGGAAAGAGAAGAAAACAAGATTGGGCAGAGGAAGAAATTGAACTACAGTATTGGCTTAAGAATACTTCATCCAACTCAGCAGGAAGCCCTGACGACAGTGTCTAATTTCAAACCTGAAAGGCCCAAACTTCACATCCATGTCCTTCACTCAAATGGGAGAGCCTGGGAAGGATATGACCTGGGGTTAAGCGGCTCTCTGTAGCTCAGGCAAACTACAGGAGCTGACAGATGGAAGCTGTATGTTTTACAGTATTTCTGTGGCTGGGAAGCAAGTGCATCCTTAGAGATGTGTCTGGACAACACATGCTCATATATACCATAATGACTTACCTTAAATACCAGTTTGTGGCATTATGCTAAGTGTGATAAAATTACTTTACAGGGTGGAGGCTAATGTGGTTGTTAACATAAAGGTGAAAAAATAATAATCCTTTATGTTAAAGCAGAGTAGTCTATAAGCCTATCAAAGAACACAGAAAATACACTGTCGGAAATTATGGATTGAGGATAAAAATTAATTTAAGAATGTTTCATTTTCTTAAACTAGATTCTGTTCAGACTTCTAAATTTTTCTTCTTTCCTGAAGCCTACAAAAGCAGCACAGTGAGCCCAGGGGGCTAATTATTTCTGACCATAAATGACTTTAAAATATTTCTAAGTTACTAAAACATTTTTGGAACTGAGCTCTCTTTTTGAAATTCTTCAATTAATTCCAAATTCTCAAAAAAACTACAAGAAAGTTTTAAACTCTTGATCCAAAACTGATGATACTAGTTAAATAACATGCAGCCACTTTAGTTCAAGAATCAATGATTTAAATATTTGATTGCTTTGCTTTTTAATGTTTCTGTACTTTATCACACCCAGTTGAATGCTGGTAAACCAGCTTTCAAAAATAAAGTGGGGGAGGGTGATATGGAGCATTTGCCAGTTTCCATGGTGTAAATGGTTGATTTCAATCCACCATGGTTGATTTCAACCTCTAAACATGATGTCACTGGACGAGAAGTCGGGAAAAGATACACACAGTTGGTTCTTATGAGCCAGTGTGAGTTGGCTCCAGCACAACATTAGTACACCTATTTCTTTATTTTCTCTTTATTCTTGGATTGTGTGAGGACTGTAACACTTAAGATTTGATAATGAATTTGATATATATATATATCATATTTATATGTCTTATGTTTAAGATTATATATAGAGTCATATATATATAGTCTTACACATAAGAATTATTTTAGTAGCTAATAGGCTCTAGTAGCTGTTCCCCTAATCAAAATATTATATCAAGTTTATTTAAAGTAGTAATGGAAACTAAATTACAACAACAAAAATCACATCCAATGTACATTCTGAAAAGGGCACAAAGAGTGGGATTCTAAAGAGACAAAAGTAGGACAAAGGAAAAATGCTGACCTCCTTTACTAGCGCCACAAAACTCCTGCTGAGACAAAAAGCTGCTCCTCATAGTCAAGTCGGATCTCTACCATATAACACTCATGGTGCTAAGGTTTCTCATTTTTCTTTTTTCTTCTGTCTTTTGACATAACTAGAACCTGGCACTTGGTAGTACTTACTGAAAAAGTGAATTGCAGACATTTTCTTGTTCTCACCTGGCCTTGCCTTAGCGTGTTTCTCTGCCATTCACTGTTCCAACATACTAACTCATGGCAGGAGGCCAAAGTTAAGGATATTTTATCAGACTCTGGTTGCTTATGGTCCCAACTCTCTTATCCCTTCCTGGAACTATGAAAATAAATTAATAGATTCTTCTGTTTCTTCCTTGTCCTAAACTTAATGCAAGGATTCTGTGCAATTATAGATAATAGAGTTTTCACGTCTTTCGGTTTTTACATACAACTGTAATAATTGTTCCTTGCTTGGAAAAATCAAAACTTTAAGTTCATGATGATGGATAGCAACTTCATCAAACTAGAAATCTGTAGAAATTTCCAAATTTTTACCCAGACATTCTTGTTTATAATTACAACTAGCTGCATCTTATATCCTTCAAAACAGAAAGAATTAGGTTCAGAATATTAAGATATCCATATAGGTCAGAATATTTTTATTTCTTTGAAGACCTTTAAAGTCCAACATTACAAAACCAACTCTGTCAATAACTAGATGTTTTCAGGACATAACATGTGATCTTGGACAAGCAATCCCCTTGATATAGTTTGGATATTTGTCCCCACCCAAATCTCATGTTGAATTATGATCCCCAATGTTGGAGGCAGGGCCTGGTGAGAGGTGTTTGGATCATGGGTGTGGATCCCACGTGGCTTGGTGCTGGCTTCACAATAGCGAGTTCTCATGAAATCTGGTCATTTAAAAGTGTGTGGCCTCTCCCCCCTACACTCTCTTGCTCCTGCTTTCCTATGTGAGTTGCCAGCTCCACCTTTGCCTTCGTCATGATTGTAAGCTTCCTGAGGCTTCATCAAAAGCCAAGCAAATGGCCAGTGCCTTGCTTTCCATACAGCCTGCAGAACCATGAGCCTTTTCTTTATAAATTATCCAGTCTCGACTATTTATTTATATCAATGCAAGAATAGCCTAATATATCCCTTAAACAGATGATAGTCCATCTTTAACAGCCTTGGTTTTCTTAAGTGTAAAATGAGTGGTTTGAACTGAGTCAGTATTTTCCACGCTTTGTGGTTGCGACCAATTAGAAGGACAGAGTTGGCTTTTTAAAAATAGAATAGAATAGGGAAAATGAGAAAAGGGAAAGAAAAAAGGAAGAAAAGTGAGAAGAAAGAGGAAAGAGTATAAGGGTAGAAGGAGATAAAAGAGAGAAGAGAATAGAATAGAGTGAATAAAGATGAGAGAGACAAGATAATAAAAAAGAATGAAAAAGAGGGGAAAGAGTGTAAAAAGGGGAGAAGAAAAATAAAAGATCAGATAAGAGTATGAAAAAAGAGGAGGGAAGAGAAAATAAAAAAGAAATAGAAAAAGAAAATATCTCATACAGAGAACATTACATGTTGTAAGGCAAGTCTCATTTAATGAAATTTCTGTTTCTGTTATACATACATGTGTATGTATGTGCTGTATGCATGTATTGGGTAATGATGTGAAATGAACTTCTTACTGTGGTTGGTCTGAAAAAAAGTTGAAAGTCAGTGATCTAAGTTCTCAAGGTCCCTTTCACCCAAAAGAGTTTAAGATCCTATAGATTTTTACTATGCCTTTTATAAATGAATTTATTTAAAGGGATAACAAAATGATATTTATAGAAAATAAACATGTGAAAAGGATTGCAACTACTGATAGAATGTATAATCCTAACTTTTTAGAAGGTTAGGTAGCATTCATCAAACAATGGTCTAAACCAGGCTTTCTCAGCCAATATCTCAGGAAAAACAAAATCTGGAGGGGAAGAAAACAAACTCTTCCCACACATACTTTCCAAATCAAGTTTGAGGATGAAAAGTATCTCTCCCTTAAAGTGAAAAACAAATCTTGCTAACAAATCTTGACTAAAGTCCTAAGTTATAGGTTAAACCATTCTTCTGGGGCCTTGATGCTACATGATTTTGGCTTCTAAGCCTAACCCAAAAGGAATGGCAATCCAAGCAAGATAGCAACCTGCACTATATTCCTCTGTGGTTCCTGTGAACTGCAGTTAGTCATGTGGTATGTATTTTGTCTTCTATGAAAAGTTGGGGCATTGACAGGTATATTTGTTACTCAATCATGGAACCAGGGCTAGTTCTATTTAAGGCCCTTTATTTCTGAAAGAGACAGGTTGCGAGACAAAGAAGAGCTGAGCCTCTAGAAATTCTTTTTCAGGTGTTTTGTTTTGTTTTGTTTTGGAGACAAGGTCTCGCTCTGTCACCCAGTTTGGAGAGCTGTGGCATGATTTTGGCTTACTGCAGCTTCAAACTCCCAGGCTCAAGTGATCCCACCTCAGCCTACCCAGTAGCTGGGACTACAGGCATGCATCAACACACTTGGCTAATTTTAATGCTTTTTTGTAGAGATGGAGGTCTCACTATGTTGCCCAGGCTGGTCTCAAACTCCTGGGCTCAAGCAATCTTCCTGCCTTCACATTCCACAGTGTTAGGATTACAGGGGTGAGCCACCATGCCCAGCCTAGAAATTCTTAAATAGACATTAACTATACCTTGCTTAAAAGTGCTGTATGATACCATGTTCAATTTAAAGCAAATAAAATTTATGTAAAGTAGTGTCTTGCTTGTCTACCATTTCACTTTCCTCCATCAGAATCAGTGGACCCTGAGTATTTAACTGTTCAGTTTATAATAATTATTTTTGTACTTGTTTTCAAGATGCTCTGCAACTGCTCTCGCATTTTAAAATACATGGACATTTTGTCTCTCTGGCTCCTTTGAAAGTTCATTGAGAGGGCCAGGCACAGTGGCTCACGCCTGTAATCCCAGCAATTTGGGAGGCTGAGGTGGGCAGATCACGAGGTCGGGGGTTGAGACCAGCCTGGCCAACATAGTAAAACCCCATCTCTACTAAACTACAAAAGAAATTAGCCAGGGATAGTGGTGTGCACCTGTAATCCCAGCTACTTGTGAGGCTGAGGCAGGAGAATCGCTTGAACCTGGGAGGCGGAACTTGTGGTGAGCCAAGATTGCACCACCGCACTCCAGCCTGAGCAACAGAGTGAGACTCGGTCTCAAAAAAAAAAAAAGAAAAGAAAAAAGAAAGCAAAGAAAGAAAGAAAAAAGTTCAGATATGCTTTAAGCCTGTGAAATTAACTGGTTCTTTTTATCTATATTGCTAACTGCAGCTTTTCCTATTGTTGATTACTAAAATAACAATTAGTAAAGCAGTTCTTTAAAAATGTACTTTTAGAGGAATGATTTTCAGTATATTTTCTCAGGAGTTCCAGCAAGTGTTACTGTTCTATTTGGTATTTGCAAGCCACAAATACTAACTTGCAAGCCATAAATACTACCTTCGCATTTAAGGGATATACCCTTGATGTTGATAAAGCTAAAATACTTAATCTATGATCAGTCAATAAAGCTCATTAAAATTTTACTAAATTAAAAATCATTTTACTTAGTATGATTATTGCTCAAATGTCTCTCTTACTAAACTGTGAGTTTCTTAAAGGCAGAGACATTATCTTTTACACCTTGGTATCTTTAGCTAAGTACTAAGGGACTTAAATGTTTAAAGAATTGAACTAAATCTACAACTCTCAAGATTTCCTATTTTAACATAATATACATAAGAATTATAGAAGTTAAAATGCTTAAAAAGATACCAGACAGTAAACCAAGGCTGTAGAAACTATATCCCTTACTATTCCTTTCTGAACTTTCCCCCAAGGAACTATACAGCATTACTGATTTTAAAAACTATAGTAAAGTTCAGTAATGCTAAATGAAGAATCCTAAGCCAGGTGCAGTGGCTCACGCCTGTAATCCCAGCACTTTGGGAGGCCAAGGCGGGCAGATTACTTGAGGTCAGGAGTTCGAGACCAGCCTGGCCAACATGGTAAAACCCTGTCTCTACTAAAAATACAAAAATTAGCCAGGCATGGTGGCATGTCCCTGTAATCTCAGCTACTCAGGAGGCTGAGACATGAGAATCGTTTGAACCTGGGAGGTGGAGGTTGCAGTGAGCCAAGATGGCGCCACTGCACTCCAGCCTGGGCAACAGAGCAAGACTCTGTCTCAAAAAAAAAAAATCCTAAAAGACTAAATACATAGCATTTAAGGAGGTAATATTTGTAAAGGACTTATAAAAGTCCCTAGTATATAATAAGTACTCAATATTAGCTATGTATTTAAGCCCTTCTTAGAAATACAAATTTTTCACTAATTTAGAGATAGAAATGAAGGACAATGAAACTGTAGTATAAATGTATACAGTCCAATTTGCTCTTTCTAAGCATTTTAATTAAGATCAGAGTCAACCCAAAAAGGTAATTTAAGTGATTTTTTTTTAATGAACCAACTATGGACTGTTTATTTCGCCCACATTACCAACTTTAATCAAGTAGGAATTTAACAGCTGATTAATCAGCAAACATCTCCGAATTGGATAGACTTTACCTCAGTCAAAAGATCAAACCAACTCCTAAGTTTCTAACATTCTGTTTAATTCATAGCACTATTAACTAAATATTTTAGTACAATTTGTTTCATATGTGTGCTTCTGCAATATTTGCTTCAATAAGTGATGAACATATAATGCAAGAAAAAAATAACTTTGAATGTTTCCTTCTTTGTCCATTAAAATGATTTAAGATTTCAACTGTTCAATTCAACAACATCCCCCATGTGCAAAGTATCAAACTAGGCATGTTGTGAATACAAAAATGAATATGACCTCAGACTTCAGGTAGGCTATGATCTTGTAGGAGGGGCAAGACATGAACGAACAGCTAAAATACAATGCACGTAGTATGTGCTATTTAAAAGGCCCAAGGGACTGTGGAAGCTCAGAAGAGAAAGAGATAACCTTGACTGAGTCAGGGGAAAGCAGTGGTGGTGATCAGTGAAGGCTTCATGGAACTAGGCCATAATGAAATTCTAGGCTTTAAAAAGACAAAGATAAATGCGAGGAAAATGGGTATTCCAAGTAGAAAAAACATTATGACAACTGATTTGGAGATGGGAAAGTAGTATGAGTCATGTACTGAAAATTATACACAGACAAGTTTCTTAACTAGTACAAAGTAAAGCTAGAAATAGCTTTACTGAGAGTAGGAAACATGTTATGGAGGGCCACGAACATTAGGCTAAAAACCCTGAACTTTGAAAACTACGCATACGTTGACACTCTCAAATGTACATTTTCAGTCCTTATCTCTCCTCTGAATTCCAGTCATGTATGTCCTACTGCTTACTCAACATCTCCAAACAGATCTCTAATAAGTATTTCAGCAAAATAGTTCAACACTAAACTTTTAATATTCTCCCTCCAACTTCCAGACTCTCACTCACTGCTGATACCTGTTCTTCTTACAGCTTTTCCAGTGAATGGCAGAATCTCAGTGAATGTCAACTCCATTTTTCTAGTTGCTTAGGTCAAAATCCTTGACTTTCCTCTCTCCTTTTCACTCTAAATCTCGTTGGCTTTGCTCTTACAATATATCTAGAATTGACTTCTCACTATTAACCTGGTCCAAATTACCAACATTTTGCCTAAAATGCCTTCTCATGGTCTCCCTCCTTCTACTCTTCCACCCTTTAGTCTATTTGCAACACAGTAGCCAGAATGAGCCTGTCAAAACCCAAGTCAGGGCACGCCATTCTTTCCAATGGTCTCCCATCCCATTTGAAGACCAAAGTCCTTACAACGATGTAAAAGATATCTGTGTTCTCATTTCCTACTCTTTTCTCTTTTGTTCACTCACTAAAATTACCCCTACCCTGGCCAGCCATACTGGTCCCTGATGCTCCTTAGCTAAAGCTAGCAAGCCCCCATCAGCTAGCATGCTCTGCTGTTTCCTCTGCCCTGGAAGGATCTTTCTCCAGATATGCATATGACTTGCTTCTTCCATTCCTGTGGGTCTTTTCTCAAATACTACCTTCTCCCTTAAGTACGTACCCACACACCCTATTTAAAATTGCAGTATCTCTTTCCCATTCCCTTTCCTCCTTCCCTGCTTTTTCTCCATAGCAGTTCTTGTAGTGTGCAATAATTTTACTTATCTATTTAATGCCTGCCTCCCCACAGTGGAATGTAAACTTAGCAGAGCAGGGATTTTTGTAGATTGCCATATCCTCAAAGACCAAAGGAGTATCAGAAACATAACAACTGCTTAATGAAAGTTTGTCAAATCAAAATCATAGTCAATAGGACACCATTGGAGATATCTCAACAGAAAAGAAACACAATGAGAAGTGTTCTTTAGGAAGAATATTCTGGAATAGATATATAAATTGGAAAGGGACAAACTAAAGGGGGGGGTGACCATTTCAGACTGTTTCAGCAGTTTTGGCATGACATAACATGAATCTAACATGATAAGAGGTATTTTGAGGTAAATTAGAATTGGCAATTCTATGATGTATAAAGGAAAAACAGGTATCAAATATGATTTGCAGTGATGATGTCATTTATAAGAACAGGAAGTATAAAAATAGAGGCAGGTTTATAAAGAAATGATATTGTTCATTTTGGATAACATCCTGAATAATAAAGAGAAAGCAAGCTTAACCTAATTAATTCATGTCATAAATAAGGGTCCTAGAATTTTTTGTGACTCTCATTTCTGAAGTCCCTACTGTTTCTCATATTCAGATGCACTTCAAATCTGGAACAAATATAGCTTAGACATTAGTTTAAGTGGTTTGGAACATGTTATTTCTACTAAAATATACTTTCTTATGGAAACCACAGTATTTCCGGGTAGAAAGCAAGGATGCTAAGGAAAAGCACCTGGGAGGAAATGGCTTTTAGTTTTTTCTTCTCCAAGTCACATAGTCACCATTTCACATTCTAAATAAAGACACAACCCCATTTCCTTCAGAGTTAGGTCATCATGGCTGTACACAAGGCTCAGACACTTTCAGAAGTTATCTATACTCTAGTAGAAATAGGCATGCAGGTGGAAATTATGGTTTTTTTGCTACAACTGCTAATAGCATATGAAAAATCTGATTCATTCACAAAGACCACTTTGATAATGAGATGTAACCAAGTTGTTGGTCAGCTGTCCATCATTACAAATCAATTCAACAATTTCTTCGCCTTTTCTATCATGCCACACAGAGCTACCATGTACAGCAGAATGTTGTTCCCATGAAATGATGCTGTTGCGTGTCTGACTTTGTGCCAAACTTCCATATTTGAGGATTTCCTAATTTTTCTATATTAAAAATTCAAAATGTAAGCTTGTAATATTTGGGGAATTTTTAACAAATTTATTGTAGACACTCTAAAATTATGTCATTTATTTTATTTCAGATCCATTTTTATTCTTAAAACATAGAAGTTTAGAGTTGGAAGGGACCTTCATTTGTAGATAATCTTTCTTTGTAAACAATTCAAATAACTGGTACATCCTGCTTTAAAACCATACAAAGTAGATGAATCAGAAGATGATTATTGTTCACATTTAAGTAGTCCTATTATTATAATATAATATGATATAAAAGTTGCAGTACAAATACATTTAAATGTTTATAGATCATTACCTGCTAAAAGAAGTTACTGAGCTTGAAAGGAAAAGTACAGAAATTTAAATGTCAGGAGTCAAAAATTAAGATAAATGGCTAATGAGGATTATAATACAAGTTGAAAGGGAAAATGATCAAGTTTACAAAGTCTTTTTTTAAAAATATGAGTGATGAAAGTAGACATACCTGTAACCTCTTACATATGCCCCTTTAACAAGATGGATTTTCTTCTAGAAATTGAAACAAACTAAGAGAATCATAGCCAAACACTCACAGAAAATGTTGAAATAAAGATTCCCTCCATATTTTAAGCAATTACTGTCTAAAGAAAGGATTCACAGTGTTGCCAAGGATGCTGCTTAGTAAATAGTTTAAATTCCTTCCACTTGAGACAGAAAAGATCCAAAGTATATTAGTCTCTCCCCTCCCCCTCTAGTGAATTAATATTCCATGATATACACCACCACGAGGTGCTGATGGGGGCACCTCTTTTCAATGAACAGAGATCAGCAAATGGCTATTTCACAAAGAATTAAAATACACCCTTGTAATTTTAATGTGTGTTTATGTAAAAAAAAAAAAGTGGTAGATTCATGTTAATAAACCTTGCTTAGGGAAAAAATAAAATAGTTGCTAAGCCATCGTGAGTAATTAGCCTTTTAGCATCCCCTTTCTTCAAGAATGCTTCCTCCTGTATTGGTTCTTTTAAATAGCTCCAGTCCTGGCTGTCTTTGTTGGGCTTGGAAATTGTTCACATATGAGAGAAATTAAGCCCTCATTTAACAGAGACACATGCCTGTCAAGACCAGAGGAACAAAGACTAGTCCCTGGGGCCTGTTCAGCTCCCAGAGGCTGCCACTCATTCTGTTAGCAATGCTTACCCTTTACAGAATGTGTATAAAACCCAATAAATCATTTCATCTGCTGTGCTTAATACATGAGAGCTCTAACCACTTTTCAAAGTGTTTTCTCTTTCTTATACAACTTCACAGCTACTTAGTCTAAAAAAAAAAAAAAACCTTCTATCATTCATTTTTCTCAGAATGCAAAGACTTTTTTAGTCAAAAAGGTAGTGAGAATGTCCCCAAACAGTCAGCATAAAAGAAGAAGCTTATCTTTTTAGATTTCTTGCCAGATATCTTTCCCACATTTTATGGTTAATAATTAGAATACTTATTTTGTAAAGTGACGGTACATCTCCCAGCTGCTTTTAAACCTAGCTTTGGAAGCTAGCCCTGGCAAAACTGAAATGGTTAAGCACCCGAATGGGACGGACTTGCTGTCCTCTTCAAATTCAATACATTTTGCCCCTTTGGAACTCACAGGCACATGTTCTGTCAAGGTGGAGATTAAAACTACTGCCTAACAGCTCTTTTAACTAGGCAAGTGAAATGGTCTTCTTATAAGCCCAACTAAAATACCCTTTGTGCATTCTCATTTCCAAAGAAAATATAGTGCTCTTTTGAAAAAAGACCACATTATCATTTATGTACAAATCAACCCTATACTGTTCCCTGCCTCATTTCCCACCTATTTCTCCCCCTAGGGAAAAACGTGAAGGCTATGGGAAAAGATTAAAGACCAGACTTTAAAAGCCCTCCAGTTTAGACCTACCCTTATCCAAAGTAGAGTAAGGAAGGGCTGTGGAGAAATGAGTATTTGTCCATAATTATTAAAATAAATACTTCATTTAAAAATAAAATGCTGTTTAACCTGACTGTGTTGCATGTAGAGCAAACTTACCAAGGAGTTACTCTAGCAAAGATAATCTTTCCACAGAAACACTGGGAGTTCCAGGGCTAATAGCTTCAGTTCTCAAGATGCTGTGAACCCCCAAAATAATAAGAAGCTGGTAGCACAAGAAACTTCACCCTGCTCGGCAGGGGGAGAAAAAGCAGATCTGGATTTGATAAGTAAAACCAGATCTACCCAATGGTTATATGGTAAAGCCCTGCAATTAATGGGGAACATAAACAGTCCAAGAAGCCAGCATTGTAGTAGTTTCTCCACAATTGGTTTCATTCATGTCTAGTTACATATTAATCAGATGCATAACTGGCACAAATGCTCTGTACAAACACAGAACGGTACACGTGTCCGGTTATTTAAAAAATGAAATAGAGTATATCAGACTCTTTTACATTCATATTTTTGTATCCCAAATGATTTATCATTTTTAAATAATATCTTTTTTAAAATTTTAAACCACAAATCATATCCTGCAGGCCTTAGCAAAGGCAGATGTCAGGATGTGGTAGAACAACAAAATAAATTAAATAACCCTTGAAAAAATAAAACAAAGTTTATTTATAAAAAATGACATTAAGGTGAACTGCCTAATAAGAACATGGATTTGCTTAAATAAAACATTATATGGTTCTGTTTTAGATTCATCCCTAAAGCCCTGAAAGATATTAGAATTTTAGTGAGTAATTACCCTATTTACTACAAACAAAATGGGAGGAAATCAGAAAACCGTATTAAGCTCTACCACACATCAGAAATGAAATTCTCTCATTTTTAAATCCTGCAACCCAATAAATTGCAGTTGGAAAATGTATTGGGACTAGAATTTGAAACTTAACAAGTTAGAAATGAAGAAATGGCCAAAAGAATATCCGTATCAAAGTTATCCTTCAAGCAGGAGACCCAGTTCTAGAAAGCATAACTGAGAAGTCTCCCTTCACAGCTTAAGTGTTTTGAGACTGTCTGAACCCACCCCCACACTCAACACCACCCCCACAGTTAGACAAAGTTCTAGCCACTTAACACATCTCTTTTCAAATGAAAATGCAACACTTGGGGTGAAAACAAGAGAGACTAGGAAAAGGTGTTATGTGCTATATATGCCACTGACATAATACTTCAAAAGGATATGCAGTAATTTCCTGCAATTAATACCTTAGCAAAGCTATAAGGATTTGTTTCCAAAAATTATGATATTTCACTTGCAACACTAAAATTAAGTTTGTGTCACTCTTTCCATTATACAGCCATAATGTCAGGAGTTTGTCATTGGCTGCAGAAATGTGTTTGCTGTAGCCTGAAAGCAGGCGTTTACAGGCCCTCTTCTTAAATGTATTTTTCTAAAAATCACTTATAGCCATTATTTCATGGGGCAAGCATTACAAGCCATCACAATACCTCACAAAGGAAACCTGAATTTGACCTCATCATTCCAGACCCTTCAATGGTTTGAAATGGAAACAACCTCCTAAGAGGACACGTCTTATGCTATGGCCAAACTTGACGTTTGCCTTTGAGCTTCCTAAGCAAGACTATCTACTGCTCTCCTTTTTTTAAGTACCAGAGTCAATTCCTGTCATCTAGAATCAGAGGTCAGAATTGCAAGGAACTTCAGTGACAATCCTGAACAATAATCGAACAATAATCCTTCTTCAAATATATGGAAAATGAAAAGGCAGAAAAGTCATTTGCTGGAGGACATGTAGTTGCTAGCAGAACAAGGACTAGGCAGGCATAGACATCCTGAGTTCAAGTCTAGGCTACTTTCTGTCAACTAATCTAATCGTCTTTCTGTCATTGTTCTAATACTATTTCGTCTCCAAGTTGTGGCTGCAGACTTTACATAAGAGGGAGAAGAACACGTTCTGCTGAGAGTAGATCAGTTATCATCTCCATGCCTTCTTCTTTCCTGGGCTTGAAATTGTGGCCTCGCAGAGCCAAAGAGGACATATAAGTCTATGGAATTTACTGTGTTCCAGGAAAAGCTGGTTGGGAGGATAAGAGTTAGAAACATGTATAGATATCAGTAAAACAGACTAAAAGCGTTGGCAAGATCTATGCCTGCATAGAAAAGTGAAGTCAGGCTCTTGAAGGTGGCATCCACACAACTGCTTTTCTGTTAAAGTTTTCTGATTTAGTTCCAATGTGGATTGTTAGGTCCACTGGTCTTTGAGAGGGCCCTCTCATGAACTCCATCTTAAAACTGGAGTATATCCTTGGAACTTCTAAGCTTCTGGGGGGTTTCTTTTGGGAGGGAGGACTCAGACCATTGTTGATTCCATAGAAGAAGTAACCTAAGCTCTATGTTTAGGACCTTGGCCTCCATATCAATGCAGTATCTTTCCTTCTCAGTAAGACTGACAGTAGAGACCCAAATTTGTAATACACTCTATATATCAAGTGGTTAAGTATATGATGTTTAGGGCAAATGTCTTTGGGTAGTAAAATTATTTTTATTAATTTTCTTGCTTTGGTTTTTTAGTTTTTTTTTTTTTAAAAACTACTAGAAAAGTGTTTGTTTTTTTTTTTTAAGAAACTACTAGACAAGAAAAACTACTAGTAAATTTTTTAATTAGAAACCACTGGAAAATAAAAATTACTAGAAAAGAAGTTTTAAAACTAAAAAACTAAAGAAAGAAAAGTAGTAAAAATAACTTTACTAATCAAAGACATTTTTTCTTTAGTTTTTTCTTAAATTTCTAACATATATTGCTTTTGTATATTAAAAAAGTTGAAATTTTCATATTATTTATTTTATTTCATTATTGATTTAGAGACAGAGTCTTTCTCCATAGCCCAGGATGGAGTGCAGTGATCATAGCTCAATGCAGCCTAAAACTCCTGGGCTCAAGAGATCCCCCTACCTCAGCCTCCCAAGTAGCTAGGACTACAGAGGCATGCCACCACACCCAGTTAATTTATTATTATTATTATTATACTTTAAGTTTTACGGTACATGTGCACAATGTGCAGGCTTATTACATATGTATCCATGTGCCATGCTGGTGTGCTGCACCCATTAACTAGTCATTTAGCATTAGGTATATCTCCTAATGCTATCCCTCCTCCCTCCCCCCACCCCACAACAGTCCCTGGAGTGTGATGTTCCCCTTCCTGTGTCCATGTGTTCTCATTGTTCAATTCCCACCTATGAGTGAGAACATGAAGTGTTTGGTTTTTTGTCCTTGAGATAGTTTACTGAGAATGATGGTTTCCAGCTTCATCCATGTCCCTACAAAGGACATGAACTCATCATTTTTTATGGCTGCATAGTATTCCATGGTGTATATGTGCCACATTTTCTTAATCCAGTCTATCGTTGTTGGACATTTGGGTTGGTTCCAAGTCTTTGCTATTGTGAATAGTGCCACAATAAACACACGTGTGCATGTGTCTTTATAGCAGCATGATTTATAGTCCTTTGGGTATATACCCAGTAATGGGATGGCTGGGGCAAATGGTATTTCTAGTTCTAGATCCCTGAGGAATCGGCACACTGACTTCCACAATGGTTGAACTAGTTTACAGTCCCACCAACAGTGTAAAAGTGTTCCTATTTCTCCACATCCTCTCCAGCACCTGTTGTTTCCTGACTTTTTAATGATGGCCATTCTAACTGGTGTGAGATGGTATCTCATTGTGGTTTTGATTTGCATTTCTCTGATGGCCAGTGATGATGAGCATTTTTTCATGTGTTTTTTGGCTGCATAAATGTCTTCTTTTGAGAAGTGTCTGTTCATGTCCTTTGCCCACTTTTTGATGGGGTTGTTTGTTTTTTTCTTGTAAATTTGTCTGAGTTCATTGTAGATTCTGGATATTAGCCCTTTGTCAGATGAGTAAGTTGCAAAAATTTTCTCCTATTCTGTAGGTTGCCTGTTCACTCTGATGGTAGTTTCTTTTGCTGTGCAAAAGCTCTTTAGTTTAATTAGATCCCATTTGTCAATTTTGGCTTTAGTTGCCATTGCTTTTGGTGTTTTAGACATGAAGTCCTTGCCCACGCCTATGTCCTGAATGGTATTGCCTAGGTTTTCTTCTAGGGTTTTTATGGTTCTAAGTCTAACATGTAAGTCTTTAATCCATCTTGAATTAATTTTTGTATAAGGTGTAAGGAAGGGATCCAGTTTCAGCTTTCTACATATGGCTAGACAGTTTTCCCAGCACCATTTATTGAATAGGGAATCCTTTTCCCATTGCTTGTTTTTGTCAGGTTTGTCAAAGATCAGATAGTTGTAGATATGTGGCATTATTTCTGAGGGCTCTGTTCTGTTCCATTGATCTATGTCTCTGTTGTGGTACCAGTACCATGCTGTTTTGGTTACTGTAGCCTTGTAGTATAGTTTGAAGTCAGGTAGCATGATGCCTCCAGCTTTGTTCTTTTGGCTTAGGATTGACTTGGCGATGCGGGCTCTTCTTTGGTTCCATATGAACTTTAAAGTAGTTTTTTCCAATTCTGTGAAGAAAGTCATTGGTAGCTTGATGGGGATGGCATTGAATCTATAAATTACCTTGGGCAGTATGGCCATTTTCACGATATTGATTCTTCCAACCCATGAGCATGGAATGTTCTTCTATTTGTTTGTACCCTCTTATATTTCATTGAGCAGTGGTTTGTAGTTCTCCTTGAAGAGGTCCTTCACGTCCCTTGTAAGTTGGATTCCTAGGTATTTTATTCTCTTTGAAGCAATTGTGAATGGGAGTTCACTCATGGTTTGGCTCTCTGCTTGTCTGTGATTGATGTACAAGAATGCTTGTGATTTTTGTACGTTGATTTTGTATCCTGAGACTTTGCTGAAGTTGCTTATCAGCTTAAGGAGATTTTGGGCTGAGACAATGGGGTTTTCTAGATATACAATCATGTCATCTGCAAACAGGGACACTTTGACTTCCTGTTTTCCTAATTGAATACCCTTTATTTCCTTCTCCTGCCTGATTGCCCTGGCCAGAACTTCCAACACTATGTTGAATAGGTGTGGTGAGACAGGGCATCCCTGTCTTGTGCCAGTTTTCAAAGGAAATGCTTCCAGTTTTTGCCCATTCAGTATGATATTGGCTGTGGGTTTGTCATAAATAGCTCTTATTATTTTGAGATATGTCCCATCAATACCTAATTTATTGAGAGTTTTTAGCATGAATGGTTGTTGAATTTTGTCAAAGGCCTTTTCTGCATCTATTGAGATAATCATGTGGTTTTTGTCTTTGATTCTGTTTATATGCTGGATTACATTTATTGATTTGCATATGTTGAACCAGCCTTGCATCCCAGGGATGAAGCCCACTTGATCATGGTGGATAAGCTTTTTGATGTGCTGCTGGAGTTGGTTTGCCAGTATTTTACTGAAGATTTTTGCATCAATGTTCATCAAGGATATTGGTCTGAAATGCTCTTTTTTGGTTATGTCTCTGCCAGGCTTTGGTATCAGGATGATGCTGGCCTCATAAAATGTGTTAGGGAGGATTCCCTCTTTTTCTATTGATTGGAATAGTTTCAGAAGGAATGGTACCAGTTCCTCCTTGTACCTCTGGTAGAATTCGGCTGTGAATCCATCAGGTCCTGGACTCTGTTTGGTTGGTTAGCTATTGATTATTGCCACAATTTCAGAGCCTGTTATTGGTCTATTCAGAGATTCAACTTCTTCCTGGTTTAGTCTTGGGAGGGTGTATTTGTGGAGGAATTTATCCATTTCTTCTAGACTTTCTAGTTTATTTGCGTAGAGGTATTTGTAGTATTCTCTGATGGTAGATTGTATTTCTGTGGGATCAGTGGTGATATCCCCTTTATCATTTTTTATTGCATCTATTTGATTCTTCTCTCTTTTGTTCTTTATTAGTCTTGCTAGTGGTCTATCAATTTTGTTGATCTTTTCAAAAAACCAGCTCCTGGATTCATTAATTTTTTGAAGGGTTTTTTGTGTCTCTATTTCCTTCAGTTCTGCTCTGATTTTAGTTATTTCTTGCCTTCTGCTACCTTTTGAATGTGTTTGCTCTTACTTTTCTAGTTCTTTTAATTGTGATGTTAGGGTGTCAATTTTGGATCTTTCCTCCTTTCTCTTGTGGGCATTTAGTGCTATAAATTTCCCTCTACATACTGCTTTGAATGTGTCCCAGAGATTCTGGTATGTTGTGTCTTTGTTCTCGTTGGTTTCAAAGAACATCTTTATTTCTGCCTTCATTTTGTTATGTACCCAGTAGTCATTCAAAAGCAGGTTGTTCAGTTTCCATGTAGTTGAGCGGTTTTGAGTGAGTTTCTTAATCCTGAATTCTAGTTTGATTGCACTGTGGTCTGAGAGACAGTTTGTTATAATTTCTGTTCTTTTACATTTGCTGAGGAATGCTTTACTTCCAACTATGTGGTCAATTTTGGAATAGGTCACCGCCCCCAGTTAATTTTTAACCTTTTCTTTCTTTCTTTCTTTCTTTTTTTTTTTTTGTCCGTGAGTAGAGAGTCAAATTCTCACCTCTCAGACTAAAATGGGCTTTGCTATTAGATCCATAGTGCTTGTGAAGTTAGAAGGATGGTAAATGAACCTTTCCAATTTATTTTATAGCATTTTAAACACAGTTGAAGTTATGAAGCCACTCCAGAAAACTGAACTGCAGACATTTTAAGAGAAAAATCTTCCACTGAAATATACATGTATCAAAAGTTAGAGTCCAGACTACAACCTGACTGAGGATGTACTCAACCCTTAATTCTAACTATGAATTCCTTAACTTTCATTGTTTGATATTACAACTTTAACATTTTCTTAATGGATTGAGCAGTGGATAAAATTAATTCAGCCACTTACAGGAGATACTACACTTTTTACATCATTTATTTGCTGTTATTTTGAACAAGTAAAAATCCATGACTCTAACATTAATAACTTTGAGTGGGAAGTTACTATTTGTGAATTAAAAATGGTTATGTCAGTACATCCCTTCAGCATTTAAAAGATATTTCCCTGTGCTATATCAAGTGTCACATAGTATATCAATTTTTATTTCCCATCTCTCAAGTCTGGTATGCATACTGTTTAACTTCTTAAATTCTAAGTGTAGACATAATTCACAAAAGCTAGGCAAATGCTTGACTTACAGGAGATGGCATACATAAGATTTATATGAACAACTTTATTTTCAACAAGAAGGACTTTTGCATTTTGTGCAGCTACATCACATAACTTCAACTGTGTTTAAAAAGCTATAAAATAAATTGGAAAGGTTCATTTACCATCCTTCTAACTTCACAAGCACTATGGATCTAATAGCAAAGCCCATTTTAGTCTGAGAGGTGAGAATTTGACTCTGTTTTTTGAAAATAAAATGTTATGCTCTCTTTTGTACAATCTCCAAGGTGCTCTAATACTTGGCCAACCATTTCTGAGTGCCTGACAAATCTTACTCTCCACTCACTGACAATTGAAAAGCTGTCATTTGGCAGCCAGTGAAAATTGTTGCACTTTCTTTTCCTCTATACTATCATGGTGATAATAATTGATTATAGTACCTACACGTTGATTATTCTATATTCACATCACTAATTTGTGGGCTCTAAATATGCATGTGTGTATAGATACAAATGTGTGTATATGTGCACATGTAGAATACGTACATGAAGATTTCTCTATTAGAAACTCTGAAATTATTCCTATACCTAGTCATACAAGAACAAAAACAACAATGATAGTGGTATGTATTATGCATTAAGCAATTACTAGCGGTTTTATATAATTATCTCAAAGCTACTATAAGGTATTGTAATTATCTTTAGGAATTAGGAAATACAGGCTGAGAGACATCAAGTAACTTGTCTTACAGCTACTAAGTAACAAAACAGACCACAGCGCTAACAGGTAGTGGAATTGTTATTTAAACCCTAATTTATTTATCTCCAATACCTGCGCTGGTTCCATAAAATTTTTAAATTACATATATTCTGAAATAACACATCTTATTCTCTACATCTTTTGTTTATATGTACAAATTTACTTAAAAGTGGATTCAGAGTCATACATTCTTCACATATGTCAGATGCAAGATTTTTTCTACGTCATAAAGTTTTAAAACACTTTTAAAAAATGGATTGATGTTTGTGTGAAAATTTATTCTGTTTAGAAAGTTAAAAGCCAAATGGCATCTGAGATTTTATTTTCTAACTTTTTTGTCTTATTTTGTCTTATTTTGTGCTTCATTTTTTTCATACACCTTCTCCAAAAGACACAGACCTTCTGATATCTATACATTTTTAGCTTGCCAATATCCTCATATACAAATAAAAATCAAGTTATTAGAAAAACTAAATTTATTTAAATTATTTAAACCATGGTCCATTAAAAGCTTTCTAGCTAGTAAGTAAAACAGCTATGACCAAAATGAAAAGTATATTTTAACTCATCATGAATCATTTAAGGTATACTCCAACCCTCAGGATGGATGGATGGACGGACAGACGGGCGGGCGGATGGATGGATGTATGTATGGATGGATGGATGGATGGATGGATGAGACAGAAAGAGAGAGAGAGACAGAGAGATTCAACCTAAATCTAAACAACTTAGCATTAACCTTTAATCATTTAATCTTCATTACCCTGTATAGAGCAGTATTTTTCAATTTTGATTACCCACTAGAATCATCTATAAACTTTTCAATACTCTCCATGCTCAGACTCTATCCAAGACCAATTAAATAAAAATCTTTGGGATAGGCATCAGTATTTTTAACAAGATTCCAAGTGATTACAAGGGACAACCAAGGTTGAGAACCACTAGCATGGAATGCTGTCACTCACTGCTCACATTCATCAGATGAAGAAGGTAGTTATAAAAAAAAGTTATTAATATTAAAGGTGTCTGACCCTCAGCATAGTGACACATCACGTTAAAGCCCTCAGGAAGTAGTATAACTAACTGTCTAAGAGGTTCATATGTAAACACCAAAAGAGTCACCCAGCCATAAACACACCTCCCATTGCACTACAAAAAGATTCCAATTATATTCTTTTTATCTCTTGCCTTGTAGGTATAGACTCACAGCTGTAGTAGTTCTAAGGATAGAGAGAGTCTAGTGGCAAATTTTCTACTTTTTCTATTTAAGGATAAAGAGAACGTAATGACATTTTAGATGTTAGGTATTACTAGACACATTTTGTAAACTAGGAAACTGAAGTACAGTAAGATTTATTCAAGTCACAAACAGGGCAAATGGAGAAAGGATCTGAAATACTGGAAACAGTGCTCCATCAGGCATCAAGAAACCTGGGTTCCCCTTGTGGCTCTGATAATACTTGCTTTTTAAGCTCAGACAAGCCTCTGGTCTATACCTCAGTTTCCTCGTGTAAACTAAAGGCTTTGGACTAGATTAAGCATGCCCAAAGGTTTTATATATCATAGATCAGCAAAATTTCAAAGACAAGTGGAGACTTACATATAGTTGGGAACTTTTTATTTTACCAAATAAAACTATTGAAAAACAAAGAAAGCACATACCACCTATTATCACCAATACTTCATAGAAAGGACATTTTAATTCCCCAAAAGGTGGAAAAACATAATCTCAGGGTTATTTTAAAGTATGGCTTATGATAAACTTACTATATCGTCTTCAACATGGATAGCTACCTATTCTCCCTCTATCCAGTGAATGAGAATCATGATGACGTTTTCGAGTTTAACATTCTGTGAAAGTGCTGGCAGGGTAGAGGGGGAATGTTTAATACAACTCTTACTGTAGTACTCTTTCAAGGGTTTCCCAAAATTCCATTAGAGAACTATCTTCATAATTTTGCCATATCCAAGTACCTAATTACTATTTGCTTAAGATTTTAATTTGACTTTTTCTTTTGGTGTATATATACTTCAAAAGGAAACTTCATATTATACTTCAAATAGAAAATTAAAATCACCTGCCATAAATAGAAGATAACCAGATAACCATGTAAAGAAAAATATTAAATTTATTTAAATTCTAGCTGACTGCCATATTGCATCCAAAGGCTCTGAGAATAAGATGATCTCTCTCTCTCTCTTTCATTATCTCTCTCTCTGTCTCAGATTTTAGCACATACTAGAAGAGTATTAAAGACTAACATTAAACTGAGCCCTCAATGTAATGAGAAGGATCAAGGAAAAAAAAAAATAGAAGAGAGACATTTTCCTATTCACTATTATGCAATGTCACATGCTGGCCTCACCTGGAACATCTGCCCCACTCTGCTGCACCTCACACTGCCTCTGAAGAGGTAAGGCACTCTCCCACTTTAATTCCAGAAAGCAGAGACTTTGGTTTCCCTGAATTTTTAGTACCACTGGTTTGGGAGAGAGCTGGGGAGTACAGTGCAGTCTAAGAGATAAGCACAGATAGAGAAGGGCGGGTTGTGTAGAGACTGAAGTAACTGAAGGATAGTGCAGAAAAAGCTTTGAGATTCACCTTCAGGTTTTAGTCTGCTGAATGAGATCTTTGCCATAAGGCCACACTTGGAAAAACAGCTAACTAGCTGATTCCATTGAGTAGCTCTTGGGATCTGGTCAGTTCTCTTATTTTTAGGCGCATTCCAACTATAACAAACAATCTAGCATGACTAATGTGGAAAAACTAAAGTGTAGTTTTAGTTCACAGCAAGAATTTGTAATTTTTGCTGTTACAGCCCTTGCTAGTCATAATTATAGCAGCTTTACCTATTCTTTATAACCCAGAAACTTTATTATTAAAATGTTTGAAGCAGACTATAGAGCATCTATCATTACTTTTAAAGTTAATTAGATTACATAAAAGAAATAATTAGATTTGCATTTTTATCTTGGTTTTAAACATCCAAAGATCACAACAGCCTGCCTGTGGGCAATTAAAAACAGCATACAGCAGAGACATAGGGAGAGGAAAGAGGGTCTGTTTTTCCTAGCTAATTCATGATTGAAGATAGAATTACAAAATATTTTAAGGGCTTGCTGAAGCTAGGGGCGAATCCTAGACTTCTGAGCTTTGTTTATACCCCTCATTTCTTTGCAAGGGAGTATCAGATGCATGTAAAGTGCCAATGGAAGTATCAAATTACTTTCAATAGGTTTATTTAGCCCTTTTCAGAGAAAATTGGAAGGAGATCCATTACCTGATCAATAACATATAAAAAATGACTATTTGCCAGAGTCAAAACAGGAGCACTGTAATTGCATTTTGTTCATCAATGCTAAATGCAAATACAAAGAAATACAACCTAAGACAGAGGGACTACGTGGGATTGAAGTCAGCTTCTGACTGTCCTCGGTTTTTCTGTTGGCTGCTCCAGCCATCTCCAAAAGACAATAAATGGAAGGTGCAGCTCTTAAAATTAGAGGTCAATTAGATACTTAACGATGAAACATATCTTCAAATATATATCTATTATTATTATGCTAGCAAAAAATTAATTAACTAGGTCAAGCAGGTCATGAAGGCTAATGTACAAAGCAATTATTTCTGATCTTTAGACAACTACTTCACATAAAAAGGTAGTCCTTTATTCTGCTTAGCAGATACCTGAAATGCCTGTAGTTAATCATATTGAAGGAAACAAAAGGTAAGGTCTATCTCCTTAACAGGTGAGAGGACATCTCAAGTTATTCCGTTTAATTGTTTAAGGACAATCACTTCCTTGCTTATAATATTAGCATCTTTCTGGTCACCAAAAAGGAAGAAATGATAACACACATTAAATGATGCTCTACCACGTGGCAAACATACAGACACACAAAATATATAAATAGCACACAGGAATATATCATAATCAAAATTAAAAACACTGTATATGAAAGATAATCATATATGCTTAAGAACAGAGTACAACTTCAGAGAAGCAATGAACACTGGTTTGGGTAAAAGAAAATAAGCAATATGTATTTCAACATTTAAAAGAAAAAGTTTTCAGATAAGACAAAGAATATTTGCAAAGACACAGCAATGGCATTTAGTTCAGGCCTTCTACAAATAAAGTTTGCCATCCAATGCATATGTTAAATGATGAGGGGAGGGCAATGAATATTGCACATTAATCATAAAGAAAACAAAGCACTAAAAATTTCAAGTCTCATCATTATACCCAAAAAAGACACATGTGTATGAATTGACTAAATCATTGGCCCTTGCCCAGAAAGCCAAACGCCTAAATAAAACCCCACCCAGCCAGTCCATTCTTAAGAGATCATTGCTTAGTTAGTTATGTGAGGAGAGGACACTGCCTATATAGCTCACAATATAAGCCACTTGAAGAACTCTAAAATTGGAGTCTGAAGAGACATGAATAATTGGATAATACTATTCATCCCTGGAAAAGGAAGTTTCTCAGAGATATTTTAATGAGCTGAATTCTTTTGCAAAGACTCAGTTCTAGTTGCAAAATTCCATTGTTAAATGTGTTCCTATTGATGTGCTATAGAAACCAAAGAATGTAGTATATTGGATCCATAAAAAAAAAATCAAGAAATGAGGATAAAATATTTTCCGTTTTGCCTAGAATTGTCTTATATTTAATCATTGATTAAAATACTGTAAACATGCTTCAATCTGTTTACAACTGTCAAATTAATTAAAAGTGAATTCTGTTTACCAGTTAGCACAACTCAGAAGTAAAATGCTTCGAAATATTAGCTAAGATACTACAGTTCAATGAGTGGGAGGGGGAGGATGAACTTACTGAAGCAGTTACCTTTCCTTTGAAATTACAGCCTACAAATCAACATTCCCAACTCCAAAGATCCATATTCCATGAGCTATTAGTTTTGCTTTCCATAGACTTGGTAAAAAAATATGCTATTTCTGTCCTGGAAATATCAAAAATATCTATTTTTTTCCTGGGCTCCATATCAGAATTACTTAACATGTAAAAAATTAGAGAAATCATCATTTTCCCCAAAGCACAGAGAGATCTGAATTTACAAAGCAAACATTCTCTGAAAAGACCTAATATTAAAGTGATATTTTAATAATCATTTATAATTATTATCCTGATTTATTAAAAGGTAAAAATTGACTCATCAAAACTATAAAAACAGTTCACAAAATCATTCAACATAGTTTTCCAACACGGTTTACATGGCTTTAGAAGAATCTATTTAAAAGTTTAGTTAGAATTTACGAAGGCAAAATGATGTTAAAAAATATATTCAAGGAAGAAATATAAATAAAATTGTTAACTGCACATATAAGTTCTGAATAATTGCAAATAAAATAAACATGGGAACTTTTACAATACTATCTTAATCATGCCTTTTCTTATTTCTAATGAAAAATCCTGTTTTTCAATTTGTGGAAGCCATTCATTCATTTTCATTTGTTTCCATTATAATAGACCCAGATGTGTCTGTGGGGGGTTGTTACAAGAGGTTAGGCACTCTTCCCTTTGTTTCTATTAAAGCTTGCAAATTGGGGGGGAAGAAAACAGTACTATTTCAGAAGTCAGCATTCTAAACAAGGAATGATCTTGAATGCAACCACCTCTTACTCATGACCCGTAGCCAATTGCCATGTTTTAATCTTGCTGACCATGTAAGCTAATAGGTTCTAGGACTCAAGATATAAAAAGAAAAAAAAAGTGTCAAACTTCCTCAAATTGTCTCTGTATTCATCATTTGCTTTTGAAAGAGAAGTTGCGTTTTATTTTTAATATATTTAATAATCTTTAATTCACCTTTAATAATTTTGTTTTATCCTTTGTTCTGTTTTGGGTTCAAATGGGAAAGTGCTTCTTTTTTTCATAGAAAAAAATGTTTGAAGCATCCCTCAAGTCTCATATTTTGCTCAGAAAGCATTTAAAATTAATCCAACAATAATCTCTCTCTTAAATTTGATTAAATTTCAAAAGCCATATTTGAAAATATAGTTACCCTTTCCCCTTCCAAAAAAAAAAAAGAAAGTCTGAATATCAAATACCTGTTTTGTAAGTGTCAGAGATGAATACATTTTGTGTAAGGAGTATGTGTTTTTCAGCATTTGAAAAATTTTTTGAATGGTCTCATATGTAGAAGGTAAATACTGACAAGATATGCCATGAAGCAGTAGCTCAGGACAGAATGAACTATAAATACAGGTCTTATTGTTTTCTCTTATTTAAAAAAAAAATTTAATTCTTATTACAAAGAATCTTATATTTCTAAAGTGAATGTAACTCTGACATTGACTGTCTTTATTTTATAATTTATACTGCTAAGTTCAAGTGCTGATTAGCTTAAATTAAAAAAAATTAAACAACAAGAAATATCCACACATTTTAAAAGCAATCAAACTTCTATTAGAAAACTTGAAAAAAATTACTCCTATCTTTTCAAATTGATGTTTCCAAATGTTCATTCCAATGAATATTTTAAGATCATGTTCTATAGTTTTCTGAAAAAGATGTAGTCAATTTATAACTACACAATCATATATAAGTAATATATACTAAAAATATTTCATAAAAATATTCTGAACTGATTTGGTTGCTATTCACCTGGAGTTCTCAGTGCCACAGGAAAACATCAGTGAAGACAACCAGTCAGTATAAACAGCACTGGACTAAGAAGTAAAATATATTAGAAAAGAATAAACAAGTAAGTTATAAAGCAGTAGTAAAAACAATAATTAACTGATACAAGAACACCTCAGGGAACTTCCTCCATTCCTGATTTACAAATAGGAAAAACAGAGAGAACTAAACGATCATGTTATTTAACACCTACTGAGTTCTTACAGAGGGATCTACAGAAAAATGTAGGAAGCCACAGGCTAAAAATCTTGACCTGAGCAGTAGGAGCTACATTGAAAATTCTAATAAGGGCAGAACAAGGGAACACCTGGACAGTTATTTAATTAAGGGTCTCAGCATGAGTCATAAAAGAGATATCAGGATGAGAAATTATTCCAAGATTTAATTGTAAAGGCTGACTGTCAAAAATGCCAGACATTCCAACTCATCTATATTTGGACTTTTTATTTTGCAACATATGTACTTGAATATGGAATATTGAATACGACAAAAACCAACAAAAAAGTTGGCTAAGATCTCCTACTGAAAATAGCTGGACAAAATGCCAATTAGGTAAAGGGACTGCTTCAGACACCAAATTAGTACTTTAAGTGCAGTAACTACCTGGAACACTGAGTATGATTAACAAAATGAAGCAAGGATCGAAGGTAAAATCCTTGTTATTCGTCAATGAGGTAGAATATTGCAGTAAACTATGACATCATGCTACTGATATTTTTTTAAAAATAGAAAAGGGCATGATATTCACTTCAAGAAAAGTAATAATATAATTCAGAATACACTGACCCAGCTAGTTTGAATCATAGATCCCAGCAGGTTCTCCAATAATCAAGGGAAACAAGAGTCTATAGTAGGATAGGGATAGCTCTGTGATCAGTATTTCTGAGGATTAATCACTAGACAGCCAGTTCCTTATTCTAGGGCTTTCTAGAAGTCACACACCTATATTCCTATTTGGAAAGGGAGACCATTTTCCTTGCCTATCTCAAATAGCTGTTCATTGAGTTAACCATCAAGTATCTAAAAGAATGACAGAAATCAGACCATCACCTTTCCTCCCCAGATCATTGTAATTATGATCTATATATTTTTATGTTGCCATAAGAAAAAGGGATTTTCTACACCATGTCATAATTATTCAGGAACAAGTTTTTCTTCCTTTTTAGACTGTAAGCTCCTTGAAGACAAACTATCACTCATTAATCTTTCTATTCCCTTTAGCATCTAGAAGGAACACAGTTAATATTGGTTAAGGAACAAATTATTAACAGCCTTTTTCCAGATTTTTCTCATAATTGGTCCAATTAGTCCTAACAAGTAAATTAAAAGTAAGTTCTCTCTACAGTACTATTACATGGTAAAATACAAAACAGAAAGTGGTCAGTGGCAATAAAAAATACCATCTGTATGCTACCTGGGAGACCATTAGGTTCCCAGTAGGTAGTGTTAGGCAAAAGGCAAAAGAAAAAAGATAAGGGTTATTTTGTTTACATATCACATCAGAGAAGAATGCTTAGGCCACCATCTAGTCCATATTTCTTACATTCAATTATAGAATTGTGCACAACATCCTTGAAAACAGCCCTATTGGTGCGGTTTATAAGACAGGGGTACATCTGCAGAGTTTTAAATTCCATTTTCAAGGAGGAAAGTATCTAAGTATAATCAGACGAGAGTAATAAAATACACTGACCTGGATCTGTTGCTGCAGGAGATTAATTTTGTGCTGCTGTTGCAGAAGTTGCTGCTGTTGTCTCGCAATCTATCAGAAATAAAGTTTCATTAAGTTAAAATGAAATGCTTACACCTCTGCCATTACCTCAGGTATTTCTCCTGGTATTACAACAATGTTTTACTACACCTCTATGTGAAAGAGTTCCTATAAAATGAGAGAGGCCAAATCAGAAAGATGGATGAAAGGAAAAATTTTTAAACAAGTGCCATCTCTCTGCTTTATCTGTAGGAAAACTACCCCTTCTATTATATTTGTGAGCTATTCACCTGTATCTTCACTGGTCAGCTGGAAATCATGGGATTTCAGAAATCGAATCGTTGTAGAATAGAGATAGAAAAATCTCTGGCTACATTTTTCTAAATGGCTTAATTTGTATGTAAAAAGTAAAATCTGTAAGCAAAGACAGGAAAAATCTTTCTATTACTGTTTAATATGGTCTATGTTGGCAAAACCTTTCCTGATACAAAGATTTTCAGAACTGATACATTTACAAATATTGTTAAAGGAGTGCCAAAGAACACAGCAAAAAGTAAAAAATCTTTAGCTTTTTTTGTTGATGCTGTATGTGATGTACAAAATATTTTTAAAAACAAATTAAGCTGTAATTTAACATTTATCCATTTATCCTTTTGAGGACAATGTGTTTATTTCACAGTACAGGATCTATATGCAAATTTTATATTTCCTTGTTTCATCCAACAATCAAATTCAACATCTAAACACATTATCTGGTCTATAAAAAGAAATGTTAACCATTTAATGCAAGCCCTACTGATGACTGTCTCTGGCCCTCAGGAGGTCAAATAGCTTCCTTAGGATAATAGTGTTTACTATGAAGTAACAGTCAGGCATTAGGCCGCTATTGACTCAAAAGCTGAACTGCTACAGCTTGAAGTCCAGAGAGATGATCCTTCGTGAGAACACACTCACTGCCAACCTAGGAAGCCAGAAAGAAAAGGAGCCAGAGAGCACTCAGAAGGATTTTGTTTAGTAGTGCCTTTTTGTCAAGAGTGTCTTTTCTTCCTATTTCTTCCTACTTACAAAGCCAGTATTCTAGAATGGGTTATGTTGGAAGTGAAAATGAGTGTAAATCAGTTCCAAGCTATACACTTCCCAAGCCTTTTTGATGTTTTAGCCTATGCAGGGGGTAATGCCCAAATTATATTTCATTCAGCACAAGATGACAACATAGCAGTCTGCTTCTAAATGTTGCTTTATGATTTCGGATGACAACTGGTTCCTACTGGAAGCCATGATAAAGCTGCCCCTAATGTAGACTACAGTGTGAGAAATGAGACGACTCCTTGTCAGAGCTTTATACTTAAAGTGGAAATAGTATTTAATCAGGTTGGGATGGCCCACTCTGCTTGTGGATATTCAAATCAGAAATGTACAACTCATTCTGCAGCTCTAGGTATATATGCTGGATCCTCTGAATATTTATTTCCTCTTAGCAAACCAGTGAAACGCCACTAGGCATCTAATATTGATGGTCCCTCCTAAATGATAAAGTGCTGTATAGAAATGCATCCAAAACACCACAGTGCAATTACTATCATCCACTCTAGACATACGGGTTTGACACAGTGAAGTATGGTACATAAGCACCATGTGGCTCAAATTCTGAATTTTATTTGCCAGTCGGTTGAGCTACATGCTCGCTTCATTGAGCATGACAACCTAGTTTTAAGTGTCATTTAATTTTCATTTTGAAATATAATTACAAAGTGTTCACTGTAAGATATCACTCGTCTGCAAATGTGTCAAGATTAATTTGTGCTAGCTTATTCACAAGTGTCAATAGTTAATTACTGTGTCATCTCTGGATGGCTAAATGACATTCTAACTTCTGATTTTTTACAGTGTTCCTTTATGTTATTTTCCATTAGGGGCTGAGTCCATATTCCTACATGTGGGCAAATATTCAAGCATACAAAATACCAGACATCACAACTCATTAAAATCAACAGAGCATATATTGCTCTATATACTCCTATAAAATACATTTAACTGAAAAGATAATTCCAGTAATAATGTCAGATTCCTAAAAACTGCACATTAATTTAGATCTGTCTGATCTAAAGCATCAGGGACTACTCTATAGGATCATTGTTAGATTAATGTACTCTTATGAGACAAGAAAAAACATTTGGGAAAGTGATTTATTTTTAAAAGACATACATTTAAACTTTGCTATTTTTTCTTCATTCTCAATTCTAAGTCAATCAAGTCAAATACTTATAGGAACCATGTACTAATTTGTATTCAATGACTTACCTATGCTATAAATAGTGACCATGTGATATATCATCCAAACCAAGAAAACTTTCACAGGTAAAAGGAGGCAAGGTATTATTACTCTAGAAAACAGGCATTATATCAGGGCTATCTGGGGAAAACTGAAATGTATGGTCACCTCTTTGGACTTTAAACCTGAAGAAAATCATTGGACCAATGAGCTAAAAGATTCCCAAAGTTTTTCTGGAACAGAACCCCCTTTTTCTGGATGAGGAAAATAAGGCCCAGAGAAAAGTCACTTACTCATAGTGAAGCTACAGAGGGATTATATGTGATGTCTATATGAATAAGCATCCCCAAATCATTAATCAAATCCAAACCTGAAACAATGTATCATTTTAGTTATGCCCAGTTGCTATGATGCCTTTTTTGTACACATATTCCCTCAATATTCTTGAAGAGCCTAGATTTCCAGAAGGCTTTTTTTTTTCCGTCTTTTCTTATTTTTTATTTTTATTTTTTAGGAAAGCTTACAACAAATAAGCCAATCAATCTGACTACTCTCTGAGCCTGGCACATTCCACATCTCCAGTTCGTCAGCGCCTTTTGCAGGGCTCACCTGTTCTTGCTGTTGGCGAGCAAGGTCCATTTGCTGCCGTTGTTTCTCAATTTGTGAGGCTGCCAGTTTTTTCTGCTCATCATGCGCTGCCAGTAGCTGCTCCCGTAAACTGATCAGCTGGGTAATCATGGTGGAGAGCTGCCGTTCTTTTTCTGCCAGGCTCTCAGGTGTACCTAAAATGGAAGCAAGAAGAGATCTCACAAGCTTGAGAAATACCTGGACGAATAAGGGAAAGGAGGGCAGAATTTAGAAAGGGACTATCCTAAGACATTTAAAGATCTGGGACAATGACTGGAGGCCATTGAGGGTGCAGGAACACCAGAGAGTAATTACAGCAGTGGAATGAATGCTAGGGTTCCTCACTGTTCCTGCCAAGAGAGAGTATTGTCACTAGTAAAATTCTCACTCACTCTCCCCTCTTGCTCTAAAAAAGGCAGACTTACCCCATTTTCTCCTTTTTGCCCCCAATCTATCTGATCAAGCTAGGAAATCCACGATATTTAATATGAAAGATCAGAAACTATAGATTATATTAATATTCTATAATCACCTCTAAGCTCAGTGACTAACAGTATCTAAGACATAGTAGGTGCTTAATAAAAGTTACTTGAGGAAGTTTCTGATCCTTGCCCTCACAAAATTTTCTATTGTACAAAGATCTGTCACTGAAGTTTAGAAGTTAGGAGTCAATCTCTTGGCCATAGAGAGAATACTACACAGAGAATTAAAACCGCCTCAGGTGACAGAAGATTGAATGTGATTTTTTTTTTTCCTGAGAAAGGATCAAGCTAAAATTCCCAAGTTCATCGGTAAAGGCAACAGTGTTGCTTGGGGGGCTCTATCACCCCTTTGTCATTTGTCATTTTTCAAAGAGAAAAAAACACATTCAAGGTTGAAAAGGTTATGCATAAGGATATGCTGTTTAATGAATATGATGTCGCTGAACACTTATGGTATGCACTAATGGTGCTGAGCAGTCTTTTTATGGGCAAATTGCACAGCTCTCCTAAGTAAAGGGTACAGAATCTTTTGTGAATCTAAATTAGAGCATTTTACCGCAGCATAAGATAAGAATTTCAACCCACTGTATCTGAGCCACACAGATTTCATTATGAAGAAATGATCTGTGATTTGAAAGCTTTTCAGAAAAATGCCACCAGCTGTCAAAGGGGACAAAGATTGCCAATTTTTGTGTGTGCAGGAGAGACTTCCAACCTCCTTATGAAACCCCCTCATTCCTACTAAGAAAGCACCATCACGATCTGAGAAAATATTTTAATTATGAGTGGCCTTATTTTTAAAGTAGCCCAAAGGAGAAAGAGAAACTTCAGAGGATGCAGGCCAGCACTTGTTAGTATATAATTTCTGAAAGGTAGGACTGACGTCAACAGAGAAGCTACCACATTTAGGACCATCATGGGATTCTTAATGTCAACTCGGGTCCAAAAAAAAAAAAAAAAAGAAAAGCTGTTAGTATCTCTTATATCCTCAGATTTACTGAGCTCAACAATGGCCTAAAATCAAAATTAAAGGAAAAATAAAGTTGTTATAAAGTGTATTCCACTGATAAGGAAACAAATACTGTATCAAGGCTAGTGGCCAGCTACTCCTTCTAGATCCTGGAATTTATTAAAAGAAAATGGGTTTTTACTTCAGCAATGGGAATTTCATCTTGGTAAAAGGAAGAATTTATTGATCCAGAACTTCCAAAATACAAAAGTACGTTCCCAAAAAGAATCATAAGATCCATAAGATCTCTTGAAAAGGACAAAAAGTTCAACTAATGTATTTGTTAATACATACAGGAATGAGAAAATACAACACAAGAATGATATTTTTTAAATTTACATATTGAATAAATTTTTAATTCAATAAACATTTTCTGAATTGCAACTACATGTCAGGTACTATAACAAGAACTAAGGACAGTGTGGCAAGTAGAAGCAGACACAGTCCCTATTCTTAGGCATTTTGTAGTTCAAAATTTGACAAGACAGGCTGGGCATGGTGGCTCATGTCTGTAATCCTAGCACTTTGGGAGGCCGAGGCAGGTGGCTCGCCTTAAGTCAGGAGTTCATGACCAGCCTGACCAATATGGTGAAACCCCGTCTCCACTAAAAATACAAAAATTTGCTGGGCATAGTGGTGGGTACCTGTAGTCCCAGCTACTTGGCAGGCTGAGGCAGGAGAATCGCTTGAACCCGGGAAGCAGAGGTTGCAGTGAGCCGAGGCCATGCCACTGCACTCCAGCCTGGGTGTTGGAGCGAGACTCTATCTCAAAAAAAAAAAAAAAAAAATTGAAGAGACACCTTAATCATGTAATCAAACATGTAAATGTAAACTACAACTACATAGGAATTACAAATAAGACAAATGTTCTGTGGAAGTTTAACTAAATTTGGGTGCCCAAGTCAGGGAGAGTAATCTGAAAAAGCAACAAATTAATAGAAGGATAAATAGGAGTTAACTAGACAAAGAGTTGGAGCATGGTTTGAAGGAGCTTTCCAGAAAACGTGAAATTGCAATGACAAAGAAACTACAACTGAAGAAAGGGTTGCAAGAGGGTGGTTGGTGGTCAAGGAGCTTTTCCAAAAAAGAAAACACTATAGACAAAGGTCGTGTGTGTGTGTACACATATGTTGGGGATGGGGGGCCGTTTGGTGTGTTCCAGAAATTGAAAGAAGTTAGTGAAACTTGAGCAAGGAAAATAAACAGGAATAGAGCATTAGATTAGACTAGAGAGCTAGTAAGAGGGCATACCATTCAGCCCCTTATAGACCATGTGTGATGATCTACATATTTATTCTAAGAATGATTCCTAATCACTATTTTAAGAAATGAGTGATATGGTCATTTTGTTTGCAGTGTGGTGAATAGATTGCAAAGACATGAGATAAATGGGATGTATACATATTTTATTATTATATTTTGTGCAATATTCTAACATACATGTAATTGTATTGTAATACCTGTATATATGATATAAGTTAAGAGAAGGTTTATTGGATATAGTGATAGTTACTGTACTATAATTTTTTGTTAATAAAGAAGAGCTTACACAGGAAATTTTGGGCAAGGACCAATACAAGAGTTGGATCTAGTATTTAGATTCCCCAATAACTACTGGAAAATTTTCTCTTCTTCCATCTTAAGCAATCTTTCAACCATCTTCAACTTATTCCCCTTTCTCCTTTGCATAGGCACAGAGAGGCCAAATATAATACATAAATGACTTCTTAGCCTCTTCTGTTCACAGTGAAGCCAAAAGATTTATAAATGCATTAGTGCTTCCAGGGTTAATAGATATGTATAAGCATACCTGAATTTATGGAATAACACCATTTAGCTGAATCCAATTGTAAACAGTCAGTGCCATCTAAACTTTTTCTTTGGACTTAAAAGATACATGTTTAAGAAGAAAATGCAGAAAGCGATATTTTTAAAATGAGAATTTAAACACTCATATAAGGCTGTCACTATTTTTTCCTTAAACTTGAGGAGTACATACAGTCAACCCCCGCTATCTATAGGTTGCACATCCACTGATTCAACCAACCACAGACTCAGCCAACCTCGAACTGAAAATATTTTTAAAATAATAACAACACAATAAAAAATA
The DNA here is from genome assembly GCF_006542625.1 of Nomascus leucogenys. NCBI lineage: Eukaryota > Metazoa > Chordata > Mammalia > Primates > Hylobatidae > Nomascus > Nomascus leucogenys. Next base: position 77,135,849 of record NC_044395.1, read on the forward strand.
TCACAAATAAAACAACACAATATAACAACTATTCACACAGCATTTACATTTTATTAGGTGTTATAAGTAATCCAGAGATGATATGAAGTATGTGAAAGAATGTGCATGGGTTATATGCAAATACCAGGCCATCTTACATAAGGAACTTGAACATCCTCAGATTTTTTAACGTATATATTTTGAATAGTGGCATTAAAAATGAAGTTGGAGTGAAGCATGGTAGTGTAACAAGTCTGAAATTCCCCCTGTATTGGGGATCATATATATAGCCAAGTAGCCCTTGGGGCTCAAATTAGGGAAAAAACAATTTACACCATAAAATAGCTTATATTCAAAATGTGCAGATTAATTTGTGCGTGTGCGTGGTGGTGGGAGGGGGATGCATTTTTCTTTTCTGTACCCACTGTATTTGTTCGGGTATAATGGTTTGAAGCCAAGCATTTAACACCTATAATGCGGATTTTCCTGTTTTAATTAGCAGCATGTGTTTATGCCACTGTAATAAAAATAACATCAAGTCTAAATCACACTGACCATCCAACCTGTGAATACAAGTTTTTTTATCTTAAAAAAATTAAACATGAAACTTTGCCATGGCAAAGGAACTACAATTGTAGGAGTTGCTGAAAGAACAGATAATGATGAGACATAAAGGAGCAACCAAAATATAGTCAAGTTTTGTTAAGGATGGCAAAAGATCTTAGAATGCTCTTATGCATTAACTCCATATAGAAAATAGTATATTGGCCAGGGACAGAGGCTCGTGCCTGTAATCCCAACACTTTGAGAGGCCGAGGTGGGGAGATCGCTTGAAGCCCAGAGTTTGAGACCTACTTGGGCAACATAGTAAGAACCTGTCTCTCCAAAATTTTTTTGTAAAAAACAAGCTGAGCATAGTAGCACACACCTGTAGTCCCAGCTACACAGGAGGCTGAGGCAGGAGGATTACTCGAGCCCAGGAGTTCACGACTACAGTGAGCCATGATTGCGCCACTGCACTCCAGTCTGGGTGGAAGAGACTATCTCTCAAAAAGAAAGAAAAGAAAAATCATGTCCTAAATCATGTTTGGAGGTTTGAAAAAATCAACTTGGAAAAAAAGTAAACCAACTTCTGATCATCTGCCCAGGCCAGCAGAGGTCATCAGGAGCTACCTAACATCATCTGTTTCATGTCCTTCAAGCTATCTCTTAAAATAATTCTCTAAAAAGCACTGCCAGAAAATAGTCTTCTGCCTAGCTCCCACATAAAAACAGAGGTAGTTTCATAAACCACAAAAAGGGAACCAGCAAAAACACTTCTGTACACAGCTTCTCTACAAGTCAGCATGCCTTTTATCCAACATCACACACAGTGTGCGCCTGACACTCTCTACTATAAACTGTATCTATTCTCCAACTCCAAAGACAGTGCAGCAGGGCTTTTTTTTTTCTTTTTTTTTTGTTCCATGGGGTCTTCTTTATCCCCAAACCACATCTGTCTTGAGTTTCTCTCAGATTAGTCAGGTGGATCAGTGCTCCCCAGGGCCTGCTCCAGCTGAAGTATTTTAATTTGACTAAACACCTGATTTATTTTATCTCTCCGATGAGAAAGGCAGTTTGTCTTAATAGAGCCTGTCAGCCCACAGCCCCATTCACAGCAATTTACAGGCAGCCAGGGACGCTGGAAGAGAAGAGTGCCGTGATTCTGTATTTTATCCTCCTCCAGAAAGCACCTAAAAGCAGCTATTCACTGCTACTGCATGTGGCATTTTAGAACTGAATTAGCTTTTTATTCAAGCAACTACACTTGTTGTGAATAGCTTATCTGTAAAATTGCTACATTCACTACTGATTTTATTAACCTTTGGCTCTATCACAAAATGGTCTTCAGTTAGGAAAGACCTTTAAAATTGACACATTTTTTTTCTTAGGGGCCTTTATTCCAGTGACTTCAGATTTACTGAATTTGATCCACTGAATTCTTTACCAGTTGTACTTAAAATTTTGAGTCTCAATAGGAAGTCAATAGTGCGTAAATAAGGAAACACTTTTCAAAATATAAATATGATGACAATTTCCCCATCAAAGTTTTCAGATACCATCTTTAATTATAACAGTTTCAAAATCAGCCCTCTAGCCTTTTTTGGTCACAATCTGAAGAACTTGAAAAAAAAATAACTGAAATGTACTATTTTTTTTTAACTTTACAAACTATTACTACCTGTCCCCAGGCCCAAAGCCACAGAGAAGATTCAAAACAGACGAGAATTTAGGTAAAAGGAGATAAATAAGACAATTCTCTTATTGATATAGCATGAAAAATTAAAATAAAAAATTAAGTTTAAAATTTATTTAAAAGCCTTTTTTTACATCAGTTCACAAAAGTTAGCACAACAGTCTGCTAATGCTAATTTTGCCCTTATGAAATATATATAATCAAAATCAGTGGTGCTAGAAATAAGACTGGTCATTGGGAAGTCACTGAAGACCAGATCCGGATAAGGCAGGCAACTTGCAGAGCACTTTACTAAATGGAGATTTACCTCACCTCTTCCACAGTATTCCCATACCTAGAACTTTTACAATATAAAAATCTTAAACAGGTCATTCATTAAATAGATATTCTCTGAAAGGGAGTCACCACTATGTGATGACAACTAAGTTTTTCTAATGAGAAAATCTAGAAACAACACAGCAATGGAGAAAGAGAAAAAGAGTTAGGAGAGGAAAAGAGAGAAAATGAGTACGAGAACAGCTAAATTAAATTTTGCGCATTTCTCCACATCCTTTTTATCTCTAATAAAATGGGCTAGGCATGGTGGCTCACAATTGCAACCCTAGCAATTTGGGAGGCTAAGGTGGCAGCATCTCTTGAGACCAGGAGGTTGATGCTGCAGTGAGCTATGATTGCATCACTGCACTCCAGTCTGGGCGACAGGGTGAGAGCCTGTCTTTAAAAAAAAATAAAAATAAATGAAGGGCAATGGTGTTAAAATACCAAGCCAAATAAAATTAATAGTCAACAAATGGCATTCTCTAGAAACATGTCCCAGGGAATTTAAAATGAGATTTAAACCTAGACATTCTCCTGTATTAGATCAATGCACACATTAATAAACTTAATCGGACTTAACAATGAAATTATAAGAAACCTGGGTAACTAACAAATGTCTTTGTTTAGAGTAGTGGGTAGGGGTGGCACTGACACTGGAGTGGAGTTCTGATGAAGATACACTTTTTCACATAAATCCTAGAAAGATTAAAGCACTTAACAGTAATTCCAAAGCAACATCAATCAAGGAACTCAGCCAACAATCCAGAAAGATTGTAAATTAAGTTGAAAACAAAAGCTCTTAAGAATCAATTCCCTGGTCAGTTCTAATTTTTTTAATGGATATCGTTTTAGAAGAAAGCCAAAATAACAATGCTAGTCATAAAAGAAAGCTGCATTGCTCTTTTCTACCCACAGATAACCTGGGAAAACTGCTGCATCTTTACACTGCAGCCTCCTCATACATCTGACGGACTGTGATGTCTCCACTTCACAAGCTCAGTCCATCATTTAGCATTGGCCTTTTTGGATATAGCCTTCCTTTAAATGTCACAAAACATAGCAGCAAAAAGTCAACAAAAAATAAACAGGGTAAGCTGGAGAGACTAACAATCTATCAGAAGGTCCCCTGATAAAAGTTACTTTGTGGTGACTGCCTGAGAAAGGAACCCCTGTCCCAGCATACTAGCAGCTAATTTGAGTTCTGAATCCAATAGCAGTTTTAAAAGCTTTCCACACTAAAGGGCCCCAGTGCATCATAAAGATAAAGGATTTCAGTACAAAACCACCACAAAGACCTCTATTATCTTATCAGTCTTTGGTTACAACAGCTGAACCAATATGACTAAATTCTGAATGACTTTTTTCAAAACAGCAGAATACTGGAATTTCTTTGTTTTCTCATCAGTCAGCTATTGTCATTGCTCCCATATGCTACTGTCCATTCCTCAGTAAATAAAAAGTTTAATAAATGCAGCAATTGTGCTCCTAGGAATCACTTAGGGACCACTTCACAGGAAGTGTGCCTCATGAGTTGAGGTATAGGCTGTTTGTTACTGTTGTTGTTGTTTTCTTTTTCACTGAATGTATGAGAATTTCCTTCTTGATATTCACATTTAAAATGTCATTAGAATCTACAGTGTACAAACAAGGCAAAAATACCCAGGTATTTCCTAAATTAAGATCAAACTCTCCTATACCAGGCACACTCAAGTCTCCTACTTCCCCTCTTCCTGGCTGCAAAAGGAAGTCTATTCCTGGATCAACTGAGGTCTATTCATGTCGCAAATCCTAACAGAGCAAGAACAATCCATGGAATCCTGCCATCTAGGCTCCCAACCTCACAGCTGGGCTTTTAGCCCATTGTGCTTTATAAGCCCATCCTTTTTGGATCTGGAAACGAAGGTATTCTGAAACATCTCTCCTTCAATATAAGACAGACTGTCTTTACGTTACTGTTCTCTGTGGGTGACTGCCAATCACTGGCTACATCTCCATAACCTACACATAAAAATAGTAATTTCTGGCCTTTCAGAAACATGAAATTCTTTTGTCCTTTAAAGGGAAAAAACAATTAAATCATTTGTGTCACTATCACCACCAAGTATTGCAGAATTGGCTCTTTCTCTAGAAGCTCCATGAGCGTTAGGAGAGGAAGGGAAGGAGTAAGAAAAACAGACTTTATTAACAAGGCATTTTCTTAAAAATTCTTGTTATCTTAATCCTCATCTGAAAAGTTACCTTGTTATTTTCATTTCACAGATGAAAAACTAAGCTATTGGGAGAGAAAGTAATTTGACCAAGTCATAGAGCATTTAATTGAATTTGAATTCACATCTTCTGATTTTTAATCCAAGCAAGTCTAGAGTCTAAGAAAGAGGTATCTTCCCTCATCTCACACTTAGAATACATAGTTAGGGAATTTCTAAAAGTTAGGAGCAATGTTCTGAGGTACCAAGAATCCTAATGCTATTTACAGCTAAGAGATATACAACTAAAAGGAATGAAGAAATATACAACTTCTCAGTTAAGGCTTTGTTTACAAAATAAGGCAAAAAACTTGGCTAGCAATCAGACAACCAAAGAGGTCAATAAATTGAACTTTGACATCTTGTGGATGTGAAAACAGATCTTGACATTAAGTGACATGTCTGAATTACTCTGGAAATTAGCAGCAAGCCTGGCAGACCAGATTCTCTGTATGCTTATTCCCCAACCCTTCTCTTCCCAAATAGCATATGGCTTCCTGGTTTCAGGCCCAAATACAGTGATTATGCAGACTCCGACATTCTCTGGCATTCTCCAGCATTCTCCAGCATTCCAGATACAATATTTACAACACCCATGAAAGTATGAGAAATACACTCAAATATTTGCATGAGTCCAGTGTGCTGCTGCCCCGGGTGCAGTGTATCTGTAGGCTGAGGCTGTCAGGTTCTAGCCAAGAGAAAGGTATGTGGAGAAGTCTAGGAAGTGAGTCTAGCATGATTTGAGAAACCTCTCAGACACAACTAAGGCTTGGGACAGTTGCCCATACAAACACACCACATACTGTGCCCACTTCTAGGGTGTATTTACAATTTGCCTAGAGGAAATCAAGGGAATCTCTGCTCTAGCCCACTATGCCCCTTCATACAATAATAATAGCTTAAACTTATAATACAATTGCTTTGCACTGGGAAAAGCTTTATATATTAAGTCATCTATTCCTCACAACAGTCCTATGAAGTAGGTCATATTGTTACCCCCACTTTAAAGACAAGGAAACTGAAGCATGCAAAGTTAAATCAGCTTGCCCAAATCCTTAGCTATTAAATCATATATCTGAGATTCAAAATCAGCAAGTCTGGCAACAGATTCTGTCCTCTTAACCACTATGATAAATGGAGAATGGAACTCCTGAATGTCCTACCTTCTCAAAATTACTTTACCCAACAGACAACGTACCTGAGATTTTCCTTATAATCTATTTTTAAGGATGTTTTGTTTTGTTGGAATATAATATTTCCTAAATATAATGTTTACTAAAGTGAAAGCCCTTATCTAGGGAAGTATCCATGACACTCTATTTTCTTTAAAATATCCCAGCAACTAGTACAATGTCCTGTGACCTTTCAGTCCAAGTCACAAATATCCAACACAGCTTGTAGTCATCTAATTTACTCTCCTCTTCCATACTCACTGTCATACTCTTTTTTTTTTCTTACTCTGATCTTGTTCCCTCCAAGTTCACTGGTACTCAGACTTCTACCTTGATTCCTAATTTTCATTCCACTAGACCTCTGGACCTGGACTCTCAAATGGTAGAAATTTGGCTTCCCCAACAGACTGATTTGACTGGTCCTCTGTCTTCTTCTTCTTTTTTTTTTTTTTTTTTTTGAGATGGAGTCTCACTCTGTTGCCCAGGCTAGAGTGCAGTGGTGTGATCTCGGCTCACCACAGCCTCCACCTCCCAGGTTCAAGTGATTCTCCTGCCTCAGCCTCCCAAGTAGCTGGGACTACAGGTGCCTGCCACCACACCTGGTTAATTTTTGTATATTTAGTAGAGATGGGGTTTCACCATGTTTCACAGGCTGGTCTTGAGCTCCTGACCTCAGGTGATCAGCCCACCTTGGCCTCCCAAAGTGGTGGGATTACAGGCGGGAGCCACCAAGCCCAACCTCCTCTGGCTTTTTAGTGCCCCATTTTGGCTCCTCTATGAATTCCCTATTCCAAGTCTGTCATGAAACACATCCCTGCCCCAAAATCATTTGATCAGCAAACTAGATAGTCCAGTTCAGTCATGTTTTTTCTGTGTTGTCTGTAGCTATCAGGACATCCCAGTGAGTGTGGCTGTTGCAACTACTGAGACTTTAATGAAAACAGGTGCTTAAAAAAACCTTCAATTCCAATGAAACTGACCGACAAGGGAGAGATTATGTTTTTATATAATCATAGATAGTTCACAGTTTCCTGAATTATAGTGCTGAGTATATATGATCAGGCAACAGGCAAGTAACACAGATCCCACCTATCACAAACTCATATTGTGAGTCTATAGAGGGAAAATGGAAATGGAAATTTCATATTGATTCCAAAAATTGCTGTTTCTTTTATTGTTCTTTTATAGTTAAATATAGCTGGATAAATAGCATGTTCTTTTCATTCACAGTGTTGACCTTAATAATGATTCCTGGGTAAAATAGGTGCTGCCAAATATATCTCATCAGTGTATTATGAAAATAAAACTTCTTTCAAGGTTATCTAATGTTTCCTATGTAGCATTCACAATATTCAGGGCACAGAAAATAATGGAATGTCAAAGAGAAGAAAAGACAATTAAAGACTGGGTCCAGAAATGACCAAGAGTCTCCTGTCACAGGATTATTTTGAACATGCTAAAGTAGAACATGAATAAAATTCTAAAAAGAAATGTATAAGCCTCTACTTATAAAAATTAAAAGTTAACATACATTTGTTCAACCTATAAAAAAAAATTAGTCACAAATAGGATGTCCTATTCTCACACTAGGACATTCGTTACAAATTCATAGAAAAGCTTAATTCAAGATTTCTTGTTGTTGTTGTTGTTTTGAGATGGAGTTTTGCACTTCTTGCCCAAGCTGGAGTGCAGTGGCTTGATCTTGGCTCACTGCAGCCTCCACCTCCCCAGCTCAAGCAATTCTCCTGCATCAGCCTCCCGAGTAGCTGGGATTACAGGCACCTGCCTCCACGCCCCCAGCTAATTTTTTTTTTTTTTTTTTGTATTTTTAGTAGAGATGGGGTTTCACCATGTTGGCCAGGCTGGTCTCAAACTCCTGGCCTCAGGTGATCCACCCACCTTGGCCTCCCAAAGGGCCAGCCAATTCAAGATTTTTAAAGATTTAAAATCACTTTATGCAATAATTGTAGATTACAAATTGAGTTTAAGAAGAAGCTTATAAAACTCACTTTCTAATGTAACTTTAAAATGCTCATGGTTTTTCAACTTTCAGATCAATAAAAATAAGAGTTTTTAAATTTTTTAGCTTGAAAGCAAAAACTGGATATGTAATCCTGAGACAAGAAGGAAAAAATACGTTAAAATATGAGCCTCATAAGGAATATAATACCACAATTGGTAGTACTTAAAAACAAACTCAGCAGTGGTGGACATCATTTTTTGAAGAGGCAAACATCTGAAAAGGCAATGAGATCATCGCAAAACTTGAATTTAAAGGTAATACTTTAAAAGATCATTGCTTGTAAAAAAACTATTATAGCATCAATGGTCCTAGAAGGATTGTAGAGGCAGCAAACACAGATCTCAAGGATATTTTCCCTACTACACTCTCTTTGCTCCCTACCCAAGTTCAAAGCCTTTGCTGTGAATTAGGTAAGAATCTACTCTAGTGCTACTCATAATTCTACAGAGAAAACTGGTGGAGAGGAAGAACAAATGATAGGCCACAACATATACTTCCTACGTGTCAGCTCCTTAAGGGGAGGATCTGTGTCACATGCATCTCTGTGACAAGGCACAAACATGACTACAGTGTCTACTATTGATTTTGTGCTCAGTAAATTTGAAAGGAACTAATAACCAACTCTAAATAATTAGTTCTCAGAATAGTTGGTGATAGGCAGCCAAAGAAATTAACAAACCAGAAAGAATTGCTTTGAACTACAGGAGTACCTGAGCCATATTGAGTTAATTCTAGTTTGGTAACCATTGTAACTAACTGAACTCACCAGCCATACCCACTGTTGCACAAGTGGTAGAAAATCAAATCTAAGAGAAGACAAGAGATAAAGAATTTGAACTAAAGAAACATTCAATAAACACTTTTTTTTTTGCAAAAATGATCGTCCAAATACTTTCTATGTGCTAGGATTAGCATTTTGCATTTTTTCTCTACTGCAACAAACTTGGGAAAATGATGCTGAGAAAGGTTAAAAATATGTCCAAGATCACACAGCTTGTTAGCTTGTAATCAATAGAGCCATGATTCCTAAGCCAGTTGGTCTGAATACCCAACCCCAGCCTCTTTTCAGTAAACTATAAATGTTTTTGGAAAAAAGAGAAATAAAAAAAAGTTAACTAGTTTAAGATAATGACTTCACATAGCCTTCAAGACTTCTTCGTGCATTTTAAAACATTAAAATACGTTGTTGGGAGATACAGTGATATTAAAAGGCACACTAATTTATATTTAGGATAATTACAATTTAATGTTATTTAAGGTCTGTGAACAGTAAAAGAAGTCTGATGGCTCAGGGAACTAAGTCTCCATCAACAGATTTGAAAATTCTCTATTCAGAAAATATTACATCTAGAAATTCAATTTTTAATTGTATGAAAAATTCAAACAGTTCTAGTAACACAAACTATAATTTAGAAGGCAGAATCAACTAGAGGACCAAATAAATTATACAAGCTAATTTTGCAGGAAAAATTTCACAAGAATTTATATTATTATATTAACTCTTTCTAACATCGCCTTCTTCCAATAAAATTAAATTATATGTCAATACGCTGGTATCAGAAAACAGCTTCTAATTCTTAATTGCCCAAAGAAATAACTGCCCACAGAGTCACAGATGATTGATAAATTAATTCACCTTCCATAATGCCACCAAAGCTTTTGTAGGAGAATGTTTTCAGAAGTTATACTTTAGATGAAAAAAAGCCATTTTTTAGTTGAATTTCAAATGTTGGAAGAATGACCCTGTGTCACTATTAGTTGGTCCAAATATCAGGTTTCTCAGTTTTTAAATCTGCCTCCTACTCAGTCTTCTTATTCTGTATTTTGTACACCCTTACTAGCCAAGAAAATTTTGGCTAGCTGACTCACTTTCTACAGTTTAAGAAATTTATAGGCACATTGAATACATTTTTACAAGCTATCAGCAACCCCATTTGAGAATCCTGTTCTACTTCTCAAAAACAGTTTTAATTAAATGGATATTTGTAGCTAGTTTCTTTTAGACTTAAAGGTTTAAAACAGAGTTGAAAGTGTTTAAAGTGCTCATTGACTTTATAAAAACGATGCATTCTTTCCATCATACTGACACATCTATAGAATATCTCTTAGTCTCTTTCTAAAATGTTAATAGGATCCTGTCTAAATGTTTAAAGTGTTATGATTCCAAAAGTACTCAATTATCATGCACTGATGAAAAAATTGTTATGTTCTTTGACAAAGAAAATCTACTTGATCACCTTTTCAGCAACAATAATATATAAAATCTTCTAAATTACTTGATTACATCATTTTTATATCAGTTTCTTTACTATTAGCTGGTTCTCCAAACCTAAAACAGTTCCAGACATATAGTAGGTCTTAAAAAAAATACAGGCTGGGCGCGATGGCTCCTGTCTGTAATCCCAGCACTTTGGAAGGCCGAGGTGGGTGGATCACCTGAGATCAGGAGTTTGAGACCAGCCTGGCCAACATGCTGAAACCCTGTCTCTACTAAAAATATATATAACTAGCCAGGCATGGTGGGCACCTGTAATCCCAGCTACTAGGGAGGCTGAGGCAGGAGAATTTCTTGAACCCAGGAGACGGAGGTTGCAGTGAGCTGACACGGTGCTATGCACTCCAGCCTCAGTGACAGAGTGAGACTCTGTCTCAAAAAAAAAAAACTCTCTTTAAGGATTCCATCATGTGAAGTCATTCATAAAATACATCATCCAACCTACGACATTTTAAATGAAAGGAGGTGCTGTTAATTATTATGTCAAGAACACAGGTATAGAAACCAGGACAATACCAGGTAAGCCAGCATATATGAATACCCAATCATAACTTATTCTCATTTAATGTCAGTTTCTGACAAGGTAATATTACATAAATAGAACCCTATAGTTGACTTTTAAATGTCATAAAAATTTCCTGGAATAAATTTATGTAGCTGGCAAGCTGAAATATGAATGGCACTATTCTTTAGAATAATTAGGCTCAATTCATCACTATTTAAAATATGTAGAAACTCATAATAAACAAATATATAAATGTACATATTATATAAATATCTATATATAGATAGATGTAACTCATTAAAGTAAACCTAACAATGTATAGGTTCTAATAATCTTGGTTTCATAAAGTTTGTTCAAATGCTCCTTATTTGCAAAGTATTTTTAAGAGAGATTTTTAATTTAAAATTCATAGACATATTAAATTTTTCATGAAAAGTGACTCCCAATTAAGGATATATTAAGATCATTCTGATTTTTCCCATTTTAGAAGTGACAAACTTATACTTTCTCCACTAATTAACTAAATAGAAAAATGCCCATGTAAAAAATGAGAGTATTAAAATATCTAAATTATATAGCACTATTATGAATTTTAATTTTGATATTAAGCATATGTTCAACTCATATGATGAAAATACACACAAAGAAAACATAAATCAATGAAAAATTTTCATTTGCTTCTGAAGATTCTAAGGCCATGTTATTAATGTATACATAGTGAAGATGTAATGAATTTTATTGTAAAGGAAGACTAGTAGAATGTCCTGTGTAGCGTAAAAATCTTAAAGCAAAAACTTTCCCACGTTATTTTAAGCAGAAAATTCAACCAAATTTCTGAAAATCTAGATAAGACTTCCAATTCAACAAAAGCCATGGAACAAATGGCCGCTGAATAAATTCCATGAAAAAAAAAGTATTTTTCCCCATTCAACAAGATAGTATTAGAAAATCTACAGCCTACAATTATTCAAGAGATTTTATAATTAAGTTCCTAGAAAATTAATAGCAATGTGGTTTAACCAATTTCTCACTAACATTAAAAAATAATTCCCCAATCATATGAGCAGGAACACAAAAGACAACCACCTATCTCTCCAGAACTGAACTACACTTGAGTTCTATAATTTTCAAGCTTATACCTAGTCAGTTCTAACTAGAAGTTTCCAAGAATGGCTTTTAAAAAAAGAAGGAATTGGAAGGCTATAAATAAAATATAATTACTAACCTAACCCAGAAATAAATGTATTTAATATAGTTAATTACTAAACACTACTTGTAAATTTAAAACCAATGAATCTAAACCAGATGAAGATAAAAAGGCACTGTGAAAACAAGCAAATACGAAAATACATAGAAAATCTATGACATGACTGGGAAAAAAAAGATTCTGCCATTCGTGGATGTTTCAGGCATTGCTTTATAAGAATCTCTGAGTAAAGTTGTAACTGTTAGTAAATAGTAATAAAAGCCACAGAAGAGGTAGTACATTCAGGGTTTCAAAGAAAGGAGAAAAATCTGAAATACTAAAGTGAGCATCAGTTAGGAATTCTGAGGACCACAAAAATCCAAAGGCAAGTGATTAAATCACTACAACCCAATGTAACTGAATATAGGTTTGGTGTCTTTCAGGTTTCTTTTCTTTGGAACCAAATTCAGTTAAACAATAACTGTTACCATTTTTATAAAAATTTAGCTTTCTGACATTCTTCTTTAAGCAAAGAGTGAATTAACAAACTCAAGGCAGGGAAAAAAAGAGGAGAAAAAGTAACTCAAGCATTACAGCAGTCTTCTACATGGCAAGGAGATGAATGAAACAAACAAGACTCTCCCAAGAAGATTCATATTGCAAGTAAGAGTTTTTGGCCAATATATTTCTTGTAGGTAATATACTTTGAATTCAGACAAAACACTTTCAAGGTTTAATTATCAACACAACAAACCAAAGACAAGAGTTCCCCAAACATCAGACATGGTTATATCAAACATAAACGCTTAAATCCATTCATGAGCTAAACATAAATTTAAAACCAATGAATCTAAACCAGATGAAGATAAAAAGGCACTGTGAAAACAAGCAAATACGAAAATACATAGAAAATCTATGACATGACTGGGAAAAAAAAGCTACTGTTGGAGTTATCTGTGCAACTAAGAGCACAGGTAATCAAGGATTGCCTACATACACACTTTTGTTCCCTCCATTGGTTCAAATTAATTGAGCAATCAAGAGCAGCTTAGAACACTTAGAGTCAAGAAGAATTCTCTTTGTCAACCCAAATAATTATAAGGCAGAGATCATCAGCAATAGTGAGGTGACACTATTGTTACTATCATTCACATTATTATCATTATAAAGTAAAAAACCATGGTAGAAATTCTACTGGCGTTGCAACTCTACCAGATAAAAATACAAAGTAAGTAATTTTCAGTATGAAGCTTCTCATCTTAACCTATTTTCTCTGAATTAGTAAAGTGAAAAAAAAAATATCAAAAAATGGACTTAGCCTAAAACCTTATATCAAAAAGTTTATGTGAGGCAATGCATATGTTAATTAACTAGATTTAGTCAATCCACAATGTATGCATACTTCAAAACATCATATTGTACACAAGAGATACATACAATTTTATTGTCAATTAAAAAAAAACCACCACTTTTTAAGTAGCTGTTACCACCACCACCAATTTACATATGATGAAACATACAAAGAGAATACATGACTGACCCAAAATTTAAACTCTAACTTCAAACCTATTTCCCTTTCCACTTCAAAACATCCAATTCTTCTAGGCTAATATCTGAGAATAAATTTTCATATCTCCAAATTTCATGGTTCTCATTAGTACTAAAGCAACAGTGTGCTTGTTTTCCCAACCTAGAGTCCCAGATTGATCCTATAAACTGAAGAACTGGAGACCTGGAGGAAGGAAGAGGACATGTGGGGGTGTGGTGTGTGTAGTATGCCTGGTATGTGTGTATCTATACAGTTCCAAAAGTGTTTTCCAATTTGAACTTCAACAATTGTTACAAAGGCCACTGCATAGCCAAGCTTTTTAGCAGGGAAGAGAAACATTAAGAGAGAAAAAGAAAGAAAGAAAAAAAAACAACTTTACTTTCCCCAATCAGCCCAGCTTATTTGTTCTCTACTATATTTCTGACCCCTGGTTCAACCATGATTAATCTATATCTGGAGGTGATTTTTTAAAAAATCTATCTTATCTATTAAAAACTAAATTGAATTGTCTTTTTAAGAGTATACTTATTCAAACAATTATACACTCAGAAAATCAATGTTGTAAAGAGTCAGAGATCATTCAACCCCCAAGTGTGACAAATAAGAAAGCTGAAAGCCAGAGGGGAAAGTGACATGCCTGATGTCAGATAGCTAATTAGCTAGTGGCAGAGTAAGGACTAGAACCTAGAAGTCCTAATTCTCAGTTCAGAACTCCTTCTGCTATAACACGCTTCCTCTTTAAAAAAAAAAATCAAGGGAAATAATGCACTTTAAATCTCTCTTGGTAGGTAGTTGATTTTAGTTATCATTTTCCTCAGTTCACTTAAGAAGCAACATTGGTTCTTTACTTAATTCAGCACTTTAATTTCCCATGTCTAACATGTAATCTAACAATGAAATGCTCATCTAATAACAGAAGCAATTTATAGGAAAGTATTTTGTGAAACACAACTTGTCTAATGATACTAAGAATTCCACGATAGAACCAGCATATGAGTTTTCATATGTGCTAGTTAAGGGAGGTTAACCATAGTTTAAATGATATTTTTTTCAGAAATAGCAAATCGGGATCTTCTATAGGGAAAACAGTTACATATGGATATTGAAAGACTTCATTGCCCATCACTGATCAAATTTAACCACTGACATATGGGCCACAAGAATCCTTGCATTTCATTTGCCCATGTATTTGAAAACTTGAGTGCTCAAGGGGCTCCCCAGATCCTAATTTGCTTTTAATAAGAGTAAGAGCTTGTGTAAAATATGGTAGTCTAAGTTCTTTGGAAACAAGGTATCAAAATAACAAGAAATTATAATTTTAAAAAATCAATGGCATACTGGGAGTGTAGAAAAATAGAAATGCAGAGTTATGAAGATTTAACAGCCAAAACGAGGCCAGATAAATCACATTAAGTATATAGTTATTAAGCATTTGTTGGTATATAGAAAATGACAGAGGAGTAGAAAAAAATTAAACTCAAAAAATAGTACTATGCTCATCTTATAATTTATAAGTTGTTTAATAAGAGCTATTAAAGTACATAAAATATTTCATTAACTATGAAGTTACAGAGTGGAAGGTTTCTGGAATGTAAGTCAGAAGATCTGGGTTCCAGTTTCAATTTTGCCACCTTGTACAAGTAATTCTCTGGGCTTCCATTTACCTGCCTGTAATATGAGAGGTTGAACTAGATAACCTATAAGGATACTTCTAGTTTGGGTTACAATGCTAGAAATATTCCTTTAGTGTGGGCTCTCTGCAATATTAAAAATGTATAGAAGTAATTCAATTTTTACTATGCCTGTAAAGATCATTAATATTTTGGTAGCATTAGAAAAAAAACACGTTACTGAGACTGGCAAATGTATGTATGTTGCATATATACACACATACATACATTTATTAAGTTAATATTATGTGTTAATGTACAACTAGCATTAACTTTTCAGATACAATATTTTTGTTAATTTTAAGAGTATTCTGCATTATAAAGGTCAATTTCTTTTACATTATAACTAATGTCAGTTTGGCCAACAAACTCACCAATTCACAAAATACATTTTTATCTCTTTATATTTACAAAAGACCTCTGTTGGAATAAAAACAGAATATAGAAGGTGAACTTACATCATTCTGTAAATGAGGAAATATAACTTTTAATTCTTTGATTTGTTACAGTTTCATATGTAAATTTAGTGAGTTTTGTTTGCATATTTTAATAATAATCAGACTGAGGAAGAAGTATGGTGAAGGGTTTAAGAGCATGGGTTCTGGAGTCAGATTCCCCAGTTTAAAATCTTCGCTATGCCACTTCCTAGAGCAGTAACTTTGGTCTCGTTTTATCTTGTGTAAAATTGGAATAGTGATAGAGTGTTGTATAGATCAAGTGAGTTAACGCAAGTTAATACATGTGAAGCACTTAGAACAGTTGCCTTCACATAGTGAGCACTCAATAAATACTTGCCATTATGATTATACAATGTCTATATTAAAATCTATTTTAGAGTCTTAAGAATGAAGAACAAAAGTTGCATAATATAGAAATATTATGATGTATTTTATCCTGTTTAATAAATTTCCATAATCACAGACACTTTCATTGACTAGAAAATGTCACTTTATCCCAACCTCTGGAAAGTTGGAAATTCAGGCATGATAGATATGATCATGTCACTCTCCGAGTTTAAACTCTTCAAAGGCTCTCCACCAATAAAGTCCAGACTTTCCAACATGATATACATAGCACTTCATAATTTTGCCCTTACTTGCCCATCTCGCCTCATCTAACCTTCGACATCCAAATTTAGCACACACTGACCCCAACTACAAATGCACATACACATATACCACTATTTTCACTGAAAACATAAAAATCCCCAGAAAAGTAATTTCTCTCTCATGCTGCTGTGTCTTACTCACTCTATTCACACTGCCCAAAACACTCTTCTACCCATCTTTCCAATTGTTAGTACTATTTTAAAAGTGAGAAATTAAGAAGAAACCAAATGCTTATCAATAGAAGAATGTATAAAAAAAAGTATTATTTATTGATAGCTAGGAATATTATACAGACAGCCCTCAAACTGATGAAAAGAACAAATTCGGCCGGGCGTGGTGGCTCATGCCTGTAATCCTAGCACTTTGGGAAGCCGAGGCGGGCGGATCACGAGGTCAGGGGATCGAGACTATCCTGGCTAACATGGTGAAATCCCGCCAAAATACAAAAAAATTAGACGGGCGAGGTGGTGGGCGCCTGTAGTCCCAGCTACTCGGGAGGCTGAGGCAGGAGAATAGCCTGAACCTGGGAGGCGGAGCTTGCAGTGAGCCAAGATCACGCCACTGCACCCAGCTTGGGGGACACAGCGAGACTCCATCTCAAAAAAAAAAAAAAAAGAAAAGAACAAATTCATTTATTTAACAAATATTTATTAAGGACATTTTATGTGCTGTTCTAGATTCTACAGGTTAGTGAACAAAATAAACAAAAATTTTATCCCCAAGAATGAGGTATAGTTTGTCCTAAGTGTTTTTTGAAAAAAAAGAAAGTTGAATAACACATTTGTATTTTTAAAAATATAATTTTTTAAAACTAAAATATGCATAGGAATGTGTTGCATAAACAACAGAGTATCAACAGTGATTGTCTGTGGGCTGTGCAATAAGGCCAGCAGAGACAAAGGAAGGAGAAAATTTTATTTATTCTTTATATACTTCTATATTGATATTGTATAATAGTCTACATTAATAGACACTAATTTACAATTTTTGAAATTATTAAGGAGAAAATATTTCTTGCTCAAGGCTAACTAATTAAGTTATTTCTTCCCAACATAAAAGGATTATTTCTACTAAAGGTCACTTAAAGAAAGTTAAGGAGATATAATTTGAAGAAGATATTTAAAGAAATTAATTTCCTTCTATTTGATGTTTTGAATAATTGTGTAGACTTTTTAAAAATAAATAAACATTTAATTCTATCGGAAGAGAGTGCCTATTTCCTTCATCAGTATTACATACACATCTGTCATTTGAATTTCATACCTTCAACTCTCATGTATTCCAAAAAGCATTTTGGACACTATCAGGGTATGAATATAATATAGTCATACACCTAAATTGTATGCATAAAACTATTTTTCTAATAATACTATAATCTTTTCTGTCTTTTTCACTGTGTTTATATTTTCTCTAATGGTGCAAAAGCGATGGTGAGTGAAATTGCTGGTGCTTTTGCACAAATTAAGGCAGTGGCACTCAACTGTACTAGTCTTTGAAATCAGAGTTGACTGCCTTCTTAAAAAACAGAACAGCATTTTTACTTGAAAAAATGACTGACAGACAAACAGCGGTTATTTAGATTTGAATTTTTAACAGATATTTTCCCAAAAATGAAACAAAGTGAGCTTTCCACTTGAAGGAAAACAACTAACTGTATTTGTTTGTCAGTGATAGAATCTGAGTTTTCAAATTAGCAAATATGGTATTAATGGATGTGATGTTTTTACATTGCATCATGAAATATGTCGACATTTTTTTTTTTTTTTTTTTTTTTTTTTTGAGACGGAGTCTCACTCTGTCGCCCAGGCTGGAGTGCAGTGGCGCAATCTCGGCTCACTGCAAGCTCCGCCTCCCGGGTTCACGCCATTCTCCTGCCTCAGCCTCTCCGAGTAGCTGGGACTACAGGCGCCCGCCACCACGCCCGGCTAATTTTTTTTGTATTTTTTAGTAGAGACGGGGTTTCATCGTGGTCTCGATCTCCTGACCTCGTGAGAAATATGTCAACATTTGAAAGTTCTATATAACTCAGAGATCTAACATCTTCCAAATGACCAATATAAAATCTTACAAAATCATGCAATGGTAAAAGATCCATTCAAATTGTAAGTCAGATCAATGGATTTTAATATCATATAATAAAATATGAAGATGCATTATATTTCAGATTCCACATCATCATTCTACTTGTAAATTTTGATGTAGTATTGAAGAATATCCACAAATATCTCAAAAAGCTATTAAAATATTTCATTTTCTAAATACATATATGTGTGGGCTTCATACACTTCAACCAAAACAACATATTGCAACAGACTGAATGAAGAAGCAAACATGGGAATTCATCTCCTCTTAAGCCTGAGATATAAAAAATTTATGAAATTGTAACACAATGCCACTCTTCTCACAAAATTATTTTTGTAAAAGTATGTTGTTTTGGCAATAAGTTTATTGTTATTTTAAACAAATTCGTATTTTAAATTTTTTCTCAGTTTTAATTTCTAATACTAGAATATAAGTGGACAAAAGCTATAAAAATGAAAGCTTTTTGGGGGTCTTCATTAGCTTTTAAGACTATTAAAAACAACCTAAAGGTATGACAACTGCTGTGTATTATGTAAGTGATTCTGGGTTACTAGTCTGACTAAGCTCTATGCAAATTGAGTTAACTGGTTCCCCAATTCTAAGACATACTGGACACTCAAATATGTGTTAAATGTAAATGATCCTCAAAAATATTTCTGGGCCCGGCAGGGTGGCTCACACCTGTAATCTCAGCACTTTGGGAGGCCGAATTGGGAGGATCACTTGAGCGCAGGAGTTGAAGACTAGCCTGGATAACATGGCAAAACCCCATCTCTACTAAAATACACAAATTAGCTGGGTGTGGTGGTGAGTGCCTGTCCCCAGCTACTCAGGAGGCCAAGACACAAGAATCGTTTCAGCCTGGAAGGCGGAGATGGTAGTGAACTAAGCTCGTACCACTGCACTCTAACCTGGGTGACAGTGTGAGACTCTGTCTCAAAAAAGGAAAAAATTAAATATACATATATTTTTTTCTGGAAAAAATAAATACATTTTTGAATAAATGAAAAATGTGAGTTTTAAATCAGAACCGAGTTGGAAAACTAGCTCCAATACTTACTAGGCTTTTCAGTTTGGGACAAATTATTATTGCTTTTTCTGAGCCTTAGTTTCTCCATATATAAAAATAAGATTTATAGTATCTATTCAACAGAATTGCTATTAAATGTGTTTTCAATATTGTTAATAAGACAGTATGTGGAGAAAGTGAACATCCCACATACACTACTGGTCGGAATGTAAAATGGTATAGCTGCTTTGGAATCAGTATATCAGTTCCTCCAAAGGTTAAACAGAGTTACTAGATGACCCAGCAATTCCATCTCTAGGTATCTATACCCAAAAGGAATAAAAACATATCCACACAAAATTTTATACACAAATGTTCATAGCAGCACTATTCATAATAGCAAAAAAAGAGAAACAACCCATGTTCATCAACTGATGAATGGATGAATAAAATGTGGCATATAGCCATAGAGTGTAATATCATGTGGCAATAAAAAGGAACAAGGTACTGATACATGCTACAACATGGATGAGCCTGGAAAATAATTGTGCTAAGTTAAAGAAGCCAGTCACAAAAGACCACATATATAATTCCATTCATATGAAATGTCCAGAATAGGCAAATCTATAGAGATAGAAAGTAGATTAGTGGTTGTTTAGGGGTGGGGAGTTGTGACGAAATGGGAAGTGACTGCTAAAGGGTAAGAAATTTCTCTGAGGATGATGTACGTATTCTAAAATTGATGGTGGCAGATGAATCTTATGGTCTTGCGGTATAAACTAACTAGAATTTCCATTCAGGAGCAGTTCCATATAGGTAGAGAGAAGTCAGGATAAGAAGACACAATAAAAGCAACTACTCAAAACAGCCTTCTCTCACACTCACAAGCTTCTCGTGCATCTCTCACACTCACTACATTTAACTAATCATTCAATAAATATAATTTACCTGGGTCAGGCAGTGAAACGACACATACTCTGTTTTCATGCAACTTACTTTCTAGTGGAGGAACTCAGACAATAAATACAAGAAATGACCAATTAAAGGGATAGTAAGAGATAGTAAATGCTATAGAAGAAAACAGCTGAGTAGGTGGAAGACATTCTAATTTTAAGCAGGATAGTCAAGGTAGTTCTCCCAAAGAAGATGACTTTTCAGCAAGAATTTGAAAGAGCTTAAAAAATGATCCATGGGAATACTTAGGAGTAGAGAATTCTAAGAATAAAAAACAAATGCAAAAGTCCTAATGTGGTGCCTCTTTGGGAAGAATCAATAGGTAAACACACCAAAAATAAAAAAATTAAAAAAGCAAAAGGGAGATTAATAGAAGATGAAATTGAAGAGGTAAAAGGGAACTGACCATATGTATCTTGATAGGATGTTTAGGGCCATCATAAGGACTTTGGCCTTTACTTATATTAATATGAGGATACATTAGAGAGTTTTTGAGCAATGGAGTAATGTGACTTAACTTTTTAAAAGGTTACTCTGGCTTCTGTGTGGAAAACAGACTGTGTGAAGACAAAGGAGAAAGCAGGGATTTAAGCTAGGAGGCTTTTACAATAATCCAAGCAAGAGAGATTAATGGCCTGGACCAAGGTGATGGCAATGGCAAATTTAAGCTGGATAATTTGAGGAGAGTTAAATTAAAAAAAAAAAAAACTATTTACAAAAATATGGGGCAAGGTTTAAGGAAAACAAAAAGGGATAGTGCTGTATCCAGGAGACAGTTATAGGATGAAGCTGTCATTATACCCAGGCTTATAGGGTAAGGTGAGAGAATGGTTCCTGGAATCTGGAGAATGTAGTTGTATGAAGAGTGTCATGAAAGGTTACAACCAGTCTATAGCAATCTGGCAAGAAAAGAGCTAAGACCAGGGAGAAGACACTGATGCCACTCTTCTCCTGTTCTCCACAGTGTCTCACATTGGTTGAACCCAACTGGAAGTCAAAGAGAAAGGGAAATCACTAACATGGTGCATAAAAGTTGAATTCCCAGAGCACAGAGCAAGTTTAGAAGGATTAAGAGAGAAGCAAATGGAAAATATGTACCAGAGTGAAAAATCACAGTTGATTTCCAGTTTTTTTACCTGAACACCTACCACAGAGTTGCCATTACTGAGATGAGAAAGATTTTAGGTGTGGTAGATTTGGGAAAGAAAATCAGGAGTTCTCTTTTAGACATATTAAAAGTTTACAGTTTTCAGATAGAAATGTACAGTAGAAAATAAAAAAAGAACCTACTCCAGTTGACTGAAGACTTTGGTACCCTCACCCATCCTGTGACAAGAAGTCAGAAAAAGGCCAACAGATACACTGTAAACAGGTGTGAGGCCTAGGCAAGTTAGAAAACTTCTCTTGGTGAAGCAAAGAGTGCCATGGATAGTCTGAGAAAAGCTGGTAGCTCTAATACCAGAAGATGATGACAAATCACATTTATCCAGCAGTCTCCTGTGCCTCTGAGGCAGAGCTTGCTTTTATTTTTTTAACATTTAATCCACTAAATGTAGTGTTTATCAATTCAATGCATGTTTTTATACTATTACTACATATGAGTTTGTAAGAAAATATCTACGGTATTATTTTTACATGTTTTCAGTTTATATAAATTTTATCATATACTAGATATATAATTTTGTGTCTTTCATTTAATATTATGTTTTTAAATTCACACATGTTGATATGCATAGCTATTGTTTGTTTGACTGCTTTATTTTGACTGCTATTATAAACAATGCTATAGTGAACATTCTTGTATATGTGCAAGAGTTTCTTTAGGATCTAAATATATAACTATAAAAGTTGGATTGTTAATGCATAGAGTATGTGCATCTTCAACTTTGCTAGATATAGCTAAACTTTTCGCAAAGCAGATGTATAAACTTAGACTCTCACAAGTAGTTTATGAGAATCTCAGCTCCTCACACTTAATTTTTTTCCAATCTGATGGATGCAAAATGGTGTCTTTAATTTGCATTTCCCTATTCTTCAGACAACCTCTTCTGCAAATTGCCTATTTAATTTTGAGCAAGTTTAAATCTCACAAGCTATGTCTATCACATGGATTTTGGTTCCACGATGTTAAAGGCCAGGTCTGTCTGTTCAAGTATCTTCATGCCAAAGCCAAAAAGCAGTACTCTGAACAAAGAGAATTTTTAGTTTTCCTTGCAGAAGCCACAAAACCTAACAGTGGTGACTCTCAGGAGACCTTGAGGTCATCTTTGTTAAAATCTCCCTCTCATCTTAATCCTGAACTTTTGTACCTTTGGTTAGTTTGATTCCTGGACCTCAAATCTAGGATAAATGACTCTAGGGTGGCACATAGAGCTGGATACTAGGAAGGTGTCAGAGTGCTAAAAGTGTCTCAATTTTATGCCCAGAAGAAGAAAATTTTATGCTATAGAATATCAGGGAAAATATTAGATACCAAATTATACATGCAAATAGTTCTCTCTTTTTCAGAGTTTTATTTACTTTGAAAGGATAAATCTAATATTTTGCTTCTTCTTTAGTATTTTCCTTAGCATGTCCAAATCCCTCTGTCTGCCTCACCCTGTCTTTCCCTGTATATGTTTTTGCATCTCTCTGACACCTAGTTAAACACTCAAAATCTGTATTAAACACAATGAAGAATGCATACATAAAAACATGAGTATTAAATACAATGAAAAATAGTACTCAAAACAGGAAGCTGCCTTGTTGACAGTTTGATGAAGGAAAGATAGAAGGATCAACTTTCCCACTAGCTATCAGTGGAGATGAGAAAATTTCAAGTAACCCACAAAAGCAGATATGCTTCACCAAGCACACAGTATACATGTGAGAAAAATAGATTTTAATATAATTTCAGCAGTTCTGTATATAAGTTATGATCCATTCCCACAGGATTTTAATACATCTTCCTCAGTGAAGAAAAAAGTCTGTATTTCTTGCAACAATATACAAATAAGTAAAAAAAAATTATGAACACCAATTTCAAAACTAACTTCATTTAATAGAATTCTTCCATCAAAATCTTGTTTTCAGAAAGCTCACTAAATTTGACATAATATTATTTCTTGGCTTCTTTAAAGTATGGTATCATAGAAACGTCTTGTTATAGATACCTGTAGATTCCACATTTTGACAGCATTAGAACTCCCCAAAAGACTTAGCCTTTTATGGTTATTATAATATAGAAGAACACTGTCCAATAGAGCTTTCTTGGGATAATGGAAATGTTCTACATCTTTGCTGCCTAATATGATAGCCACTAACAAGGTATGTTAAGTAAGCCTTAAAATGTAGCCAATGTTACTGAGAAACTGATGTTAATTTTAGTTAATTTGATTTGAATTGATTAAGTAGCCACATGTGGCTAATAGCTTCAGTATTGGGCAACACAGGTTTAGGATAGTCTAGAAAATTTTTCCTTCTATCTAGCCGTAAACATTGGTCTATAACTATACTAAGCAGGTAACTAGGACAGGACAATCTCACCCTAGAATCAAAGGTCACAACACTCTCAAGTACTATTTGTAGTGACCTATTTCTCTTCTTCTGTCACTGCTGAATTACTGGGTACCTACTACCTAGTCCTTCTGCGTCTTATACGCTGACTCATTTTTAACAGGCTTACTTTTTGACGCTTGTTATCTAATGCACAGGTGCTTGGGTAACTGCCTTTATGTTCTTCATTCTCCTAACTTACATTCTTGGACCTCTCTGATCCCTTAGAGTGACTCAACTACTAAAATAACCATTACCCCCTGCTTCTATGTTGTCAGTGTTGATTGTCTAAACTCTATTTCTCTATAAGGAGATGCCATATTCACATCCCCATTCACGACTTTAGCCACACCTAAAGTATCTGTCTAACCTATGGTTTTAAGTATACTCATGGGTCTGATTTTTCTTGGCTTTCCCCTCAAGCACTGGAACCTTTTTTTTTTTTTTTTTTTTTTTGAGACGGAGTTTCACTATTTTGCCCAAGCTGGAGTGAAGTGGCGCCATCTCAGCTCGCTGCAACTTCCATCCCCTGGGTTCAAGCAATTCTCCTGCCTCAGCCTCCTGAGTAGCCAGGATGACAGGCATGCACCACCACACCTGGCTAATTTTTGTATTTTTAGTAGATACGGGGTTTTACCATGTTGGTCCGGCTGGTCTCGAACTCCTGATCTCATGATCAGCCAGCCTCGGCCTCCCAAAGTGCTGGGATTACAGGAGTGAGCCATTGCCCCCAGCCTGGAACTTTTTAAGTAGAACCTGTTTAAGATAATTTGATGACTTAATCCTCAGAATAATAATGTTCTGTATATATTCCCAAATTCAAAACACTTGTCATTTCATGAGTACTAGCTATTTCATCATCATGATGAGCAAAAGAGAACAAAGCTGACTTCCTAAAATATCTTCAGGAATACCAGAAAATTATGGTATGAATAGAAAGATATCAAGAAAATCAAGCAATTAATAGATTTCAGGGTGAGATAAAGGCTATGGGAATAGTAGTAAGGAGTCATTGTAAGAGAGATGACAATCTTCCTTTAACTATTTCTCATAGTTTTAATTTAATAATTAACCACACCACAATTTGTTATTAAAGTTCTATTCATGATGCATAAGTTTTTGCAGTAAACACAGAAGTACATATGCCACTATGCTAGCAATGTAAGAATCCCAGAAGTCTAGCCAGCATCCAGTTTCTAAAGCTTATATTCTATAATTACTCTCATGACATATCTAGGCACCCTGTCAACTGTCTAATAGCCAGGGATGATTCTGTTGCATTGTAGATCACATTATCCTAGAAAGCCAGAATAATATGAAATAATCCTTGACAGCAAATTAGAAGAGCCATGCTATACTAAAGGAGAAGATCCTCAAACCTGAAAAATTTAAATTAAAAGGGAAAATTTACAGGGGAAATTTGAAAATAAAAATTATAGGCTTTTTCGGTAATTCTAGTCCCACAATTCTCAAAAAAAGAAGTAAATTTCACAGTTAAGAGTATGACATTCTCATATAGAGGATGATCACTGTTTTTGTTGTTTGATTTTGGTTTTGTTTTTCTGTTTGTTTAGGTCAAAGAGTAGTATGAAAGACTTGAAAAGTGCATGAGGAAATGTGTTCCAATAATGTCTAGAGTAGATGTTAGTATGCCTTGGTGACAAGGGCATGAGCTTTAGCATCATATAGTCCTCAATTCAAATCCCGGTTTGGCCACTATTTTGCTGTCTTGAACAAAATTATTTCATTGTTCTGAGCCTCTGTTCACTCTTTTGGAAATGGAGGACAATGATGCCCATCTCATGGCATTGGTTTGAGGATTAAGTGAGATAAAATACACAAAATCACTGTGATACAAAGTATTTGCCCAAAAAATGTTAGTCCTTGTTTTTGTCAGTGCTTTCTGTCTCACTTCTTGGTAGGACTTTAAAAATAGGAATTTCTTATGTCTGAATGCTAGAAAATATGAAATTACATAAACCTCACATAACCTAACACAATGATGGGAAAATAATAAGCACTTTAAAAAGATTTGTGGAGTGACTGAGATTCTACAAATGCATTCCTTCTCAAAAAGAAGGATAGATGAGATTAATTCTCAAGATCCCTTCCTGGTTCTGAGATTAACGTTCCAACCAAAAAGCTTTTCTTAGTGTCAACCACAATAAGAATCAGTTCATCAGGAGAGGGGAAAGGGCATTTTTTGTGGTCCTACTTCCAGTTTTCTTTATGAAATATAATACAGAGAATCTTCTCAGAGCCCTTCCTGCAATCTTAAGCAAATTCTTCTTTTCAGACTAAAAAAAAAAATCATAACTCTTTCCTCTAGTATTTCATGTCATATCATTTAATCATCACTTCTTATTCATTTTTTCTTCATTATTAATTCTAATTCCATCACAAATGAGTCTTTGTAAATACTCAAAAAATGGCCCAGGTACAGACAGCCATGACAGATAGTGGTGATTCCCCTCTTCTTTTTCCTAACATCAAAACTGAATAGTACACAGAAAGAAACTTGGGAAAGTAACAAGTATTCCAGTAAAATGCTTCTCAACATCCATCTGGGAGGGCAACTGTAAACCATGATAGCCATGGCTGAGAAATGCACAGTCAACTGTGAGGGTTAGAGAACAGCCATCATGCTTTGAGGCAAATGCCTACTGGCACAAAACTATGATTCGAAAAATAAAAGAGCTCCTTTCAGTAACCAGTTAACAAGAAATCCAGAAAGCCTGTATTTAAGCAAAACCAAAGCATGGTCGAGCCCATTTCATTTTCTTTAGCTTTCTTAATAAACTTCTATTCATGCTCCCTTGATGTTACCAACGTAAACTTCAGGGTCTCAGTAGGTTTTCCCACATATTAGACTAGAAAAATTTCTAGCCCTATAGACTTACGTAAAGCACTCTTTGTATACTTTACTGTCTCTTGACATCCTGCAACCTGAGCACAACAGCTACGTGTTTGAACAGTAGAGGTGGTTTTACTAACTTGAGTAAAAGTGTATTCCTGGGTCCAGATAAAACTGAAGTTTCTTTATAAAGAGTTATGTAAGTTTGAAACTGCTGTCGATGAATATCAAAGTAGTAAAAACCTACCTATTTATAATATGGTCAGAGGTATATCTCAGTGTACTTCTAAAATAAAAAATAAATTAAAATTTTCATTTAAAAAGGATGATTATGAGCCAATATTAAAAATGTCTTAACAGTCATAAAGATGTGCAGAAGATTTCTTTTACAATCACACTCCTATAAGTAACCATATAGTTTCTAGCCAACTTTAAAATCAGACTGTTTCCAATAGAAAGCTAAAATTTTATTTCTAATAATCTCTACTTCTGCGTCTATTTGAAGAGTATAGTCAAAGACAGGAGCCACGTGCATATGCACAGTTTCAAGTCGATCTATACGTCTGCCCTAATTCTTGTGGCTTGAATCCATTCCAGATGCTCTGCCTTACTCCGTGGTTTGTATTTGAGGTCCCCTCTCCTGATTCATTGCATTCCCATGATTGACAAACAGATTCAGCTATGAAAACAAACAGTTACCTGCCTGTAATTGGTTTATAACAGCTGCACTGCTGTAGCACTTCTAAAACATGGTGAAGACGCCTCCTAGATAAGTTTCCTGTTCACTTCAGTAGGGGGTTAGAGGGTGTTGATTTTATGTTTGCTTCTTACCATTAAGGATTTCTTATTGTTCATCAATATATTCAGTACATATGATCTATATACATTTTATGGACCAAAATACATTATTTTTATTATTTTTAACCCCTGCAAATTAAATTTAAATAAGCACAGACTGGATTTTAATTTTCTAAACTGATGTGCCTTTTTAAATTGAATACAGAATAGTCTTCAAGTGGAAAGGGCCACTTTTTTTACTGATTTAATGTGGAACATACTACCACTTTATTGCTAGATTAAAATGTTAGACTAGAAGAAATAACCTAGTAGTTTGTCTCATAATATCAATTGAATTATAAGAAATATATCAAACTAGTTACAATACAAGCTACTACTTACATACTACAAACAATTGCAACTCTCTCTGCACATCAGAATAAGAGATTAGAACTTAACATTTTAAAATTCCTGTGGAAATCAAATGTATTTTAAGTATCAGCTCTGATTATTTAATCAGACAACTTGCATTTTGCCCTGGCTAATTTTGAAAGCTGATAATATTTTACTCATAAAAATAATTGTGCACCTGTTGTGATGGAAGCCTAGTTAAACAAATGTTAATAGGAATGTAACTCTTTGCTTTAAGCATAAGAACACAAGTATCTCTTACTATTATATGAAAAAACATATTTTAAAGCTATGAAAAATATCTCATTTTAAATCTCCTCTCTTTCATGGAGAGATATTTAAGAATATTGTTAAAACACGTATAAAAGTAGTCGCACATTAACTTGAAAGGAAACTAACACTGGTGATGTCGACCGAACAAAATGGATGTGGAGTTCCTCCTTTCATTTAATACTTGGGTTTTTCTACCTTACTCTATTCCCTGGCCAAACCATTTTAATGATATTGAATCATTTCCGTGAAACATGTACTTTTCTTACTAGTTCATGATCAAAGGAGAAAATAAAAAGTTGGTTTACAAAAGCTGCACCCCTCTTGCACTCTTCTTATTTTCAGAACCTTTCAGCATTAGAGATCTTTTTCAGTACCCAAATTCTCTGAGCTTTAAAAAAGTGCTAGGCACTCATGGAAGAGAGAGTCTTAGACCTTTACTCGGTTATTTCTATCATTTTGTATAGACTTTCTAAGAGCTACCAACTTGTGTCTCTTCAATCCATTTCCAGGTATAATCAAATCCTAAGTGCTGAAAAGAGGCTTGAGGAAAAATAATTTGTCTGAAGTTAAACCAGCTAAATTTTGAGCTCAATTATATTCATCTCTTATTGACTTCCATAAGGAAGTTGTCTTGCAATTGGCTCAGCCTTTTTAAGGTTATATTTAAAAGGTAATTTTATTTAAAATCACCTAAATTTTGGAACCCTATCCTTTACTATGCCAGGCCCATTCTAATTTTATCTTGGTTAGTGCAATATAAGTTTACTAGCAGAGTACACAAATGAGCGCATTTTTAAAATGACCTAAATTCTCTGTAGTTTTCGTTTTCAGTATTTTAATGCAGACATTTGGATTGAAAGGGAATCACAAGTAAACGGAATAATTGCGTCAAATTTCCTCAGTGCATTAAATATGCACTCAGTAGTAATTACTAACAGTAGCAACACATTTTAAAATGTAGAGAATAATGTACAATTTATGCTTATTTCAAGGCCCTTATTCATAAAAAATACCATTTGAATGAAAATACACATATTTTATTAAGTGGTTAGCCCAGTAATTTTTTAAAATTCAGAAAAATGACCTAACTACTAAGTATGTAGGAGGTCTAGTACTATGGGCCAGTTCCTAATGTGACATAGCTATCCCTTGAGACTTTGGTTAAGAACAGACTCTAAACTAAAGAAATACCCAGAGTACATCCCAGTACCTAGGGTGCTAGGCACAGAGCATTCCTGGGCCTATAAATAGCATGGAGATTAATTACGATCCCATGCATTTTTCTTTCAAAAACCAACTATGTATAAATATTGTCACAAATGTCTATTTTAAAACTATATATGTTTATTCAAACAAAAAAGGCTAAAGTGAAATAAAGCAAATTAATAATAGTAAAATCTTTTAAAATGTTTTTCATAATTTTGTGTTTACTAACTCACATTATAAAAATCTCATTATAACTTTTAAAATAAATGTGTATATATATTAAAATCTCACTATCAAAATTACACTAAAAATATCCATATTAACTGTGTGTTCAGAAATATTACATGTGCATAACCCATTTTAACAGGAAGCCCTCTAAGTTTTAGCTACAACTATAATAAAATACCAGAAGCAAAATTATATAGAAAACAACATTTTAGGTAAAATAATTTGGCCTGTACTTAAACCAGATGATTTAATAATACTGCAAGGGGTTGGGAGGCATATAATAGCTAAACTACCTGTTATAAGATGGGAATGAAGCTGAATAGGCTAATATTTACCAGACCTAGATTATTCAAAAACGTTTTAATTATCAATAAATTGAATATCATTTTTGGTTGAGCAAACATCGG
Organism: Nomascus leucogenys; assembly: GCF_006542625.1. Classification (NCBI taxonomy): domain Eukaryota; kingdom Metazoa; phylum Chordata; class Mammalia; order Primates; family Hylobatidae; genus Nomascus; species Nomascus leucogenys. The sequence goes on from NC_044395.1 coordinate 77,165,852, forward strand.
TGACATGAACTACGCTGTAAACTTGACATTTATGATTATACCAATTTCTGGGGCTTCCTCGCAATATTATACATGTTTAATCCTTTCCCATGAGATAATTTGTGATACAAGAGGTAATGACCATTCCAGGTCCCTATTGGTGGCACATATCCAAATACTCTTGTTCCTATTCCTACTGGAAAACTATTTACCGAGAATCTATCTCGTCAGTCACTTTACAACTACCTGTCTAACGTTCACATTAATCCTGAAATGCATGGTTGTTGTTTTTGTTTTTTTTAACCACTTTTCAGGTTAGAAAGTTGAGAGTAAAATAGGTTAAATAAACAGATCAATTTATACCTATCATGAATCAAACCCACATGTGATCAACTCCACAGTTCATGTTTATTATGTCACAGTTGCAGATCCAGGGGAAGAAAGCAACTAATTTCTTTAAGCTATTAACTTCATTCAGGGTTTCATAGAATCTCTGAAGTCTTAAATGTGACTAAGTTGCTTTGTAGTTATTACTGAGTAGTTAACTTATTGTCAAGGTAATTATGTGCTAATCTAAGGTTCTAGTCCAGCAGTTCTCAAAATGTGGTTCTTAGATCCCTGGGAATCCCAGAGAACTATTCAAGGTGTCCCTGAAATAATTTTCATAGTTTTTATAGTAATGCTAAGGCATTGTTTGCATGTTACAGTGATGACATTTGCATTCATTATGCAAATGAAATAGTGAGTAAAACTACTGGTTTCTTAGCATGAATCAAAGGAACCAAACTTTGTAGTCATTGTATTCTTCACCATCATACACTTGTAATAAAACAAGTAAATAAACAAAAAAATCTAATGTCACTTAAGAATGTCCTTGATGAAACCAATAAAAATTATTAATTTTATTAAATGGTGACTTTTAAGTACATATACTTTTAATAGTCTGTGTGATGAAATGAGAAGCACTTCTCTTACACACATAACAGTTGTTTCAAGGAAAACCACCACTTGTACTTTTATTGGCATTGGAAGGTGAACTTTATCAAAGCTATTTGTATAGAGCAACACTTTCATTTGAAAAAACAACTAAGAAAATATTATTATTCAGACCTCAATATTTGGTAAGTGAGGCTTGTCACTTCAAGAAAAGTAATTGATAGTATTGGTTAAAATAATTCATTCAAGGGAAAATGACAGTTTTGGAAAACTTCTATCTGCCGTCAAGAGCATGACAGTTTCCAAATACTTTTAAAGACTTTTCTGATGAGATTGGTGGTGATATTAATGAATGCAGTTTTCTGATATTACATAATGAAATGTGTCAACATAAGGAAAAGAGTTACACACGATGCTACAAAATCATGCATGGAGTAAAAGATTCATTCAAAGTTAAGGTTAAACCAATAGATTTTCATATAAAAGTAAGAAAAGTTCATGGATAGGGTTTCAGATCCTCTACTAGACCTAACTTTTAAGAAACTGCCACTTGCGAAATTTGGTGAAGTATCAAAGAAGAATATTCACAATAGCATGAAAAGGTTGTAAAATACTCCTCTCTTTAACTCCATATCAAAATGAGGGCAGATTGTCTTCATATACTTCAATCAAAAATTTATCAAAGCCGACTAAATGCAGAAACAGGTATGAGTCCAACATCTATTAACCCATACATTGAAGAGATCTGAAAAATGTAAACCAATGCCACTCTTCTCACTAATTTGTTTTTGTTTAGCTATTTGGTTACAGCTATTTTTCATAAAAATTTGTTTCATGTTACTATGTAGTCGTGCCATGATAGCTCACTGTAGCCCTGAACCCCTGGGCTAAAACGATCTGCCTGCCTCAGCTTCTCCAGTAGCTAAGACTACAGGCACATATCACCACACCCAGCTACTTTTTTAAAATTTTTTGTAGAGATGGGGTCTTGCTATATTGCCCAGGCTGGTCTTGAACTCCTATCCGCAAGCATTCCTCTTGCTTTGGCTTCCCAAAGTGCTGGGATTACAGGTCTGAGCCACTGCAATTGGCCCTAGGGACAAAGTTTAATATCATAACTTCTAAATGAATTAGTAAGTACTTTTAAAATTTCTCGTTTAATTTCTACAGAATAAATACAAACAAACACAAACCAAGCTTTGTGGGGTCCTCAATAAAAATGTAAGAGTATAAATGTCTCCTGTCAAAAATGTGAGCACTTCATTTCTAGTCATTCTATTAAATATTTTCAGTTTCCGTACTAAAATATGACGTGTTGTTGCCTACTGTAGCATTTATTGATTCCCTACTTCATGCCACCCTGTAAAGTACATATTTTCTCTCTAACACTCTCAATAAAATTCAGAAGCTAAGTAGGTAGTACTATCCATTTTCTTTTGTACAAATAAGAAAACTAACCCCTTTCACCTTTATTATTCAGTCTTTTTTAAAAATAATCTTTTTTATTCAAAAAGCAATGCATAACGCATCGTTTTAAAAAGTCCTATAGTACAAATTATACAGCACAAAATTTAAAAATCAGCCTCACCCTAAACCATTCATTTCCTACTGCACAGTCAACCTCTGTTAACAGTTTACTAAATATCCTTCCAGTAATTTTCTAGGTATATATAATTTACTATACAAATTGATGTACAGAATACTCTCCTCAGTTTTTCTCTGACAATTTTAATAGTTCCAGAGATGTTAATCATCATTAAACCAACCAATCATTCAAGTAATATAGAGATGCTGGGCTAAAAGTCTCTAAATCAGTAACCCCATTTCTCCCACCACAATGCAGAGTAAGTGAGACTTAAGTTTATGTCCTCGGAGGCATTTTCATTTAACACTCAACTTGTCTCATTTCTTTGTTAAGAAAATGCTACAAAAATGGGACTAAATTTACCACCCCAAAATGTTATGAAATCAGCATTCTAAGTTATAGAAGTTCTTTTAATTTACCTAAACACATTTCACTCTCAGATTCATATTATTCTGATGTTACCCTGTCATCTCTCATTCCACTATGAGTCATAATCCAATCTATAGGTGTGTATTAATGTATGGATGTATAGATGTAGATATAGATGTTAATGGCTGTTTTCAGTTCTGGGTTTGTACATTAATACTGAAACAAAAATTGTTTGTATTCAAAGAATACTAGCTACTTTAATAGAGAAAGGTTCCCCCTCAGCCTAAATCTAACACACATCATTTAAGCTCTAGTATGTTTTCACTAATTCCACGCAGGGCGATGTCCTGCTAGCCACCATTTCCTGGTAAGCAATCTGAATGGCTTCCAGGAAATTGCTAATGACCTTCATTTTACCTAAAATCTAGGCTTCAATCAGTAATAGTTTTTCTTTTCCATGTTAGCTATGTTTATTTTCATCATAGCAATTGGAAGAAAAAAGTAAAATGTCTTGTATTTGTATTATATCAAAACATATTCTTTTTTGTTTCGATATGTCACCAAATAAACTAATACATATTTAATGTAATCATAATTGTGTAAAAATACTTTGGATCATTTTACTTTAAACCAATTTTGCCTCCTTTCCCTACTCTAGGCTGTAGCTATTCCTAAAATTAGCCTTTTAAAAACAAAATCAATAGAAATATTTTATAATTGGTGACTATTTTCACATATAAGAACATTTTATAATTGAAATTTTTGAAACTAGGTATGATTTTTAGTTTTATACTTTTAATTATAATAATTAACTACAAACAAGTTTCAGATTCTTTTTCAGTGAATATAAAATATGATTATGTGGTCAATGTAATAATAACAAAGAACAATTTTAGCCAGTATTATATTTATAATCAGAACCCGTTATTAAACTTCAGTGTTTTCTTTTATGTAAACATTGATTTCACTAATTAGATTCAACTGGTCTTTTCCCCAACATATTGATTTCTTTTAATCCCAACAGTTAACAATGATTCTAATGTATCATAATACTTTAGACCTTAATCATACAGTAGGAATTCTTGCCAGTAGCTTTTGTTTGAGTTTTAATTAAGAAGACCTTGTGTCTCTAACCCCAAGTGGGGGGAGATTTTAATTGCTTTTATGTATATCACACAGACTTCAAAAGAAGTAAAAGATGTTGATAACAGAGAGTACAAAGGAGAGCTTTGAAACGTCTACATTCATGCAAAGTGGTATAATTTTAAAAAACTATGGATGTTGCTGTATTATAATGTATATACATATTTATAAAACTAGCTGCTGTATGCATTTGTTGTTAGCAAAAAGAGTCCATGGGTTCTGCAATAATTACTCACTATTGATAACAAGACAATCAAGAGACTATGTAAAATGGACTAAACATGCTATTTTGGGGGAATATTAAGTTTCCACCTTAGTGATTTACTATATGATTTAGAGCAGTGAATTTTCTTTTCTGGATATTGAGATCCCTATATGAAAAGTAAGAAGTTGGATTACATAATACACAAAGCACCTCCAGCTCTAATTTTTGGAGATTCTCTGATTCTAGATATTACTCTGAAGTTCTCCAGTTACACAGGCATATACAGAAAATGCTGGCAAACATTATTTCATTAAAACTGGAAAAGGAAAAACATCTGTTGTGTCAATCTTTTTTACAAGTCAGTCTCTAGATCAATATAGCATTTGTTTAATTGTTATAGAAATAACAATTTATATTTTTAAAAATCTATAAAATCTGAATATTGATAGTGTTTTGATACTTTTTTCTAAAGAGACAGCAAAAATCCCTAGGTATGTGAACTTTGCTATTAAAAATTTTATCAGAGTTGAAAAGTGGCAGATGATTAATCTCTAAGCATTTCTAGTTTAAGTTCCACCAGATATAACAATTGCTGTAAATTTGTAAGTAGAAATTCAAGAAAAATTCACTGATAAGCAAATATGCAAAGTTTACAGCCATAGCTCTTGTAAAACCACCCTAGTCCTTCTGTGATTGCCTAAAACAGAAAAGAAGTAGTAACTATGAATTGCTATTCCAAAAAAAAAAAAAGAGTATTCTGTAGAAAAGGCAACACATGGAATAAGCAATCAAAGTACTTACATATACTTTAGGGCCTTATGATAGAAATGAACAAACTAGGAGGGAGAACTGGACTTTAAGATAGTAACCTGTGTTGCAGAACACTAATTCTATGGGAATGCTGTTAGATCCATCCTGACCCTTTGGTGATAACAGCACTGCTTAAGTTACTTCAAGAATAACCTACCCTATTTGATCTTCAAAGATCTACCATGCAGTGAAAAAAAACCATGACTTTTGTGTTTCTGTGCACTCCTCTGAAGATTTATGCTTGCAATCAAAACTAAAAATGAAACCAGGCCCTCAGTGGCACTTAGTAGCAGTGTTGTAATAAATTTGCATTTTAATTCAGTATTTGCACCAAGCCCAACCATAATATGCTTGTACTATTTGATGTAATGCAGTTCCTAATTTTACTTCTTTTAGTAACAACCCTAATAAAGTAACAGGGACTAATGCTTCCAGTCTTTAACAGTGAACTATAATGATAGTATTTAGGTTCTATAACCAAACTTTTCAGACATATTAGTTGGGTAACTATAGTAAGTAATCAGTTTTCAAAAGTGCCTTTGAAAAACATTGGGAATCATTTGTAGAATTTTCCGTCAAAAGGTATTTGTTTAGTCAATTTTGTTTTCTGTCAGAAGAGACTGTTATTTTTCTAAGCTACAGAAGAGTATACCTACAAGCACATCTACCTTGATCCCTAAATGTAAATATTGAAATAATTAATCATAAATGATCAAGGAAAGAAAACACTATTTTTCTTATTTGGTTCCTATCACATAATTGTGGGGTTTTTTTTTGTTTGTTTGTTTGTTTGTCTCTCTTATCATCTGTGTGTCAAACACAAGCACAAACAGTTTGTGCTAACTCAAACAACCAACATTACTGTTTCCCTGGCACATTGCCCAGGGAGGCACCTTCACACTAAGGAGGAGATGCCAGACACAGCACAGAGGAGCATGTGTGCAAAACAGGCAGGCTGACTAAGATGATCTCAGCCATGAAGGTTAGACCCACTCAGGGAGACAGAGAATGAATCCTCATGCTCTAGATATCATGTAGTATGTCACCATTGCATTTAGAAATATCTCATAAATAACTATGGCATCTTCATTCCTTTAGTACAACTCAAACAAACATAGATACAGATGGGTTATGGGGCCTACCAGTAGTTCTGTCTTACCCTGTATCCTTCCACCATATTTCTTCACCCCTCTCTCTCATTCAGGTACAGATCAAGATAAATACTACTACATGGAGAACTGTATTATCTATATCACTCCTGGTTTGCCATACTGCCTAATTTACATAGAAAAGGGTAAAAGTGGAGTTATTTTAGTTGTTTGTGGGTTGTGGGAGGGAGGAACAGCCCATAATCTGTCTTTTTCTTGCTCTCACTGCAGAATTCAAAGGCTTTAAAGAATAACTACTTTGTATTGTATTAAATAGAGTATTCACAGACCAAGATTCAAACCCTACCTTCACAACTTTCTGAGCGGCCCTGAACATGCTACCTAATTCCCTCAGTCTCATTTTACTCATATGTAAAATCAGTAGAATAATATATTCCACAATGGATTGTTATATGACTCAAATAAAATAATGTTAGATGTTTACTTTGTAAACAATAAGACATCTTACAAAAGTTACTTACCAAATTATTTATTGACAGGAAACAGAACATATTTTGAAAGTCAGTCTTCTAATTAAGAAAGTATAATAACTGTAGTATTAATTTGAAAGGAACCTTAGGAGATCATGAAGATAACATTCCACCAGCATGGGGATACCCTGTACAACATCTCTGCTTAAAATTTTCCAGAACCCAATTTTCATTTATTTTATTAATTCATCCTTTAATTCATTCATTCAACAAATATTTATTATTTCTGAATTTTTAATGTTTTATTTTTTTCAAGACAAGGTCTCACTCTGTTACTCAGACTGGAATGCAGTGGTGCAATCATAGTCTCCACCTCCTGGGGTCAAGCGATCTTCCTGCCTTGACCTTCTGAGTAACTGGGACTAAAGGTGCGCATCACCAGGCCCAACTCGTTCAACAAATATTTATCGAACATCTACTTATACTTGAGGCACTCTCTACTAATGCAGTCCAATCTTATCGATGTCACAGCTATAAGTTCTTAACTTCAATTTTTTATTAAGAACAAGTTCCCTATTACCTTAACCCCCTAAAACAGCAGAAAACAAACATTCTCCTCTTCTATCCAATAAAACTTCAAGTCAAATAATATGTATTAGGCCAAACTTCCCTAGGTCTTTAATTACTATTCACACTAAATGTTCACAACTCTTTACTATTCTAGTCATTCTGATAAATACTAATGTGACAATAGATCTCTTAAAAATATGAGACCCAGGCCAGGTGCAGTGGCTCGTGCCTGTAATTCCAGCACTTTGGGAGGCCGAGGCAGGCGGATCAGCTGAGGTCATGAGTTCAAGTCCAGTCTCACCAACATGGTGAAAAACTGTCTCTACTAAAAATACAAAAACTAGCCAGGCATGGTGGCACATGCCTGTAATCCCAGCTACTCAGGAGGCTAAGGCAGGAGAATCGCTTGAACCCGGGAGGCAGAGGTTGCAGTGAGCTGAGATTGCACCAATGCACTCCTGCCTAGGCGACAGAACAAGACCCTATCTCAAAAAAAAGAAAAAAAAAATGAGACCCTGACTGGGACACAACACTTCAGATGCAGCCAGGCCAAAGTAAAAGTGTAAACATTTTATTCTGTATTTCATTTAAAGTTTTAATAATAAAGTTATTTTGTAATAATTGTAATAATATTAACTTGGTTTGAATCCTGATTTGAGATGACTACTATTAAATTTATGCCAATTATAGCATTCTATCCTCAGTACTGCTAGAAAGGAGGCTACATATGAAAAAATGGTAGGGAGTTAAGGAGGGATTTTCTATTTAAGAATATTATGAATGGTGGTTAACAGGGGTAGGAGAGAGAGAGGAATAGGGAGATGTAGGTCAAAGGGTACAAAGTGGCAGGTATGTAGGATGAGTAAGTCTATAGCTCTACTCTACAACATAAAAACTAAAGTTGACAGTATTGTGCTGCATGCTGTAAACTCGCTAGGAGAGTATATTTTAGGTTCTTTTACCACACACACAGAACAAGGTAACTATGTGAGGTGACACATATGTTAATTTGCTCGACTAGTAATCATTTCACTGTATTTATGTATATCAAAACTTCATGCTGTCCACCTTACATATAGACAATAAAAAAAGAATATTAGGCATGACTCAGGTACATACTCATAAAAATTTCTATGATTCAGTGTTTCTCAGATTTTAGCAGTATTCCAACTCCTATGAAGGAGTTTTAGAAACATTGCTTTACGTTAATCAGATATAAAATTTTATGAGAAACCACTGGTTTTTTAAGTAAAATCTAAAAGGGAAAATAATAATTTATTTTTATTATGTAAAAATAAATATGTAAAAATATTAAGCTCCCTGAGTTGAAGAATCATTGCCCTTATCCATTCTAGTGCCCACACTTGACTCTCCTTCTAGCACCTACCCATCACATAGAATTTTCCAATGGCAGTGATAAAGGCTGAGTTCTCTCCCTTTCCCAGCTTCATTACACTCTAGGACTCTAAGAGAATATGTGCAGTTAAGAATGATATATAAACACAGATCAGCTAGAAAATAATACAAATGTTGAATATTTAGAAAATAATGACAGAGTTCTAAAAGCCCAAACTTATGGGATAAATAAAGCTATTTCTAGAAATATATTCATAGCCAAAAGTACCATTATCATTAAACAAAAATTTGTTAAGTGAAGTATTCAAGTTAAAAGATATCAAAAAACAAACAAAAGAAAAAGCATAAGAATAATAGGAAAGGAGAGATAATAAGGGTAAAAGCAAAATGAATTAATTGGCATATTGAAAAGCAGCACAATTGACAAATCCAAAAACTGGATTATTGGGGGAGGTGGAGCAATAAATAGAAAAACCACTAGCAAGTAAAACTGAAGAACAAAAAAGAGAAAACAAATATGCAAAATTAAAAATGGGATCTATAACAGCAAATAAATGGAAGAACTAAAAATAAAATATGTATATGAAGTCAATGAGATTTGAAAATCTCATGAGATATACAATTCTCTAAGAGTTTTCTTCTCTTAAAAAATATTTAGGAAAACTATTTTATGGCAAAATTGACTTAAAAGAAAAGTAGATTTAAAAAGAAATGTTAAAAGTAAATGTTAAAAAGAAATCTCCAAAGAAAATTCTAGGCCTAGATGTTTTATAAGAATATTTTTCAGAATTTCAAGGAATAAGTAGTTCATGTTATTTATTCAACATTTTACATAATCAAGAAAAAGAGGAAAAGTTTTTCAATTCAACTATGAACACTACTACTAAAAAATTAACAAAAGTAATATAAACATGGAAAACTCTAATCAATTTATAATTACAGTTGTAAAAATAACTATAACAACTATAATATGAGCAAATAAAATGATGCAGTACATTTAAACAAGACTATACCACGACTAATCAGGGTTTATTTCAATGACAAATTTGAAAAACAAAACCTAATAAGATATTCCATGAAATAAAATGCAAGTTATCATAATAGACCAAACTCCTAGTAGACTAGAATGATATATTTAAATATATTTTATATAATATATTTAATATATATAAAACGATATATATAATGATATTTTATATATATCATTACATATAAAATGATATTTTAATCAATAGTCAATAGAATACTTAATATGAAATATTAAAAACAACTCCATAAATTAAAAATTGCACTGAAATATCTGCTATTACCTCTCTATTACTTAATATTATTCTTGGCATTCAAGGCAATGAACGTATGAAGGGTGGGTGGGAGTGGGTAGCAAAGGGACATATAACTACCAAAAAGGAAGAGAAAACATATCTATTGAAATACGACTACACCTAAAAGTTCAATAGAGGCAAGTTACAAAATTAACCAGCAAAATTCAATAGCATCCCTAAATATAACAAAAGGAAAATGTAACGAAAAATTTCTCATTCACAAGAGTAAGCAAAAATATTAAATATTAAGAAAACATCATCCCAGCACTTTGGGAGGCCAAGGCAGGCGGATCACGAGGTCAGGAGATTGAGACCACGGTGAAACCCCGTCTCTACTAAAAATACAAAATTTAGCCGGGCGTGGTGGCGGGCGCCTGTAGTCCCAGCTACTCGGAGAGGCTGAGGCAGGAGAATGGCGTGAACCCGGGAGGCGGAGCTTGCAGTGAGCCGAGATTGTGCCACTGCACTCCAGCCTGGGCGACAGAGCAAGACTCCGTCTCAAAAAAAAAAAAAAAAAAAAAAAAAAGAAAACATCAAACGAAATGTGCAAATGTGCAGAATCTGTATTTTAAAGACAAAATATTATTGAGAGACATAAAATAACTGAATAAATGACTTTGAATGGAGCAGTTCAATAGTGTAAAGATGTCAGTTCATCCTACCATTTCATATAAATGTAATATAATCTTTTAAAAAATCACTTTGGAATTTTCATTAACAACTCGATAAAATAAATTAAAGATAAACTTTAAAGAAGTATGGAAGCACCTTAAAGAAAAATTATGAGTGTAGTCTTGCAATATTTACTTTTGAAGGATACTAAAGTTACAGTGATTAATATAGCATAGTACTAATAAAAGTTTAGATGGGAAAATCAATGGAATAGAACCAAAATCTGATAAGTGGTTCCAAATATGTAATCAGAGTGTAATAAAAAATGCTATTTCAAGTCAGAGGAGGTAAGATGGATTATTTAATAAACAGTATAGATATTTGGTTAACTGCTTCAGAATAAAATTAAGTTATATTTCTAGTTGACATTATTCATCAAAACATATTTAAGATGTATTATATAGTTAAGTGTTTAAAAATACAGCCAACTAATTGGATGAAAATATAGCAGAATATTGTTCAATTTCAGGATGAAGAAGCCTTTCTAAACAAACCCCCTATAGAAAAAAGCGTTAAAAAAGGTATGGAAAGATTGACAACAAAACCAGAAAATAAAGCAAATGACAAAATGCAACATATATCACAAATAAAGTTTAGTACTATTCAAACATATATTAAGAGTTCTTAGAAAACATTGAGAACTGGTCAAGTCTTTTAATGGAAAAATGGGCAACCAACATAAATATGCAGTTCACAAAGGAAGAGATATTTAATTGCAAATAAATGTAGATAAAACACCTCATTCTCACTAATAGTCAAAAAACTCATTAAATCAACAATGATATGTTTTTTCCCCTATAAAAATGGCAAGAAATTTTTATATTAATAATACTTGTTATTCAGGGCAAAAGAATAAAAACCTGCAGATACTATTGGTGAGAGCGCAAAATACTATACTCTTCCTGAAGGGTAACTGGCAATATGAATCAAAAGTCTTTTTAAAAAGAACAAACTCTTTGGCCCAGGAATTTCACTTTTAAGAATATAACCTAAATAACCACTAACAAGTCGATAAGTCTTAATAAAAATGTTATCTGTTTTCAAGATAGGTGCTCTTTAAACCAACAAATAACAAAAACAACTTAAATGTTGAAGAAAAGGCCCAGTTACATTATGAAAACCTCACTTTATGCAATATTTTCTGCCAACAAAAATAATACTTTGGAAGATAATCTCAGGAAAATTCGTAATATATCATTAAGTGGGGAAAATAGTTACAAAAAATTATAATGGGATGAGTCTAATTTTATGGGAAGAATTAACATAAGTATGCATAATTTAAAATGGAAAGAATATACAATAAGATACAGGTAGAATTAAAAGATAATTTCACTACCTTTTTGTTTTTTTCTATGTTTCTTACAAATAAATACATATGAATTTTATAATCAGAAAAATATAAGAGCTATCAAAAATACACAATACTTGAGATATAATATTAAATACTGATAATCCATGATTGTATGTATTCCTCAAAGATATAATTTAGGTCACTTTAAAATTTCAGGGTAATGAGAAGTAATTTAGGTGGATAATAACTGGCCTGGCTTCCACCAGAATAAAAATGTATGTTGAGTTTTGGCAGCAGTTTACTCAAACTATTTCAATACTACTTTAACTGATTTTTTCATTTTTAAATTAATATATTATTGGTACATTTTCTGTAAAAGATTAGGATGTATGAAGAGATGATAATGGAGAATAAATAAAGATAAATTTAGTAAGAATCTTATATTTTATGCCCATAAGAAACTCAGAATAACACACAAATGAAAGTTCACATATCACAAAGAATCTAGAAAAAAAGGTTAAGGAATTTGAAAAGGCTAATTTTTCATGTGATTCACTTTTGTGATTTATACAGTTCAAGTATCCAAGACTAGCACATTTTTTAAATTTTGAATTCAAAATTAGAATTAAATATAAAGAAAGATGGAAAGTGGGGGGGAAAATATATCCTGAAGTACAAAAACTCCATGTTGAATTGTAACATAATAAAATGTTAGTTTTCACATTACTAAGAGAAAGCAGGACCCTCATCATTCATGCTGGAAAAAGCTTGCCTTTGTACAAACCATTTCTGTTCTCACTGTTATAAAAAGGAATGACTTTGGAAAGGGAAGAAAACACAGAATGACGTGCAAAGTAGCAAACACCATGTTATTGCAGCTGGATAGAGAATATGTCACTAATGACTTTCTTTGTATCCATCAATAAGTTGAGTTTCTTTTTTTCCAAGACAGCAAATGGCCTTTATGAGTACAAAACAGAAGTAGGGGAACTCAAAATAATATCCAATTTCCACTAGTTTCGATACATAATTAGTTAATGCAATGATTTATTAATTATTTGCTGGGAAAAAAGATGACTTCCTTTTCTCTTCACTTGAGTTGAACATGACATGCCTGAAAACTAGGAAATTTTCTGTAGTAAATTCAAAATAACATTTACATTAGATAATTATTATCAAATTTTCATCTTAACTCAGATATTATCCATGACCAATAGGAAGATTCACCTAAAGTTGTTGGATAAATTCAGAAAACTAATGTAACTAAGTACCCAAATTGTTAGTGCAAATCACAGTGATAACTGTCCGTAAGGATTGACAGAGTTAATGCGTGATCATGAATTTCATTCATAATGCAAAAATAATAATAATACAGCACTTCTTCTCCATAAATGAATCAGCAAGAGTTTGGTTAGTAGGCAAAAAGTATAACTCCCGACTGATAAGGTAACTTACTATCTGAATGGATTGGGATAGTCCACTTCTTAACATGTCTAAAAATAATAATATTAATCACATATATTCAAAAGTAAAGATGTTTATTCTCATCTGAGTCAGAGACCACGAAATGCTAAACCTAATGAAATTTGAGCTTATTCAACATAGGATCGTCTGTGTATATTAATAATAACCACCAAACTTAAACTCATGAGTACTTTCTTAAGTGCCAGGTACTGTTCTAAGAACTATACATGTATTAACTCTCTTAATGAGCTTATGAAGGAAATACTTGTATTATCCTCATTTTAGAGATGATTATAAAACATAAAACCGGCCCGGTGCGGTGATTCGCGCCCGTAATCCTAGCAATTTGGGAGGCCAAGACAGGCAGATCGCGAGGTCAAGAGATCAAGAACATCCTGGTCAGCCTGGTGAAACCCCTTTCTACTAAAAATACAAAAATTAGCTGGGCATGGTGGTGCACGCCTGTAGTCCCAGCTACTCAGGGTGCTGAGGCAGGAGAATCGCTTGAACCTGGGAGGCAGAGGTTGCAGTGAGCTGAGATCACGCCACTGCACTCCAGCCTAGCAACAGAGTGAGATTGCATCTCAAAAAAAAAAAAGAAAAGAAAAAAAGAAGAAAGAAAGAAAGAAAGAAAGAAAGAAAGAAAGAAAGAAAGAAAGAAAGAAAGAAAGAAGAAAGAAAGAAAGAAAGAAAGAAAAAGAAAAAAAAAGAAAACTTCAGCGGCTTATCCAAAGTTACTCATCCAGTGACAGAGCCAGGATTTGAACCAAGGTAAACAGGCTTCAGAATCCCCCAATAAACCATTATGTACAGCACATTCTAGAAACTTTTTTTTTTTTTTTTTTTTTTTTTGAGACAGAGTCTCGCTCTGTCGCCCAGGCTGGAGTGCAGTGGCGCGATCTCGGCTCACTGCAAGCTCCGCCTCCCGGGTTCACGCCATTCTCCTGCCTCAGCCTCTCCGAGTAGCTGGGACTACAGGCGCCCGCCACCACGCCCGGCTAATTTTTTGTATTTTTAGTAGAGACGGGGTTTCACCGTGGTCTCGATCTCCTGACGTGATCCGCTCGCCTCGGCCTCCCAAAGTGCTGGGATTACAAGCGTGAGCCACCGCGCCCAGCCTCTAGAAACATTTTTAAAGGTGCTACAGGCAACCCATTTTGATTAGAAGAAATTCAAAATAATTTGGATTCATAAATTAAACTATTATTATAATTTTAAGAGAAAAAACTAAGACTATCTTTAGCTTAATTTGCTCATCTTTTAACATAAGGTTTTCATACTTTTTTGTGAAGTAAATTAACGAGGCAGCATATCCTATAAGTTATATGTTTTATAGACTAATATAAAAAGTGGGGAAATTTTTCAGTTTGTAAACATTGCAAGGAATAAAAGCTCAGAAACGTATAATATTCACCCTCTCATGTACAATCAAATGTTAGATATAAGATTTACTGTTATAGTACAGAAGATCAGCAAATACATTGTTATACAAAATAACATCACTGCATCGACATGTTCGATATATTTTATGTTGTACCTTTAATTTCTCCAAGAAGTTCACTGGTATTTAGTCTTTCCATTTTTTCCTTCCAATCTTTTGAAAGTAGTTTTTCCATGCAGGAGGAATCTATTAAAATACAAAAGTAAGTATTAAAAATATATATTTATTACAAATTTAGAAAGTCAGTTTATGGGGAAATTCTCATTTAAGAATGCATAAAGCTGTTTTTGTTGCCGTAGCTTGAACCCCAGGATATAGAAAATTACATTATTCTATAATGTGTATTATAAAATACCACCACAAAGTTTATTTTTACCAGATAATTATTTAAACTATCATCTAAGAGAAAAAAGATAATGCTCAATAATCTGTTTTAGTATTATAATTCTATTAATATTCAATCAGCATTTGTCATTTCTTAGACTGATAGTACAGAAAAGAGGGCTCTTTCCTATCAGTTTAACATTAGATACTCCTTTTAATCCAGGCAATATTTTTTAAGTCCAAGCAATGTGTATGTGCTGTGCAAGAAACAATAACAGATATTCAGGAGAGAAGAGCCTAGTCAATCTGTAACCACTTAGTTCTTAAAAAATTCTAACTTTTATAAAATATCGAATTAGAGCAAAACAGGAAGAAAATGAAATTAAGATGTTTTCTGACACCTAGTAATAAAACTGCTAAAACTTTTCTCTTATGTAAAAACTGATACATATTTTTATTAAATAAATACCTATATAAATGCCATTTATTATTTGCCCTACTGTATTTCTAAATAGCATACTAAAATACAGGGAGTAATTATACTTGTTTTTATCAAGATTCATAAAGATTACAGAAATCCAAACTTAGAATGTCCTGATAATTACCAAATTTTTCTCAATGAGTTATTTCTGCTCTCTATGCAAATGGATTTGCAACTGGCGCTACTGCTTACAACTATTTATTTGTATCTTTTAAGCCTCAAATCTTAACAAATAGGTCATGTTTCCAAAAGGGAATGCAGATTTAAATACTAAATCCTTAGTGCAAAGCATACTCCCATAAAACTTTAACATTCCAAGTGTCAAAATTCTGATAACTTCCTTTTAAAATTATATTTAAAACAGTTACTCCAATTCTAAATGCCTTTTCTCTCATGTATCAGCACCTATCTCTTTAGTATTTTCCCTTTCATTTTTTTTTCTCCAGCTTCTAAATCCTCCTTGAATTTTTCAGAATGACAGTAAGGTCAAGATGGATCTAAAGGGCTTTAGAAGCTAGATAAGCTTCAGAAAAAGACCGTGAGCCCTGGCTAAGAGATGAGAAGACCCTGCATGGTTAGAAAGTATTGGTGAAAAAACAATTAACATTTGTCTGTGACACAATCAATCAATCAAGGAAGGGATAGAATCCAGATCAGCGTGTTGTAAAAACGGCTGATGAAGAACAACCATCCGAACTGGCTATCACAGAGCTAAAGTTCTGTCTAAATAGAAGTCAGCTTGATTTTATTAAATGAAAGCTCCTTGCCCATTCCCTTACTTCTTCCCTCCCTTTTTCCTTCCTTCCTACCTTCCTTCTTTCTTTATTCCATTATTTCCTATTATTTTCTCAGTCTTCAACAAATGATCTACTAGTGTGCTTCAAAATTGGATTCTGAGTGATGTTCCAATGGAGCCAACACGCATATGCATATGTTCGGGTTGTATTTAATTGCTTAAATAGCCTCTTACTATTTTTTATTGAAATTCAGAAATGAGATATTTTGTTCTATACTTATTTTGTTTTTATGCTAAAGTCATAAAAGTGATAATACTAAGTTAAGAGTTAGGAAGCAATTCTTCAAATCCATGCCTATCACAGATTACTTTTTCTCAAATCAGGTTTAAATTTCTGAAAGAGATTGATATAACATTAGAGTATGGATAAGAATAGTCAACAAAAAGTTTTTATTTTAATATCTTACCCAATTCTGTTTTTTTTTTACCCTTTCATATGTTATATCAGTGCACTAAGCTAATAATTACTGATACAAAAGTATAACTTCTTTAGCTAAAGTTTGAGTCGAGAGCATATATTATAGTAGTCAAAGATAAAAGCCCAATTTATTTGTAATAATAACAAATTCAGATTAAGTCCATATACTAGGATTGAATACATGTCAGGCTAAAATATGTCTCTCATTTCTATAAATAGACCTGAAATCTTTTAGAGCTCCAAGAAAAGAATGCTAAAACTTCATGGGAGAAAAAGAGAGCTATATGAACAACAGGAATACACACTTCAAATATAAATCAAACCATGTGGACACAGCTTTATATAAAAGCTATTCATTAATAAAATGGCTAATAACTTCAAAGCGTTTCGCATTCCTATTAGAAAATTAATCCTTACTGCAATGCTCAGTTAATCTAGTTATATGAGTTCCCATTTCAGTAGAAGAAACTGAGGGAAAAAATAAAGCAGCCTTTGCACATCTACATTTTCAGCCATGAAAATATTTAATAGCAACCACTGATTGCCTTTATCTATAGGACAATGAAAGTTACTACATACAAGCTTATCAATGTTTAATCTCAAGAGTAGGAGATTCCAGGAAGACTCGAACCTGTAAGAAAGTCTCTTGACAAATGACTGCTTTCTACCCCATTATCTGACTGCCAAACCTCTAGGGGCATACCACAATTGGTGCTAAGCATTCTCCATGTAATAATGTAGAGCAAGTAGGATGAGATTTTTTCTCAGAAGTGAATTGTTACTAAGCACTGTATAAGCAGAAGACACTACTGCTACCACCAAAAAGTTCCTGATTTGAAATGAGAAAATATGTAATTGATACAAAGTTACAAATAAAATTTATGTTTTCAAATTTCTATCTCAAAACAATATCCAGGTGTGGGTACAAATTAAAAGTAAGGATCCATTCCCTTTGTGCCACATTCCTCAACTACATCAATGGGATATTAGTATTACAGAGGCAATTGATCAGATCATACTTTGCCCTATTCTGATCGAGCATAAATGCAAAAATCAAAGTGGTAAAAATAAGTAAAGAAGGCCTGTTTGCATTATGTACATGGAAAGAGTAAGATCACACTGAGTGGCTTTAACACAGTAATTATGTAAGATTCCAAATGGAAAAAAAGGACTGAACAGCCCCAAGACACTCTTGGATTATTTTATACACATAAATGTATTTTACAAATTAATTTGAAAACAATTAACTAATTAGTTACAATGCTGCCACCATCCTCAAAACAATTAAACAATATGCAGTAAATTTATTATCTGGCTTTGACTTTTCCAAGTTTAATGTCTTTAAGTTGTCATCATCTGAAAAACAGGAGAGAAAATATATGCTTTTTGGAAATGGGAATAAAGAATCACAACATTATAGCATGAAAAATGTCACCATAATATGTACATATTTTTAAAAAACGAATGTAAGTCATAATGCTAAAGTAACATTATGCTAAAGTTTTATTGAAATAGAAAATGCCAAAATTAATTCCTCTTACTTTAAAAGAATCTGTTTCCATTGACCAATATTTATTCAATGAAATGCAGGACTTTATCTTTTCTAATTTTTATAAATAATAATGATTAAAAGGGTACTATCAAAAATCGCGAGCTGGACTTCAGTTCTCACCTATAATTTAAGCAAGGATGTAAACGTTTTGATGTATTATAAATTATTAGTTGCATTGTTTCTGGTTTTTACTTTCCCCTTTTCAAATTTAAGCGTTTCTCTTTCAAGAAATTTGAGAGAAAAGGAAGATAGAATTCAGAACTATTTTGTTTTTAAAATATCATGCATAATAAATTACAAAGCAATGTTTCTGCTTCCTAAGTACTTAGGTTTCGGGCCAGGTAAGTCAAGAATGCTTTATCACAGCTGAGTAATGTTTCTGCTAATTAACTTAGTAATTAATTTTATGATGTAAGAAAAATGAAAAGAAAGAGTATGTGAGATATTGATTCCTAATCTGTATGATGATATTTTAGGAACAATTTTAAATTACTTCTCGTCAGACAAATCTGCAGCAGTATTAACTCCCACACTGTACAAAATAAAGGTATTTCAGATAGATCAAAAATAAATAAATAAATTGTCATTAAACTTACAGCATGGGGAAGAGGAAGAGATAATGTGACAAATCTTTATTGCACTTTACAACAATCTACCTATAAGCAAACACTTATTTTCCTTTTACCTCGTGATATTTAAACTTAAAAATGCTAAAACACTAGAAACAACATAAAAAATATCTTCAAAATATTTTAGTGAGGAGAACAATTGCTGCTGGCTCTATGTGCAGATTTTCTATTGCTTATTAACACTTTGAGAAAATAGTAAAGCAATTCCTTTTATTTTTGCCATAGGAATCATAAATGTCAAATGTAATAAATTTTTCTATTTATCCAAGAACAATGATAACTTATGAAAAGTATCCATGACCTTGGTTTACAATTAAATCCAGCAAAATATATTTATATCCCCACTGATTATCCATCCCACATTTTTCATTAGGAAACACAGAGTTGCACATGCCAGTTACTGTACATTTTTCCACAGTGGCAAGTGCTCCACAATACAGTGGGATAAAATTGGAACTTGGAGAGCTTGAAGAGCACTCTTAAATTTTAATTAAAACCCTCCAAGCTCACTAAAAATAATTAGACACTAAAATGTGCCAGTTTTATTTTGAAGTCACTATAACGTACAAAGCACACTCCCTGACGACTGCTCATGCTCTTCTCTCTCTCTCCCCCTCTCCCTCTCTCTCCAATGAAACAACTGATTTTCCAAATAAGAACAAGGGAGTATAAATAGAGGCTGTTTTCAGGCCTGCTCTTCACGCTGGGAAGCTGACAGAAAAGACAGCAGAGTGGGTTTTTCAGACTACACCAAATAAACCTAGAATGACTTCCCTAACCAAGAGTACGAATCACTAGCAAACTCTAGATAAAAGCCAATCTGCAAGTAACACAAGGAGTTATATTACTGATCTTTTTTGATCCAAAAGTCAAACCTTTAACCTCTTAAATGTTTTTGCTATCTTAAAATATCTCATACAATACTATATTCCGTCCTATTTTTAGCCAAGCAGCAAGAGAAAGCATGCCTTTCCCATACAGCAGGGCAATGATATAAACATCAACACAGATGCTCTGCCAGGAAGAGCTGGACTTCTCAAGCACTTGATCATTAAGGAATGCACCAACTGTTTTGGATAATCTCGTGCCAGCTCCCCTTTTGCTCCACACTCCCCTCTGGGAGTGGCCAATCTTGTCCTGGTCCTAATTTTTCATTTTACTCCTCCATAACACCCCTCTCCCATTACCAAAAAGATGAGAAATGGCATTTATGCCTAGCAATGAAAAAGCAGGCTCACTTCCCCAAACAGACCAAAACTTTAAAACAATTAACCCTCCCCTCTTCTTTCAGATAAATTACTAAGTATAAAATGCAATCTGTTTCCTTTGTTTACTCAATATGAACAATTTGTAAATGACTCAAGGATAAAATTCAGAAAATGTTGTGCTAAATTAGAACCATTATAAACATGCTAATGACTCAATGCTTGAGTAAAACATGCATGATCGGTGTGAAAAAATAGATTTAGATCCTGTGAAATTCTGTTGTGCTGCCTTAAAACGATTTGGTCATTAAATCAGATATATTCCTTCCAGGAAAAATGTTAATTCCAAAACCACTTTACTAGATAATATAGGGTGTGTGTGTGTGTGTGTGTGTGTGTGTGTATGTGTGTGTGTGGCAGTGGAAGCTATTGGAAATGTAATTAGAACTGTTAGATGCAAGATTTTGGAATGTTCATAAGGAAGAAAAAGCTCCATACCACATTTGAAACCTGCACATATACATACAGACATCATCATAATCGGTAAAATATTCTCTCTACACACAATTTTTATCTGCCAAAGTCTTAGATATTTTTTTATAGGCATTCCTTAAAACCAGTACTTAACATACATCAATGAAAGTCACATTGTTCTATAGGTGCAGGTAAGAGGTATCTCTTTTGTCTGCTTTCCAAGGCTGCCTAACACCTATAACAATAACAGGAATTGTTCAAAAGCAACTTCTTCTGAAATTTCCTTCAAAGCACAACTGTTATCAATGCCAATCTAGAAAAAGAGGGAAACATACAGCAGATGATTCAGAAACCTATGGCCTGCTGCTATAGCAGGTCTTTATTGATCATAAAGACCAATACCCTCATTTCAGAAACGAGAAAAGAGTCAAGATAAAGAAGTCACCTGTCTTGCCAATGTTAAAATGTTGGTGGCAGAGCCCTAACTTCAGTGCAGTGCTTGTTTTGCTGACATGACTATTTAAATCATTATTTGAACATAGGTTTGATTGTCCCCACAATGTAGTATCCAAAAGTGAAAAATAAAAAATTTTCTAATTATTTGCTTCAGATATAAAGTAAGACACTCTAATTCTTTGGAGAGGGGTGCAAAAAATCCCACATACTGCAATGAAAACCAATAGTGGTCAACGGCCAGTTCTCCTATGCACACTCACTTATGCTGGTTTTCCTTTCCTCCACAATTCTTTTTCCATAATGCTTTATTTTGTTTGAATTAAAAGCTCTCCTTTTCTGAATACCATCCACTAATGAATAGGTAACAGTTTCCTAAAATTACTGTTGAACTCATAAGGTAATTCCTTCCAAGGTAAGTTTTATTTTCATCTATCAGAAGTACATGTGCAGGCTGAAGCCTTGGTTTTTCACTGTAGCTTATTGCCCAGGAGGCCTTCAGATGTGCCACAATTTTAATGGAATAAAAACATTCCATTAGAAACTATGGCTGTCCATGTTGCTAAAATATTACTCATCGTGACGTCTTCTCTATACCCTGTTTTCTGCTCCTGCTCTTTGGGTTCTACAACTATTTGTTTCATTTTTACTTTTTAAAATACATACTTCACTTTTTTAAAACTGTATTCTAATTTCTGTGGAAATAATAATTTTTGTATCCAATGTGTCCTATATTCTTTATTTTGGTTTCTTTGGGAAAATATTTCTGACTTATGTTGTCTTGATGAGAGTGGTCAATCATAGTTCTGTGTTGCTTGCCTTCTACTGCTCCCCCTTGCCACACAAAGAGAAATTCAATCCAATCAGAATTACTTGCTGGAACTATCTAAAGCTCTCTCATGCTCAGGTTGGAAGCTATAAGCCTGTGGACAGTCATGACCATCCCACCTGGCACATAGATAGAGCCTGCCTGCAATAAGAGTGAATGAAGCCAAAAATACAAAGAAAGGCAGAAGGAGCAGCAATAAGAATGGATACAGAAAAAAATCTTTACATCATGTTAGCATACTTACATCCCAAAATAGATAAAACTGAATTTTATTCCTGGGATTTTGGTAATGTAAGCCAATACATTCCTATTAATTTGAGTTGGGTTTCTGCAAGTTGCAACTTAAAGAAACAATCTGAACATTATGAAAACCATAACCAAAAGTGTCATACATACACGAATGTGCTATATTCTAAATTTTAACCATCTGGAAACCACCAAAGAGTTAATTTGTACTACCACGTTAAAATATTTATTATGTATACAGTCATGAGCTGCATAAAGACAAACTCCACATACAATGGTAGTCTTGCATAAGAGCATAATCATATATTTACTGTACCTTTTCTATGTTTAGATCCACAATTATTTATCATTGTGTTACAACTGCCTACAGTGTTAAGTACAGTAACATGCTGCACAGGTTTGTAGCCTAAGATCAATAGGCTATACTATATAGCCTAGGTGTGTACTAGGCCATACCATCTAGGTTTGTGTAAGTACCCTCAATGATGTTTGCATGACAATGAAATTGCCTAAGGATGCATTTCTCTGAATTTATCCTCATTGTCAAGCAACATGTGACTGTACTTTGAAATAAACTTCTTGCTTCATTGAAAGATATACAAAGACCTTAACGTAAACGTTTAAAGCATTGCTACTTACAATAACTTGTCTATATAAATTAGGACTTTCTCAACATGATGCAACCAAAAGAAAACACAGCAGAAATTAAGTGAAAACTGAGGCTCATTAAAAAAAACAAAATAAACCTTTCATCTGAGATCAGCAGTCCCTAATTTCAAAGTTATGTATTCAAAACAGCTTCACTGTTCTGATTAATTGACTTTATATTTAATGTCATAATATTAAATTATAAAATAAGTTTTTACTGATAAAATATCAATTTTTATCTGTTTTACTTTATATATTGGCAATCCACAAAAGATCGATTTAAAACAAGGTTATATTCCTCAATTTGGTTTTACGGACCCTTTATAGTTTGACCCTGGTCATTAATTTCCTATTATTCTATTTACATGAAACTCTTCTTTTTGTCCAAATGAGTACACCAAGCATGCCTGTCTCCACTGCACATACCTGTGCTTTTTCACTTCCCCTCTTTGATCACCACATCCTCCTGACCTGAATGTCTCCCCACTTTTTGACTTACGAAAAACCCTCCTATTCTACTGTGCCTACATCAAATGCCACCTCCTCAATTATGCCTTGATTCATCACTTCAAACATAAATTCTCATCCCCTCAAGGAAAATAATTAACACTTGCTGAGCACGTATCTGTCAGGCACTGTATTTTGTATAGTCTTCTCATCTATCAATCAACTAATTTAACTCTGAATTTCATGACTCCTTTTACATCTACCACCACTAGTACTTATCAGTTTTTACCACCATCTGATTAATTATGTGATCAAGTTTATACCACAATATGATAACTACATATTAAGTTTCTTGATGGTCAGGGAATGTTTCTGATACCACTTTGTGTTTTTCCATAATGCTTAACCCAGAGCTCTGCACAGAAAAAGTGCTAAAACTAATTCCTTGATGTACATAAAAAGATCATGACTATTGTGTGTCAAGCAGCTATAAAACTAGTTTTTTAAATTAACTATATTCATATATAATTTACATATAATAAAATGCACCCATTTAAAATATAAATTTAATAAGTTTTGACAAATTATATACTCATGTAGCTCCACCCTCCAAAAGAAGATACAGAACATTTCTAAAAAGTTATCTTATGCTCCCTTTCCAGGCAATCATCCATGCTCCTGGACTCAGGCAACCACTGATATGATTTCTATCACTATAAGATAATTTTGCCTATTCTTGAATTTCATAAAAATGAAAGTATACAATATATTCTTTTTTGGATATGGATTCATTCACTCAGCATAAAGTTTTTGAGATTCATTCCTGTTGACAGTAGCATGAATTAGTAGTCTGGTCCTTTTTATTAATTTCCATTTTATGAACACACCACATAATGTGTGTATAATGTGTATCTCTTCATCTGTCTATGGACATGTGGGTTGTTTTCAGTTTAGATGTATTAGAAATAAAACTAATATACAAATTCATTCACAAGTCTTTTTATGAATATATATCTATTTTCCCCTTTAAAAATTGAATTTCCTGTAAAAGTGGGGTAGCTATGTGCCTGACTTTATTTTTATAAACTGCCAAAAGGTTTTCCAAAGTGGTTGCGCCATTTTATACTTCTACCAACAATGTATGAGTGTTCTAGTTGTTGCATATCCTCAACAATATGTCTTAGTGTTAGCACTTTAATTTTGTCATCCCAGAGGATATGAAGTGGTATTTTAATGTAGTTTTATTTATATTTCCTTAATGACTAAGATATTGAGCATATTTTCATATGCTTTTTGACCATTCATATATATTTTGCCCATTTTTGCATTGGGTTGTGAAGTCATCTCTCAAATATACGTAATGTAAACATTTTTACCTAGTCTACAGCATGCCTCTTTGTTTCTTTGTGTCTTTTGAGGAGCTAGAGTTTTCACTTTAATGTGATTCAATTATCAATTTTTTAATGACTAGTATTTTCTGGATTCTCTCTATGAAATTTTTGTCTTTTTCAATATCACAAAGATTTTTTTCCTATGTTTTCTTCTAGAAACTTTAGAGTTTAGTTTTATATTTAGGTCTATGATCAATTTTAATTTATTTTGTATGTATGGTGTGAGGTAAAAGATAAAGTCAGTTTTCTTTCATATAAATATCCAGTTGTTCCAGCAACATTTGTCAAAAAGATTATCTTTTTCCCAATAAGTTATCTTGGCTTAACTGTTGAAAATCAAATGGCTGTGTATAGAGTGTGTATGTGTGTGTGTGTTTGTGTGTGTGTGTTTGTAGATCTATTTCTTAATTCTCTTTTCTGTTCTATTAATCAATTCATTATCGTTACTATAATAGCAAACTGTCTTCATTGTTGCAGACTTATAATAAGTTTTGAAATCATGTGGAATAAGAATTTGTTCTTCTATTTCAAATTTGTTTTGGCTACACTAGGTCCTTTGCATTTTCAGATAAATTTTAGAATTGGTTTTCCTACCAAAAAAGAAAAGACTTTCTGGAATTCTGATTGAATTTGTCTTGAATTTACAGGCAATTTTTTAAGACTATATTTAATATTAGCATTTAAAGATATTAATTTCCTTCTAAGTATTACTTTAGCTGCATCCCACACATTTTGTTAGGTTGGGTTTTCATTATCATTTAGTTTAAAATACTTTACAATTTTCCTTGTTCTTTCTTCTTTGGTAAATGGTTTATTTAGAAATATGTGGTTTAATTGCCAAATAATTTGAATTTAAAAATGTTTCATTTTGTTATTGATTTGTACTTCATTTCCATGTCAGAAAATATACCCATTATAGTTTCAGTCATTTTACATTTGAGATTTGTTTTATAGTCCAGCATATGCCTTATCTTGGGGATGTTCCTTATTCCCTTGAAAATAATAATTATCCAGATGTTTTTTAGTGTAGTGTTCTAGCAACATCAATTAGGTTAAGTTGATAATTTTGTTCAGGTCTTCTACAGTCTTACAGATTTTTCTGTCTACTTGTTTTATCAAATTCTAAAATAGGTGTGGTAAAATCACCAAGAATAATTAGACTGTGGCTGTGTTTTTTTCTTCCTTTAGTTCTGTCATTATTTTGCTTCATGTATTTTGAAGCTCTGTTATTATTAATACATGTATACACGCAGAAATATTATGTCTTCTTGGTTAATTGAACCTTTAATCATTATGAAATGTCCTTCTTTATCTCTGATAATATTCCTTCTCCTGGAGTCTACTTTTATATGAATATAGCCTTTTAAGCCTTCTTATCATTAGTGTTTTCATGGTACATCTTCAAAAAACCTTTTAACATATTTACATCTTTACATTTATTATGTCTCTTGTAGTTAGCATATTAATTGGGTCTTGTTTTTTGTTAATCCAACCTGATAATCTCTGCCTTTTAAAAATTAGTATAATTAGTCCATTTAGATTTAATGTAATAATTGTTAAGTCTACCATCTTCCTATTTTTAATTTGTCCTTTGTTCCTTTGTTCCTCTTTTCTTGGCTTTTTAATTATTATTATTTTTTAGAATTCTGCTTATCTCCTCTATTGGTTTATTAACTATACCTCTTTATTTCATTATTTAAATGATTGATCCAGGGTTTATTATATGCATCTTTAACTTACAACAGTCTACCTTCAATAATATACCATTTCAAATACAATGTAAGGAACTTTAAAACACCTTTATTTTGTATTATTGCTGTCATAGGTATTAATTCCATATGTTTTAAACCTCATTATATATGGTTATTTTTTATTCTACAGAATCAATCATATTTTAAGTAAATTAATCATTAGATATTAAATGTCATATATTTGCCTCCAGAGTAACCATTTACAGTAATCTTCATTACTTTTTAAAATCTAAGTTTCCATCTAGTATTATTTTCTTCAGCCTGAAGAAGTTTTTTAAAATTTTTAAAATTAAAATCTGCTAGCAATAAATTGTCTCAACTTTTATTTTTCTTTAATGTCTTTATTTCACCTTCATATGTGAATATTTTTTCTAATTATAAAATTGTAGGTTGCAATTTTTTTAGGACCTCAAAGTATGTCATTGTGATATCTAACTGAATTGTTTCTGATGTGAGGAATCATTTCTATCTTTGCTCCATTGTATATAACATATCTTTGGCTACTTCTAAGACTCTCTTTCATTTGTTTCCAGCCATTTGATTTTGATGTGCTTTGGTATAATTCTTCCCTGTGTTTATACTTCTTAGATCTAAGGGATTATATTTTTAACAAATTTATTTATTTTTAATTTTTCATTATTATGGGCACATAATAGTTGTATATATTTACAGGTACACGTGATGTTTTGATACAAGCATGCAATGTGTAAATATCAAATCAAGGTAACTGGGGTATCCATCACCTTAAGTATTTGCCATTTCTTTGTGTTAGAAACATTCCAATTCTATTCTTCTAATTATTTTTAAATACATAGCAAATTATCATTAACTATAGAAACCCTCCTGTGCTACCAAATACTAGCTCTTTTTCATTGTGTAAATTTTTGTACCCATCAACTATCCCCATTTTATCTCCTGCTCCCCATTATCCTTCCCAGCTACTGGTAATCATCATTCTACTATCTAAGTCCGTGAGTTCATTTGTTTTTTAAGCTCTCACATATGAGCGAGAATATGTGACAAATATCTTTCTGTGCCTGGCTTATTTTTCTTAACGTAATATCCTTTTGTTGAATCCATGTTGTCGTAAACAACAAGATTTCATTCCTTTTTATTGCTGAATAATATTTATTGTGTATATATGCCATGTACCACATTTTATATCCATTCATCTGTCGATGGACACTTAGGTTGACTCTGTATTTGGCTATTGTGAGTAGTGCTGCAATAAATATGGAAATGCAGACATCTCAATATACTGATTTCCTTTCTGTATTAGTCCATTCTCATGCTGCTATAAAGAACTGCCCAAGACTGGGTAATTTATAAAGAAAACAGTTTTAATTGACTCACAGTTCTGCAGGGCTTGGGAGGCCTCAGGAAATTTACAAGCATGGCAGAAGGGAAAGCAAACATGTCCATCTTCACATGGTGACAGGAAGGAGAAGAATGAGAACTGAGTAAAGTGGTAAGCCCCTTATAGAACCATCAGATCTTATGAGGACTTACTGTCACAAGAATAGCATGGGGTAAACCACCTACAATTACCTCCCACCAGGTCCCTTCCATGACACATGGGGATTATAAGAACTACAATTCAAGACGAGATTTGGGTGGGGAAACAGCCAAACCATATCATTTTGGCCCTGGTCCCTCCCAAATTTCATGTCCTCACATTTCAAAACACAATAATGCCCTTCCAACAGTCCACAAAGTCTTAACTCATTTCAGCATTAACTCAAAAGTCTCAGTCCAAAATCTCATCTAAGACAAGGCAAGACCCTTCTGTCTATGAGCCTGTAAAATCAAAAGCAAGTTAGTTACTTCCTAGATACAACAGGGGTACAGGCATTGGGTAAATACACCCATTCCAAATGGGAGAAATTGGCCAAAACAAAGGGGTTACAGGTGCCATGCAAGTCTGAAATCCAATAAGGCGGTCATTAAACCTTAAAGTTCCAAAATGACCTCCTTTGACTCCATGTCTCACATCCAGGTCATGCAGATACAAAAGGTGGGCTTCCATGGCCTTGGACAACTCTGCCCCTGTGGCTTTGCAAGGTAAAGCCCAACCCCTGGCTGCTTTCAGTGGCTGGCATTGAATATTTGTGGCTTTACCAGGCATGCAGTGCAAGCTGTTCGTGGATCTACCATTTTGGGGTCTGGAGAATAGTGGCCCTCTTCTCACAGCTCTACTAGGCAGTGCCCCAATGGGGACTCTGTGTAGGGGTTCCAATCCCACATTTGCCTTCCACACTGCCCTAACAGAGGTTCTCCATGACAGCTCCACCTCTGCAGCAAACTTCTACGTGGACATCCTGGTGTTTCCATACATCCTCTGAAATCTAGGCAAAGGTTCCAAAACCTCAATTCTTGACTACTGTGCACCCTCAGACCCTACACCACGTGAAAGCTGCCAAGGCTTCGGCCTTGCACCCTCTGAAGCAATAGCCTGAGCTGTACTTTTGCCCCTTGTAGCCACAACTGGAGCTGAAGCAGCTGGAATGCAGGGCATCATATCCCAAGGTTACACAGTGCAGGGGGGCCTTGGGCCTGGCCCACAAAACCATTTTTCCCTCCTAGGCCTTTCGGCCTGTGATGGGAGGGGCTGCTGTGAAGGTCTCTGACATGCTCTGGAGACATTTTCCCCATTGTCTTAGTGACTAACACTTGGCTCCAGCTGGGCACGGTGTCTCATGCCTGTAATCCCAGCACTTTGGGAGCCCAAGGCAGGCAGATCATGAGGTCAGGAGATCGAGACAACCCCGGCTAAAACCCCATCTCTACTAAAAATACAAAAAGAAAATTAGCTGGGCATGGGGGCACATGACTGCAGTCCCAGCTACTCGGGAAGCTGAGGCAGGAGAATCACTTGAACCCAAGAGGTGGAGGTTGCAGTGAGCCAGGATCACACTACTGCACTCAAGCCTGGGCAACAGAGGCTCTGTCTCAAAAAAAAAGAAAAGAAAAAAAATTTTGGCTCCTTGTTACTTATGCAAATTTCTGCAGCAGGCTTGAATTTCTCCCCAGAAAATGGGTTTTTCTTTTCCATCACATCGTTAGGCTGCAAATTTTCCAAACTTTTATGCTCTGCCTCTTCTTGAACACTTTGCCACTTAGAAATTTCTTCTGCCAGATATCTTAAAGCATCATTCTCAAGTTGAAAGTTCCACAAATCTCTAGGGCAGGGACAAAGTGCTGCCAGCCTCTTTGTAATGCAAAACAAGAGTCACCTTTGCTCCAGTTCCCAACAAGTTCCTTATCTCCATCTGAGCCAACTTCAGCCTGGACTTCATTGTTCATATCACTATCAGAATTTTGGTCAAAGCCACTCAACAAGTCTCTAGGAAGTTCCAAACTTTTCCACATCTTCCTATCTTCTTCTGAGAACTCCAAACTGTTCCAACCTCTGCCTGTTATCCAGTTCCAAAGTCACTTCCACATTTTTGGGTATCTTTGTAGCAGCACAAAATTCTACCAGTACCAATTGCATTAGTACATTCTCATAGTACTATAAAGAACTGCCCAAGACTGGGTAATTTATAAAGGAAAGAGATTTAATTGACTCACAATTCTGCAGGGCTGGGGAAGCCTCAGGAAACTTATAGTCATGGTGGAAGGGGAAGCAAACACATCCTTCTTCACATGGCAGCAGGAAGGAGAAGAATCAGAGCTGAGCGAAGGGGGAAGCCGCTTATAAAACCATCAGATCTCGGCCGGGGGTGGTGGCTCACACCTGTAATCCCAGCACTTTGGGAGGCTGAGGCGAGTGGATCACGAGGTCAGGAGATCAAGACCATCTTGGCTAACAAAGTGAAACCCCATCTCTACTAAAAATACAAAAAATTAGCCAGGTGTGGTGGCAGGTGCCTGTAGTCCCAGCTACTCAGGAGGCTGAGGCAGGAGAATGGTGTGAAGCCAGGAGGCAGAGCTTGCAGTGAGCCGAGATTGCACCACTGCACTCCAGCCTGGATGACAGAGCAAGACTCCATCTCAAAACAATACCAACTAAAAAAAAAATACCCATCAGCTCTCATGAGAACTCACTATCATGAGAATAGCATAGAGGAAACTGCCTCCATGATTAAATTACCTCCCACCGGGTCCCTCTCATGCCACATAAGGATTATGGGAACTACAATTCAAGATGAGAAGTGGGTGGGGTCACAGCCAAACCATATCATTTTCTTTTGAATTTATATCCAGCACTGGGATTGCTGGATCATAAGGTACTTCTATTTTAGTTTTCTGAGGAACCTGCATACTGTTCTCAATAGTGGTTATACTAATTTACATTCACACAAACAGTGTACGAGGGTTCCCATGCCTCCACATCCTTACCAGCATTCCATATTGCCGGTCTTTGGAAATAAGCCATTTTAACTGGTGTGAGATGATATTTCATTGTAGGTTGTATTTGTATTTCTCTGATGATTAGTGATGTTGGGCATTTTTTCATTTACCTGTTTGCTATTTTTATGTCTTCTTTTGAGAAATATCTATGTAGATATTTTGCCTGTTTTAAAAATTGGTTTATTTGGCTTTTTCCTACTGAGTTTTTTAGCTCCTTATATATTCTGCTTGTTAATCCCTTCTTATATGGGTAGTTTGCAAATATTTTCTACCATTCTGTGGATTGTCTGTACATGTTGTTAATTGTTTCCTTTGATATGAGGAAGCTTTTTAGCTTGATATGATCCCATTCATTCATGTTTTATTTGATTGCCTGTGCTTTTGAGGTCTTACTCAAAAAATCTTTGCCCAAATAAATGTCCTGGAGTGTTTCTCATTGTCTTTTTCTCATAGTTTCATTTCAGGCGTTAGATTAAAGTCTTTATTTGATTTTTATATATGGTGAGAGATAGGGTTCTAGTTTCATTCTTCTCGATATGGACATCCAGTTTTCTCAGCATCATTTTTCAAAGAGACTATCCATTCCTGAGTGTATGTTCTTGGCAACTTTGTTGAAAATAATTTGACTACAAATGTGTGTATTTACCTGTGGGTTCCTTATTCTGTTCCATTGATCTATTTGTCTTTTTTCATGCCAAACTATGCTGGTTTTGATTCCTATAGCTTTGTAGCATAATTTGAAGTCCAGCTTTCTTCCTTTTGTTTAGGATGGTTTTGGCTGTTCTGGGTCTTGGTGGTTCCATATTAACAAATTTAGAATTTTTCAACCATTATTTCTTCAAATATTTTAAATGTTTACACTCTTCAGGCATTCCATTACACATATGATATACTCTTATTTCTCAAAGGCCATATGGCAAGGTTCATTGTTTTTTTCTGCCTCATTTCCTCTGTAATTCTATCTGGATAGTTTCTGTTGTCCTGTCTTTGATTTCATTACTATCTTAATTTGCAACTGATTATCTGCATTTAAATTCTCTAAGTATTGTATTTTTCAGTTCTTGGATTTCTACCTTTTTTTTATTGTTCCATTTATCTCTTCACTGTGTTCATATTTTCCTTTAAATCCTTCACTGTATTTATAATAGCTGTTTTAAAGTCATTGTCTGGGCTGGGCACAGTGGCTCACACCTGTAATCCCAGCACTTTGGGAGGCTGAGGTGGGTGGATCACAAGGTCAGGAGATCGAAACCATCCTGGCTAACATGGTGAAACCCCATCTCTACTAAAAATACAAAAAATTAGCCAGGTATGGTGGCAGGCACCTGTAGTCCCAGCTACTCGGGAGGCTGAGGCAGGATAATTGTGTGAACCTGAGAGGCAGAGCTTGCAGTGAGCTGAGATCATGCCACTGCACTCCAGCTTGGGCAACAGAGCGAGATTCTGTCTCAAAAAAAAAAAAAAAGTCATTGTCTGATAGTTCTATTCCCTCTGTAATTTCTGGGTCTCTTTCTATTGACTGATTTTTCTCCTATTTATAGGTCATATTGTCTTGCTTCTTCATATGTTATTTTTACTGGATACTGGATAATATGTATAATACAGTGCTGAGTGTTTAGAATTTGTTCTGTTCTTATAAAGAGTTTTGAACTCTTTCTTATAATGGGCATTAATTTATTCATAGCTCATCTTGATATTTTTGAGGCTTGTTTTTAAGCTCTGTTATGGTGGCTATACAGTAGTCTTTACTATAGGACTAGTTTATCCCTGTTCCAAGGATGTGGCCTTTCTGGGCCTCTACCAAAGGCTTATGTGTTTAATGAAAACACTCTACCACAGCAAGTTGAAACTTAAATGTTTCATGGTAATGTGTACAGCCCCAATAGTTTTTCAGTTTTCCAGTATTTGTTCTTTGCCCAGTCTCTTGTAGTTACACCCTATTCACACACAGGTTAGTATTTAGCCAAAGACTTAAGGGGACTCTGAGAAGGTTTTTGCAGCTCTTTCTCTGGACAGCTCCTTCACTCTCAGAATCTATTCTGCAAATTATAGCTACTACAATTTCCCCAAACTCTGATCTCTGACAACTCAGCTGAGTGAGGCTGCCCTATTGTAGTTTGATTGCCTCTCCCTATATCAGGGTCTGATAAATGCCACCAGGTAGAAAGCCAAGCTAATCTCATGGCTTACTTTATTTTCCTTCTCTCATGTATTGCAGTCTAGTGTTAACTATTGTCTAATTTCTTAAACCAGTTATTTCATACGGTTGATAAAGAGTTCTCGTTGGTTATATTAGGAGGTTAATTCCAGTACCAGTTACTTCTTTATGGCCAGAAGTAGAAGTAGAATATTACTTTTTAAAAGGGTGTTGTCTCAGAAAATGATTCTCTACCATTTACTTTTTTAAAAGACGGTTTAGGGGTTTCCCCATTAAGTTTCTATTAATATTTTGGCTTTCATTTAGAGGCAGAGGGGAAGCCAATCTTTATAAAGCAGGTGTCCCCAGCCCCTGGGCCACGGACTGGTACCAGCTTTACTGGTACCAGCATTACCACCTGAGCTCTGCCTCCTGTGAGATCAGCAGTGGCATTTGTTCTTATAGGACTGAGAACCTTATTGTGAATGGCACATGCAAGAGATCTATACTGTGCTCTCCTTATGATAAAGAATTTTGAGGTCCATTAAATTTTATGAAACATAATAGCAAGCCATGGCTTTGCCTTTTTTAGAATAAAAGAATATTAAGGCTGAAAAAGCTTCTGGAGATGTAACAGAATGAAAATAGGAAACCATAAGCTTAAAACCTAGCATTAGAAATTATATCATAAATAAATGGACTAAGCATGACATATTAAAGAAAGATAGTAAAAAGCGAATGAAAACCAGATCTCAATTAGGTTGTTTATAACAGATAAACTTTAACTATAAAAATAATACAAAAAATATTGAAAATAAACAAGATAAGTGGTGTTATATCATGTAAACACTAACTCCAAAAAAGCTGATGTAGAT
Organism: Nomascus leucogenys; assembly: GCF_006542625.1. Classification (NCBI taxonomy): domain Eukaryota; kingdom Metazoa; phylum Chordata; class Mammalia; order Primates; family Hylobatidae; genus Nomascus; species Nomascus leucogenys. Next base: position 77,199,583 of record NC_044395.1, read on the forward strand.
GTATTAATATCAGATAAATAATACTCTAAGTCAAGAAGCATCAATAAAGAAAAGCATTGGCGGAGCCAAGATGGCCGAATAGGAACAGCTCCGGTCTACAGCTCCCAGCATGAGCAATGCAGAAGACGGGTGATTTCTGCATTTCCATCTGAGGTACCGGGTTCATCTCACTAGGGAGTGCCAAACAGTGGGTGCAGGACAGTCGGTGCAGTGCACCGTGAGCGAGCCGAAGCAGGGTGAGGCATTGCCTCACTCGGGAAGCGCAAGGGGTCAGGGACTTCCCTTTCCTAGTCAAAGAGAGGGGTAACAGACAGCACCTGGAAAATCGGGTCACTCCCACCCTAATACTGCGCTTTTCCAACGGGCTTGGAAAATGGCACACCAGGAGATTGTGTCCCGCACCTGGCTCGGAGGGTTCTATGCCCACGGAGTCTCGCTGATTGCTACAACAGCAGTCTGAGATCAAACTGCAAGGTGGCAGCCAGGCTGGGGGAGGGGTGCCCACCATTGCCCAGGCTTGCTTAGGTAAACAAAGCAGCCAGGAAGCTCAAACTGGGTGGAGCCCACCACAGCTCAAGGAGGCCTGCCTGCCTCTGTAGGCTCCACCTCTGGGGGCAGGGCACAGACAAACAAAAAGACAGCAGGAACCTCTGCAGTCTTAAATGTCCCTGTCTGACAGCTTTGAAGAGAGTAGTGGTTCTCCCAGCAGGCAGTTGGAGATCTGAGAACGGGCAGACTGCCTCCTAAAGTGGGTCCCTGACCCCCGAGCAGCCTAACTGGGAGGCACCCCCCAGTAGGGACAGACTGACACCTCACTTGGCCAAGTATTCCTCTGAGACAAAACTTCCAGAGGAACAATCAGACAGCTGAATTTGCGATCCACGAAAATCTGCTGTTCTGCAGCCACCGCTGCTGACACTCAGCCAAACAGGGTCTGGAGTGGATCTCTAGCAAACTCCAACAGACCTGCAGCTGAGGGTCCTGTCTGTTAGAAGGAAAACTAACAAACAGAAAGGACACCCACACCAAAAACCCATCTGTACATCACCATCATCAAAGACCAAAAGTAGATAAAACCACAAAGATGGGGAAAAAACAGAGCAGAAAAACTGGAAATTCTAAAAAGCAGAGCACCCCTCCTCCTCCGAAGGAACGCAGTTCCTCACCAGCAATGGAACAAAGCTGGATGGAGAATGACTTTGACGAGTTGAGAGAAGAAGGCTTCAGACGATCAAACTACTCTGAGCTACGGGAGGAAATTCAAACCAATGGCAAAGAAGTTAAAAACTTTGAAAAAAAAATAGATGAATGTATAACTAAGATAACCAATGCAGAGAAGGGCTTAAAGGAGCTGATGGAGCTGAAAGCCAAGTTTCAAGAACTACGTGAAGATTGCAGAAGCCTCGGTAGCCGATGCAATCAACTGGAAGAAAGGGTATCAGCGATGGAAGATGAAATGAATGAAATGAAGTGAGAAGAGAAGTTTAGAGAAAAAAGAATAAAAAGAAAAGAACAAAGACTCCAAGAAATATGGGACTATGTGAAAAGACCAAACCGATGTCTGATTGGTGTACCTGAAAGTGATGGGGAGAATGGAACCAAGTTGGAAAACACTCTGCAAGATATTATCCAGGAGAACTTCCCCAATCTAGCAAGGCAGGCCAACATTCAGATTCAGGAAATACAGAGAACGCCACAAAGATACTCCTCGAGAAGAGCAACTCCAAGAAACATAATTGTCAGATTCACCAAAGTTGAAATGAAGGAAAAAATGTTAAGGGCAGCTGGAGAGAAAGGTCGGGTTACCCAAAAAGGGAAGCCCCTCAGACTAACAGCTGATCTCTCGGCAGAAACTCTACAAGCCAGAAGAGAGTGGCAGCCGATATTCAACATTCTTAAAGAAAAGAATTTTCAACCCAGAATCTCATTTCCAGCCAAACTAAGCTTCATAAGTGAAGGAGAAATAAAATACTTTACAGACAAGAAAATGCTGAGTGATTTTGTCACCCCAAGGCCTGCCCTAAAAGAGCTCCTGAAGGAAGCACTAAACATGGAAAGGAACAACCGGTACCAGCCACTGCAAAAACATGCCAAATTGTAAAGACCATCGAGGCTAGGAAGAAACTGCATCAACTAACGAGCAAAATAACCAACTAACATCATAATGACAGGATCAAATTCACACATAACAATATTAACTTTAAATGTAAATGGGCTAAATGCTCCAATTAAAAGACACAGACTGGCAAATTGGATAAGGAGTCAAGACCCATCAGTGTGCTGTATTCAGGAAACCCATCTCATGTGCAGAGACACACACAGACTCAAAATAAAGGGATGGAGGAAGATCTACCAAGCAAATGGAAAACAAAAAAAGGCAGGGGATGCAATCCTAGTCTCTGATGAAATAGACTTTAAACCAACAAAGATCAAAAGAGACAAAGAAGGCCATTACATAATGGTAAAGGGATCAATTCAACAAGAAGAGCTAACTATCCTAAATATATATGCACCCAACACAGGAGCACCCAGATTCATAAAGCAAGTCCTGAGCAACCTAAAAAGAGACTTAAACTCCCACACAATAATAATGGGAGATTTTTTTTTCTTTTTTTTTGTTTAGACGGAGTCTCGCTCTGTCGCCCAGGCTGGAGTGCAGTGGCGCAATCTCGGCTCACTGCAAGCTCTGCCTCCCGGGTTCACGCCATTCTCCTGCCTCAGCCTCTCCGAGTAGCTGGAACTACAGGTGCCCGCCACCATGCCCGGCTAATTTTTCTGAGTGTTTTTAGTAGAGACAGAGTTTCACCGTGGTGTTGATCTCCTGACCTTGTGATCCGCCCGCCTCGGCCTCCCAAAGTGCTGGGATTACAAGCGTGAGCCACCGCGCCTGGCCAACAACAGGAGATTTTAACACCTCACTGTCAACAATAGGCAGATCAATGAGACAGAAAGTTAACAAGGATACCCAGGAATTGAACTCAGCTCTGCACCAAGCGGACCTAATAGACATCTACAGAACTCTCCACCCCAAATCAACAGAATATACATTTTTTTCAGCACCACACCACACCTATTCAAAAATTGACCACATAGTTGGAAGTAAAGCTGTCCTCAGCAAATGTAAAAGAACAGAAATTATAACAAACTGTCTCTCAGACCACAGTGCAATAAAACTAGAACTCAGGATCAAGAAACTCACTCAAAACTGCTCAACTACATGGAAACTGAACAACCTGCTCCTGAATGACTACTGAGTACATAACGAAATGAAGGCAGAAATAAAGATGTTCTTTGAAATGAATGAGAACAAAGACGCAACATACCAGAATCTCTGGGACATGTTCAAAGCAGTGTGTAGAGGGAAATTTATAGCACTAAATGCCCACAAGAGAAAGCAGGAAAGATCCAAAATTGATATCCTAACATCACAATTAAAAGAACTAGAAAAGGAAGAGCAAACACATTCAAAAGGTAGCAGAAGGCAAGAAATAACTAAAATCAGAGCAGAACTGAAGGAAATAGAGACACAAAAAACCCTTCAAAAAATTAATGAATCCAGGAGCTGGTTTTTTGGAAAGATCAACAAAATTGATAGACTGCTAGCAAGACTAATAAAGAAGAAAAAAGAGAAGAATCAAATAGACGCAATAAAAAATGATAAAGGGGATATCACCACCGATCCCACAGAAATACAATCTACCATCAGAGAATACTACAAACACCTCTATGCAAATAAACTAGAAAATCTAGAAGAAATGGAAAAATTCCTCGACAAATACACCCTCCCAAGACTAAACCAGGAAGAAGTTGAATCTCTGAATAGACCAAGAACAGGCTCTGAAATTGTGGCAATAATCAATAGCTTACCAACCAAAAAGAGTCCAGGACCTGATGGATTCACAGCCAAATTCTACCAGAGGTACAAGGAGGAAGTGGTACCATTCCTTCTGAAACTATTCCAATCGATAGAAAAGAGGGACTCCTCCCTAACACATTTTATGAGGCCAGCATCATCCTGATACCAAAGCCTGGCAGAGACACAACCAAAAAAGAGCATTTCAGACCAATATCCTCAATGAGCATTGATGCAAAAATCCTCAATAAAATACTGGCAAACCGAACCCAGCAGCACATCAAAAAGCTTATCCACTATGATCAAGTGGGCTTCATCCCTGGGATGCAAGGCTGGTTCAACATACACAAATCAATAAATGTAATCCAGCCTATAAACAGAACCAAAGACAAAAACCACATGATTATCTCAATAGATGCAGAAAAGACCTTTGACAAAATTCAACAACCCTTCATGCTAAAAACTCTCAATAAATTAGCTATTCATGGGATGTATCTCAAAATCATAAGAGCTATCTATGACAAACCCACAGCCAATATCATACTGAATGGGCAAAAACTGGAAGCATTCCCTTTGAAAACTGGCACAAGACAGGGATGCCCTCTCTCACCACTCCTATTCAACATAGTGTTGGAAGTTCTGGCCAGGGCAATTAGGCAGGAGAAGGAAATAAAGGGTATTCAGTTAGGAAAAGAGGAAGTCAATGTCCCTGTTTGCAGATGATATGATTGTATATCTAGAAAACCCCATTGTCTCAGCCCAAAATCTCCTTAAGCTGATAAGCAACTTCAGCAAAGTCTCAGGATACAAAATCAACGTACAAAAATCACAAGCATTCTTGTACACCAATCACAGACAAACAGAGAGCCAAATCATGAGTGAACTCCCATTCACAATTGCTTCAAAGAGAATAAAATACCTAGGAATCCAACTTACAAGGGATGTGAAGGACCTCTTCAAGGAGAACTACAAACCACTGTTAAATGAAATAAAAGAGGATACAAACAAATGGAAGAATATTCCGTGCTCATGGGTTGGAAGAATCCATATCGTGAAAATGGCCATACTGCCCAAGGTAATTTATAGATTCAATGCCATCCCCATCAAGCTACCAATGACTTTCTTCACAGAATTGGAAAAAACTACTTTAAAGTTCATATGGAACCAAAAAAGAGCCTGCATCGCCAAGTCAATCCTAAGCCAAAAGAACAAAGCTGGAGGCATCACCCTACCTGACTTCAAACTATACTACAAGGCTACAGTAACCAAAACAGCATGGTACTGGTACCACAACAGAGACATAGATCAATGGATCAGAACAGAGCCCTCAGAAATGATGGCACATATCTACAACTATCTGATCTTTGACAAACCTGACAAAAACAAGCAATGGGAAAAGGATTCCCTATTTAATAAATGGTGCCGGGAAAACTGGCTAGCCATATGTAGAAAGCTGAAACTGATCCCTTCCTTACACCTTATACAAAAATTAATTTAAGATAGATTAAAGACCTAAATGTTAGACCTAAAACCATAAAAACCCTAGAAGAAAACCAAGGCAATACCATTCAGGACATAGGCATGGGCAAGGACTTCATGTCTAAAACACCAAAAGCAATGGCAACAAAAGCCAAAATTGACAAATGGGATCTAATTAAACTAAAGAGCTTTTGCACAGCAAAAGAAACTACCATCAGAGTGAGGAGGCAACCTACAAAATGGGAGAAAATTTTCACAACCTACTCATCTGGCAAAGGGCTAATATCCAGAATCTGCAATGAACTCAAACAAATTTACAAGAAATAAACAAACAACCCCATCAAAAAGTGGGCAAAGGACATGAACAGACACTTCTCAAAAGAAGACATTTATGCAGCCAAAAAACATATGAAAAAATGCTCATCATCACTGGCCATCAGAGAAATGCACATCAAAACCACAATGAGATACCATCTCACACCAGTTAGAATGGCCATCATTAAAAAGTCAGGAAACAACAGGTGCTGGAGAGGATGTGGAGAAATAGGAACACTTCTACACTGTTGGTGGGACTGTAAATTAGTTCAACCATTGTGGAAGTCAGTGTGGCGATTCCTCAGGAATCTAGAACTAGAAATACCATTTGCCCCAGCCATCCCATTACTGGGTATATACCCAAAGGACTATAAATCATGCTGCTATAAAGACACATGCACACGTATGTTTATTGCGGCACTATTCACAATAGCAAAGACTTGGAACCAACCCAAATGTCCAACAACGATAGACCGGATTAAGAAAATGTGGCACATATACACCATGGAATACTATGCAGCCATAAAAAATGATGAGTTCATGTCCTTTGTAGGGACATGGATGAAGCTGGAAACCATCATTCTCAGTAAACTATCGCAAGGACAAAAAACCAAACACCGCGTGTTCTCACTCATAGGTGGGAACTGAACAATAGGAACACATGGACACAGGAAGGGGAACATCATACTCCGGGGACTGTTGTGGGGTGGGGGGAGAGGGGAGGGACAGCATTAGGAGATATACCTAATGCTAAATGACGAGTTAATGGGTGCAGCACACCAACATGGCACATGGATACATATATAACAAACCTGCACATTGTGCACATGTATCCTAAAACTTAAAGTATAATAATAATAATAATAAGAAGAAGAATTCCATAAAAAAATAATTAAAAAAGAAAAGTATCACATAATAATTACAGGAACAATCCAACAATCCTAAAATTACATAACACCAATAACATAAACCAAAGCTGACAAAGAAAAATAAGATATACCTACATGATTGAGATTTTAACACAGCTGCCTCAATAGAATAAGAGAAAAATCAACAGAGATATAGAATATTTAAATAAGATTAACTTACATTAACTAATTCACATATATCAAACGTTACACTCAACAATTACAACATACACATTTTGTTCAAGAGCACATAGAAAATGACTCATATAGATCACATGTTGAATAAATCAAGTCAAACAAATTTTAAAACCATAGAGGGTATGGTCTTTTATCACAATGGAATCAAAACAGAAATCTGTAATAGAAATATAACTAGAAAATCCCTCAAATTATTGGGATTTAAACAACACATTAAAACAATCTATGGAGTAAAAAACAACACATTAAAACAATCTATGGGGTAAAAATAAACACAGTGAAAATTAGAAAATATTTCAAACTGAGTTATAATGAAAATCTGACATCTCAAATTTTTATGCATGCTAATGCAGTTATTACAACTTTAAATTTGTATATTACAAAAGCATAAAGGTTAAAAATTAATTACCTAAGCTCCATCTTAAAAGCTGGAAAAAGAAATAAATGCCCAAAAATGAACAATTAAGGAAATATCAGAGAGCATCAGTGAAATAGAAACTAGTCTCACAGAGCAAAATAAGCAAAACTAAAAAATGGTTCTTTGAAAAGATTAATGAAATTAATAAACTTTTAAGAAGATTGATCAAGTAATAAAGAGCAAAAACACATTATTTATATCAATAATGAAAAAGGAGACATTATTCCATATATACGTATTCTTACAGACATTGATAAAGAGAATAGTATGAAGAAGGTTATGCTAATACATTTGAAACTTTAAATAAAGCAGAAAACTTCCTGCAAAATATACATATCAAAATAGAAAACAGAAATAGTGCTATATAAAGATATTGGATCTATAATGTAAAGCTCTGCCACAGAGATGACTCCAGGTCCTGGTTGCCACACTGGCGAATTGTTCCAAACATGGAGGAAATAATACCAATGTAGTACAAACTTGGGTAACACTATCCAACTCATGTTAGGGGACCAGCCAAATATCAACAAGGATATTATGAAAAAAAATAACTTCCAGAATCTCCGTCATAAACATAGATGCAAAAATTCTCAAAAAAATTAGCAAATATAATCTGACAACATATAAAAGGACTAAGAGGGTTTATTCCAGGAATGCGAAGTTGCTTGAAGATTCAAATACCAATCAATATAACATAATAAACATAAAAAATCACATAATTATAACATTCAGTATCCATTTGTAATTTTTTTTTTAAGAAAAAACAACTCTCAGCAATGTAAGACTAGGAGAGTACTTTCAGAAAACGTCATTATTAATGGTAAAACAATGAACGTTTTCGTCTGAATTCAGGAACAAAACAAAAATATCTACTATTACTCCTCTATGCAATATTATCCTGGTGATCTTAGAGAAATAAGAAAAAGAAGCAAAAAGAATATATAGTAGACTTCCTGTTTCCAGTCCGGCATATAAGGAACTTAGCAGTCTTCACTTCATCCTAACAACAAGTAAAAATCTGATTAAACTGAAAAGTCAACAGCTCTTCTTAGATTCATCAGAGAAGTGAGGTAACCCAACAAATTGCTGCCCCTCAGATTCCAGAGAAAGACAGGCAAAAACAGAGAATCACAGCTTACCAGAGCAGAAACCCAGGAACAGAAACCTCCACAGGAACCAGTGTCGGTAGGAACTTCGGAACTGTAATCTACGAACTGCTGGATGCTCAGGGTGCGCAACTCTCAGAGTTAAGAACTCCAAGGATACCCAGTCAAAAGGGGATGGCCACACTTTGGGGAGTTTTACCTCCAGAAGCTCTACCAGGTCCTCACAGACAGTGTCAGAGGAAAATTCCCGTGATTCAGCAGGGGGAGGAGATTAAGAAGCATTTTTAAATACACCACAACATTCTGTTCTTTTTAACAAGTCCTGCCTTCAGGAAAAACGATTTTTCCAGAGCCTAACCTGCTGTTTTATCAGAGCATAAACCCTACCTAGGGTAAGGGAAATACCCAACTCCAACCCCCTCAAGCCTTCCACTTGGGAGAAGGAAAATACTCAACTCCAGCCCACTCCAGCCATCCTCTCCCACCTAAGCAGGGAAATTATTGAGAAGCATTTGTGAAATTCACAGTCTGAAGACACAGACTCACCAAAAACCTGAGATGTAATCATAGGACTATGGAATTCTTACCCTTCCCTCACACCTTACCACTACATGACTAAAGTCCTATTTATTACAGTTCCTTTTACCCAGTACATCATGTCTGCCTTTCAATAAAAAATTACAAGACATACCAAAAGGCAAAAAACAGTTTAAAGAAACTAGACAGGCTGGGCACGGTGGCTCACACCTGTAATCCCAGCACTTTGGGAGGCCTAGGCAGGCAGATCACTTGAGGTAGGGAGTTCGAGACCAGCCTGACTAACATGGAGAAACCCTGTCTCTATTAAAAATACAAAAAATTAGCCAGGCATGGTGGTGCATGCCTGTAATCCCAGCTATTCAGGAGGCTGAGGTAGGAGAATCCATTGAACCCAGGAGGCAGAGGTTGCAGTAAGCCAAGATCACACCATTGCACTCCAGCCTAGGTAACAAGAGCAAAACTCCATGTCAAAAAAAAAAACAAAAGAAACTGAACAAGCATCAGAGCCAGAGTCAAATGTAGCAGTCCTATGAGGAATGTTTGGAATTATTAGACCAAATTTTTAAAATATATCATTAATATGGCTAAGAATTTTAGTAGAAAAATAGAGACTATGCAGACACAGGTGCATAATGTGAGCAGAGAGACATAAATCTAAGAAATAACCAAAAATAAAGGCTAGAGATTAAAAATGCTGTCACAAAAATGAAGAATGCCTTTGCTGGGCTCACTAGTAGACTGGATATGACTAAGAAAAGAATCTGTGAGCTAGAGGATATATCAACAGAAATCTCCAAAGGAAAATAAGACTGGAAAAAAAATACAGAATATCCAATAACTGTGGAACAACTACAAATGGTATAACATATGTATAATGGGGATACCAGAAGGAAAAGAAAAAGAGAAAGGAACAGAAACAATATTTGAAGCAACAATTCCTGAGAATTTTCTCAAATTAATGTCAGACACCAAACCACACAGATCCAGGAAGCACAAAGAACACTAAGTATGATAAATGTCCAAAAAAATACACGTAGGCACATGATATTCAAACCTCAGAAAATAAAAAATAAAGGAAAAACCTTGAAAGAAGTCCAGGGTTGGGGGAGTGGGTGGAAAACACTTAACCTATAGAGGAGCAAAGAAAAGAATTACGTATGTCTTCTCCTCAGAAACCATGCAAACAAGAATATGGAGTGAAATATTTAAAGTTATGAAAAAAACACTTAGCACTTTGTACCTGTAAAATTATCCCTCAAAAGTAAAGAAGAAATGAAGACTTTCTCAGACAAATAAAAATTGAGGAAATGTGTTGCCAGGAGATGTTGAAGTTCTTCAGAGAGAAGGAAAATTATATAGTTTAGAAACTCAGATGTACATACAAAAAGGAAGAGCATTAATAAAAGAAAACCCTATTTTCTTATTCTTAATTGATCTAGAGATAAGTTTGTTCAAAATAATAGCATCAACGTACTTGATTACATATACATACATATTACATTCACATATATTACATACATGTATAGTTATACATAAGAATATCATTTTTCATATGTATATGCTTATGCATATGTGATGGAATGACAGCAGTAATACAGGGATGGGATAGAGGAATTCAGAATATTTTGTTATTATGAGGTACCTGCACACCTTGTGATGCAGTATAGTTATTTGAAAGCAGACTTGGATTAATTGTAACTGAACATTGTAAACTCTAGGCCAACTGCTTAAAAGAAGTATAACTGATACCTTAACAAAATAAGAAAAAATGGAATAATATAAATGCCTGATTAAAATCACAAAAGGCAAAAAAAAAGCAGGGAAAGCAAAAATAAAAATGAATGACAAGGACAAATAGAAAACAGTACCAAATATGGGTAGGTACTAATCCAACTATACCAATAATCATAAATGTCAGGGGTCTAAATATACCAATTTAAAAACAGATTGTCAGAGTGGGTCAAAAAAAATAAGACCCAACTGTATATTATCGATAGGAAACCACTTTACATATAAAGATACATATAGATTAAAATAAGAGATGGAGAAAGATATACCATGCTAACATATCAAAATAAGTGGAAGTAGCAATAGTAATAAGACAAAGCAGACTTCAGAACAAGGACAGTTATCAGGAATAAAAAGAGTATTTCAAAATGTTAAAGGGGTTAATACTCCTAAAGACATAACAATCCTTACTATGTATACACCTAATAACAGAACATCAAAATATATGAGGCAAAAATTGCCAGGAGAAATAGATGAATTCACTATTATAGTTGAAGATTTTAACACCCCTCTATGAGAAGTGGACAAGTTCAGCAGGTAGAAAATCAGTAAGAACATCAATGAACTCAACAACACCATCGATCAACTAGATATAATTGATATCTATAGACTACTTCATCCACCAAGAGCAGTTTACACATTCTTCTCAAACTCACATGGAACAGTCACCAAAACAGACCACATTCTGGGCTATAAAACACAACAAGTTGAAAACAATTGAAATCATATTTCTGCTCTCAAACCACAGTGGTTTTAAACTAGAAATCAGTAACAAAATGATAGCTGGAAAACCCCAAAATACATGAAGATTAAACAACACACTTTTAAATAACACATGTGTTAATGAAGAAATCTCAAGAGAAAATTTAAAATATTTTGTACTAAATTGAAATAAAAATACAACTTATCAAAGTGTGTGGGATGCAGTGAAAGCAGTGCTGAGAGGGAAGCATATAGCATCAATCTAAAAGCAATAAGCTGAGCCTCCACTTCAGAAAACTAGAAAAAGAAGAGCAAATTGAGTACAAAGTAAGAGAAGAAAAGAAATAATGAAAACCAGACCTGAAGTCAACAAAACTGAAAACAGGAAATCAAAAAAGAAAGCCAATAAAACCAAAAGCTAGTTTTTGGAAAGACCAATAAAATAGATAAACTTCTAGCCAGATTAAAGGAAAAAAAAAAAAGAGATGACACAAATTGGTAATATCAGAAACGAGGGAGGGAATATCATTACAGTTCCCATGGACAATTAGAAATCTTTTTAACAACTCCATAGCCACAAACTTGATAACCTCGATGAAATGAACTAATTCCTTGAACGATACAATCTGCAATAATTCACACAAGAGAAAAGACACAAACTGCCAAATTCATGCTGAAAGTCCTTTATATATTAAAGAAATTAAATCAATAATTAGTAGCCTTCCAAAACAGAAGCACCAGGCCCAGATTATGGAATAAATTATGCCAATTCTATATCATTTCTTTCAGAAGATAGAAGCAAAGGGAATCTTTCCTAACTCATTTTATCAGGTCAGCATTATCCTAATATCAAAACTAGACAAAGATATTATAAGAAAATAAAAACCATACACCAATAACTCTCATGAACAAAAATGCAAAAATCCTCAAGAAAATATTAGTTAATTGAATCAAATAATGTGTTAAAAGAATTATATGCCACAATCAATTGGGATTTATCCCAGTTATGCTAGGCTGGCTCACCACTCAAAAAATCAATTAATGGAATACATCACACATCAACAGGCTAACAAAGAAAAATCATATGATCATATTGATACAGAAAAGCATTTGACAAAATTCAACACCCATTCATGGTTTAAAAAAAAAAACTCTCAGTAAGCTAGAAATAGAGGGAATGTCCTCAACTTGGTAAAGAACATCTATAAAAAACATTGAGCTAACATCACATGTAATGGTGAGAAACTCAAAGCTTTCCCAGTAAGATTAGAAACAAGAGGAGGATGTCCCCTCTTACCACTGTTTTTCAACATCATACTGGAAGTCCTAGCTAATGCAGTTTAAAAATAAAATAAATAAAATAAAATAAAGGGTACACAGATTGGGATGAAAAAATGAAACTGTCTTTGGTCACAGATGACATGATCATCTGAGTAGAAAACAAGACATAATTGACAAAAATTCCTGGAACCAGTAAGTAATTATAGCGAGGTTGCAAAATACAAGGCTAATATACAAAAGTCAACCACTTTCCTATTTATTAGCAAAGACCAAGTGGAATTTGAAATGAAAAACACATTACCATTCATCTTATCACTCTAAGAAATGAAATATTTAGGTATACATTTAATAAAATATGTAAAAATCTATATGAAGAAAACTATAAAATCCTGATAAAAGATATTAAGGAAGAACTAAATAAGAGATATTCCATGTTTATGGATTGAAAGACTCAATATTGTGAAGATGTCCATTCTTCCCTATTTGATCTATAGATTCAATGCAATCCCAATCAAAATTGCAGCAAATTGTTTTGAGGATATCAACAAACTGATTCTAAAGTTTATATTAAGAGGCAAAAGACACAGAATAGCCAACCTACTATTGAAGAAGAACAACAAAATCAGAAAACTGACACTATCCAACTTCAAGACTCAATACAAAGCTACAATAATCAGGACTGTATGGTACTGGTAAAAGAAAAAAAAATCAATGAATGGAACAGAACAGAGCGCTCATAAACAGACCCACATAAATATGGTCAACTGATTTTTGACATAAAGCAAAGGCAATCTAAAGGAGAAAAGATAATCTTTTGAACAAATGATGCTGAAATAACTGGACATTTATGTGCAAAAGGAGGAGTCTAGACATATATCTTATGCTCTTCACAAAAATTAACTACTCAAAATTGATCATAGACCTAAATGTAAAATACAAAACTATAAAATTTCTAGAGATAACATATGAGAAAACTTAGATTATCTTAGGTATAGCAATAACTTTTTAGACAGAACACTAAAGGCACAATCCATTAAAGAAATAATTGACAGACAAGGCTTTATTAAAACTAAAAACTACTGCTCTGTGAAAGACACTGTTAAGATAACGAAAAAACATGCCACAGACTGGGAAAAAATATTTGCAAAAGACATATCTGATAAAGTAATGTTAGCCAAAATATACAAAGAACTCTTAAAACACAACAATAAGAAAACAACAATCCAATTAAAAAATGGTAAAAGACCTGAACAGACACCACCAAAGAAGATACACAGATGCAAGTAAGCATATGAAAAGATGTCCAATATCATATATTATTAGAGATATCCCTCTTTAATTAAAAGAATTTTAAAAATGGCATATCGCTACATGCCTATTAGAAGGAACAAAATAGAAAATACTGATAATACCAAATTCTGGTGAAGATGTGGAACAACAGGAACGCTCATTCATTGTTCATGGAAATGCAAAATAGTACACCACTTAGTACAGGACACTTTGGCAGTTTCTTATAAAACTAACATTCTCTAATCATACAATCCAGTAATCGTGTTCTTTGGTTTTTCTCAAATAAAAACTTATGTCCACACAAAAACCTACACACAAATGTTTACAGCAGCTTTATTCATGATTGCTCAAACCTGGAAACAATCAAGATGTCTTTCAGCAGGTGAGTGGATAAATAAACTGTGGTACATCCAGACAATGAAACATTATTCTGCACGGAAAATAAATGAGCTACCAAGCTATGAAAAGACGCTAAGGAAACTTAAATGTATTTAAGTGAAAAAAGCCAATCTGATAAAGCTATTATACATACTGTAATATCCAAACTATCTGGCATTCTAGAAAAAATAAAACTATGAAGATATTAAAAAGATTAATGGTTGCCAAGGATTGGGGGAGGGATGAATACATAGAGTACAGAGTATTTTTTTACGGTAGTGAAACTATTCTGTATGATACTGCAATACTACAATGGTGAATAGATGTCATACATTTGTCAAAACCTATAGAATGTACACTACCAACAGTGAACCATAATATAAACTATAAACTCTGGGTGATAATGATGTCAACATAAGTTTATCTGTTGCAACAAATCTACCACTCTGTTATGAGATGTTGATAATAGGGGAGACTGAGAGAGAGGGACAGGCTATATACATGTATATACACACACACACACACATATATACATATATATACACACACATATATACATATATACACACACATACATATATATGTATGTATAGAAACTTTGTACTTTGCACTCTATTTTTTGTGAACCTAAGACTGCTATTAAAAATTAAGTTTATTAATTTTAAAAAGCATGTAAAGGAGAAAAGAAATAAAATTCACCATTCAAAAACAATTTGGTTGTATACATAGAAACAAATTTAAAGCCTAAAATAAACTATTAGAATTAAGAAATATATTTACTAGATCATTGGATATGAGGCTAATATGAAAATATATTTATTTCATATATTTGCAAAAAATAGAAAATAAATTTTAAAAAAACAATAAATCTACAAAATACACAGCGTGTTTACACACATCCATTAAAACCCTACAAAATATTACTTTAATAATTTTCTGAAATCCTAAATAAATAGATGGACATATTCTGCTCATACACTGGAAGTCACAACATTCTTAAGATGTAAATTCTCCCTAAATTGATATATAAACACATTGCAATCCCAATTAAAATCCCAGTAAGTTTTTTCTTTTAAATTGACAAGTATATCTAAAATGAATATGTAAACACAAAGGCCCACGATGAGTAAAAAAAAATTTTGAGTAAGAACAAAATTAAAAGAGCAGACTACCTTATGAATTTATTGTGAAGCTACAGTTAGTAAATAGCTTGCATTGATACAATGGTAACCAATAGACATAGAACAAAATAGAACAAACAAATATCTGCTACAACATTTAAATTCAAAGACATTATGTTGAGTGGAAAAAGTCAAACATAAGAAAAGTATACATTTTATAATTCCATTTATATGAAGTTCAAGAACAAACAAAATTAATTTATGGTAATAATAGTGAGAATAGTTATTATCTTTCAGGGGTTATGATTGGGAGGGAGGATGAGGGAGTCTTCCAGCATACTAGAAATGTTCTATATCTTGCTATGGATGGTGGTTACACATATAAAAATATGGTGGAATATAAACACATATAAAAATTTAGTGATACACTTAAGATTGCATATTTCACCACATGCATGTTATACTTCAATGTCCCAAATATATACGTGTGTGTGTGTGTGTGTGTATACACATACATATATATATTCATTTATTTATTTTTAGATGGAGTCTCGCTCTGTCATCCAGCCTGGAGTGCAGCGGCCCAATCTCGACTCACTGCAAGCTCCGCCTTTCTCCTGCCTCAGCCTCCCGAGTAGCTGGGACTACAGGCGCCTGCCACCACAGTTGGCTAATTTTTTGTATTTTTTAGTAGAGACGGGGTTTCACTGTGTTAGCCACGATGGTCTCGATCTCCTGACCTCGTGATCCACTCACCTCGGCCTCCCAAAGTGCTGGGATTACAGGCGTGAGCCACCACGCCTGGGCCAATGTCCCGAATTTTAAAATAAAGAAGCACTATTCTTTATTTACACAAATCCTTAAGTAATATTTGTTATATTGTGAACATGAAAATAAATACCATTTTTTTAAAGTTACTTCCCCACTTGTTGAGGTAAAATGTTTAACCTAGCTGGCCTCTAGAGACTACTTCAGAGATCAACACAACTATTGCCTGAGCCAAAAAGAGATCATCTGACAATTGGCTATGGACAAGCCATGCTCTTCAGAATAGGAACAAAACTGAAATTATAAGATCTCAAGGTGTCTGAAAAATATATGTATTTTTGGGAAAGCCCTTTGACCCCAGCTTGCTAGTTGCATAATAATAAATTTTCTATTCCTAAAAAAAATATATATATATGTATTTTTGTCTTGGTTCAATAAAAGGGACACACTGTCTACCTGCTCTAGCTAGAAGTAAAGTGACACCTTCTATGTGACCATTATCATCCGAAGACAAGTAGCCGGGGAATTAGGAATGAAGCAATCTAGGAAAGGTACAAAGTTTCTCTAACCTTTAATTTCCAATCATCCAAACATTTACCCTTAGAATAAAACCCCAAATCCTTCATATAGCTTAAAAGGTCCCCCATGTTCTGGAACCCACTTACCTCTCCAGCTATTCTCACCACTCTCTACTCTCTCCCTCATACTACACAGTCTTATTGCACTGAAATTCTTTAAATTCCCCCAAAGCACCAGCTGCTATCTGCTATATTCCTTCTCTCTTGTGACCTTCACACATACTCTTCCCTCTGTCTGAAACATTCAACCACTTCGTTTCAGCTAACTAACTCCTATTCATTCAGTTATAATTTAAAAGTCATTTCCTCAATAATGCCTTCAACAGTCCATTGTAATATTATATTACCTAAATCATGACTTTTATCATACGTTGTTATAATTACTTTACCATCAATCTTCTCTATCAGACTATAAGCTCTATGAGGCCAAGAAATCCATCTGTCTTGTTCACTACTATATCGTTATCAGGCACAGCCATTGGCATATGGTAGACACTAAACAAAAATATGTGGAATCAATGAAAATAAATGATCAGAAGATTTATGATGCAGTAAATCTTACTGGATCCTTAGAACAATCAAATAATATTTTGTGCACTTAATTTTAATACTATGTTTTAATCAATGTTTATTTTCTGTAATTTTTTTCTGCCATAGACTTCAGTTCTTTTTAATATAACAAAAGGTTGGCTATGCTTAGAGCACCACAGAAAACATTTCAAAGGGAGTACTGGTAGTAGTAGAGAGCCAAGTAAAAAGGGGGAAAAATGAAATGTCAGGTGATAGATCCAGGACACTTTGTAAACCCACCCACCCCACCAGGAAATTCTCCTGAGCACTGAAGTTTTGTGTAGTTTTTCTTAATAATGGGAGTCTTCTTTTATTTGAAAAAAAATGACCTATAAATGAATGATAGCTTACAAATTCAATGCAGTCTAGGTCAGACCATTAGTCTTTAGAAGAATCATTTCTGTCAGAGTTAAGGTGGTAAATTAAGTAATCACCACGATTTTGAAAACTTCTATCCCAAAATTTTATATCAATTTTAACCTGTACTCATTTTCAACATTTACATTTTAAGTGAAAAGAGAATAAAAGCTGAAAGTATGCTTTTGAAAAGGAAAAAATGTTGCAGCCACCAAAAACAAGATCGAAATCTAAATATGTTCCCTTTTCTTATTATTTTGAGGGAGGAATAGAAAAAATGAAAACAAATTATCAACTAAGTATTGTTCTGCAAAAATTTCAAACACTGAGCAGTTCTTTTGATTACATAAAGCACAAAAGCTCTTTCAACAGCTCCCTAAACAGCTTGATGATGAACTTGATGTTCTTCTTAATCCTCTATTCAAATTTGACAACTGTTAATAGTGTCAGAGAGAATCCATCTATAAACTAAATTGGAGGCTAATGTTATTCATCTATGAATTTTGGCTCTATATGAGTATCAAATGTGGGAACATAACTCCTTACTACTAAATGGCAAGTCAAGCACATCAACAATGTAGTACTGAAAATCAGTCAGCTCTTAGTATACAAGGAGTGTGTACATTTAGTGGTCTAAATGAATATAGGAACATATAGTAAAATATATAAACACAGACCAGATACTGAACTAAAGTAAGGAGGAAAATCACTACCAAGATAGGCAGAAACATTTCTTAGGAAGCTAAAATATGGTATTGCTGAACAAATGAAAATAGTGAAGGCAGTCTGAAAGTGTGCTCTTTAAAAGATACAATGTCTCAGAGTGCAAGTTCTGTAAATCATTAGCTATAGCCACAAACCAATGTGTAATATTTAAAGAAGAGAGCTGCATACCATACCAATAAACTGTCACAAGGGTGATAGTATCTGTAGCTGTGCTATCCTTAGAGAGTGCATTTGCCAGGTAACATAGTGCTTTTTACATATGAAATTATGTTTTCCATACAGATGTTTGAAATATATAGGCATTGGCTTTACTGCAATAAATGCCCCTGTGACTCAACCAAAGGAAGAAAAACTGTGGTAACATCTTGAGTTCAGATCAATGATGCATTTAGATCAAAGTGCAGAGAAGAATTCTTAGGTCTTTCCTGAGTTTGATGTAAGAATCTTAAAAGGCAAAATAGTTAGTGGCTGAGAAATACTATTCCATGGCTATGTGACAGTTCCAAACCTAAAAAATCTACCATTTCAATTAGTTGCTAACTCTTTACTTAATATCTACTCTATTCTCAAACATCACAAAACTTGCCAAGTTATCCACTGCCAGATGATTTTTCTCCCTCAAATTCACCTGCCTTTGTCACTGTAAGATGTTCTCAAAATCCAAAACTTAAACATTTGCAGGTAAAGTAAGCATTTTGATAATTAGGGAGTTTATGTCAAGTGGCTTTTATCAAGGATAACAACAGTAATAAAAATATTAATAATAACAATGATGATGATGAACTCTAAACTTAAAAGAGACTCCAATGCGAGTTCAAATTGCTTAAGAACAATAGCCTTGATTTCATCCTAATTTACAGTTTCCCAAAGAACCCTAGAGTTCTCCTAGATGTAACTTACTCTGTATCACAATACTAAGTCCTAATCACTCCCATTGCATTCCTAACCAAAACAAAATTTCCAGGAGTAATTATATGCAGCTTATTATAGCTTCAATTTGTACTACAGAAAGGGAAAGTATTCTATGCTTTCTATTTTAAACTTTTGCAAGGAACTACTGTAAGCCATTAAATAGAATCCTTGATACACCTTCAAGTAAGCTGCTCATCAGATATGGAAGAAAGGATAATCCATAGTACCTGGGAGTTTATATATTTGTTTTCTCAAAGTCTTCAAGTAACAGTAGCTGGGCATTTGGCACTTCCAGTAATTGCAGAATATCAGAACAGAATTCCAGGTCTAAGTAACATAATTCACGGTAACATAATTCATGGTGGAAAAGTAAGCTTCAAATTGTTTTGGGGTGTTCATCAGGAAAGGCATTTTGCATATAAAAACTCATGGTCAAAATGTATTTCTTTTTTTAACTTCAAACATACCAAAATTGCAAAAATAGTACAGAGATTTCTTATAGATCCTTCATCCAAAGTCCTCAAATGTTAACAGTTTATACTCATACTATCATTTATATTCTCTATCTCTCCCTGTCTCTACAGTACAATATTTTTAGTACTTTTATTCTTTGGACTTAAAATACATAGTCAAAATACTGGTCCAATGTTATTTCAGTAGTTCCACCCACTACCCTATACATGCTCAGTATGGTTATATCATCTGAAATATAGTTAAATCCCTTTGTCTCTGTGTGTAATCATTTGGGTTCTTCATTCATTCATGTTTGTTTGTTTGTATATTTAGTATGAGAAATAGTAGTATGGTTCTGAAATACACAAATATATGAAAAGTAGTCACTCAACTACTAATTCCCATCCCATCCATTCTACCCTACTCACACCAACCCCATCTTTTCTACTCCATTTGCACCCATCATCTCTAGATAACCAGTCTCAATAGTTTATAGTTTACCCTTCCTCTCTTTCTGCACAATTGAACAGACATGTGTATGTTATCTCATTTCTTCTTCCTTCTATACAAAAGATGGCATTCTATAAACACTTTTAAATTTATATTAAATTACATTGGAAATCACTTCATATCAGATTACAGATAGTTTCTTCAATCTTTTTTATAGCTACATAGTACTCCACTGTGGGACTGCAGCATAATTTATTTAATCACTCTCCTATAGGCATATGTAGGTTGTTTGCAATTACAAATAATAAGTCAACAAACAGCTTTTTGCATATTTTTTTTCATATCACTGAAGGTGTATCTTCAGGGTAAATTCCAAGAAGAGGACTGCTGGATCAAAAGAAAGTGTATATGTTGTTTTGACAGACGCTGTGAAATTTGTTTCCAAAAGACTTATAATAACTTGCATTCCCTCCAAAATTAGAATACCTGTTTCTTCACAGCCTTGACAGAAGAATGTGTTTCACATTTTTAATTTTCAACAATTCAATGGGCTAGAATTGTCATCTCAATATAGATTTAATTTGCATTACTTGGATTACCCACTTCTATACAAGACGGAGGCTGAATATACCCTCCTGCAAAAAAAAAAAAAACCTTAAAAAAACTTTGAGAAATAAGGTTTCAAGATTGCTCATCAAGCAACAAAGAGCAGTATCCCTTGAGAGAGAGTAAACAAATGAGTGAGCCCTACCACTGTCCCAGCTTACTGCCTGGAGAGAGTTTCCAGGCTACAGTATAAGGTAGAAGAACTCAGGTAAAGCCTAACTATTTTCCAGAGTCAAGAGATAGAACTAAAAGTTCAAAAAGACTTAGGTGGCTAGAAATTACATGGCACAGTACTGAAGAATGAGAAGCTTCAGAGAAAGGAATCCAGAGATTTGCAGAGGGATCCCTTGAGTGTTCTACTGAGTATGACGGCCAGATGCATGTGAGAAAACTCATGAAGCCAGAAAAAGAATTGTCTGAAAGGATTAGAGAGACCCATCCCAGCAGCTCATTAAGGCCTGGGAATAGTCCTATCTTCACTAGCCAATGGGGAAATAGTCATGATTTGGTGCATCACACAGAAAATTCAGAAGGGTTTTTAGAAGCCTGAGTTGTGGGGTAAAACTAGCATTAGACTAGATAAATCCTGCCTTATTCTGCTTGCCAAACTTAAAAACAATACCCTAAAGGATCAAACTGTTTCCAAGAAACTTAAAGCAGCCCAGGACAAAACCTAAGAATATTTATAGGAATATCCAACAAGGTAAAATTCACCATGGCTAGTATTCAACTTTTTAAAAATCAGGTGTGCAGAGAAGCAGGAAAACATGACCCTAATGAGAACTATCAATCAACTGAAACTGAACTAACGATGACAGAGATATTAAAATTAACAAAGACATTAAAAGAGTTATTAGAACTATATTTTACATGTTTGCTAAGCTAGTAGAAAGATGTAAAAGGTTAAATGGAGGTATGAAACACATGTAAACAAAAAATTATTTTAATCAAATGTCTAGAGCTAAAAACCAAAATGTCTGAAATGAAAAACATACTGAATAAAACAAATGTCCAATTAAATATTGCAGAAAAAATTAATCTTGTTGACATAGCAATAGAAACTATCTAAAATGAAATGCAGACAGAAAAGGTAAAAAAAATGAACAGAGCATCAGTAAGCTGTGAGACAATATCAAGTGGTCTAATATATGCATAACTAGAGTCCTCAAATATAAGGAGAGAGGAAGAAAAAATATTGAAAATATAATGGCTGAAATTTCTTCAAATTTGATGAAAACTATAAATCTTTAAATTCAAACCAAGCACAAGAAATATGAAGAAAACTACACCAAGGTACATCATAATTAACTTGCTTAGAACCAGTGAATTAAAGAGAAAATTCTGAAAAGTAATCCCCCAAAAAACCATGTTATTGTAGAGGAACTAAAATAGTGTGACAGCTGATTCCTCATTGAAAACAACTCAGGCCAGAAGACAATTGTGCAACATTTTTAAGTACTAAAATAAAAAATAAAACTCTACCTAGAATTCTATATCCAGCAAAAATATCTTTCAAACAAAAAGATGAAATAAAAAAATTTAGACATACAAAAACTGATAGAGTTTATCACCAGCAGATCTGGACTGTACGGAATATTAAAGGAAATCCATCAAGCAAAAAAAAAATGATATTGGAGGAGATCTGTATCTACAAAAAGGAATTAAGAGTAACAGAAATAACAATAACATGGGTGTATATTTAATTTTCTTTTTATTTAAATATTATTTAATGATAATTTGCTGTTTAGAGCAAAAAGGATATCAATGTATTTTAAGATTTATAAGATAAGTAGAATCCAAATGTATAACAACAATAATAAAATCTGGAAGAGAAATTAAAGTATACTGTTGTAAGCTTATTGTACTATAGTATAAAGAGTATGAACAACTCTTGATGGTGGACTATAAGTTGAAGATGTATACAATTAAACTCCAAGGCAATCACTAAAATAATGCAACAGAAAATCATAGCTAATAAACCAGCAAAAAATATACATGGGATTATTTTAAAAATCAAAAGAAAGAAAAATAACAAACTGTATGGTGCATATAAAAAACATGAGCAAAATGATAGACTTAAATACAACCATGTCAAAGCTCACATAGATAATCCCAATTAAATATACATGGCAGTCTCTTCAATAGATGGAGCTGGGAAAACTGGATAACCATATGTAAAAGAATGAAACTGGACTCTTATTTTATACCACATACAAAATCAACTCAAAATGGATTAAAGATTTAAACATAAACTTGAAACTATAAAACTCCTAGAAGAAAACATAGAGGAAAAACCATACAACACTTGTCTGGGCAATGATTTTTTAGATTTGATTCCAAAAATGCAGGCAGCAAAAGCAAAAACAGACAAATGGGATTACATTAAAATTTTAAAAAAACTTCTGCACAACAAATGAAACAATTTACAGAGTGAAGACAATCTACAAATTGGGAAAAAATATTTACAAGCCATACATCTGATAAGGGATTAATGTCCAAAATATATAAAGAAGTCAAACAACTTTATAAAAGAAAAACAAATAATTTGATTAAGAAATAGACGAAGAGCCTGAACACACATTTCTCAAAAGAAGGCATATAAGTGGCTAACAAATACATTTAAAAAGCTTGAAATCATTAATCACGAGGGAGATGCAAATCAAAATCATATGGAGATATAATTGCGCACCTGTTTAGAATAGCTAGTATAAAAAGGACCAAAGATAACCAGTGTTGGCAAGGATGTGGAGAAAAGGGAATTTTTGCAAACTGTTAGTGGGTATGTAAGTTAGTACGGCCATTATGAAAAACTGTATGCAGGTTCCCGAAAAACCTAAAAATATAATTAACATATAATCCAGCAATTCCATTTCTGGGAATTTACCTGAACGATTTGAAATCAGTATGTCAAAGAGATGTCTGCATGCCTGTGTTCACTGCAGCACTATTCACAATAGCCAAGTTAGGGAATATCAAGCTAAGTGCCCATCAATGGATGAATGGATAAAGAAAATGTGGCATATGTACACAAAAGAATACTATTCAGCCTTAATAAAGAAAGAAAGATGTCATTTGCAATCACATGGATGGAATTGGAGAACATCATGCCAAGTGAAATAAGCCAAACAAAGAAAGACAAATACCACATTTTCACTTATATGTGGAATTTAAAACAACTCAACTCACAGAAGGAGAGAGTAGAATGGTGGTGACCAGAGTCTAGGGTATGGGGAAATGGAGAGATGGTAATCAATGGTTACAAAGCCACAGTTAGATAAGAGAAATAAGTTTTGTTTTTTTAGACATATTGTATAGCATGGTGAATATAGCTAGTAACTGAGTACTGCACATTTCAATATCACTAAGAGAGTAAATCACGAATGTTTTTGTCACAAAAATGTCAAACATTTGACATGATGAATAGGTTAATCACTCCACATCATTTTCAAAAATCATCATATCACGTTGTACCCCATAAATATATACAACTATAATTTGTCAATACATAATATTAAAAAGGTAGAGATAGTCAAGCTGGATAAAAAGCAAAACTCAATTATATATACCTTGATAAGACTATGTTGCTATATAAATATCAAAGTAGAGTTTAGAGCAAAAACTATTATCAGGGATAAAGAGGGTCATTTCATAATGGCAAAGTATATGATATGATATATGATGATATGATAGAGAAGATGGCCATTCTAACTGTTTATGCACCTAGTAACAGAGCTTCAAAATATACGTATCACAAACTGATATAACTACAGGAAGAAATGACAAATTCACAATTGTAAGTCAGATAATTCAACACTTCTTTCTTAATGTCTGACAGTCATATCTCTTCAATTAAAGAAATTTAATGACAATTAAATTACAGAAAAATATAAAAATCAAAAGATCCCACTTTTTACATTTATATGCAAATAAATACCCCCTGCATTTGTAATTTTCTTTTTAAGTATAGTCCTTACTATTCTTGCATGTTTGTTTATCCATATGAACTTTAGTATCAACTTGACTAGCCTCATCATAAAAACTTCGGGGAATGTGTTACGTTTATAAATTAAAAATTTATAAAAATTTAAAAATTATAAATTAACTTATAATAAATAACTAACTTCTTCATGATGTTGAGTTGTCCTATCCACCAAATGGGGATGTCGTTTTATTTGTTCAGATGTACTACTGTGTCTTTTAGGATTATTTTAAAGCTTTCCTCATATGAAATTTGTATATTTTCTTTTAAGTTTATTCCTAAATATTTAATCTTCTTTGTTGCTATGGCAACTGGTGTTTTTTCTACCATTAATTATATCCTCTAATTGGCTGTGCTATTTTCTACAAAAGCTATTAATTGTTGTATATTAATTTTACCACCGAAGAATTTTTCTTTTATTATAAAATTTATTTTCTAAGCATTCCTAGGTATGCTATCACATCATCTGCTAATATAGATAATTTTACTTCTTTACCACTTCTTATACCTCTAATTCATTTATCTTGTATAATAATTAGCCAAATGCATTGGCTAATACCTTCAGAAAAATGTTGAATATAGTGGTGACAGTGGGCAGCTTCGCCTTGTTCCTGATCTTAAGGGAAATTCCTGTAGCATTTCTTCATACGTAAGTTGTACACTTTAGAACTAGAGTATTTTGTCCTGTTAATAAATAATCAATAATATCTGATAAGGGTTTAATATTAGCAATATATAAAGAAATTCTACAACTTGACAACCAAAAGACAACCCAATTTTAAAATGGGCAAAGGACTTGAATAGGCATTTCTCCAAAGAATATCTACAAATGGCCAAGATGCACATGAAAAGATGCTCAACATCATTAATCACTTGGGAAATGCAAATCACAACCACAATGACATAAGACTTCACATCTGCTAGGATGGCTATAATTTTTAAAAAAGAAAATAAAAATGACAAATGTTTGTTAAGGATGTGGAAAAATTGGAACCCTCCTACATTGGGGGGGAGGTGAGGAATAAATTGGTGTAATCACTGTGGAAAACAGTTTCGCAGTTCCTCAAAAAGCTAAACATGGAATTATTTTATGACCCAGCAATTCCATTCCTAGGTTTATACTCAAAAGAACAGGAAATATGAATTCAGATACATACATGCCAATGTTGTGCATTGCACCATTATTACCAATAGCCATAATGTAAAAACAAACCAAGTGCCCATCAATAGATGAATGAACAAACAAAATGTAATAACACACACACACAAACACACACACACACACAGGAATATTATTCAGCCATAAGAAGGAATGTAGTTTTGACACATGTTACAGCATAAATGAATCTTGAAAACATGTTATGCTAGTTGATAAAAGTCATACACAAAAGGGCAAATATTATATAATTCCACCTAGTCATATCTAGAATAAGTAGATTCATAGAGACAGAAAGTACAGCAGAGGTTACCAGGGAGTTTGAGGACTGGGGAATGGGAAGTTATTGTTTGCTGATTACAGAGTTTCTATTTAGGGTAATGAAAGAGTTTTGGGAATAGATAGTGGTGATAGTTATAAAAACTATGAATGTAATTAATAGTAATGAATTGTACACTTAAAATGGCTAAAACTGTAACTTTTATGTTATATTTATTTCACCACAGTAGAAATCAGAGAAAGAATACATCCATTTATATTTTGAGTATTTTATCAAAATGTGTATTAAATTATTTTGCAGCTTTTTTCAACATTTTGGAGATTATTCCAAGACTTTTTTTCCTTAGATCCATAAATATAATATATTCTATTAAGGAATAGCCAAGCTTGCACTACTGGAATAATTCCACTTGAACTTTGTATAATCTATTATTAATGTGGTATTTGATTATATTTGCTCATATTTTATTTAGTATTTTTCCATTAATATTTATGTGAGTTTCTGCAATTTACTTTTACGGTACTGTTTTCTCAGTCTAGGTATAATGTTATAGTTACCTCATAAACATATTTAGAAAGTTTCCTCTATTTTCAGTGCTCTGAAATGATTTATGGAGCACTGGGACTATCTGGTGTTTGAAGATATGATAGCATTCTCCTGTAAAACTTTCTGGGCCTAGTGCTGTAAGAGTATTTCCCTGATAACTTTCTTTATCTCCTCTATGGAAATCAATTTCTTTAGGCTTTCTATCTTTAACAGAGTCAATTTTGGTTATTTTTATTTCTCTAGAAAATGATCCACGTTATATTGGTTTTCAAATTTATTTGCATATAAATGTAAAAAGTGGGATCTTTTGATTTTTATATTTTTCTGTAATTCAATTGTCATTTTACCTTTGTCACTCAATATATTGCATTTTTATGTTTTTGTTTTCAAGTTACTGATCAATTTACTTAAAATTTGTATTACATATTAATTATTTTTAAACTATATTTTGATTAAACTGTTTTAAAATTATCACATTAATTTCTGCTTTTTATCTTCATTATTTATTACTTTGCTCTTTTCTTTGGTTCATTGGTGGGTCTTTTTTATCATTTTCTTAACTTATAATTTAATTCACTTATTTTACTCTTTAATTTTACTGATTAATTATATTAATAAAATAGAATTTTTCCTCTGATCACCATTTTAAATGTATTCTATAAATTTCAAAATGAAGTGTTTTCTTCCTAATTGTTTTTTAGTTGTGTAACATTCAGATTATATTTCCCCTTTTATTTAACAGTTTTTAGTAAAAATTTTTCTTAATTTCCAGGTATAAAGATCTTTGATTTTAAATTGTGTTAACAATCAAAGTTTCTTTATTTCACTTATCTAATCTCATAAATCTCTTTCATTGTGAAGAACATATAAACTATAAACTACATAAAAACAGTTCGAGGCCGGGATTAGCAGACTTTAAGAACACAGAAACCAAAAAAGGGGGGAAGCTGGTCTTCTATCCTCTTCACAAATGATTAATTCCATAAATAATTTGTTTCTAAACACTTACAATTTCTCTACTACAAAATCTCTACACTACACTGAATTTGCCCACCTAGCCAAAATTTGAGGAGCAAAAATAAACAGTCTCAAAACAGAATGTAAAGTGTATATAATTACTGCAGTATCATTAGCATTAAAAAGCTTATTCTTCATGGGTAAAGTAATTTCACGATCTTTAGCAAAATATGTAATTTGGTCATTATTTCCAACCAATCAATATTTTATAATTACTGCAATTGTTATAGATATGAGAAAATAAGTCATCTGATTTAAATCTCAATAATAAATAGTTCTAGAAAACGTTGTCTCAAGATAGAGATCAAAAATGACTTTTAATGAATGAAATAAATCAGACCAAATTAAGTTCCCATATACATTCAAGAGAAATTCTAGAACTCTGAATTGCTTCCTGTCCTCTCCTGACATTTTCAACCTTTCTGCTTTCAACCTCATCTAGCCTTACAGCAGATGTACTATAGCACTCCATCTAGCACAATGTTATTTTGAGTAGCAAAGACCCTAAAGAAGATGCCGGCCTTGAGATATATGTATTTTAAAATGGGATTGATATTAGTAATCAAGTCTCTTCTCATGGTTTAAGTCAAAATGTTACCTGAAAATGTTAGATAGATGTATTATTGAATTACATTTTTCCAACAAGAATTAAAGATGCAAGATTTCTGATTATGAAGGCAAATCAAAACTAGCTCACAAATTTCACTCCCTCAATTACTTATTAAAATACAAAATTAAAGTCAGAAAAAAATTACCAACAGCAACCAAACAAGAAAAGCAAAATAACTAAATGTAATAAACCTCAAAAACTAGCAACCAAGGAAAGAAATAGAGATGACGTGGGTGAGTCAACAAAATACCAAGAATTGTCATTCATATTTCCAAATCTGGAGAGAGGCAAACTGAACAAGTTTTGTTATCTTCTTCATTTTCAATCTGTAGTAGAAAAGAAAAATAAGAAGAAAAATAATATAGGGAGAGTGAACCACAGGGCTATTTCTGTCTGACAGATGTAAATAATCTAGTCTATATAATAAATTTGGTCAATGATCCAAAAAGTATTCTTCTGAATGAATGATAGATCCTGATCCCCATTCAAATTGCAAAATCTCAGAGGAGACAGCTCAGACCCCAAATAAAAGCTACATGTCACCTCAGCTGAGTTCTCCCCAACATCTACCTCAATATTTTTTCACCCCTGAGAAATAATTTTCTCCATCTTACAAGGAGATAAGGCAAAGAGGCGACCAGGAGGAAATAAATACAAAAATCCTGGAAGAAAAAAACATGATCAAGAATATAACGCTAAAGAAAGATGTCACGTACGAAGATGAAAAACAGGTAGATACAAATGTTATAGAAATTTGGGAATACTACACTCCTAAGCCCTTAGGGGGCTGTAAGAAGAGGGCCTTGTTCTTAACAATGAAATTCTGCCAACTAAGAGAAAAAGTGAAAAAAAGTCAGAAAAAGAGAAGCTGTGGTAAAAGAATTAGTAGTGATGACTAAATTCACATACATATAGAATAAACATTGAACAACTATGGGAATTATAGATACAAAAAAATGTAAATGTTATAAACCTAAACAATGCAAAAGTAAAATAACTAACAAAAACTGAGAAGTGGGCAGTAGAGATTTGGCAGAAAGCGTATAATGCCCTTATCTTTCAAAACAGAAAGCCAACTGTTTCTTTTAAAAATAAATATGTAGCTTTTATAAACTAGACATAATGAGAAAGCCTCTTAATTTTTCATAATGTCCCTCCTCCCCAGTTTTTAAGCCTCAAGGGGAATCTTTTAGCAAATATTATCCCCAATGCTAAAAATAAACATTGATTTGGGATTCAGAAACTCCTCTAATTCTACTTTGGTTTCTTCTTTTCTATAAAGTAAAATAAAACGTATCAATTTATATTTAGACCCCATTTTACAAAAGCCTTTCCATTTGTCCACCCATCCATATGCCCACTCACTTATCCTTCCGTTTGTATAAATGTGTAAGAATGATATCTATCTAATATTAATGATGTTAATTTCTAGGTGGTGGTATTAATTTTTCTATTTTTACTTTTCATACATTTCTGTATTGATTCTTCCCTAAAGGATCTTTAAAAGAAAAACAACCGTTATTTTTCTTTAAAAACACACAGAGGTAAATATGCCAAGAGATTAACCATGTTTAGTGCTGGGTAGCAAGAAGACAAATGATTATTCCCCTCTTTGCACATTCCCACATTTGTTAAATTAAAAAAAAAAAGAATTTAAGGGGCTGTATTTATCATGCTGCCCCAAAATGAAGTTATTCCTCAGCATAGAAAGTGATACAAAGGTCACAACCAAACTTTTTCATTAAGTATTTTCAGACAGCTAACCCAAAGACAATAGGCAAAATCTCAACTAAGAGATTTCCCCTAAATCAATTAGGCCTTTTGGTTTTGTGTAACAAATTATCACCTTATTATTATGTCATTAAGTATAATAGTATGCAGGTAGCCTAGGCAAGGGGCATTGGACAGCCATGTCTTACTTTTTAAATTTCCTTATTACTTCAGAAGAGAAATAAAAGAAAAAGGAATAAAAGACTAATGGATACAGAGGGGCAGAATCGTGAAAAGTCTAGAATCTAAGTAATGGGTATACAAGGGTTAATAATAACATTCTTTCTAGCTTTTTGTACACTTGAGTTTTATAATACATTTTCTTAAATTCCCCTTACATATTACACAAAGTAAGGATTCTTTGCAATTATTTCATAAGCTCATCTTTAAAACAAAACACCTCTTGGGAGCCTAGGCGGGCAGATCACGAGGTCAGGAGATTGAGACCATCCTGGCTAACACGGTGAAACTTCATCTCTACTAAAAATACAAAAAAAGAAAAAAAAAAAATTAGCCGGGTGTAGTGGCGGGTGCCTACAGTCCCAGCTACTGGGGAGGCTGAGGCAGGAGAGAATGGCATGAACCTGGGAGGCGGAGCTTGCAGTGAGCCAAGATCGTGCCACTGCACTCCAGCCTGGGCGAAAGAGCGAGACTCAGTCTCAAAACAAAAACAAAAACAAAACAAAACAAAACAAAACAAAAAAAACACCTCTTCCTTTGGGGAGTTCAGCCAATTTGTTATTAACATCTTGCTGTGAATTATTTTAATCAAATT
This sequence comes from Nomascus leucogenys, assembly GCF_006542625.1. Classification (NCBI taxonomy): domain Eukaryota; kingdom Metazoa; phylum Chordata; class Mammalia; order Primates; family Hylobatidae; genus Nomascus; species Nomascus leucogenys. Next base: position 77,230,513 of record NC_044395.1, read on the forward strand.
TAAAATATCTTAATCAAATATTTTTCCTCCTATCACCTAAGATCACTTATAAAAAGGGCCTATTTGATAAGGGAAAATGAAGCATAGGTATTTTAGAGAATAGGACATTTCAGAAAGGGTAGACAGAGATAGCAATAGAGTTGGAATTGGAGTAGCAACTTATACATGGAAACCATATATGCATTTGTTTTCTTGGAAAACTTATCTAGCTTTTTGTTATCACATGTAATAATTTCAATTACTTCTTAGCTTTCCTCATATCAGGAAGTGATTATCATCTTAGACACTTTATTACAAAGGGTCAAAAATATAAATAGATTCATACTGTAATATTTATAGTTATCTGGGAGTCTTTTCTTCTCTTTTTACCCATAGTGGAATAAATACTATAACAGTTTTTGAGTATCTGATATGATAGCACTTGATATATGATGTATATTGAACTAAGTACTTTAAATATATGAATTGCATTAATATATACAAGCATGTAGAATGAGGTCAGAGAAGTTAGGAAACTTCCTCAAGGCCAGATAGCTAATATACAGTAGAAGTAGGATCCTGACCCAGAAGGTCTAAGTCCAAACTTATTTCTACCACTTTCTGTAAATGTAACTCAAAATTATCTCTAAAGAGACACAAAAATATGACTTCTCAGATTTGCAAAAATATGTAAAAGTTAGAGATTCTGCCAGAAAGGTAGAAACTAAACCTAAAGACCTTGGCTGTAAGTGTAGCCCTGTAAGAGACTAGGTTGGCAATGAAAAAGCCATTCATGATTCCCTTCTCCTTCAACTGCTTTCCACTTGAGAAACTGGAAAATCAAAACATTTGCATTACTAGTCTCCTTTGAAGCTAGGGCCATTAGTCATGTGACCTAGTTCTAGATAATGAGACATGGAAGAAAGCCTGCTATGGGTCTTCTGGAAAAGAATTTTTTTAACCTTGATTACCTCTGTCCCCCAAACAAAAAAGGTATAAATAGAATAATTCTCTGTCATGCACCATCCACTGCTCCCTCTTATAGAATGTGGGCCTGCTGTGACCATCCTATAATGATAAAGGGAAGGCCAGAGGATTTGTAGGAATGCAATCAAGTCCTAACATTGTCAACCTCCTGTACCAATACCAGAAACCACTTACCTTCAGACTTCCTGCTATGTGAAAAAATTAAACACCTATTTCTTTAAGCTACAGTGTGTTGAGTATTTTGTTTTGTTTTCTTTTGTTGTGGATACTTGCATCTTAAAACATTCCTAATTAATGCCAGTTTTAGCACCTAACAATTATGTCACCTGAAGTATAACTGAACCACAATTTCTTCATTTGCTGCAAAGATTAAATGAGGTAACATTTTAAAAACACTTAGCTTTTCACACGCAGTGAGCATTCTAGTAAAAACAGTTTAATCTAAGACATAAATGCTCACCATGCCTAGCACCAAAGAACACTTTAGTGGCAGAAGCTATATGTTAAACATTGTCACTGAAGAATCCTTGCTCTAAGGCAGATTACCTAAGGAGCATGACAGGACTCTGTGCTATGGACTGAACTATGTTCCCCCAGAATTCATATGCTGAAGCCCTACCCTCTAAGTGATGGTATCTGGAGACGTGGTCTTTGGGAGGTAATTAGGTTTAGATGAGATCATGAAGGTGGGGCCTTCATAACAGGACTATTGACCTTAGAAGAAGAGATCTCCCTCTTATCCCTCTCACTGCCCCACCCCACCCACTCCACCATGTGAGGATGCCAGGATGCAGGGAGAAGACAGAGATCTTCACGCAGGAAGACAGCCCTGACAAGGAACCAAATCTGCCAACACCTCAATCTTCGACTTCCCTGCCTCCAAAACTGTGAAAAATAAATTTCTGTTGTTTAAGCCACCCAGTCTGTGGTATTTTGTTACGGAATCCAAGCTGACAGCAAACACTGTGTGATCAGCTCCTGTTAAAAAGAAGCAGATAGAACAAAAAGAAAAAATTGGACTGCACAATAAAGTCTGGTATCTTCCACAAGTACTTAACAAAAGATAAATCTTCTTCATAGGCTACTAACCTTCCACTTACCCCTCAGCCTATAGCTGCTCCAAAGACTCCACACTTTCTTTGGATCAGCAGTGGAGATAGAAAATCCCACATTCGTTTATCTTTCTTTCCTCCCCTGCTGGGGGATTGGAAGTGTAGCATTCACTTTATAGCCAATTTCCCTTATAGTTTAATATATAGCAAGATAATTAATCACATTGGGTTTGGAGTTATTCAACGTGATTTCAAAGTAAGGTTCTGCCAATTATTAACTTTGTGGCCTTGGTTAGGCCAATTTTATCACTTACAAAGTAAGAATGGTATCTACATCATAGAGTTATTGCGAATACTAAATGAGATCATGTATAAAAAGCACTTGGCCAATGCCTGGTATTATAGAAAGTACTTCATAAAAGTCACAGCCTATATACATATATTTCTCTCTCAGTGATTGATAGGATCAACAATGAACAATCCAGGCAAATTTTACCTAAATCGTATAAAATGTTAAGTTACCTTATCTCAACCATTTAAAGAGGAAAAATTGACTTTCCTCTTTTTCTACTACTGTTTAGCCTAGCTTACTTCCAAAATGCCAAAGAATGTTTTTTTTCATTTTTAAACCAAAAAAAATGCAGTTTATTCTGAGTAACTTTCATTTAAATAAAAGATCCCAAATGAAATCTAATTATTACCTACCTGAGAGCATTCAAGTTAAAAACAAATGTTTCAAATACCCCAACAAGGCATAATTGCCTAATGAGTTTATTATCCTATAAACAATACAGTAATTATGACCTACGGTACAAACATAAAACAATACAATCTACTTTCTTCCCACAAATACACACTTCATCTGATCAAAACTATACACTAGAAAATATTACTCAGAGCTCATAGCATAGATGCCAAGCTTTCTAACAGGCCTTAACTTGCACCTGCAAATGGATGGTGACTATTTCTCTTCCAAATGAAAACTAAATCAAGCACAAAGATTTGGGGCCCCAGAACAATAACATCAAGTTTAGAGCTTGATAAAAAAAAAGAAAGAAATTAGATAGTGAAAGAAAACTTAAAGATGAAAATAATGTATTTTATCAACTTGAACATGGATGAAGAGAAAACCTACAGGTCACTTTAACAGTAAGGACTCAAATCCTAAATGACAGAAAATTCTTATAGATTATTAAATGAGGCTAGAATACACACCTAGATCTAATGGGGTAAAGAAAATTCAGAGGACTTCAAAAACAGAAACCCAAAAAGAAAACAATAACCAACCAGTTGATCAAGACTTCATTTTCCTATTCTTGGATGTATAGGTTCAAATGGTAAATGATGAGTTGATGCCACAGAGGAAAAAGAAGGTACAGGAAGACTGATGTGAAATGAGCAAAAACACTAAAAAGCTTATGTGAGTGTCTTTTTCTCCTCTTAGAAGTTTTGTCTACAGGGAAACTGTAGGACTCCTGATACTTTCACAAGAATGCTGTAATTTCCACACTGCCATTCTTTTACTCTGAAAAGCTTAATGTATTTCAGTAACAATGAAAAAGTCCCACTATTGAAATACAACAGTGGACACACCCTAAATGTTACCAAGGAAATGAAAAACAAGTCCAAAGGACAAAAACTGGATACTATAAAACTGAGATGTAAAGTCATTCAAATTCCTAAGAAACTTGTTTTTGGATCAAATCAAGCCTTTATATGACCTAATTTTAACCTATACAAGGCAAAATCATATGACAAATTTTCAGAAATATAGGGTAAATCAATAATTCTCTTCCTCCAGTTTTCAGACTATCTTTTAAAAAATACTATTTAATATCTCACTTTCATATTTCAATTTCTGAAGAGTTTGGCTATTGTGACTATATGTCTTTATATGCTAAATGTTGCAGCATGTATTTGAATTTCATCTTCGTAATTACAATGTTGCTTATTAAATATTTTTAATATGGAGTTCTTGACTAACTTCAATAATAATATGCCTTGGGAACCTCAGAGAATCAGATGAAAACTTACATTTTCAAAATAACAGTATTTTAAATGAGATATGCTAGGTAAATATGCTTAAAGTTAGTTACAAATTGCACAATTTAAGTATTGTGCAAGAAACTACACCCAAAACCTAATTTCACATTTTTATTTGATTTAGTTTTTGAAAATCAACTTTTTCTTGATTCATGAAAATAAAAGTGCCAGCTTAGTTAATACATATTTTATGCATTATGGCTTGATCACTGAGTAATTAAATTGTATACCAATGAGGCATACTAACTCTTGAAAAATCTATATTTGGATGCTATACTCAGAGTTTTCTTAAAATAAATTAAATCAGAAAAGGGCAAAAACAATTTCAAAATGACCCAAAGCTTCGGTCCACACACGTCGTTTGAAAACAAAGTTTTTCAATGGTAAGGCAAACAACAAAATGTATCAATAAATGACTTAATCAAAAAAGGCCATTTCTTTCTCAATGCTTGACTCCATTAGTCTTACTGGCCAACCATAGACATATGTATATGTTTTCAGTATATGTGTAAGAGTCAAAGATTTCCTTGGAGATGTCAGTTTTGTTCAAAATGCAGATACAGTAATTTTGATGCCAAAAACGATATCAAATTTGCTTTTCCCACAAAAATTTTGGATTTTGTCCTTGATTTATCAAAAACAGAGACCTTTGTAAGAAAGGAATGACTCAAATTGGTTAGCCCACCAAATTTGGGCTTAAATAAAATAGAAAGTTATAATACTTTATTTGAGCTTTTTTTTTTTTTTATAGAAACCGTATGTATGACTTTCACTTTCTAGAAAGTGGTTTTCTCTTGAACACACATCAGAACCATTCATCATAATATAATTGCAAGTTGTCAGTCAGGGCCGCACCCTTCACTTTGTGGCAAACCGCCAACACATCTGTCAGAAGCACTCATAAGCTTCCGTGTGTTATTGTAATCCTCTACAAAGAGAACAAGCTCATTCACCGATTTCACATTTTCCAAACAAAACAATGACTTCTTAAAACCCAATCCAAATCAAATTGTGTTTCCCTATAGACCATGAGCTACTTTCTCACCGAATGACTAATGGCACCAGTAGTTAAAGGGAATAGTATTATCTTGTATACGGTTGAATTACTTATGTGCTAGACATGCATTTTTAAAAACAAAGGTATTCATATTGTATGGTTATATGTATAAATATTCAACATGCATATATAAGAGACACTGTAATAACATAAATAACATACTATTTCAATAAATTCCACTGCCTTAATCATCCTTTTGTCATATAAATACTACATATTGATAGAAACCAAATCCATTTTAGTTAAAAACAAAATGTACTCTGGAGTTATAGCAGATCAGTACAATTGTCATTAATTTAAATCATCCCTACAATCTGAAAGAGTCAGCCCTCAACAAAGTAGGACAGTAGAAAGAGGATAAACTTCCTTGCAGCTACACAAGAGGTAAATAGAGTTTTTCTATTCACTCTATATCTGCCCTTCCAAAGAAGTTTCCAAGTATCAGAAGTAAAGTCTAAAACTTTACTACCAACAGAATAAACCCCTTTAAAAAATAAAATTGGATCCAAGATTTCAAATGTTCAGAAGTCATAACTTTTCAAATTGCTTTTGGTCGTGTATGTGTCACATGTATGTGTATGGTCATTGCTACCCTGCCTGCAGGCTCTCTCTCTCCGAGTAACAGAGACCCCAAAATGCTATGTCAAAGAAGCTTTTGTACATTTATTTGAATAAAAGACACATGAATTACTATTGAAGATATGAGTATTTTTCCCACAAGATAGAGCATAGAGCAATCTTTACAAAGACACACATAAATATTTATATCCACACATTGTATATAGATGTATTTCATTTTTCCTACTGTATTTGTCAGACATAATCAAAGCTTTCAGGAATAGTGGAAGTGATTGGAACAAAATCTCCAAACCTAGTAAAACTTTGCTGATTCTTAGTAATCAATAACATACATATTTAACAGATCCTATGGTGACTATAAAACAGATTCCATATTAATATCTGTTAATATAGTACTTAAGTTTGGCAAGTGATTTAAACACCTTATATTATTTAAGCTTCATTAAATGTGTTATTTAATGTTGTCACCTAGCTAATAACTTCCCAATATTATAAAAGATTCAAAGAGGTTAAATGACTTTCCCATGATGATACACTAACGCAAATTCATATCTTCAGATTCCAAAAAAGTCATGGCTTTACTATGTGTATTTTCACTGAGTTATATGAACACACAAATATAAACATTAACATACAAGCAAGTTACATAATATTTAGACAAGTTATATACACAAGTTATTATATATAAAATCACATATATATAAAATCATGTATATATATACGTATATATATGTACACGTATATATATAAACACACACACACCCTTTTACTAAAAAGGACAATATAGATTTAGGAAATTCAGGACATATAATGCACAGTAGATGCAAGAAAAAAATTAATTTGGGATACCTTCTCTCATGAATCTCAGTAAGTTTACCACAATATTTTCATATATTCATTTCTCAGTCAAATACATAGTCATGAAACTCAAATAAAATGCCTTATATCTGTTCCCTTCCATTGAGGTGAAGAGATGCAATCAAATAATTCTTATACTAAATATTATAAAATAATAATAAAGAATATGTATTTGATGAAAGGATAATGAAACCATGCCTGCCAGTCTTTATTGGAAAGAAATACAGATATTCATTTATTTTACTTTTCATCAAGAAAGTAGTTAAGTTTTCTGGACTCAAAATAAAGTTTCTTTTTAAAATGTTTACAAGTTTAGTTATTGGAACATTACATATACAATGAATGTGGAGTAGAGATTAATACAGGAATTTCTTGAATATGCAAAGTAACTCTATCAAATTGGCCAGCTATAACTGTTTCTTGATACCCACTAACTTTTTTAAATTTTTAAGCCCATTTTTAAATAGTAGTTGAAAAAACACATTTCCATAATAAGAACATTTGATCCTGAACAGTTTTTGAAAGTCTATTTGCCATTTTAAAGATATATAATTCATTATTGTTGAATTATATTTATTATTAAACCATAGCAAAAATAGGTATGAATTTGGAGGTTATTTAAAGAAATTTCAAACTAAATATCAATTGTCAAAATATGTATACACCAAAAAAATATACATTTTGACAATCCATTACTACTTTATCAGCTATGAAAATTAAAAATATTTTTAAACCACAGTTTTAAAATTAATGTTCTTACTACTTGAAGTGTGATTATACATGCACACACATATTTGCCCAATATTTTGGCAAGATATCAAATACAACTCTATAATTGCCTATATTAAAAATGGGAGAATCAAAATTTATTTGGTGAGACTGAGAAAGGGAGCCCTATGAGATGTGTGTATATATATATTTGTAAATAATATATAATTTGTGCATATGTGTATATATATATATATATATATATATATATATATATAACTCTGCTGAGGGTCAAAGCCAAATATAAAAATGAAAACATTTATTTTGGTGCCACCCAGTTCATATCAATTGAATACCAATATCCAAACCACATTTCAAGTAGTAGATGACTCAAATAGTATTCATGCAAGAAACAGGCTGTTTTTACTACCTAAAAACAATCATAAACAAGAAAATTTGACAATCTACTTTTAAAAAATAAATTGATTAAAAATATTAAAATAGAAATATATATCAAAAACATTGCATAGAATTCTGGAATGCTTTCGGAATAAAAAGTAGACGATTTTACGTTGTACAATAAAATTGCTCAAGATAATTATGTTCAAAAGGTGAAACAATAAATTATCCCAAATAAGTTATCTCTAGATAGTTTGTCAGAAATTAATTTTCTTTAAACCATAATTTTCAAAAGAAATTAGAAACACACACATACATAAACACACAACACTAACATAAGAAAACCCTTTGTAAAACACTAAAAGATTACTTCTGTGGCTTTAATTTTATTTCAATTAAAGCTGCTAAAACTTATTAAGAACATTTTCATTTTTATTTTGTGTTCTTAAGCACTACATAGCAAAATAAATTATCTCAAGTGAAGGACACAAACAAATCTATAACAAAGAATCATTATATTTGCCATATTTTCTTGTTATGTCAGAAAGGAAACTCTATTCAATGCTGCTAATGTTTGATAATTTCAGTTACTTTTTAAAAAGTTCTCTAGATTCATGTTATTCTCCTTTAAGCAGCTATGTTTTAAAATAACTAAAGTACCCCAGAAATCTTGAAAGACTTGCTGAAAAATATAAAAGATGACCAAATTCAGTGTATAATTATGCACAGTTTCTAATATCAATATTTAAATACTGTGTTTACACTATTAATAATGAGATAGAATACTTCTTTCTTCTTACATTAATATTTAGCAAGAAAGAAGTGCTGTTTTCAACCCTAAAATGTTAACTCCAGTCACCTAAGACTACAGATACCTTCTCTCTCAAGTCTATCAAGCTGCTTCTGATATCTCTTATAGTAGAGAACTGGGTGTTCATGCTAATCAAATAATCTAACTAAAAGAGTTACTATATTAGTACATGGGCTATTAATTTTCATAGAGTTTATGTTATTTGCTACTGAACATAATTTAGCTTGTATTGCTTCAGGAATTATTTAATAATTTGCAAATGTTATTGTCATTTGTCAATAGGCAAAAATATCTGTTGAAAGAGTGTTCTGACAGAGTACAAGTAAACCTAGTTTTACTGTATTTGGATATAGAATATTTTCAGTTTTACACACTTCAAAGAAGATGTTTTAGTTCTCGTACCCTTTACTCTACATTTCCCTTCTTATTCATGCTTCTATTATAGAGTTTAACATTTTATATTAATATAACCTTTTATATTCACTCCCCAACAGATATTTATTGATCACCTTTTATGTTCCAGGCAATATGCTAGGTTCTGGAAAGAAAAAGGTGAATTAAACAAACACGGGGCCCTTCCCTCGTTGAGCATCAGTTTACTAGGGAATACAGGTACATGACCAAGCAAATGCAAATGTGTTTTAGAAGTGCTATGATCCAGGAAGTGTGGGTGCAATAGAAACCCATGTGTGTCAGTCTACCCCTACATCCATACCAAACCCACCCGCTACTATTTCCCTTGTGAGCCTCTTCTGGTAAAGCTATATTTTATTCAAATTCTTGTCCCATGTGCCTGTCACTGTGCTCATTTAATCTGCTTGGTATTTTGAGTGATTTTTCAGTAATATTGAAACACATGTCCTAAGGTCTAAACACTTTCTTATCTCTTCTTATATATGACCATTGGCATATAACTAAGGTATATTAAAAGCACATAGTATATTCTTCAGTTACAAATTAGATTATAAATTATAATTTTTTAGACAAAACAGAATATTTCTAGGTTTTATTGGAAGGGCAGTATAGTCAAGTGAGCCTAATTGGACAACAGATGAACAAACCTGCTAGTTTTCTTTCATTAAATATAAAAAACAAAATAAATGACATTAAAATATCAAATAACTAGACTACAACAAACAAAATGCTAATTAACTGAATGTTTAAATATTAAACTGAGAGAATAATTGTAAAAAATATTTTTAAGGCAAGTGCAGTGGCTCACGCCTGTAATTCCAGCACTTTGGGAGGCCAAGGCAGGGGGATCATCTGAGGTCAGAGTTCGAGACCAGCCTGATCAACATGAAGAAACCCTGTCTCTGCCAAAAAGACAAAAAATTAGCTGGGCGTGGTGGCACACGCCTGTAATCCCAGCTACTCGGGAGGCTGAAACAGGAGAATCACTTGAACCCAGGAGGCAGAGGTGGCAGTGAGTCAAGATCGCACCATTGCACTCCAGCCTGGGCAACAAGAGCAAAACTCCATCTCAAGTATGTATATATATTTACATATATTTTTAGAAGGAATTTAAAAAATTTTAAACATCAGGGTGTTTTTCAACTTGCCAGTGACTGTCACTGTGCTTAATATACAAGAGCTCAATAAATGTCTGTGAACGAATGAATGAAAAATTCACCCAATTTTCTACACTTTCTATTATGCTGTATCCTATGATAATCACAAAGACTCAGAGATACTTCTGAGATGTTGCCTGATCCTAAATCAATAAAAGTTATTTCAATTATGTTACTAATACAAATGTGCTATGGCAGGAAAACCACCTAAAGTCTCTGTAAATGTTTTCAATTGGTATGGAAACAAATGAGTCTTCTGATGAACCCTCAAATATAATATACATTTGTTTGTATTTTCCATTGTTAGAATTTCCCAAGAGAATAAATATTTGGCATAGAAAAATAAAATAAATACGTTTCTATTATATGCCTTATAAAATGATAAGATACATGGTTCCAAGGTAAAAGTACTCACAAATTCAGGAAACTGAGCTTCTTGAAATAAAGCATAATATCATGATTTTTAAAGCCATATAAAATGAATATCCAGTTGTTGTCTTATTTCATGCCTCTGGAGAGGATTTCCTTCTCGAATAAGAGAATGCCTTTTACAGATTTCCAGGGTCCACAGTGATGTTCAGAATAAGCTGCTAGATAAAAACATCTCAGTGTGTACTGGGATCTATGCAACTTAGTTTTTTGTCTAAGCAATGACTAACATCATTGCTTAAATAGCCTACTGAAGTTTTAGTCACTGTTGCTGACTTCCCAACAGGCAGACCTGGCAGCAAGAAATTCTTGGTACATATCCAGAAGAAGAGGAATGCTCCTGGACATTCTATTTACTAAACTGCAGGCCAAATTGTCTTAAGATATTACCAATATATAACTAAGAGATACAGCATATCCTTCAATTCATATTCAGCATATATATGCTATATGCTCTCTCTATATAGCATATACTTCAGTATAAGTAAGATGTCTTTTAATATGATGATCACTGTGTTCAATGAGGTATTTATGAGCCACATGAATTTTTATGTGTAGCAGTGTCTTATAAAAAGGAAATGCTAGCAGACATATTTTGGAAAATTGTGCTTTTACCATTCTCTTCTATTTCAGTGCCCTTTGCCTATTTTCTGTCTTCCAATTATTGCAGTCCTGTGCTCATGTTTCATATAAGGAATATAAATTTAAACTATTAATATCTGTTAAATAATAGTAGCAGATAATTGGGTTTACTTTTTTGACATATTTCATGATTTATATTTTTTAATTAAACTTTAATCAAAAAAGTCGTAGAATAGATGAAATATTTATGATTGTTTAAGCTAGATGATAGGTCCATAAGGGCTCATCATACTATTTTCTCTTCTTTTGTGTAGGTTTGAAAATTTTTCTACCATAAAGGTTTTTTTAACGGAAAAAGTTTGTTATGAAAAATGCTAGAAAAAAATTAAATTTGACAGTTTTTTCAAAGCAACATGAAAACACAAATATACCTTCTTGTTGCTGTTGTTAACATGGTTATGTAGATGAATCCATGAAATGTAAAATTGTTGTTCTGATGAAAAGAATCACTCAAGAGAAGAGCAATAGTTTATTTGATTAGGTATTTGGGGGCAAAGAGACATGCTATATTGTGCTATACCATCTCTTCCTGTTAGTCTCTCCTTTTAATCTCTCTGTCTTCTCTGTCTCTGTCTCTATCTCTCTCTCTCTCTCTCACACACACACACACACACACACACACGCTCCTCCTATACTGACTATTGCTGTATTTAAAGAACCTCCTCATACCCTGAAGACATTAACAATGGTCAAGTAAAGTACAGGCCAACTGAGTTCATGCAATCCTAATGAGCCTGTAATGCAAGTTAGCTCAGAGGGCCCCATTAAATTCAAGTACTCCACCTGGACACTGTGCTTATCATATTGAATGGAAACAGAAGAATAGAAAAAACACTGAAATAAGTATTAAGTGCCCTAAATTTTTACTCCAGCTCCCCATTTACCAGCTATTCAATACATTAATCATTAATTTCCTCATTTCTAGAATAGCATAAGAGTATCTGTCCTTCCTTACACTCAAAATTTTTATGAGGCTGAAATAAGGCATGCAAAAGCCCTTTGCAAACTGTAAACTATGTACAATTAGAGTATTATTAACTTAACAAAGACCCAGAGAATTCCTGTTATACTCATTTATACAACAAAGTCAAGCCATTACACATTTGACCCCACACTGGGAAGCTTTGTTGGGCCT